>NC_080579.1:1894921-3147904 GCF_029962835.1 Magnolia sinica
AACAACAACGGGGACGAGTAGATTTGCTGGATCTTGAACAGCAACAGGGACGAGTAGAGGGGTTGGATGAGCAACAGGGATGAGCAGATCTGCAACAGCAACAGGAACAAACAGATCTGCTGGATCTGGAACAACAATAGGGACGAGCAGAGGGGTCGTCGGACGACGCAGCATGGGCAGCCGGACGACGCAGGGGCGATCGGACGAGCAGGGATAGTGGCCGAATACAGCAGGGATGGCCGGACAATGCAACAGGGGCGGCCGGACGACGCAGGGAGGTCGAATGAGTAGGGACAGTGGCCGGACGCAGCAGGGATGGGGGCCGGACGCAACAGGGGTGGTGACCGGAAGACGCAGGGGCGGTTTCGGATCAGTGAAGCACTGATACCATGAAAACCGAGAGGAGCTGAAGCTTTTCTGTATTTAAGACAACTCAAAGGGGTTGAATATATAGAGATTACAGTCATCTATATAAGAAAAATAATGATCAGAATCCTCTACCTATGGAAACGAATTATACAAGGTATACTAGCTATACAAGGTATATGAGCCTGTCTAACACTTTGAAGGGTTCCATTCTTCCATTGCTTGAGTCATTTGCTAGTTCGGAGTCTTCCCCTGCATGTGGCTCTGCTCTGTGCCTTGATGGGATGATGATAGATTATAATGGAGTAGCATCTGATGCCAGGAAAGAATCTGGTATCGTCGCCATGATTGAAAAAAAAAAAGGGTTTATTAGAGAATGAGTGGTTGATCATTATTTTCTTTATTAGCCTAAATTTGGCCAGTGGCTAAGAAAGAAGATAATGGTAAGTGGCTCATTCCCCAATGATGCATTTTTCATTCTTCAAAATTTCATCATCTTTCTTATCCTGCTTCAGGATATGCTTGATGAAAATGGATTGCAATTGCCACTACCAATGCGAACAAACAAATCTATGGAGTAATTAAAGATTCATCATGTGGAGAAAATGAAGCCAATGTAAGTAAATAGGTAGTGGTTGGGCTTGGGTTAGAAAATGTGGCCCATTTAAGTAAATGGGTAGTGGTTAGGCTCGGGTTAGAAAATGTGACCCATTAAAGTAAATGGGTTAGGCTCAAGTTGAATGCTACCCAACTTGACCCACCCATATAGCTTATGAATGGTCTATTGAGATGGGCATTTCTCTCTTTTTAAAACTGTCATCAACAACCTCTCTAGCAGGCTACTGGATTTCAAGGGCAATTCGGCACATTGATAAATAAAAGGAACAAATGATTCTATGAGGGATTACTCGTCTTCCTAATCTTCCACACAAGAAAAGGAATTTTCCACCCTTTTCTCGTGTGGAAATAATAATGATTCTTGATCCTGTTCGTCAAAGATTACTATTTATTTGTTATTTGATTTTTTTGAGTTCTATCAGAACTCATTTGTTTAGATTCATAAGTAGTGGACAAACTAAAAAAAGGGGGTGAGAGTAACTTACTGAGCAAATAAAACTTCTTCAATGAACTTATTAAAAAATAAACCTGTAATAAGATAAACAATGAGGATTGGGATGAGGATAGCTATGTGAGTAATCTGGGTCTTTGTGGACGACTGCTAGAAAGAAGTTGCTCATCCAAAGACCTGTAACCAACCCACCATGAGGGCGATGCTGATTCAGGAATTGCTGATAATCCTGCATTGTTCTACTCATGTATGGCACTGTCTCATGCATTAGTATTTTTAAGAGTGTCATAGCACCTCTTTTCTTCGACAAGAGCTGGTGGCAAATGTACATCACAACCATATTGATCCGTACAGCAATTGGATTTCTAAGAAGCTTTCAAGAGCAACCAAACTACTTTAGAAACTGTGCTTGTAAATCCATAATACAAAAGTGAGGGTATACCAACCAACAAAGACTGTCGATCAAGTCATTCAAAATCTATAAAGGACAAACGCTCTCACCCAACATCCATTATGGTAGAAACATAGTTCAAAAACTTGAAATTTTGGCTCAATTCAAATGTTCAGCCAGTTCAGGTTCACTCAAGGTCATGACCCAACTTAATTTTTAATAATTAGTAAATTTAAAAAGTTCCACCATTAGTATTTATACTTAAAATAGTTATAATAAGCTCGAAAAAAGCAAGGTGAGATTTTAACACCAGTTCACCAGACAGCACACATCGAACCACATTGCAGAGGTTTGAGGGTTCGAATTCCACTTTGAATCTCAATTTGAGTCAGTGTGAGTGATAGAGCCGAGTTGACTCGGCTGAGTTTCAAGCTGAGTCAGCAAGTTCTACAACCATGATGCATAATACCCACCTTGCCATATGAAATCACAACCTTTGGTTTAGAGAATGATTCCAAACTGCAAGGAGCAATTCCCAAGCAGTTGTGTAATGGCTTCTCCAGACTGATGATTCAAGGGGGGGAAAAAAAGCAACCTTTTGTAGGGCTACTTGATCTTCTAGAGTGACAAACAGAGTCCGAAACACAAGGCAAGAGCATAACAAAGATTTCAAACCAAATGCTGGTTTGTGACTGCAAGGGTTTGGTGTGAAGGGTAAAAGAACAAGATCTATATTTCAAAGTATTTCGTTTAACAAACCAAAATGCCACTGTCGAATTGCATGATAACTTGAAAATTACAAGGGTCGGCCTCTTACCAAGCAAAGACCATATCACAACCACGAGAAAAGAGAACAAAACAGAATGAAATGAAAAAGAAACCGCTCTTACCTCAATGAGCATTTTGATGGGCAAGAAGGCTCCTGACAGAAAATGATAGAACCACATGATAGAATTACACAAGACAAAGTTCGGGGAATAGCTTTGAATTTAAGGTTATGGCCTTTTTCAGGTGAATCTAGCCCCCCAGAATGATTTTGATTCCCACAAACTGGCCTACAAACAAAGCATATTACAGGTACCCTGTACTTGTTAAAGACGGCATCTACTTTTGGAGGACATGCTTCTCATATAGGGCAACTATCTCCTTGTTAGGATTCTTCAGCTGCAGCAGCTCTGCACCAAAACCAAGTCTCATGAGCTCCTGCTTCAGCTTCAGCACGGTGAACTTGGTATGGCCTTCTGATTCTGTTTGCAGACTTTGGTTATCGTTGTCATCTGCTTTGAAGATGGAACCTCCATCTTCAGTATGCGTCCTTAGCGGGCTAGTCGTGCTCTTCGACTTCTTTCTTCCTCTAACATTCTCTTCATCAATGTCCATATCTTGAACGGATTCAATACTAACATAGTCATTGTTGATGCTAAAATCTGGTTCACCCTTTATCGAGCTCCGAGCACTCAGACCGAGCCCTGTATCCTGCACAAGGGAAAGACGAAGGAGACCCTGGCTAGATCAGGGGACCCTCCGATGCCAAAGTCAGGCTAGGAATCTGGGTCTAAGTTGTGTAGAGTAGGCTTAGGGTGTGAGATGTTTCGTACCTATTTCTGTCGATATGTTCCCTTCTAATACCTTTTGATTGAAGTTAACGTGCCCGTCAATCTCGGCAAGATCTCTGCCATTAAGCGAGAGCTACGCATGCGCTGATGTCGGCCGTTACCCGAAGATTGTGCACCGGATGACGCTCCAGACATGTGATTCAATATCTCTCTCTCTTTCTTCGACCTGCTTTTCTAGAAATTCAACCTTGGACACAGCATCCATTTCAGAGCGGCACAAACGTTCGACCTCATCTATCAGGTCAGCTTTCCGTCTTTCAAGGCTTTCAACTTGCCTGTGAGCTCTCTCGATTTGGGTCAATCTTTCCATCGCCAATCGTTAAACTTCGCTCTTTTCACTTTGAGCAAGTGCTGCTTCCTCCCGAGCTTTATCAGCCAAATCAACCACTCTTTTTTGCTTCATTTTCTGCAGCCCGGCACCTTTCATCTGCTTCCTTGAACCTTTTGAACTCGGATTGATACTTTTGCTCCAGGTGAGTCTTTTCTCGTTCTATTATCCTTGCTTCTCTCTCGTACGATTGAGCTGTGGCCTTCGCAGAATCTAACATCTCACTCAAATCCTTGATTTCAAGTTTTAAGGTCGAAGCTTCCAAGTCATAGTTCTTCAGTTTCGGCTCAGCAGCCTGCAAGCATTTACCACCATCACTTTGATCACCACCATCATCAATAACAATAATAATAATAACAACACACAGGTTTGATAAGCCCACATACGCCTCTATGCATGGCCATATGCAGGATATTGACCCATATAACTGGCCCAAAACTCAGGCCAGACCATTCGGCAGGCAGGCCACACTTATACTTTGAAAAGGAAGCTAGTCTCAGAAAATGTGAGCTTACCTTCAGCTCCAGACACAAACTCATTAGATGATTCTCAGCTTGTTCGATTTTTGCTTGCTTATCTTTAATTTCATCTTCCTGTCATTCACATCAAAAATAAATTTAGAAATACTTCTCAGGGACCAACATTCTGTGAAAAAAGACAAAGTTAAAAATGGAAAGGGCAATGTATTTATCACCTTTTCAGCCAAACTTTCAGAGAATTCTGTCCTCAGAGCATTCTCCCTATGCTGCGTGTCCTTATTATAGCGTTCCTGTATTGTAGCTGCCTTCTCAAGAGCTGCTTTGGCTTCTCTGACAGCAATGTCATACTTTCTCTTCCACTCTGACACTTCCACCTGGGCAGAGTTCGCTTGTTCACGAGCAGCCATTGCTCTCGCTTCGGCAGCACTGCTCCTGGACTTCAGAGCTGTTATCTCCGCATTGGCCTGATCTTCTTCAGCCTTCTGCCTCGAGAAGTACCGTTCATATTTCCTTTTCCAGTCCGATGATTCCAGTCTAGCAGAATCCAGAGCTTTCACTAAACTCGAGCACCTTTAATCAGTGTGATTTTTGCATAGTAACCAATGGAATGTGTTTTGGACTTGATGAACAGTTCAGATCGATCAATTTGACTATCCAATAATACCAATGCAACTAAGAGCAATATAACAAATAATCCTCAAAGAACGGGAGAATTCTTCCCTTATGTTTGATATGGTTGAAGGGATGATGAATTCTTTAAAGCACTCGATAGATGGCCAATACCATAAAATCAGCCCAATAATAATGTCCTAGGTAACAAAAAAAAAAAAAAACACATGATTTTTTAGGCCACACTCAATCTGCAGTGTAACCTACTTTGTTTAGACTGGGTGCCTTAAGCTACCAGTCTTGCTTCATCAGGACTGTCAATGCTTTAGGAAAAGCCCACCAGTCTGCCAGGACACTGTCCATGCTCATTTGAGCTTACGTTCCAGGCTTAATCACAAATTTCAGGCTCGATCATCAAACGGGTGAATAAAGACTCGATGAAGGGAAAATACAAATAAATGGACGGTTAAGAGAAATTGATAAACTATCTAATATACATTTGGCCCATCTATCATAGGAAAGGCCCACCAGTCTTCCTAGGGTCTACCGTAAAGGTTATTTGCCATCCAACCTGCTCTTAAGGTTACACTGATATGGATGAAAGGAAAACACAAATATTGACTAGATCCAAAACTTTTGTGGTGAACAAAATGTTTTTAATGGTCATTTATTGCTGTTCATGTAGTGTGGTCCACCTACAATATGAATCTTATTCATTTTCAGGCCCATTCCATAAAATGAATTAAAAAAAACGGATAGAGGGCGTAGATATACAATGACAACATTGAATTGGGCACCACGGTCGGGTCCCACCTACGTGGCTGGATTCGCAGCCAAGTTGCGTCCGTGTGGAACAAATAAAAAGGCAATCAACATCTGATGAATATCTTTTCACTTAAAAAAAAAAAAGAAAAAAAAAAAAGAAAAGGTAGCGCAGTCACACACACAGCAACAACACAGTTTGGGGAAAGAGAAGCAAATGAAAAGCTATCGTTGATTTCTCTCTCCAACTCCTCTTACAAGAGACGGAATGTGATATTGGGGATGTGGGCAATCTTGTAGTGATCTTCTCCTCCTTCTCGGCAGCGTTCTTCTAAGACTGGACATCTCCAGATGTGTAATTTTTGAAGCATGGTGAGGTGTTGCAACTCCTCTGGTAGAGATCTCAACTCTGGGCAGCTCCAGATCACCAAATTTTGAAGCATGGTGAGTTGTTGCAACTCCTTTGGTAGAGATCTTAAATTAGAACAAAACATGATCTCCAGAGTTTTGAGGGCTTTGAGTTGTCCCAACCAACCACATGGGAGCGATGTCAGCTCTTGATTATCATAAATCACCAAATGCTTAAGGTTGGGGTAGTCGGGTAAGGGCCCACCCGATAGCAACCCATCATTACCTATGCTTAAACTCAGCTTCTGTAGGAGCGGTGGAAGGTTGTTGGGCAACGCCTTTAGCTTTGGGCAGGTTTCCATTCCTAATTCCAGGAGTGATGGCATAACCTCTCCATCATCTCCACCTCTCAATTCCCACTCTTCCCAATTTGTCATGTAGTAGAAGGTGAGGCTCTCCAGCTTTGGGAATGAGACAACACGACCACCACCACCACTTCCCTTATTGTTATCTTCACCACTAAACTCACTACCCACCTTTCTCACCTCTTCCATTCCTTCAATATGAAGGTATTTAAGGGAAGGTAGTTTCCCAAGACCTGGCAATTGTTTACACCTGTCACAATACCAGAGTTGCACCCTGACTAGATTGGAGAACACGGGATCCTCTATCCAATTGGGAAGCTTGGAACCTTTGTAATGCAGTATTTTCAACTCTTTCAAGTTTGTGTGGGGCTGCAGGATTTCAAGCACCTCCTCTGTTCTTTTCTGCTCATCATCACCCAACGCTTCATCATCCATGGGGACGTATTTGAAGGTTAGAGTATGAAGGTACTGCTTCTTATTTAGTTCTGCCTCTCTAGCTTCGTCTCTGCTCCTCACATTTTCCAAGACAGTAATTTGAAGACTTCCTTGAAGATGATTGAGGTGTTTCAGTTCTCCCCATTTACATCCTTCATCGTCACCCCCCACTATGAACTTTGTTAATGTCCGAAGGCTACTTAGTTTCCCTATGCCCTGCGGTAAGTACTTCAACTCATCAGTGTATTCTAATTCTAGATGTCTCAGGCTAATTATTTTCCCCATCTCTCTAGGCAGTTTTTTAAGCCTATGACACCAATTGAGTTTCAAGGTCTGTAAATTTCTACAATTACTTACCCCCTCTGGCAACTCCTCTATCCATGTCCCCAATAAATCAAGATATCTCAAGTGCTTCAATTTTCCCAGTGTTCGAGGCAATTTCTGAATGCTAGTGTGACTCAAGTCCAATGCCCTGAGGTGCCTGAAATGATGAAATAAATTGTTTGGCACCCTGGAGATTGTTGAGTCGAGTAGCAACGTCCACAACTTTTGTGCCTTATACAAGGTGGACCAATCTCTGTCGCCTGCATCATCACTGTCAATTAAAAACAAATGGCGGAGATTATTTAGGTTCAATGAGGATTGCTTTCTCATCTCCACCACTGAACACTCACTTCCAGCAACAGATTGTGCAAGATCATGAACTAAATCATGCATCTTGCAACTGACTATGTTCTTGCCATCATCGACTACTGCATCTTGGAGCAACGAGCGTCTTAGTAAATCATTGAAATACAGCCCACCAGTTTCCTCCATATCTCTGCTTCTGTCAGAGCGAATGAAACCTTGTGCCACCCATAGCTTGACTATCATATCCTTCTCTATCTCCCAATCTTTCGGGAAGATGGAGAAATATGTGAAGCATTGCTTCAAAGCAGGAGGCAAGTCATAGTAGCTGAGTAACAAAGCTGGTAAAATGCCTTGTAAGACATCATGTGAATTCCATACATCGCTTTCCAAGATGAGCTCCCACTCCCTTCTTGTCCTTCTCGAGCCCATGGCACTCCCTATTGTCTTTGCTGCGAGAGGCACCCCTCCACACTTCTTTATGATTTCCCTTCCAATCTCTTCCAACTCCGAATGCTCTTCGGCACTCCGATGCTCAAGCGCTTTACGCCTGAACACTAACCAGCAATCATCATCGGATAAGACTGCTAGTTTGTGCATGTGACGCCCTCCCATAGCAAACGAAACGTTTTCACTACGAGTGGTTATGATGATTCGACTCCCTGATGCACCAGTTTGGAAGGGAAGTTTCAGTTTGTCCCACTTCTCATTGTCTTCACTCCAAATGTCATCAAGCACAAGCAAGAATCGCTTTGCATGCAACATTTCGTGGAGACGACTTTGCAACAGGTTCAGGTCTAGATCCTCACAACTAGACCCGGTTGCAGATTCAATGATTGATTTCGTAATTCGTTTCACATTGAAATCTTCAGAAACACATACCCACATTCTCATCTCAAAATGCCCCTTGACTTTCTCATCGTTGTAGGCGAGCTGAGCAAGGGTGGTCTTCCCCAACCCCCCCATTCCAACGATGGAAATGACAAAGGGCACCTCATTCACCTGTCCACTACTCTCCCTCAGCAACAAGTTTAGGATTTCATTTTTGTCATCTTCTCTACCAAC
This sequence comes from Magnolia sinica, assembly GCF_029962835.1. Taxonomy (NCBI): domain Eukaryota; kingdom Viridiplantae; phylum Streptophyta; class Magnoliopsida; order Magnoliales; family Magnoliaceae; genus Magnolia; species Magnolia sinica. The sequence continues at coordinate 1,903,382 of NC_080579.1, forward strand.
AACTGACGGTCGGTCGAGTAGGGAGCCTCTCTCTCGCTCTCTGATCTCTCCCCGCCCCACTTCACTATCCACCCTCTCACTCACACCAGTATTTATCATAATAAAATGAAATTGGCTCATCTCTTTGGCGATATCATCTAATCTACCCCTCACCTCCTTTATCCTACTCCCAATTTTTTGGCGTAACACAACATGATTGAAGCAGTTAACAGGCGACAGGAAGCTTCTTACCTTCTTCTTACTGCAACAGGACACACCGTCTTCATCAGGTGCTTGTGATTTGAGAGCTTCCGTCGTCCATTCATCTAGTATGTCATCCACATCGTAGGCCACGTCTTTTAGATTCTCCAACCACTTCTTCACAGCTTCATCCTTCACTCGCCGAGTTTGAGCATCTTTAAGCACAGCTAGGAGCAAGGTGAACGTACTGGAAAGCTTTTTGATCTCGTTCGTGACACCCACCAACAAAACCACCTCATCTTCAAGTATGGTGTTCAACTTCTCCAGTGCGATGGAGATGAGTGAATCAACCATGATTTCTTTCTCCTTGTTTTGGTATGTAGATGGGAAGATGGAGGAATTTGAATTCAATTAGGTTTAGAAATAGGAAATGAGAAGGACTATGAAGATATGGAAGAGAGATAGAGGGGGAGAGTTGTTTTGGTACGTAGATGGGAAGAAGGGAGGAATTTGAGTTCAAATGGTTATAGAAATAGGAACCGGGAAGGACTCAAGATATGGAAGAGAGAGAGAGAGAGAGAGAGAGAGAGAGAGAGATGCAACTGTAGAGAATAAAAGATGAGGAGAGTGAAAGATGCAACGGTAGAAAATGAGGTTAGCTCTGGAAGGCATGCTATGGCTTACCAACCAAAAATCAGACAAATCCAGGCATCCAATCGGTACCTTATAAAATTGAGGGTTCAGATTTTTTCCACATAAATAAGTCTAATTAACAATCTAAACCATCCATTTGTTAGAGACCATAATGGATGGCTTATTATTTTAAAGCTCTCCTTTTATCATCCAATCTCATCCATTCCATCCACAGGTTAGAAAACAAACAACTTTGTAAGAGAAGAAAAACTTATGGATTGCTTCAACCATCTTCTCAGTGTCAATTTTAATAGTAACCTTAAAACTATGTTCAGGATCCAGTAAACGGTTCAGATTAATAGATTGGAATCTCCAAATATCCCAATTCTGACAATCGTGAACATATCACATTACACTCATCCAAGAGCTGGCAGTAAAGTGATAAAATGTTAAGGGACCCACAAATGTAGAAAGATGCGGATATGATGTGATAGAAAAGGCATCCAAAGCTACTTTTTTCCAAAGATATCCGACACATGGAATCTCGTGACTCACAGACCACTCAAAATTCAAAAATCAACTTTATGCATTCACACTGATGGGCTCACCATCGATGTGCTTGTTAAGATAGGAAGAGGATTGCGTATTGAGTAAAATCTGTGGGGCCCACCGTGATATAGGTATTTTATCCACTCCGTCCATCCATTTTAACAGATAATTTTATTGTATGAGCTCAAAAGTGAAATATTTAAAAAGCTAAAGTGAACCACACCAAAGGAAACATTATGAATTCAACATCTACCATTGAAAAATTCTTGTAGGCCACAGAAGTTTTGGATCAAGCTGATATTTGTGTTTTCCTTTCATCTATGTCTTTGTGATCTTATGAACAGGTTGGATGACAAATAAACATCGCTGTAGGCAATGGGAAGGTTTCAACGGTGGAAATCATTACTCCCACTGCTTCCTATGGTATGATCTACTTGAGCTTTGGATATGCTTCAATTTTGGTTTCAACCACTAAAATGATTTGGAAAAATGGATGAACGGCCCCTGGATACACCAAATACATTCACAGTGGGCTCAACTGAGTGGACTCAGTATGATAAGAGCTGAGTAACTCAGTACGCAATCCAATTTCTTCAAGGGAGTTTATACCTGATGTATGATCATGTTGGCCCACCAAAGCCTAAAAAGGGACGGTTGAAACTAAGATGGATAGTGGGTCTGCTAGATTTTCATGTGTTACTTTCGTCATGTTACATCTACACAGCCTCCATTAGATGAATGCCGTCGGTTTGTCGATATTATTCTCAGTGGGCACCTTGTTAGTGTTTTATAGAGAATGGGACGTCTTCCCCATGCAGCACCCGAAAATTATCAATATGGACCGTCCACAAGGTCACAGCACTGTAAATAATCCTCTATAAAAATTCACAACCAGCAAAGCAGCCTTCTCTTTCTTATCAAATGACATGCAAAATGGATGATTATAAATCTATGATAATGTACAATGAGAAAGTCCAGCAATCAGTATGAAAAATACATTCAAGAGAGTCTACTTTAGTTAAAGTCCAATGTTTCAAAGGTAGGGATCCACCAAGTATTATCGAACGGCCTGTAAATAAAATATGGATGGATGCCATGAAAAACATTATGTTAGGCCACACACATAAATATAATATGGATAAAAGGTAGCGTTTACAGTGGTAATTTTCTCTTGGTTTTTCCCCTGCATGCTTTTACACGGTTCGCCCATCTGTGACGCAGACGCGTGTGTAGGGAGTAACTCACCACGCTATAGTGGGCACACTGTGACTTATATGTCATTATCCACGCCGTCCATCCGATTTTTCAGCTAATCTTAGGAAATCATGCCAAAATTGAAGCATATTCAAAGTTCAAATGGGCCACACTACAGAAAAAAGTGAGGATAATCATTCCCCACCGTTGAAAACTTCCTAGGTCTAAATTGATATTTATTTGCCATCCAAACTGTTCATAAGGTCACATGGACATAGATGGAGAAGGAAAAAAAAATCAGCTTGGCCACCGAGAAATTTTCAATGGTAAGCGTTCAATTCCCACTGTTTCATATGAGTTATGGTCCACTTTAGCTTCAGATATCCTTCAATTTTGGGCTCATGCCCTAAAATGAGCTGAAAAAACTGATGGACGGCGTGGATTAGGGTGGGCCCCGCATGGTTTACACACCACGCTATAGCGGGTGCCTTACAACAAAATCCGCGTACGTCTGACGCAGCCCTCTTAACCAACCAGCAGCCTCCACGTGCTGCCACCAGGATGTCCATGGTGGATCAAGCTCCGTTTACAATCCCGTGTCAGTTCAACACCGTTTAAAAAATGGCGAGGACTCATCATCCTCACATGTGGCAGTGATTAGACAGCAATCCACCGTCCAGATCGTGGGTTCCATCACAAATGGAGCTTATTTCTAAAATCTTAATGATCAAGCAATCCTACCCATGCAATTAATAGCTGTCAAATGGACGGCTAAAAGTAGAATATTGACTGGTACAAATTCGCAGACACAAATGATATACGACTAGGATTATCTTGTCCGTTCAATTTTTCAGCTGGACATGGTGTTCGGGAGAATGAAGAGCGTTTGGGTGGTTGTGATGGGTGTCTGTTCGATAGCTAGTCTGGGTGAGGGGTGTTTGGATGTCGAGCGGAAGGCTCTCTTGCAAATCAAGCACCATACGAACCATCCAAACGGGTTCTCACTCTCAGGTTGGATTGGAAATGACCGTTGCAAATGGGATGGCGTGTCCCGCGACTTCTCTTCGTCTCGTTGAGTCACCGAGATAGACATTTCCGGGATAAGGGATAACGGGGTAGGAAGATTGGGTGTTGACCCCAACACCACTCATCTCGTTTGTATAAGGCCCTGTGGGGCCACCTTGAAGTATGTGCTTTATATCCACACTGTCCATCCGTTTTGCCAGCTCATTTTAGGACAGCATCGCAAAAATGAAGCAGATCCGAGGCTCAAGTGGACCACACCACAGGAAACAGGAAATCGGTTTGCGTACTGAGTAGGTCAGTACACTTTTATCGTACTGAGTAAACTCAGTCGGGCCCACTTTGAATATATGTGGTTTATCTACACCGTCCATTCATTTTTCCGACTAATTTTAGGGTTAATCCAAAATTTTAAGTAAATCCAAAGCTCAAGAGTACCATACCATAGGAAACAGTGGGAATAATTAATGACACCCACCGTTGAAACCTTCCTAGGGCCACAGTAATGTTTATTTGCCATTGAGCCTGTTGATAATGTCCCCCAGACCTAGATGAAGGGAAAACACAAATATTAGCTTGATCCAAAACTTTTAAGGCCCCTGAGAAGTTTTTAATGGTGGCAGTTCAATCACCACTATTTCCTGTGGTGCGATCCACTTGAGCTTTTGATCCAAAACGGGTGGACAGCATGGATAAAACACCTACATAAAAGTGGGCCCCAAGCACGTCAAATTCATGATTTTCTAAGTTTGTTATCTGGTTGGCCTAATCAAAATTTACATTTCAAGAGAGATTCATGTCCATTGAAATCATTTGGCATTGAACAATTAATCTAATAAATGGTTATCAAGATTAATGGTCAAAATTGAATTTAATAATAATAATAATAAATCCAATCATTTACCCAAACCATCCATCATGCCACCTTGAATCCAGTATCTCAAAAGTCATTCTGGTCAGATGATCCTAAACAACAATCATGTCTATGAAAATGGATGGTCCATATTAGTTATACCGAAAAAAAAAAACTGCCCTGTCATTAACTTAGACTGACCATGATGTGATACCAGCCTCTGAAAATCACTCCAATATGATGATCCTAAACATCCAGTCAATGTATAAGAAATGGACTATCTATTATATTAGAAGAATACCTATCCATGATATGGACCTTCCTTCAAGTGGCCCGCCTTTCTGTCCTTCCCTCCTAAAAATCACTTTGATCATGTGACACTAACCATCTACGCAACGGCAAGGAAATGCATGATCATATTTATTATAGCAAGGAAATGTCGAACCATTGTCCATCATGCTAGTCCACCTTTCATTGACACTTTGATAAGATGACCCTAACCAAACAACCGTTAAGATTGGTAGAGAAACTGCATACTAGTCAGTGGATAAACCATTGTTTCAGTTACTACAATTGTTTGGAGGACAGATTAGCTTATGAATAAGATGACAACCTGCATATATTTCAGGAGGAATGGATCCTAACAATAGATGACATTACAGAAAATAATAATCATAAAACCACATTTACAAGCACTAAAATCTCCAACTAGAAAGAAAAAAAGACATACAACCGTCTTTCAGTCCACGGCCGCATGCACTTCAATGGAAGGACACTTGCGAAGAAGAGACCCTAGCTCCTTTGAAAACCTTTCCAGCTGGTTGCATCCAGAAATATCAACCAGCGTCGTCGCTGTATCAGCATTTCCCTCTGAGTGATTAAGAGGTTGCTCTAATCCGCTACCCAAGATATCATCATGAAACAACTGCAGTGCATCTTTCATCGAAATGGAGTGCACGGACTCGTACAAGTTCTGGAGCCCCTCTCTCGTTTCTAGCTCGCCAACCAGCTTTTCTTTCAAATGATCTGGAAGGAGAGCTAGTGCACTTCATAAAGGTTGTGGACACCAAAAAGACAATTGACAACAGAAAATGAAATCAGTTCATGTTACCAATATATATATATATATATATATATATATATATATATATATATATGAAATTGTCACTGAATGTCAGGAGATCAGCAACAGAAGAGGTACAACTCCCCCCCTTTTTTACCTGGAGACACCTCTAACATGGCCCCATTTGTACCCGATAAGCACAGACTGCTTAAAGCCGACAACGAAACCCTCTTGTGCAGAAGCTTCTTTGCCTGCCGTGAGGCCATCTCGATAACCAATCCAAAAACTCATCAAGGATCCAAATATCTAAGTTTTATATTTTTCTTTTTACTTTTTTTTTTTTTTCTCTTTAGGATGACTATGTGGATAGAATTAAGCTAATCTGACTGCACACCTATCCGCAGGTACCCATGCAATGAGTGCAACTTGTTCAAGATGTCCTGACCCATAAATTAGCTTATGGGTGCAACATGTTCAAGATGTCCTGACCCATAAGCACATTGAATGTGGAATGTTAACCTTTTTTTTTTTTTTTTTTTTTATTTTGAAGAATAGGGAACCGAGTTATTTCATAAAGAAAGGGAACTAAAGAAGAGAGACTCCCGAGAAACCAGATTAGAGAACAACCTTTCCTGGCTAACTCATCTGCCACGTCATTTAGTTTGCTGTTTTTTAACCATCCTTTTAAATTTAACATGCGACCAACCTGATGAATGGGCTAGGTTGATTTTTGGGCTAGAGTATCTACAAGCTTTGGGCCACTGGATTAACAGCATGGTTTTCATGTATGCCGCATGTGCCTGCTGGTAGAGGTGTTGCTAGAATTAGCAAGCCTCTTCTGGACATATGCAAATAATTCAAAAGGGTTCAGACATGCAGATTAGCTCATCAGGATACTGTGTGGAATTGATTGTGCCTCCTCTCCCACTCCCTGTCCAAATCAGATGTTTTACCAGAGCCATCATCGGAAACATTATAAAAGGAACCATCCTCACCCCACACATCATCTCCATCGTTGTCATCTGCAACCAGTCAAATGAATCAACTTCATAAATTTCTTAAGAGAGTTAAAGATCAGAAGATACTAAATTTGATTAATAATTAAATACATCAGAAGGAAGAAAGAAAGAAAGAAGAAAGAGGGAAATCGCCAAACATTTGGTAAATACAGCAGAATTGTTGAATGTCCAGCATCAAGAACGTGGACCAAATGCATAGTAGAAAAAAAGGGGGAACCTGAACACGACCAAAACAGGGATAGTTGGCCACAGTACTCACCAGATTCTCAAACCACCTAATCCTGACTATCGTAAATTGGTTCCACTGAAGAGAGGACTTGTGCCAATCAAGAGTCAGCCTCATGAGCTTTGTGGTTCCACTGAAGAGAGGACTTGTGCCACTCAAGAGTCAGCCTCATGAGCCTTGTGCTTCCACTGAAGAGAGGACTTGTGCCACTCAAGAGTCAGCCTCATGAGCTTTGTTACTTGCATCCTGCTCAATTGCAAGAAATGGACTTCTGTTTTTTTTTTTTTTTTTTTTCAGTTCAATCTAGAAATGATACAGGTGCCGTCCACCATCTGGTAACCCAAGCCATTGTCTGGTGGGTCCTCTCTATGGGATGGTCATGCCCCAGTATCCTCCTCAATCGGACAATCCTGGTCACCAGATGGATTTTTGTTTTTCTTTTACGGATGACAAAAATGGCATTAAATCAAAGGAAACTTTACAAGGGAATAGAGTTTCCAGCAACGACCAAAGGCCAAAGCACCTCCGAATACGAGAGTGGCAGCCTCCAATTAACCAGATTTGAGATGCATGAAAAAGAGATGTATAGGATCAATATAATCTCTCTAATTTCATCAAAAACAAAACAAAGGTTCAAAGGAACTGCCACCCATTCTAGGATCATCTTCGAACTACCTTCACAGTAACAAGACCAAGATTGCATGCTGAAAGCAGAAGTCCAACAAAAAGGGCTTTGGCCTCTGCTACAAAGATGCTGCTTGCCTTGATAGGACCAGAAAACGAGATGATAGTACCTTATGATTAGAGTCTCTAACAATCCCACCTAACTCCAAACTTAACCCTGTCAGCAGAATAGAAACCTCCAAAACTAATCTTCCACATGCTGGTTGGGGTTTGTAGGCTAGTAGCCAAGAAGCATTACTACAATGCAGGCCGCCAGCCCAAGAGCTTCTGATTTCCCTGAAGTTTTAAAGATCTAATGGCTGCATTACAGAAAAAATCCTTGCACAGTAGCACCCAGCTGATAACCACATGTTTAGTTTTACATATAAGCACCTCAAACCTCATAAACTTGTTGTGGAAGATACGTTGTTCCTCTCTTTCAAGATACCCCATAACACCAAGAAAGAATTTTTCTGTTTAATGCAAATGGACAACCATAACAATTCTCAAGAATGTTCTATTTAGTGCAAACGGACCACCATAACAACTATTGAGTCTCGAACAAGTTAGCAACAAAATCAGGCAATAATTAATGACATCAGGCTGATTAAAGACCTCACATGAAATGAGATACACCAACAGACAAGTGATTCCTTGTGTCCTTGATGGATTTGCACATAAAACAGATGTTAGGGAGATTGTCCATCGGAGGGAGATGGACGACTGTTAAAACTGATGGTCTATATTTAACAGTGGCCTAGCCAGAATGATTGCATCTCCCAGTGAATGAGATTTTTAAGAATGACAGTCCATATTCAACTACTGGGGAACTAGAAGTATCTAGCTGTAGATCAATTACATCCATGTTAAAAGGGAACCAAACATGGACCCACATGTCACCAAAGGATTTGTATGTAACCTAGATTAACACTTGTTTGTCTTAACTTTCCAGATCATAGTTCCAAAATTGAGTCAACTCAAAACTCAAAACTCAACTCCACACGTCATAAGGAAACTCAATTGTCACTTTGACATGGTTTCAACTCAATGAGACTCATCAAGTCGACTTCCTGACTAATTCAACTCAGGACAACTCGAACCAAGCTCCTCCCCTTTGGATGGTCTTTGCTTAGATTTACTTTTAAACTTGACACTGCTTCAAAGCATCTTAACGTGCAATGGAGATTAAGGCCCTTTTTTTTTATTGCACCACAAAAAAATAATGTGTCGCCCACAAGCTAAAGATGACACACATGCAGCCAATTTCTGCCTATATTAAAACCTTCAATTAGATCCTCTGATCTTGCCTTCAATAGCATTTTGCTTAAAGCCTCAGCAATGACAACGAATAGAAAAGGTGCAAACAGATCCCCTTGTTTAGAATGTTGTGTGCAAGAGTATGGCCATATGAATGCATACAGCTCTTTTAGAAAGTAGACATGCAGTATTTTTACTCTAGTTAATTAGAGTTTTCTAAGTTTTCTTTATAGCAGGTAGGTTCTTCTATGTTTGTAATAGAAAGTTATCAGAGAGAACAATCCTGCAAGGTACTAGAATGTTGTGTGAATTATATCAGAAAGGCCCACAGCCTCATATGCAGGGATAATGAACAACTCTACTTTATTTTTGGGTTCCTGAGATGGGGATGATTGGGTGTGAAGCCTTTCTCCTAGAAGGTGCTAACGAATATGGTGAGAAAAGTACGATCAAGCTAACCAAATGATTTTAAAAGTATGATCAAGCTAACGAGTCTGTCAAGAAAAGCAACTGCCATGATTAAGACACATACCATGTGAATCATCATTCTGGGCAGACGGCATGGGACCCTTTCCCACAACCGGCAGCTCCAAGGTTTCCGTAGGAGTTTGAAGCTCCTCAGGAGGTATATCCTGCATTCCGAAACCTTGCAAAAAATTTCACAAAGAGTTGAAAGTCATAAATCAAACAAGTCTCAACAGACAACCAAAGTTATAACCGACTATCGCAGCATGCATAAATTGGGAAGCAGGTTTCCTGGTGACCCTAGCAGGTGCTGTGGGACCTATGTGATGCATGTGTTTTATATCCATGCCATGGTCCATCAGTCTTGTCATCTCATTTTAGAGGATAATCCCACAAATGAAGCAGATCCAAAGCTTAAGTGGACCACACCACAGGAAATAGTAGGGACAATGACACCCACCATGATGTTTATTTGCCATCTGACTTGTTGATAAGATCACACAGATATGGATGAAGGGAAAATACAAATATCAGCTCGATCCAAAACTTTTATGGCCCCCAAGAAGTTTTTAACAGTGACCATTCAATCACCACTGCATCCTGTGGTGTGGTACACTTGCCCAAAAATGATCTGGCGAAAAAAAGGGACCACATTGATGAAAAACATACATCATGGTGGGCCCCACAGCGCCTGCCACTACCAGGGTCACCAAGCGATCCACTTCCAATAAAATGACAGTTATGGGGGCATAGTTGAATCACTTTGGCAAAATAATAAATGTACATTAATGTGGCCTGTTCTTAAGAGGCCTGCTTCGGCATTTCAACAGTCACCTTCGCTACAAGCAGAAATGTACCTATTCTACATTTCACTTCCAGAAAAGAAAGACACCCAAATGCCAATGTCTACCTAAAATCAAGGTGGGTCTCCAATCCAATGATCATAATCATCTTACCAATCATTTATAATAAATAAATAAATAAAATTTTAAAAAAAGAAAAAAAAGATCATGATCATCAAAGAACTGGACCACTTAATCCAAGTTTTATTATACTCGGTTTCTGGGTGCGACTCATCGGAGTATCGGAAATTCGATACTAATACGACTCGTACACTCACCGTTACACAATAAATGAATAAATAAATATGTAGAAAAATCACAAAATAAAAAAAAATTAAAAAAAAAAAAACATAATGGAATGGCCCCATTTGCTGATCGAAGATCTAAATAGCGAGGCTGCCATGATAGACGGCTCGGATCGCGCACGTGCGTGCCGTCTTAGCTCGGAGAAGCACAGAAATTTACCTTTTCTTCTTCTTTCTTCTCCTATTTCCCCTCTCTCTCTGCTACCTTGTCTTTGCCAATGCCAGGTTTCTCTGCATCATTTCACGCTACTAATAAGATAGTTTCCTGTGTTAGTTTAGCACCATATAAAAATCGTGGTTATTGTTCAACCGTACACGTGTCATTGTTTTACATCAATCCAAACAGTGCAATCGTTGACCACTTACGATGGATGAAATATAACCAAAAATATTTACTGGTAAGATAATATTAACGATCCGATTTTTTTCTTCATATTTCTTTTTAATGAATGGTCATTAATTCGATGATTAAGATAGCCTGATCAGTGTGATTTTAGAAATATAGTCCGTCTACGATGGTTCTCACGGTTTGGATGGTCTGGTAGCTGGACAACATGGCCAGGTATTGGGAGCATGAGGTATTGGGAGCATGAGTGAACGCAATTTTCAAAATGGTGATAAACTGACAAAGATGTGTTATGTCTTGAATGAAAGCTGGAAGAGAGTCAGACCTGGACTGATTGAGGGAAACGGATTGGCACCCTGATGTATGTATGAGTTTCATCGATGCCGTCCATATATTTTTTTCATGTTATTTTCATGGTATAAGACGAAAAACGAGGTATGTCCCATCCTCAAGTGGACTACATTACAGGAAACAGTGTTGAATGAGCATTGACCCTTAAAAACCTTTTAGGGGCATAAAAGTTTTGGATCAAACTGATTTTTATTTTATTTTTCATTCATCTGGTCCTATATGACCTAATCAACTGATTGGATGTCAAATAAACAACACAGTGGGCCTTAGAACTATTTTAATGGTAGATATCCAATCACTATTGTTTTCCTGTGGTGTGGTCCACCTGAAATTTATATCCCTCTCATTCTTAACATAGAGCCCTAAAATGATCTTAAAAATGGAAGAACGGAGAGGATGAAACACATACATCATGGTGGGCCCACGGAGTACTGACCACTAGCCACAAGGTTGGTGGCAAGGGGAGTAGCCAATCCGTTTTCTGCCACCAGCCCGGTGGCTTGTGGTCGGTGCTCTGTGGGCCCATCATGATGTAGGTGTTTCATCCATTCTTACATATCATTTTAGGGCTTGATCTCGAAAATGAGAGGGATATAAATCTCACATGGACTACACTAAGGAAAACAATAGTGATTGGATATAGACCATTAAAATCATCTTAAGGGATCACTGTACTGCTTATTTGACATCCAATATATTGATTAGGTCATAGATGAATAGATGAAGCTTGATCTAAAACTTTTATGGCCCTCAAAAGGTTTTTAATGGTCGCTTATTCAACACTATTTCCTTTCCTGTAATATAGTCCACTTGAGATTGAGATATAACTAATTTTTGGTCTCATACCATAAAATGATTTGGAAAAATAAAAAGATGGAATGGATGAAACACATACATCATGGTGGGGCCCACAACACCGACCTCCAGCCATTGGCTGGTGGCAGGAGGAGTAGCCGACCGTTTCCTTTTGCATGGGACTCGGATTCGTTATTGAGCCCTCGGTGGGCCCACCGTGATGTATGTATTTTATCCCTGCCACATGTTGTAAGCTCATTTTAAGGCATGATACTATCTTCAAAGCTCAGCTGGACCATACATAAAAATTAACTTGATTGAAAACTTATCACCCCGAGAAGTTTTTAAAGGTAAGCATTCAATCCCCACTATTTCCTATGGTGTGGTTCTCATAGCTTCAGATCTTCCCAATTTTAGGATGATAACTTTAAATAAATTTTCAAAATGGATGAACAGCGGATGGAACACAAATTGTTGTTGCCAAATCTATCAAGCTGGACCACCACTCATGTGATGAGGGTCTACGTTGGTTCACATGTGTGATTAAAATGAGCAGGCATGCAAAAACCTACCGGGCTTAAGAGTTGATTGAATTGTTCTTGTGCCCTTCATCGAGATGGACGAAATTAGAGACCGGGGATCAAAGATCCAGAATTCTCACAACTATGGGTGTGGAACCGATGGAACCGGTAAAATTGATCGGACCTCACCAAACTGCATGGTATGGTCTGGTTCTAAAGTTTACCAGTTCCGATTCTTAAAATCAAAGAATTGGTTAGTTTGGTTCGGTTCTCAGTTTGGGTTCTGTTAAACCTAACTGGACCGTGAACCAGATAGTAGAACAAAACCCTGTAATAGAACTTGGAACCGATTTCCTTGGTCAATAAATATTTAAAATTTATTTTTTTAAAAACATAAAAAATTTGACCATTCATCAAATGGATCACAACACGAATAGACATTGATGGCAAAATCTTTTTGGGAATATGAAAGGGTCTTAAAAACAAACCATGACAAGATTAATCTATGTGAAAACTTTCTGTATTAATCTGAAGAAAGATTTTGGAACATGAGAACTGTAGTATTAATCTCCAATTCCAAACACTTAGCCAAAAAAAAATAAAATGAAAAAAAGAAAGAAAGGAAGGAAGAAAGCCACTACCATGTTCCTTTCACTATATAGGTGGGAGGACTTTCAGAGCTTGGATCATATGAAAAGACCAAAAGGACTCCATGCTATGGCTATTCTTCAGAATGGCTACGACAATCTCCCAACAATAACGGGAATTCAATTCCAATCTTTTATATCAATGAGAGATAATGGAGGGCAGCGAGATCTTCAACGTCATTGAAATAATCCAAACATTGTGATAACATCAGATAACAGCAGGCAGGAGGTTTTAACTTTTCATCGTGGTGAATTCCATTTCCCCTGGAAGACAAGAAAGAAAAGGCAAAAAATGAAGGTTGCCTTATTAGACAATTTACCTCCGGGCTCTAATCTTTAAATGCATTGCCATGGAGAATGTCATGAGGGGCTGATGTAGAGAGGGTCATATAAAGTTACATGGCCAAGATGGATCAGAAAAGGCCCGATCGGCCACAGAAGTGATCCAGACCGTTGGACCTTAAATTAGGCATATCTCGCAATCTGGAATGAGTTATCGGACGTAAAATATATGATTTTGGGGTAGAACGAGTTACTTTAGCCAACCAACCCTGCTACGCCGAGTTATGCAAGCCAGATTGGCGAAATACCGCCAGATTGATGGTCATTTCCCTATTTTAATTCCATTTTTACTATAAATAGTAAGTTTTAGTTTGATTATAACTCTTCATCTGTTGGGCTTTAAGAGTTGCGCCAATGCGAAAACAACTTAGAAAAATTAGGAGATCAGCATAGTGAAGTCAAATAGGACACATACTATTTTTGGCCAAAAACCTTGCGCACTAATAGACATCATGACCATCTATAAATAGTGAGTCGCGAATTCTAGGAGTTTTAGTCATAGTTTGATTCTGATTTCTTTCCCATTGCTTGGTATCCCTATTTAAAGGGTTGTGAACTTGTTTTTATTGATTCACCAATTAATTTTGAATTTATTAGAATGTATTTCTATATTCTTGCATTCTTTTCTCGTGGATTCGAGGAGTCTCTATGAGAAGAAGTCTAGAGAAGTTCCGTGGATTCGGAATAGTTATCCTCTTGAGGAAGACAGTCGACCTCACGTCCTTCCCTGCTTCAGGGGCTAACTTGATTCAAATATCTTTGGTAATGGGTACTTTAAAAAAAAGAAAGAAAAGAGGTGAAAACTTTTTCAACTGCAGCACTGCATTAGCTACATTGAGAAGCTACATTGTAATTTGTCGTTTTTGAATTAAGGAATTCAAGTTTTCTTTGAGAAAAATGATAAATAAGAGTGGGTTCTCTTCTCTTGATCTTGAAGTTAGGTCCAATCTTTGTTTGAGTCACTTGGCGATCAACCATCTTTGAAGGGTTCCATTCTTCCATTGCTTGAGTCATTTGCTGGTTCGGAGTCTTCCCCTGCATCTGGCTCTGCTCTGTGCCTTGATGGGATGATGATAGATTATAAAGAAGTAGCATCTGATGGCAAGAAAGAATCTGGTATCATTGCCATGATTGAAATAAAAATGGGTTATTAGAGAATGAGTGGTTGATCATTATTTTCTTCATTAGCCTAAATTTGGCCAGTGGCCAAGAAAGAAGATAATGGTAAATGACTCAATCCCCAATGACTCATTTTTCATTCCTCAAAATTTCATCATCTTTCTTATCCTGTTTCAGGATATGCTTGACGAAAATGGATTGCAATTGCCGCTACCAACGCGAGATAACAAATGTATGGAGTAATTAAAGATTCATCATGTGCACAAAATGAAGCCCATTTAAGTAAATAGGTAGCGATTGGGCTGGGGTTAGAAAATGTGGCCCATTTAAGTAAATGGGTAGTGGTTAGGATCGGGTTAAAAAATGTGACCCGTTAAAGTAAATGGATTAGGCTCAAGTTGAATACTACCCAACTTGACCCACCCATATGGCTTATGAATGGTTTGTGCAAACAACCTGTTTTGACCCCCCAAAACTAAAATGAATTAATAGACAATAAGGGCCAGTTTGATTTTTCATGGTACATGTAAATCTTAGTAAATAAGTAATTATTACTTTTTCACCTTGTTTGAAAAAGTGAGAGTAACTCCACCTCGAAAATCGATACAAAGTGTTGATTAAAATATGTGGACCCCACTGTAATGTATATGACATATCCGCACCGTCCATCTGTTTTATTTGAACATTTTAGGGCATAACCTGAAAAATGGGGCAAATCCAACACTCAAATAGCCCACATCAAAGGGAATAATGGCATTAATTCATCCATCGTTGAAAGTTATTTCCTTCACTAGGCCCACATTGAGTTTTATTATCATCATCATCATCATCATCATCTAACCCGTTCATAGGGTCACACATACAATAATAACGGGAAAACACAAACATTAGCTTGATTCAAAACTTTTAAGGGCCCTAAGAAGTTTTTAATGGTAGGCGTCGATTCTCGCCGTTTCTTTTGGTGTGGTCCACTTGAGCTTTGGATCTGCCTCATTTTTTTGCTCATGCCCTAAATTCAGCCGACATAACAAATGAGTGGTGTGGATAAGTCACGTACATCACGATATGTCCCCACATTGATATCATGAAATTCTCGATTTAAGTGTTAAAAAAGTAAGTTATCACATCTACATCGGGAAATATGCAGTAATTACCTATGTAAATAATTGTTACCTATTTACATGGTAATTACAGTTGACCTAAAAAATCAAACAGGCCCTAAGCATATATGTAACACCCCGTGTTTCCAGAACCCAAGTACGAGACTTGTTCTGGAAACCCGAGAGTTAATAAATCAGAGATCTAGCGGAAGATTAAAATCAGAGTATGATAGTGTAAGCAAGCATGGATTAATATCATATAAGCTCATTTATTTAGCCCACTCAACTGGGGGCCTTATTACACTTTTTTTTTTAATTTTTAAACAAAATTATCAATGTATCAAATTAAACATAAGAGCACTACTGCTATTAATTTAAATCGAAACAACCGGCCGCTTCTTGTTGCGGTTCGTCTTCGTAATATCCGTTTTCAGGCTCCACCATCGTACCATCAGGGTCAGTACTATCGTTTTCTCCACCTATACCTGCATACTCTGTACGGTTGGATATTCGATGAATGAGTGGCCAGCTCAGTGTGAATTCCCCTCAAGATTACACACTGCCGCCTTAGTTAAGCATAGTTACAAACAACAAACATTCAAAATAGTACATGATGCAGTCTTTTTATATGCATGGATGCATGAATGCGCATCGACCTGGGGATGTTTATCCAGTCGGACTTGGGCTCGTCACCCATGCAATCATCGACCTGGAGATGTATCCAGTCGGACAAATAGGTCGATAGTCGGTGGTCTGGGAGCTAGCAAAGTAATCCCTTAATGCTCCCAAGGGAACATGCTACAACATCCAGAATTAGCCACCCGTCATCGCCAATATGCTATGGATGCATGATCAGCCAACCCGTTATTATTCCAATTACAATCAGCCATTTTAAGTTACTCAATGGTCACTACGGGGGGCTCGTCACCCAGTGTAGGCCGACAGCTCGGGCATAGTGTCCCATTACCACCATCCCTGGCTCATGAGATTTCTCCCACCTTAGGATGCTTAATGAAACCCATCGATCAGTGATCAATTAAATTAATTGAGTAGGGAATCTCATGTCCTACATAACCTCCAATCGAGGGTTCATTCGAGTCTACACTCCATCATGTTACATCCTAAGTTTGGGTTCACATACACTAGAGGGTTTACCCACTAATAAGTGTAGTGAATATAGGTTCATAATGACTTACAACAATTCATATGAGAATATACTGATATAGCATGACAGGCATATGTTAAGCATAATAATCAAAACAGGTCATGATGTGAACTATAAATTAAAATGAGAGCTATCATGTAGCAACTATCAAATGCAATCATATTTCCCATTTATCAATCGTAAATCATATATAAATCATATAAGAGATCACATGCTATGAATTAAAAATTTTAACATTTGATAAAGACTATAACTTAAACCAATTTGGAAATGGAAAGCTTAAGGGGAAAAAAATCATCACCTTATACTTTGAATCGCCTACCAGTATTGCTAGGGAGTGCGTGTTTCCTTAGAATCAAACCCTATCATGAGTTATAAATTTATACAGTTATGTTCAAGCTTACAAACTATTTAGGGTTAAGATCTCAACCTAAGGTCTAGATTACCTAGCCGGGTCGAACATTGATACATGTAAGATCCAGGTAACGTTAACCACACTCCACATGGAATATATGTATAGTGATCAAATCAGAGATCATGTGGGCCCCTCGGATTACTAGAGAAGTAGTACCCCATCCAAGTCGGCAGGTGGGATGGAAAACTTCGGCCAACTGGCGTGCACGATTAGAATTTATTTGGTAATAATACCAATAAGAGAGGGGTTTTATAGTAATGGATGAAAAGATAGATATTTATATATTAAAATCAGGAAGTTAAAGCCAGACCTTTTAATGTGGCCAAAATGCAACCGGTTTCAAGAGATCCGTACTAGAACTGGAATCGAAATTTTAAAACAGAAAACTACATGAGGTGATCAAAACAGGAGAATTTAAATCCAACTAAACGGGAGAACGGCAAAATTCTAATAATGGTGGGAATTGGAGTTCAGATCTGAGGTTTTACCTGAATCTTTCAACTTTCTCTTCCTCCCACGTTTCTTCTTTTCTTTCTGTCGTGGCTTATACTGGTGGGACGGGAAGTCTTTTGTAAACATGAGGACCCGTGCATATCCTTCACGTGAAATCTTGGCTGAAATCTTGGCTAGCCTTGGTTTTGGTGATCCTCAGGAGTGTACACATTATGTGTACATGCACCACCAATGTGTGGGGCCTTTAGTGAGGATTAGTGAGATCCATACCGTCTGTCATGCTTTATGGGTCCTATTTAGGCCATCTGACTATGGGTGGTGCAAGATCAAAACTCAAGTGGCCCATGCTAATGGGACACACCCTAAATCTAAACTACATATCGTTACAATGACGATTTTCATGGGCATTGGTGTAGCATGCGAGAGAGTTCCTTTTCCAAATCAGTCCTTCAGTTAGAAGGGTCCACTGAGGGTGGGGATCATCCCATATGGAGTGGTGAGATCTATTGATGCTAATCCTAGTTGGAATGTGATTGATTTATTGATGCTAATCCTAGTTGGAACGTGATTGTTTTAGGAGGAAGAAACGGAGGTAGTTCTTTTTAAATTTGAATACATATTTCGGAAGGATTTCTATCTTGGAGGGTTGAGACTTACTGTAGCATTGAGTGGGGTCCACTTTGATGGCATTCCCAGAGATCTAATCCGCTCATTAGTTTTGTAGGGTTGTTTTAGGCCAAGGGCCAAAATATGGTGGGAATCCATTGATCAGGTGACCCACACGCGGGGTAGGGAAGTAGGGTGAAACCCGTCATTCGGCTCGGTTTAGTCGCTGTAACAACAGCTAGCTTGTGCGGAAAGAATGCCAATTCTGTTTGATTAGGTGGGGTCCACTTGTGATGATCTTTCGAAGAATCCATGCCATTCACCACTATTTGCATGTCATTGTAGCCCACAGCCCCAAGTTTGAGTCAGATACGCTTTCCAAGTGGGCCACGCGATCTGTTAATATATTAAATGGTATTTAACGTCAAACCCCATGCACGTAGAAATTTGAGTGAATTAATATTTTGTGAGAAGTTCACTTTACTAGTAATAGTTGTCCGATCCGCTCTGTTCATTGTGTTCCCTATATCCTGCTAGGATTAAGGTCTAAAAATGGGGCACACCTGTTGATCGGGTGGGCCATACTATCCGATTCAAGCATCAATGGTGGCATGTAATGGCATTCAGTATTTACGAACTCGCCATCCATTTTTTAACCGGCATCCGACGCCCGTTATGTCGAAATGTGCCATCCGAATGTCTTGAAATTTGACGAACATGCATCATTTTTCGTGCTCTTTCATGATCCAGTTTGGGTCCCGATCTCCCGAGGATGAATAAAATATTCTTTTAATGGCTAATATACTTCAAAATTCCAAAATAATATTTGTACACCTCTAATCGACAAGTTACCGGGCAGTTTGGACTTAGAACCTAAGATCTTCATGATGATCGGTTTACCGTGATGTTCTTGTGGCCCGTTTGGCAGATCCAAATATGACTGGGGGTCAGATGACTAGCTAAAAATAAGAGAACTTAATGGTTAACACTCTTACTATGTATGTAGGTGGGTATACGGTCAGTTTCGTAAACGGATAATATGTAAAGCGGGTTTCAGGAGGATTAGGGGTAAAGCATGTGTATCGTCAGATTAGGGTGTCTTATTCACACGTGTAGGTTTCTCAGATTGTAATTTTAATGGTGGGTTAAGCATATTCATATGGTGTGAACAAGGTGAACGGATCAGAATCTTGATCTGATAAGTGTACGGACGGATGTAGAGATCAAGTAGCTAAATTAATGGGATCTAAGGGCTGAAATTTTATGTGTACGGTTGATTTATGATAATTAGACCCGGTATAAAATTTCACATGAAACGGATCATGAGAACCATGTGAATTTGAATTCAAGGTATAGGTTGATGGCATTTTTGTAATTATTGTTAATCTAAGAGTTTTGTGAAATCTAACAGTTCTACTTGGTTCTATGTCTATTTCTAAACAATTCTTACAAAATAACTTGCATCTAAATCATTATAGTTAAAGAGTTATTCACCGATTTAGTCGAGGGAAGGTACATGTATCCGACCACATGATCAACGGTCGGATGACTTGATTTATGGATGAAGGTCATTCCCCGTGGTCAAATTCAGGTTTGAGGATAGATGCAAGGTGAGAATAGTTAAATTGGTATCGTACTCATATATATGGTAGACTAAATTTATGGTAACACCCGAGGACTTTCAATACTTGGGTATTGAAAAGTTCGGGGTGTTACAATATATCTGTTAATTATGCAAGGTTATGCATCCCGTTTCTGGCATATGGAAAGTAATGAGCTCAATCACCGTCTTCCTCAAGGATAACTACTCTGAATCCATACAGTTTTTCTAGATTCCTCACAGAGATTCTGCAAATTCACGAAGAAAAATAGAAAAGAATAGAAATAAATTTAAAATTTGATTAATTGATGATAAAAATGAATTTACAATCCTTTAAATAGTGATAACAAATCTATGAAGAAGTTTCAGAGTCAAACTCCAACTCAAACACACCAAAATTCGTAATTACCACAAATAGTACAATTATAACTCCAATAAAAAAACCCTAATTCTAGTAAAACTCTTCTAAATCCAAATTTCTAAAAAAAAAAATTCCAAATAAATTAATGGAAATTTCAATTCCTTTCAGACAAATGTTTGAAACATTTTGTTCCTAAAAAATTTTAAAATATAAAACTCTAAAACAAAGTAAATATTAAAACATCAAAATTATTAAAAATAGTCGTTTTTCTAAATTTTGTTTTTGAACTAAAAGTGCTCGTTTTCTGATGAAATGGACAGATGTGACCCACCTTGTGGGTCAGTTCACTTCGAATGGCTCGTTACAGTAAAGTTTGATAGGTTGTATGCCCCGTAACGATCCGAATTAAAAGTTATGACCAATTTACGGTTCACCTTCTCTTGGTCCAACTATGCTAGGAATGTACATGTGTCACGTTCTACATCACTTTCACCCCATAATTCATTCTCCAAAATTGGAGAGTGGTCATATTGATGAAGCCCAATCTAGTTACAATTAACTGGGTCAGGTCGGCTTGAGCTTGGACTTGATGAATTTTAAGTGGGTCACGTTAATCCATAGGGTAATTGACCAGGGATAGGGTTTGGGCTGGAATTCTTGGCCAGTTTAGCAAACCGCAGTGCTTCGGCTGACCCCTACTAGACCCAAACTTGACTCATTGCCACACCTCTTAAATACTCGATTGGCAAATACAACAACAACCCTGCGTTACCAATAACAATTCAAAAAACTACTTGAAATATTAACGGAAATTTCAATTCCTTTCAGACATGTTTGAAACATTCTACAAAGTTAGCGATCTGCAACTAATGTTCATAATATGGGTATCATTACATGTATTGTTGGCTTGAGATATGAAAACATGTATTGATTTGCCAATACTAATGTATTTCTAATTAAAGGAAATATTTAAGAAACATGGGAAAATAGTGAAATTTTTTAATGAAACATCAAGATATGTTAAAGTACACATATTTATATAATTAATAATTAAATAATTATAAAAAAGATGCAAAAATAATAAGTTCTTCTTGATTGGAGGCCTAAAAGCATGTAACACCTATTCTAGAAAACATTGGAAAATATGGAAAAAATGGTGAATTTTTTAATGATCCTTCGAAAAATACTAAAATACATATATTTAAACATTTATAAGAATCAAAATAATAGCATAAAGAAAAAAATATTTTTATATTTAGGAATTAAATAATAAGTTTTCCTTTAATGGGGGTGTTAAAACATGCATTGTTGACTCAGAGAACAATTTGTAAAACATGGAGAAAATGATGAATTCAAAATGGCACATGATTGGAGCACATGACACTGCAACGGTATTGTCCAAAATCAAGCTGGGAGTTAGATAGGCAAATGTAGCACATGCAAGGCTATTGAAAGTGGTCGGTTATCTTAGAAAAATACCTTTCTTAAAGATAGAGGTTTCATTTATTTTTTAACAAAAAATTAAGTAACAATACTGTGTTTTCCACAATTTCCTACAAACATAGGTTGAGCAAACAATGGAAAGTCTGTTTCACGGAAAATGGTGTTTCCTTTCCTTTCCATGATTCTAAACAAGCTCTTATGAGAAAGAGGTTTATATATATATATATATATATATATATATATATATATATATATATATATATATATATATATATATATATATATATCTCGTGACACGGGGGTTATATCTAATAGGTATGGGGTCGTTTTCAGTGATCCAAATGATAATATTTCAGTCGTGTTTGGTGATCCAAACAGTTGATATCCAGAAATATAGCTATGAAGGAATCTATCTACGAAAAATTCAAGACAGGAAAAACATATATAGGCATTGAAATCAATGGCCCTCAAAGTGGTCATCAAGGCAGTGCTCAAGAGGACAGTCCATATTCAATAAAAAACATTGAAATGTTGATGCCCATCTTGTAAGTGGTTTGGGTCACGAAATACAACCCTAGATACAACTGATATGGTCATATCATATTATCACATTAAAATGCATATCTGAGCATACCTCCATGAGAAATGCTCCCGCGGCGGTGGGGCTGTAAGTGATAGTGCTCTTGGTTGCATTGGGACACCTAGACAGTCCATCCATTTGTGGATTGCTTATTTGGTTCAGCTCACATTCTTGAGCTGGGCATGCAAATTTGATGTAGAATAGGTTGTGGATTCATTCACGGCATTCATGGACCGAAAAAAAGAAGCCAAGAAGGATCGACAACAATCAGCCTAGTTCGACTAGTCGACCGATTGGGTTGACAGGTCAAAATTCTGCCAGAATTACCGAAAATTCCAGAATTGTTGCTTGATGTTTTCTGTCTGTTTGATATGTTGACTGATCTGATTGACCGGTCGACAGGTTGAAATTCACCGAATTTTCAGTTTTATTCTTAGGACATTTTTGGGTTGTTTCGACCTATCGGTTCATCCGGTCAATGATAGATCAACCAACGGGTGACAGAATTTGCACATTTTTAGAGTTTGTTTCCTTGTTTGAATAGAACTCTTTCACTTGTGATTTTTGGACTTGTTCAGGCATATTTAATGATGCTAAACTCATTTTTATCATCATTCAATCAATTAAACTTCTTACAAATTTATTTCTTTCTTATGGATTTGAGAGTTTTTAGCCTCGTGGATTTAAGGTGTTTATCAATCCAGGGAGACAGTTATCAACCTCATCATGTCTTTTTCTGCCTCAAAATTTCATACCAATGTGACAAATATTAATGATTCATTCAAGGCCTTTAATATGTACAGTCAAGACAGTTTAAACAAAAATCCACATGAAGGGAAAATACAAATAAATGGATGGTTAAGAGAAACTGAAAAACTATCTAATATACACGTGGCCCATCTATTTCATGATCTTATAAAACTAATCTTTGAGGGAAAAAAAAAAAGCAACTGTACAGTCATGGTCACATGATCTTTGGTATTTTTGTATGTGTGTGTGTGTGTGCGTGTGATGGTGGACGGTGGCAGCATAAGCTGTATTAATAAAAGAGAAAATTTACATAAGATGGGCAAGAACCTGACCTCCAGAACAAAGAACAAGGATTTGTGGAATCCATGGCGCTTAGCTCTTACCTCAATCCAGTGATATGGGTGGGAACCTGACCCTGGGGTCCACCTTGATGAATGTGTTTCATATCTACACTGTCCATCCATTTTTTCATATTATTTTATGGCATGAGTCTAAAAATGAAGCAGTTGAAAACTCAGATGAAGCACACCACAAGAAACAGCGGTCATTGAACAGCAACCATTAAAAACTTACTAACGTCTACCATAATGGTTATTAGCCATCCAAAGGTTACACTGATATGGATGAAAGGAAAACACAATTATCAACTTGATCCAAAACTTTTGTGGCCAACAAAATGCTTTTAATGGTCATTAATTGCTGATTCATGTAGTGTGGTCCACCTAAAATTTGAATCTTATTCATTTTCATGCCCATTCCATAAAATGAAGTGAAAAAACCGATAGAGGGCGTAGATATACAAGGAAAACATTGAATTGGGCACCACGGTTAGGGTCACACCCACGTGGCTGGATTCGCAGCCAAGTTGCGTCCGTGTGGAACAAAAAAAAAGGCAATCAACATCTGATGAACATCTTTTCACTTAACAACAAAAAAGAAAAGTAGAGCAGTTATACACACAGCAACAACACAGTTTGGGGAAAGAGAAGCAAATGAAAAGCTATCGTTGATTTCTCTCTCCAACTCCTCTTAAATGCGACGTCAATGTGATATTGGGGATGTGGGCAATCTTGTAGCGATCTTCTCCTCCTTCTCGGCAGCGTTCTTCTAAGACTGGACACAAGAAGATATTCAGTTGTTGAAGCATGGTGAGGTGTTGCAACTCCACTGGTAGAGATCTCAACTCTGGGCAGCTCCAGATCTTTAATTGTTGAAGCATGGTGAGGTGTTGCAACTCCTCTGGTAGAGACCTTAAATTACGACAATACTGGATCTCCAGAGTTTGGAGGGCTTTGAGTTGTCCCAACCAACCACATGGGAACGATGTCAGCTCTGGATTATAAAAAATCACCAAATGGTTTAGGTTGGGGAGGACGGGTAAGGGCACACCGGATGACATTCCAACATCACTTGCATACAAAGTCAGCTTCTGGAGGAGCGGTGGAAGGTTGCTGGGCAACGCCTTTAGCTTTGGGCAGTCTTCTATTTCTAATTGGATGAGAGATGGCATAACCTCTCCATCATCTCCACCTCTCAATTCCCACTCTTCCCAATTTTTCATGAATCTGAAGGAGAGGCTCTCCAGCTTTGGGAATGAGACAACACGACGACCACCACCACTTCCCTCATTGTTATCATCACCACTAAACTCACTACCCACCTTTCTCACCTCTTCCATTCCTTCAATATGAAAATGGATGGCCCATAGAGAATACTTGGTACCATCAAAACTACAACGTGGGGCCCTTGTACGTGATGAGTCCTTGTCCATTGATCTGAAGTAATATAAAACATGCAAAGAGTTGTAGCAGAAGAAGGTATTAGATGTACCGTACAGCAGGAGATACCTAAGGGATTGCAGTTTCTGGATCTGGCGAAATAACAACAGCAACGGGGGCTCTAGATCTGGAAAACCCAAATCCGGAGCAACAGTAACAGGGGTCGGACGAGCAGATCTGGAACAGCAACAGGGACGAGTAGATTTGCTGGATCTTGAACAGCAACAGGGACAAGCAGAGGGGTTGGACAAGCAACAGGGACGAGCAGATCTACAACAACAACACGAACGAGCAGATCTACAACAACAACAGGAACGAGCAGATCTACTGGATTTGGAACAACAATAGGGACGAGCAGAGGGGTCGCCGGACGACGCAGCATCGGCGGCCGGACGACGCAGGGATAGCCGGACGACGCAGCAGGGGCGGCCGGACGAGCAGGGACAGTGGCCGAACGCAGCAGGGATGGGGGCCGGACGCAGTAGGGCTGGTGAGCGGATGACGCAGGGGCGGTTTCGGATCAGTGAAGCTCTGATAACATGAAAACCGAGAGGAGCTGAAGCTTTTCTGTATTTAAGACAACCCAAATGGGTAGAATATATAAAGATTACAGTCATCTATACAAGGAAAATAATAATCAGAATCCTATACCTATGGAAACGAATTATACAAGGTATACTAGCTATACAAGGTATATGAGCCTGTCTAACACTTTGAAGGGTTCCATTCTTCCATTACCTGAGTCATTTGCTGGTTCGGAGTCTTCCCCTGCATGTGGCTCTGCTCTGTGCCTTGATGGGATGATGATAGATTATAATGGAGTAGCATCTGATGCTAAGAAAGAATCTGGTATCATTGCCATGATTGAAAAAAAAAAGGGTCTATTAGAGAATGAGTGGTTGATCATTATTTTCTTTATTAGCCTAAATTTGGCCAGTGGCCAAGAAAGAAGATAATGGTAAGTGGCTCATTCCCCAATGATGCATTTTTCATTCTTCAAAATTTCATCACCTTTCTTATCCTGCTTCATTGTGTGGAGAAAATGAAGCCAATGTAAGTAAATAGGTAGTGGTCGGGCTCGGGTTAGAAAATGTGGCCCATTTAAGTAAATGGGTAATGGTTAGGCTCGGGTTAGAAAATGTGACCCGTTAAAGTAAATGGGTTAGGCTCAAGTTGAATGCTACCCAACTTGACCCACCCATATAGCTTATGAATGGTCTATTGAGATGGACATTTCTCTCTTTTTAAAACTATCATCAACAACCTCTCTAGCAGGCTACTGGATTTCAAGGGCAATTCAGCACATTGATAAATGAAAGGAACAAATGATTCTATGAGGGATTACTCGTCTTCCTAATCTTCCACACAAGAAAAGGAATTTTCCACCCTTTTCTTGTGTAGAAATAATAATGATTCTTGATCCTGTTCGTCAAAGATTACTATTTATTTGTTATTTGATTTTTTTAGTTCTATCGGAACTCATTTGTTTAGATTCATAAGTAGTGGACAAACAAAAAAAAGGAGTGAGAGTAACTTACTGAGCAAATAAAACTTCTTTAATGAACTTATTAAAAAAAAAAAAACCTGTAATAAGATAAACAATGAGGATTGGGATGAGGATAGCTATGTGAGTAATCTGGGTCTTTGTGGACGACTGCTAGAAAGAAGTTGCTCATCCAAAGACCTGTAACCAACCCACCATGAGGGCGATGCTGATTCAGGAATTGCTGATAATCCTGCATTGTTCTACTCATGTATGGCACTGTCTCATGCATTAGTATTTTTAAGAGTGTCATAGCACTTCTTTTCTTCGACAAGAGCTGGTGGCAAATGTACATCACAACCATATTGATCCGTACAGCAATTGGATTTCTAAGAAGCTTTCAAGAGCAACCAAACTACTTTAGAAACTGTGCTTGTAAATCCATAATACAAAAGTGAGGGTATACCAACCAACAAAGACTGTGGATCAAGTCATTCAAAATCTAGAAAGGACAAACGCTCTCACCCAACATCCATTATGGTAGAAACATAGTTCAAAAACTTGAAATTTTGGCTCAATTCAAATGTTCAGCCAGTTCAGGTTCACTCAAGGTCATGACCCAACTTAATTTTTAATAATTAGTAAATTTAAAAAGTTCCACCATTAGTATTTATACTTAAAATAGTTATAATAAGCTCGAAAAAAGCAAGGTGAGATTTTAACACCAGTTCACCAGACAGCACACATCGAAACACATTGCAGAGGTTTGAGGGTTCGAATTCCACTTTGAATCTCAATTTGAGTCGGTGTGAGTAATAGAGCCGAGTTGACTCGGCTGAGTTTCAAGCTGAGTCAGCAAATTCTACAACCATGATGCATAATACCCACCTTGTCATATGAAATCACAACCTTTGGTTTAGAGAATGATTCCAAACTGCAAGGAGCAATTCCCAAGCAGTTGTGTAATGGCTTCTCCAGACTGATGATTCAAGGGGGGGAAAAAAGCAACCTTTTGTAGGGCTACTAGATCTTCTAGAGTGACAAACAGAGTCCGAAACACAAGGCAAGAGCAAAACAAAGATTTCAAACCAAATGCTGGTTTGTGACTGGAAGGGTTTGGTGTGAATGGTAAAAGAACAAGATCTATATTTCAAAGTATTTCTTTTAACAAACCAAAATGCCACTGTCGAATTGCATGATAACTTGAAAAATACAAAGGTCGGCCTCTTACCAAGCAAAGACCATATCACAACCACGAGAAAAGAGAACAAAACAGAATGAAATGAAAAAGAAACCGCTCTTACCTCAATGAGCATTTTGATGGGCAAGAAGGCTCCTGACAGAAAATGATAGAACCACATAATAGAATTACACAAGACAAAGTTCGGGGAATAGCTTTGAATTTAAGGTTATGGCCTTTTTCGGGTGAATCTAGCCCCCCAGAATGATTTTGATTCCCACAAACTGGGCTACAAACAAAGCATATTACAGGTACCCTGTACTTGTTAAAGAGGGCATCTACTTTTGGAGGACATGCTTCTCATATAGGGCAACTATCTCCTTGTTAGGATTCTTCAGCTGCAGCAGCTCTGCACCAAAACCAAGTCTCATGAGCTCCTGCTTCAGCTTCAGCACGGTGAACTTGGTATGGCCTTCTGATTCTGTTTGCAGACTTTGGTTATCGTCGTCATCTGCTTTGAAGATGGAACCTCCATCTTCAGTATGCGTCCTTAGCGGGCTAGTCGTGCTCTTCGACTTCTTTCTTCCTCTAACATTCTCTTCATCAATGTCCATATCTTGAACGGATTCAATACTAACATAGTCATTGTTGATGCTAAAATCTGGTTCACCCTTTTGCCGAGCTCCGAGCACTCGGACCGAGCCCCGTATCCTGCACAAGGGAAAGACAAAGGAGACCCTGGCTAGATCAGGGGACCCTCCGATGCCAAAGTCAGGCTAGGAATCTGGGTCTAAGTTGTGTAGAGTAGGCTTAGGGTGTGAGATGTTTCGTACCTATTTCTGTCGATATATTCCCTATTAATACCTTTTGATTGAAGTTAACGTGCCCGTCAATCTCGGCACGATCTCTGCCATTAAGCGAGAGCTACGCGTGCACTGATGTCGGCCGTTACCCGAAGATTGTGCACCGGATGACGCTCCAGACATGTGATTCAATATCTCTCTCTCTTTCTTCGACCTGCTTTTCTAGAAATTCAACCTTGGACACAGCATCCATTTCAGAGCGGCACAAACGTTCGACCTCATCTAACAGGTCAGCTTTCCGTCTTTCAAGGCTTTCAACTTGCCTGTGAGCTCTCTCGATTTGGGTTAATCTTTCCATCGCCAATCGTTAAACTTCGCTCTTTTCACTTTGAGCAAGTGCTGCTTCCTCCCGAGCTTTATCAGCCAAATCAACCACTCTTTTTTGCTTCATTTTCTGCAGCCCGGCACCTTTTATCTGCTTCCTTGAACCTTTTGAACTCGGATTGATACTTTTGCTCCAGGTGAGTCTTTTCTCGTTCTATTATCCTTGCTTCTCTCTCGTACGATTGAGCTGTGGCCTTCGCAGAATCTAATCTCTCACTCAAATCCTTGATTTCAAGTTTTAAGGTCGAAGCTTCCAAGTCATAGTTCTTCAGTTTCGGCTCAGCAGCCTGCAAGCATTTACCACCATCACTTTGATCACCACCATCATCAATAACAATAATAATAATAACAACACACAGGTTTGATAAGCCCACATACGCCTCTATGCATGGCCATATGCAGGATATTGACCCATATAACTGGCCCAAAACTCAGGCCAGACCATTCGGCAGGCAGGCCACACTTATACTTTGAAAAGGAAGCTAGTCTCAGAAAATGTGAGCTTACCTTCAGCTCCAGACACAAACTCATTAGATGATTCTCAGCTTGTTCGATTTTTGCTTGCTTATCTTTAATTTCATCTTCCTGTCATTCACATCAAAAATAAATTTAGAAATACTTCTCAGGGACCAACATTCTGTGAAAAAAGACAAAGTTAAAAATGGAAAGGGTAATGTATTTATCACCTTTTCAGCCAAACTTTCAGAGAATTCTGCCCTCAGAGCATTCTCCCTATGCTGCGTGTCCTTATTATAGCGTTCCTGTACTGTAGCTGCCTTCTCAAGAGCTGCTTTGGCTTCTCTGACAGCAATGTCATACTTTCTCTTCCACTCTGACACTTCCACCTGGGCAGAGTTCGCTTGTTCACGAGCAGCCATTGCTCTCGCTTCGGCAGCACTGCTCCTGGACTTCAGAGCTGTTATCTCCGCATTGGCCTGATCTTCTTCAGCCTTCTGCCTCGAGAAGTACCGTTCATATTTCCTTTTCCAGTCTGATGATTCCAGCCTAGCAGAATCCAGAGCTTTCACTAAACTCGAGCACCTTTAATCGTGTGATTTTTGCATAGTAACCAATGGAATGTGTTTTGGACTTGATGAACAGTTCAGATCGATCAATTTGACTATCCAATAATACCAATGCAACTAAGAGCAATATAACAAATAATCCTCAAAGAACGGGAGAATTCTTCCCTTATGTTTGATATGGTTGAAGGGATGATGAATTCTTTAAAGCACTCGATAGATGGCCAATACCATAAAATCAGCCCAATAATAATGTCCTAGGTAACCAAAAAAAAAACATGATTTTTTAGGCTACACTCAATCTGCAGTGTATCCTACTTTGTTTAGACTGGGTGCCTTAAGCTACCAGTCTGGCTTCATCAGGACTGTCAATGCTTCAGGAAAAGCCCATCAGTCTGCCAGGACACTGTCCATGCTCATTTGAGCTTACGTTCCAGGCTTAATCACAAATTTCAGGCTCGATCATCAAACGGGTGAATAAAGACTCGATGAAGGGAAAATACAAATAAATGGACGGTTAAGAGAAATTGATAAACTATCTAATATACATTTGGCCCATCTATCATAGGAAAGGCCCACCAGTCTTCCTAAGGTCTACCGTAATGGTTATTTGCCATCCAACCTGCTCTTAAGGTTACATTGATATGGATGAAAGGAAAACACAAATATTGACTAGATCCAAAACTTTTGTGGTGAACAAAATGTTTTTAATGGTCATTTATTGCTGTTTCATGTAGTGGGTCCACCTAAAATTTGAATCTTATTCATTTTCAGGCCCATTCCATAAAATGAAGTAAAAAAAACGGATAGAGGGCGTAGATATACAATGACAACATTGAATTGGGCACCACGGTCGGGTCCCACCTATGTGGCTGGATTCGCAGCCAAGTTGCGTCCGTGTGGAACAAAAAAAAAAAGGCAATCAACATCTGATGAATATCTTTTCACTTTAAAAAAAAAAAGAGAGAAAAGAAAAAAGAAAAAGAAAAGGTAGCGCAGTCACACACACAGCAACAACAGAGTTTGGGGAAAGAGAAGCAAATGAAAAGCTATCGTTGATTTCTCTCTCCAACTCCTCTTACAAGAGACGGAATGTGATATTGGGGATGTGGGCAATCTTGTAGCGATCTTCTCCTCCTTCTCGGCAGCGTTCTTCTAAGACTGGACATCTCCAGATGTGTAATTTTTGAAGCATGGTGAGGTGTTGCAACTCCACTGGTAGAGATCTCAACTCTGGGCAGCTCCAGATCACCAAATTTTGAAGCATGGTGAGGTGTTGCAACTCCTTTGGTAGAGATCTTAAATTAGAACAAAACATGATCTCCAGAGTTTTGAGGGCTTTGAGTTGTCCCAACCAATCACATGGGAACGATGTCAGCTCTTGATTATCATAAATCACCAAATGCTTAAGGTTGGGGTGGCCGGGTAAGGGCCCACCCGATAGCAACCCATCATTACCTATGCTTAAACTCAGCTTCTGGAGGAGCGGTGGAAGGTTGCTGGGCAATGCCTTTAGCTTTGGGCAGTTTTCTATTCCTAATTCCAGGAGTGATGGCATAACCTCTCCATCATCTCCACCTCTCAATTCCCACGCTTCCCAATTTGTCATGTAGTAGAAGGTGAGGCTCTCCAGCTTTGGGAATGAGACAACACGACCACCACCACCACTTCCCTTATTGTTATCTTCACCACTAAACTCACTACCCACCTTTCTCACCTCTTCCATTCCTTCAATATGAAGGTATTTAAGGGAAGGTAGTTTCCCAAGACCTGGCAATTGTTTACACCTGTCACAATACCAGAGTTGCACCCTGACTAGATTGGAGAACACGGGATCCTCTATCCAATTGGGAAGCTTGGAACCTTTGTAATGCAGTATTTTCAACTCTTTCAAGTTTGTGTGGGGCTGCAGGATTTCAAGCACCTCCTCTGTTCTTTTCTGCTCATCATCACCCAACGCTTCATCATCCATGGGGACGTATTTGAAGGTTAGAGTATGAAGGTACTGTTTCTTATTTAGTTCTGCCTCTCTAGCTTCGTCTCCGCTCCTCACATTTTCCAAGACAGTAATTTGAAGACTTCCTTGAAGATGATTGAGGTGTTTCAGTTCTCCCCATTTACATCCTTCATCGTCACCCCCCACTATGAACTTTGTTAATGTCCGAAGGCTACTTAGTTTCCCTATGCCCTGCGGTAAGTACTTCAACTCATCAGTGTATTCTAATTCTAGATGTCTTAGGCTAATTATTTTCCCCATCTCTGTAGGCAGTTTTTTAAGCCTATGACACCAATTGAGTTTCAAGGTCTGTAAATTTCTACAATTACTCACCCCCTCTGGCAACTCCTCTATCCATGTCCCCAATAAATCAAGATATCTCAGGTGCTTCAATTTTCCCAGTGTTCGGGGCAATTTCTGAATGCTAGTGTGACTCAAGTCCAATGCCCTGAGGTGCCTGAAATGATGAAATAAATTGTTTGGCACCCTGGAGATTGTTGAGTCGTGTAGCAACGTCCACAACTTTTGTGCCTTATACAAGGTGGTCCAATCTCTGTCGCCTGCATCATCACTGTCAATTAAAAACAAATGGCGGAGATTATTTAGGTTCAATGAGGATTGCTTTCTCATCTCCACCACTGAACACTCACTTCCTGCAACAGATTGTGCAAGATCATGAACTAAATCATGCATCTTGCACCAACGCATGTTGTTGTCACTGTCGAGTTTTGCATCTTGGAGCAATGAGCGTCTTAGTAAATCATCGAAATACAGCCCACCAGTTTCCTCCATATCTCTGCTTCTGTCAGAGCGAATGAAACCTTGTGCCACCCATAGCTTGACTATCATATCCTTCTCTATCTCCCAATCTTTCGGGAAGATGGAGAAATATGTGAAGCATTGCTTCAAAGCAGGAGGCAAGTCATAGTAGCTGAGTAACAAAGCTGGTAAAATGCCTTGTAAGACATCATGTGAATTCCATACATCGCTTTCCAAGATGAGCTCCCACTCCCTTCTTGTCCTTCTCGAGCCCATGGCACTCCCTATTGTCTTTGCTGCGAGAGGCACCCCTCCACACTTCTTTATGATTTCCCTTCCAATCTCTTCCAACTCCAAACGCTCTTCAGCACTTCGATGCTCAAGCGCTTTACGCCTGAACACTAACCAGCAATCATCATCGGATAAGACTGCTAGTTTGTGCATGTGACGCCCTCCCATTGCAAACGAAACGTTTTCACTACGAGTGGTTATGATGATTCGACTCCCTGATGCACCAGTTTGGAAGGGAAGTTTCAGTTTGTCCCACTTCTCATTGTCTTCACTCCAAATGTCATCAAGCACAAGCAAGAATCGCTTTGCATGCAACATTTCGTGGAGACGACTTTGCAACAGGTTCAGGTCTAGATCCTCACAACTAGACCCGGTTGCAGATTCAATGATTGACTTCGTAATTCGTTTCACATTGAAATCTTCAGAAACACATACCCACATTCTCATCTCAAAATGCCCCTTGACTTTCTCATCGTTGTAGGCGAGCTGAGCAAGGGTGGTCTTCCCCAACCCCCCCATTCCAACGATAGAAATGACAAAGGGCACCTCATTCACCTGTCCAGTACTCTCCCTCAGCAACAAGTTTAGGATTTCATTTTTGTCATCTTCTCTACCAACAACTGACGGTCGGTCGAGTAGGGAGCCTCTCTCTCGCTCTCTGATCTCTCCCCGCCCCACTTCACTATCCACCCTCTCACTCACGCCAGTATTTATCATAATAAAATGAAATTGGCTCATCTCTTTGGCGATATCATCTAATCTACCCCTCACCTCCTTTATCCTACTCCCAATTTTTTGGCGTAACACGACATGATTGAAGCAGTTAACAGGCGACAGGAAGCTTCTTACCTTCTTCTTACTGAAACAGGACACACCGTCTTCATCAGGTGCTTGTGATTTGAGAGCTTCCGTCGTCCATTCATCTAGTATGTCATCCACATCGTAGGCCACGTCTTTGAGATTCTCCAACCACTTCTTCACAGCTTCATCCTTCACTCGCCGAGTTTGAGCATCTTTAAGCACAGCTTGGAGCAAGGTGAACGTACTGGAAAGCTTTTTGATCTCGTTCGTGACACCCACCAACAAAACCACCTCATCTTCAAGTATGGTGTTCAACTTCTCCAGTGCGATGGAGAT
Source organism: Magnolia sinica (assembly GCF_029962835.1). Classification (NCBI taxonomy): domain Eukaryota; kingdom Viridiplantae; phylum Streptophyta; class Magnoliopsida; order Magnoliales; family Magnoliaceae; genus Magnolia; species Magnolia sinica. The sequence goes on from NC_080579.1 coordinate 1,937,081, forward strand.
GAGTGAATCAACCATGATTTCTTTCTCCTTGTTTTGGTATGTAGATGGGAAGATGGAGGAATTTGAATTCAATTAGGTTTAGAAATAGGAAATGAGAAGGACTATGAAGATATGGAAGAGAGATAGAGGGGGAGAGTTGTTTTGGTACGTAGATGGGAAGAAGGGAGGAATTTGAGTTCAAATGGTTATAGAAATAGGAACCGGGAAGGACTCAAGATATGGAAAAGAGAGAGAGAGAGAGAGGGAGAGAGAGAGAGATGCAACTGTAGAGAATAAAAGAAGAGGAGAGTGAAAGATGCAACGGTAGAGAATGAGGTTAGCTCTGGAAGGCATGCTATGGCTTACCAACCAAAAATCAGACAAATCCAGGCATCCAATCGGTACCTTATAAAATTAAGGGTTCAGATTATTTCCACATAAATAAGTCTAATTAACAATCTGAACCATCCATTTGTTAGAGACCATAATGGATGGCTTATTATTTTAAAGCTCTCCTTTTATCATCCAATCTCATCCATTCCATCCACAGGTTAGAAAACAAACAACTTTGTAAGAGAAGAAAAACTTATGGAATGCTTAACCATCTTCTCAGTGTCAATTTTAATAGTAGACCTTAAAACTATGTTCAGGATCCAGTAAACGGTTCAGATTAATAGATTGGAATCTCCAAATATCCCAATTCTGGCAATCGTGAACATATCACATTACACTCATCCAAGAGCTGGCAGTAAAGTGATAAAATGTTAAGGGACCCACAAATGGAGAAAGATGCGGATATGATGTGATAGAAAAGGCATCCAAAGCTACTTTTTTCCAAAGATATCCGACACATGGAATCTCGTGTCTCACAGACCACTCAAAATTCAAAAATCAACTTTATGCATTCACACTGATGGGCTCACCATCGATGTGCTTGTTAAGATAGGAAGAGGATCGCTTATTGAGTAAAATCTGTGGGGCCCACCGTGATATAGGTATTTTATCCACTCCGTCCATCCATTTTAACAGATAATTTTATTGTATGAGCTCAAAAGTGAAGTATTTAAAAATCTCAAGTGAACCACACCAAAGGAAACATTATGAATTGAACATCTACCATTGAAAAATTCTTGTAGGCCACGGAAGTTTTGGATCAAGCTGATATTTGTGTTTTCCTTTCATCTATGTCTTTGTGATCTTATGAACAAGTTGGAAGATAAATAAACATCACTGTAGGCAATGGGAAGGTTTCAACAGCACTAAAATGATCTGAAAAAATGGATGAACGGCCTGGATAGACCAAATACATTCACAGTGGGCTCAAATGAGTAGACTCAGTATGATAAGAGCTAACTCAGTAGGCCATCCAATTTCTTCAAGGGAGTTTATACCTTATGTATGATCATGTTGGCCCACCAAAGCCTAAAAAGGGACAGTTGAAACTAAGATGGATAGTGGGTCTGCTAGATTTTCATGTGTTACTTTCGTCATGTTACATTTACACAGCCTCCATTAGATGAATGCCATCGGTTTGTCGAGATTATTCTCAGTGGGCGCCTTGTTAGTGTTTTATAGAGAATGGGACGTTTTCCCCATGCAGCATCCGAAAATTATCAACATGGACCGTCCACAAGGTCACAGCACTGTAAATAATTCTCTATAAAAATTCACAACCAGCAAAGCAGCCTTCTCTTTCTTATCAAATGACATGCAAAATGGATGATTATGAATCTATGATAATGTACAATAAACGAAAGTCCAGCAATCAGTATGAAAAATACATTCAAGAGAGTCTACTTTAGTTAAAGTCCAATGTTTCAAAGGTAGGGATCCACCAAGTATTATCGAACGGCCTGTAAATATAATATGGATGGATGCCATGAAAAACATTATGTTGGGCCACACACATAAATATCATATGGATAAAAGGTAGCGTTTACAGTGGTAATTATCTCTTGGGTGTTTTCACGGCATGCTTTTACACAGTTCGCCCATCTGTGACGCAGACGCGTATGCAGGGAGTAACTCACCACGCTATAGTGGGCACACTGTGACTTATGTGTCATTATCCACGCCGTCCATCCGATTTTTCAGCTCATCTTAGGAAATCATACCAAAATTGAAGCATATTCAAAGTTCAAATGGCCACACTACAGAAAAAAGTGAGGATAATCATTCCCCACCGTTGAAAACTTCCTAGGTCTAAATTGATATTTAGTTGCCATCTGGACATAGATGGAGAAGGAAAAAAATATCAGCTTGGCCACCGAGAATTTTTCAATGGTAAGCGTTCAATTCCCACTGTTTCATATGAGGTATGGTCCACTTTAGCTTCAGATATCCTTCAATTTTGGGCTCATGCCCTAAAATGAGCTGAAAAAACTGATTGACGGCGTGGATTAGGGTGGGCCCCGCATGGTTTACACACCACGCTATAGCGGGTGCCTTACAACAAAATCCGCGTACGTCTGACGCAGCCCTCTTAACCAACCAGCAGCCTCCACGTGCTGCCACCAGGATGTCCATGGTGGATCAAGCTCCGTTTACAATCCTGTGTCAGTTCAACACCGTTTAAAAAATGGCGAGGACTCATCATCCTCACATGTGGCAGTGATTAGACAGCAATCCACCGTCCAGATCGTGGGTTCCATCACAAATGGAGCTTATGTTTAAAATCTTAATGATCAAGCAATCCTACCCAGGCAATTAATAGCTGTCAAATGGACGGCTAAAAGTAGAATATTGACTGGTACAAATTCGCAGACACAAATGATATACGACCAGGATTATCTTGTCCGTTCAATTTTTCAGCTGGACATGGTGTTCGGGAGAATGAAGAGCGTTTGGGTGGTTGTGGTGGGTGTCTGTTCGATAGCGAGTCTGGGTGAGGGGCGTTTGGATGTCGAGCGGAAGGCTCTCTTGCAAATCAAGCACCATATGAACCATCCAAACGGGTTCTCACTCTCAGGTTGGATTGGAAATGACCGTTGCAAATGGGATGGCGTGTCCTGTGACTTCTCTTCGTCTCGTTGAGTCACCGATAAACATTTCCGCGATAAGGGAGAACGGGGTAGGAAGATTGGGTGGTGACCCCAACACCACTCATCTAGTTTGTATAAGGTCCTGTGGGGCCACCTTGAAGTATGTGCTTTATATCCACACTGTCCATCCGTTTTGCCAGCTCATTTTAGATAGCAGCCCAAAAATGAAGCAGATCCGAGGTTCAAGTGGACCACACCACAGGAAACAGTGGGAATAATTAATGACACCCACCGTTGAAACCTTCCTAGGGCCACAGTAATGTTTATTTGCCATTGAGCCTGTTGATAATGTCCCCTAGACCTAGATGAAGGGAAAACACAAATATTAGCTTGATCCAAAACTTTTAAGGCCCCTGAGAAGTTTTTAATGGTGGCCGTTCAATCATCACTATTTCCTGTGGTGCGATCCACTTGAGCTTTTGATCCAAAACGGGTAGACAGCATGGATAAAACACCTACATAAAAGTGGGCCCCAAGCACGTCAAATTCATGATTTTCTAAGTTTGTTATCTGGTTGGCCTAATCAAAATTTACATTTCAAGAGAGATTCATGTCCATTGAAATCATTTGGCATTGAACAATTAATCTAATAAATGGTTATCAAGATTAATGGTCAAAATTGAATTTAATAATAATAATAATAATAATAATAAATCCAATCATTTACCCAAACCATCCATCATTCCACCTTGAATCCAGTATCTCAAAAGTCATTCTGATCAGATGATCCTAAACAACAATCATGTCTATGAAAATGGATGGTCCATATTAGTTATACCAAAAAAGAAAACTGCCCTGTCATTAACTTAGACTGACCATGATGTGATACCAACCTCTGAAAATCACTCCAATATGATGATCCTAACCATCCAGTCAATGTAGAAGAAATGGACTATCTATTATATTAGAAGAGTACCTATCCATGAGATGGACCTTCCTTCAAGTGGCCCACCTTTCTTTGTCCTTCCCTCCTAAAAATCACTTTGATCATGTGACACTAACCATCCACGCAACCGCAAGGAAATGCATGATCATATCTAGTATAGCAAGGAAATGTCGAACCATCGTCCATCATGCTAGTCCACCTTTCATTGAAACTTTGATAAGATGACCCTAACCAAACAACCGTTAAGATTGGTAGAGAAACTGCATACAAGTCAGTGGATAAACCATTGTTTCAGTTACTACAATTGTTTGGAGGACAGATTAGCTTATGAATAAGATGGCAACCTGCATATATTTTAGGAGGAATGGATCCTAACAATAGATGACATTACAGAAAATAATAATCATAAAACCACATTTACAAGCACTAAAATCTCCAACTAGAAAGAAAAAAGGACATACAACCGTCTTTCAGTCCACTGCCGCATGCACTTCAATGGAAGGACACTCGCGAAGAAGAGACTCTAGCTCCTTTGAAAACCTTTCCAGCTGGTTGCATCCAGAAATATCATCCAGCGTTGTCGCTGTATCAGCATTTCCCTCTGAGTGATTAAGGGGTCGCTCTAATCCGCTACCCAAGATATCATCATGAAACAACTGCAGTGCATCTTTCGTCGAAATGGAGTGCACGGACTCGTACAAGTTCTGGAGCCTCTCTCTCGTTTCTAGCTCTCCTACCAGCTTTTCTTTCAAATGATCTGGAAGGAGAGCTAGTGCACTTCATAAAGGTTGTGGACACCAAAAAGACAATTGACAACAGAAAATGAAATCAGTTCATGTTACCAGTATGATGTCACGAGATCAGCAACAGAAGAGGTACAACTCCTTCCCCCCCCCCTTTTTACCTGGAGACACCTCTAACATGGCCCCATTTGTACCTGATAAGCACAGACTGCTTAAAGCCGACAACGAAACCCTCTTGTGCAGAAGCTTCTTTACCTGCCGTGAGGCCATCTCGATAACCAATCCGAAAACTCATCAAGGATCCAAATATCTAAGTTTTACATTTTTCTTTTTACTTTTTTTTTTTAAATTTTTTTCCTTTAGGATGACTTTGTGGATAGAGGTAAGCTAATCTGACTGCACACCTATACGCAGGTACCCATGCAATGAGTGCAACATGTTCAAGATGTCCTGACCCATAAATTAGCTTATGGGTGCAACATGTTCAAGATGTCCTGACCCATAAGCACATTGAATGTGGAATGTTCACCTCTTTTCTTTTTCTTTTTCTTCTTCTTCTTCTTCTTCTTTTTTTTTGAAGAGTAGGGAACCAAGTTATTTCATAAAGAAAGGGAACTACAGAAGAGAGACTCCCAAGAAACCAGATTAGAGAACAACCTTTCCTGGGTAAATCATCTGCCACGTCATTTAGTTTGCTGTTTTTTAACCATCCATTTAAATTTAACATGCGACCAACCTGATGAATGGGCTAGGTTGATTTTTGGGCTAGAGTATCTACAAGCTTTGGGCCACCTGATTAACAGCGTGGTTTTCATGTATGCCGCATGTGCCTGCTGGTAGAGGTGTCGCTAGAATTAGCAAGCCTCTTCTGGACATATGCAAATAACTCAGAAGGGTTCAGACATGCAGATTAGCTTAATTCATCAGGATACTGTGTGGAATTGATTGTGCCTCCTCTCCCACTCCCTGTCCAAATCAGATGTTTTACCAGAGCCATCATCGGAAACATTATAAAAGGAACCATCTTCACCCCACACATCATCTCCATCGTTGTCATCTGCAACCAGTCAAATGAATCAACTTCATAAATTTCTTAAGAGAGTTAAAGATTAGAAGATACTAAATTTGATAAATAATTAAATACATAAGAAGAAAGAAAGAAAGAAAGAAAGAAAGAAGAGGGAAATCGCCAAACATTTGGTAAATACAGCAGAATTGTTGAATGACAAGCATCAAGAACGTGGACCAAATGCATAGTAGAAAAAAAGGGGGAACCTGGACACAACCAAAATAGGGATAGTTGGCAACAGTACTCACCAGATTCTCAAACCACCTAATCCTGACTATCGTAAATTGGTTCCACTGAAGAGAGGACTTGTGCCACTCAAGAGTCAGCCTCATGAGCTTTGTAACTTGCATGCTGCTCAATTGCAAGAAATGGACTTCTGTTTTTTTTTTTTTTTTTCGGTTCAACCTAGAAACAATACAGGTGCCGTCCACCATCTGGTAACCCAAGCCATTGTCTGGCGGGTCCTCTGTATGGGATGGTCATGCCCCAATATCCTCCTCGATCGGACAATCCCGGTCACCAGATGGATTTTTGTTTTTCTTTTACGGATGACAAAAATGGCATTAAATCAAGGGAAATTTTACAAGGGAATAGAGTTTCCAGCAACAACTGAAGGCCAAAGTGCCTCCGAATGAGAGAGTGGCAGCCTCCAATTAACCAGATTTGAGATGCATGAAAAAGAGATGTATAGGATCAATATAATCTCTCTAATTTCATCAGAAACAAAAGAAATGTTCAAAGGAACTGCCGCCCATTCTAGGATCGTCTTCGAACTACCTTCACAGTAACAAGACCAAGATTGCATGCTGAAAGCAGAAGCCCAACAAAAAGGGCTTTGGCCTCTGCTACAAAGATGCTGCTTGCCTTGATAGGACCAGAAAATGAGATGATAGTACCTTATGATTAGAGTCTCTAACAATCCCACCTAACTCCAAACTTAACCCTGTCGGCAGAATAGAAACCTCCAAAACTAATCTTCCACATGCTGGTTGGGGTTTGTAGGCTAGTAGCCAAGAAGCATTACTACAATGCAGGCCGCCAGCCCAAGAGCTTCTGATTTCCCTGAAGTTTTAAAGATCTAATGGCTGCATTACAGAAAAAATCCTTGCACAATAGCACCCAGCTGATAACCACATGTTTAGTTTTACATATAAGCACCTCAAACCTCATAAACTTGTTGTGGAAGATACGTTATTCCTCTCTTTCAAGATACGCCATAACACCAAGAAAGAAATTTTCTGTTTAATGCACATGGACAACCATAACAATTCTCAAGAATGTTCTATTTAGTGCAAACGGACCACCGTAACAACTATCGAGTCTCAAACAAGTTAGCAACAAAATTAGGCAATAATTAATGACATCAGGCTGATTAAAGAACTCACCTAAAGTGAGATACACCAACAGACAATTAAGGAAGTTGTGATTCCTTGTGTCCTTGATGGATTTGCACATAAAACAGATGTTAGGGAGATTGTCCATTGGAGGGAGATGGACGACTGTTAAAACTGATGGTCTATATTTAACAGTGGCCTAGCTGGAATTATTGCATCTCCCAGCGAATGAGATTTTTAAGAATGACAGTCCATATTGTGTGAATTATATCAGAAAGGCCTGCAGCCTCATATGCAGGGATAATGAACATCTCTACTTTACTTTTGGGTTCCTGAGATGGGGATGATTGCGTGTGATGCCTTTCTCCTAGAAGGTGCTAACGAATATGGTGAGAAAAATACGATCAAGCTAACCAAATGATATTAAAAGTATGATCAAGCTAACGAGTCTGTCAAGAAAAGCAACTGCCATGACTGAGACACATACCTTGTGAATCATCATTCTGGGCAGACGGCATGGGACCCTTTCCCACAACCGGCAGCTCCAAGGTTTCCGTCGGAGTTTGAAGCTCCTCAGGAGGTATATCCTGCATTCCGAAACCTTGCAAAAATTTTCACAAAGAGTTGAAAGTCGTAAATCAAACAAGTCTCAACAGACAACCAAAGTTATAACCGACTATCGCAGCATGCATAAAATGGGAAGCAGGTTTCCTGGTGACCCTAGCAGGTGCTGTGGGACCTATGTGATGCATGTGTTTTATATCCATGCCGTGGTCCATCAGTTTTGTCATCTCATTTTAGGGGATAATCCCACAAATGAAGCATATCCAAAGCTTAAGTGGACCACACCACAGGAAATAGTAGGGATAATGACACCCGCCGTTGAAACCTTCCTAGGGCTCACCATGATGTTTATTTGCCATCTGACTTGTTGATAAGATCACACAGATATGGATGAAGGGAAAATACAAATATCAGTTCGATCCAAAACTTTTATGGCCCCCAAGAAGTTTTTAACAGTGACCATTCAATCACCACTGCATCCTGTGGTGTGGTACACTAGCCCAAAAATGATCTAGCGAAAAAAAGGGACCACATTGATGAAACACATACATCATGGTGGGCCCCACAGCGCCAGCCACTACCAGGGTCACCAAGCAATCCACTTCCAATAAAATGACAGTTATGAGGGCATAGTTGAATCACTTTGGCAAAGTCATAAATGTCTACATTATGTGTGAGGGGTATAGATAAGAATTACGAATACATGTACATTAATGTGGCGTGTTCTTAAGAGGCCTGCTTGGCATTTCAACAGTCACCTTCGCTACAGGGAGAAATGTACCTATTCTACATTTCACTTCCAGAAAAGGAAGACACTCAAATGCCAATGTCTACCTAAAATCAAGGTGGGTCTCCAATCCAATGATCATAATCATCTTACCAATCATATATATATATATATATATATATATATATATATATAAGATCATGATCATCAAAGACCTGGACCACTTAATCCAAGGTTTATTAAACTCGGTTTCTGGGTGCGACTCATCGGAGTATCGGAACCCGATACCAATACGACTCGTACACTCACCGTTACACAATAAATAAATAAATAAATATGTAGAAAAATCACAAAATAAAAAAATAAAAACATGATGGAATGGCCCCATTTGCTGATCGAAGATCTAAATAGCGAGGCTGCCATGATAGACGGCTCGGATCGCGCACGTGCCTGCGGTCTTAGCTCGGCGAAGCACAGAAATTTACCTTTTCTTCTTCTTTCTTCTCCTATTTCTTGCCAATGCCGGGTATCTCTGCATCATTTCACGCTACTAATAAGATAGTTTCCTGTGTTAGTTTAGCACCATATAAAAATCGTGGTGATTGTTCAACCGTACACGTGTCGTTGTTTTACATCAATCCAAACAGTACAATCGTTGACCACTTACGATGGATGAAATATAACCAAAAATATTTAGTGATAAGATAATATTAACCATCCGATTTTTTTCTTCATATTTTTTTTAATGAATGGTGATTAATTGGATAATTAGGATAGCCTGATCAGCGTGATTTTAGAGGTGTGGTACATCTACTATGGTTCTCACTGTTTGGATGGTCTGGTAGCTGGACAACTTGGCCAGTTATTGGGAGTATGAGTCAACGCCATTTTCAAAATGGTGATAAACTAACAAATATGTGTTATCTCTTAATTAAAAGCAGCGAGAGAGTCAGTCCTGGACTGACTGAGGGAAACGGATTGGCTACTCCCCCTGCCACTACCCAATGGCTGGTGGTCGGTTCTCTATGGACCCCACCATGATGTATGAGTTTCATCCATGCCGTCCATATATTTTCCATGTTATTTTCATGGTATGAGACCAAAAATAAGGTATGTCCCAATCTCAAGTGGACTCTATTACAGGAAATAGTGTTGAATGAGCATTGACCATTAAAAACCTTTTAGGGCCATAAAAGTTTTGGATCAAGCTGATTTTTTTTTTTTTTTTTTTTTTCCAATTCATCTGGTCCTGTATGACCCAATTAACAGATTGGATATCAAATAAATAGTGCAGTGGACCTTAGGACTATTTTAATGGTAGATATCCAATCACTATTGTTTTACTATGGTGTGTTCTACCTAAGATTTATATCCCTCACAATTTTGGGATAAAGCTCTAAAATGATATGTAAAAATGGAAGAACAGAATGGATGAAATACATACATCATCATGGTGGGCTGACAGAGCACCGAGCACTAGCCATGGGGATGGTGGCATGGGGAGTAGCCAATCCGTTTCCGATATACCGATTGGCTACTTCCCCTGATGGGCCCCACCATTATGTGTGTTTCATCCATTTTTATAGATCATTTTAGGGCTCGACCCAAAAAACAAGAGGGATATAAATTTCACGTGGACGACACCCGAGGAAAACAATAGTGATTGGATATACACCATTAAAATCATCATAAGGGTCCGTTGTACTATTTATTAGACATTCAATCTGTTGATTAGGTCATACAGCCCAGATGAAGGGGTAAAGCTAAAATCAGCATTGTCACGTCCCGAAATCCGGGTACAGAGTGTGCACCTCAGACCCGAGTTTCAGTTCATAACTCGTACATAAAGTGTACTAATTTAATTCATTAATCAGTTTAATCAGAGATGATAATTATATTCAATATAAGGTTCATCATAATCTCAATCACACATGCAAATACTTATCACCAATCAACTAAACATATATAAATCTTAACAACTCTTAAAATAAAATAAACCTTAAAATCATTCATTTATTATACCATTATAATATAATAATATTTATTCCATGCTAATATTATTACAAAGAAATAAATCTAAATAATTGCTTAAAGTCTCAAAATAAATGTCAGTATGCATTATTCGTTAATTAAATTATGCTAACAAAATAAAACATATAATTAAAAATTTTCTAATGCCGCTACTTCATCCTTGGATAAGTATGGCCATATTTCAGGCAGGTCGTGTTCAGGTACAGTAATCCTTCCGGTTCTTGCATCACATCATCTGCTAATGGCTCCTCTGTACGGTTTTTCCATCAATAAAAATATAAGCTGGCCAGGCTTAGTGATATAACCCAGCATGGTTCATAATCATAGCAATTAAAATAATACATAAATACATGTACAATGATATGAATGCATCAGATGGGATGATCGTCCATCTGCTTGGGTTGGAGGTTGTCAACCCGCATCCACCCGTTGGGTAGGCTTCCACCTTTCAGTAGACTTGGGCATAGCCCGCATCTGGTAACGCTCTACCAGGATCGACATTTCTTCCAGGGAGAGCCCCTAGGATCGACCATACATTATGCAATGTAATGAATGAAGGATGATATGTAAATGCATATTTTTCATATTTGGCATAGTTATCTTGATTAAAATATTCACATATAAATTTATCGTACAATTATCATATCAAAATATTCAAACCAGTAAATCAATCAAACAATCACAATGATTTATTTTAATTTTAATGAATTATGAGACAAGTTGGGTTACTCACCTGAGTCTGGTAGTGTAGAATCCACAGGGTAATTATGTTGGTTTGAATTCAGAAATCCTATCAGTTATATCAACAACATTATTATTCATATGTTTTTATTACATGGTGGGGCCTACCTCTAATTAACATCCTAGGTGGCCAGATCCAAAATAATCAAATAATTAAAATTTATATTCTATTTTTTTTCCTTTTTAAGATTATAAAATTGAATAATAATTACTTGATCGGGGTGGTCCATCGGATGGTCAGATCATTCAGATTCTTGAGGTATTATCATGTTTTGTCTCTATACATTAGATGAATGATGTGGATCTAATCACACATACACCGATGACCCATCTCGATCTTCTACGCCAAGTGATACCAACACTTGCGCAAAAAATCTAAGATTCCTTTATTAAACACTTTTAGATCTGACTAATGTGGCCTATCTGATTGTTAGATTGATCTAAAAATTATGGCCCTTGTATTTTTTGGCCTTAAGGATCATATGATCCGTACAGATCTATCTTAGCACAATCAGATTCCATCTATTTAATTTATTCCTAAAATATTATTAATTAGACCAAAATCATAAAAACATCACTTTACTAAAATTGACTCTGCACACCTATACAATGATGGTTTGGATGATCCACGCCATCCATTGTATAGATTAGGAAGAAATTAATAACATAATAAAAAGTTAAAAAGATCTAACGATTAGAACTTACCTGATCGAGCCTTCTTAGAATTTCCTCTTCCTTTTACTTTAGGCTTCCTATCTCTTCTTTTTTTTTAAAATGCAGAAACCTTCCGTAACCCTAATTTGAATTTTTGTATGATATTTAATAAAAAATTTATTATTACTATTTCAAGAATGGATCCCTAAACCTCTCTCTCAACTAAGAATTTCGCTACCAATTCAACTATTGACTTGTTTTTATTTTTTATTTAAAAATAAAATCTTTAAATATTTAATTTAGTTTTTTTAATAATGTACCAAAATTTAAGGTTGTTACAAGCATGATCCAAAAACTTTTATGGCCCCCAAAAGTTTTTAATGGTCAACACTCATTCAACGCTGTTTCCTATAATATGGTCCACTTGAGATTGGGATATAACTCATTTTTATTCTCATACCATAAAATGATATAAAAAAATAGATAAACAGAATGTATGAAACACATAAATCATGGTTGGGCCCACATAACACCAGCTGGCAAGGGGAGTAGCCAATCCGTTTCCTTTTATATGGGACTCAAATTGGTTATTGAGCCATCCGTGGGCCCCACCATGATGTATGTATTTTATCCCCGCCACATGTTGCAAGCTCATTTTAAGGCACTTAATGTGGAATTGGGAAAATGTTTCGCATTTAGTGGTGTTTGTCAATGCATCGTTAATGCGGAAGAAGGAAAGCGCTAAGTAGTTTTTCACTTAATTCTTTTCGTGATAGGAGTCTGACTTAATGGTGAATGCAGAATGCGCTCAGTGAATTTTTCATTAAACAAAAATTTTTGCTTTCAAAATTACCCATTTTCAAGTTACTACGGAAATATTTTTTCTTTAAATTGTTTGCGCAATACAAAATCAACTTTTAACCTGTAAAAACTATTTTATGCTCCATTATAATGTATGTGTTTCATCCATTCTATTCATCCATTTTTAAAGATCATTTTAGGGCTTGATACCAAAAATGAGAAGAATATAAATCTCAGGCGGACCACCGGAAAACAATAGTGATTGGATATCCACCATTAAAATTCTCCTAAGGCCCAATGTACTGTTTATTTGACATCCAATTTGTTGATTAGGTCATATAGACCTAGATGAATAGAAAAAACAAAGATCAGCTTGATCCAAAACTTTTATGGCCCCCAAAAAGTTTTTAATGGTCGACGTTTATTCAACACTGTTTTCCTGTAATGTGGTCCACTTGAGATTGGGATATACTTCAATTTTAGTCTCATACCATAAAATGATCTAAAAACATAGATGGACAGCATGGATGAAACACATACATCATGGTGGGCCCACATAGCACCGACCATCAACCATTGGCTGGTTGCAGGGGGAGTAGCCAATCTGTTTCCACGGACGCGGATTGGATACTGATAGGTTAACTAGTGAGACTGGCTACTGAAGTTACATCACCAAGTTATGTGGGCGGCATCATGATGTATGTTTTGTATCCACGCCGTCCATCCATTTGGAAATATAATTTTAAGTAAAGATCCAAAAAATGAGTCAAATCCAAAGCTCTAGTGGACCTCACCACAAAAAACAGTGGGGAGAGTGACGCCCACCATTAAAAACTTAAATAGGCCACAAAAGTTTTTGATCAATATGTTTTCACTTCATCCAATTGGGAATGACCTTATAAAGGGTTTGGATAGCATATAAATATAAGGTGGGCCTTATTTGAAGGTTTTGTTGTTACTGGTGTTCAATCCTATACAACACATAGTGACAATCTTCCCGCTAATAAGAATTGAGGGCCTTATGATGATATTTTAGTTTATTTGAATTAAATATAATGATTTTATTTTCATTTAATAAAAAATAACTTCTTTATAATGTAAAACATTTCGAAACGAGAGATAGAGGCAAATGTGTCAAATTAACATATTTCACATATTTAAGATGTTTGTTAACAAACAATTTGTTTCAGATTCAATACTTAATTTTAAGACTTCAGCCATAATTATCAAACAAGTTTTTTTTTTTTTTTTTTTTTTTTTACTTCAGTTTTTAGATTCAGGCTTTAGATTTCAGATTCAAGCATCAGATTTCAGATTCGGTCTTTAGACTTCAGATTTAACAAACGGGGCCTCATATTGGTTATTGAGCCCTCCGTGGGTCCCACCATGATGTATGTATTTTATCCCCGCCACATTTTGCAAGCTCATTTTAAGGCATGATACTATATTCAAAGCTCAGCCGGACCATACATAAAAATTAACTTGATTGTAAACTTATCACCCTGGGAAGTTTTCAAAGGTAGGCATTCAATCCCCACTATTTCCTATGGTGTCGTTCACATAGTTTCGAATCTTCCTCATTTTTAGAATGATAACTTTAAATAAATTTTCGAAATGGATGAACAGCGTGGATAGAACACAAATTGTTGTTGCCGATTCTACCAAGCCAGACCACTCATGTGATGAGGGTCTACAGTGGTTCACATGTGTGATTAAAATGAGCAGGCATGCAAAAACCTACCAGGCTTAAGAGTTGATTGAATTGTTCTTGTTCCCTTCATGGAGATGGACAAAATTAGAGACCGGGATCAAAGATCCAGAGTTCTTACAATTATGGGTGTGGAACTGATAGAACCAGTAAAATTGATCGGAACTCACCAGACTGCACGGTATGGTCCAGTTATGTAGTTTACCAGTTCCGATTCTGAAAATCAAAGAATCGCTTAGTTTGGTTTGGTTCTCAGTTTGGGTTCTTTTAAACCGAACTGGACTGTGAACCGGAGAGTAGAACAAAACCCTGTAATTGAACCTGGAACCGATTTCCTTGGTCAATAAAAATAAAAAAATAAAAAAATTTAAATATAAAAAATTTGACCATTCATCAAATGGATCACAACACGAATAGACATTGGTAGCAAAATCTTTTTGGGAACACGAAAGGGTCTTAAAAACAAACCATGACAAGATTACTCTATCTGAAAATTTTCAGTATTAATCTGAAGAAAGATTTCGGAAGATGAGAACTACAGTATTAATCTCCAATTCCAAACACTTAGCCCAAAAAAAAAAAAAACAGAAAGAAAGGAAGGAAGAAAGCCACTGCCATGTTCCTTTCACTATTTAGGTGAGAGGACTTTCAGAGCTTGGATCATATGAAAAGACCAAAAGGATTCCATGGTATGGCTATTCTTCTGAATGGCTACGACAATCCCCTAACAATAACAGGAATTCAATTCCAATCTTTTATATCAATGAGAGATAATGAAGGGCAGCAAGATCTTCAATGTCATTGAAATAATCCAAAGATTGTGATAACATCAGATAACAGCAGGCAGGAGGTTTTAACTTTTCATCGTGGTGAATTCTGTTTCCCCTAGAAGACCAGGAAAGAAAAGGCAAAAAATGAAGGTTGCATTATCAGACAATTTACCTCCAGGCTCTAATCTTTAAATGCATTGCGATGGCGAATGTCATGAGGGGCTAACTTGATTCAAATATCTTTGGTAATGGGTACTTTAAAAAAAGAAAAAAAGAAGAAAAAAAGAAGTGAAAACTTCTTCAACTGCAGCACTGCATTAGCTATATTTGGAAGCTACATTGTAATTTGTCATTTTTGAATTAATGAATTGAAGTTTTCATTGAGAAAAATGATAAATAAGAGTGAGTTCTCTTCTCTTGATCTTGAAGTTAGGTCCAATCTTTGTTTGAGTCACTTGGCGATCAACCATCTTTGAAGGGTTCCATTCTTCCATTGCTTGAGTCATTTGCTGGTTCGGAGTCTTCCCCTGCAGCTGGCTCTGCTCTGTGCCTTGATGGGATGATGATAGATTATTATGGAGTAGCATCTGATGCCAAGAAAGAATCTGGCATCGTCGCCATGATTGAAATAAAAATGGGTTATTAGAGAATGAGTGGTTGATCATTATTTTCTTTATTAGCCTAAATTTGGCCAGTGGCCAAGAAAGAAGATAATGGTAAGTGGCTCATTCCCCAATGATGCATTTTTCATTCCTCAAAATTTCATCATCTTTCTTATCCTTTTTCAGGATATGCTTGACGAAAATGGATTGCAATTGCCGCTACCAATGCGAGATAACAAATGTATGGAGTAATTAAAGATTCATCATGTGCAGAAAATGAAGCCCATTTAAGTAAACAGGTGGTGGTTGGGCTCGGGTTAGAAAATGTGGCCCGTTAAAGTAAATGGTTTAGGCTCAAGTTGAATGCTACCCAACTTGACCCATCCATATAGCTTATGAATGGTTTGTGCAAAAAACCTGATTTGACCCGCCAAAAGTGAAATGAATTAATAGACGCTAAGGGCCTGTTTGATTTTTCATGGTACATGTAAATCTTAGTAAATTAGTAATTATTACTTTTTCACCTTGTTTGAAAACGTGAGAGTAATTCTACCTCGAAAATCGATACAAAAGTATTGATTAAAATCTGTGGACCCCACTGTAATGTATATGATATATTTGGACCGTCCATCTATTTTATTTGCACATTTTAGGGCATGACCCAAAAAAATGGGATAGATCCAATTCTCAAATAGCCCACATCCAAGGAAACAATACCTTAATTCATCCATTGTTGAAAGTTGTTTCCTTCACTGGGCCCACATTGAGTTTTATTTTTTATTTATTTATTTTAATCATCTAACCTGTTCATAGGGTCACACATACATTGATAATGGGAAAACACAAACATTAGCTTGAACCAAAACTTTTAAGGGCCCTAAGAACTGTTTAATGGTCGGCGTCGATTCCCACTGTTTCCTTTGGTGTGGTCCACTTGAGCTTTGGATCTACCTCATTTGGAAAGATGCGGTAATTATCTAGGTAAATAACTATTACCTATTTACATGGTAATTACAGTTGACCTGAAAAAATCAAACAGGCCCTAAGCATATACTGTTAATCATGCAAGGTTGTGCATCCCTTTTCTAACGTGGGGAAAGTATTGAGCTGGATCACTGTCTTCCTCAAGGATAACTGCTCTGAATCCATAGAGCTTCTCTAGATTTCTCACAGAGATTCCGCGAATTCACAAGGAAAAATAGAAATGAATAGAAGTAAATTTGAAATTTGATTGATTGATGATAAAAATGAATTTACAATCCTTTAAATAGTTATACCAAATCTAGGAAGAAGTTTTAGAGTCAAACTCTAACTCAAACTCACCAAAATTCGTAATTACCAAAAATAATAAAATTATAACTCTAATATATTAAAAATAGTAATTTTTCTAAATTTTGTTTTTGAACTAAAAGTGAGCGTTTTCTGACGAAATGGACAGGTGTGACCCACACCCACCTTGTGGGTCGGTTCACTTCGGATGGCTCGTTAGAGTAAAGATTGATAGGTTGTGTGCCCCATAACGATCCGGATCAAAAGTTATGACCAATATACGATTCACCTTCTTTTGGTCCAACCATGCTAGAAATGTATATGTACCACATTCTACATCACTTGCGCCCCATAATTCATTCTCCAAAATTGGAGAGTGGTCATATTGATGAAGCCCAATCTAGTTATGATTAACTGGGTCAGGTCAGCTTGAGCTTGGACTTGATGAATTTTAAGTGGTCATGTTAAGCCATAGGCTAACTGACCAGGGATAGGGTTTGGGCTGGAATTCTTGGCCAGTTTAGCAAACGGCAGAGCTTCGGCTGACCCCTGCTAGACCCAAACTTGACTCATTGCCACACCTCTTAAATACTCGATTGGCAAATACAACAACAACCCTGTACCAATAAAAATTCAAAAAACTACTTGAAATATTAACGGAAATTTCAATTCCTTTCAACATTCTGCGAAGTTAGCGATCTGCAACAAATGTTCACAATATGGGTATCATTACATGTATTGTTGGCTTGAGATATGAAAACATGTATTGATTTTCCAATGCTAATGTGTTGCAAATTAAAGAAAATATTTAAGAAACATGAAAAAATAGTGAAATTTTTCAATGAAACTTCAAGAAATGTTAAAGTACATATATTTATATAATTAATAATTAAATAATTATTAAAAAAAGATGCAAAAATAATAAGTTTTTCTTGATTGGAGGCCTAACAGCATGTAATGTAACACCTATCCTAGAAAACATTGGAAAATATGAAAAAAATAGTGAATTTTTTAATGATCCTTTGAAAGGAACTAAAATACATATATTTACACATTTAAGAATCAAAATAATAGCATAAAGAAAAAAAAATGTATATTTTTATATTTAAGAATTAAATAATAAGTTTTCCTTTAATGGGGGTGTAAAAGCATGCATCATTGACTCAGAGACCCATTTGTAAAACATGGAGAAAATGATGAATCCAAAACGGCATGATTGGAGCACATGATCCACTGCAATGGTAATCACATTGGGAGTTACATAGGCAAATGTAGCACATGCAAGGCTATTGAAAGTGGTCGATTATCTTAGGAGAATGCCTTTCTTAAAGATAGAGGTTTTATTTATTTTTTAACAAAGTGTATCCTACTTTGTTCAGACTGGGTGCCTTAAACTACCAGTCTTGCTTCATCAGGACCGTCAATGCTCCAGGAGAGGCCCACCTGTCTGCCAGGACACTGGTCATGCTCATTTGAGCTTACGTTCCAGGCTCAATCACAAATTTCAGGCTCGATCATCAAACAGGTGAATAAAGACTCGATGAAGGGAAAATACAAATAAATGGACGGTTAAGAGAAATTGATAAACTATCTAATATACATGTGGCCCATCTATCTCATGATCTTATATAACTAATCTTTGAGAAAAAAATAAAAATAAAAGCAACTGTATAGCCATGGTCACATGATCTGTAGTGTTTTTGTGTGTGTGCGTGTGATGGTGGACGGTCGCAGCATAAACTTTATTAATAAAACAGAAAAATTACATAAGATGGAGGGGGGCAAGAACCTGACCTCCAGTGCAAATAAAAAGGCAATAAACATCTATGAACATCCTTTTACCCTAATAAAAAAAAAAAAAAAAAAAAAAGGGAAGGTAGAGCAGTTACACACACAGCAACAACACAGTTTGGGGAAAGAGAAGCAAATGAAAAGCTATCGTTGATTTCTCTCTCCAACTCCTCTTATCGGCGACCCAATCTGATATTGGGGATGTGTGCGATCTTGTAGCGATCTTCTCCTCCTTCTCGGCAGCGTTCTTCTAAGACTGGACAATCGTAGATGTGTAATTTTTGAAGCATGGTGAGGTGTTGCAACTCCACTGGTAGAGATCTCAACTCTGGACACATCCAGATCACTAAATTTTGAAGCATGGTGAGGTGTTGCAACTCTGTTAGAGACCTCAACTTTAGACATTCCAAGATATCCAGAGTTTGGAGGGCTTTGAGTTGTCCCAACCAACCACATGGGAACGATGTCAGCTCTGGATTATAACGAATCTTCAAATGGTTAAGGTTGGGGAGGACGGGTAAGGGCACACCGGATAACATTCCAACATTACTTTTATACAAAGTCAGCTTCTGGAGGAGCGGTGGAAGATTGCTGGGCAACTCCTTCAGCTTTGGGCAGCTATCTATTCGTAATTCCAGGAGTAATGGCATAACCTCTCCATCATCTTCACCTCTCAATTCCCACTCCTCCCATTTTGACATGTTTGAGAAGGAGAGGGTTTCCAGCTTTGGGAATGAGACACCACCACCACCACCACTTTCGTCATTGTTATCATCCCTACAAAACTCACCACCCACCTTTCTCACCTCTTCCAGGAAACTAATATCAAGGTATTTAAGGGATGGTAGTTTCCCAAGACCGGGCAATTGCGTACACTTATAACAAAACGAGAGGTACACCTTGACTAGATTGGAGAAAACCGGATCCCCTGTCCACTTGGGAAGCTTGGAAACTCCGTATCTCGGTATTACCAACTCTTTCAAGTTTATGTGGGGCTGCAGGCTTTCAAGCACCTCCTCTGTTCTCTTCTGCTCATCATCACCCATGGGGTTGTATTCGAAGGTTAGAGTATGAAGGTACTGCTTCTTATTTAGTTCTGCCTCTCTAGCTTCGTCTCTGCTCCTCACATTTTCCAAGCCAGTAATCCAAAGAAATCCTTGAAGACGATTGAGGTGTTTCAGTTCTCCCCATTTACATCCTTCTTCGTCACCCCCCACTATGAAATTTGTTAATGTCCGAAGGCTACTTAGTTTCCCTATGCCCTGCGGTAAGTACTTCAACTTACTAGTGGCTTTTATTTCTAAATGTCTAAGGCTAATCATTTTCCCCATCCCTCTAGGCAGTTTTTTAAGCATAAAACACCCATTGAGTTTCAAAGTCTGTAAATTTCTACAATTACTGACCTCCTCTGGCAACT
Source organism: Magnolia sinica (assembly GCF_029962835.1). Classification (NCBI taxonomy): domain Eukaryota; kingdom Viridiplantae; phylum Streptophyta; class Magnoliopsida; order Magnoliales; family Magnoliaceae; genus Magnolia; species Magnolia sinica. The sequence continues at coordinate 1,957,208 of NC_080579.1, forward strand.
CCTTGATCTCTGTCCCTGATAAATCAAGATATCTCAAGTGCTTCAATTTTCCTACTGTTTGAGGCAATTTCTGAATGCCAGTGCGAGTCAAGTCCAATGCCCTGAGGTGCCTGAAATGATGAAATAAATTGTTTGGCTCCCTGGGGATTCTTGAGATGAATCGCAACGTCCGCAACTTGTTAGCCTCATACAAGGTGGTCCAAGTGGCTTCATCAGCTTTGTCACCAGCGTCATCACTGTCAATTAAATACAAATGGCGGAGATTATTTAGGTTCGGTGAGGCTTGCTCTCCGATCTCCACCTGTGAACACTCACTTCCTGCAACAGATTGTGCAAGATCATGAACTAAATCATGCATCTTGCAACGGTTCTTGCTATCATAGAGTTCTGCATCTTGGAGCAACGAGCGTCTTAGTAAATCATCAAAATACAGCCTACCAATTTCCTCCATATCTCTGCTTCTCTCAGAGCGGATGAAACCTTGTGCCACCCATAATTTGACTATCACATCCTTTTCCATCCATGAATCTTTTGGGAAGACGGAGAAATATGCGAAGCATTGCTTCAAAGCAGGAGGTAAGTCATGGTAGCTGAGTAACAAAGCTGGTAAAATGCCTCGTAAGACATCATGTGAATTCCATATGTCACTTTCCAAGACAAGCACCCACTCCCTTGTTGTCCTTCTCGACCACATGGCACTCCCTATTGTCTTTGCTGCAAGCGGCACCCCTCCACACTTCTTTATGATTTCCCTTCCAATCTCTTCAAACTTCGAACGCTCTTGCTCTTCGGCACTCCAATGCTCAAGCACTTTACGCCAGAACACTAACGAGCAATCATCATCGGATAAGACTGCCAGTTTGTACATGTGACCCCTTCCCATCGCAAATGCAACCTTTTCACTACGAGTGGTTATGACAATTCGACTCCCTAATGCACCAGTTTGGAAGGGAAGTTTCAGTCTGTCCCACTTCTCATTATCTTCACTCCAAATGTCATCAAGCACTAGCAAGAATCGCTTTGCATGCAACATTTCATGGAGGCGACTTTGCAACACGTCCACGTCTAGATCCTCACAACCAGACCCGGTTGCAGATTCTAGGATCGATTTCGTAATCCGTTTCACATCGAAATCTTCAGAAACACATACCCACATTCTCTTCTGGAAATGTTCCTTGACTTTCTCATCGTTGTAGGCAATCTGAGCAAGGGTGGTCTTCCCCAACCCCCCCATTCCAACGATAGAAATGACAAACGGCACCTCATTCACCTCTCCACTACTCTCCCTCAGCAACAAGTTTAGGACTTCATTTTTTTCTTCTTCTCTGCCAGCAAGTGACGGTCGGTCAAGCAGGGATCCTGTCTCTCGCTCTCTGATCTCTCCCCGCCTCACTTCGCTATCCACCCTCTCACTCACACCACTATTTATCGTGATAAAATGAAATTGGCTCATATCTTTGGCGATATCATCTAATCTACCCCTCGCCTCCTTTATCCTACTCCCAATTTTGTGGCGTAACGCGACATGATTGAAGCAGTTAACAGGCGAGAGGAACCTTGTTACCTTCTTCTTACTGAAACAGGACACACCATCTTCATCAGGTGCTTGTGATTTGAGAGCTTCCGTCATCCATTCATCTAGTATGTCATCCACATCATAGGCCACGTCTTTGAGCTTCTCCAACCAGTCCTTCACTGCTTCGTTCTTCATTCGCCGAGTTTCAGCATCTTTAAGCACAGCTTGGATCGAGGTGAACGTACTGGAAAGCTTTTTGATCTCGTTGGTGACACCCACCAACAAAACCACCTCATCTTCAAGAACTTTGGCCAATTTTTCTATGGCAAGTGAGACCAGTGGATCAACGATCGAATCAACCATGTTTTCTGCTTTTGGTAGTGATGAAAAGAAGGGAGGAATTTGACTTCAAAGGGGTGTAAATATAGGAAATGGGAAGGACTTTGAAGGTATGGAAGAGAGAGAGAGAGAGAGAGAGAGAGAGAGAGAGAGAGAGAGAGATGCAAATGTAGAGAAGCAAAGAAGAGAGAGAGAGATGCAAATGTAGAGAACGAGGTTAGCTCTGAAAGCTATGCTATGGCTTACCAAGCAAAAAATCAGACAAATCCAGGCATTCAATCAGTAGCTTATAAAATGGACGGTCCAGATTGTTCGCACATAAATAAGTCCAACTAACAATCTGAGTCATCCATTTGTTAGAGACCATCATGGATCGTTTATTGTTTTGAAGAACCCATTTTATCAGGCGACCCTATCCAATCGATCTGCGGCCTAGTAAATAAACGGCACTGTAAGAGAAGGAAAACTTATGGAATGCTTCAACGTGATGTAAGTGTTTTATCCACCCCTTTCATCGCTTTTCTCAGATCATTTCAAGGCATGCAAATAAAATTAAAACAGGTCCACACCAGATGAAGCTGCAGGGATAATGACACCCACCGTGGAAACCTTTCTAAGTGCGACCGTGATGTTTTTTTTTTTAATTATCATCCAACCTATTAATAAGGTCATGTAAACGTAGATGAAGTGAAAAAACAAACATTAGCTTGATCCGAAGCTTCTTCAACTCCTAAGAAGTTTTAATGGTGAAAATTAAATCCTCACTTTGTGATCCACTTAAGTCTATACCTTGCTCAGTGTTTGGCTTATACCTTAAAATGATTTGAGAAAAACGATTAATAGCTTGAATAAAACACTTAGATCACGGTGGGCCCCACATAGCCCTGTCGGGACGGTAATACATCAGGGTGGGCCCCACGGAGCCCTGCCCGGACGGATTACCGTCCGGGCGGGGTAGGACGCAATCCGCGTCCAATTAAATGTAACGGGACCCACCAGAGGTGAAAGATGCGTATATGATGTGATAGAAAAGGCATCACAGTTACTTTTTTTTCAAAGATATCCCACACGTGGAATCTCGTGACCCATAGACGACTCAAAATACAAAGATCAACTTCATGCATTCACTCCAGTGGGCCCACCATCGATGTGCTTCTTAAGAGAGGAAGCGGATTGATATATGTATTTTATCCGCTCCGTCCATCCTTGTTAAAGTGAAGTATTTAAAAAGCTCAAGTGGGCCACACCAAAAGAAACAGTATCAATTGAACATCTACCATTGTAAAAATCTTGTAGGCCACATAAGTTTTGGGTGAAGCTGATATTTGTGCTTTCTTTTCATCCATGTCTTTGTGATCCTATATGAATAGATTGGATGACAAGTAAACATCTTATGTAGAGCGGGTCGCAGACAGTTTCATGGCCAAGATGGATCAGAAAAGGCCCGGTCAACGACAGAAGTGATCCGAACCATCGGACCTTAGATCGGGCGTATCTCGCAATCCGGAATGAGTTATCTGACGTAAAATATATGATTTTGGGGTAGAACGAGCTACTTTAGCCAACCAACCCTGCTACGCTGGGTTGCACAGCCCAGAATTACGAAAACCCTTTGATCGATGGTCGTTTCCCTGCTTTAATTTTGTTTTTACTATAAATAGTAAGTTTTAGTTTGATTATAACTCTTCATCCATCGGGCTTTAGGAGTTGCGCCCAACGTGAAAAGAGCTTAGAATAATTAGGAGAACGGTTTGGTGAAGCCAAATAGGACACTTACTATTTTTGGCCGAAAACCTTGGGCACTAGTAGACATCATGACCGTCTATAAATAGTAAGTTTACTATTTATAGTAAGTCACAGATTCTAGGAGTTTGAGTTGTAGTTTGATTCTGATTTCTTTCCCATTGCTTGGTACCTCTATTTAAAGGGTTGTGAACTCGTTTTTATGCATTCATTAATCAATTTCGAATTTATTGGAATTTATTTCTATTTTATGCTTTCTTTCCTCGTGGATTCGAAAAGTCTCTGTGAGGAGTCCAGAGAAGTTCTGTGGATTCGAAATAGTTATCCTCTTGAGGAAGACGGTGCTCGACCTCACGTCCTCCCCTACGTCAGTTTGGTATTAAAGCAAGGTTTCTCCTCGGATTGATGGCTTCTAACGACGGGTCAGGCAACAATCTCATGGATGGTGCTCCAGGGAATTTACCTTTAACGACGACAGCTTTCGAAGTAGCGCAATGAGAGAATCGGCAAGCCATGCAAGGGCTGCAGACTTCCATCGACCGCATAGCGGATCTCTTGGCGAAAAACCTAAGATAACTCCGTGTTCCTGGTGGTAATCCTCCATCACCCATTGCTGAAACTCGTAATCGCCCTGATCGCAGGATAGTACCGGCCGTGCATCCAAGGGTCATTCCTGAGGAAGGGGGCTCCAGTGAGGAGGAAATCGATAACATAATCTTCCAACACCCCAGACATGGTGGCGATCGAGTAGATCGAACGGATCGAGAATTCAAGATGCGGGTTGATATTCCTAGCTTCAATGGTCAACTACATATTGAAGATTTCCTCGATTGGCTTTCTTAGGTTGAGCGATTTTTCGACTATATAAACATCCCCGAAGCAAAGAACGTCAAGCTTGTGGCCTACAAGTTGAAAGGAGGAGCTTTAGTTTGGTGGGAATAACTGCAACTTGCGCGAACCAGGCAGACAAAAGCACCAATCAGCACATGGCAACAGATGAAGTAGCTACTACGTACCCGATTCCTCCCTGACGATTACGATCAGGTATTATTCTAATAATACCAAAATTGTCGACAGGGTAGTTGGTCAGTGAGGGAATACGTAGAAGAATTTTACCGCCTGGCGGCATGTAACGATTTGGTCAAGACTGAATCGCAGCAAGTCGCTTGATTCAATGGTAGATTGCGTATGGCTATCCAGGATCGGGTCCAAATGCAGTCCGTCTGGACGATGAATGATGTGATCAAGTTGGCTACTCGGGCAGAAGCGCAACTTGAACGTCCTAACACACAGACCTATCCTACTGCAAGGATCCCTGTGACAGGTTCGCCTCAGGAAACTGCACAGCCTAAGGGGAAGGAGCCCATAGGAGCACACACTCAACCTCCTACGTTTGAGAACCGAGATCAGGGAAGCGGGCAAGCTAAACCCTAGAGGGGCGTATCGACTACTGCTGGTCCAAGTAGAATCCCGAACCCCTATGCTTGGCCAAGGCCCGATAACTGTTATCGTCGTGGCCAACCGGGCCACCTATCAAATACTTGTCCCCAGTGGAAAGTGGCAAACCTCGCCATTAATGATGGCAGTGCTGATAACACTTATGAAGATTCAAATATTGAAGAACAGAAGCATACCACCGAGGAAGAGGTAGATAATTCAGGTTGGGTTCAGCAAGATCACGGCGAGTCGCTCATCGTGAGGCGACTATTATATGCGCTAAGAAAAGAAGTGCATCCACAACGGCATAACATCTTCCGCACTAGGTATACGGTGAATCAAAAGGTTTGTAACATGATCATTGACAGTGGGATCAGCGAGAGCATCGTCTCTAAGGTCATGGTGGGAAATTTGTAATTGAAAACAGAGCGTCATCCCTCTCCATATACAATCGGTTGGATCAAGAAGGTCAGCGAAACAAAGGTAACTGAACGGTGCACCATATCCTTTTCAATTGGCAAACATTATAAGGATGAAGTAGTATGCGATGTAGATGACATGGAAGCATGTCACATACTACTCGGTCGGCCCTGACAATCTGACCGTGACGCCACTCATAAAGAGAGAGATAACATATATATCTTCGTCAAGGACGGTCGGAAGACCATATTGGCTCCTATTGATCCAGAGGGACCATGTTCACTCCCCAAGTATAGGGTTGTGATGTAGTAATAAACGCGGTAAGACCGAGGTCGAATCCACAGGGACTGAAACTTGTACGTTTCCTGAAACTAGGTAGAAATAGAACTAGCCTAAGATGCAATCTAAATCAAATATAAATTGATGAATAATGGTGAGAGATTAATGTAAAACTTAAGGAATTCAGAGGAAGGAAGCTAGGGATTCAGAGGATCCACTTGTAGAGATCACGGAGATCTTATGCCTGCTTCAAAAATTATGAAAATTAAACTGAACTTTCTCTGATATAATTTTAAAGAGATGAAAGGTATATGAATTAGAATGGATTCCATCACCAAACCATGCCCAGGAGACGATGGCGGACAACAGGGCTTCCTGACGTCACAATCAAAATAAGGAAAAGAAATACTCAAAGCCATTGCAGGCCCATTGTAATTTCAGTCACAATAGACCATTAAAGACTAAACACATTCCTTCCATAATCAACTAAAAACAAATTCAGTTCATGAGTTTACATTAAAAGCATAGAATAGAATCTCCCATCTCGCTACAGGCTTCACCTCTTAGCCCTAGCTAAGAGGTTTAGCCACACATGAATGGGCTAAACAAAGCAATAAAATAAAAATAAAAAGAGAAAGAAAAGAACAAGAAGGACAGAGAGAACCAGATCTCAATCCTCTCCCAGCTTCACGTTCCTGCCAGCTTCCAATCCCATCCTTTCACGGCTGCCTTTGCTCCTCTCCAAACCGTGCTCCCCCTCCACGTCCAAAGCCTCTCCCTCTTATGCAGCCGTCCGCCTCCAAGCTTCACTATTCGCAGCAGGCTCCTCGTGGGACTCTGCCCATCTTGCGTTAGGGAGATTGCTGGGACACAAGATCAGCGTCGGTGGAGAGATCCACCACGTTAATTAGATGCGCCTCGCAATTCTGATAAGAGATGGACGGTTTGGGGTTGGATCTGGTGTGGTCCACGGAATCAATCACGCTGCACATTTATGAACGCTGCAGAGCAGTCTTCTTGTGACCTTTGTAGCGGGATTTTATCAGTATGATATTACCCAAATTCAACATGAGTTTGACTGGTTTTCACCCCTCTGCGTTATGAACGGGTTGGATTGTCAATCCGATCGTGATCGGGATCACAGAACCAGCCTATAGTGGCCGGTTTTCTCGGACGCACGGCGTTTTACGCGTTAGCGATTGCAGCGAATGCCGTGGGGTCCATGTTTGGAGTCCAATGAGAAATCCACTCCGTCCATTAGTTCCCCCCGAAAAACGAGTGGAACCTGATTGGTTTTGGAGCAGATTCGTGGTGGACCGTGAATCATTTCAATTCACCATCAGTCTTCCGTTTAGACGGTCGAAAACTTACCCTCGCTGTTTCTTGAAATTCCGCCATCTAGGCGAGGATGATAGGGGGCATGGGCTTCTGATGGACGGTCCGGATCAGTTCATTGCATCACGGGGTGGGCCACAAGACTCACCCGCAACCTCTGTTCGCATGCAAAAATTACAGCAGTTGCCGTTTATGAAATAGGCTCGGTCAGCGTCCGTTTTGACTGTGGTATCGGTCTGGTGTAACACAAGTGAGAATGCTCTATGTGCACGCCAGTCACATAAAATGCATCCCTTGATGTTTCTACAAAATCCACACCGACCATCTGCTTACCCATCTCATTTTAAGCGTTGACCCCAAACTTGAAGCAGATCCAAACATCAGGTGGGCCTTAAATTGTTAATGTGTGGGCTGATATATCTGTTGGGCAACTTCTACAATGATTTGAGGGCTGAAATTTGATATGTACGGTTAGTTTTTGGTCCTCGAGCCATGTATAAAGTTTCGAGCCAATCGGATGGCGAGAACCCTGTGATCTTGTATTCTGCGCCAGTTTTGGGCCTCTTTAACGTGAACGGCTTTATTTCCTCGGATCCCTGGTGTATAATTCTGTCGATCTTGGTCCCCTGGAGTCTGTCCCTTGCCTTGGTGCATTCTGAACGTTAAATCTGTACTTTTAGCATCTCGATCCAGTCCAAGCTCGCAATTACACCTCGCAACACAAACATGATTAATTCAGGCCGTTAAGCAATATCATAATCGTAAATCCATGCAATCAATGGGGTCTAATATGCAATATTTGACCCTCAACACAACCCCCAACCAGCATTTTGCTAGTCCCGAGCAAAGTATGCAAGAAATAAGTTGAGAATTACAGGACAATTTATATGCACTCGAGTGATTTTTGAATAACACATCAAATACTAGAATTTTAAGAAAAAAAATCATGAATGTTGGCATTACTTTCTCCTGATATCAGACTCACGGCAACTTCATAATTAAGTTCAAAATATTAGTCTATCAATTAGAACAATTCTAAACATTGAATTCCATGGATGTATAGTCTAATCTTGACTTGTTAACATTAAGATTCACCTCTCTATTTAAGGATATCATTAGTAACCAATAAGAGAATTCACGATAACTCAAACTTGACTCACACATTATCTTTTTATTCTTTTAATTTTTAATTTTTTCATTAAAAGTAATGCCAAGAAGGGGAATCAAATCCTCACCTATAGGGAGCAAACCTATGATGAAGACTGTACACCCAAAATTTTTTTCACATATCATTCATAGATAATTAAATCTACACCTATAGGGAGCAAACCTATGGTGTAGACTATTCACCCAATCCTTTCAATTTCTCAGGTTGGTTCCTTTCAAACTTAGTGATCACCAAATTAATCCTTCAATATCAAATGAAACCTTAATGTGTAAGCGAGATGTGACATGTAAGATCATAACTCAATTAATGTTTACAACTTCTAATTCTAGATTAACAATTCAAACTTAACCATGAAATCCAACAAATACGGACTCCAAGCGTCTTAAATTACCAACATCACGTATCTTGAAATTCCAAGTACCCTAGATGGCCGTCAAAATCCCTTCGCATTCACAAGAAAGTCCAAAAAAAATTAAAAATTTTCACAATTCTTGCTCAAGACCAAGAAAACGCTGATTAGGAAATCTAATTTTCCACCCCCAACCTAAAATCTACATTGTCCTCAATGTAAAAGAAATAAGCATGCAATGCACATAGGACAACGAAAATATAAGAGGAGTGATGGAAAGATAGTACCTGGATGAAAGAATCAAGAGGCTTTCCAAAGATATCTACGTAAGAGCGGGTCAGCACAAGAGAGAAACCAACAGAGTAAAATAAAATAACAAAAATAAAATCCTACCTATACCACTTTCGTAGGTGCTCTCGATTGCATTTAGCGTATGCAACAAGCCTTTAAACCCCTAGGTTGCCCCTAGTGGACAAGTTGTAGTCTCGTGAGGGTTTGCAGAAATGTTACCCACAAACATTGAACTAACTAATGATAAAACGAAATGAAATGAAGAGCTGGGTTGCCTCCCAGGAGTGCTAAGTTTACGTCTTCAGCCAGACAAATAAAGCAACTACCCTAGTCCTATGAAAGCGATAAACCTACCTATACCTCCATCAGACTAGGAGATCAATCCTGGTAAACAGGAGCAGTCAAGGGCATGGACATGTCCTCTGAATCAAATTTCTCGACAAATGGTTTCAATCGATGTCCATTGACTTTAAACTCCTTGCCATTGTCGGGATCTCTTATTTCAACGGCCCCATGAGGAAAAACAGTAACAACAATATAAGGGTTGGTCCAATGAGATCGAAGTTTACCCGGAAGAGATGTAATCGAGAATTGTACAAAAGGACTTTCTGACCAGGCATGAATGATTTTCGCAAAATGTGTTGGTCATGAAATGCTTTCATTTTGTCCTTGTAAATTCTCGAATTATCGTATGCATCATTCCGGATTTCCTCAAGTTCATTCAATTGAAGTTTGCGTGGCGAGCCAGCATTGTCCAGATTGAAATTAAGATTTTTGATCGCCCAGTACGCTTTATGTTCCAGCTCCACAGGCAAGTGACAAGCTTTCCGATAGACAAGTCTAAAGGGGGACATTCTAATAGGGGTTTTAAAGGCAGTACGGTATGCCCATAAGGCATCGGTCAATCGGATTGACCAATCCTTACGATCTGGGTTAACCGTTTTCTCCAAAATGTGTTTGATCTCCCTATTGGAAATCTCAGCTTGTCCACTTGTCTGTGGATGGTATGGGGTGATCACCCTATGAGAGATACAGTATTTCTTCATTAAGCTCTTAAATGGTTTATTACAAAAGTGTGAGCCCCCATCACTAATGATGGCTCGAGGCGTTCCGAATCGAGAAAGGATGTTTTCTTTTAGGAATTTAATGACCGTGCAATGGTCATTAGTTCGACACGGAATCGCTTCGACCCATTTAGTGACATAATCCACGGCGAGCAAAATGTACAGATTTCCAAACGATTGGGGGAATGGTCTCATGAAATCGATGCCCTAGCAATCAAATGCTTCAATGATAAGGATGGGATTCAAAGGCATCATATTTCGACGGGACAATGCTTCCAAATTTTGACAACGCTCACAAGCTTTGCAAAACTCATGAGTGTCCCTAAATATAGTAGGCCAGTAAAAGCCACACTGCAGAATCTTGGCTGTGGTCTTTTTAGCAGAAAAGTGACCACCACAGGCCTGTGAGTGACAGAAGGAGATGACGCTCTGATGCTCATCGTCTGGTACACATCTCCTTAGAATTTGGTCTGTGCAATATTTAAATAAATAAGGATCATCTCAGAAAAAGTTGCGCACCTCGGTGAAGAATTTCTTCTTATCTTGCGCAGTCCACTGTGTCGGTATGGAACCTGTGGCAAGATAATTAGCAATATCAGCGAACCAAGGAGAATGGGAGACTCTAAATAGTTGTTCATCAGGGAACATATCATTGATATGGGTCGCCTCAAGGGAATCAGAAGTATTAAGGCGAGAGAGGTGATCGGCCACTACGTTCTCTACTCCCTTTTTATCTTTAATTTTCAAATTAAATTCTTAGAATAGAAGGATCCATCATATCAAACGGGGCTTAGAATCATTCTTAGAAAGAAGATACTTAAGTGCCGCATGATCTGTGTAGATAATAATCTTGGATCCGATCAAGTAGGACCTAAATTTGTCCAAGGCGAACACTACAGCTAAGAGTTCCTTTTCCGTAGTCGAGTAGTTCACCTGGGCAGAATTTAAAGTTTTACTTGCGTAATGAATGACGTAGGGCCTCTTATCTTTTCTCTGGCCTAGGACCGCCCCAAGAGCATAATCAGAAGCGTCGCACATAAGCTCAAAAGGAAGGCTCCAGTCAGGTGGCTACATGATAGGTGCAGTGGTTAACGTGCCCTTAAGCTTGGTGAAAGCTTCCTGGCATTGCTCAGTCTACTCGTACGGAGCATCCTTTTGAAGAAGATTACATAAAGGACGAGAGAGGAGACTAAAGTCCTTTATAAATCGCCTGTAAAATCCTGCGTGCCCTAAGAAGGATCGCACGTCTCTGATATTCTTGGGTGGAGGTAGGTTAGAGATAAGATCGATTTTTACCTTATCTACCTCGATTCCCTTGGACGAGATGATATGCCCAAGGACAATTCCCTTCTGAACCATGAAATGGCACTTCTCCCAATTAAGTACCAAGTTCTTTTCTTCACATCTTTTCAGCACACATTTAAGACTTTCCAAGCACTTGCTGAAAGATGGACCGTAAACAGAGAAATCATCCATGAAGACCTCTAGATATTGCCCCACCATATCAGAAAAGATACTAAGCATATATCGCTGAAAGGTGGCAGGGGCATTACATAGTCCGAATGGCATCCTTCGATAGGCAAAGGTGCCGTAGGGACATGTAAATGTGATCTTTTCCTGGTCTTCAGGAGATATCTCTATCTAGTTGTAGCCCGAATACCCGTCAAGGAAATTGTAATAGGAATGACCAGCTAACCTTTCCAGGATTTGATCAATGAATGGTAAAGGAAAGTGGTCTTTCCTTGTGACGGTATTCAACTTCCTGTAGTCAATGCACATTCTCCAACCAGTAGTGACTCTAGTTGGCACGAGTTCATTATTAGCATTGGCTACGATGGTGATTTTGGACTTCTTAGGGACCACTTGAGTTGGACTCACCCATTGACTATCAGATATAGGGTATATAATACCCACGTCCAATAGTTTAAGAACCTCGGCTTTAACCACTTCCTTCATGTTTAGATTTAGTCTACGTTGTGGTTACCGAGTGGTTTTTGCATTATCTTCAAGATATATGCGGTAAGTACAAATCGAGGGATCGATTCCCTTGAGGTTCGCTATCGTCTATCCCAGGGCTCCTTTATGCTCAATGAGAGTAGATATGAGCATACTCTCCTGTTCTTTCTCTGGGTGGGCAGAGATCACCACCGGGTATGTCTCATCTTGACCTAAATAGGCATATTTCAAATCAGAGGGCAAAGGTTTTAGGTCAAGCTTCGGCGGCTTGAGGTTAGACGGTAGAGGCACTACATCGGTTTATGGCAATTCTTCAAATTATGGCCTCCACCGGTTAACTTCAAGTACTGGTGCAGTATCAAGTAAGGCGCACATCTCCCTAATCATGTCATCATCAAAATCATGGGAGTGGGCCAGGCACGTCTCTAGATGGTCGGAGGATAAGGTTAGAGGTGTCGTATCTTCCACGAAAGAGTCAATCATGTTAATGTCATGGAAATCGTCATCCTTCTCTAAGTTTCTGCCGTTATTGAAAAAGATGTTTGACTCCAATGTCATATTCCGAAAAGACATAGTCATGACACCATTCCTGCAATTGATAATTGCATTTGAAGTGGCAAGGAATGGGCGGCCAAGAATGACGGGGATCTGAGTGCTTATGTTATTGATGGGTTCGGTGTCCAGTATGATAAAATCTACAGGGTAGTAAAATTTATCAACTTGGACCAACACATCCTCGATTATCCCTCTTGGTACACGAACAGAGCGATCAACAAGTTGTAGTGTCGTTAGGGTGGGTTTTAATTCACCCAAACCTAACTGTTTATATACCGCGTAGGGAATCAGATTGACGCTCGCTCCTAAATCAAGAAGTGCATGATCAATTCGATGGTCCCCGATTACACATGATATGATTGGGCTACCGGGATCCTTGAATTTCTATGGCACATCTTGCTTTAGGATGGCACTCACTTTCTCGGTCAAGAAGATCTTCTTTTGAATGCTCTGTCGTCGTTTGGTCGTGCATAGGTCTTTCAGGAATTTGGCATATGAAGGTATCTGTTTCACGACATCAAGTAGAGGAATGTTGACTTTCACTTGTTTCAACACCTCTAGGATATCTTGAGAGTTAGAGAGAGGTTTTAGTGAAACCAACCATTGGGGGAATGGAGCAACTGGCTTCTCTAGAAGTTCCGGTTCTAATTTTTATGGGGCATCACTAGATCTATCATTGTTGTCCTCTTCTGATTCTTGAGGCTTTTCGGGCCTAACCGAAAGAGTTTTATCAATGATCTTTCCACTCCTAAGAGTGGTGATGGATTTAGCGTGCCCCATCTGATTTGAAGAGCTGGGATCATTGATCTCGTACTGCGGTTTAGGATTAGGGAGAGGTTGTGCAGGAAGCATCCCCTTTTCTATAACCGTCATACGAGAATCTATCTTTTGCATAAAATCTGTAATTCCCTGCATTGCCTGAGCCAGCTCTTGTATGGAATTTTGAACCGGTCCCTCTTGAGGTTTCACTTGATTTGGATTTTAATTGAAGAAACCTTGAGGGGTAGCCGTTTGTCCATTCCTCCAACTAAAGTTTGGATGATTTTTCCAACCAGGATTGTACGTATTGGAGTTAGGTCTAGTAAAAGGTCTTTGATAGTTGTTTACGGCATTAACTTGTTCATTCAACACTCCTTGTTCACTCCCCAAGTATAGGGTTGTGATGTAGTAATAAACTCGGTAAGACCGAGGTCGAATCCACAGGGACTGAAACTTGTACGTTTTCTGAAACTAGGTAGAAATAGAACTAGCCTAAGATGCAATCTAAATCAAATATAAATTGATGAATAATGGTGAGAGATTAATGTAAAACTTAAGGAATTCAGAGGAAGGAAACTAGGGATTCAGAGGATCCACTTGTAGAGATCACGGAGATCTTATGCCTGCTTCAAAAATTATGAAAATTAAACTGAACTTCCTCTGATATAATTTTAAAGAGATGAAAGGTATATGAATTAGAATGGATTCCATCACCAAACCATGCCCAGGAGACGATGGCAGACAACAGGGCTTCCTGACGTCACAATCAAAATAAGGAAAAGAAATACTCAAAGCCATTGCAGGCCCATTGTAATTTCAGTCACAATAGACCATTAAAGACTAAACACATTCCTTTCATAATCAACTAAAAACAAATTCAGTTCATGAGTTTACATTAAAAGCAAAGAATAGAATCTCTCATCTCACTACAGGCTTCACCTGTTAGCCCTAGCTAAGAGGTTTAGCCACACATGAATGGGCTGAACAAAGCAACAAAATAAAAATAAAAAGAGAAAGAAAAGAACAAGAAGGACAGAGAGAACCAGATCTCAATCCTCTTCCAGCTTCACGTTCCTGCCAGCTTCCAATCCCATCCTTTCACGGCTGCCTCTGCTCCTCTCCAAACCGTGCTCCCCCTCCACGTCCAAAGCCTCTCCCTCTTATGCAGTCGTCTGCCTCCAAGCTTCACTATTCGTAGCAGGCTCCTCGTGGGACTCTGCCCATCTTGCGTTAGGGAGATTGTTGGGACACAAGATCAGCGTCGGTGGAGAGATCCACCACGTCCATTAGATGCGCCTCGCAATTCTGATAAGAGATGGATGGTTTGGGGTTGGATCTGGTGTGGTCCACGAAATCAATCACGCTGCACATTTATGAACGCTGCAGAGCAGTCTTCTTGTGACCTTTGTAGCGGAATTTTATCAGTATGATATTACCCAAATTCAACATGGGTTTGACTGGTTTTCACCCCTCTGTGTTATGAACGGGTTGGATTGTCAATCCGATCGTGATCGGGATCACAGAACCAGCCTACAGCGGCCGGTTTTCTTGGACGCACGGCATTTTACGCGTTAGCGATTGCAGCGAATGTCGTGGGGTCCATGTTCGGAGTCCAATGAGAAATCCACTCCGTCCATTAGTTCCCCCCCGAAAAACGAGTGGAACCTGATTGGTTTTGGGGCAGATTCGTGGTGGACCGTGAATCATTTCAATTCACCATCAGTCTTCTGTTTAGACGGTCGAAAACTTACCCTCGCTGCTTCTTGAAATTCCGCCATCTAGGCGAGGATGATAGGGGGCATGGGCTTCTGATGGACGGTCCGGATCAGTTCATTGCATCACGGTGGTGGGCCACAAGACTCACCCGCAACCTCTGTTCGCATGCAAA
This sequence comes from Magnolia sinica, assembly GCF_029962835.1. NCBI lineage: Eukaryota > Viridiplantae > Streptophyta > Magnoliopsida > Magnoliales > Magnoliaceae > Magnolia > Magnolia sinica. The sequence continues at coordinate 1,972,307 of NC_080579.1, forward strand.
AATTACAGCAGTTGCCGTTTATGAAACAGGCTCGGTCAGCGTCCGTTTTGACTGTGGTATCGGTCTGGTGTAACGCAAGTGAGAATGCTCTGTGTGCACGCCAGTCACATAAAATGCATCCCTTAATGTTTCTACAAAATCCACACCGACCATCTACTTACCCATCTCATTTTAAGCGTTGACCCCAAACTTGAAGCAGATCCAAACATCAGGTGGGCCTTAAATTGTTGATGTGTGGGCTGATATGTCCGTTGGGCAACTTCTACAATGATCTGAGGGCTGAAATTTGATATGTACAGTTAGTTTTTGGTCCTCGAGCCATGTATAAAGTTTCGAGCCAATCGGATGGCGAGAACCCTGTGATCTTGTATTCTGCGCCAGCTTCGGGCCTCTTTAACGTGAACGGCTTTATTTCCTCGGATCCCTGGTGTGTAATTCCGTCGATCTTGGTCCCTTGGAGTCCGTCCCTTGCCTTGGTGCATTCTGAACGTTAAATCCGTACTTTTAGCATCCCGATCCAATCCAAGCTCGCAATTACACCTCGCAACACAAACATGATTAATTCAGGCCGTTAAGTAATATCATAATCATAAATTCATGCAATCAATGTGGTCTAATATGCAATATTTGACCCTCAACAGACCACCTGAAACTTCTAAAGTGGAGGTCGTTTCCTCTTAACCATACGGGACTTCGTGAAATAATCCAAAGAAATAGGACAGACTTATGCATTAATTATAAAAGGGGAAGAAGTCGAACCTACCATCATCCTTGAAAGACTAAGGCCCCTGGTAAATGAATTTAAAGAAATCTATCCCGATGACCTTCCCGATGGGTTACCCCCCATGCGAGATATCCAACCTTATATTGACTTTGTCCCTGGGTCCAGTTTACCTAATCGTCCTCATTATCGAATGAGTCCGAATGAGTGCGAGATTCTTCAGAGACAATTAGAGGAGTTGATCCGTAAGGGTCTTATTCGAGAGAGCATGAGTCTATGTGTTGTACCAGCTCTATTAACCCCAAAGAAAGATGGGAGTTGGCGCATGTGTGTCGACAGCCGAGCCATCAAAAAAATCACCATAAAATACATGTTTTCTATACCATGGTTGGACGATATGTTGGACATGCTAGAGGGTACAAAAATATTCTTTAAATTGGACCTAAGGAGCGGCTACCATTAGATTCGAATACGGTCGGGTGATGAGTGAAAAACGGCCTTTAAGACCAAGGAAGGATTATACGAATGGATGGTCATGCCCTTTGGTCTTTCTAATGCGCCTAGTACATTTATGAGATTGATGAACTAAGTTCTGAAACCTTTCATTGGGCGGTTTGTTGTGGTTTACTTCGATAATATTTTGACATACAGTCAAGATGAAACCACCCATATGGAACACCTCAAGAAGGTCCTTCAAGTGCTCACTAAAAATAAACTGTATTTAAATTTAAAAAAGTGCAGCTTCATGACTGATAGCCAATTGTTCCTGAGTTTTGTCGTAACATCCACGGGCATTCGGGCGGATGAGGAAAATGTGAAGACAATCAGAGAATGGCCGGTTCCTACAAATATTCACGAAGTGCGAAGTTTTCATGGACTGGCGACATTCTATCGTCGGTTCGTGAAAAATTTTAGTACCATTGTGTCACCAATCACAGATTGCATGAAGAAAGGGAAGTTTCAGTGGACGGACGAAGCTAACAGGAGCTTTGCCGAAATCAAGCACAGATTATCCATGACCCCGGTTCTTTTACTTCCCAACTTCGACAAACTGTTTGAAGTCGAATGTGATGCCTCATATGTCGAAATTGGGGTAGTTTTGTCTTAAGAAGGTAAGCCGGTAGCCTTCTATAGCGAAAAACTTAGCGATGCTGTAACGCCCTGAAAATCGAGGGTCGTGCATAGGCTCGACTCCTGAGTTCCAGGACATCACTTATATCCGATTTTTATTAGTTTGCGTTTAATCAGGTTTAACTGCGCAGCCTGAAATTACTTGAAACATGAATCACAATTCACAACTAGTTAACTATAATTGGAAAGGTTAAATGTTTACAAGTCCAAAAGAAAATTTATAACTATGGATCGCACAAGGCGTTGCCCAATAAGAGTACAATCAAAATATGTCCAAAAGAATGATTCACCAAGTCCCCTACTTAGTAATCTAAGTCCGCCCGCAAAACTAGGGCGAGCCACCTATCAACTAAAAATAAGACAACTTGTCTTCCACATCTAGTCTCGCGCCATCATGCTCCTCGTACCCTGTATCACCTGCATCTATTGAAGAGTCTGGTTGGTGTTTTAAAACACCATCCCAGATTGGGAGTTATCAACTCAGTGGGTGCTATTAGTCTTAAGTTGTAATAGGCATCAGTTATACTATGAACTTAATGAAACGCAATCATTCACAAACATCTAACTAATCTTATTAATGCGTATGCATGATAGATGATATGATGCATGCCCTCGACACAACACTCCCTCAAACGACTCCATCTAACGATCGCGTATGTCAACACTCCCTCAGAGCGACCTCGACTGCCGAGTCGCCAACTTAGATAGTGCAATGCAATGGTAATGTTAACCAGGTTCTTAGTTAAGTCCATTCATCCAGCAGGTTGGGAAATCTAATACACCCCACGTATCAATGCCCTAAACTGGTTACGAGGCTAAGGCCCCCCAACGTGTGAGGCTGAGACCCCGCGATCCTTGATCTCATCGAATTTTCTCCATCCCCGACTTCGAGCACATGGGGAGTGCTGAAATGTGGGATCGCTCGTGGTCACTACGGGGAGGCGCGTCACCCCAGCATAGGTTGACAGCTCGGCCACAGTGTCCCATTCCACCATGCCTCGCTCACGAGGCGGTGGATCAGTTTCAATTTAGTTATCGATGGGCTACAACGGTTGTAAGGTGTTCCAGGTTCCATATATAGGTGACTAAACAAGGTTAGTCAGTAAATAGGCTAGACCACATGAGTCAGGCAAGCACGTGATAGACGACATCGGGTACAAGCGACCCATGTAGTCTAACTACTGTCGCCCACACGCACTCGCCCAAATCCATGGGTTTAGCCTCAGGATAGTCCTACCAACAGGACCACCTTCACTTTCCTCATTTTCCTGACCAACCCTAAGGTTGTTGGTAATTTATAACATGCCACAAACATAGTTATCCTCTAATATAAGTGAAAACATGTGTCTATAACTCCCGACATAGAATCTCAATTTCTCTACCAAGCAGAGCAAATCATAAAGTGAACTAAAGGTGCAAGTGTAATGTGTGGGTTAGTGAGGAAGTTAAGCACTTCCTACAACTCTTAGAACCAAAACACACAAGAATCAATGAATCATACATGTCATAGGGCAACATCATATGAGAAATCAAGTAAGACATAAACATGTAATCATCCATGGTAACCTAATTATGTGAGAAGCACGAATAACATCATATGAAAACTAAACAAAACATACAATTTCATGCAATCCACAAACGAACATCCAAATCCTAGATTTTCTCTAGATTCTCTAAATACATCATCCAAGCAACCAAAATCATTAGACTCATAGTATAATTGGTGCTAGGCCACCTAAGGATAATAGTCCGCACCTATGGATCGTTGAAGTCTTGGGAAACGACCTAGAAGCACCGAACTCGGTGTGGATCGGCCGGAATCCTAAGACAATACTCTTGCATGTTAGAACCTTATGCAAATCCTCTCTTACATAAGGGTTTTAAGAAAAAAGGGTGAGGAATTTACCTATACAATCAACGGAAGCGGTTTTTGCGATTGTGGTGTAGGGTTTCCTTGAAGAAGAGGGAGAGATTTGCAAGATGAAACTTTGTTGGGCCCCACTTCAACTATGACCCACTTTCTCTCCCTCCTTCACTCTCCCATCCTCTCTTTTTTCTTTCTTCTTTCTCCCTTTTCTCTCTTCTCTCTTTCCTTCTCTAGGGCAAATTCGTATGGGGAGAGGGGTGCCTCAAAGGAGCCCCCTTTTATAATGCCAGATTTGGTGTAAATGTCCCCAAGTATTGGGTTTTTACTATACTAGCCTTATGGGAGGGTTTTTCTAGCCTCTAGAGCCCATTATAGGGTGTAGGAGTCGATACCCACCATTATATAGTTGGCCCTAGTGATGATCTACGCATAGACACAATCGGCTTGCCATTTAGATGTGCCGATTGACAGATATGATTAGAAGTCTGTTCAACGGTCACTGATGGTCAATCGGGGTCGTGGCTATACGGATATGAGTAGAGAAATATCCTTACTCCATGGGTAAAGTTTGGTCGTAAACCGACGGTCCGAAATCCTCAACTTTGATAAAAGTGGACGACCCAATTCACTTAAGTTTCAGTTCATTCATTTAAGGTATTTGCATTTTTCATGCACTCGTCCTTTTGCCCAAGTTGAGCAGTTCTGAACAACGCCCAGGTCTGACTCCCGCGATGGACGTCAAGCCCAGTAAGACGAACATCATTCTATAGTTTTGGAACTAGTGGCCCGCCAATGAGCGGTTTAGAGCTTGTTCGGAAAATCGGGGCATTTATGGAATGAATTAGGTATTGATATTTCTCAGGGGCAATGATTAGGGTTTGGATTAACTATGTTCATAGTGTGGCCTATTTATAATTAGTAAAAGTAGAGATTTAATCATGCTTACTCTAAACCATCGGTTTTATGTTAAAAGAGTAACGGGGTTGCTCTGATGGGTCCCTAGTCACGAAATTTATAAGACAGGTGCTTCATAGCCTGATGAAGGGTAATGCAAAATTTGACAGCAAACGGATGCGGGATTTTACCGCAACAGTCCAATTTGTGATCAACGATCACCGATTCACGATCGGGTCCCATATTTTGTGGACGGGTGTATAAAAATATTTTAGGCCCTCACCGTAAATTTGGAAGAAATTCGACGGCTGAAATGCCTGAAATCCTAGTTTTATTTACCAATGCCAGATTCCAATTCTGGCATTGGTGGGTTGCATTTGGCAAGTGCCATTGGGACGGCCTAAATAGTTTATTTCTGTGTGTCCACTGGGTCCGTGGTCCATGGTGGACCACAAGCCTAGTTAGATCTATGCTTTCTTAAATTTTAAGATTTTTCTGACCTTCCTCAGCTGCTGCACGGCCTACACAAGCTGACGTCGAGTACAAACCGATCATCTGACTTGATGGCCTGCACACGGTCTGATCGTGACCAGAATGGACCACTCGTGTATAAGCTAACGTTGAGTGCTAACGGTCAGTAAGTGATAATATAAGTTAATTTAAAAAAGAAATTTAAGGATTTTTGGAAATCCAAAACAGTGAAAATCTAGGATGTTATAGATGCACGCAAGAAGTGGTCTACATATGAGATCGAGTTATACGCGGTGGTCCAGGCATTGCGGCACTGGAGACATTATTTGATTCAAAGGGAATTTATACTTTACATGGACCATCAAGCTCTCAAATTCATTAATAGTCAAGCTAACATTAATCGTGTGTATGCTAGATGGATCTCATTTTTACAGGAATTCACGTTCGTACTAAAACATAAGTCAGGGCAACAGAAAAAAGTAGCTGATGCACTGAGTCGCGGTGCAACTTTGTTAGTCACTATGAGCAATGAGGTTGTCGGGTTCGAGCGCCTTAAAGACATATATGCCGATGACGACGACTTCTAGGACGCATGGGTTAGATGCCAAGAAGGTCACCCCGGTGACTTACATATGCAAGACGGGTTCCTTTTCAAGGGAAATCGACTGTGCATCCCGAACAGTTCGTTAAGGGAACAAATAATCCAAGAGCTACATGGAGGTGGCCTCAGTGGACACCTTGGGCTAGCCAAGACATGAGCTCTTGTGGAAGAACGGTATTACTAGCCGCAAATGATACGTGATGTGGGAAAGGCAGTCTAATATTGTTATATTTGTCAGACCTCTAAGGGGCAATCTCATAATACGGGCCTCTACACCCCCTTACCTATGCCTGACGGCCCTTGGGAGGATTTATCTATGGACTTTGTGCTTGGTCTCTCACGAACACAACGCGGCATGGATTCGGTGTTCGTAGTAGTTGATCGTTTCTCCAAGATGACACATTTTATTCCATGCAAGAAGACTCTCGATGCAACATACGTGATGAATCTAATCTTCAGAGAAATTGTGCGGCTACACGAGGTTCCCAAGACTATTACTTCTGACCGTGACACGAAGTTCATAAGCCACTTTTGGCGGACTTTGTGGACTCAATTCGATACACGACTTCAGTTCAGCAGTGCATACCACCCACAGACTGATGGTCAAACTGAGGTTGTGAATCACACGCTGGGAAACCTCTTTCGATGTATTTCAGGAGAAAAATCGAAGCAGTGGGATTTGGCTTTATCTCAAGCAGAGTTTGTATTCAACAACATGGTGAACCGCTCAACAGAAAAATCCCCGTTCCAAGTTATTTATGGACGAGTACCTCACCACACACTAGACTTGGTTCCTTTACCCAAGCTCCCAGGCATGAGCATTGCAGCAGAACATATGACTGATAAGATCATGGGCATTCATGCGGAGGTACAAACTAAGCTACATGCCTCGAATGAAAAATATAAGGAGCAAGCGGATAAGCATCGGTGACAAAAAGTGTTCGAGGTGGGCGACCAAGTAATGGTCTATCTGTGCAAAGAACGATTTCCGACCAGAACATACAACAAGTTGAAGAATAAAAAGATTGGACCGGTACCAATCATCCGAAAGATCAATGACAACGCTTATGTTGTTGATCTTCCAGATGACATGGCGATCTCACGGACTTTCAACATCGCAGACCTGACCGAGTATCATGAACCAGCGCAGGATGAGAACTTGATGACAAGTTCTTTTAAAGTAGAGGGGACTGATGTAGAGCGGGTCGCGGACAGTTTCATGGCCAAGATGGATCAGAAAAGGCCCAGTCGACGACAAAAGTGATCCGGACCATCGGACCTTAGATTGGGCGTATCTCGCAATCCGAAATGAGTGATCTGACGTAAAATATATGATTTTGGGGTAGAACGAGCTACTTTAGCCAACCAACCCCGCTATGCCGGGTTACGCAGCTCGGAATTGCAAAAAACCCCTTGATCGACGGTCGTTTCCCTGCTTTAATTTCGTTTTTACTATAAATAGTAAGTTTTAGTTTGATTATAACTCTTCATCCGTCGGGCTTTAGGTATTGCGCCCATCGTGAAAAGAGCTTAGAATAATTAGGAGAACAGTTTGGTGAAGCCAAATATGATACTTACTATTTTTGGCCGAAAACCTTGCTCACTAGTAGACATCACGACCGTCTATAAATAGTAAGTTTACTATTTATAGTAAGTCGCAGATTCTAGGAGTTTGAGTTGTAGTTTGATTCTGATTTTTTTCCCATTGCTTGGTACCCCTATTTAAAGGGTTGTAAACTCATTTTTATGCATTCATTAATCAATTTCAAATTTATTGGAATTTATTTCTATTTTATGTTTTCTTTCCTCGTGGATTCGAGAAGTCTCTGTGAAGAGTCCAGAGAAGTTCCGTGAATTCGGAATAGTTATCCTCTTGAGGAAGACAGTGCTCGACCTCACGTGCTCCCCTGCGTCAACATCACAGTAAACAATGCAAAGGTTTCAACAGTGGAAATTGTTGTTCTCACTGTTTCCTGTGGTATGGTCCTTGGTAGCTCTGGATATGCTTCAATTTGGGCTCAACTACTGAAATGAACTGGACTTAAATGTCTTTCGGGTGGTGTGGAATTAAATGTACAACTACCCCTCTTAAATCTCTTAAATGTCCAGCCACCCCCCGCTGGAAGTGGATTGGCTCACGTCCAACCATCCCTCCTCGGAAGCGGATTGGTTGGCGTACCACGTACCAGCACTATATAGTTGGTGTAGATACATGTCATGCGAGTGCAGTTCAAAAGGGATCAAAGTTACATGACCTTGCAATGATGTATTTATTATATCCATGTCATTCACCCATTTTCCATATCAATTTAGATCCTTAAAAATAAAATGAATCTAATTCAAAGCCCCAATGTGGAATTAAATGTACAACTACCCCTCTTAAATCTCTTAAATGTCCCCGTTGGAAGCGGATTGGCTGACATCGAACCATCCCTCCTCGGAAGCGGATTGGTTGGTGTACCACGTACCAGCAGTATATAGCTGGTGTAGATACATGTCATGCGAGTGTAGTTCAAAAGAGACCAAAGTTACATGGCCTAGCAATGATGTATTTATTATATCCGTGTCATTCACCCATTTTCCATATCAATTTAGATCATTAAAAATAGCATGAATCTAATTCAAAGCTCAAGTGGACTACACCAAAAATAGCAGCAAGGATGATGATTTTCACCATTAAAAAGTTTATATGACCAATCATAACGTTTATTTTCCATCTGATTTGTTAATAAGGTCAAAATTACTTGGATGAAGAGGAAAAATAAATTTCATATTGACCAGAAACTTCTATGACCCTCAAAAGGGTTTAAATGGAAGATGTTTAATTTGCCACTGTTTTTTTCAGTGTGGTCCACTTGATCTTTAGATCTGTCTTATTTTTTTCCTCCAATACTTAATATGAACTAAAAAATGGATGGACAGTTTCGATATAACAAATACCTTATGGTGAGACCCACCAAACTTGTTGCTGCTAATACACCAGCTGTAGCTACATAGCTGACGTGTGGTACACCAGCCAATCCGCTTCCCCCTCCAACGCGGATTAAGTACTACGCCCGCCCGTCTCCAGCTGGGAATGGGTAGGAGCTTTGAGTAGCCACTGTATAGGCCTTAGCCACACCGTCCATCCATTTTTACATATCATTTTAAGGTTATAAGGCCAATTAAGGTAGATCTAAGACAGATATGGGCTACACGATGGGGATTAAACTCTTACCAGGCCACGGAAGTTTTGGATGGAGCTGATAGTTGTGTTTTCTCTTCATCTATTCCTATGTAACTTTACGAATAAACTGGATGGCTACTAAACATCACGGTGGGCACTAAAAAAGTTCCAGCGGTGAGAATCATTATCACTGCAGCTTCTCGTGGTGTGGTCCACTTGAGCCTTGGATCTGACTCATTTTTGGGAAAGATGATGTTCAGTGTGAATAAGGTCCATGCATCACGGCACATTCCAGGTGCCATTGGGCGCGGATTAGCTACTGACAGGTTAAGCAGTGCTACTGCAGTGATGCCACCAAGTTCTCGTAGGCCTACCAAGACGTTTGTTTCGTATAATTCTTCCATTTTTAAATATCATTTTCAGGCAATATCCAAAAAAAAAAAATGAGTTAAATCCTTAAGCTCCAGTGGACCATCACAGAAAACAGTGGGACAGTGACGTTACTTCATTAGCGCATCATAGAAAACGGTGTGACCCTATCATATAAAACAGTGGGAAAGTGATAAATGACTATTAAAAACTTTTTCTAAGCCAAAAAAGTTTTGGATTAATCTGATCTTTATATTTTCCCTTCATCAAGGTTTGGTTGACCTTATCAACATGTCGGATGATAAATAAATATTATGTATCTATTTATGATGGGCCTTGGAAAGTTTTTAATGGTGAGTATTCAATAACCATGGTTTCTTCTGGTCCACCTGAGATTTGAATATACTTGTTTTTTAAAAAGAGCATACTAAAATGGAAAGGAAAACCGGATCAACGGCATGGATATATAATAAATTATCAAGGTGGGCCCCATGGTAAGGGTAACACCATAACACCCAATCCGCTCAAGGAACAGGTATTACTTTACCGCGTGAGGCACACATTCATCCACGTAGCCATACTTTTGAGATTTTTCCATGCCGTCGGCAGCCTTTTCGACCATGGACTATTCGACAAACCCCGCTTAGTAATTACGATTTTTGTATTTTTGCAAATACCAAACTGCCCTTATTTTACTGCAGTTGGCAGCCTCGGTTCAGATTTTTAAGTGCCAACTTTATCCCGAACTTTCACAGGGCCAACTTGAAGTTTGTGAGAAATCCACTCCGTTCATCTGTTTTCCAACTCATTTTAAGGGCATAAGCTAAAATGACTCAGATCCGAAGTTCAAAGTGGGCACCCTGATTGCCCCAAGATATTTCAACGGTGGATGTTCTTTTTCACTCTTTCTTATCATGTGGCCGACTTGAGCTTAGCATATTTTCACAAATATTTCATAAAATGAGCCGATTTAACATATTGACGGATTGGATTTATCACCAAATATGTATGACCCATGAATATTTAATGCCCTAAAATGAGATGAAAAATCTGATGTACGAGGAGAATTTGTAACAAACATTATGGTAGGCCCCACCTACACTTAAATGTCCAACCAACCCACTTACTTGTCCACCTAGCGTAGGGTGATGTGGACTTAAATGTCCAACTACCCCTCTTGAATGTCTAACCACCCCTCATCGGAAGCGGATTGGCTGGTGTACCACATACAAGCTATATGCTTTATGGCTGGTGTAGATACGTGTCATGCGAGCGCCGTTCAAATGAGATCAAAGTTTTACGCCCCGCAAAGATGTATTTATTATATTCATACAGGTCATCCATTTTCCATATTATTTTAGATCATTACGAAAAAATTGAATCATTTTCAAAGCTCAAATGAACCACACAGAAAATAGGAGCGAGGATATGATTTTCACTGTTAAAAAATCTATATGACCTATCATAATATTTATTTTCCATCTAATTTGTTAATAAGGTAAAAAAAATATATGGATGAATAGGAAAAATAAATTTCACATTGATCCAAAACTTCTATAACTCCAAAAGAGCTTAAATGGTAGACATTCAATTGGCCACTGTTTTTAGAGTGTGGTCCACTTGATCTTTAGATCTGTCTTATTTTTCAGCCCAAGACTCAATATGAGCTGGAAAAATGGATGGACAATTTCGATATAATAAATACCTCATGATGAGACCTACATAACACGCCGACGTCAATACACCAGCTACAACTATATAGCTGGCGTATGGTACACCAGCCAATCCGCTTCCCCCTCCAAAGCGGGTTAGGGAAGCGGATTGCGTAATGAGTAACTCAGTCCGCTAAGCGTACTGAGTAAACTCTGTGGAGTCCACCGTGATTTGTATATTTTATCTACTCCGTCCATCTATTTTAACAGATAATTATATGGCTTGATCCCAAAAATGAGATATATCCAAATCTCAAGTAGACCTCACCAAGGGAAATAGTGTGAATTGAAATTCTACCGTTGAAAATTTCTTAGGGCCTACAGAAGTTTTGGATCAAGCTGATATTTATGTTTTCCCTTCATCCATGTCTATGTAATCTTATGAACAGGTTAGATGACAAATAAACATCACTGTGGGCCTTAGCAAGGTTTCAATAGCGGAAGTCATTATTCGCATTGTTTCCTTTAAGTGTGGTCCACTTAAGCTTTGAGAATACTTCTATTTTAGAATCAACCACTAAAATGATCTGGAAAAACAGATGGACAACGTGGATAACTCACATACATTCATAGTAGGCCCAAATGAGTTTACTCAGTATGATAAAAGCGTACTGATCGAGTAACTCGGTACCCAATCCTATTCCCACGGATTACGTCCTATGCTCGCCGTCTCCAGCTGGGAACGGGTAGGAGCTTTGAGTGGCTATTGTATTGTTCTTATCCACACTGTCCATTCATTTTTACATATCATTTTAAGGTTATAAGGCAAGTTAAGGTAGATCCAAGATAGATATGGGCTACATGATAGGGATTAAACTCTTATCAAGCCACACAAGTTTTGGATGGAGCTGATATTTGTGTTTTCTCTTCATCCATTCCTATGTAACTTTATGAATAAATTGGATGGCTACTAAACATCACGGTGGGCCCTTGAAAAGTTACAACGGTGAGAATCATTATCACTGCAGCTTCTTGTGGTGTGGTCCACTTGAGCCTTGGATCTGACTCATTTTTGGGAAAAATGGATGTTCGGTGTGAATAAGGTCCATACATCACAGCCCGTCCTAGGTGACATTGGGCGCGGATTAGTCACTGATAAGTTGAGTAGCGAGACTCGCTACTAAAGTGCCGTCACCAAGTTATGTGGGCCCTACCATGATGTTTGTTTTGTATCCACACATTCCATCCATTTGGAGAGATCATTTTCGGGCAATATGCAAAGAATGAGTTAAATCCAAAGCTCCAGTGGACCCATCACAGAAAATAGTCGTCGGACAGTGACGCCCACAATTAAAAACTTCTAAAGGCCACAAAAGTTTTAGATCAAGCTGATATTTGTGTTTTCCCTTATTTCATGTTTTTTTTAAAAAAAAAAAAAAACTTTTGAACGGGTTGGATTTCAAATAACAGTGGTCCTTAGATAGTTTCAACGGTGGGAATCAGTCTCCCTGCTGTTTTCTATGGTGGGCCCCATTACAACTTTTTATCTTCCTCATTCTTTAGTTCATGCCCTAAAATGATATCTTAAAATGGATGGATGGTGTAGATACAACACATACATTATAGTGGGGCCCACAGAACTTGGTGACGCACTTTCGACTCACAACTCAACTTGTTGGTATCTAATCCGCATCCGGAGAGAACGGGGTAAGACGCAATTCACAGACGCGGATTTCCTGCTAAAGAAATTCTTGCACTAGGAAACCAGGTGTAAGACCCGTATCCCAACTCGTACCGTTCCGTAGACTTCCGCGATTTTTCCGGTCGAATTTCGGCAACCTTCGACCCTTAATCGGTATTTGCGCGTGAACTTGAGTGTCATCCTGTAATTTCGAGTCGGCTTGACCTATAAGGCCTATGTCATTGCGACTGCATCGTCGCTGCAGTTACAGTGCCGCGTCTCATACGGCAATCCGAGTTGTACATCAAAGGATATAGGTCGGACTCCATTTGGACCATTGATTGTATTTTGGTGGGGCCCACCTATTATATTGGCACTTTTCCCAAGGCTAGGGTGACATCACCCTAAGCCATCCATAATTTCTAGTCAAAGCAATGATGACCCTAGCCCATACTTGCTACCTTTTCCCCAAAACATTTATTACCTAGCTAAGAGAGAGAGAGCTATCATCATTACTCTCTCTCCTTCATCTCTCTCTTCCCTTTTTCATTCTCCATTTTCCACCATGGTAGCAAGACCTTGGATGTCCCAAACTCTCCAAATTCCTACCCCTTTCTCACCTTAGATCCCCATATTCTGCCATCAAAAAGCTCATCTCCACCATTGAAGGAGCCCCATTGGAGCTTTGGAGCATCAAGGAGGAATAAGGAAGTTGGGTGCTTCTTTCTCACACTCTCTCTTTCCTTACTTCTCTGTGATGGTGTGGTCATGTGACCCACTTGAATGGACCCCACCACGAGGCATGTATTCTATCCAAACCATCTACAAGTGGGGCTAACTTTGTGTGTATTGTACCCACACCATACTCCATTTGGTGGCCCACCTAGCCGAGCCCACCTTATGTACCTGCGTTGCCCAGACCGTCCAGGGACGCTGGACGTCAATGGAAAGCACATATATCAGCCTTGTTTTCAAAGCTTTTGGGAGGGCATGTAGGCCCCACCTTGATGTATGTATTCAATCCACGCCATCCATTCCTTTCCCAAGCTCATTTTAGGCGTCGATCCGAAAGATGGGACCAATCAGACTTTCAGGCGGGCTATAACATGGCAAACAGCGGGTTTATCGTTGAAATATCCCCTGTTGTTTCTATACACCGAAACAGGCCCAATATTGGACTTGTTTTGTTTGTTTTGAGCCATGAAGGGCCATTGGACGGGGTAGATTCACCTAATGTGGGCCCCACATGAGCAACCCTTAGAAAAACCAGAAATCTAAATAAAAATAAAAAAATTCAACAGCTGCAGATGCTGCTGTTGTCAGAATTGCAGCAGGGCGTTGCCGTGCAAGCACGGGCGAGCGGACAGCCCACGGCTCTAGCCGTGGGCCCCACCATGATGTTTGTATGACATCTAAACTGTTCATGAGGTGGGTCCCTGATTAACGTGGGCCCCCTCCAAAACTCAGGACCATACAAAGCTCAGATGGCCCACATCACAGGAAACAGTGTGAATTGAACCGTCTGCCATTGAACCCTTGTTGGGTTCACAGGAGCTTTGGATGAAAAATGAAATTTGTTTTTCCCTTTCATCCAGGTACGGGCGACCTTATGGATGGGTTGGATCGAAGATAAATGTTATGGTGGGCCCTACGTGGGACCCACAGTGATGTATGTGTTCCTTTTTGCACCGTCCACTGACGGTGGACGGTGGCAACCCACCATGATAATGTGTTATGTCCAAAGTCGTCCAGCCCCTGGACGTGGACATGAGGCCCACACATGATCTTTATGTTTTAAATCCACACCGTCCAGTGACCTGGATGGTGGAAATCACTTTGATGTATGTGCTCTATCCACGTCATCCACCTGGATGCGGTGGGCCCTACCCGTTGATGCATGCGTTCTGCATCTACATCGTCCATCCGTGGATGCTGGGCCAGCAGCCCGTACGTCCAGCAGCACCCCGCTGCTATGCTGACGCTGGCCTCATCCTGAGACGTGCTGTATTCAACCGTCCTTTCATTTGGCACGTGTGGGATGGGACCCACCTTCAAGTATGTATTTTACATCACAGCTGTCCGTCTGTTTTACTGGACGGTGGGACGTCTACAAATTCCGTGGGCCTGACCATCAGGTGACCGTCCATCAGGTGGTGGTCCCACGTCCGCCGATCAGCGGGTCTGATCATGAGGTGTGTGTTTTATCATACAGCCCATTCAATGGACGAGCAACGCCTAGCTGCTGTCGTACCTGATGTCAGCAAGTTATGTAGGACCCACCTCGCTGTGTATCCACATTGTCCATTTGGACGGTGTGCTGTGAGCCTCACCGTGCTCTGCAGCCACACATTTCATCTGGCGTGTGCTGGGTGGGCCACTATGACGTGTGGGTTTGATCCACACCATCCAGTTTATTGGATGGTAGGACCCACCTTTGATGTATGTCTTTCATCCAACCGTCCATCTAGGCATGGGCCACCTAGATGTATATCTCTACCGCCCACTGCCATATGGGGTCCAGAATTATGCATGTCTTTCAACCAGATCATCCGTCAGGGCCCTGCCCGTGTTGGAATTCACACCGTCCACTGTTTGGGACAGTGGGACCCACTATAGGGTGTTTTATCCTCGCCATCCGCTCAGACTGTGGAACTCCACCGTGATAGTTGTATTGCACAGCGTCCATCTGTAGGGCTAGTTGTGATGTATTTGTTATCCATGTCGTCCAACTATATAGACCCCCCACCAGCAATTCACTTGTGGTGTCAACGTCAGCAAGTTTGGCCTGATCATGGGTATGTGTTATGTCCCAACTGTCCGTCCATATGGACAGTCGGTCCCACGCTGCATGATGTCAGCAAGTTATGTGGGTCCCATTTGATGTATGTGTTCTTCACATCGTCCATCTGTTTTGCCAGGACCCACCATGTTTCATCCACACCGTCTAGGGGGTCTGGACGATGTTGGACAATGTTTGGATAGTGCTGATTTACATGGACAATGTTTGGGCGGTGCTGATCATCGCTGGTGCGTCATGTGCTAAATAGAATGATAGTGTATAAGGATACACATGTTGCACCTGCCCCTATTGAAATGATTTTAGATGTAATCCAAGCTCTCACCCACATCCTAGTGGGACCCATCGTGATGTATTTGTTATCCAGGCCGTCCTTTGGTTGGACCGTTGATAGGCCCAGCTATGATGAGTAGGCCCACTTGCTGCATGTACAAGGCCCACTTGTGATGTATATTTGAGGCTCACCTATTGTGTATTTGAGGCCCGTGTGATGAGGCCCATATGATGTATTTGAGGCCCAGGTGCAGGGCCCACCTGTTGTGTATTCATAGCTCTCTTTGGCGTGGTCCATTTAGCTATATTTGTGGCCCTTGTGAGGTGTATTGGGCCCATTAGTGCGGCCCATGTAATGCAGCCCATGTAATGCGACCCACTTGATATTCAAGGCCCATGGGCAAGGCTCAAAGTGATGTATTATAGGCCCATGGGCGAGGCTTAAAGTGATGTATTCAAGGCCCATGGATGTGGCCCATTGTGATACACTCGAGGCCCTTGTATGAAGCCCAATGCGATGTATGTGGGGCCCAATGTGATGCATGTATATCCGCTGCGTTGCGTATAATTCCCTTATGTGGGCTACTCCTTAGGAGTAATGTTGGTTAGATGTCCACATTGAGGGGCAATGATAGTTAGACGTCCTCATTGTGACCTTCCTTTAGGCCTTGTTAGGCCCGTTCTTTTCGTGGGTTAACCCAAATAAGTGGGCCCCATTCGCCATAGACGGATGACTCTATGCTATCAGATTTGATATAACCACGGTCGAGTGTCGATCTTTGTACTATGGTTAATCGGTTGATCACCTATGGACCCCGCTTTGTTTATCTACTGATTATCGGTGCCAATTATCGAGGCCGTTTATCTTGACCGATTGTCGATTAGCGATCGATGCCGTTTATCTTGACCGATTGCCGATTAGCGATCGAGGCCGTTTATCTTGACCGATTGTTGATTAGCGATCGAGGCCGTTTATCTTGACCGATTGCCGATTAGCAATCGAGGCCGTTTATCTTGACCGATTGCCTATTAGCGATCGAGGCCGTTTATCTTGACTGATTGCCGATTAGCAATCGAGGCCGTTTATCTTGACCGATTGCCTATTAGCGATCAAGGCCGTTTATCTTGACTGATTACCGATTAGCGATCGAGGCCGTTTATCGTGATCGATTTGCTGATTCCGATTATTAACCGATTTCAATTGTCAAGGCCGATTATCGAGACCTATATGGTGTATATGCGACTCGTAGTTGAGGCCCTTTGTGATGTGTGTTTGGCCCATGTGAAAGGCTCATCGTAATGTGTATTAAGGTCTTGAGTGAGGCCCATGGTGTTGTATATTTATCCCTTGTGTGAGGTCATGGGTCCATTATATGTTAGGATCTAAGAAGGTCATTCCTCGGGGGCAATGTTGGTTGAATGTCCACATTGTCGATGTCGATTATCGATGCCGGTCATTGATACCGATTATGAGTATATGACTGCATAGCATCATGATACATACCCATACGCATCATCTGCATGTTTGTTATGAGATGTGGTTGACCATTGCATATTTCATTATACAGATTGTTATGAGACTCCCTGATAGGCGGAGGTTATTTCACATGAGCGCACGGTATGCGCAGGATTGATGCATGACTAGATTGTATGACTCATGCATCTTGCATTGTGTGCCCTAGGGACATCAGGGTTGTAGCCTCCACAGGCATATCGTGGATGGCCAGACGGGACACCGAAAATCTGTTCTACATGGAGTGCTATAGATATCCCTGGGTGAAAGTCCCTAAACCCTCTTGGTTCCAGAGGTTGCTCCAACGTCTAGACCGAGTGGATGCATGAGCGCATGAGGGTCGTATACCGTTAGGCCGCGTCTCCCACTGTGTCGTGGTCGGTTAGAAGAAGGTATGGCCTTACCTACCCGGGAGGAGGGAGCAATGCTAGGCTAAGTCTGACCAGCTCGAGGAATGGGTCCGCTATCGACGAGCCGAGCCCAATATTGGCAGGCAGATAGTGAGGTCTCTTTCACTCACCTTATTGCGCGCGATGGGGCGGCAGCCTGGTTTGGAGTGTAATAGACCCCGATGATTTCCCTGAGAGTAACTGTACTGATATGTGGACTTATTGAGCAAGAATTGCATATTCATTCATTCATTCCTTCACTATCCACTCGGGCTGGTGGTGCGTAACTATTTGTTACGTGTACCTTCGCATGATCAGGATTTCGGTTGGGCGCGCGACTAACCTAAGATTAGGAGTTTACCACATTGAGTCTGACTATCCAAATTTAGGTATGGGACTGATTTGGATAGAAGTCCTTTGTGGTGGACCCCGTAGTCTGCGATACTACGTACTATCATTCCGACTTCACACTCCAGCATGGTCATTACATTCGCACCGTATATTACATTGCATCCGCAGTACTTAGCATTTTAAGTTACTATGTTTCTGCATTATATGGCCTGGATATGACTGATGGTATTTGTGGACTCATCAGGATTTGTATATTGCATTGCATCAGCGGCATCTGATATTTGACTTGTTGTCTCCGCATTGCATAGTTGATCTACATTACTTCATCAGCATATAATATTGTTTTTATTATATTTCTACGTCGCATAGCCTGGATAAGACTGATGATATTTATGGGCCTATCAGTATGTTTTCGTATTACTCTGATTTCGTATGATTTATGATCTTGCTAGTGTTTCTGACATTGTATGATTGTGCGTTTATCAGTATTTCCGCTTACTCTGATTACTCTAATATTACTTACTTGACACTTACCTTGCGCACACACTTTCACCACCCTCTAAGCTTTCTATAAGCTTATGCATGATAGATGCGTGCAGGTGTTATTAGGTTGCAGCAGCGTTGAGCTTGGAGCGTGCAGTTGTATTCTGGAGATTTGATTTCAATATATGTATTTTCCCTTTCTGAATTGTACTCAAATGATTATATTAATGGATATGTGATGATGATGTTGCCTTTGTGAATTGGGTAATCTTGCGGTTATGCTTATTATGAGTTAAATGTACAAAAAAAAAATCCTCCTTGTAGGATCCCAGGATCGGAATCTGGCGTATGGACACTAGGAGCCGAGAATGGGGTACTACGGAGGCTGTCGGCACCGGATTCGGGGATCGGGATTCCTGCGAATCCGATTTCCGGGTTTGGGGCGTGACACCAGGTGGGCCCATTGTGATGTTTGTGAGAAATTCTACTTTTTTTTTTTTTTAATAGTTCAATTCAGGACATGAAGCCAAAAATGAACCGTTTCGAGTGCCCAAGAAGGCCGAAGTCCACAGTTAAAATATTTGTGGGCCACAGAAATTTTAAATCATGTTAATACTTGTGATTTCAGTTCATCCCAGTAGGAATGAAGTAATTAACAATATGTATGGCTTGTAAACATCACTGTCGAACCTTGGTATATTCTAACGGTAGTAATTTTCCTAACTATATTTTCCTTTACAGCTCACTTGAGCTTTGGATACAATTCATTTTTGGCAACATGTCCTAAAATGAACTCAAGAAATGGATGGAAGGGGAGGATTTCTCACAAACATCACACTGACCCCACCTGATTCCCAGCACAGGAACTTCTTGGGAAAGCCTTCCGCAGGAAATCCGCATTTGCAATCCACCTCCTTTGAGCATTTATTGACATTGAATGCCGTGCAACTCTCATCCCAATTGCATTTGGAAAGCGGATTGGCTAGTGTTAGGTAGGGGTGTACACGAACCGAGCTAGCTCGGTTAGCTCCCTCGATTCGATTTGGTTTGAAGTTGAGTTCGAGCCGAGTTGAGCTGATTTTTTGAGCTCAAAAATGAGTTTGAGCTGAGTTCAAGCAAGCCCCAACTTGACTCGACTCGGAGCGAATCCAGCTTGAATCGAACTCAGATCGAACCAGTTTGGTGACTCGGTTATTTTGCCATTGATGTTGCTCACCAACTTTTTGATAAAATGACTCAACGAAATGTAGCCGGTGGCAAGGAAGGTTTGGCTGGTAGCAAGGTGTGTACATTAAACAAATACATTTTTTCTCTTTTTTTTTTTTTTTTTTTTTTTGGGGGGTGGTGTTTATGTTACTAGAAGGTGTTTGATAAAACACCTGTAAAACCACTGAGTCTGTTTGTAAAACAGTGAGTTTTTGAAGTAGCAGTTCAGGTATTTGTGGAAATGCCTCAATAGCGAACTCGGCTCGACTCAATGTACACCCCTAGTTGTAGGTACGTGTCGTGCCAAGACGAGCATTGACGCTCCTTGAGCTCCAGGTTGTACAAACGGTTCAAAGGATATCAAAGTTACATGGCCCCACAGTGATGTATTTATTATATCCACACCGTTCATCTATTTTTAGAGATCATTTTAGAGGATATCCAAAAAATAAATTATATCCAAAGATCATATGGACCACACCATAAATGGCAGCGGAGATAATGACTTTCACCGTTAAACAATTCGTAGGGCGCACCATAATGTTTATTTTCCATCCAATTTGTTTATAAGGTCAAAAAGACCTGAATTAAGAGGAAAAATAAAATTCATATTGAGCCAAAACTTCCTTGACCTCAAAAAGGGTTTCAATGGTAGACGTTCAATCCTCCACTGCTTTTTGTAGTGTGGTCCAATTGATAGTCAGATCTGTTTTATTTTTCATTTCAAGCCTTAAGACGAGCTCGCCAAATGTACGGACAGTTTGGATATAACACATACCTCATGATCAGACCTAAAGAACTTACCGTCAATACAGCAGCTATATAGCTGGTGTGAGGTACACTAGCCAATACGCTTCCTCAGGGCTACCTTGAGAAAACCATCCGTCTATCTGTTTTTTGGAAGCTCATTTTGAGACATAAGCCAAAAATGAAGAAGATCAAAGGCTCAAAGTAACCCCATGAGCAAGATATTTCAACGGTAATCGTCCTTTCAAGTTTTTTCTCAGCGTGGCCCACTTAGATCTAACTCTCTTCTTTAGTCCCATGCCTAAAAATAACCGGCAACGCAGATGAATGGGGTGAATTTGTCACGAACACTATAGTGGGCGCCCAACTTAGGTCGGGGCAAGGGTTTTACTGAGTTTTAACTCCAACGGTGATGATGGGCAAGGACACGGATTGCTACTGACACCACCAAGAGCGACTCTCCATTGGATGGTGTTCTGTGGGACAACATAATGTATATATTTTATCAACGCTGTCCATCATTTTTTACCGATCACTTGAGGGCATGAGCCCAAAAATGAGATAGATCGAAGTCTTAGGTTGACCACACCACATGAAGCAGTAACTGAATGGCCAAAAACTCTTCGGGAGCCTCAAAAGTTTTGAATCAAGCTAGTACTTGTTGTTTCCCTTCACCAAGGTCTTCGTGACCTAATCAACTTGTCGGATGGAAAACAAGCATTACAAAGGGCACTAGGGAATTTTTAATGCTAGGCGTTTTTACCACTGTTTTCCAAATTTCCGTGGTGTGGTCCATTGGAGATTTGGATCTGCCTCGTTTTTGGGCTCATGCTCTAAAATAATAACCCAAAATTGATAGGCAGCATAGATAAAACACATAATCACTGTGCCTACAAAACACCATCCAATATCCGCGTCCAGCAGGTATCAGACAGGTTGGACATTTAAGTGGGGCGAGCATTACAGACGGTATGTGGGGCCTCTGATGATTTTTGTGACAAATCCACTCAGTCTATCTGATTTTTCATTTCATTTTAAGACAACATAAGGCAACTCCAAGGCTCAAAATGGGCCCCGAGATAACCCTAAGATATTTTAATGGTGGTCATTTTTCCCACTATTTTCTGTTGTGTGGTCCAATTGAGCTTTGGATCTGCCTCATTTTTGGTCCGTGCCCTCTAATGAAATGACAAAACAAATGAATGGGATGGATTTATCATAAACCCATGTGCTCCAATGAATGTTTCAATGGTGGGCATTCGATTCCACTATTTTCCATCGTGTGGCCCAACTAAGCCCCGGCATGTCTTTTCAAGGTGGGGTCTACGTTTGACACACGTACGTGACTTTGTAATGGTATTGTGTTCATCTTGGAACTATCATAAAGACCATGTCTGGGGGGTTATAGGGACCAAATGTCACTAGGGGTACGCACGGTTCAGTTAACCGGTGTGGGGTGAAATTGGAATCGAACTGTTCCCAGCGGCTCCAGAAAAACTAGAACTGGAACTAGACCATTTGCACTCTAGAGCCGAATTGGAACTGAACCGGTTCAGTTCTACAGTTATGGGCGTTCTATAATCCAACCCAATTACACGGTTATATATATATATATATAATCCAACCCAATTGCATAGTTTTCTTTTATAATCCAGCCCAAGCTTGTCTACTGAAAATTTTCACATAGTAATATTGTCTACTCTTTCATGTTCCTAAAATGATGTTGTTGCTGATGTTTATTCGTGTTGTGATCCATTTGATGAATGATTTAGTTTTTTATATTTTTTAAAAATAAAATTTAAATATTTATTGACCAAGGGGTCTGGTTCAAGTTCGGTTCTAGTGTTTGATTTTACGGTCTGGTTCGGTTCTATAGAACCCCAAACTGAGAACCGAACCAAACTAATTGTTTCCTCGATTTTTGAAACTGGAACCGGTGCACTTAAAAACTGGATCAAACCATGCGGTGTGGTCGGTTTCGGTCCAATTTTACAGTTTCGTGTGCAACCCTAAATGGCACATTGGCACATATGACAATATAATGGCAGTGTCCATGTCAAGGGAATTAAATCACATTGAGAGTAACATTAGAAAATGTGGCACATATGAGGCTATTAAAAGGTGAATGGTAGCACATTTGGGTTACAAAACCAAATGTCAAAATCACAGGACAATCACGTTGAGGGTGCGTTGGCAAATGTGGCACATGAGGGGATTGAAGGTGGATGATTTATTCTTGAAAAATACACACATGGGTCAGCCATCTGTTGTCAATCCAACCTCGGTATCAGATGGTACCTGCTGGTAAATAAAAATAAAAAAATCCCACATCCAGCATGCCATCGATGACAAGTAGTAGTTCGGCTGCGCGGGGATGTGTGTGGGGGGATTGATGGCTCCATATGGATATCGAAAGAGGGCATACGATACGCTCTGGCCATTGAGGGCGGGAAACTGGGCCATGGCTGCTTTCGTGACGTTGAAGATAGTGGGCTATTCCACTTCGAGTGGGGTTCACATGCCAGTGAAGGTGAAGTAGTTTCTATCGACGCCAATCATGTTCCGCGGGATGATGAAGTCGGATGTGATGTCTGGGTCACTTGCATGGGAGATGTGATATGTGGCCATGGTGATTACTAGCAAGAACAAGGTGTGGCTGAGAATGTTTGAGGCCATGGTTTGATGATCTGTTGTGGTGTTTTACTCTGTGATTGAAGGTGGGAGGGAGGGGTGCTAGTGTTGGATTTGTTGTATGGCCATGTAATTTATATTGTTCGTGTGGACAAGCTTTGTATTTGATGTGGGGCCCATTGTAGACAAGGTGGACGGCTGGGGTTGAAATTTACTAGGTTTGTTGTTATTAAAAAAGGCAGAGTTTCCATAAGAAAGGCATGGGATGAACCTTTGCTCTGCCCCAGTTGCCTCTGTTTCAGCCCCTCCAGCAGCTGTCCCTGCTCTATTTTGATCTCTATTTTGCTACTGGAAATTGTTGCTCTCCCTGCTCTGTTTTGAGCTCTGGATTGCAGCTGGAAGTTGCTGTTGCTGCCCTCCACTGCTCTGTCGCTCTTTCTGCATCTTCAGTGCTCGTCGCTTTTATGGGATGCTTGTCCCCGCATTGTCTTTTCAATTAGGTGGCCTGTTGTATATCTGTGTAATAGGAGTTTAGCATATGATAGGTGAGGCCCCGATTCTTTTTGTGAGGGCCCACCCGAATGGCTGCAAATCCTTTGTTTTCTTAATATACTTCTGGTGGCATGCTACCACCTTTATATATATATATATATATATATATATATATATATATATATATATAGAGAGAGAGAGAGAGAGAGAGAGAGAGAGAGAGAGAGAGAGAGAGAGGGCCTATGTGAGTGTGAGCACCCTTGCACATATGCCATGGTACAGAATATGAATATTCTGTTGCGCAGCACGCCAACAACTCAGTGAGCCTAGATCCAATCTCAGGCCTCACCCACAAACGATAAACAAAAAGAAATATAAATTAGAAACAGATCAAAGCAATCCAAACAAACCACAAGACAAGATATATATGGAAAAATCCCAAACTAGGGTAAAAAACCACGGATGCAGACTTCCACTATGAAGAACGAAGATTATAAGGCAATATACTAACCTCTTTCTTGGAAGTACAGAGAAAATCCCATGCTCACACCTTAGAAAATCTTTCCCAATATTCACCTTCTATTACCCTTAACCCTAGAATAGCCCTAGAGACCCCAATTTATAGTTTTGGCAACTTCCTTTTCGCACCCTTGCGAAAGGCGACACAAAAATCCGCAGTCCACATCAGAATCGAAAACGAATCTGCGTAACTACGACTGGTCCTGGTCGTGCAGCCTGCACGATCGGTCGTGAATGGACCACGACCGGTCGAGCACCTTGGGACCAAAAAACGATGCTCGCTAGACTTTGAGTCGAGCCGGTCCACGACCGGTCGAGCGGGCCCCACGACTGGTCGAGAATGGCTCACGACCGGTCGAGGACGGCCCCAGGTGTGGCTCCACATCTCAACAATCTCCCACTTGGAGACACATCACTATAAACCTTCGTCTTTTTCATCCGGAGTGCACCACCTCCCTGTCTTCAAGCCTGAAGACTAATCAAAACTGAACAAAGCTTCAGCTTCTCCCGTGTGACCGCTTTGGTCAGCATATCTGCAGGATTCTTACTTGTATGAATCTTCTCTAGAGCAATCGATTCATCTTCCAGTAACGAACGTATAAAGTGATATCTGATGGCAATATGCTTGATCCTTGAATGGAAGGCTGAATTCTTCGCCAAGTGTATTGCACTCTGACTGTCACTGTACAGCTTGCAATCTGCTTGCTTCTTACCTAACTCCTCCATAAAACCTTGCATTCACACCATCTTCTTGCACGCTTCTGTAGTCGCAACATATTCTACCTCTGTCATACTGATAGATACTATCTTCTGTAACTGAGAGACCTAACTGACTGCAGCACTACCCAGAGTAAAAACATAACCTGTAGTGCTTCTTCTACTGTCGATGTCTCCTGTCAAATCTGAATCCACGTAGCCTTGTAACTCGATTTCCGATCCACCATAGCACAACACTACATCCTTAGTACCTACCAGGTATCTAAGAATCCACTTCACAGCTTCCCAATGTTCCTTTCCAGGGTTATTCATGAACCTGCTAACAACTCTCACTGCTTGAGCAATGTCTGGCCTCGTGCTCACCATAACATACATGAGACTCCCAATAGCTCACGCGTATGGGACTTTAGCCATGTAGTCACGTTTCTCCTGCGTCTTTGCGCCTTGCTCCTTAGATAGCTTGAAGTGGTTGGCTAATGAAGTGCTAACCAGCTTAGCATCTCCCATATTGAATCGATTAAGTACCTTGGCTATGTACTTTGCCTATGACAAAACTAATTTCTTATTTTCCCTGTCACGCTTTATCCTCATACCTAGGATTTGTTTTGCAGCTCCTAAATCCTTCATGGAAAATTCTCTAGACAGTTGTCTTTTGAGATCTGAGATTTCCTTCATGCCTAAACCGGCCACAAGCATATCGTCAACATACAGAAGAAGGATGATGTACAACGTATAAAACTTCTTCAAGTAACAACAGTGGTTTGCATGACATCTCCTAAAACCGTTTCCTGACATGAAACTGTCGAACTTCTTGTACCACTGCCTTGGGGCCTACTTCAGGCCATATAGGCTCTTCTTCAGTCTACATACATTGTTCTCCTTTCCTGGTACCACGTATCCTGTCGGTTGATGCATATATATCTCTTCTTCAAGATCCCCATGAAGAAAGGCTGTCTTAACATGTAGCTGCTCTAGATGTAAGTCTCTGTAGCCACTATACTCAAGACCACGCGAATCGTAGACATTTTCACCACAGGTGAAAATATTTCAGTGAAATCGATACTTGCCTTTTGTTGAAACCCTTTCACAACCAATCTGGCCTTGTAACGTTTCGAACCATTGTGCTCCTCCTTTAATGTGTAAACCCACTTGTTATAAAGAGTTTTCTTACCCTTAGGTAGAGTGACTAGCTCCCATGTACGATTAGACTCAAGAGAGTCTATCTCCTCATCCATGACCTGCTCCCACTTAACCCGTGTATCTGCCTGTAATGCCTCTTCAAAACATTCTGGTTCACTATTATCTGTCAGCAGTAGATAATATAAGGAGGGTGAGTATTAGACCGTGGGTCTCCTCTCCTGAGTAGACCTTCTCATAACCGGTGTATGCGGCTCTGCCTCATAATGCTCCTGTGCATGATCATCCTTTGGCATTGTAACACCCGTGTCCTGTAACTCTTCCATCTCTACGAATTCTTTCTCTTCGGCCTTATTTTCCTGCACACTATCCTTATGCATCACTTTTTCATTGAAGACTACGTCCTTGCTTCTAATGATTTTCCTGTTTTCTGCATCCCAAAACCTGTAACCAAAATTATGCTGCCCGTAGCCTATAAACGTGCACCTCCTGGACTTCGCATCCAGCTTATTTCTGTGCTCTGCATTAATGTGAACATATGAAGTGTAACCGAACACTCTGAGATGTGCAAGGTTCACTTCTTTTCCAGTCCACGTTTCTTCTGGTAGCCCACCATCCAATGGTGCTGAGGGACTTCTATTGATGAGATATGCGACAGTATTCACAGCATCTACCCAAAAGGTCTTGGGCAACCCTGCATGTAGCCTCATACTCCTGGCACGCTCAAGGATGGTCCTGTTAATGCGCTCAGCCACACCATTCTGTTGTGGTGTCCCTGGAATCATTTTCTAATGTTTGATTCCATTTGCTGCACAATACTTCTCAAATCTCTTATCACAGTACTCTCCCACATATCAGATCTGAGACATTTTACTGTTCTACCTGTCTCATTTTCTACTATAACTTTTCATTTCTTAAATACATCAAATACATCAGATTTATGCTTTAAGAAATAGACCCACAGTTTTCTACTAGCATCATCAATAAAGGAGACAAAATAACGTGAGCCACCAAGAGATAATACCTGTGCTGGTCCCCACACATCAGTGTGTACAAGCTCCAACAGATGTGTCTTTGGAAAGCGTCTCGTCTTCTTGAAACTTACCCTCTTCTGCTTGCCATACACATAATCCTCGTAGAATTCCAAGTCAATAGACTTCAGCCCTAGTAGCTTCCCTTTTGACAGTAGCACTTTCGTCCCTTTCTCACTCATATTTCTCAACCTCTGATGCCATAACTGCCCATTCACTCCAGTTGATGCGAATGCGAGTGAACTATATGATCCTGAAGTCATGTATAATGTGCCTTCTTTATTGCCTCGAGATATCACCAAGGCACCTTTTGTGATCTTCTAGGAATCACTAGTGAATATCATTACATAACCGGTATCGGCCAACTGCCCCACTGAGATCAGATTCCTTCTCAAACTCAGTACATGTCTGACATCCTTCAATTTCAAAACCGTTCCATCTTTCTAATTGACATGAACGTCATCCTTTCCAACAATACTGCAAGGCTCATCATTACTCAGGTAGACTCTCCTAAAGTCACCTGACACATAATCACGCATAACTTCCTTGCATGAAGTGGCATGAAACGAAGCACCCGAGTCTATAACCCAAGACTCATTTCTCACATCAAGAGACAAGATTAACGCCTCTGTGTCACTCTCCTCAGATAGATTCACTGAATCCTTCCCGCTTTGAGAGCTTCTTTCTTGTTTCTTGAGCGCCCTGCAATCACGTTTCATGTGTCCCTTCTTGCCGCAATGTCAATACCTGTCTTTGTCTTTCGGTCCCTTGAACTTCTTCCTCGACTTAAAATGCCCGTGTTTATTGTCTCATTTGTTCAGCGATCTTCATCTTCTTTCAACATTTAGAGCATTCTCTGAATCCCCTAAAACTCCTGATGCCTTTCTTCTAGATTCTTCGCTAAGAATTAGACCAGCCACATCATCAAATTTCAACTTTGTCGACCCTGAAGAATTGCTCACAGTAATCACCAAACCATCCCATATGTCTGATAAACTGGATAAGATCAATAACGCCCTGACCTCATCCTCAAAAACAATGCCAACGGATTCCAACTGGCTCGTGACTGTATTAAACTCGTTTAGATATTCAGCCACGCTCCCACCATCTGACATCTTCATGTTGAATAGCTGTTTCATAAGATGAACCTTGTTGGATACTGAGGGCTTTTTATATATGGTGGCTAGGGCTTCCATTAATTCTTTTGTAGTTTTCACTTTAGATATGTTGAATGCGACGCTCTTAGACAAAGAGAGTCAGATAGTTCCTAAAGCCTTCCTATCCAGTAAAAATCATTTGTCATCTGTCATCTTTTTTAATTTCTTCTCTTTTCCTCCTAGAAGAATATAGAGGTCTTTCTGATACAGATAATCTTCCATCTGCATCTTCCAGAAGGCAAAGTTTGAACCATCAAACTTTTCAATTCTAGTTTTCCCTTCTTCCGTCATCGCTCCCAATAGAATTAAACCAATAACTCTGATATCAGTTGTTGCGCAGCACGACAATAACGCAGTGAGCCTAGATCCAATCTCAGGCCTCACCCATAAATGAAAAACAAAAAGAAATATAAATTAGAAATAGATCAAAGCAATCCAAACAAACCACAAGACAAGATATACATGAAAAAATCCCAAACTAGGGTAAAAAACCACGGATGCAGACTTCCACTATGAAGAACGAAGATTACAAGACAATATACTAACATCTTCCTTGGAAGTACAGAGAAAATCCCTTGCTCGCACCTTAGAAAATCTTTCCCAATATACACCTTCTATCACCCTTAACCCTAGAATAGCCATAGGGACCCCAATTAATAGTTTTGGTAACTTCCTTTTTCCACCCTTGCGAAAGGCGACACAAAAATCCACTATGAAGAATGAAGATTACAAGACAATATACTAACCTCTTCCTTGGAAGTACAGAGAAAATCCCTTGCCCACACCTTAGAAAATCTTTTCCAATATTAACCTTCTATCACCCTTAACCCTAGAATAGCCCTAGGGACCCTAATTTATAGTTTTGGCAACTTCCTTTTCGCACCCTTGCGAAAGGCGATACAAAAATCCACTATGAAGAATGAAGATTACAAGACAATATACTAACCTCTTCCTTAGAAGTACAGAGAAAATTCCTTACCCACACCTTAGAAAATCTTTCCCAATATTCACCTTCTATCACCCTTAACCCTAGAATAGCCCTAGGGACTCCAATTTATAGTTTTGGCAACTTCCTTTTCGCACCCTTGCGAAAGGCGATACAAAAATCCGCAGTCCGCATCAGATTCAGAAACAAATCTGCGTAACTACGACTAGTCATGCAGCCTGCACGACCGGTCGAGCGAACCCTACGACCGGTCGTGAATGGACCACGACCGGTCGAGCACCTCGGGACCAAAAAACAATGCTCGCTGGAAATTGAGTTGAGCCGGTCCATGACCGGTCGAGAATGGCTCACGACCGGTCGAGGACGACCCCAGATGTGACTCCACAGCTCAATACATTCCATGTGATGCGGCACCCCTTAAAACCTCACAAGCCCAGCTTTCAACCCGATGCAAAACTCTAGTGGGCCATGGCAGGAGGAAACAATTTTCTCCATTGATTTGCATTTCTCTTTGCTATGGCCTACTAGAGTTTTGGATCAGGTTGGAAAGGTACTCATGAGTGCTTAAGTAAGAAGGTGAGCTGGTGAGCATTCCTCTATGCACACACTTTTTTCCATCGTGAAAAAATGTCTCTCTCTAAAATGAAAGTGAAAAAATATATTTATTGATTTTCCAACAAAAAAAATGATGAAAAATTATATTTCCCATAAATTACTAAAAAAAAGGCTTTACAAACAATAATAAATCATTTTAATGGAAAATGGTGCTTTATTTTCTTTCCTTTCCATTATTCCAAGCAAACGTTGGGGCTATATCCATCAGATATGTAGCCATATTTAGTCCATCAGCAAATATTCCAAAATATAACAATGAAGGTATCTGTCTGAAAAGCAAAATTCAAGACAGGAAAATCACCCGCATTGAAATCAAAGGCCGTCAAAGCAGTGCGCTCAAGTGGACCGAATTCCACAGAAAACATAATAAAATTCCATCTATGGTGAAGCCCATCTTGTAAACAGATGGGATCACCGAACACAACCTTAGATACAGCATATATATTTGTATCTATTTTCATGTTGCGATTCCTCGGAGATGTATTCGATGTTCGATCCAACTTCTATGAGAAATGCTTGGGCACTCAGCCCTCTTAAGTTACAGTGCTCCTGGTTGCATTGGGACATTTCTAAACTATTTATTTGGTCCGCCACATGTTTCATGGACTGGACATGCAAATATCATACCGATCTGGTAAATATTAATCATTCGGCCAACGGCCTTTAATATCCACGGTCAAGATCGTCTACACAAAAATAAATCAAATCAACAATTCAATTCACTTTTGTTAGGCAATTATAACCATCCCATCCATGAATTAGAAAAAAGAATGGCTATAAAGAAAAGGCCGAATTAAAGATGGATTGGATCATATAATCAATTTGATTTTTCCATAAGTTGGTCCGCATGAAGGGTTGGAGTTATGCATGGGGTGAACGAACTTGTAGTCGAATTGGATGGACCTGCTTGTGTGTCAACCGTCAAAACACTTCGCCAGAGAATCAAAATCTCTCTCTCATTTGCACCTCACGATCCGTAGAATGTGTAATACAGTAAAGCCGCTTACTAGGTGGCTCCTGCATATGTCTATGTCTGGAATGAAATTGTAACATGTGTAGAAAATAAATGGACGGTTAAGAGAAAGTGACCAACTATCCAATATACATGTGCCCGTGTGTGCGTGTGTGAAGGTGGATGGGACTATCAAATGTTTAAGGTTGGGGAGGACGGGTAAGGTCCCTCCCGATGACAACATCCCTTCGTTACTTATTTGTAAAGTCAGCTTCTGAAGGAGCGGTGGAAGGTTGCTGGGCAACTCCTTCAGCTTTGGGCATTCATATATTTCTAATTGGAGAAGAGATGGCATAACCTCTCCATCTCCACCTCTCAATTTTCACTCCTCTCAATCTGTCAGGCAAATGAAGACGAGGGTCTCCAACTTAGGGAATGAGACAACATGACCACTTCCGTCATTGTTATCAACCCCACTAAACTCAACACCCCCCTTTTTCACCTCTATCATGCCCGTAATTTCAAGGTATTTAAGGGACGGTAGTTTCCCAAGACCCGGCAATAGTTTACATTCCCAACAACACTGGAGTTTAATGCTGACTAGATCGATTAGAGAACACCGGATCCTCTATCCACTTGGGAAGCTTCAAACCACTGTAATAACTTATTTCCAACTTTTTCAAGTTGGTGTGGGGCTGGAGAATTTCAAGCACGTCCTCCATTCTCTTCACCTCTTCATCCAACGGATTACGATATTCAATCTTGTAGTTGAAGGATAGAGTATGAAGGTGCTGCTTCTTATTCAGTTCTGCCTCTCTAGCTTCGTCCCTGCTCCTGTTTTTGTCCAAGCCGGTAATCCGAAGACTTCCTTGAAGATGATTGAGGTGTTTCAGTTCTCCACATTTACATCCTTCGTTGCCACCCCCAACAATGAACTCTGAAACCGTCCGAAGGCTAGTTAGTCTCCCTATACCCTGCGGTAAGTAGCTCAGATCATCTAAATTTTCTAATTCTAGATATCTCAGGTTAATCATTTTCTTCATCCCTCTAGGAAATTTTTTTAAGCTTCCGACACCAATTAAGTCTCAATGTTTATAAATTTAGGCAATTACACACCTCCTCGGGCAACTCTTCTACGCCTGTGTGAGACAAATCAAGAAATCTAAAGTGTTTCAAATGTCCCACTGTTGGAGACAATTTCTTAATACTGGTATAACTCAAGTCCAATGCTCTAAGGCGTCTCCAATGATGGAATGACATTCTTGGCGCCATGGAGATTGTTGGCTCAAGGAACAACGTCCGCAGCTTGTGGGCCTTATACAAGGTGGCCAAAATGTAAGCCACTTCATCAGCTTCATCAACAGCTTCATCACTGACAAATAAAGAATGGCGGACATTGTCCAAGTTTAATGAGGCTTGCTTTCCGATCTGCACCAGTGAACAGTCACTTCCTGCAACAGATTGTGTAAGATCATGAACTAAATCATGCATCTCGCACTGACATATGTTACTGTCATTATCGAGTTCTGCATCTTGGAGTAATGAGCGTCTTAGTAGATCATCAAAATACAGTCCACCAATTTCCTCCATGTCTTCACTTCCCTCCGAGCAGATGAAACCTTGAGCCTCCCATAATTTGACTATCGTATCCTTCTCTACCTTCCAATCTTTCGGGAAAATAGATAAATACGTGAAGCACTGCTTAAGAGCTGGAGGTAAATCATGGTAGCTTAGTAACAAAGCCGGTAAAATGCCTCCTAATACATCTGACTTCCATACCTCGCTTCTCAAGACAAGCTCCCACTGGCTTCTTGTCTTTCTCGAGGACATGGCACTCCCTATCGTCTTTGCTGCGAGAGGCACCCCTCGACACCTGTTTACGATTTGCCTTCCAATCTCTTCCGAATCCGAACGCTCTTCTGCACTCCGATGCTCAAGCACTCTCCGACTGAACACTAAGCAGCAATCATCATGAGACAAAACATCCAGTTTCTGCATGCGAGTACTTCCCATCCTCGATGCAACATCTTCCAAACGAGTGGTTACAATGATTCGACTCGTGGGTACACCAGCTTGGAAGGGAAGTCTTAGCTTGTCCCACTTCTCACTATCATGGCTCCAAACGTCATCAAGCACAAGCAAGAATCGCTTTGCTTGCAACATACCATGGAGATGATCCTGCAACGGCGAAGTCTAATAACTCACAACCCTTCCCAGTTGCAGATTCGATGATTGATTTTGTAATACGTTTGACATCAAAATCTTCAAAAACACATACCCACATGCTCATGTCGAAATGCCCCTTGACATTTTCATCGATGTAAATGAGTTGCGCAAGGGTGGTCTTGCCCAAGACCCCCATTCCAACGATAGAAATGACGAAGGGCACCTCATTTACCTCTCTACTACTCCCTGCATCTTCCCTCCCAACAATGAACGGCTGGTCAAGTAGGGGGCTTGTTTGTCGGTCTCTTATCTCTATAATAATATATGCAGAATGGAACAGACCGTGTTGTGCATCGGATATGGAGATCTGAAGGGCTAGATGGCTTACCTTGTTGGGACGCCATTGCTGAAGATAGGATGCTAAGGTCTTGCTCTCCTTATACTCTTTAGAGAAGCTATGATGGGGCTGTAACTTCAGTCTCGGTGGTGTTGTATTGGGGACCCACCCCTGTTTTATACACGTGAGGGTAGAGGAGTTTGAAACCCATCAAAACTCTTCTCCCTAAAAGGCTCCATACGAATTAGGAATCCCAGTTCTTCTAAGACACTGTGTGCGTATCACAGTAGTAGCACATCGCCCCTTACATGAATTTCTAGATGTATCACAACTTACTAGGGCCCACTGGTATACCCGATCACATTATCCAACCCTTAGGACAATCCAAATCGTTGATCAATAAGGCCCACCTTTTGAAATTCTTACATTCTCCCACTTGGGCTACATTTGATTAATATCAATGATTAATCTTTTAAAAATATTTTGAAAAATATATTTTTTTTTATTTTTTTATTTTTAAGAAACATCAAAATGGTTAACCGATTACATTATTGGATAACACGGGTAGTGCTATGACAATCTAGTCCATCAAGACTGTCAGTATCGAATCGCGGTAGTCATCACAACATTTAATATAGGCAAAGTGAAGCTAAGCACGGTCCCAAATACTAAGAGTCTTGATGACATAGATCTGGAACTGGGAAGTGTGGTTTAATGATTACACACGTAATGTGATGATGTGTCTATCCCTAAGAGGTCTTGAAGCTTTCAAATGTCTCCAATGAGACATAACTATAGTTCTACTAACTCAAATTATGTTGCGCATACTTAGAGAGAAGCATAAGTTAACTTTATATCAGAATCATCAAATAACTTTATTAAATGAGATCTTTTTAATGTCCATAAAAATAAAACACACTCAACTCCCACTAACTAAAAACATCTGTGGGATCAATGACTCCCAAGGATATAACATGCTCTTGAAATGGCATGATAGGGAGCCCTTTAGTGAGCGGATCTACAATCATCTACTTAGTGCTGATGAATTTCACAGACACTTTACGATTCTAAACTATTTCGTTTACAACAAGGTACTAGATGTTGATGTGTCTCGACCTTGATGAGTACTTATTGTTACTAAAGAACGAAATCATAGCTGAATTATCGCAAAATATTCTCAATGGTTTCGGGATATGCTCCAGTACCCGCAAACTAGAGAAGAAACGTTGTAACCATAATGATGGACCACAAGGTGGCCCATGTCAGTATGGTCTACCATGATCGACATCATGTCCACACCCTTCATTTGTAATCCTGTTTTTATTTCTGGACAGCAAGTTCTAAAACTCATATAAAATCAACCATGCTAAGATCAGAGTTGAAACTTGGAGATATTAACCACAATATGAACTAACTCTGGACCAAATTTCGTAGCCATCCAACGGTCCAATCATCCGTAACATCAAGTTTACGTGGCTGCTATCCAGCAGCACATGTAGGATTCCGATTTGCCTAAATGAACCCATTTTTAACACTTTTAATGAATGTATTAAAAATATATGTTCTGTTGGATTTGTAGAAAATCGAACCAGCTTTCTAAAGTTATATAATAAGCCTCAATCGGAGTTCGAACGGCTGAGATCTTGGCCTTATACGAAAGATGTATTTGAGAGCTTATTATGACCATTATTGTTTGGGCCATATCCGTGATTCCAACAGTCAGATGTATTTGATATTTGCTCTTAACTTAAGATAGTTAATAATCATATGTATGGTCCCTATGGTCAGATTCTTTCATGATAAATTTATAAAATTCTGGACCGATAGATACTTCTGTAATGATAAATCTTGAATTTCTATGTGTGGTCCAGATAGATCCAAGGCTCTGTATGGTTGGAGACCTATAAACGGCCTGAATGACTTGTTCCCAAACCATCCATTGGATCAGATCTTCCAACAAAGAATCTGATTATAGAGATTTCATCAACATATATTTCATGTGTTACTTGATGAATATGTTTGACTATGTTATACATAACAATTATCCTCTCATTAACCCACTTGGGTGTGGGATCACTTGTGATTTATACATTTTATTATTTCATTCAATCTGGGAACCCATGTATATTTTTGTGTCTCTTATCTATGGTTTGCTAGTATGTGGGCCCCTGTTCACTCCCCAAGTATAGGATTGTGATGTAATAATAAACTCGGTGAGACCAAGGTCGAATCCCAAGGGACTGATACATGTACGTTATCTAAAACTAAGTAGAACTAGAACTAGACTAAGATGAAATCTAAATCGAATGAAATTTAGGGAATAATGGTAAAATAATTATCTAAATTTATAGAAATCAGAGGTAAGAAACTAGGGATTTAGAGGATCCACTTGCAGAGATTAGGAAAATCTATGCCTACTTCAA
This sequence comes from Magnolia sinica, assembly GCF_029962835.1. NCBI lineage: Eukaryota > Viridiplantae > Streptophyta > Magnoliopsida > Magnoliales > Magnoliaceae > Magnolia > Magnolia sinica. Next base: position 2,007,742 of record NC_080579.1, read on the forward strand.
ACACTCAACTAGACTTAGAGTTCTATCTTCATCTAGTTGAAGGGTGTAACCATGAAAATCGAACTGAACTTTCTTTGATATAGTTTTCAAGAGATGAAAGGTATATGAATTAGAATGGATTTCATCACCAAACTATGCTCAGGACAAAGTAAACAACAGAATTAAACTAATTATCAACCAATCAATCAATGTATGAAGGTTAGGAAGGGTACCGTCATCCGACCATGCCCAAGGACGATGGTAAACAACAGGGCTTCCTGACATCATAAACATAAAAAGGGAAGGAACATCCTCAAAGCTATCGCAGACCCATTATAATTTTAGTCACAACAGACCATTAAAAACTAAAAACATTCCCTTAATTAAACTAAAATCAACATCAGTTCAGTCTAAACAAAATGCACAAGCAAGAAGTTCTCCCATCACGCTACAAGCTTCACCTCTTAGCCCTATCTAAGAGGTTTAGCCTAACATGACGATAAGGCTAAACATCTTAAATAAAATAAAACCAAAAAATCAAAAGAAAATACTCTCTTTCTCTGCCCGCTCCACGTCACCTCCACGGCTGCCCACAGGTCTAAAAGATGATCCCAAAACTCTCTCTCACGTCTCCTTTTATAGCCACAGGGAGCAAGGTCGGTTTGAAGTCGGTTCACATGCGCAGCAGCAGAAGAACACCGGCCGAGTTGCGTTTGAACGAGATTTTTGGACAGTACACAACCAAGAAATACATTCTGGCTTCATGGTTGGGGTAAAGACCCCTGCCCGATCTTTTAGACGGTTCAGATAATCCAACCGACCATCATATGGTCCGTACAACGCCCCACCACGGCCGGTTTTCATGGACGCGGGCTTCATGCGAATTTTCTTGCGCTGACATGTTCGGTGGGCCCCACAATGATGTTTTTAGAGAAATCCACAACATTCATTGGATTCATGGAGAAAAAAAAGTAAGGAAGGAGTGGTTTTGGTCAAATTTTGGTGCGGTCCACTGGTGTTTTTTTTCGTCGTCCATCCTGCGTTTGAATGGTAATCTTCTTATCTCTACGTGTACGGGTCCAAAAATACACCTAATAGAGGGTCATAGACACCCCCCTGGATACAATGTATGGGTCGGATTATTCTTTTTGATGATGGGTGTAGCCCACTACCAAAACCGACGGTCGGCGTGGAAGACGCTGGCTGATTTTGAATTTCTTTTTAAAGAAGTATCGGTTAGCGCCTGCTGACTGATTTCTTGAGTTGTAGTGCGCAGCCGGAGCATATACGCTGTGCACGTGCGCTCCCTTAAGTGGGGTCCGTCGTGATGTGTATCCGATATCTGCTCCGTCCAACTGTTTTTGCATACCATTTAAAGGGTTGAGATCGAATTTGAAGCATATCTAGATATCAGGCGGGCCCCAAATCAATAATTCATGGGCTTATCTGACCGTTGGACCACTTTTACAAGGATACCATGGCTGAAATTTGATATGTACGGTTAATTTATAGTCATCGGGCCATATATGAAGTATTGAGCCGAACGAATGATTTGAACTCTGTGATCTTGTATTTTGGACCAATTTCGGGCCAGTTAAGCTTCAGTTTCTTGATTTTCTTAGATCTCTGACGTGCAAATCTATTGATCTTGGTCTCCTGGGGTCTATCCTTTGCCTTAGTAAATTTTGATTATTAAATCCATGCTTTTAGCACCCTTTTTCAGTCCAAGCTCCTAAATTCACCTTGCAGCACAAACACAATTAAAATAGAGGTTTAAACGGTATCATGTTCGTAAAATCAAGTAATAAGTGGGGTCTAATATGCAATATTTGACCCTCAACAGCCCCACTTGCCATTGGATCTATTTCATTCCCTCTACACTTTCTGTTTGCTGAAAATTTTCCAGGTACTTAACTGTATTGCATGTAGGCCTCTTTGACACCTTATAGTGGACCCTGCACTCTGTAGTTAAGGGTCCCACTTTGGGGGTTGTTTAATCCTTATATAAGTGAGCTGGGATGTCCCACCTTTTTGTCAGGAATGATCCTAAGTGTTTACAAATTGGGCCCTGAGTTGTGACAGACCCTATTGGTGAAAACTGTTTGATTATTTGTGTCTTGTACCAACTTTGAGCCTCTGTAATGAACGATACACTAGAGGGTTGAGTAGGCCACCACTTGGAACCTCTAACCTACACTAATGAATAGATAAATAACATTTTAATTGGGACAAATCAGACCCCACATGATCAGGGAGTGGATTCCAAAATGTGGTCAGGCATAGTTGTGCAGAAAATCAAAGTGCCTATGTTTGGCCCTATACCAAATATTACGTGTGCACAACCAGTTGGTCCCAACTTATAATTTTTGAAGTGCATATATAGTACAACCAAGGGCACCTGACGACACACTGAAATGTGGTCCCTTGTGATCATGAGATATACTTAAAATTGGGTCAAAACTAATTCTGCACTATATTTCCTGCACAGTTTCTCCAAGTACCCATGTTTGGGCCATCACCGTAAATTGTACTCACCCAACCAATGAGGCTTGCCCTATAATTTGTAAAGCCCATATATAGAGCTACCAGGTGGTTATTTTCTTTCACCATATGTAGGCCCTGCATGATCATGAATCTGACTTTAAAATAACCCAGAACCAACATTGCATCAAAAATCTGTTTGATGTAAAATTTATGTGGGGCCACGTCGGTGGGATCCACCACCATCCTAAAGCATTTAATGCAACATCCAAACTCTTAAAAATAACTCTCAAATATTGTTGGGCTTAAAAACCTTATGTGGGCCATCTAGTATGAGTTGTCTTGTATGGGCCTTACCTTTCATGTAATGAGGTCTACATAGCATGTTTTGTAAATGGGTGTTGTATAACTTATAAAATATTTAGCGGATAGATCTTGTTGTCCAAATGTTATATTAAGACATAGGTAGCCTTGGGCCCATCTAAATGATGCAACCTTAAGGCCCAAGCAAGCCCAACACTAGGAGAAATCGTTAAGGAATGAGAAACCCATAAAGGTGACCTTCCTTGAGCCCATTGGGCAGGCCCATTGCCTACTGGGCAGCGTGTCTTCTATACTACCTTTAGTCAAGTAGAACACTCTTAGAGAGACCTATTTTATAATGCATAAACTGGATAATTGAGTTTTTTCTTAGTTTGTTGTGTATGTGGCTAGTAGGCCCAATATAATATATATATGACATGAAAGATGTTAGCATGTTATCCTTTGTGTTTGAGATTGTGCATTATTTCTAGCTGGTGGAATGTGTAGAGCCCACTTAGTTGTGGAATTAGATCCACACTATTAAAAGCGTTGTGGTAGGACATTTATGCCCTTGGGTTGGCCTATTGGTTCACCAAGTGGGACTACACTTGACCTATACGACCCCATGCCTTGCATGTAGTTTATGTCCAGTGTGGAAGTCACACTAGGTAGGACGCACCTAATGATGGGTGAGATGATGCTACATGTATGATAACATGATAATGATGACTGTGAGTTGTTGGTTGAAATGATAGATATGATTTAATGGATCGTGAATTATAACATATACATTGATGATGGATGAGTAATTATTTATAACACTTATGACATTGTTCATGTTAATCATGAAATGAAAATGATCCTCATGGTAATGATGATGATATTATATATATATATATATATATATATATATATATATATATATATATATATATATCTGTGTGTGTGTGCATAATGATAAAACATGCTAGTTGACCACCATGCTTGATATCCAAAGTGGTGTATATGAGGCCCATGTGTGATGCCCAAAGTGATGTATATGAGGCCCATGAGTGAGGCCCAATGTGATGTATATGAGGATCTTATGTGAGGCCCAAAGTGATGTATATGAGGCCCATGAGCGAGGCCCAATGTGATATATGTGAGGCACTTGTGTGAGGCCCAAGGTGATGTATATGAGGCCCAATTGTGATGTGTGATTCCACCATGATGTATGTAAAGATGTTTATGATGCCCATTCATCTTCCTAGTTGATATTAAAATGGATCATGCCTTAGGAACAATAATGGTTAAATGTCCAAATTATAAGGGTAATGGTGGTTAAATGTTCGCATTGTAACCCTCCTAAGGCCCATTGTTAGGCCCAATCTCATCTCCTCTTAGTGAGTTAACTCAAATCATTAGGCCCCCATAATTATTAAGCACATTCTTTATATGAGTAGGCCGTCTAGGGCCATCCTTGGTATGAGGAGAGTATGTCATCACCACGATTCATGCCTATATGTATCATCTACATGCTTGATATGAGATATGGTTGACCATTGCATATGCCATTAGGCAAGTTATTTATGAGACTCCCTGATAGGCAGAGTTGTCCCACATGAGCACACGGTATGCGTAGGATTGATGCATGATTGGACTGAGTGACTCATGCATCTTGCATTGTGTGATTATGATTATTGTACGCCCTAGCGACATCAGGGCTGTAGCCTCCGCAGATATAGCGTGCATGATGGGGTTAGACACCAGAAATTCTTGTTAAGCACGGGGGCGCGAAGGATGTCCCAGGGTGAAAGTCCTCAAACCCTTATGGTACCGTGGAGGATGATCCAATGCCTAAATCAAGTGGATGTATGAGCGCATGAGGGATCGAATACCAGGAGGCCGCGTCTCCCACTGTATCGTAGTTGGTTGGAAGGGGGTGTGGCCTTACCTACCTAAGGTAAGAGGCTAATTGCTAGGCTGAGTCTGACCAGCTCATAAATGGGTCCGCTGCTGACGTGCCGGGTAGATATTGGCAGACTACTAGTCAGGCGGATAGTGAGGTCTCTTCTGCTTGCACGATTGTGCATCCAGTGTATGGCGGCAATGTGGTGTATAGTGTATTAGACCCCAGTGATTATTTAGAGAGAACTGTACTAATATATGATACTCCAAAGATTAGCTAGATTGATATGTGGATTGGTATGCTTGAGCTACATCTTGCATATGACATTAGCTATGTAGGCCTTGCATCGCATTGTATGGCCTTAGTGTGGCCAATAGCATTCATGCCTTGCATCGCATAGCCTTGGTACGACAGATAACATTCATGTCTTGCATCGCAAAGCCTTGATACGGCAGATAGCATTCATGCCTTGCATCGCATAGCCTTGGTATAGCTGATAACATTATACTAGACCCTGGTGATGATCCCAGAGATGTACGGTATTGATATGATTAGAGGTGCACATGGGTCGGTTTGGTCCTATTCTAGGGTGAAACCGGAACCAAACCGTTCCTAACGGTTCTATAATTTTTGGAACCGGAACTAGACCATTAGCACCCTAGCCGAAACCAGAACCCGATCGTGAAAAACGAAATGGAACCGGAACCGGAACCGAATCAGAACCGGTGCATGGGACAAACAAAGAAATGAAAAAGAGAAACTAATAAAAATGAAAACCCATTTCAACAGAAAAAGAAGAAAAAAAAATCAATAATCGTACCTCAGCGAAAGTGTCATTGAAGGAAATGCAATGGTCGTCCTTCTTAGTGTCAACGAGCACTCCATCACAGTCAAAGAGCAGAGCAATACCAGTTTGGCATGGGGTTTGCAGGTGTCGCAGCAGCACCCAGATATGGTGAGAGAGAGAGAGAGAGGGCGCTGGGACTGGGACGACAAGAGAGAGAGAGATACAGAGGGAGGGCGTTGGGACCAGGACAACGAGAGAGAAAGATAGAGAGAGGACAGAGGGAGGGCAGCAAGAGAGAGGACAGAGGGCAGGGGTAGGGCGCTCAAAAAGGGCAGACGCTGAAGGAGTTAGGTACTTAGGGTTTTTTAAAAAAAAAAACTAGGTCGGATCGACGGTTCAGATCCACGGTTCCTGTCAGAGTTTAGATCAACGGTTCGGATCTATGGTTCGGATCAACAGTTCGGTTCGGTTCTAGAGGACTCTAAACCAAAACCAATCCGTAATCAACGATTCAAAAATTTAGGAATCGGACCGTTAGCACCCTAGAACCGGACCAAATCGGACTGATCCAACAGTTCCGATTCGGTTACACGGTTCCAACGGTTAGATGTGCAACCCTAGATATGATGACATCCCATCACTGTTACTCACGTGGGCGGGTACACGTGGCAGACATTGATGTGGGCGGGGCCTACGGGCCTGGGCGAGCTACTAGTGATTGGCGGAGTACTGTGCAACAGTTGCATACTCAGTACTTGACTCATTCATTCATCCATCCACTATCTACTCGGTCTGGTGGTGCGCAACCAAATCATTATGTGTATCTTCGCAATGACCAGGATTTTGGTTGGGGCGCGCAACCAACCTGAGATCACAAGTTTGCGACATTGAGTCTAGCTATCCAAATTTATGTATGGGATTGGTTTGGATAGAAGTCTCTTGTAATGAACCCCATAACTTGCGATACCACGTACTATCATCTCGACTACACGCTCCAGCTTGTTAGTTCTTTTGAATTGCATATTGCATTGCATCCTTAGCATATGACATTTGGCTTACTATGACTCCACATGCCAGCTCTGCCATTGCCTTTCCATCGTACACCATAGAGTAGAAAATGGAATTTGATTATCTTGTTCATAATATAATTGGCATTTTAATGATTCATGGTCCCTTGTCGAGTTACATACCTATTATTGATGTCATGTTCATAATAACCTATGTAGTTATACGACATGCTTAATTGACAACCTGCTCACATATGATAACATGCTTATGGTTGTTTTAGATATCTTTACGGAAGCGCCCTGATAAGCCGTGTTTTACTCCCTACACGCAATATACTCACGAGCTGTGGTTTGCTCATATAGATGACTTACACTTTTTCAGGATGCATGCAAAAGCTGTTGGAGTTGCTATTATTTCCCTCATTACTATTGAGCTAGTGCACCATATTATATGTGACATGTCGAACAGTTTTGTCTTTTTGATATGCGTTGATACCATGAACAAAATGTATAACCGCCTAAACAGATTAATCATTCAAAAAAAATTCACACTGAAAAATCCTTCTTGTAGGATTCCAGGATCGGAATCTGGCATATGGGTGTCAGGAGCCAAGAATGGGATACTACGGAGGCTGTCAGCAATGGATTCGGCGATCGGAAATTTTGTGAACTCGGTTTTCGAGTTTGGAGCATGACAAGATGGCCTAAGGGGAGAAACAGTACATTTTGGGATACTCTTTTTCTTTTTCTTTTCTTTTCTTTTCTTTTCATTCTTTTCTTTTTTTCTTTTTTTTTTAAACGACAATAAAATTTTGTTAAAGAAAGCATAGAACAACGGAAACCAAAAAAGGAAAGAAAAGAGCAAAAAGCTAATACAAAACTATACAATGCAGACCAACAAATAGGAACTTGGTCAGCAAGCATAATATTCGCTGCAACCGCCCATTCGATAGCAAACAGCTTTGCCCTTTTGAAAACTTCCAATGAGCAGCCCCTACAATTCTTAAAATATCGATAATTTCTCTCTAACCATATACTTCAAAGACCCACCAAAAAACTTAAGTGCCACATTCGTTTCCCAAGTTTATTTCCTCCTCCATGCCAAGCCCGAAAGAAGTGTTGCACAGATCTCGGATTAACCCATGACACTCGAACAGGGAAAAGAACCCATTCCAAATTGCGGACGCGAATGCACAATGGATAAACAAGTGATCAACTGACTCCTCAGCTTTATAGCAAAGAAGACATGTTTGGGATTATCATACCGCGCCTACGAAGGTTATCAACTGTTAGAACCTTTTTCCTGCCCACCAATCAAGCAAAAGCTGCCACCTTGGATGGAGCTCTGTAGTGCCATACTTGACCTGTGTGGCATTCCATTTCCATCTGAACCTCATGCCTCTCCACTAGTACTTCTTCCCATTTTATCAAATGGAACTTCTGTTTTTTTCTGCCGAGTCTCTCCAAAGAAAATCCCGCTTGAGCTTTTCTAACTTCCCAACAACCGATTTCAGACATATAAAAATTGACATGAAATACACAGGAAGATTTGACATTGCCGACTTTATCAAAGTCGGCTTACCCCCAAAGATAAGAACCTACCACTCCAAGATGATAGTTTCCTTTTGAATCTTTCTATCACTTTATCCCATAAATGTTTAGCTGGCTTCCCTATACATAATGGAAGACCCAAGTAAGAGGAAGGGAAAGAACCTGCCCTACATCCGAATCGTACTGCGAAAGCCTCTGTCTCCTCCTTTTCTAACCCCATCCCCAATAGTTCACTCTTGCCCATATTAATCTTTAAGCCTGATACCACCTCAAAGCAGTTTATAATTATTCTGAGATTATAGCTAAGTAACCCGATTCAAAGAACTCTTTAATAAAGCTGACCAGATCAACTTTAAGCCTCTCCCAAAACTTCTGATAAAAGGCAATGGGGAAGTCGTTTGGGCCAGGAGCTTTATCCTTTCCTAACTTCGAAACTGCCTTTTTGATTTCCTCTTCCGAAACTGGTTCTTCCAAAGAGAGGGCTGCCAACGAAGATAGAGAAGCAAAAAAGAGATTGTAGAGAGAGGGCTTCACCCAACCCTCCTTTTGAAGCAACTCTTTCTAGAACTTGACTATAGACGAACAAACACTATCTTTGCCTTCAATTCTTTCCCCTTCCACTACCAAACTTGAAATTTTGTTGACCCGAGCCTGCGCACTTGCCACTGCATGGAAGAATTTTGTATTCTTGTCGCCCTCTTTTAACCAAGTTGCTCTGGATCTTTCTCTCCATTTAATGTATGTTTTCCATGCAAATATTAAAAGGCAAACAGTCAAATATCAACAATCGTCACTCATTACCGTGCGAACCTATGTTAACAGATTTCTTTAGGGGCTGTTTGGTGCATGGTATTAGATAGGATTAGGTGGTATGGAATTGCATTTGGTCCCGTGCAAATTCCATCCGGTGTTTGATAACAACAAGAAGGATTGGACTAATCCCGGTATCATATATTCCAGAGCCAATGGGGGATTCTGCAGGATTTCTGGTGGATTTTGAAATCCACTACAGCTGTGGGCCCTAAGTTGATGTGCATGCTTTATCCACACCGTCTATCCATATGTGCCCTTTACACGTGGCATTCAAGTTGCATATGCATACAGGTGACCGACATCAGTTGTGAAATGTGGTCCGTTGATGACAATTCCATTGTCCAACAAACGCTGACTTTACTTAATATGGTGTATTTCCCAATGGAAGAAGTTGATCCCAAACGTAGGATTGGACAGTGAAAATACCGTGGTATTTCCAAATATGTAATCATTGTGCAATAATAGTGTTAATTCCAACTAATACAATTCCATACTATTTAGTAATTAATAATGTTGTCCAAACAAGTCGGGAAATGGTTTTACTTGTTTTCTGAGGAATAGCCATTCCGGAGGCTCATATGGAAATGCGGACAAGCAGAAATATTAGAATACAAAACAATAACAATGCCTTGAACTCTGCTCCAAACCAGTTACTCACAACGTGAATGTTTTTTTTTTTCCAAAACCAGGGAGGTACCCGTGCCCAAAAATATGTCAACATGGAAATTTGTTATCCACACAAGGTATCGCAACGTGAATTTTTTTCCAAAACCAGGGAGGTACCCGTGCCCAAAAATATGTCAACATGGAAATGTGTTATCCACAGACAAGGTATACCAAAAGCAAAACAAAACAAAAAAGAAGAAAGGTGCATCATAATTTTGCTTGATTTTAAGAAATGCACCTGATATGAAGTTTAAAAGAAACGAACTAAAACCAATTCTGATATTAAACAAAGTAACAAACATAATATCAATACCCAATGTATAAGAATCATGACACAGAATCCGAGAATAAATTGGTCTAGCCAAGGTATGAGAATCAGTAGCTTCTCTTTTCAATTTGGCCAAGTCAATGACAGACTAGATTTTTTTTCTTTGTTCGTTTCATTTCATAAACTTGACACAGTTTGTAAGAGGAAATCAACTATTGATCTTTAGGTTTTTTCACAAACAAACTCAAAAATAAGAAAATATTCTCACTCAATCTTTTATTTTTTTTATTTTTCTATTGGAAGCTGTTTTACTAATTGCAAACACTCCTCCGTGTGCATTCTCATCTTTCCAAAGAACCCAAAAGATGATACTTTGCATCAGCCTACTTTTCCCCTTCTCAGTTCACCATAAGCATTCTTGCCAAAAAAAAAAAAAAAAAACGTTGGCATGATCGCCCATGATACTTATCTAAGAGACAACATAATTTCCAACAAGACGACAAGAAATAGCTTTCAGAAACAAGTTGAATTATTTGTTAAGAAATAAATTATGATCAAGGGGCCTAATACAAGAGCACACACTATTGCCAACACAACAAGGACTTCATCTGCTGTATAAGAAGCTAACAAATTGTAACAGATGCATTAACTCTGAAATTACTTTCGCAGCATAATTCTACAATAGCTAGAAGTATAATTAGCTTGGGTGTAGACACCAGTAAAATTAGAGCAAAGCTGAGGACAAAGACAATGGAATGAGATGAATACCCTTCTTCGAACTCAAAACTAACATGAAAAATGCACCCCCCGCTTGCCGATTCATTAAAGAAAAAACTTTTCAATAGAACCTTTAACCGATAACAATCATCATCTGAACAGGAACAGCTTACTTTGACAACATGATCAACTTTCGCATCAGGAGCATGACAAGCAGCCCACAAACTTTTCTCCATGCTTTGTAAGGTGTTTGAACATCTCAAATCTCCCTCCATAAAAGCATTCCTTTTGTAGTCCTACAGTAGTCATTCCAGATTAGTAGCATATCACAATTCATAGGTGCAGCATGCCAAAACAGATCTATGGAAGAATGATGAGTCCATTTTCTTGTTGCTAATAAAAAAAGTTGGGTATTAATAGTGACAGAAACTAAACTACATTATCTTATGACATCAAAGAAATGCTTGAACGAAATCAGAAAAGCATAGAATGCAGCTGGCAAATAGACATGGGATGCATTAAACCTTAACTTTCAAGAGTGATAATGCATAGCTATTAAAAGTGGCCTTGGCTTTAATACCAGCTATTAACATATCATCAAAGCCTCCCGAAGTTTGATTCCAAATGTTTTCTTAAAGTATTTCTTTTATAGATTTCTTCATTTTGATCTGGCAAACTTTGATTAACTAAATGACCATATACAAGAAGCAGAACATACGGGCAGGTTTTTTTTCCAAACAAAAACAGGCAGATTTCATGGTTTGAAGGTTTTGCTCAGCTAATCCAGTGTTGATTGCCAATGTTACCTTCGTCTTTCAAACATAAGATAATAAATCAACCCTGGCAGCTGGTTTTCCTAATGACAATTTGGTCAAATTGTAAAGAATACAAACTTTTAATAACAAATCGGAAGGGGATGAAAAGGTCTTTATAAAATCAGGGGGTTTATTAAATTTTGGCAGTTGAGGACAGTAAAATAGAAGATATCAAGGTGTACTTTAAAGCAGGGTGTTAAGTGTTATAAGGCTAAGTGGGAAGAGCTCTAGTCTCTCCTGCATTATGTAAAAATGTTTGAATCATGTGCCAGTTTTAATAAAATGCTCATCATTCAAAAGAAAAATATTTCTTTTAAAAAAACATTTTCTAACTGCACTAACCAGATGATTAAGATCAAATTTGAGAACGGAAAATTGTAAAGCAATGCATATTCCTCCAACTCACAATTTGTAATGCAGGGGCATTTTCACACTGGGCTCGAGTGGGGTTGCCTGTGGGATGCAGGGGCACACTTGGGGTGGGCGGCCCGTGTGAGGCGGGTGGCTCATGAGAGGCGGGCCCCACCCATGTAATTCGGGTGACTCGTGTGAGGCGGTACCCATGTGATTTGGGGCCCACGAGGGGAGTTCGACCGAAGTCCTAACCCATGAGATGTGGGGCTTGGGCTATGAGATAAAGGGATTGATTCGCCATGCTCTAACAGTTCGAGCTTTTAGAGCAAGTGGTTAATTGTCCTGCATCAATTTGTAATTTTCTAGAAGACCTATTCATTACATGGTTGGCATAAAAAAAATGTGCAATGTAATATATCTACAATCTACTCCAATTCCCAGTATCATGGATTAGCCATTCATCAAAACAAGAGAAGATAATCCAGAAATGAATTCAACCGTCACCTCAAATGTAATGCAAGGGCATTTTCACACTGGGCTCGAGTACGGTCGCTTGTGGGATGCAGGGGCACACTCGGGGTGGGTACGGCCCACGGAGGAGGTCTCGTGTTCGAGACTCCTTACCAGGAGTGATTAATGCGCATTTCACACCAAGCTCGAGTGGGGTAGCCCGTGGGATGTGGGGACACACTCGGGGTGGGCAACCCATGTGATTTGGGGCCTACGAAGGGGGTTTGGCCGAGGTCTTAACCCATGTGATGTAGGGCCTAGGCTATGAGATAAATGGATTAATTTACCATACTCTAACAGTTCGAGCTTTTAGAGCAAGTGGCTAATTATCCTGCATCAAATGAATTTAAAAGTGGGTGCAAAGCACTCCCTTTTCAAAGGGCTAACTACCGTGGTGCGAAGCCACATCGATCCCAATCCACCTTCATCTTCCATCATCTTTCTTTTTCCATCTTCCCCCACCATCCGTACTTTAAATTTGTCCTTTTGTTGCATCAGATTTCTTCATTACAGCATGTTTCCAGATTTCGGCCCGCAGGCGAGCTGAAACTTCGACGGAGCACCACGCACAAATCGTACATCGGATCGAGTTGAGATTTGGAGGTTTTAGAGTCCATCCCTGGCCGACCAGGGCCAAGGTGACTTTTTTTCTGAATAGTGGGTCCCACACACGTGCGGCCGGGATCACACGCACGTCCGTCTGGACCATTGTTGTTGTCCACACGCGGGATCATCTTTTGGCTCAAGTTTTTATCCTCTTTTATCCTCTCATAGCCGTCTTTTATGAATCCTAACCCTAGATTACATGATCCCTAATTGATTTGCCCATTTTTATCATCTTAGAATTCCTTGAATTGAAATTAGGGAATCCCTTGGATTAGGGACTGATTTTTATGCATGAGTAGTTGATTTTATTTCCCTTTGACATCGTTTGGTTTATAATTTTTATTGGTCTAGTCCTAGCCTGTGTCGGCTTGGACCCGCATAGATTCATATTTTTAATTGTATGTTTGGATTTTCATGTGAGACGTGGAATTTGTGTGATTGTTTCTGAATTGGTAGGATCTAAGCCTGAAATCTTGCATATCATATTTAATTTTCCATGTCCTGCATCAAATTTGGTATCAAAGCCTAGGGTTCTTGTAGGGAAATTCATTACATGTTTAGGGTTTGGTTGTTTATGTCCATTATGCATCAATTCTCATCATATATGGTTATTCAGAGGTCCATAAACCCTAAAATAAGCTGCTGAAATTTTCTGTTATCCCCTTATTTGAATTATTTTAGAAATTAACTTAGTTTTCTATTTTTAAGTTTAGAAACTTTCCTTTTCTGTTTTTTTATAAACTAATTTTTTAGAAACTTCCTTAATCTGTTTTTAGAAACTAATTTTCTTTCCTTTTTCTTTTTAGAAACTAATTTACTTTCCTTTTTCTTTTTTAGAAACTAACTTACTTTCTATTTTTAGCAACTTTCCTTTTTTTATTTAGAAACTAGGTTGTTTTTTTTTTTAGAAACTTTTCTAATTTGTTTTTTTTTTTTTTTTAAGAAGCTTTCCTAATTTGTTTTTTTAGAAACTTTCCTTTTTCATTTTTTAGAAACTAGGTCGATTCTTTAAAAAAAAAAAAAAATCTCTTATATTTTGACAACTATATTGCTGAATTTTGGTTGGCACCTTACACTAAACATGGAACAATTGCAAGAGTCACTAAACAAGATATCTCAGACGTTGGAGTCTATGATTAAAAGCTTGGAAATGGACCAATGCTGTGAACAACTTGATGTACACATTACCTGAATAAAGACCATCGCTAGAACAAACCCCACCATTGGGGTAATGTCCAATCTCAAGCAGGTGGCCTGGAGGATAGACCAATGAATGGAGTTGGTCAAGGAATCAATTATGGGTGTGCACCCGTGCACCCACCCCATGAGAGACATCAAGACCACTATTTTGAGGGGTACAACATATGCGGCCTTGTGGCTGGATAGAGTGCACTAGCGGCTAGTGTAGAGTTACCCACTAAGCCCATTCCGGTAATGGATGAGTTACATGATATCTTTTCTGATGATCTACCAGATGAGTCCCCTAGGAGGGATATAGAGCACACCAGAACATGTGACACCGTGATACTTATAACCGAGTTTACGTAGAATAATTTTATTGATAGGTCCACAGGTCGAAGTCCTCGTGAAGTCGTTACTGATTATAAACCTAGGAAACTTATTGATCTTATCCCTATGTCACTGTCCCATAGGCCGTCAGAGTCTGCAGAGTCTTTTGCGCATCACATTTATTCATGGCATCAAGAAATCAGGCAGAAGATCATGACTAATAATGAACATTGCACATTTTCTACAGACCAGTATAAATGTTTCAAAGGATTCAATATTGGGGGCTCTGTGATGGTCTGCATCAGGCCCAAGCGATATCCTTCGAGGGCCGTTCATAAGTTACACGCGTGTAGCGCTGGACCCGTCAAAATTATAAAACAAAACGGTCTCAATGTGTATGAGGTAGATCTTCCACCTTCCATGGAAATTAGTTTCACATTCGATGTGAATGATTTAGTTACTTTTCAGGGGACCACTGATATTTTATCCGGCCCTTCGCCCACCCACCCTAATTCCCCATATTTATCCCTTGAACCATGGCCCCTTCCCAACCCATTTTTCCAACCTCTACATCTCATATCTACTTTTCCTAACCTTTCTTCCCAGCCTCTACCTTTCATACCTACCCTTCCCGACCCACTTTTCCAGCCTCTACCTCCCATATCTACCCTTCCCAACCCATTCTTCCAGCCTCTACGTCCCATACCTACCCATCCCGACCCATGTTCCCAGCCTCTACCTCACATACTTACCCGTCCCGACCCATGTTCCCAGCCTCTACCTCCCATACCTATCCTTCCCGACTCATTTTTCCAGCCTCTATCTCCCATACCTAACCTTCACACACTCAAACAGGAAATAGAGGATATCCTGGACTATCAGATAGTTTCAACGTCGGACGGCGGGTTTCAAAAGTACGTGGTTAAATAGAAGTCACGCCCAGTTTTAGACAGCACGTGGCTCATTGAGGAGGAGCTTCAGAGACTTGATCCTAAAATCCTGGAGCGATTCAGGAGTTTTATTTCGCTAGTGGCAAAACCTTTGCAGCCGGGGAGAATTGATGGGGACATCACGCGCACTCACGCTGCCCCCCTTATACACGTATGTATATAAAAGGAAGACCCCACCATCGATCTGGCTTGATGACGACGTTCAGGGAGGGCTTCCTAGTTAGAAGTCAAGTTTTGGTTCAGAAAAGTGGCCCGATTGTCAAGAAAAGCCCACCATGGAATCTCATAATCGTGGCCCACTCGTCGGATTAGTTTTATATTTTAGGTTTTGCTTATTGTTATATATTGTTTAGAACATCGTAAATACTTTAGATTTCCTTGTTTGGTTTTTATTTTAGTTTACTTCATCGCCAAGTAATTGGTGTCGCACATGGTGCGAGTTTTTGGGTATTGGGTTCTCCCTATAAATAGGCACCCCTTGTAGTTCTTTTCATTCATCGAAGTTAATAAAAAAAATTTTGCTTTATTTTTCTACTATCTTCATGAGTTGTGGAAGAATTCAAAAGTGGGTGCGAAGCCCTCCCTTTTCGAAGGGCTAACTGCCGTGGTGCGAAGCCACATCGATCCCAATTCACCCCCATCTTCCATCATTTTTTTCCATCTTCCCCCACCATCCGTACTTTGAATTTGTCCTTTCATTGTATCAAATTTCTTCATTACAGCAGGTTTCCAGATTTCGGCCCGCAGGTGAGCTGAAACTTCGGTGGAGCACTATGCACAAACCGTACATCGGATCGAGCTGAGATTTTGGAGTTTTGGAGTCCATCCCTGGCCGACCAGGGCCAAGGTGACTTTTTTCTAAATAGTGGGCCCCACACACGTGCGGCCGGGATCACACACACGTCCGTCTGGACCATTGTTACTGTTCACACGCGGGATCATCTTTTGGCTCAGGTTTTTATTCTCTTTTATCCTCTCATAGCCGTCTTTTATGAATCCTAACCGTAGATTACATGATCCCTAATTGATTTGCCCATTTTTATCACCTTAGGATTCCTTGAATTGAAATTAGGGAATCCCTTGGATTAGGGACTGATTTTTATGCATGAGTAGTTGATTTTATTTCCCTTTGACATCATTTAGTTTATAATTTTTATTGGTCTAGTCCTAGCCTGTGTCGGCTTGGACCCGCATAGATTCCTCTTTTCAATTGTATGTTTGGATTTTCATATGGGACGTGGAATTTGTGTGATTGTTTCTGAATTGGTAGGATCTAAGCCTGAAATTTTTCATATCATATTTAATTTTCCATATCCTGCATCAAAATGCCTTTTTGAAAAATTGCTGAAGAAACTTTTCACTCTTTTGTCGTGCTGAGCAAACTCCAACAGCACTAGCATTAAATGTAGCAAGTGATTTTTGTACTGCTCTTTCTTGTTCCTCTCTTAGAACACCCTACAGCATAGATCTTTAGTAAACAACAGATATGACAACTAAGTTGTATAAATTTACTACACTAACACAAAACTATACTTACCTCCTCAGGAGGCTTTGTGTGGTCAAAAGAAGCCATATAAACATCAGTTGCAGTCTCACATGCACTCCGACATTCAGCTTCTTCAACACTCTGCAATAATAGAGTTGATAAAAGACTACACTAAGCCCAAAAAATATATTCATGCATCTACTGAAAGTCTGAAACACATTTCTTTCTTATAATCAATTTGCTGTTTTTTTAATGTCTACCGCTGTGTAGTTCCACTTCCACCTGCTAAAAAATTGAAGTACAGGATACTTAAAAATGTCTACAGTTGTGAGCTTGATGCCACGGACAGCGAGAATTATATTTTGCCTCTCAAATAGGAAAAAAAAAAAAGAAGAAAAAAAAGTGCAGTTCTGGGGTCCTAACTACTAACTAAAAGTAGGTATAGGATACTTAAAATAAAATTAAAAAAAAAAAAGAAAAAGAAAAAGAGAAAACATGATGGAATGGCCCCATTTACTACTCGAAGATCTAAATAGCTAGGGTACCATGATAGACAGTTCGGATCTCGCACGTGCATGCGGTCTTAGTGCTGATTTTTTTATTTTTTAATTTTCATTCATCTGGTCCTGTATGACCTATCAACGGATTGGATGTCAAATAAACAGTATAGTGGGCCTTAGGATTATTTTAATGGTAGATATCCAATCACTATTGTTTTCCTATGGTGTGGTCCACCTAAGATTTATATCCCACTCATTTTTGGAATAGACCCCTAAAATGATCTATAAAAATGGATGAACAGAATGGATGAAACACATACATCATGGTGGGCCCACATAGCACCGACCACTAGACTTGGTGGCCGTGGCAGGGGAGTAGCCAATCCGTTTTCCCCCACCATGATGTATGTGTTTCATCCATTTTTACATATAATTTTAAGTCTTAATTCCAAAAACTAGAGGGATATAAATCTCACATGGATCACACCAAAGGAAAACAATAGTGATTGGATATACACCATTAAAATCATCCTAAGGGTCCACTGTACTGTTTATTTGACATCCAATCTGTTGATTAGGTCATACAGGCCCAGATGAAGGGGAAAAACAAAAATAAGCTTGATCCAAAACTTTTATGGCCCCCAAAAGGTTTTTAATGGTCGATGCTCATTCAACGCAGTTTCCTATAATATGGTCCACTTGAGATTGGGATATAACTCATTTTTGGTCTCATACCATAAAATGATCTGGAAAAATAGATAGACGGAATGGATGAAACACATACATCATGGTGGGGCCCACAGAGCTCCGACCACCAACCATTGGCTGGTGGCAGGGGGAGTAGCCGATCCGTTTCCTTTTGTATGGGACTCGGATTCGTTATTGAGCCCTCCATGGGCCCCACCATGATGCATGTATTTTATCCCCGCCACATGTTGTAAGCTCATTTTAAGGCATGATACTATATTCAAAGCTCAGCTGGACCATAAAAATTAACTTGGCTGTAAACTTATCACCCCAAGAAGTTTTTAAAGGTAGGCATTCAATCCCCACTATTTCCTATGGTGTGGTTCACATAGCTTCGGATCTTCCTCATTTTTAGAATGATAACTTGAAATAAATTTTTAAAATGGATGAACAGTGTGGATAGAACACAAATTGTTGTTGCAAATTCTATCAGGCCGGACCACTCATGTGATGAGGGTCTATGTTGGTTCACATGTGTAATTAAAATGAGCAGGCGTGAAAAAGCCTATCAGGCTTAAGAGTTGATTGAATTGCTGTTGTGCCCTTAGTCGAGATGGTCAAAATTAGAGACCGGGATCAAAGATCCAGAGTTCTCACATCTATGGGTGTAGAACTGATAGAACCGGTAAAATTGATCGGAACTCACCAGACTGCACAGTATGGTCGGGTTCTGAAGTTTACTGGTTCTGATTCTGAAAATCAAAGAATCGGTTAGTTCGGTTCGGTTCTCAGTTTGAATTATGTTAAACCGAACTGGACCGCGAACCAGATAGTAGAACAAAACCCTGTAATTGAACCTGGAACTGATTTCCTAGGTCAATAAATATTTAAATTTTATTTTTTAAAAACATAAAAATTTGACCATTCATCAAATGGATCGCAACATGAATAGACATTAGTAGCAAAATCTTTTTGGGAACAGAAAGGGTCTCAAAAACAAATCATGACAAGATTACTCTATCTGAAAATTTTCAGTATTAATCTGAAGAAAGATTTCGGAAGATGAGAACTACAGTTTTAATCTCCAATTCCAAACACTTAGCCCAAAAAAAAAAAAAAAAAATGAAAGAAATGAAGGAAGAAAGCCACTGCCATGTTCCTTTCACTATTTAGGTGAGAGGACTTTCAGAGCTTGGATCATATGAAAAGACCAAAAGGACTCCATGGTATGGCTATTCTTCTGAATGGCTACGACAATCTCCCAACAATAACAGGAATTCAATTCAAATCTTTTATATCAATGAGAGATGATGAAGGGCAGCGAGATCTGCAACGTCAATGATATAATCCAAAGATAGTGATAACATCCGAAAACAGCAGGCAGGGGGTTTTAACTTTTCATCGCGATGAATTCTGTTTCCCCTAGAAGACCAGGAAAGAAAAGGCAAAAAATGAAAGTTGCCTTATCAGACAATTTACCTCCAGGCTCTAATCTTTAAATGCATTGCGATGGCGAATGTCATGAGGGGCTAACTTGATTCAAATATCTTTGGTAATGGGTACTAAAAAAAAAAAAAAAAAGAGGTGAAAACTTCTTCAACTGCAGCACTGCATTAGCTATATTGAGAAGCTACATTGTAATTTGTCATTTTTGAATTAATGAATTGAAGTTTTCTTTGAGAAAAATGATAAATAAGAGTGGGTTCTCTTCTCTTGATCTTGAAGTTAGGTCCAATCTTTGTTTGAGTCACTTGGCAATCAACCATCTTTGAAGGGTTCCATTCTTCCATTGCTTGAGTCATTTGCTGGTTCGGAGGCTTCCCCTGCAGCTGGCTCTGCTTTGTGCCTTGATGGGATGATGATAGATTATAATGGAGTAGCATCTGATGGCGAGAAAGAATCTGGTATCATCGCCATGATTGAAATAAAAATGGGTTATTAGAGAATGATTGGTTGATCATTATTTTCTTTATTAGCCTAAATTTGGCCAGTAGCCAAGAAAGAAGATAACGGTAAATTGTTCATTCCCCAATGATGCATTTTTCATTCCTCAAAATTTCATCATCTTTCTTATACTGTTTCAGGATATGCTTGATGAAAATGGATTGAAATTGCTGTTAGAGTAATAGAGTCCCTTGATGTACATTGATACACCACACTCTGACAGCTTAAGCTTTTGGAGTAAATGGTTGTTTGACATGGTATCAGAGAGGAAAGTCCTATGTTCAAATCTTGAGAGCAGCAAATATGCCTCGCTAATATTTTATTCTCCCATGGGGGTCAGGAAAAATCAGGTCCGGCCTATGGACTGGGAAATCAAGCCCGGCCTATTTATGGTATGAGTGTCCCTCCACCCTTCTCAGTATGTTCCTGTGCGGAGTTCCCACACCACACGTGTGGGGGGTGTTAAAGTAATAAAGTCCCTTGATATACATTGATACATTGAGATTCTCTCTTTTTTAAACTGTCATCGACAACCTCTCCAGCAGAACCTGTTTGTTTAGATTCATACGTAGTGGACTAACAAAAAAAGGGGTGAGAGTAACTTACTGAGCAAATAAAACTTCTTCAATGAACTCATTAATAAAAAGTAAACAAAGAAAGTTTGAACTGTGATAAGATAATCAGTAAGGATTGGGATGAGGATAGCTATGTGAGTAATCTGGGTCTCTGTGGACAACTGCTAGAAAGAAGTTGCTCATCCAAAGACCTGTAACCAACCCACCATGAGGGTGATGCTGATTCAGGAATTGCTGATAATCCTGCATTGTTTTACTCATGTATGGCAGTCTCATGCATTAGTATTTTAAGAGTTTCTTCTTTTCTTCAACAAGAGCTGGTGGCAAATGTACATCACAACCATATTGATCCGTACAAAAATTGGATTTGTAAGAAGCTTTCAAGAGCAACCACACTACTGTAGAAACTGTGCTTGTATATCCATAATCCAAAAGTGAGGGTATACCATCCAACAAGGACTGTCCGTCAAGTCATTCAAAATCTAGCAAGTACACAAACGCTCTCACCCAACATCTATTACGGTAGAAATATAGTTCAAAAACTTGAAATTTTGGCTCAATTCAGATGTTCAGCCAGTTCAGGTTCACTCAAAGTCAAGACCCAACTTAATTTTTAATAATTCGTAAATTAAAAAGGTTCCACCATTAGTATTTATACTTAAAATAGTTATAATAAGCTCAAAAAAAGCAAGGTGAGATTTTAACACCAGTTCACCAGACAGCACACTGATGCAATCCGTCCAAACACATTGCAGAGGTTTGAGGGTTCGAATTCCACTTTGAATCTCAATCTGGACGACTCAATTTGAGTCAGTGGGAGTAATAGAGCTGAATTGACTCAGCTGAGTTTAAAGCCGAGTCAACAAGTTTTACAACCATAATGCATAATACCCACCTTGCCATATGAAATCACAACCTTTGGTTTAGAGAATGATTCCAAACTGCAAGGAGCAATTCCCAAGCAGTTGTGTAATGGCTTCTCCAGACTGATGATTCAGGAGGGGAAAAAAAAAAAAAAAGAAGCAACCCTTTGTAGGGCTACTTGATCTTATAGAGTGACAAACAGAGTCCGAAACACAAGGCAAAAGCATAACAAAGATTTCAAACCAAATGCTGGTTTGTGGCTGCAAGGGTTTGGTGTGAATGGTAAAAGAACAAGATCTATATTTCAAAGTATTTCTTTTAACAAACCGAAATGCCACTGTCGAATTGCATGATAACTTGAAAAATACAAGGGTTGGCCTCTTACCAAGCAAAGACCATATATATCACAACCATGAGAAAAGAGAACAAAACAAAATGAAATGAAAAAGAATGATAGAACCACATAATAGAATTACACAAGACAGAGTTCGGGGAATAGCTTTGAATTTAAGGTTATGGCCTTTTTCAGGTGAATCCAGCCCCCCAGAATGATTTTGATTCCCACAAACTGGCCTACAAACAAAGCATATTACAGGTACCCTGTACGTGTTGAATAGGGCATCTACTTTTGGAGGACATGCTTCTCATATAGGGCAACTATCTCCTTCTTGTTAGGATTCTTCAGCTGCAGCCGCTCTGCACCGAAACCAAGTCTCGTGAGCTCCTGCTTCAGCTTCAGCACGGTGAACTTGGTATGGCCTTCTGATTCTGTTTGCAGACTCTGGTTATCGTCCCCATCTGCTTTGAAGATGGAACCACCATCTTCAGTATGCGTCCTTAGCGAGCTAGTCGTGCTCTTCAACTTCGTTCTTCCTCTAACATTCTCTTCATCAATCTCCACATCTTGAACGGATTCAATACCAACATGATGCTAAAATCTGGTTCACCGTTTACCGAGCTCCAAGCACTCAGACCAAGCCCTGTATCCTGCACAAGGGAAAGACAAAGGAGACCCTGGCTAGAGCAGGGGACCCTCCGATGCCAAAGTCAGGCTAGGAATCTGGGTCTAAGTTGTGCAGAGTAGGATTAGGGTGTGAGATGTTCCGTAGCTGTTTCTACTGATATGTTCCCTGTTTATTCCTTTTGATTGAAGTGAACGTGCCTGTCAATCTCAGCATGATTTCTGCCATTAAGCGAGAGCTATGCAGGATATTGACCCATATGCAGGCAGGCCACACTTATACTTTGAAAAGGAAGCTAGTCTAAGAAAATGTGAGCTTACCTTAAGCTCCAAACGCAAACTCATTAGATGATTCTCAGCTTGTTCAATTTTTGCCTGCTTATCTTTAATTTCATCTTCCTGTCGTTCACATCAAAAATAAATTTAGAAATACTTCTCAGGGACCAACATTCTGTGAAAAAAGACAGAAAAGTTAAAAAATAGAAAGGGCAATGTACTATCACCTTTTCAGCCAAACTTTCAGAGAATTCTGCCCTCAGAGCATCCTCCCTCCGCTGCGTGTCCTTCCTGTATTGTAGCTGCCTTCTCAAGAGCTGCTTTGGCTTCTTTGACAGCAATGTCATACTTCTTCTTCCACTCTGACGCTTCCACCTGGGCAGAGTTCGCTTGTTCACAAGCAGCCATTGCTCTCGCTTCGGCAGCACTGCTTCTGGACTTCAGAGCTGTTATCTCCGCATTGGCCTGATCGTCTTCAGCCTTCTGCCTCGAGAAGTTCTGTTCATATTTCCTTTTCCAGTCTGATGATTCCAGCCTAGCAGAATCTAGAGCTTTCACTAAACTCGAGCACCTTTAATCAGTGTGATTTTTGCATTGTAGCCAATGGAATGTGTTTTGGACTTGATGAACAGTTCCGATCGATCAATTTGACTGTCCAAGAATACCAATGCAACTAAGAGCAATATAACATATAATCATCAGAGAATGGGAGAATTCTTCCCTTATGTTTGATATGGTTGAAGGGATGATGAATTCTTTAAAGCACTTGATAGATGGCCAATACCATGAAATCAGCCCAATAGTAATGTCCTAGGTAACAAAAAAAAAAAAAAAAAAAACATGATTTTTTAGGCCACACTCAATCTACAGTGTATCCTACTTTGTTTAGACTGGGTGCCTTAAACTACCAGTCTTGCTTCATCAGGACTGTCAATGCTCCAGGAAAGGCCCACCAGTCTGCCAGGACACTGTCCATACTCATTTGAGCTTACGTTCCAGGCTCAATCATAAATTTCAGGCTCGATCATCAAATGGGTGAATAAAGACTCGATGAAGGGAAAATACAAATAAATGGACCGTTAAGAGAAACTGATAATTATAAACTATCTAATATACGTGTGGCCCATCTATCTCATGATCTTATATAATTAATCTTTGAGAAAAAAAAAAAAGCAACTGTACAGTCATGGTCACATGAGGGTGGACGGTCGCAGCATAAGCTTTATTAATAAAAAAGAAAAATTACATAAGATGGAGGGGGGCAAGAACCTGACCTCCGGAACAAAGAACAAGGATCGGTGGAATCCACAGCGCTTAGCTCTTACCTCAATCCAGTGATATGGGTGGGAACCTGACCGTAGGGTCCACCTTGATGTATGTGTTGCATGTCTACACTGTTCATCCGTTTTTTCAGATTATTTTATGGCATGAGACTAAAAACGAATAAGATACAAAACTAAGGTTAAGCACACCACAAGAAACGGGGGTCATTGAACCCGTGCCATTAAAAACTTACTAAGGTCTACCGTAATGGTTATTTGCCATCCAACATGCTCTTAAGGTTACACTGATACGGATGAAAGGAAAACACAAATATCAACTTGATCCAAAACTTTTGTGGCCAACAAAATGTTTTTAATGGCCATTAATTGCTGTTTCTTGTAGTGTGGTCCACCTAAAATTTGAATCTTATTCATTTTCAGGCCCATTCCATAAAATGAAGTGAAAAAACGGATAGAGGGCGTACATATACAAGGAAAACATTGAATTGGGCACCACGGTCAGGGTCCCACCCACGTGGCTAGATTCGCAGCCAAGTTGTGTCCGTGTGGAACAAATAAAAAGGCAATCAACATCTGATGAACATCTTTTCACTTTGTAAGGGCAAAAAAAAAAAAAATAGAATAGAAAAAAGTAGAGCAGTTACACACACAGCAACAAAGTTTGGGGAAAGAAGCAAATGAAAAGCTATCGTTGATTTCTCTCCCCAACTCATCTTATTTAATGAATGTGATATCGGGGATGCGGGCAATCTTGTAGCGATCTTCTCCTCCTCCTCGGCAGCGTTCTTCTAAGACTGGACGGTTCCAGATGTGTAATTTTTGAAGCATGGTGAGTTTGGAGGGCTTTGAGTTGTCCCAACCAACCACTTGGGAACGATGTCAGCTCTTGATTACGACTAATCACCAAATGGTTAAGGTTGGGGAGGAGGGGTAAGGGCCCACCCGATAGCAACCCATCATTACCTATGGTTAAACTCAGCTTCTGTAGGAGCGGTGGAAGGTTGTTGGGCAACGCATTTAGCTTTGGGCACTTTTCTATTCGTAATTCCAGGAGTGATGGCATAACCTCTCCATCATCTCCACCTCTCAATTCCCACTCCTCCCAATTTCTCATGAAGCCGAAGGTGAGGCTCTCCAGCTTTGGGAATGAGACAACACCACCACCACTTCCATCATTATTATCATCCCCACTAAACTCACCACCCACCTTTCTCATCTCTTTCATTCCTTCAATATCAAGGTATTTAAGGGATGGTAGTTTCCCAAGACCAGGCAGTTGTTTACAGTTGAAACATCCCCAGAGTTCCACCTTGACTAGATTGGAGAAGATCCTCTGTCCACTTGGGAAGCTTGGAACCTCCGTATCTCTGTATTTCCAACACTTTTAAATTTGTGTGGGGCTGGAGGATCTCAAACACGTCCTCATTTAGTTCAGTATACCCATAATCCAAGCTCAGCTCATTAAGGTTCTGCTTCTTATTCAGTTCTCCCTCCCTAGCTTCATCTCTGCTCCTCACCTTTTCCAAGCCAGAAATTTCAAGACTTGAAGATGATTGAGGTGTTTCAGTTCTCCCCATTTACATCTTTCATCGTCACCCCCCACTATGAACTTTGTTAATGTCCGAAGGCTACTTAGTTTCCCTATGCCCTGCGGTAAGTACTTTATGTCA
Organism: Magnolia sinica; assembly: GCF_029962835.1. Taxonomy (NCBI): domain Eukaryota; kingdom Viridiplantae; phylum Streptophyta; class Magnoliopsida; order Magnoliales; family Magnoliaceae; genus Magnolia; species Magnolia sinica. Next base: position 2,033,192 of record NC_080579.1, read on the forward strand.
GTGCCTTCTAATTCTTGATGTCTCAGGTTAACCATTTTTCTCAGCCCTGTAGGTAGTTTTTTAAGCCCATGACAAGAATTGAGTATCAAGGTCTGTAAATTTCTGCAATTACTCACCCCCTCTGGCAACTCCTCTATCTTTGTCGAAGATAAATCAAGATATCTCAAGTGCTTCAATTTTCCCAGTGTTCGAGGCAATTTCTGAATTCTAGTGCGACTCAAGTCCAATGCCCTGAGGTGCCTGAAATGATGAAATAAATTGTTCGGCACCCTGGAGATTGTTGAATCGTGATGCAACAACGTCTGCAACTTGTGTGCCTTGTACAAGGTGGTCCAAGTGGAAGCCACTTCATCAGCTTTGTCACCAGTGTCATCATTGTCAATTAAATACAAATGGCGGACATTATTTAAGTTCGACAAGGCTTGCTTTCCGATCTCCAACTGTGAACAGTCACTTCCTGCAACAGATTGTGCAAGATCATGAACTAAATCATGCATCTTGCACCAGACTATGTTCTTGTTATCATCAAGTTCTGCGTCTTCGAGCAACGACCGTCTTAGTAAATCATCAAAATACAGCCCACCTGTTTCCTCCATATCTCTGCTTCGGATGAAACCTTGCACCACCCATAACTTGACTATCATATCCTTCCATATCTCCCAATCTTTCGGGAAGACGGAGAAATAAGTAAAGCATTGCTTCAAAGCAGGAGGCAAGTCGTGGTAGCTAAGTAACAAAGCTGGTAAAATGCCGTGTATGACATCATGTGAATTCCATATGTCACTTTCCAAGACAAGCTCCCACTCCCTTCTCATCCTTCTCAAGCACATAGCACTCCCTATTGTCTTTGCTGCGAGAGGCACCCCTCCACACTTCTTTATGATTTCCCTTCCAATCTCTTCCAATCGGAACACTCTTCGGGACTCCAATGCTCAAGTGCTTTACGCCTGAACACTAACCAGCAATCATCATCGGATGAGACTGCCAATTTATGCATGTGACCCCTTCCCATCGCCAATGCAACATTTTCACTACGAGTGGTTATGAGGATTCGACTGCCTAATGCACCAGTTTGGAAGGGAAGTTTCAGTCTGTCCCACTTCTCATTATCTTCACTCCAAATGTCATCAAGCACAAGTAAAAATCCCTTTTCAGTGAACATTTCACGAAGGCAAAGTTGCAGCTGATCCAGGTCGAAACTTTCATCCTTAAACTCAGTGTTTGCAGATTTTATAATTGATTCCGTAATTTGTTTCACATCGAAATCTTCAGAAACACATACCCACATTCTTATCTCAAAATGCCCCTGGACTTTCTCATCGTTGTAGGCGAGTTGAGCAAGGGTGGTCTTCCCCAACCCTCCCCTTCCAACGACAGAAATGACAAAGGGCACCTCATTCACCTCTCCACTACACTCCCTCAGCAACAAGTTTGGGACTTCATTTTTGTCATCTTCTCTACCAACAACTGACGGTCGGTCAAGAAGGGAGCCTATCTCTCACTCTCTGATCTCTCCCCGCCTCACTTCACTATCCACCCTCTCACTCACACCACTATTTATCATAATAAAATGAAATTGGCTCATCTATATCATCTAATCTACCCCTCACCTCCTTTATCCTACTCCCAATTTTGTGGTGTGACGCGACATGATTGAAGCAGTTAACAGGCGAGAGGAAGCTTCTTACCTTCTTCTTGCTGAAACAGGACACACCATCTTCATCAGGTGCTTGTGATTTGAGAGCTTCCGTCATCCATTCATCTAGTATGTCATCCACATCGTAGGCCACGTCTTTGAGATTCTCCAACCACTTCTTCACAGCTTCGTCCTTCACTCGCCGAGTTTCAGCATCTTTAAGCACAGCCTGGATCAACGTAAACGTACTGGAAAGCTTTTTGATCTCGTTGGTGACACCCATGAACAAAGCCACCTCATCTTGGAGTATGGTGTTCAACTTCTTCATTGTGGTGGAGACAAGTGAATCAACCATGATTTCTTTCTCCTTGTTTTGGTATGTAAGGGAGGAATTTGAGTTCAAATTGGTTTACAAATAGGAAATGGGAAGGATTCTGAAGATATGGAAGAGAGAGAGGGAGAGAGTTGTTTTGGTATGTAGATGGGAAGACGAGAGGGATTAGAGTTCAAATAGTTATAGAAATAGGAAATGCGAAGGACTCCGGAGATATGGAAGAGAGAGAGAGGGAGTGAGTAGTGAAAGATGCAAATGTAGAGAAGAAAAGAAGAGGAGAGTGAAAGATGCAAATGTAGCGAATGAGGTTAGCTCGAAAGGCATGCTATGGCTTACCAACCAAAAATCAGACAAATCCAAGCATCCAATCAGTACCTCATAAAATTGGCGGTCCAGATTGTTCGCACATAAATAAGTCCAATCAACAATCTGAGCCATCCATTTGTTAGAGACCATCATGGATCGCTTATTGTTTTAGTGAACTCATTTTATCAGCCGATCCTATCGATTCCATCTACAGCTTAGAAAATAAACTGCTTTTTAAGAGAAGGAAAATTTAAGGAATGCTTCAACCGTCTGCTCAGTTTCAATTTTAATTTTGGCCCTTAAAAACTATGTTCCAGAACTGGTGAACGGTTTAGATTGATAGATTGAAATCTCAAAATATCTAAATTCTGTCAATCATGAACATATCACACTACATTCATGCAAGAGCGGCCAGTAAAGCTATAAAATATAACGGGACCACCAACCGAGAAAGATGCCGGTAGTATGATATGATAAAATACACATCCAACGGTACTTTTTTTCAAAGATACCCGACACTTGGAATCTCGAGACTTACAGAGCACTCACAGAAATCAACTCAATGCATTCACACGGGTAGGCCCACCATCGATGAGCTTGTCGTGAGAGTTTATACCTGATGTGTGATCATGTAGGCCCACCAAAGCCTCAAAAACGGACTGTTGAAACAAAGATGGATAGTCTGTCCACTAGATTTTCATGTGTTACTTTGCTCATGTTGCATTTGCACGGCCTCCGTTCGATGAATGCCACCTGTTTTCCGAGACTTGTCCGAGTGGGCACCTTGTTAGTGTTTCTTGGGGAATGGGACCTTTTCCCATGCATCATTCGAAAATTATCAATCTGGACTGTCCATAAGGTCACAGCACTGTATATAGTCTATAAAAATTCACAACCAGCAAAGCAGCCTTCTCTTTCCTATCAATGACATGCAAAATGGACGACTATGATCATGTACAATAAAAGAAAGTCCAGCAATCAGTATGAAAAAATCCATTCAAGAGAGTCTACTATTTTCTACATTTTGGCCCAGATGATGATTTTTTTAGGTGGAGCCAACCTCTTCAATGGCTCAGATGTCAAATGCACGTAACACCTTGGCGCACATGCAATTCAATGGACAGTAACCATGCGGTCTATTGACATGTACATTTCTCTATTTTTAAAACTGTCATCAACAACCTCTCTAGCAGGCTACTGTATGATTCTAGGAGGGATTATTCGTCTTCCTAAGCTTCCACACAAGAAAAGGAATTTTCCACCCTTTTCTTGTGTGGAAATAATAATGATTCTTGATCCTATTCGTCTAAGATTACTATTTATGTGTTATTTGATTTTCCAGATCTATCAGAACATGTTTGTTTAGATTCATAACTAGTGGACAAACAAAAAAGGGGTGAGAGTAACTTACTGAGCAAATAAAACTTCTTCAATAAACTTAATTAAAAAAAAAAAAAAAAGGGAAAAGAAGAAAATTTCAAGGCGATGAGATAATCAATAAGGATTGGGATGAGGATAGCTATGTGAGTAATCTGGGTCTTTGTGGACCACTGCTAGAAAGAAGTTGCTCATCCGAAGACCTGTAATTAACCCACCATGAAGGCGATGCTGATTCAGGAATTGCTGATAATCCTGCCTTGTACTACTCATGTATGGCACTGTCTCATGCATTAGTCTGTTTAAGAGTGTCACAGCACTTCTTTTCTTCAACAAGAGTTGGTGGCAAATGTACATCATAACCATATTGATCCGTACAGCAATTGGATTTGTAAGAAGCTTTCAAGAGTAACCAATCTACTTTAGAAACTTTGCTTGTAAATCCATAATCCAAAAGTGAGAGTATACCAACCAACAAGGACTGTCCATCAAGTAATTCAAAATCTAGAAAGGACACAAACGCTCTCACCCAACATCCATTATGGTAGAAATATAGTTCAAAAACTTGAAATTTTGGCTCAATTCAGATGTTCAGCCAGTTCTGGTTCACTCAAAGTCATGACCCAACTTAATTTTTAATAATTCACAAATTTAAAAAGTTCCACCATTAGTATTTATACTTAAAATAGTTATAATAAGCTCAAAAAAAGCAAGGTGAGATTTTAACACCAGTTCACCAGACAGCACACTGATGCAATCCGTCCAAACACATTGCAGAGATATGAGGGTTCGAATTCCACTTTGAATCTCAATTTGAGTCGGTGTGAGCAATAGAGCCGAGTTGACTCGGCTGAGTTTCAAACTGAGTCAGCAAGTTTTACAACCATGATGCATAATACCCACCTTGCCATATGAAATCACAACCTTTGGTTTAGAGAATGATTCCAAACTGCAAGGAGCAATTCCCAAGCAGTTGTGTAATGGCTTCTCCAGACTGATGATTCAAGGGGGGTAAAAAAAGCAACCTTTTGTAGGACTACTTGATCTTCAAGAGTGACAAACTGAGTACGAAACACAAGGCAAGAGCATAACGAAGATTTCAAACCAAATGCTGGTTTGTGGCTACAAGGGTTTGACGTGAATGGTGAAGGAACAAGATCTATATTTCAAAGTACTTTTAACAAACCGAAATGCCACTGTCGAATTGCATGATAACTTGAAAAATACAAGGGTTGGCTTCTTACCAAGCAAAGACCATATCACAACCACGAGAAAAGAGAACAAACAAAATGAAATGAAAAAGAAACCGCTCTTATGTCAAGGAGCATTTTGATGCACAAGAAGGCTCCTGACAGAAAATGATAGAACCACATAATAGAATTACAAGAGACAAAGTTGGGGGAATAGCTTTGAATTTAAGGTTACGGACTTTTTCAGGTGAATCCAGCCTCCCAGAATGATTTTGATTCCCGCAAACTGGCCTACAAACAAAGCATATTACAGGTACCCTGTACGTGTTGAATAGGGCATCTACTTTTGGAGGACATGCTTCTCATATAGGGCAACTATCTCCTTCTTGTTAGGATTCTTCAGCTGCAGCAGCTCTGCACCGAAACCAAGTCTCGTGAGCTCCTGCTTCAGCTTCAGCACGGTGAACTTGGTATGGCCTTCTGATTCTGTTTGCAGACTATGGTTATCATCGCCATCTGCTTTGAAGATGGAACCTCCATCTTCAGTATGCGTCCTTAGCGGGCTAGTCGTGCTCTTCGACTTCTTTCTTCCTCTAACATTCTCTTCATCGATCTCCATATCTTGAACGGATTCAATACCAACATAGTCATCAACCCTTGTACGTTTCCCATGTGAAGCAGTCTTGAGCTTACTATCCAATGCAGTTTCATTTAGGCGAACGGAAGTCAGCTCCTGCTGGAGTGAGTCAAGCCTGGCCTGAGTGGATTGCAGCTGCAAGGACAAGGCTTCTGCTCTACTGTTCGCTTCTGCTCGAGCAGCTCGTTCAGTCTTCAATAGGCCCTCGAGAACTTGGACTGTGTTCTCCCTCTGCTCTTTGGTCGACTCAAGAAGTGATTCAATTTCTCTCTCTCTTTCTTCGACCTGCTTTTCTAGAAATTCAACCTTGGACACAGCATCCATTTCAGAGCGGCGCAAACGTTCAACCTCATCTATCAGGTCAGCTTTCCGTCTTTCAAGGCTTTCAACTTGCCTGTGAGCTCTCTCGATTTGGGTTAATCTTTCCATCGCTAGTCGCTGAACTTCGCTCTTTTCGCTTTGAGCAAGTGCTGCTTCCTCCCGAGCTTTATCAGCCAAATCAACCGCTCTTTTTGCTTCATTTTCTGCAGCCCGGCACCTTTCATCTGCTTCCTTGAACCTTTTGAACTCGGATTGATACTTCTGCTCCAGGTGAGTCTTTTCTTGTTCCATTATCCTTGCTTCTCTCTCGTATGATTGAGCTGTGGCCTTCGCAGAATCTAACCTCTCACTCAAATCCTTGATTTCAAGTTTTAAGGTCGAAGCTTCCAAGTCATAGTTCTTCAGTTTCGACTCGGCAGCCTGCAAGCATTTACCACCATCACTTTGATCACCACCATCATCAATAACAATAATAATATAATAACACACAGGTTTGATAAGCCCACATACACCTCTATGCATGGCCATATGCAGGATATTGACCCATATAACTGGCCCAAAACTCAGGCCACACTTATACTTTGAAAAGGAAGCTAGTCTCAGAAAATGTGAGCTTACCTTCAGCTCCAAACGCAAACTCATTAGATGATTCTCAGCTTGTTCGATTTTTGCCTGCTTATCTTTAATTTCATCTTCCTGTCATTCACATCAAAAATAAATTTAGAAATACTTCTCACGGACCAACATTCTGTGAAAAAAGACAGAAAAGTTAAAAATAGAAAGGGCAATGTATTATCACCTTTTCAGCCAAACTTTCAGAGAATTCTGCCCTCAGAGCATCCTCCCTCCGCTGCGTGTCCTTATTATAGCGTTCCTGTATTGTAGCTGCCTTCTCAAGCGCTGCTTTGGCTTCTCTGACAGCAATGTCATACTTTCTCTTCCACTCTGATGCTTCCACCTGGGCAGAGTTAGCTTGTTCACGAGCAGCCGCTGCTCTCGCTTCGGCAGCACTGCTTCTGGACTTCAGAGCTGTTATCTCCGCATTGGCCTGATCTTCTTCAGCCTTCTTCCTCGAGAAGTTCTGTTCATATTTCCTTTTCCAGTCCGATGATTCCAGCCTAGCAGAATCTAGAGCTTTCACTAAACTCGAGCACCTTTCCTCGAGTGAGCTGCACTGGCTCTGCAAATTAGCTATGCGGCTTGTATAATCTTCCGCGATTTTCTTCTTGTCGTTGATAGCTTCCTCATAACGCCTCAAATAGTCAGCTTTGTACTTCTCATTCGCCTCCAGTTGCTTGCTAAGCAATCCCAATTTGTCTTCATTCGAGCGGCATTTCAACATTAGGGCACTCTTCTCTGATCCAATTTGGTCTAGCTGCTTCTTGATAAGGTCGAATACTGGCCCCTCCAAGCTGCGGAAAATAATAATAACTTTTGAGGCTCCATAAAAAAACAACTGAGATGCAAACCAGTTCAGGGAATCATGAAACAAACCTTTGATGTAGAAAAGTGGCCAATTTCTGCCATTTTCCTGGCCCATGAGATGACGTTTCATACTCGGAGAGTAAAACATCCAAAACCTGCAGAGAATTTTGATATTGCCATCAACATATTATCTGAATGCAGGATAAATTAGAAGATACATTTTCTATTCACCTTCAGTACAAAATCTTAAAACCTAGTTTCTACTTTAAATAATAAAAGATGGGGGAAAAGAAGGAAATGCCACCATCCAGTGCTTTGGAAATTGAACCTAAGAGGAAATGCCCCTACACATTAACAGCAGGATAGCAAATACATGCATTAAGAACTGGAATCTAGCCAAACCAAGATCCTTTGTGGATGCATTTGCATATTACTTTTCAGATGCAGATCTTAGTAAACATCCTCTAGTCTTTTCTTACAAGATATAATTTATGCAAGAAGATGGAGGTGTCTGAAGCAAGATTAAGGGAACTCTTGTTCACATGATCAGATCACTCAGCCTCACAATCATTTGGAGAGAATAACTGTTTGGCTTGAAACTAATGATGTCTTCTCAGCATAAGCAGGAAAAGAGATGTGACAAGCACTGAGCATAAGTACAAAAAGAATTACGAAAAACACGCACGCATGCACACATGTACATGTTGTATGTATGTATGAGTGTATGTAATGTAGGGTATCTTATCATAAAATAAGGCCTACTAGGAATATGAATAGTCTTAAAAAAATAATAGATAGTCAAAATACTGTAAGCAATATAATAAATCTGGCAGGGAGAGTTGCATTGTCACACAAACATTAATTCCGACATAGCCCTACCATAAATAAGAAATGATACAATATGTTGATGTGGACATCATAATGTCATCTTAGCCTTCTCCCAGCAATTTGATTTTGGGGTCAGCTTTCAAATGTTGGATGGGCAAAAGTTCTACAACCAGCTACCCACGAGGCATTGACCTTTCTACCCAGGCTCTTGGAAATGGAGTTTACATATCACTACGGCACCATGTATCACAACCTTGGGACACTCAAAAAACAATATGGGAAACAGCAGGAAATAACACAACGTATCTATGTTTGAGGGAAATGGCCCACAAATAAAAGGAATAGAATGGAGCATATCAGATGGCCCAATGGGAGAAACAATACATATCAAGGAAAGCCAAAGACTAAATGGAGATCTGAGTATTAAGAGTTCCATCAGTAGGTAAGTAAAGAAATAAATCTTCCCACGGAAGAGGACAAGGGAGTTGTTGTAAAAGTATAAAAGTGATTAAAACTCACTTTATGATTGAAGGATGCAAAAACAATGAGATGAGAAGTAGAGAAGATTAATAAGAGAAACCAATTGCACTGAGGGACTGATTTTATACAGAGAACCCATTATATGGAAAGGAAAACCCCTATGGAATACTATCAAATGGGAAACTGTTGAAAACTATGGAATCTAACACCAATTCTGTTGTTTGGTTATGAGTGCTGTTTTCTTTTCTTTTCTTTTCTTTTTTTTTTTCTTTTGAAATGACAATAAAATTTTGTTAAAGAAAGCAGAGAATGACAGAAACCAAAAAAGGAAAGAAAAGAGCAAAAAGCTAATACAAAACTATACAATGCAGACCAACAAATAGGAACTTGGTCAGCAAGCATAATATTCGATGCAACCGCCCATTTGATAGCAAACAGCTTTGCCCTTTTGAAAACTTCCAATGAGCAGCCCCTACAATTCTTAAAATATCAATAATTTCTCTCTAACCATATGCTTCAAAGACCCACCAAAAAACTTAAGTGCCACATTCGTTTCCCAAGTTTATTTCCTCCTTCATGCCAAGCCCAAAAGAAGTGTTCCACAGATCTCAGATTAACCCATGACACTCCGTCCGAACAGGGAAAAGAACCCATTCCAAATTGCAGACGCGAATGCACAATGGATAAACAAGTGATCAACTGACTCCTCAGCTTTATAGCAAAGAAGACATGTTTGGGATTACATACTGCGCCTACAAAGGTTATCAACTGTTAGAACCTTTTTCCTGCCCACCAATCAAGCAAAAGCTGCCACCTTGGATGGAGCTCTGTAGTGCCATACTCGACCTGTGTGGCATTCCATCTGAACCTCATGCCTCTCCACTAGTACTTCTTCCCATTTTATCAAATGGAACTTCTGTGTTTTTTCTGCCGAGTCTCTCCAAAGAAAATCCCGCTTGAGCTTTTCTAACTTCCCAACAACCGATTTCAGATATATAAAAACTGACATGAAATACACAGGAAGATTTGACATTGCCGACTTTATCAAGGTCGGCTTACCCCCAAAGATAAGAACCTACCACTCCAAGATGATAGTTTCCTTTTGAATCTTTCTATCACTTTATCCCATAAATGTTTAGTTGGCTTCCCTAAACATAATGGAAGACCCAAGTAAGAGGAAGGGAAAGAACCTGCCCTACATCCGAATCGTGCTGCGAAAGCCTCAGTCTCCTTTTCTAACCCCATCCCCAATAGTTCACTCTTGCCAATATTAATCTTTAAGCCTGATACCACCTCAAAGCAGTTTATAATTATTCTGAGATTATAGCTAAGTAACCCGATTCAAAGAACTCTTTAATAAAGCTGACCAGATCAACTTTAAGCCTCCCCCAAAACTTCTGATAAAAGGCAATGGGGAAGTTGTTTGGGCCAAGAGCTTTATCCTTTCCTAACTTCGAAACTGCCTTTTTGATTTCCTCTTCCGAAACTGGTTCTTCTAAAGAGAGGGCTGCCGACAAAGATAGAGAAGCAAAACAGAGATTGTAGAGAGAGGGCTTCACCCAATCCTCCTTTTGAAGCAACTCTTTCTAGAACTTGACTATAGACGAACATACACTATCTTTGCTACCAAACTTAAAATTTTGTTTACCCGAGCCTGCACACTTGCCACTGCATGGAAGAATTTTGTATTCTTGTCACCCTCTTTCAACCAAGTTGCTCTGGATCTTTCTCTCCATTTAATGTATGTTTTCCATGCAAATATTAAAAGGTAAACGGTCAAATATCAAGAATTGTCACTCGCTACCGTGCAAACCTATGTTAACAGATTTCTTTAGGGGCTGTTTGGTGCATGATATTAGATAAGATTAGGTGGTATGGACTTGCATTTGGTCCCGTGCAAATTCCATCCAGTGTTTGATAACAACAAGAAGGATTGGACTAATCCCGGTATCATATATATTCCAAAGCCAATAGGGGATTCTGCAGGATTTCTGGTGGATTTTGAAATCCACTACAGCTGCGGGCCCCAAGTTGATGCGTATGCTTTATCCACACCGTCTATCCATATGTGCCCTTTACACGTGGCATTCAAGTTGCATATGCATACAGGTGACCGACATCAGTTGTGAAATGTGGTCTGTTGATGACAATTCCATTGTCCACCAAACGCTGACTTTACTTAATATGGTGTATTTCCCAATGGAAGAAGTTGATCCCAAACGTAGGATTGGACAGTGAAAATACCGTGGTATTTCCAGACATGTAATCATTGTGCAATAATAGTGTTCATTCCAACTAATACAATTCCATACTATTTAATAACGCTGTCCAAACAAGTAGGGAAATGGTTTTACTTGTTTTCTGAGGAATAGCCATTCCGGAGGCTCATATGGAAACGTGGACAAGCAGAAATATTAGAATACAAAACAATAACAATGTCTTCAACTCTGTTCCAAACCAGTTACAATGTGAATGTTTTTTTTTTTTTTCCAAAACCAGGTAGTACCCGTGCCCAAAAAAATGTCAACATGGAAATTTGTTATCCACACAAGGTATCACAATGTGAATTTTTTTTCCAAAACCAGGGAGGTACCCGTGCCCAAAAATATGTCAACATGGAAATGTGTTATCCACAGACAAGGTATACCAAAAGCAAAACAAAACAAAAAAGAAGAAAGGTCCATCATAATTTTGGTTGATTTTAATGACAAGAAATGCACCTGATATGAAGTTTAAAAGAAACGAACTAAAACCAATTCTGATATTAAACAAAGTCACAAACATAATATCAATAGCCAATGTATAAGAATCATAACACGGAATCCGAGAATAAATTGGTCTAGCCAAGGTATTAGAATTCAGTAGCTTCTCTTTTCAATTTGGCCAAGGCAATGACAGACTAGATTTTTTTCTTTGTTTGTTTCATTTCATAAACCTGACACAGTTTGTACGAGGAAATCAACTATTGATCTTTAGGTTTTTTCACAAACAAACTCAAAAATAGGAAAATATTCTCACGCAATCTTTTATTTTTTTATTTTTCTATTGGAAGCTGTTTTACTAATTGCAAACACTCCTCCGCATGCATCCTCATCGCTCCAAATAACCCAAAAGATAATACTGATGTAGAGCGGGTCGCGGACAGTTACATGGCCAAGATAGATCAGAAAAGGCCCGGTCGACGACAGAAGTGATCCAGACCATCGAACCTTAAATCGGGCGTATCTTGCAATCCGAAATGAGTTACCTGATGTAAAATATATGATTTTGGGGTAGAACGAGCTACTAAAGCCAACCAACCCAGCTACGCCAGGTTGCGCAGCCCGGAATTGCGAAAAACCCTTGGATCGACGGTCGTTTCCCTGTTTTAATTTCGTTTTTACTATAAATAGTAAGTTTTAGTTTGATTATAACTCTTCATCCGTCGGGCTTTAGGAGTTGCACCCAACGTGAAAAGAGCTTAGAATAATTAGGAGAACGGTTTGGTGAAGCCAAATAGGACACTTACTATTTTTGGCCGAAAACCTCGCGCACTAGTAGACATCACGACCATCTATAAACAGTAAGTTTACTATTTATAGTAAGTCGCGGATTCTAGGAGTTTGAGTTGTAGTTTGATTCTGATTTCCTTCCCATTGCTTGGTACCCCTATTTAAAGGGTTGTGAACTCGTTTTTATTAATCAATTTATCAATTTCGAATTTATTAGAATTTATTTCTATTTTCTGCTTTCTTTCCTCGTGGATTCGAGAAGTCTCTATGAGGAGTCCAGAGAAGCTCTGTGGATTCGGAGTAGTTATCCTCATCGTGTTCATCCCTGCGTCAGATACTTTGCATCAGCCTACTTTTCCCCTTCTCAGTTCACCATAAGCATTCTTACCAAAAAAAAAAAAGTTGGCATGATCGCCCATGATACTTATCTAAGAGACGACATAATTTCCAACAAGACGACAACAAATAGCTTTCAGAAACAAGTTGAATTATTTGCTAAGAAATAAATTATGATCAAGGGGCCTAATACAAGAGCACACACTATTGCCAAAACAACAAGGACTTCATCTGCTGTATAAGAAGCTAACAAATTGTAACAGATGCGTTAACTCTGAAATTACTTTCGCAGCATAATTTTACAATAGCTAGAAGTATAATTAGCTTGGGCATAGACACCAGTAAAATTAGAGTAAAGCTGAGGAAAGATTGCACATGAGAAAATTCATTCAATTAAATTGTGCCAAAGAGTAAGGTAATTTTCTGTAAGTACAGAGATTTTAAGGCTAAAAATAAATGTCATTCTCGAGATAGGACAAAAACAATGGAATAAGATGAATACCCTTCTCCGAACTCAAAACTAACATGAAAAATGCACCCCCTGCTTGCCGATTCATTAAAGAAAAAACATTTCAATAGAACCTTTGACCGAGAACAATTGTCATCTGAACAGGAACAGCTTACTTTGACAACATGATCAACTTTCGCATCAGGTGCATGACAAGCAGCCCGCAACCTTTTCTCCATGCTTTGTAAGGTGTTTGAACATCTCAAATCTGCCTCCATAAAAGCATTCCTTTTGTAGTCCTACAGTAGTCATTCCAGATTAGTAGCATATCACAATTCACAAGTGCAACATGCCAAAACAGATCTATGGAAGAATGATGAGTCCATTTTCTTGTTGCTAATAAAAAAAGTTGGGTACTAATAGTGACAGAAACTAAACTACATTATCTTATGACAGCAAAGAAATGCTTGAAAGAAATCAGAAAAGCATAGAATGCAGCTGGCAAATAGACATGGGATGCATTAAACCTTAACTTTCAAGAGTGATAATGTGTAGCTATTAAAAGTGGCCTTGGCTTTAAAACCAACTATTAACATATCATCAAAGCCTCCCGAAGTTTCATTCCAAACGTTTTCTTAAAGTATTTCGTTTATAGATTTCTTCATTTTGATCTGGCAAACTTTGATTAACTAAATGACCATATACAAGAAGCAGAACATACAGGCAGGTTTTTTTTTCCAAACAAAAACAGGCAGATTTCATGGTTTGAAGGTTTTGCTCAGCTAATCCAGTGTTGATTGTCAATGTTACCTTCATCTTTCAAACATAAGATAATAAATCAACCTAGGCAGCTGGTTTTCCTAATGACAATTTGGTCAGATTGTAAAGAATGCAAACTTTTAATAATAAATCGGAAGGGGATGAAAAGGTCTTTATAAAATCAGGGGGTTTATTAAATTTTGGCAGTCAAGGACAGTAAAGCAGGAGGTTAAATGTTATAAGGCTAAGTGGGAAGAGCTCTAGTCTATCCTGCATTATGTAAATATGTTTGAATCATGTGCGAGTTTTGATAAAATGCTCATCATTCAAAAGAAAAATATTTCTTTTAAAAGAACATTTTCTAACTGCACTAACCAGATGATTAAGATCAAATTTGAGAACAGAAAATTGTAAAGCAATGCATATTCCTCCAGCTCACAATTTGTAATGCAGGGGCATTTTCACACCGGGCTCGAGTGGGGTTGCCTGTGGGATGCAGGGGCACACTTAGGGTGGGCGGTCCGTGTGGGCCGGGTGGCTCGTGAGACGCGGGCCCCACCCGTCAGGTGGCTCGTGTGAGGCGATACCCATGTGATTTGGGGCCCACGATGGGGGGTTCGACCAAGGTCCTAACCCATGAGATGTGGGACCTGGGCTATGAGATTAAGGGATTGATTCACCATGCTCTCTAAGAGTTCGAGCTTTTAGAGCAAGTGGTTAATTGCCCTCATCAATTTGTAATTTTCTAGAAGACCTATTCATTACATGGTTGGCATAAAAAGAATGTGCAATGTAATATATCTACAATCTACTCCAATTCCCAGTATCATGGATTAGCCATTCATCAAAACAAGAGAAGATAATCCAGAAATGAATTCAACCATCACCTCAAATGCCTTTTTGAAAAATTGTTGAAGAAGCTTTTCATACTTTTGTCGTGCTGAGCCAACTCCAACAGCACTGGCATTAAATGCAGCGAGTGATTTTTGTACTGCTCCTTCTTGTTCCTCTCTTAGAACACCCTACAACATAGATCTTTAGTAAACAACAGCTATGACAACCAAGTTGTATAAATTTACTACACTAACACAAAACTATACTTACCTCCTCAGGAGGCTTTGTGCGGTCAAAAGAAGCCATATAAACATCAGTTGCAGTCTCATAAGCACTCCGACATTCAGCTTCTTCAACACTCTGCAATAGTAGAGTTGATAAAAGACTACACTAAGCCCAAAAAATATATTCATCTACTGAAAGTCTGAAACAGATTTCTTTCTTATATTCAATTTGCTGTTATCAAGGTCCAACAACAGCAAGAAGCTTGGGTTTTTGGAACATGCAAGATAAGCTACAAAATATGTGTACTTATAATGTCTACAGTTGTGTAGTTCCACTTCCACCTATTAAAAAATTGAAGTATAGGATACTTAATAATGTCTACAGTTGTGAGCTTGATGCCACGGACAGCGAGAATTATATTTTGCCTCTCAAAAAGGAAAAGAAAAGGAAAAAAAAATGCAGTTCTGGTGTGCAAAACAGCAAGGTCCTAACTACTAACTAAAAGTAGGTTTGGCATTTAATTTTGGGCAAATCCCCATAACTTTTCTCTTTGTTGAGAAAAACATTGTTGAGAAAAACAGAAAAAGGAGAAATACGAAAAATAAAATAAGGAAAAAAGGACAATTTTAAAATATTAACGAAACACGCATCATTGAATAGATTTTAGTTATTATTAGGGAGGCAGTTACTCATCAACTTTATTTGGATATTTGTTGTTTTCACGGTTTACTGTAAATGGAACAATACAAACAGTTGATAAAATAAAAACAGCCAAGGAGCATGAGCAGGTGTGGGATGCACAACAAGTAACGTCAGCAACATCTGGACAGAAGGCTTGTGATCCTAACTACATAATAAACCTCTATTCAGCATTAGATCAAGTTCAGATGAACTGGAGTATTAGCAACATGGGAGTTGAGCTAAAAAATGAAATCATCACAGAATTCCATAAAGTATCGGTATGGTACTGATGAAACATGTGGTGTTGATGATATTGATAGTCAAATATTCTTCTTAAGATGTATTGATTTGACCCCATGAGCAGGTCAAACCCCCAATAGCATGTTGCTGCTGGAAGCAAAACCATGCATTACTTGCAAAGTAACTCACTAATTGTTTCAGAATAACTGGAAAGAAATCCTTTAACTAGAAATAATTAAGATCAGATGTAGAATACTGAATACCCATCAAGAAAATTTCACTCAATTGTGTATGATGCCATCAGGAAAAAAAATGATCTTTTCTAACTGTTTGTAACTCCCTTGAGACTCGGGAAACAAATAAACAATGCTTAGAAATGAATATCCAGCAACAAGGGAAAGGATTACTGGTTGGTCAGGAGTAGTGTGGATGATCCCTAGCTTCTGTTTTGAGTTGATTGTGGGTAGAGTGGGTGTCTGCTTGGGGACGAAATGGCAGGGGCCAGTGGAACATGACGCTGTTTACTGCATTATGGTCTCCTTGGATTTTATTTTATTTTTATTTTTTTGAAAGATAACTCAAATTTTATTGAAAAACAAACAAAAGCTACAAGCAAAAAGGGATGCCGAGAAGGCAACCTGAAGACAAAGCAAGAAACTAAAGATGCAGCATCCACAAAGGCTAAGCAAGAAACTAAAGATTACAATCCCTTAATTGAGAAACACAAGAAGCCCGATAACCAACATCCTAGCCCTATGAGAAGTGCCATCTGCCGATTTCCTCTCATTAATAAAGCATCCAGCATTTCTTTCTTCCCAAATGGTCCACCAAATAGCTAGCAACACCATCCTGCACAATTTCGTCTTTCCCGAGCCCGATCCCGTGTCATGCCACCAAGAGAGAATCCACCAAATTTGGAAAAGGCCATGAGATATGAAAACAACCCAACAAATCAGCCCAAATTGACCACATAAAAGGGCAATGCATGAAAGAAATAGGAGGAATTTTTAACATAAAGAAGCATCTCCTAAGGTTTTTTTTCTTTTTTTTTGTGAACAAAGATCCTCTATTTAGAAACAAATAAAGATACATGTCCATATGGAATGCCAAAAAGCCCCACACACAACAGACCTGAAACATGGCTTGTGCCCTCCTCAATCACCAAGTAACACTTCCTCCCAAATTTGCAAGATCGTAGACCTCAATATTCCCCTAATTTATGATAAAACATCACTCTTATAAAAACCCGGATAGAGGATACTCTCCCTTGGAAGATATGTTTGTCTCTTTCCAGCCATACACCACATAGAACAGCAAATAAAGATCCTTACCACAACCACCTCCCAATCATTCCCGAAGTGACTGATGACCAGCTCTCAAACAATTGGAGTACTGCTTTAGGGAAGACCCAGTACAACCTAAATTTTGCTAGAATTGCTGACCAGATCTCCCCAACTACATCAAAGTGGATGGGGAGGGGGTTAGCGGATTCCTCAGTCCTGTATTGGGCAGGCATAACCCTTTCTGCAGTAGCTGATCCACTGATGTAATTGATTCACCTTCAAAATTTTACCCATACAAAAAGCCTTGATTTTTAATGAGACCTTGGCTGACCAGAGATTTCCCATATAAAAATGGAATATTCAGGGACCATCTCCTAAGGTTGATTAAGAAAATATTCAGAATGATTGGGCGAGTTCAGGAGATATTGCACAGCAGGGATCAAGTCTTGAAGCACTCTGTTCCGTGGATGCCCCCTCCCATGTCCGTGGGTCATCTCAAATTAAACTCTGATGGTTTTTCCTGGAGAAACCCATGTCCGTCAGGAGTTGAGGCCTTCTTCGTAATCACGGTGGCAATATTATAGTCGAGTTCTCAAGGTCTTGTTACTTAACTAACAGCAATCTTGCAAGCTTTGGAGATCTGAAGCTTCAGCCTAATTTTGAAGGCAACGCTATTTCTTGGGCCCGGGGAGGTCCTCCTTGGAGGCTCTGATCTCATCAAAGAGTTCAGAGACTTAGCTGAGGGTTCGCCCATTCTCCTTCGCGCTCATCCCTAACGAAGAAAATTCCAATGCTCATCCCTCACAAATAGAATTCCAAAGTGAATATTCTGGCAAAAGAAGGGGCTTTGAGGACTGTTCTATCAATTTTCAAGCAGTTGCTGCAATTTGTGCCTGTTCTTCTTTTCTTGTTCCTCTCTTTGGTTAAGTGCGTGCATGCGTGCCTGTGTGTCCGGGTGTGTGTGCATGTGCTCAAGCTGAACTTAACTCTTGAGCATTTGGTGATGCCAGATGTGTCAATATCAAAGATTCTGGTGACTCATCAAATGTTGCATTCATAGAAATGCATCCTACAGATGAAAATGATCTTATCAAAATGATAGAGCTTAGTCCAAGATTGGTTCTCCCAGATTTTCAGCTCAAAAAGCGTCAGTAATGCATTCCACTAAGAGTATAATTGCATGCTATTTCTTCTACAAATTTTATTTGGAGAAAAAATTGACCGATCCCATGGTCAATTAAAATCATAACATGCAGAAGCATGATCTATTATCATGTCCCTTGGCCAGCAGAATATTAGCATATTGTGATTTACCAGAACACACCAATCAGGAAAAGGTAAATTTAAAATTTAAAAAAAAAACAAAAACAAAACAAAAAACATTAACAACAGCTCAGCAAGTAGCAGGCTAAGTTAAAAGAATGAAAATTAGAAACAAAAGAACTTGAGATATCCAGACCCATCACTAACCTGCCATGAAGAAGATATGGTAGGCACTGCACCATTATTAATAGCATCTAAAAAAGATTGGGTTATACCAGCAAGAATTGGGCCAGTCATTACTGTAGCCCCAACTTGCTTAGTCCTGGTCCGCTCAAAAACAAACTTTGTCAATGCATCTAGGCCGGATCTAAACTCTGGTCGTAATTTTTCCAACTACATAGAAAAAGCAAGCCTTTTATATATTAATAGAGTTGAAATATAGCAGTACAGATAGCAGTACAGATAGAAGCAGAAGTTCAACACTCACAGAGATTTGATCGAGTCGTTGGAGATCATTTTCATTGTTCAAAGGCCGCACAAGAGTGAAGCATTCTCGATCTGGGAATAGTGATCTGATAGACTCCCGAATCTATTTATCATTATTTTTCAATAATTAGTATCTCAATTCAGAAAAATACATCAGCAAATAGCATTGAAGGAAAAAGACACATGATGCCACCCCATTCAAAAGCAGAGAATTCAGAAAAGGAGAGAGAGAGAGAGAGAGAGAGAGAGAGAGAGAGAGAGAGAGAACCCATGACACTTTCCCGTTTAACCATCAACAGTAAATAGAAAAATGAATATCTAATGCACCAAAAAGGTTCTCTGGATCACAACTAGTCATATCAACTGCAACACCAAAGTACTTTCACCACATTTATTTGTAAATATTTTCCATGAAAATATTATATTATATATATGGAATACCTCTCCAAGAAATATGTAAGAGTGAATCTACATAATACCTCATTTTTTGTGGCCACATCTTTTCCTCCTTGCATTGGCCTTAAAGCTAGCTCTAGGTAATCACGAGGGGTTATTTTCCTATCATCCTCTGCTAAGTCCAAATAGAAATCCTGCAAGTGACGGTGTAGGAGGTTATTGGTCACCAAGCAGCCGCATCCATGCTTTGAGTATATGGTATACTAAATACGGCAATAGCAAATTGTTCCGAAAATCATAAAGCTGAAGTTCCTATTAATAATTCCATATGCATAGAAATGAAAAAAAAAAAAAAAATTGTTAGGAGTTATAATCACCCTCAAAAGCCAAACAAAGACGGGGGAGAACTGCCCAAGCTCAGAAGCAGTGGTCCTTCCTCCAGAAGCTCTAACACGAATATGCTTGGTCATTTCAGTGACAAGAGAGAGACGATCCAGTGCAGTTTCATCTATACCACCCATCTGATACAAATATGAAGATGAAGTTTAGTGTCCAGTAAGCAACGGGAACCTATTGTTTTCATATGAGGTCAATAGGTCACTGTTAAATGAACATAAGGAAAACATTCTAAACCCTGAAAGTTCCAAATAATTATCCACTTGCAATGCTTTCGCAAAATAAAGAAGACAACTCATCATAAGATATATTGACCTGGTTGTATATAAACATGCTTGACAACAGAACCGCCAAAGAGAATATCTGGGTGCTGTACGTTCCCTGTTAAAGGGATCCAGAAAACAGTTAAAAAATTAGATAACACAGTTATTGGTGTGACGAAGACTACAATGGTGATAACGATGATGGTGAGAATGACGGTTAATGATTGGTGTAACAAAGAAACAAGCTAATCACAATAATCTAGAGTTAATGACAGAAAAAACTCAATGACGACAAGCAAAATAGGGTTATTCAACAAAAACAAGTCAATGATCAAACAAAACTGATCAACATAACACCTCATATAATTCAATGTCTGTATAAGCTTGGCAACATAAATCTCGAAAGGCGCCTTGGGAAAAGACTTTGAATAAGTAAATAAAGATTGCAAATAATATGCACATTGTCCAATAAATGTGTACGATATCTAAACCAAGACTGACATCATCCCTAAACACAAGACATGCACCCCAGCTCGGCATTGTTAAGAGTAGGGGTGTCAACAGGCCGGCTTAGGGCTGGGCCAAGCTCGGCCTGCATTGTTCAATGTAAGCCCAAACCCAGCCCAGGCCTGTGATGGGCAAAAATGGTCCAGCCCAAGCCTGGCCCAGAATGTTTATATGGGGCCCAGCCTAAGCCCAAAACGGTGCCATCTGAGATTCCTATGACAGAAATGGAAATATCTATGATAGAAATGGAAATACCTATGATAGAAATACCAATGTCCGAGCTCGAAAAGGTGCCCAAAACGAATGAGCAAGAACTGACCACTTATTGAACCCCCATCCTCAATGTGGGGCCCACCTGATGAACAGTCCTGATTATTTTTGTATGTGCACATGTACAAGAACCAACCCAATACTCCCAATTTTTGGATCCATCACAAGATTCAGCCCCGAGAGAGAGAGAGAGAGAGAGAGAGAGAGAAATGGAGATTACAAAATTAGGTATTTCTATTATATAAACAATATTTAAAAAATGCCATTTTACAAACCCGAATGGGCCGGGACGGGCTAACAGGCTTTTGGATATCTATTCTATGCCTGGCCAGATTTAGAAACAAGCTTGAATTGTAAGCCCAGCCTTCAGGCATGATACTTCAGCCCAAGTCCAGCCCAAGGCAGGCCAAGCTAGGAAGCCCAACGGGCCAACCCAGCCCATTAACACCCCTCTCAAGAGTTGTCTTTCATCAACACATTCTATATTTATCGTAATCATCTAAACCATATCCCAACTAATTGGGTCGGTTACATGAATCCTTTCCACCATTCCATTTTATCAAGGACCATAACTTCAATTAGACCATAGGCCATCAAGTCTTTACTTACTACCTCCACCCACATCCTTTTAGACCTTCCCCTTGCCCTTTTAAAGCCTTCAACTTCTATGAACTCACTCCTAATCAATGCAGTTCTTAGTCTACGTTGCACATGACTAAACCATCAAAGTCTACTTTCCCTCATCTTCTTACCTAATATTGCTACACCTAAATTCCCTTGAATGCATTCATTTCTAATTTAATCCTTCCATGTCTTGCCACTCATCCATCTCAACATCCTCATTTCAACTACACTCATCATATGGACATGTCGTTTCTTAACTACCCAACATTTTGTCCCATGGTCTTATAGTCATCCTATAAAATTTCCCTTTCAGTTTGAGTGGCACTGGCACACAATGATCACATAAAAAACAATCCATACTTGTGAAATTTAATATTCCTCATCGCTTTTTTCAAAGGTAAAAATTTTTTTATTGAAAAATGAGGGCATATATATAATATATCTACACCAAATTACAGAAGGCAAGACTAAAAAGCCAAAAGATACCCTCCATGGCAGCCCTTGCTCCGGACATTAACATACCAATCACTTCTTGCTTTGTAAAGGGGGGAAACAAGATCTTATGGGTGTCTCCGTATCGAAGAGACACAGATGAGGAATTGGGGGCATTTTTATGTCTTTAGGAAATGATAAAATCTGCTTCTATTGGAGAATTGGAGGAAGATTCGGTGACTTGGAGTGTTCATAGTTTGGGGAGTTTTTCTGTTTTTTTATAGACTCCTCGCTCCACCTTCAGACAGTCATGAACATAACTTTGAATTTTGGAAGTATGGAACTCCCAAAAAGGTTGCTTCTTTCATCTAGTTGGTAGGCACGAATAGGATATTCACCGTGGATAATCTCCGTAAGAGCGCTTGATGTTGCCTAACGTTTGCATTATGTTCTTGAGAGACACCGAGTCGGTGGATCATTTGTTCTTGCATTGTCCATTTGCAAAGAAGATTTGGGACAGGTTTCTTGCCAACCTTAACTTCACTTGGGTAATGTCGGGTTCACTCCCCTCTTTCTTGGTTGCGTGGCATGGTGGGGGTTATTGGAAAAGAGGGTATGGCGATTTGGCAATTGGTATGGATTAGGGGTGCACATCGAAACGGTAGAACCAGACCAAAATCGACCAAACCGTACGGTTTGGTCTGGTTCTAGAATGCACCGGTTCCAGTTCCAGTTCCAAAAATCAAATAACCAATTAGTTCTGTTCGGTTCTCGGTTTGGGGGTATGTAGAACCGAACCAAACCGTGAACCAATCCGTAGAACCGAACCGTGGAACTGAACCATATATTTCCAAAAAAAAAAAAAAAAACTTAGTTCATTCCCTTTACTTCACTCTTCACGCCGCCCCTGCTGTCGCTGCCCCCAATCCCCCCCCCCCCCCCCCCCCCTCTCTGTCTCTTTGGACAGCCACCTTCCGCCCGACGATCCTCTCTCTCTCTCTCGTCATTCACCACCAGCATCTCCCTCTAGATTATAAAAAGCCCAAAATCGTGGAACCAAACTGGTTTTAACGGTCTAGTTCCGGTTCAGTTCTAGGGTGCTAACAGTCCGATTCCGGTTCCGATTCTCCTAGAACCGTTAGGAACGGTTCGGTACTGGTTTCACCCCAAAACCAGACCAAACCAACCTGTGTGCACCCCTAGTACGGATGGCATCTTTGTGGACAAGTTGGAGGTTGAGAAACATGTGTTGTTTCGAAAATATTTCACCGACAGAAGATAGGGTCCATCGCAAGGGGGTGCATTGGGTGCTGGAATGGTCATCCAAGGTTGAGAACTTAGACACTCGCGTCATTCTAGCCCTTTTGGGATTGTAGTTTCTTTTCCCCTTTTCTTTTGTTGATTCCTTTCTACCTTTGTGCGGCTTTATAAGAAAATCATTTATCTTTAATTATTTTTTTAAAGCCAAAAGGTGCGTGACTTAATAGATGAGGCCCAAGCCAAGACATCCAGCTTTGCCCTTTTGAATGCCTCATCCGGCAATCTACACCAGTTGGTTCCTAAAACACCTATCATTCCACTTCACCCATATGGCCCATAATCCAGCACAGAGAGAAACTTCCACAACTTCATTTATGACCAACACAACCCCCATGCCATGCAAGAAATAGAGCACTGACCAAATCAGACATCACCCAACATTAAGGGCATGTTGGCTCCAACATAAATATAATTTACCACCTAAGCATGAGCTGCAAAACTATTACATTCAGGTAAAATGTCGCTCTGGTCCTATGGAATATAAATAGCAGTTTCCCAATAATACAGACTTAAAAACCTTAGCCTGTAAACATTTTAGCTCAAGAATAGGGATCTTTCGAACATTAAACTCAATGAAAGATTGCAGTAATAAAAGAAATTTTGAAAGAGAATTTATTCAAGACCAGTATCCTATTAAATTGATCCATTAGGGGGCGTTTGGCACAGAGTATTAGATGGGATTAGGTGGGATAGAATTGCATTTGGTCCCGTGCAATTCCATCCAGCATTTGGGGAGGATGGGAAAGGTTGGGATTAGGTGGAATGGAATTGTATTTAGTCCAATGGAATAGCATTTGATCCCATGCAAGAATTCTGTGGATTTTGAAATTCACTACACATGTGGGCCCCACATTGATGCATGTGTTTATTCATGTTGTCCCTCCATTTACACCATTTACACGTGACATTCTAGTTATATGTGTACAAGTGAACGACATCTGCTGTGAATTTGGTTCGTTGATTATAATTCCATGGTCCACCAAACATGATTTTGCTTAATCGGGTGTTTTCAGTAGCAAAATTTTTATCCCAAACATGGGATTGGATGGCTACAATACCATGGTATTTCTAGACATGCAATCTTTGTGCAATAATGATGTGAATCCCATCTAATACAATTCAATACCATTCAATTCCACTGACCAAACACGCCCTTATCAGAATGCAATTGATCCAATATAATAATGCAGATGGACAATGGAGAATGTAATTTGTGAAAAAGGCTGTGGACGAAAAGATTTTTGTAAGTAAATAGTATAATGAGACTGCAAGTAAATGATGAAGGTTTGATGGCAACCAAGTAGATGGCAGTGTCACAAACATAAAGCCTTCTTGATTTGATATCTCAAAAAAAAAAAAAAAAAGTGCATTGAAATAATTCCATACTCAGCCGTGTATCGATCGGGCCATAGGAAAAATAATTCACAACTTTTGGGATTTCTACTCTCAGTGGAACTCCCAAAAAATCAGTAACCAATGCTCATGTGGATACAAATGAGCTCTTTCTTTCGAATAGAAATGATCTCCATTTCGTGATTTTTGGAAATTCTAGTAAGAGTAGCAATTTCAGAATCATAATCACATGTCTCTGCTCCGGAAATCGCAATGAGCTAAATGCACCTACCAGCAAAGAATTGCCAACTAGAACATAGAAGATTAGATAAACCAACTTAGCATTCAGTTAGGAATTTAATGCTACCATAATGAAATAAAATTTCATACAAAATTATTACCTATATATTCTTATGTGGAAAGAGTAAAAAAAAAAAAACTAACCGTTTGATCATACGCATCAATTCCTTCACTGTCTAAAAGTACCAGATAGTACTCCGTCCCATCAAGAGCTGTTCGTTTTAATGGCGCACTCCACATCCAAAGTCCTTTGGTGCAAGGTCGGTGAGTGGACGCAACTTGAAACCCACTGCTCCTCCCTAGAAGCTACAAGAGATCCAAACAAGAAGCAAATTCAGGTCAAGAAGTGATATCTAAACTCAATAACATAAAACACTAGCATTTGAGCCATTTCACAATCCTTAACATAGCACTGCCATTTCTGGTAGTGTTGAAATTAGCCAGCAGGAAAACCTAAATCTTCATGAGACTAAAGTTTCTTATTTCGATGAGCTGATGAAATGCAGGTCAACCATGTTTCTTCTTCCATGCCACCCATCATGTATGCACAGAAGAGGTCTAAAAGTAGACCCCACTTGCTGACCGACTGACAATCAGGGCCCCACAAAACAATGAACCAACTAGACAGTGGGACCCACAGATCCAACTGAATGACTATAAATGAGAAGCAATTAACTGTGGGGCGCACAATTTCAATCAGAAACCCTGTTAGGGTTCTATATACAAAGTTACAAACAATACCATATATTTGGATGTTCTATACAGACCGTATAACCCCTTGGACTCATACAATTCTATAGAATGGAGTACTTAATACCAGCATCTTTTTAATCACATAAAACACATTTTGTGTTGACATTTACATTTTTAGTAGTTTAAGTGGCAATGTGATTCTATTTTTTTTAGTTTTTATTCCCTTTCCTTTATAAATTAATGCAGCTTGTTAAGAATTGAGTAAGTTAGGCATGGTGTGGTAAAGGCGCTCAGCACACCTGCCCTTGTAGTGCCTAAAATGCCTAGGCGCACCTAGAGATTCCAAACACAATTTTTAAATTTTACATCATAAATATTAGGCATAGCAATGGGTCGGATTCAGTCCCAATTAGGATTAGCCTAAGCCTGACCCATTTAATTAGTGGGTCAAGAAATTTGGCCCTAACCCGACCTGGTGATCCATCCCAACCTGCTTAAAACTTCCAAAGCCCAAGCCCAACCTGACCCAACCCATTTAATTGCAGCCAGGTCAGGGTTAACCGAACCGCCCAACCCATCCCATACACTAATTATAATCTCCTGTGTTAAGTTTCTTGGTTCTTTTTAGAGTTTTCATGTGTATGGAGTACTAATACAAACTCATACCCATCCACAGTGGCTCCGACAAACCAATGGTTTGGATTCCTAAACCATGGGCCTACTTGAATTCTTAAACATTAATTAATTCTCTAAATTTTTAATCCAAGAAAGTAAAATAAACACAAAGCCAAAGACATTTGTTGTGGTCCAAGAGCTAAGCAAATTGCTAAAAAGTCTAACAAGTCTACGGATCAAAACTATAGCGAAGATATTTTTGTTTCGGGTTACCCGCAGGATTAAGTCGAGTCAGGTTGGCCTAAACCCGAGCGGAACACAGTAATTTAAATGATCAAGTTGACTGTGACTACCTCAACTATTTGCTAGGTCGATTGGCTTTAGTTCCAAATGGCATAGATGGGTTCATATTTGCATCTCAACGGTGAAATTCTTTGTTCTAGTTAATGGATCCCCCAAAGGATTCTTCCAATCTTCCAGAGGTTTGAGAGAGGGTGACCCGCTATCCCCCTTCCTTTTCATCATTATTTGTTAAGGCCATAGCAAAATGTTGGATAAAGGAGTGTCTATTGGCCTCATCAATAGTTTCAAGGTGGCAAGTGTAGGTCTCCTCGTCACCCACATTTAGTTTGTCAACGACAATATTCTCTTTTGAGATGCTAACAAAGTGTCTATTGAAAACCTACAGAAAATTGTGCATTGTTTTGAGGCAATCTCTGACCTTAAGACTAACCTATCCAACAGTGAGATGTTTGGTATCAATCATTCTACCCCTGCTCTTTTCAGGTTGGTGGTTATCTTCGGAAGAAGGGTTGGCTCCTTCCCTTCCTTGTATATTGACCTCCCGTTGTGCATTGGCAATCCTGCCAAGCATCTATGGGACATGGTCATTAAACGAGTTGAACAAAAGCTCTCCCGTTGCAAGAGTCGTGCCTTGTCCCTTAGCGCTCATTAAAGCACCACTCTTTAACTTACCTGTTTACTTTTTATCTCTCTTTTGATGCTTGAAATCTGTTTTGAAAAGGTTGGATATGCTCAAAAGAGACTTCTTGTGGAGTGGGAGTTCCAATAGTCATAAATTTCATCTCCTTCGCTGGGAAGCCTACAAGCCAAACTTGGAAGGTGGTGAGGGCATCCGGGACCTTGCCTTGTTGAACTCAACCCTTCTTGGTAAATGGCTTTGGCACTTGGGTCGAAACGAAGCAGCCAATGGAGAGAGATCATTGCCAATAAATATGGAATGTGCAACGGAGGGTGGCAAACCAAGAATTCCTCCGTCTACAGAGCAACTTGTTTTTGAAAGGCCATTGCCAAAATAGGCTCTCAAATGCAAGGAGGCTTCTCATTCCCTCTTAGCAATGGATCCCATATCCACTTCTGCGAAGACTGGTGGATTTCTGATCCCTCACTTCACCTCAGACAAGTTCGCTCCTATCGCTAGTTGCTTGTCTTATGTCCGTAAAGAAGGGTTTCTAAGGAAAAGTTACTACAGTATCAAATCTAAGAACATTAGTCCATGCCAAGCCAAGAGAATGTTAGGTGACAATCCTTATAAGCAGTGTTGTCATGTGCGATCGCATATTCGCATATGCAATCGCATATGCGCATATTTTTGGGGAGATCACATATGCGGCAATGGCATATGCGATCCTTGCACATATGCGATCGCATGTGCCAGCATATGCGATTGCATAATGGCCAACAGTCAGATTTCTGACCATTTTTTGACCTTTTTTTTTTTTAATTCGAATTTTTTTCTCTATAAATATGTATTCTAAGCATTCCTAAATGCCAAAAAAAAAAAAAAACTCAAAACTCTCTCTATTATCTATTTCTCTTACATATTTCTAATTCTACTTCTAAGCACTCTACAATCTACATCCACTCCTCTCCATCCATATTCCATTTCCATATTTCTTTTCTTTTCTTTCAACTTTCAAGAATCAAGAATCAAGGAGGGGTACAAGAATCAAGAATCCAAGATACATGATACATCCACATTCAAGAATCAAGATTCAAGAGTCAAGACTCATCTCCAATCTCCATCCACTGAATTGATTGAACTCTCTTTCTAGTTTCTACTTTCTAGTTCAATCAAGGGAACATACATAACATCACTCTCTCTTTCTATCTCTCTTTCTATCTCATTTTCATTTAGAGTTTCATATTTCATTGATAATATCCAAGTTCTAAGTTTTCTAAGTTCTAACTTCTAAGTTTCTAATTCTAACAACTTCTATTTTTTTTTTTAGTTTGTTTGTTAATTGATTTGTTACTTTGTTAGTTGTTAGTTGTCACAACTTACAAGTTACAAGTTACAAGTTACAAACTTACAACAAGAATTCAAGATCAATACTCAAGTCAAGAGGCAAAGGTGAAGAGATCAAGAGAAGACAACTTAGACAAGAATTTGGAAGATGAAAGTTGGAAGTTGGAACCTCTTTTAGATTTGTAATTTTAATTTTGTTTGTGTAAATCTCTCTCTCTCTCTCTCTCTCTCTCTCTCTCCAAGTGTAACTCAACTCTCTCTTTTTCTCATTTTCTTTTCCCTCTTCTTCTGATCTTCTCCCTTTCTAGAAGTGTAAGTGTGTAACTCAACTCTCTCTCTCCCTCTTCTTCTCCCTTTCTACAAGTGTCAGTGTGTAAGTGTGTGTGTGTGTAAGTGTAACTCTCTCTCTCTCTCTCTCTACAAGTGTAACTCAACTCTCTCTTTTTCTCATTTTCTTTTCCCTCTTCTTCTCCCTTTCTAGAAGTGTAAGTGTATAACTCAACTCTCTCTCTCTCCCTCTTCTTCTCCCTTTCTACAAGTGTCAGTGTGCAAGTGTGTGTGTGTAAGTGTAACTCTCTCTCTCTCTCTCTCTCTCTCTCTCTCTCTCTCTCTCTCAAGTCCCATCTCTTTAGGCACTTTACTCTTACTTACTCTCTTAGATCTTACTTCTTAGTTCTTAGTCTCTTACTTTAATTTAGTTTTCTTTTTATTTGTAATTTACTTTTTAGTTTTTAGTTAGTAGCTAGCTAGTTACTTTTTAGTACTAGGATACTAGCAAGTGGCAATCAATAATACACACACCACCATCCACCATCATAATGTCTTCTTCCCAATCTTCCTCTTTGAAGCCCAAGTCGAATGACCCGGGTTGGAAGTATGGGTACTATCGTAGTGCTACCAAAAAGACTCACATAGTATGTGAGTTATGTGGGTATATGAGTTCCAGTGGCATTGCAAGGCACAAGCAACACCTTGCACATTTACTGGGGTCAAATGCAAAAGCATGCGACAAAATTACTACAAAAATCCGAAAGGAGATCGTGGAGTATATGGAAAAACAATCAAGAAAGAAATGCGATAGTGCCCTACGTCAGGGGAATATCTGGAACAAGATGCATATGAAGATATAAATGTAGTTAATGTAGATGAAGCTAGTCCCACTCCACCTAATTCGACAAGCCAGTCTAGACCACAAGTACAACAATCGAAAAGAGCCCGAGGGCATGGGCCCATGGATAGATGGTATAGACCACACCCCAAGGATGTGATCGACCAAAGGGGTAGAGGGAAAGGGCCGGCTCAAACAACTTTAGATAACCGGTATAAACAAAAAGATAAGAAAACCACTATTCAATATATTGCTAAGTGGTTTTACCAAACCGGCATTGCTTTCAACACCATTAAATCGAAAAGCTTCAAAGTAATGGTTGAGGCTATAGGTCAATTTGGACCTGGGCTTAAACCTCCTTCATATCATGAAATGAGAAAGACATGCCTAAAAATTGAAGTTGAATATGCACAATCTTTCATAGCTGAATATAGGGAATCATGGAAAATATATGGTTGTTCACTAATGGCCGATAAATGGACCGATAGATCTGGTCGGTCTCTCATTAACTTTTTGGTAAATTGTCCAGCTGGGACAATGTTCTTGAAGTTAGTGGATACGTCAGATCATTCACACACAGGAGAATATTTGTTTAACTTACTAGGTCGTGTAGTTAAAGAAATAGGTGAGGACTACGTTGTACATGTAATTACAGATAACGCAGCCCCGTATGTAGTGGTCGGTCGTCTTCTTATGGAGAAGACGCGACATTTGTTTTGGACCCCTTGTGTGGCCCATTGTATTGATCTTATATTAGAAGATATAGGTAGATTATTTATAAATGTGATTGCAAGGGCTAGAAGAATCACGATCTTTATGTACAAACACGCCCTTCTTCTCAGTCGAATGAGAAAACACATTGGGGGTAACTTGTTACGTCCAATAGTCACCCGTTTCGCTACAGCCTTTTTAATACTACAAAGGCTACATGCAAAGAAATCAGAACTTAGAAGCTTTGTAGTGTCGACCGATTTTACAAGTGGGCCTTGGTCAAGGAAGGCTGAAGGGAAACGGGTTCAACAAACAATTCTTTCTCAAATTTTTTGGACTCAAGTGGTAAAGGCGTTAAAATCATCCGAGCCCTTAGTCATTGTGTTGCGATTGGTGGACGAGGATGAGAAGCCCGCAATGAGCTACATATATGATGCGATGGAGAGGGCGAAAAATAATATCATGGACCATTTTAACTATAGAGACCGTGATTACAAGTCAATTTTAAATATTATAGATAGAAAATGAGGCAGCCAAATGTCATCCCCATTGTATTCGAATGCTTACATCCTTAACCCAGCCTGTTTATTCACTTCTGTTGATCCAGCAGAAGCACTAACTATGCATATGGTTGGATTTATTGATGTCTTGGAAAGAATGATTCCTGATAAAGGAGAACAGGACAAGATCTCAACTTTGCTGGACTTCTACATAAAAAATGAAGGGATATTCTTAAGGGATATCTTAATA
Organism: Magnolia sinica; assembly: GCF_029962835.1. Classification (NCBI taxonomy): domain Eukaryota; kingdom Viridiplantae; phylum Streptophyta; class Magnoliopsida; order Magnoliales; family Magnoliaceae; genus Magnolia; species Magnolia sinica. The sequence continues at coordinate 2,063,758 of NC_080579.1, forward strand.
AGACATCGGACAATTAAATTACCGAGTAAGTACTTCTATGAATGAATGTTAGTGTACTGTCAATTGTGTACTGAACTCGTATAAAAAGTTTTTCTACAAAGTGTCTCTAAGATACTAAGACTCTAACATATGTCTCTAAGATACTTAAATTGTTTTTCTCAGCTGACTGGTGGGCTACCTATGGAGTGGACCCGAACAGGAAGGATCCAGCTGTAAAGAAGCTGGCTATGAAGATTCTTGGACTCACGTATTCTGTCAGTGGTTGCGAGCGCAATTGGAGCACGTTCAAGGCGGTAAGTTTAGACTGTTTAGTAATTGTTTTTTTTGTAAACTTTAATTTTTTAGTGGCCTAAGCTAAATTAATCGCCTATATAGCTAATGTCAAATGCGCATTCTTTCTTGCAGATTCACACCAAGAAAAGGAATCGCCTTGAGTAAAAAAACCTCAACGACTTGGTTTTCGTTCAATATAGTCAAAAATTGTGAGAACGATTCCAAAGTAGGAAAGAAAAGCCCGATTTCTTTGACCATATCTGCTTAAATGAGTTGGATGCAGATAACGAGTGGCTCGTAGAGACGGAAGACCCGGTATTTGCTGGAGAGGAGCTGACATGGGCACAAGTTGAAGATGTCACATACGGATCGACACCTGGTGAAAGTAGTACAACTCGAAGGCGAAGGACAGGAGAAACCGGGGGGCGAGTAGTAGCCGTCAACCCGTTGATGAGATTGAAGAAATTAAAGAAGGAGAAGGTGATAATGATGATCAAGCTGAAGATCATCTACCATTGGATGTTGATGAAGTATTAGTACGTACAGATGATGAAGAAACAGAAGAAGAATAAGTATATGTGGAAGAAGGAGATGACTCGAATGGTGGTGGTGGTGGTGGTGGTGGTAGTGGTGGACCTGGTGGTGATATGCCACAATGGCTACTAGATCAATGTATATGATTAATGATTATTGATTAGATAAATAATAAATACATAACTTCTTAATTTTGTTTAATATTTACTAAGTCTAAGTGTGTTGATGTTGATGTTGATGTTGTTGATTTTTGCTAACTTGATATATTATATATCATGTAGTGTTGAATGTTGAATATAGATATTTCATATTTCATATTTGTTAAATGTAAAATGTTAATTGTTAAGAAGTTAACTATATTGTAATTTGTAAATGTATTATTAATTATCATATGTATGTATTTGGTTTTATTTTATTTTTACTTAAATTAAATGTATTTCATGTCCCAATGACATATAATAATTTATTTTGATTTTTCTGATTTTTTTCTGATTTTTTTAAAATTTTTTGAAAAAATGCGGAATATATATATATGTGTGTGTGTGTGTGTGTGTGTGTGTGTGTGTGTGTGCAACCGCATATGCGATTGTGCGATTGCATATGCGCACATGCATATGCAATCGCACACGATCGCATATGCTATTTGACAACATTGCTTATAAGATCAAGTTACCAAAGGACTTAGATATCTTGGCTCTCACCAACTTTAAACATGGCAAATTTGTTCAAATATCATGGTGAGCTCTCTGACGTACAAGATGAAATCATTGTCGATATAGATAAACAACTCCTAAAGAGAAAAGAAGAAGAAGAAGAAGAAGAAAAAGAAAAAGAAGAAATTAAACAAGTGTTATGCATGAAAAATACTAACACTCAATAGGGCGAATACAAGCAATACTTGGTGAAATGGAAGAAGAAGCCATATTTTGAATGCCAATAGATCATGGGCGGCGAATTGAAAAGATTTGATCCAGACCTCTACTTGTATGAAACGTCCAACTCGTTGGAGCTGGATAGGAGGTTGATGTGGAAGATATGATTGAATATTTTTGGAGTATTTTGTAAACTTGTGTTTTGCTATTTTAGGCCAAATCTTTGTTGATGGGATTTTTATAATATTAAATAAATTATAGATTGCTTTCAAATCAATTAAAATTGATTTGAAATCAATTAAATTTAATAGTTGGGAGAGTTTCATTAAAGAATCATACGGATTGTCTTTAGGGTCTATAAATGGGGGTGGTGTAGGAGGTAGGCATTTCCACATTTTCTGAGTTGCGAGTTTTCTTGAGTATTGTAAAAGATGTTTGATATCAATAAAGTTACGTCTCCCTCTCTACTGAAATATTCTTATGGGAGCACTCTTGTCCATTTCTTTGCGATTCGAGTGTCGAGAACTCATTGAATCAACAACCAACTTGCACCAGTATTGCAGAACAAAAGCAAGCAAATAACCTCAGATAGAAGAACCCAATGACATTACATGCAAGCAGAAGTTCAAAATAATGAAAATTTGTACACTTTTTACTGGTATAAAGCCGAAATTTCCTATGCAGAGCTAACAATTCAGGAATTCCGCCCTATTCGAGATATCAGAAGTGCTAAAACACCACGCAACCTAACCCTGCAGATGTCTGCAGAGAGATTCAAGAATCTATAAAGCTAACTACACTTTAGTGGAACTAAAAGCGATCTTCCAAATAGAAAGAATTACAAGAACCATTACACATAACACATGAAAAGAATTTATTCAATTGATTCTTCGAATGAACGGAACTAAAACCCTAAAAGGAGCAAGGGAGGGAGAAAGCGAGAGAGGATTAAGCAGAACCTGATTCAAGATGAAACTCTTGCCCTGGCGGGCCCGGCCGCAGACGGAGACGACACCAATAGGGCCTTTGACGAGCTGGAGGGCCGCGACAGCCTCAGGGTCCATACGGAACTTTCCCTTGTCGTCGCAGTAGACGAGACGAAGGGGCCTGCGGGGACCCGCGGCAACGACGGTGGGAGAAGAGGATTTAGGGTTTTGTGAGAGCGATTTGGGAGAAGAATCGCTTGTGTCTTTCGAGGCGGAGCCTCGAAACCCTAGCATCTGCATCATCTCCGTTTCAGATCTCTTTCTCTCTCCTGTTCTTCTTCTTTCTTCTTTTTGTTTTCCGAAGGGTAAAGAGGAGAGAAAGTGGGAAAGGGTAGAGAATATTTTGAAATGGGAAGGGAAGGGACTCAGATTCGGTACTGACCCCTACACTACCTAGCTCAGTACTGGTCCAAGCTCTATGGACCCCCACCATTAACTATGTGTTTTATACCCGCCGTTCATTCTTTTTTTCAGCTCCTTGTACGGCATCAACCCAAAAATAAGATAGATCCATAGATTAAGTACATTACACTGGAGTAAACAGTAGATATTGCATTTCCACCGTTGAAACCTTCTTAAGCTCCACCTTGATGTTTATATGTCATCCCTGGCTATAAAATACAAAATATTTAAGTTTATGCAGAACTTTTATAGCCATTAGAATGTTTCAATGATGCTCCTTAATCTCTATTATTTCCTCTCACATGACTCACTTAAGTTTTGGATGTATCTCATTTTTGTTCATATATCTAAAAATGATCTCACAAAATGAGTGTTTATAAAACTATTCCGGTTTAGAAGAAGTGAAAATATAAAAAAGTTTAGAATTATACAAAACTTTTATAACCATTAGAATGTTTTAATTATGCTCATTGATTTCCTATTGTTTCCTTTCATGTGGCTCACTTAAGTTTTAGATTCATGTCATTTTTGTAGCATGTCTTATAGCGAGCTAGCAAAAGGATGGACGAGATGGATTTTTCATGTAGTGGATCCTGCCCACCATCAGTGCACAAAAACTTCCTGCGAAATGCTTTGACATAATTCCGCGTCCTTGATTTGGACAGAGAAATGTCGGTTAAATGACTATGATGTCGTTGCTATATTCCAGAAACAAGGTAAATCTAAAGTTAAAGTGGATCACACCATATATAATTCTTGCATTTAATAAAACTTAAGCTTACTACTTTGTGTGATCCACTTCAGGCCTGTTTGAGAGTGTGGATTTGGAAACCCCGGATTCAAAACCCCCTGGATTTGAAATCCTCCCAATGTGTTTGGCACTCTCGAGTGTGAATCAACTTAAATCCAAAAGTAATTATGCATGATATATTTACAGGGGTTTGAATTTAATTAATAAATCAACTTTAATATCTCTAATTAGTAAGATTTGTAATTTTTGACGCAATGGTTATGATAAGCCAGCTGAAATATATGCTTTGCCTGAAAACACGATGTAATTCCAAGTCTCGGATGGGCCACAAGTAAACTAACAAACGATTTTTTATCATTGATTTACATGGACAATGTTTGGACGCTGCTGTAGGCACTGTTTGGATGGTGATGATTTTCATGGACAATGTTTGGACGGTGTCGATCATCATTAGTGGGTGTCATGTGCTCAATAGAATAATAGAACGGTGACACATGTTACACTTGCAACTATTGAAATGATTTTAGGTGTAATCTAAGCTTTTACCGTGGATTTCAAACCCCTTCAAAGAGGGGATTTTAAACTCCCTGCTGCCATCCCAAACAACTAAGGGATTTGAGACTCCCTCAATTCCCCTCGAATCCACAGTGCTAAACGGCCTCTTAGTGTTAGATCAACCACAGTTTTAGGCTCATGTATTAAAACGATACGAGAAAAAGGATGGATTCATCCATAAATAGATACATCAATATGGGCTCCACACATATCGATCCATTCCTGGTTAGAGATTGTGGGCAGGATGCAATCTGCTTTGCGGCTCGACACAGCAAGATGGCATGCTTTCAAGCCACCTGTCCCGATTATATACATAGTAGCTTATCCGGCCGGGATCCATGGTTCACTCATCCAGACCCTTTATCTGTCTGGGCCCACTATTGGTGGGCCTTGCTCCCAAAAAGTAGTTGAGATTAGAGAATCATAGCTACTGACATTTGGTATTTTTTGCAGTTTATTTCAAATGCTTCATATCTTAGAATTATGTGTGAGTCACATGATCAACAAAATTACAAATAGTGCACTCCTACCTTTCTTTAAAAAAACCATCATATATCGGCCCACTGAGCCTACTAGTTAATACCGTTCATTCACAAGGTGACTATGGCTATCAACTGGCCACATTTGGGTAGGGCCACGGTCCTGTCTGATGCCATTAGGGACAAGGCCCAAGCCCAACAGGAGCCTACTCTGGCAAGCCGGAAGTTTTATCATGGGGCCAAACCGGCTTGGTTACTCCGATTGACGAAAAAGGTCCTGCGGAAGCTTAACTGCAAACCTAGAACGCGGATTAGCTACTGAGAGGTTAAGCAGCTGAAGTGACGTCACCAACTTATGTGGGCCCCACAATGATGTATGTTTTGTATCCACACCGTCCATACATTTTGAGAGATCATTTCTGCGCATGATAGAAATAACGAGATAGATCCAAGGCTGGAGTGGACCCCACCACAGATAATAGTGGAGAGAGTAGCACCCACCGTTGAAACCTTCCTAATGTACACTACGATGTTTACTTGAGATCCAACCTGCTCATGTGTTAACGCAGACATGAAAGAAGGGAAAACACAAATATCAGCTTGATCGAAAACTTTTGTGGTTATTAGAACTTTTTAATGGTGAGCGTCGCTCTTCCCACTGTTTTCTGTGGTGGGTCCACTCGAGCTTTGATCCAACTCATTCTTTCAAAGAAGCCCTAATATAATCTCTTCAAATAATTGAACGGTGTGGATACAATACATACATCATATAGGGGACCACAAAAGTTGATGACGTCACTTCAGTGGCCCTACTCAACCTGTCCGTATCTAATCCGCGTACGTGGCCCTACATGCCCGCGGATAAGAAGGTGGCTTGGGCCGGGGAAGCGGAATGGCTGGGGGAGCGGATTGGATACTGACAAGGTCAGTAGCCAAATTGCTACTGAAGTGACGTCACCAAGCTCTGTGGACCCCACCATGATGCATGTTATTGTATCAATACCGTCCAACCATTTTCAGAGATAGTTTTGTGGAATTACAAAGAAAATTAGATAGATCTAAAGTTCATGTGGGCCCCACCATGGAAAATAGTGGGGATAGTGACATCCATCGTTCAAAACTTCTTAGGGGCCACAGCAGTTTCTGATGAAGATGATATTTTTATTTCACTTCATCTATCTCTATGTTAGCTTATGAATAGGATGGATCTCAAAAATACATCACCATGGGCCCTATAAATGTTTTAACGGTGGGTGTGACGGCTCCCACGGTTTTCTGTGGTTGGTCCACTTGAAATTTAGATCTATCTCATTCTCTTTGTAATGCTATAAAATGATCTCTAAAAATGATTGGACGGTATGGATACAACACAGGCATCATGGTAGGGTCTACAGAGCTTGGTGATGTCACTTCAGTAGCTATTTGGCTTCCGACCTTGTCAGTATCCAATCCGCACCTAATGGCTGGTGTACCTTACATGACCTATGTCACGCCCCAAAATTCGGTACCCGAGTTGGCCAGACCCAGGTTCGAATCGCAGGTCATGATTTAATATTAAACATTCACAACTACACTTAATTAATCTCATTACAATAATAACGCTCATCAAATACAACATTTAACTATTACAGCCTAAACTCACTTTTTAAATTCTTGTTATACATTTTTTTTTTCCATCGATACAAATAAAAGATAAGTAAATTGATGATTGGATCTTCACTCCACTTTGTCCTTGACTAAACTCTGATGCCCTTAAACACTGTTATTTTGAGTATGAGCACAACCGCTCGTGGGATCTTATCCAACCAAATCTGAAATTTCTAAATTTATATTACACAAATAATAAAATTACTTTCTTGAAATTTAAAACATGGATCAAAATATTGAATATTAAATATGACATGAATGCGATACTGGAATTATAAAGACGTACTGAATGCTACACTATCATGAATTCAATAATAAAATTCAATAATCATCACATCTTATAACACCGTACTTAGGTGTATGTTTACATTGCATTAACGCCCACACACTTGTACCTCGTGATGAGGAACCCATTTATACGTTAACTGGTCAGACTACTGCTCCAGTTGTACCTCAGGCGTATGTCCGCACACACAATTGTACTCATACGCCGTACACAAAGGAGACTCCGAAGGATCCAACGGGTTATAGGGTCTTTCACCAAAGGGACACAATTGCCCTACTTGCTGGCTTTAGGGTCTCTCACCCAAGAGACACGATTGCCCTACTTGCTGGCTTTAGGGTCTTTCACCCAAGGGACACGATTGCCCTACTTGTTAATACCACAATCATTTTCTCATTTTTCTTTCTTTTTCTATAATTCCGTAATCAGTAGAGATGAATGCATGTCATTAATTATTCCAAAATTAATAGCGAAATAATTTAATTATTTAAATCCCGATACAACAATGCAAGTTCTATACAAATGTATAGAAATTCGATACCGTAAAAATTCAATTCCTAAAATTTACTAAAATATCAAGCTATTTTCTTTATCCTTTTTTTTGAAAAAAAAAAAAAGGAAAACCAAAATTTAGATTCAAATTATTAATATTATTTTAAACCAATTAATTTAAATCAATTACTTTAACACAGATTTAAGGTCTAAATCTTAAACTAAATTTCAGAAATAAAAGTTAGATTAAAATCTAACTCTACAAGTTAATCAGATTCAGTACATGCTAAAATTTAGAAAAGTAGATATTAGGTATAAAGGAATTTGACAATATTAATTTCAAGTCATTATGTCAAATAAATAAATAGATATTCTAAAATACATAAAATCAGAAAGTTCATAAATGGAGGAAAATCACCCACCTGATATTTGGACTGTCGATTTTTTGAACTAAACCATACACCCACGACCTACTTAGCGTCGCATGCTAGACCTAACCAACGCTTACGCTCTCAATGAGTTTCTCCCACTGACACAGCACATAACATTAACTTGCTGTCGACCTAACCAACGCTTACGCTCTCAATGAGTTTCTCCCACTGACACAGCACATAACATTAACTTGCTGTCTACACTCGCTGGATGCGTGAGAAGTTGAGTTTCAGGACACCATCTACCAAAAGAAAATAACACCTAAGTGGTCTATTTAATGAATGGTTTGTAATGTACAAGAAATTTTATTTAAATTCTAACTTTAATTAAATTAATTTTTTTACTTAAATAATGTTAAATATTAGCATAAAAATATTTATTATTTTTATTCACTAAATTCTCAAAGTAAAATTTTTATTTTATTTATCACATAAACTTAACAAATACACACACACACACACACATATATATTGAAATAACTTGATTATTTTATAACAAATTTTAATTTCTCTTCGTTAATTCATTGAGAATGTATATTTAGGTTTAATAGATAAATTATTTAAATTTTAATTTAAATAAAAATTTTGAACTACAAGAAAAATATTTTTTTTTTAAAGTTTAAAAATCTAATATTATATTTTATTAAAATTTTAATTTAATAAAGTTTTAAATACACATTAATCACTAGAATTCCAAAATATAAAAATCTAATCAATTTAGTTTCAATTCCAAAATTTTAAAAATTTTCTTAAACTTAAGTTCATTTAAATTTAATTTAATTAACTCTTCAAATTTTTGAATTAAAATTTGGATTTTAATCTTTACAGAATAAAAATTATCACACTAATTTATATAATATAACATTAATAATGTAATTAAATTATTATTGATAATTTAAAATTTATTATTATTATTATTATTATTATTATTATTATCTAACTACTTAAATCTAAATTCAGAATTTTATTATTATTTATTTTTAAATCTAAATTGAATAAGGTCAAGGAAGATATTAATTTAGACTTTAAATACTATTACTATTATATAAATTATTTGTTACAACATTATGTCAGTATGATTAACCTTATTTTATAATTGACTATCTAAATTAATAAATTTACTTTTGTTTAATACATTTAATATAATTATTATATTACTTCTATGTTAAATTGTTAATATCATCATTTACATAATCTTTTTTTTTTAGAAATAATAAATTATATTTATTACAACTTTTATATATTATCAGATAAAATTTTTTTTTTACTTATAACATAATCATATAAATAATATTAAATACTTATGAATTAATTATGTAATATAATATTTTTTACACATGTTTACTTTAATTATGTTATATATTTTGTCATTATTTTTTTTTTTTTGTAACCTATAATTATATTGTATTACTACTATATTATTATGAAATATAATATTTATATTTTACTATACCTTAATGATCTTATAAACCTTTTTATTTTATTTTATTTTATTATATATCTTATTATATATCATATTAATACTAATTATATATTACAATTATATAATTTATAATTTTTTATTATTATTATATATTTTTTTATTTTATTTTCATAATCATATTTGCTTATATAGACTTATCAATCTTACATCACTTATACTCACAATTCTGCATAATGAATCATCAATACTTTAAATAATTAATTATATATTCTGTTTGTACTATAAAATATTGTAGGATATTATAATTTATTTGAAATTTAATTTAATATTTTTTTCTCTTAACAAAACATTTAAGAATTGATAAAATAATCTTAAATAAACTATTTATTTTATTCTGTAAATTTATTTTATTTTATTTATCTATAAATTATTTCAGTATTAAATATTTAAAAAAAGAATAAAATAGAAATTTCTAAATGAGTAGATTCCCTACATAAAAAAAATTAACTAACAATAATATTTCTACGAAAATTTAGATTAAATAAACATAATAATAACTGAAAAAGGTAAATATCAAGTTAAGATCACCTACCGTAAAGTTTGATGATCCGGCCCCGCTTTAATCTCTCTCTCTTGATTTACAGAGCTCTTTCTCTCATTCATTCAATTTTTTTTTTTTAATTTAATTGATTCCTTTGATTCTCTCTCTCTTTTTTTTTTTCTTTTTTTATAAATGGATGTGTAATGGAATAGAGGAGTGAAAATTATGGGACGGTTTCATTTAGTGGGAGGTTCGGCGGCCATTATCGCACAAAAAGGAAGGAAAGTGGAGAAAGTGGTTTAGTCGTGCGGAAGATATAACTTTTAATTTTTTATTTTAATTTTATTTTTTAAGATATGGTGGGTCCCACTAACAATAATTTAAATCTACTCCGTCCATCATCTCGGCCTGGCCAAGAGAAGATATAAGGCAAAAAAAATAAGGCTGATCCGAAACTCAGGTGAGCCACACACAAGCGGACGGTGGGGTTGGTTCCCACAAAAAAATGGGTTGTTCTCGATTTTTATTTTTTTATTTTAATAACAATCTAGTGGTTAAGATCAGATCAATCTCAGTGTACAGTCAATAGTTGATGCTAGCTAGATTTGGATTAGTTAATAGTTAAACACGAGGTCTTAAGTATATGAGTTGAGAGAGTACATTATAAATAAACTTATATATATTCTACTAAAATCATATAATCATTAATGACATTAATTAATAGTTCACACTAAGCAAAATGATCACACATCAACGGTCATAATTTACATGAGCCGATAGATGCATGTGTACATGGGTGCGTGGATGTATGCATGGGTCTATGTGTGATACTCCAATGAAGGTAATTGTACATACATGTATGTATCGCACGTGTACCAAAATTCTGGTTCATTACAACCTATGTAGCTGTTGTATTGATGTCAGCAAGTTATGTGGGTCTGATCATGAGGTATGTATTATATTCAAACCGTCCATCCAATTGGATAGCTCATATTAAGGCCGGAGACAAAAAATAAAACAGATATAACCATCAATTGGACCACACTGCAAAAAGCAGTGGGAGATTGAACGTCTACCATTGAAACCCTTTTTGGGGTCACAGGAGTTTTGTACCAATATGAAAAAAAAAAATTTCCTCTTCTTTGTGACTTTATGAACAGATTGGATGGAGAGTAAACGTTAGGGTGGGCCCTACGAATTTTCTAACGGTGAAAATCATTATCTCCGCTGCTATTTGTGGTGTGGTTAAAATGATCTTTGGATATGATTCATTTTTTGAATAATGCTCTAAAATGATCTCTAAAAACAGATGAGTGGTATAGATATAATAAATACATCACTGTGAGGCCATTTAACTTTGATCTCCTTTGAACCGAGCTCTAGGAGCGTCAGTGCTCGTCTTGGCACGACATGTACCTACAGCAGCTATAGCCGGTGTGTGGTACACCAACCAATCAGCTTCCCTTAGGCGGATCCCTGACTGTGGGGCCCACCGTGATGTGTGTGAATTATATCCACGCCATCCATTAAAAACTTGGGACTATAGTTGCATGTATTTCTATGTTATTGCAAATTGTATTCTAGTTAATATATAGTTTAGCTCTCTCTACCTTCTTTCTCTCCATTTACTTATGCCATGTTTGGGGATGTGGATTGCGTCCTACCCCGTCCGTCTCTAGCCATGAACGGCAATTATGTGGGCAGCCCACCGTGATGTATCTGCTTATCTATTTTTTTCTTTTTTCATATCATTTTAAGATATGAGCACAAAAATAAGGTAGATCCAACGCTAAAGTGGACCACACCAAAGTTGACTATTGCATTTAATGCAGCCAAAGCTTATTATTTGGTGTCGTCCATTTGAGCATTGAATTTGCCTCATTTTTGTGCTCAAATGATTTGAGAGAATAGATAAACAGATAAATCACAGTAGGCCTGCCCACAGAATTGTCCATTCGTGGCTACAGACAAGGCAGGGTAGGACGCAATCCACTTCCCATGTTTGGATACCAAGAATTTCATGCCAAACAATGGAAAAGTAAAAGGGTTTTCCTTTGATGTGATGATTTGTGTTCTTTAGATATCAAAGAAATAAATGAATTTCAAAAATTAATCATCATACTTTTCAATAATTTGAATTATTGGCATAATTAACTAACTCTTGTAATCCATGTTTTATTAATACTTATGGAAATCATTATTGACTAGTTATTGTTAATTTTCTTTTTTATTGCTTGGATTTCATGTATAAAAAAATGCCTAATAATCAAATTGAAGAAAGATTTTGAAAGAATATTGTAAATAATGGATTAAGACTGGCTTGAGGGTTGGAAGAAATGAGAATTTGAATATTAATCTCCATCTTCAACCACTTTTGCCAAAGAGAGAGAGAGAGAGAGAGAGAGAGAGAGAGAGAGAGAGAGAGAGGAAAGTCATAGTCATGCTCCTTTCTCTATTAATGTAATAGGACTCTCAAAGATTGGATCATATGAAAAGACCGAAAGTACTCCATGGCTAATCTTCTGAATGGCTACGACAATCTCTGAACAATAGCATGAATTCAATTCCAATCCAATTCCAATCTTTTATGACAATGAGAAATGATGAAGGGAGTGAAAGCTTTCAACATCATTGATATAATTCAAAGATTGAGAGATAATATCAGATAGCAGCAGGGCAGTAACTTTTCAAGGTGGCAGATTCTGTTTCCCCTACTAGACCAGGAAAGAACAGGCAGTAACTTTTCAAGGTGGGTCATGTTGCTCGTAGACATGCTTATCCTAGAACTTACAGCCTTTCCACTAACAAAGACATAATGGTGGAGGATTGTTATTCAGTTCTAGGTGGTAAGTTGGTGTGGAATCTGGAAAGTAGACGAAACCTATTTGATTGGGAGATTGAAGAGTTTGCTGCCCTCCTAAAATGCTTTCAAAACAGTAACTTGGACAGCACTTCCTCTGATGGTCTCTTTTGGTGGCCCGACAAAGTTGGTCAGTTCTCAGCCAAAATCCTTATTTAATATCACCTCCAGTCATTCCTCGACTGCGCAAGTAGAAGCCTGTCTAAGAGCAACATGCCCCACCTTGAAAAGGGGTATATGTATTACAAACATTTGTGTGTTGCTTGGCGAATGCTGAATCGATTGACCATCTTTTCATCCACTGTCCCTTCTGCCAACCGATTTGGATTTATATCCTATCTCATTTTCATGTTTCCTGGGTTTTCCCAGCTGACGTCCATAGCCTCTTTCAAGCTTGGTGTGGAGCTGGGTGGGGCAAGAGGTGATCCAAAATTTGGAGAATCTCCCTTCTAGCAGTTTGGTGGTCTATGTGGGAAGAAAGAAATGACAGATGCTTCAATGGGATCTCAAAGTCGATAGATTGGGTAGTTCAAAGGGTCATTTATTTCATAGCGAAATGGTCCGCTTCTGTAGAGAAGCTTCATACCTATAATCTTTCTTTTTTGGCCCCTAGCTGATCCGCCTTCTCAGCGGATCAGCGGCCTCCTTTTGTATCAGTCTCTTTCCTGTTAATGAAATTTCCGCTACTTTTCAAAAAAAAAAAAGAAAAAAAAGAAAGAAAGAAAGAAAGAAATTAGAAAAGGCTGTAAATGAAGACTACATCATGGGGTAGATTAGCTCTAAGGCTCTTATCTTTAAATGCATTGCAATGGTAGATATCGCAATACACTAACTTCATTAAGATATCTTTGTTAATGAGTAGTTAAAAACAATGCGAAAGCTTCTTGAGCTGCAGCACTGCATTAGCTGCATTGATAAGCTACATTTAATTTGTAGTTTTTGAGTTAATGAATTGAAGTTTCTCTAGAGACAGGAAAAATAAGAGTGAAATCTCTTTGTCAAATAAACGCTTGCTCAAAAAGTTTGAGCTGTTAGAGGACGGTGTATCAATGTATATTAGAGGACTTTAATACTTTTCCGCACGTGCTTGCGGCATACTAAGCAAGGGTGGAGGGACACTCACCATAAATAGGCCCGGCTTGATTTCCTGGTCCTATGGGATGATCTTATGTAAAATCAGCAATATTCACTCATTGAGTGGACCACGCTTGTAGATTGCTATTTATCAATAGTAGGAATTGTTATAAGGTGTAGCCCAACTGATGAGTAGATAGGGCTGATTTTTGCACTAGGGGTCCTCATGTTGGAGCCCACCTATTGGAAGGGTTAGATTTCAGATGAACTTCATAGATTGGAATTTATCTGCAGGATGGACTTTACCAAAGGGACTGACTCACTTAATTTTTGGTGGGGCCCACAGTGATGTATATGTGAAATCTACTCTGACCATTATATGGGTAATCTCAATTTAGGCTCAGAGCCAAAAAATCACACTAACATGTGATTCAAATGGTGCACACCAAAGGAAACGGTTGTGAAAGAAACTTGTCCCCTTGATTTTTATAAGGCCCACTATGATGAATTTCTGAAAGGCCTTTTTTTTTTTTTTTTTTGGGATATCCACTCAACCCATTTAAAGATGCATCTTCCGAATGGATTAGATAGCGAATATCAAACACAATGAGCCCCATATTAAATCTAGAAGGTTTTAACGGTCAACATCCTCATCCAAACCGTTCCTATGGTGTGTCCCACCTGATTTTGCATCATCCAGAAGCTTCGGCACCAAAGAGAACATTAGGTGACGCACATGATGGACGGATTGGATGTCATTAAAACATCACAATGGGCCCCAAGTGTTGATTTAACAGTCAATTTGGCCATTATGGCACAACCCATCCATGAAATTGGGTTGGCTCACTTAAGAATTTCTGTCTCATGGGTATGGGACCTGGTGAGAGTAGTTTTGGCTGGTGACCCCAACACCAATCAGCTAGCTGGTGTGAAAGCTTTATGGGCCCCATGTGTTTTCTTTTTTTGTTTTTCATGTAGTCCATCCACTTTGCCAGCTCATGCCCCCTGATGTATGTGTTTTATCAATGCCTTATATCTATTTTATCCCTTCTTTTAGGGCTTCAGCTCTTGCCCTAAAATAGGGCAGATCTAAGGCTTTAAGTAAACTCCACCATAATTTTGTCAAATTCTTAAATCTATCTATAAAAAGTCCGTCAATGTCATCAACAAACCACTCGATTCCATCGTGTAGATGCCGTAACTATCGACATATGCTTAATTTCATCGAGAAAATTTGAAAAATAAATAAAAAATCCTTATTAATTGTTGAACAATTTTGGAGTTGTTACTTGGTAGTATCAAAGGTGGCTTTGATATTATTGACTGGTCCTTAATAGTTGTCGATGCTATCGAAGGTTCCATTGAATGCGTGTGCAGAACTGTATAAGTACATAAATTGTTTCCTATTCCACTTTTGATATTATATATATTGGGTGTAATCGGTATTAGGATAAGATTAGGTGTTATTTAAGACGTTCTTAAGGGTTAAAGAGCATGGTTAGGGATTTCAAGAAGTTTTTGGAGTTGCTCCGGTAGATAAGTCCATCAATCTCTTGTAATATTGCTTTCATAGTGATTTGTTTGTCAATTGTTTGTCACTTGTGCCGTGGTTTTTTCCATGAGGGCTTTTCCAAATAAAACTTGCATGTTCTCTTTGTGTTTTGCTTCCGTTTGAATTTATTTTGTTAGTTTGAATTCAAATTTGCTTCCGTGCAACCCCCATCACACAAGTCAGTTGAAAACTTTCGAGGGTTGTAGAAGTTTTGCATCAGGCCAATATTAGTGTTTCCCTTCATCCAGGTTACGTGACTTTATCAACAAGTTAGATGGCAAATAAACATTGTGGTGGGCCCACCATGTTTATTTGCCATCCAAACTATTGATACGGTTACAGACTTGGACAAAAGGAAAACATAAATATCAGCATTATTCTAAACCTTAAGAAGTTTGTAATGGTGGACATTCAATCAATGGATCGAAAACATAAATATCAGCTTTATTCAAAACCTTAATAAGTTTGTAACGGTGGACATTCAATCAATGGATATTAGTTATTTGATGTTTATTCAAAACCTTAATAAGTTTGTAACGGTGGACATTCAATCAATGGATATTAGTTATTTGATGTCCAAGTAAAATACAAAACAAACTGACAGTTAAAACTAAAATTCAATGGTGGAAAACTCACGATTAACCAATCGAAACCTTTTGATGTCCTGGCCAGTCTTTAAAACACTCAATGGACAGTCCAAATCATAAGATCAGCCCACCAATCATGTCTTACGGAGATCAAAAAAACTTACGATTTTAAGGGCATCATCTTCCACAATAAATGCTACTTTGTTTAGACTGGGTGCCTCATAACACTTTTTATCAACCGATCTTGCTTCATCAAGACTGACAATGCTTCGAGAAAGGCCCATTAGTCTTCTGGGACACTGCCTCGATGTATGCGTCATATATCTACGCCATTCATCCATTTTGCCAGATCATTTTATAGCATGGATCCAAAACTGAAGCAGATACAAATCTCAGGTGGACCACACCGCTAGAAATAGTACGTGGTTATTGAATGCCCATTAAAAACTTCCTGGGGTCCACTATAATGTTTATTTCCTATCCAAGCTGTTCATAAGGTTACGCAGACCTGGATGAAGGGAAAACACAAATATCAGCTTGATCCAAAACTTTTGTTGCCCACAAAAAGTTTTTAACTATCATTCACCACTATTTCTTGTGGTGAAATTTGGAGCTGCTTCATTTTTGGGCCCATGCCTTAAAACAGATAGACAGCATAGATATAAATGCATACATTGAGGTGGGTCCTACGGTCACGGTGGGGTGGCAGCCAAGTCGCTTTCCATGTGGAAGAAATAAGAAGGCAATCAACATCTAATAAACAATTTTTGATTGACATATTATTAAAAGTAAATCCATAAAAAAAAAAGAATAAAAGAAAATTAAAAAAATTGTAAATGAAAAGCTATCATTGATTTCCTCTCCTCTTATTGAGCCCAATCACAGTAATTAAAATCGAAGAAATGTGACATTAGGGATGTGGGCAATCTTGTCTCGATCGTCTCCTCCTTCTCGGCAGTGTTCTTTTAAGACCGGACAGTTATAGATCTTCAATTGTTGAAGCATAGTGAGGTGGTGCAACTCCTCTGGTAGAGACCTCAAGTGAGGACATTCCCAAATCTCCAGAGTTTGGAGGGCTTTGAGTTTTCCCAACCAACCACTAGGGAAAGATGTCAGCTCAGTACTTTAAAAAAATCACCAAATGGTTAAGGTTGGGAACGACAGGTAAGGGCCGTCCCGGTAACATCCCTTCATTGCTAATGTTTAAAGTCAGCTTCTGTAGGTGCCGTGGAAGTTTGCTTGGAAACTCCTTCAGCTTTGGACATTCATCTATTCGTAATTCCAGGAGCGATGGCATAACTTCTCCATCTCCACCACTCAATTCCCACTCCTCCCAATTCATCATGTGTTGGAAGAAGAGGATCTGAAGGTTGGGGAATGAAATGCCTCCACCACCACTTCCCTCATTGTTATCATCCCCACTAAACTCACCACCCACCTTTCTCACCTCTTCCATGAACCTAATATGAAGGTATTTAAGGGAAGGTAGTTTCCCAAGACCTGGCAATTGTTTACACTTCTTACAAAATGAGAGTTTCACCTTGACTAGATTGGCGAAGACCGGATCTTCTATCCACTTGGGAAGCTTGGAACCTTGGTAATACCATATTTTAAGCTGTTTCAAGTTTGTGTGGGGTTGGAGGATTTCAAGTACTTCCTCCATTCTCTTCACCTCATCATCCAACGGTACATCACATCTGTAGCCGTACCTAAAGTATAATGCATGGAGGTGCTGCTTCTTATACAATTCTGCCTTCCTGGCTTCATCCCTGCTCCTCACATTTTCCAAGCCATTAATTAGAAGACTTCCTTGAAGATGATTGAGGCGTTTCAGCTCTCGGCATTTACATCCTTCGTCGTCACCCCCCACAATGAACTTTGTTAATGTCCGCAGGCCAGTTAATCTCCTTATACCCTGAGGTAAGTAGTTTAGCATGGGGGTGTATTCCAACTCTAGATGTCTCAGGACAATCATTTTCCTCATCCCTCTAGGCAGTTTGCTTAGCGTCTCACAATAAGTGAGTCTCAAGGTCTGTAAATTTCTGCAATTACTCACTTCCTCTGGCAACTCCACTATATTTGTACAATACAAATCAAGATATCTCAAGTGTTTCAATTGTCCTACCGCTCGAGGCAATTCCTTAATGGGAATGTAACTCAAGTCCAATGCCCTCAGGCATCTCAAATGATGAAATAAATTGTGTGGCAGCCTGAAGATTCTTAACCTGAGTATCAATGTCCGCAACTAATGGGCCTTGGACAAGGTGGCCGAAATGGAAGCCACTTCATCAACTTCATCACTGACAATTAAAAAGAATGGCGGACATTGCTTAGGTTCAGCAAGGCTTGCTTTTTTATCTCCAGATTCTCCACCAATGAACAGTCACTTCCTGCAACAGATTGTGCAAGATCATGAACTAGATCATGCATCTTGCACCAGAGTATGTTCTTGTTATCATCAAGTTCTGCATCTTGGAGCAATCTTAGTAAATCATCAAAATACAGCCCACCAATTTCTTCAATATCTCTACTTCTGTCAAAGCGGATGAAACCTTGTGCCACCCATAGCTTGACTATCTTATCCTTTCCTATCTCACAATCTTTTGGGATGATGGAGAAATATGCAAAGCATTGCTTCAAATAAGGAGGCAAATCATGGTAGCTTGGTAACAAAGCTGGTAAAATACCTCCCAAGACATCACCTGAGTTCCATATCTCACTTCCTTCTTGTCTTTCTTGAGCACATGGCACTCCCTATTATCTTTGCTGCGAGAGGCACCCCTCCACACTTCTTTACGATTTCCCTTCCAATCTTTTCCAACTCTGAATGCTCTTGTGCACTCTGCTGCTCTAGCACTCTATGCCTAAACACTAACCAGCAATCGTCATTGGATAAGACAACCAGTTTGTATATGTGAGCCCTTCCCATCGCCCATGCAACCTTTTCATTACAAGTAGTTATGACGATTCGACTCCCTCTAATGCACCAGCTTGGAATGGAAGTCCCAATTGGTCCCACCTCTCACTATCTTCACTCCAAATGTCATCGAGCACAAGCAAGAATCTTTTTCCTTGCAACATTTCACGGAGGTGAAGTTGCAATTGATCCAAGTCTAGCAGCTCACAAATAGAGTCGGTTGCAGATTCTATGATTGATTTTGTAATCCAATTCACAGAAAAATCTTCAGAAACACACACCCACATTCTCATTTCGAAATGCCCCTTGACTTCCTCATCGTTGTAGGTGAGCTGAGCAAGGATGGTCTTCCCCAATCCCACCATTCCAATGATAGAAATGATAATGGGCACCCCATTCACCTCTCCGCTACTCTCCCTCAGCAACAAGTTTAGGACTTCATTTTTGTCATCTTCTCTGCCGACAACTGACGGTCGGTCAAGTAGGGAGGCTGTCTCTCGCTCGCTGATCTCGCCCTGCCTCAGTTGACTATCCACTCTCCCAGTCTCTCCACTATCCATTGTAAGACCCAATAGGCTCTTCTCTTTTTTGATATCATCTAGTCTACCCTTCACCTCCTTTATCCTACTCCCAATTTTGTGGTGTAACATGACATGATTGAAGCAATTAACAGGCGAGAGGAAGCTTCTTATCTTCTTCCTGCTGAAACAGGACCCACTATCTTCATTGGGTGCTTGTGAACTGAGAGTTTCGGTTGTCCATTCATCTATTATGTCGTCTACATCGTAGGCCACATCATTGAGCTTCTCCAACCATATCTTCACCGCTTCATCCATCACTTGCCGAGTTTCAGCATCTTTAAGCACAGCTTCGATCAAGGTGAATGTACTGGAAATCTTTTTGATTTCCTTGGTGACACCCATGACCAAAGCCACCTTATCTTGGAGTATGGTGTTCAACTTCTTCACGGCGATGGAGATGAGTGAATCCACCATGATTTCTTTCTCCTTGTTTTGGTATGTAGATGGGAAAAAGGGAGGAATTTGAGTTCAAATAGGTTTAGAAATAGGAAATTGGAAGGACTTCGAAGATATGGAACAGAGAGAGAGAGAGAGAGAGAGAGAGAGAGAGAGAGAGAGAGAGAGAGAGAGAGAGAGAGAGAGAGAGAGAGAGAGAGAGAGAGAGAGAGAGAGAGAGAGAGAGATGCAAATGTTTGTTTTGCAGTTGTTGGTACAACTGAATTCACATTTATAGCAAGTGTTTGATCAAAAGAGTGTTGTTTTCATAGGATTGATACAAAACCTTCCCTCCACTTCAAGTTTAATTATTTATTCTAAAGAAAGGTATGGAATAATATGATCTCTACCCAAGGATAAGCATATGTCCTTAGCTTTCACAAGTGTGGCCTCCCATGGCTTGGACAATCCGGACTATTGATCTCATGTGTTCCACAATGGATAAACCATGCCCCCATAAAAATCCACAATCAGATTTTCTGAACCCTTGGTTTTGGAAGCCAACAGATGGATGGTTAAGAAAAGAAAAATGGAAATGGTCCTCATCAAACTCAAGCACAAGGATTGGATGACTTGAATCTTCCAATCTGGGTAGGAGCATCACCAATTTGCAATAAGACCCGTTTGATCCTTGTCTTGGGAAATGACCCATGGGTCCCACTTGAACCAACTGATGCTTTGCAATGAGGTCTTAACGGTATCCTTTGGTTGAGGTTACCCTTCCAAGTAGAACACATCACCAAAATTATCATGTGCTCAATGTAAGAGAAGACGCCACAAGGAAGGAATTCCTTTTAATCAGATCACCAAAGATATCCATTCCTCCAACAACCAGAAAAGGTTTATGCTTGTGTGGGAATCCCAACACAAATTTCAAAATAGATTTTAGAAATTTTAAATCTTAAAATGTTACTGGAAATAGAATGTAAAATATCCATTTCAGCATCCATATCCCTTCCACAACACCTATTCCTCCCCCCACTCTACCCACTGATAGCAAGCTCCTTACTGCACTTGAATCTTTTGTTTCCATAGCAAATGCAAAAGTCAGTTCCCAACTTCATTGCCACATTTATAAACCTTTTGAAAAGACATCCTAATTCATTCTGCCGAATGAACTTCGATATTTCATAATCAAGCTCTGCGTCTGTCAAGATATGGCAGTGTTTTTCAATGAACTTTGTCACAACCCATCTATTCTCCGCTTCACTTCTAACCTCAAGTCTTACAGAACAACCAATTCTAGTGATTGGTCTAGGAGCTAGTTCTCAATAAACTTGTTTTCTCTCTTCCCTTCTTTGAGCACATGTCTTGATGAAGAAATATGCTAAAGCCGCATAGATTGGCATATGCATTATAGAATTCTATGGGGGCCTCTTCCATTCAAACTTCCTCCCAACATGAGGTTTGCTATCATCAGTTGCTACTGCTATGACCACCAATTCAGGTTCTATACTATTTGATATAGAGTGGGTCGTGGTCACTTTCATGTCCAAGATGGAACAGAGAAGGCCCAGTCGGAGGCGGGAGTGATCCGGATCGTCAGAACCTTAAAACAGGTGGATCGCGCAAACTGGAATGAGTTATTCGACGTACCATATATGATTTTGGGTAGGAGAAGCTACTTTAGCCAACCAACCCTGCTACGAAGGGTCGCCATGCCGAATTTGCGAGATTCCATCAGATTCCAAAGTTGTTTTTAATTCCGTTTTTACTATTTATAGTAAGTTTTAGTTCAATCATAACTTTTGATCCATTGAATTTTAGGAGTCATGTCCAACATGAAAAGTGCTTAGAAAAATTAGGACAATAACATGGTAACCCAAATAGGACACTTACTATTTTTGGCCGAAAATCATAAAGTCTAGTAGGAACAAGTTTGCCCCTAGGAAGTTTTTAACGAGGGCCTTCAAGTTCAATTAAGACTGTTTCCTGTGGTGTGGTCCACAAGGTTGCAGGTTATGCATTTGGTGGACATTTGATGGAATCCAGAAGGTCGGACTTTTTCTTCTTCTTCTTTTTTTTTTTGGTTAACACGCCCACACCTCACACACTCACACACTTACATCATATGGGCACTTAATCTCCGGTATCAGTGTTGAAATAGACCCTTTATATTACTAAACATGGGTGGAGAGAATTATATTCTCTAAGATTATACTCCCTAAGGATATTACTTGATGAGAGTTTCCGTGCATAAAGGAATAATAGGAAAGAAGTCATGCATTTATGATATCTATTGTTTTTAGTTTAGAAGAAATAAATATGATATTGTTTTATATTGTTGAACTACATAAATCTTTATAATTATTTTTCCTTATTTTTTCTTTGACCATATGGTTTGTTGTTTAGGACTTTTTCTTTGAGGTTTCGCATTGCCCGAATTGATCATGTTGAGGTATTTCCGACAACATCAAATGCATGATTTTTGCCCCAAGTCATCGTTAGTGCCTAATGAGTTCATGGGGCTTATTGTAGATGGGCAATACCCTAAAGATTGGAATCGTGGGAGCTTTCTATAGGATCATTTTCAAGGCAATCCACATAGAAGGTGTGGTCTGGGTCATCAATAAATGGCTCCACTTGTGTTTTTTGGGCCATATACCAGTTGTGTTTTCTGTGGTGGTGTGGTGATGTGTTGGGCACTGTGGAGCCCACCATGAAGCAGATCTGTAGCTCAAGTGGACAACACCAAAGGAAATAGTGGGGATAATGACACCCATGGTTGAAACCTTCTTAAGGTCCCACTGTAATGTTTATTTTCCATCCAATTAACCATTTGATAAGGTCACACGGACCTATATTAAGGGAAAATACAAATATCAACCTCATCTAAATTTTTGTGGGCCTCAAGAAGTTTTTAATGGTGGGTGTCATCATCCCCACTATTACATGTGGTGTGGTCCACTTGAGTTTCATATCTACTCATTTTTAGGGTTGTGCCCTAAGATGACTTGAATAAAATAAACAGATGGACAACATAGATACAAAACATATACATCATGGTGGGCTCCACACTGCCCAACACATTACCACACCACGACCACCAATATGCATAAAGGCATTAAAATCAACGGCTATGATCTCTGAATCTAAAAGATTTTTTGGGGCGCCCTCTATCAACAGTGGATCCTACTTTTTTTCTCCCGATTAAAAAAACTTGAGAAAGGCCCAGCAGTCTGTTATGCTGGGCTGAGCCCAGGCCCATTTTTATTGACATCTTTGAGAAAGGCAACTATGCAGTCATGGATTTTCGTGTGTGCATGCGTGCGTTTGACGGTGGACGGCATCATCAAAAGCTTTATTAATAAAAGAAAAAAGAAAAAAGAAAAAAGAAAAATTACATGAGGAGGGGGGACAAACAACCTGACCTCCTAAACAACAAATAAAAAAAGCAGTAAACATTTGATAAACATCTCTTGTTTAAAATTAAATCCTAAGGAAAAAATGTGATATTGGGGATGTGGGCAACCTTGTAGCGATCTTCTCCTCCTTCTCGGCAGCGTTCTTTTAAGACTGGACAGTGCCCGATGTCCAATTTTTGAAGCATGGTGAGGTGTTGCAACTCCTCTGGAGAGACCTCAACTTTGGACAAAACTTGATCTCCAGAGTTTGGAGGGCTTTGAGTTGTCCCAACCAACCACTTGGGAACGATGTCAGCTCTCGATTATAACCAATCCCCAGATTGTTAAGGTTGGGGAGGACGAGTAAGGGCACACCGGATGACATTCCAACATCACTTGCATACAAAGTCAGCTTCTGGAGGAGCGGTGGAAGATTGCTGGGCAACTCCTTCAGCTTTGGACATTCATCTATTTGTAATTCCAGGAGTGATGGCATAACCTCTCCATCATCTCCATCTCCTAATTCCCACTCCTCCCAATTTGACATGTATGAGAAGATGAGGGTCTCCAGCTTTGGGAATGAGACAACACGACCACCACCACCACTTACCTCATTGTTATTGTCACCACTAAACTCACTACCCACCTTTCTCACCTCTTCCATTCCCTCAATATGAAGGTATTTAAGGGATGGTAGTTTCCCAAGACCTGGCAATTGTTTACATTGGTCACTACACCAGAGTTTCACCTTGACTAGATTGGAGAACACCGGATCTTCTATCCACTTGGGAAGCTTGGGACCTTTGTATCTCTGTATTTCCAACCTTTTCAAGTTTGTGTGGGGCTGCAGGATTTCAAGCTCCTCCTCTGTTCTCTTCAGCTCATCATGCATGATGTAGTAATTGAAGGTTAGAGTATGAAGGTATTGCTTCTTATTTAGTTCTGCCTCTCTAGCTTCGTCTCTGCTCCTTACATTTTTCAACCAATTAATTTCAAGACTTCCTTGAAGATGATTGAGGTGTTTCAGTTCTCCCCATTTACATCCTTCACGGTCACCCCCCACTATGAACTTTGTTAATGTCCGAAGGCTACTTAGTTTCCCTATGCCCTGTGGTAAGTCCTTCAAATTGTAGGTGCTTTCTAATTCTAGATGTCTCAGGCCAATCATTTTTCTCAGCCCTCTAGGCAATTTTTTTAGATCATGACAATCATTGAGTCTCAAGGTCTGTAAATTTCTGCAATTACTCACCTCCTCTGGCAACTTCTCGATCTTTGTCCATGATAAATCAAGATATCTCAAGTGCTTCAAATTTCCTACTGTTCGAGGCAATTTCTGAATGCTAGTGCGACTCAAGTCCAATGCCCTGAGGTGCCTGAAATGATGAAATAAATTGTTTGGCACCTTTCTTGAGTACAGTAGCAACGTCCGCAACTTTTGTGCCTTATACAAGGTGGCCCAATCTCCGTCACCTGCGTCATCACTGTCAATTAAAAACAAATGGCGGAGATTATTTATGTTCAATGAGAATTGCTTTCCGATCTGCACCAGTGAACGGTCACTTCCTGCAACAGATTGTGCAAGATCATGAACTAAATCATGCATCTTGCACTCAAGTATGTTCTTGTCAGCGTCGAGTTCTGCATCTTGGAGCAACGAGCGTCTTAGAAAATCATCGAAATATAGCCCACCAATTTCCTCCATATCTCTGCTTCTGTGGGAGCGGATGAAACCTTGTGCCACCCATAGCTTGACTATCATATCCTTCTCTATCTCCCAATCTTTCGGGAAGATGGAGAAATATGCGAAGCATTGCTTCAAAGCAGGAGGCAAGTCATGGTAGCTGAGTAACAAAGCTGGCAAAATACCTCGTAAGACGTCATGTGAATTCCATATGTCGCTTTCCAAGACTAGCTCCCACTCCCTTCTCGTCCTTCTTGAGCACATGGCACTCCCTATTGTCTTTGCAGCGAGAGGCACCCCTCCACACTTCTTTACGATTTCCTGACCTATCTCTTCCAATTCTGAACGCTCTTCTGTATGCCGATGCACAAGTGCTTTGCGTCTGAACACTAACCAGCAATCATCATCGGATAAGACTGCCAGTTTGTGTATGTGAGCCCTTCCCATCACCCATGCAACCTTTTCATTACGAGTTGTTATGATGATTCGACTCCCTAATGCCCCAGCTTGAAAGGGAAGTCTCAGTTTGTCCCACTTCTCGCTATCTTCACTCCAAATGTCATCAAGCACAAGCAAAAATCTTTTTCCACGCAACATTTCATGAAGGCGAAGTTGCAGCTGATCCAAGTCGAAATTTTCATCCTTAAACTCAGTGTTTGCAGATTTTATAATTGATTTCGTAATTCGTTTCACATCGAAATCTTCAGAAACACATGCCCACATTCTCATCTCAAAATGCCCCTTGACTTTCTCATCGTTGTAGGCGAGTTGAGCAAGGGTGGTCTTCCCCACCCCCCCCATTCCAACGACAGAAATGACGAAGGGCACCTCATTCACCTCTCCACTACACTCCATCAGCAACAAGTTTAGGACTTCATTCTTGTCATCTTCTCTGCCAACAACTGACGATCGGTCAAGTAGGGAGCCTATCTCTCGCTCTCTGATCTCTCCCCGCCTCACTTCACTCTCCCCACTATCTCCTCTAAGACCCAATAGGTTCTTCTCTTTTTCGATATCATCTAATCTACCCCTCACCTCCTTTATCCTACTCCCAATTTTGTGGCGTAGCACGACATGATTGAAGCAGTTAACAGGTGAGAGGAAGCTTCCTACCTTCTTCTTGCTGAAACAGGACACATCATACTCATCAGGTGCTTGTGATCTGAGAGCTTCTATCGTCCATTCATCTAGTATGTCATCCACATCATAGGCCACACCTTTGAGCTTCTCCAACCAGATCTTCACAGCTTCGTCCTTCATTCGCAGAGTTTCAGCATCTTTTAGCACAGCCTGGATCAAGGTGAACGTACTGGAAAGCTTTTCAATCTCGTTGGCGACACCCATGAACAAAGCCACCTCATCTTGGAGTATGGTGTTCAACTTCTCCACTACAATCGAGATGAGTGAATCAACCATGCTTTCTTTCTCCTTGTTTTGGTATGTAGATGGGAAGAAGTGAGGAATTTGAGTTCAAATAGGTTTAGAAATAGGAAATGGGAAGGACTTTGAAGATATGGAATAGAGAGATAGAGGAAATAGAAAATGGGAAGGACTTTGAAGATATGGAAGAGAGAGAGAGAGAGAGAGAGAGAGAGAGAGAGAGAGAGAGAGAGAGAGAGAGAGAGAGAGAGAGAGAGAGAGGAAATAGGAAATGGGAAGGACTTTGAAGATATGGAATAAAGAGAGATGGGAAGGACTTTGAAGATATGGAATAGAGAGAGAGAGAGAGAGGAAATAGGAAATGGGAAGGACTTTAAAGATATGGAATAAAGAGAGATGGGAAGGACTTTGAAGATATGGAATAGAGAGAGAGAGGAACTAGGAAATGGGAAGGACTTCGAAGATATGGAAGAGAGAGAGAGAGAGAGAGAGAGAGAGAGAGAGAGAGAGAGAGAGAGAGAGAGAGAGAGAGAGAGAGAGAGAGAGAGAGAGAGAGAGGAAATAGGAAATGGGAAGGACTTTGAAGATATGGAATAAAGAGAGATGGGAAGGACTTTGAAGATATGGAATAGAGAGAGAGAGAGGAAATAGGAAATGGGAAGGACTTTAAAGATATGGAATAAAGAGAGATGGGAAGGACTTTGAAGATATGGAAGAGAGAGAGAGAGAGAGAGAGAGAGAGAGAGAGAGAGAGAGAGAGAGAGAGAGAGAGAGAGAGAGAGAGAGAGAGAGAGAATAGGAAATGGGAAGGACTTTGAAGATATGGAATAGGGTGTGAGAGAGAGAGAGAGAGAGAGAGAGAGAGAGAGAGAGAGAGAGAGAGAGAGAGAGAGAGAGAGAGAGAGAGAGAGAGAGAGAGAGAGAGAGGAAATAAGAAATAGGAAGGACTTTGAAGATATGGAATAGAGAGAGAGATGCAAATGTTGTTTTGCAGTAGTTAGTTGGTACAACTGAACGCAACATTTTATAGTTAGTGTTTGATCAAAAGCATATTGTTTCATCTACTCTTTATTCAAGGATTGATTCAAAACCTACCCTCCACTTCAAGTTTAAATAGTTACTCCAAATAAAGGTATGGAATAATATTATCTTGACTCAAGCATATGCGCTTGTTCTTAGCTTTGACAAGTGTGGCCCATGGCTTAGACAATCTAGACTGTTGATCTGATGTAATCCACGATCCAAACACTTCAGTTGGAATCCAATGGATGGACTGTCAAGAAAAGGACAGGGAAATGATTCCTATCCAACTCAAGTATTGCTAATGATTTTGATGACTTGGATGTTCTAATTAATCTGGGTAGGTGCATCGCCATTCTGCAATAAGACCTGTTTGATCATCCATGCTGGGGTAATGATCTATGGGCCCCACTTGAATGGACTGATGCTTTGCAATGAGGTTTTCACAATATCCATTGGTTGAGGTTCCTCTTCCAAGTAGAACACGTCACTAAGAATAACATGTGATCAAAGTAAGAGAAGATGCTGCAAGGAAGGAATTCCTTTTAACCAAAGCACTAATGATCCATTCCTCCAACAACGAGAAAAGGTTTATGCTTGTGTGGGAATCCCAACACAAATTTCAAAATAAATTTTAGAACTTTTAAATCTTAGAATGCTACTGGATTCCCACTTACCATCCATTGATCATGAGAGATTAATGGGCACAAGATTCTCGGCAAGGTTTGAAGTATCAGCCAAAATCGGTATATGTATATGCCATTTTTGGCCTGGAACGACGCATGGTTAAAAGACTCAGTGACTCAGATTGACTCATTCTGCCCTGAGTTGAGTCATCAATTGGCTGAGTCAGGGGTGACTCAGGTGTCGAACCAATCCATATTGCATTGGGACCCACCGTGGTGACTATCTACCCATCCAACCCATTCAAAAGATGCCTCCTACTAAGATGAGGGGCACTGGGAAAATCAGGCCGATCATGTAGGCCAAACCACTTGAATTTAAAGGTCTCCTTTGGCCTGGCCGGCTTGAATTTTTTATCAGCCTGATTTTTGGGGTGTCTTATCTTCATGGTGGGCCACAAGTGTTGGATGATTTAGATTCCACACACATCAATGTGGAGCAAGCAAAAATACAGTGGATCCTTATAGGGCCATAAAGGCCATTACGTAAAGGTAACGGTGGCAACCGTACATGTTATGGAGTCGTAATGGCAGTAACAACCGTTATGGAAAAAAAATTACCCGTAATTGCCGTTAATGGCACATTATGTCGCTATAAAGGCCATAACAGCCCCATAATTGTCTGTTATAAGGCAAATACAGGTTTTACATCCTTTTTAATCAACATTACGGGGGCAGATACATGTTTTTCGGAATTTTCTTTTTCAATTAAAAAAAAAAAAAAAAAGAGACCGTAATGGCCGTTACAGGGGACGTAACAGCCATTACAACCTGTATCATAAAGGTTACGGTGGTGGCAGACCGTTACTGTTACAAAAAACCTTGGGTGGGTCCCATGTTTTTCCCCACTATGGGGGAGGAGAGTAACTAATATAGTTCCTGTGTACAGTCAATCTTCATCCATATAAACATCCATTAAAAAAAAAAAAAACATCTGATCACCTGAACATATGCATTTATGGATTGGGCCATGTAAGCTGATGGACGTGGAGAGAAAAATGATCATTTCTTTGATTGAAAATGGTGATAAACAATACATGGTAAATAGTTTGGGAATTCACTCACTCACTCTCAAGGATAATATAAAAGTTCTCATAAAGAAAGAAAACATACAATGTGCAGATAAAATGTCCAAAAAATTGGGTTTTGGCTATGTTCAAGAGCCCAAAGCAGCAGAAATTCAACCAAATTCAGTTTTTGGGAGGAACCATTTGGGAGTTTAAATGTGATTTTGCGGATTCTTTTCAATATCAGTGTAGTTTTAGACATATCAAAAAACCCAAAAACTCAACTCTGTTCATCCGGTCAGATTGACTTTCAAAGACTTGAACCAAACTCTACTTGATGTCCAATAATTTAAAAATAAAATAAAATTACAGATACTAAGAAATACCCAAAATAGTTAGAATTAATCTTAGTACTAAAAAAAATTAGAAAAACTATCATCAAACTATCAATTGCTGCACTAGTTCAGTGCGTCCCTCCCTATCAAGGGTTTGATTTCCTTCTCTGGTACTTGTTTATTTGTATGATAACACTGACCCATGAGTTTGGAGTCTGCCCAAGTTGCATCGAGTCAACTTAATGAGTCTTACCAAGTCATGAGATTCAGTCAAACCCAGGAATGACATTCCAAGGGACACGGCTCAAAATCTCACCTAGTCGATTCAGCCGAACTAGAACTATGGCTTTTGACATTTAGATCTCACAATCATCAAAAGAATATCTCATCCAATTAAAAGCACGATAGACAAAACGTTTCCCTCCTTGCTTCCATTCCTACACATGTACAAGTTGGCAAATAATCATTCTTCTTTTTTAAATACATGAATCAAGTAATCACAGTGACCTGCATATAATCCTTTAACCAGACATGGACATCAGTGTTCCCATGGATATCATCATGTTGACCACACATGCACTTCAGATGGTCAGTCTCTCACCATGGATAGCCTACGTGACAGAAATCAGCTTCTCATCATCCATGCATTCTTGGAAATTTAGACCATGGTTTCAACCTGCCTTTGCATCGATGTTTGAGGATCTTTGATTTTATGGATTTCACACAAGGTCAAAAGCTGAATTAGGTCAAAATCCAGAGGCCAAAGAATGGGAGAAAACACGAAAAACAGACTTAAAACCATAAAGAGCTATGCAGTGCTCATAAACAAATCAAAACAAAAGTTCATAAGGCAATGAAGTAGGTTTGCATTCTTCCTATACTGAAAACAATCTCCTCAGCAATCTAAGCACATTATAAACATATGAAGAAGTGTTGTAATTGCACACATACCTCCAAAATCCAGTTGCCTATGCATGCTTAGGATACTTTCTAGTACATGCTACTGACATGACATTCCATGCTTCTGAGATGAGCTTGAACTCCAGGAGTGGCAATGGGTCGGATCAGCCAGTTAGGAGCAGGCTAAATGGGTAGTGGTCAGGCTCGGTTTAGAAAATGTGGCCCATTTAAGTAAACTGGTCAGCCCCAGGTTGAGTGCTACCCAACTTGGGCTGCCCATATAGCTTATGAATGGTTTGGGCCAGATGACCTGACTCAGCCCAAAACCTGATCAAATGAATTAATAGACACTAGCATATATCTGCTAATTGTGCAAAGCTGTGCATTCTTTTAGCTCCATATTCCATCGTAAGACCAGAGTGTGGTTATGCTGGGTTGGGTTAAGTCAGTGAAGCCCGACCCAGTTACAGTTAAATGGGTCAGGCCAGGTCGGGTTGGGCTTGTGCTTGATGAATTTTAAGTGTTTACCGTCAGGCAATAGGGTAATTGACCATGGGGAAGGGTTTGGGCTGGAATTCTTGGCCTGGTTAGTAAATGGGCAGAGCTTGGGTTGACCCCTACCAGATCCAAATCTGACTCATTGCCACCCCTATTGGAGACCCGATTGGAGACTACAACAACAACACCATGCCAATAAAAATCCAAAACTATTTGAAATATTAGCAGAAATTTCAATTCCTTCTAGAAGAATGTTTGAAACATTCCGCAAAGTCGGTGGCTTGCAAATGGACGTCTCTTACCTTAGATTGCAAGTACAATGCGAATTTCAGGGGACTTCAATAGAAAATGGCTACCATAGAAATGACATTAAATAATAATGAGGTGAACATGAGTTTATAAAAGAAGTACAGTTCAAATGAAGCAAAGTTGGAACTTTTGATAATAAATATACAATATTCCCAAGCATTTCAATTTGCATTCAGCATCTACGTTCCTTCCACAACACCTGTCCCCCGGTGAGGAGTCTCGAACACAAGACCTTCTCCTCTAATACCAATTTGATGCAGGATAATTAACCACTTGTTCTAAAAGCTCAAATTGTTAGAGTATGGTGAATTAATCCATTTATCTCATAGCCTAGACCCCACATCTCATGGGTTAGGACCTCGACCGAACCCCCCTCGTGAGCCTCAAATCACATGCGTATCGCCTCACACGGGCCATCCATCCAGAGTGTGTCCCCGCATCCCACAGGCTACCCGACTTGAGCCCGGTGTGAAATGCGCATTAAATCACCCCCGGTGAGAAGTTTCGAACACGAGACCTCTCCCATGCGCCCCGCCAACCCCAAGTGTGCCCCTGCATCCCACAGGCGACTCCACTCGAGTCCGGTGTGAAAATGCCCCTGCATTACATTCTACCAAACAAACTTTGACATTTCACAATCGTGCTCTGCGTCCGTCAAGATATGACAGTGTTTCTCAATGAACTTTGTCACAACCCATCTATTCTCCGCTTCCCTTCTAACCTCAAGCCTTGCAGGACAACCAATCCTAGTGATTGGTCTCGGAGCTCTCTTGCGGTCTGAATTCTCTAGAAACTTCTTTTCTCTCTTCCCTTCTTTGGAACAATACATAGCTCGGAAAACCACAACCTTCAACTTCTGGGATTTTTTCACTTGATTAAGGCGTACGCTAAAGAGGCATAGCTTGGCATATGCATTATAGAATTCTATGGCAGCCTCTTCTGATTCAAACTCCCTCCCTACATGCGGTTTGCTGTCATCAGGTGCTACTGGTATAACCTCCAATTCAGGTTCCACACCTATTTCAGCCCCCGTAAGATCTACAGACATAACAGGTTCAATAGATGAAATTGGGTCTATGGATCCTACTAACAATGTGGGCTGTGCAAAGTCACCAGAACCTGTGGACTCTGGGCCAACAGCTGATTGAATCTGATCTTTCTTTGGATATGAAGTTAATGCCTCTGCTGTTGTTGAACCACTTTCCGTGTCACATCCCAAGGTTGAAGCAAGTTACCTAAGTAAGATTCCATAAAAGACATCATCACATAGGTTAGTTTGGCTTGATGTGTAGATTCACTTATACAAGACTAGATAGTTGAATAGCTATTCTTACACAACTGAAACACACACACAAGTAAAAGATTTTCCAAATATATGTTGCTGTTGATTTTTCATGTTGCTTTCTCGGTGTAAGAGACCTCACACCATGAAAAATCAATGAACGCTCGTATATTCAGAAAAGTAAAACAATTTCCAAATATATGTCACTCTTGATTTTTCATGTCACAGAAACTGTGTAAGAAACTTTACAGCATGAAAATCAATGAATGCTCATATATTCAGAAAAGAGATTTCGCCAGACGGTATTGAAAATTTGAAACCATTTGTTCAAGAACAGTACAAAGGACAATCCAAGGATTTACGTATCGATCACATACTATATTTTGGGAGACCAAATTGATTGAATATTCTCAACATAATCACACTTAAACTACACTATTAGACTATAACACATGTAAACCGTTTAATTGGTTAAGTTTATTCATTGTAATTATAAAAAAAAAAAAAAAAACCTTTGGTAAGCCTCCACATGTGCATAAGGCGGCCCACCTACATGCCACCATATATGCCAATGTGTAACATGGGTGCGAGATCTAAACCCACTTAAACAGAGTTTAGATCGTGCATCCATGTGTCACATGAACACATTTGGTGGCATGTAGATCATCATCATCATCATCATCTAAAGCCTTATCGAATCAGCTACATGAATCCAGTTACAAGTTATAGCATAAGCTTGTGGGGTATTTGATAGGCGGGTCCCGTCATTTTTTTGAGGTGAAGTCCATTCAAACTTCCTCCCAACATGAGGTTTGCTGTCTTCAGTTGCTACTGCTATGACCTCCAATTCAGGTTCTATACGATTTGATGTAGAGTGGGTCACGGTCACTTTCATGTCTAAGATGGACCAGAGAATGCCTGGTCGGAGGCAGGAGTGATCTGGATCGTCAGAACCTTAAAACAGGCGGATCTCGCAAACTGGAATGAGTTATTCCATGTACCATATATGATTTTGGGGTAGGAGAAGCTACTTTAGCCAACCAACCCTGCGAAACAGGTTTCCATGCTGAATTTGCGAGATTCCATCAGATCGACAGTCGAAAGTCCTTTTTAATTCTGTTTTTACTATTTATGGTAAGTTTTAGTTCAATCATAACTTTTGATCCATTGAGGTGAAGTCCTGATGGAAAGCTTGTAAGTTTGTTCATAAAAATAAACATATTTGCTCGCATGATTAAAAAAAAAAAAAAAAAAAGAAGTTATGTATGAGCTTGACACCGCCTGTCAACCTAACACAACGCTTCTTTATCCTAGCTTGGGACAAGCAATGAGAGCATTATTATGTAAGTTGATTACAACCAAATACTATCTAATAGTTTATTACATAGTTTGATTACAATCAATGAGTTATTTGGTGGCATGCAAATGGATGCTTATAAAGCATGATTTTAGAGGTTTTTAGGCATGATTTATGTGGTGTGGCCCACTGAATTTTCGGTTGATCTGGATTCCGGAATACAAGGAGAATAGGTGGAGGCACTTGTGGTGTATGGATTTGATGACACTAAAACATCACGGTGGATCCCAGATATCAATTTGTGCATGAAACTTATCCAATGAACGTTTGCATCGGATGATAAACAGAAAGTGAGGACAGGATCCGGTATAAATGTTTCCAGGATATGCCTAACATACAAATCGATGTGTGGGGGCCACTGTGATGTTTTTATGGCATCCAATACTCAGGCAGGAGACACTATGCAAATTCATTCCTAAGACCTCTAAAATCACTATCTTGTGGCCCACCTGAGTTTCTCAGTAGGCTACTTTTTTTGACATCCATTCAACCCAGAAAGATGCATTTTCCAAATGGATTAGATGGCGAATAGAGAACACAGTGTGACACAAGGATGAACGTGATGAGGTCGATCACCGTATTCCTCAAGGATAACTACTCCGAATTCACGGAGCTTCTCTGGATTCCTCATAGAGACTTTTTGAATCCACGAGGAAAGAAAGCAAGAAAATATAAATAAATTCTAATAAATTCTAAATTTAATTAATGCATGAAATAAACGAGTTCACAACCCTTTAAATAGAGATCAAGCAATGAGAGAGAAATCATAAGCAAACTACAAATAAAACTTCTAGAATTCGCAACTTACTGTAAATAGTAAACTTACTATTTATAGACAGTCGTGATGTCTAGTAGTGCGCAAGGTTTTCGGCCAAAAATAGTAAGTGTCCTATTTTGCTTCACCAAACCGTTCTCCTCATTATTCTAAGCTCTTTTCATGCTGGGTGCAACTCTAAAGTCCAACAGATAAAGAGTTATAGTCAAACTAAAACTTACCATTTATAGTAAAAACGAAATTATAATAGGGAAACCATTGTCAATCTATGGGTGTTTTGCAAATCCGGCTTGTGCAACCTGGCATAGCGGGGTCGCTCGTGCTACCCCAAAATCATGTATTTTACGTCCGGTAACTCATTCCGGATTGTGAGATACGGCCGATCTAAGGCCCGACGGTTCAGATCACTTTTGTCGTCAACCAGGCCTTTTCTGATCCATCTTGGCCATAAAACAGTCTGCGACCCGCTCTACATCACAGTGAGTCCCACATTGTCCAAATGGATTAGATATCGAAGTTGAAAGATATGATGTTTTCAATGGTAACCTTTCAATT
The DNA here is from genome assembly GCF_029962835.1 of Magnolia sinica. Classification (NCBI taxonomy): domain Eukaryota; kingdom Viridiplantae; phylum Streptophyta; class Magnoliopsida; order Magnoliales; family Magnoliaceae; genus Magnolia; species Magnolia sinica. The sequence continues at coordinate 2,098,559 of NC_080579.1, forward strand.
ACCACTGTTTCATGTGAAAATGCCTACTTCAGCTTCGGATCTGCCTCATTTTTTTCTCCTATCTTAAGATAAGCAGAGAAAATGATGTACAATGCAGATAAAATGCATACATCAGGCCCACAAAGCTTTGACACCAGCTAGTTGGTGTTGGGATGACCAGACAAATCCACCTGAGTAGGGTTTTTTTTTTTTTGGGTTAGCCTGTTAGTACACACCCGTGTCAGTATACACACTCCATGTTAGCCAACCCTGCTAGGGATCGATACCAAGACCTCAAGTGTTGAAACGAGGTATCTCCGCTCAGTCTACCAGTTGAGCTATGGATCTGGGTGTCCTGAGTAGGTTTACTTAAGTCTCTATCAGACATGGACATCACTGGTCCCATGGATGCCGTTATTTTAATCACACATACAATCCTTTAATTAGACATGGTCAATACCATTTACACAAAAAGATAACAATTCATTTCGTTTTGTAGGCAATTATAACCATCCCATTCATGGACTGGAAAAGGATGGTATAGAAAAAAGGCCAAATTAAGGATGGATTGGATCATCTGATTGATGTGATTTTTGCACGGTAGCCTGTGGAATGTGTTTTGGACTTGATGAACGGTTCAAATTGATGTGATTTTTGCACGGTAGCCTGTGGAATGTGTTTTGGACTTGATGAACGGTTCAGATTAATCAATTTGAATGTCTAAGAAAACCAATGTGACTAAGAGCTGTATAACTTACAGTACTGTCAGTGCACTGGTGCACTCTCTATTGATGGTAGATATTATTGAAGGTACTATATGGTAGCTTACCATGTAGGCCTGTGCGTTGGACGTCCACCCCATTAATCTGATGAACCTTTCCATCGTCGGCCATGAACTTAAAATCAGGGCAATTCATGACTGAGGCGTGCTACACCACAAACATCAATTGAGAGTGAATTTCCGCCCATTGAAACCTTCCTAATTGTGTAGAGGACCCAATGAGATGTGGTTCAGATATCCCGCCCATCTATTGTGGGCCTACCACTTGGATGAGGGTCACACCAAATCTCAGGCCATTCTAAAAATCAGATGGGCCCTACCAAGTGCTTTTAGATGTTTTAAGCATAATTTCTAATATTTTCATATGGTGTGGACCTTATGGCCCACCTGAGTTCAGGATATGGCTGATTTTTGGGACATGCTATAACCCAGGGGGGACCCACCAAATGAATGGTGTGGATGTCCGTCATCTGGTCCACATAATGGCCTATATTGATTGGGTTTGTATGATTAATTGAGGGTTAGTAAATATGAGAGATGTGGCTTATTTTTCCATTGGTGGTCCTCATGATAGGAGGTGGATTGCCTACTGAAGCTACCAGTAGCGTGGTGGCTAGTTGATGGTGCTCTATGGTTCATCTATTTTTTAAAAGATCAATTTAGGGCATGAGACTAAAAATGAGGCAGATCCAAACCTCAAGTGGACCACACTACAAAAAATAGTAGTTATTGAATGCCAACTATTTAAAACTTCCCAAGGCCCTTTGTAATGTTTATTTGCCATCCAACCTGTTGATTAAGTCACACACACCTAGATGAATGGAAAACATAAATATCAGCTTCATCCAAAACTCTAGTGCCCCCAAGAAGTTTTTAATGATGGGCCTTCAAGTTCAATTACCATTGTTTCTTGTGGCATGGTCCACAAGGTTGCAAGTTCTGCATTTGGTGGACATTTGATGGAATCCAAAAGGTTGGAATTTTTTTTTCTTTTTCTTTTTCTGTTTTGGTTAACACACCCATACATCACACACTCACACACTCACACCATATGGCCACTTGATTCCCGGTACCAGTATTGAAATAGACCCTTATTACTAACAAGGGGTGGAGAGAATTATATTCTCTAAGATTATACTCTCTAAGGATATTACTTGATGAGAGTTTTCTTGCATAAAAGAAAAGTAGGAAAGAAGTAAGTCATATATTTATGATATCTATTATTTTTAGTTTAGAAGAAATAAGTATGATATTGTTCTATTTTGTCGAACTACATCCGTTATACTTATTTTTTCTTTGACCATTGGGTTTGTTGTTTGAGACTTTTTCTCTAAGGTTTTGCATTGCCTATATTAAACATGTTGAGGTACTTTCGACAACATGAAATGCATGATTTTTGCCCCAAGTCATCATTAGTGCCTAATGAGTTCTAAAATGTCGATTTTATGAGGCTTATGGTAGATGGGCAATACCCTAAAGATTGGAATCATGGGAGCTTTCTATCAGGATCATTTTCAAGGCAATCACGCACCCGGTTGAAACCTTCTTAAGGCCCACCATAATGTTTATTTTCCATCCAATTAACCATTTGATAAGGTTACACGGACCTCTATTAAGGGAAAATACAAATATCAACCCCATCTAAATTTTTGTGGGCCTCAACAAGTTTTTAATGGTGGGTGTCATCATCCCCACTATTGCATGTGGTGTGGTCCACTTGAGTTTCATATCCACTCATTTTTAGGGTTGTGCCCTAAGATGACTTGAATAAAATAAACAGATGGACGACATAGATATAAAACATATACATGATGGTGGTCTCCACACTGCCCAAACACATTACCACATCACCACCACCAATATGCAGAAAGGCATTAAAATCAACGGCTATGATCTCTGAATTTAAAAGATTTTTTGGGGCGCCCTCTATCAACAGTGGATCCTACTTTTTTTCCTTTTTTTTTTCCCGATTAAAAAAGCTTTGAGAAAGGCCCAGCAGTCAGTTATGCTGGGCTGTGCCCAGGCCCATTTGTATTATCATCTTTAAGAAAGTAGATCTCGAGGAGCGTCGGCGCTCGTCCTCGCACGACAGGTATCTACACCAGCTACGTGGACACGGATTTCCTGCTAAAGCCTAAAGCCTTTTCCAGTAACTTACTGTGCTGAGAAGCGAGGTGGGGCCCACCGTGATGTTTGTTAGATATCCACTCTGTCCTTTCATTTTGAGAGCTCATTTTAGTAATTAAAACCAAAAATGAGCCTAATCCAATACTCAACTGGGCCACACCAGTGGGAACTGAGGAAAGAAATTATTACCATTGAAACCTTCCTAGGCTCAATCGTGATGTTTATATGACATCTAAACCGTTTATAAGTTAATTCCTGAGATGAACCGAAAACACAGGAAAAAATAGCTTGATACAAAAATTTTATGGTCATATAGATGTTTCAACGGTGGTCGTTCAATCCTCAATCTTTCCTCTCATGCGCTCACGTGAATCTTGGATCCTACTCATATTTGGTTGAATTTCCTAAAATGAGCTTGAAAATCAGATGGAGGGGAAGGATTTCACAAAAAAAATCACGGTGGCCCTATATAGGTTACCACTTACCAGCGCATGAAGTTCCTACCAAAGGCTTCACATCCGCGTCCGTATGGACGGTCTTCAAAGGGGCTACGTAGTATCTTAGAGCGTGAGCCAAAAAATCTATTTTTTCCAGCTCACTGTGGGGGCCACCTTGATACATGTGTTGTATATTCATGCTATCCATCTATTTTTTCCGGCTCATTTTAAGGCATGGCCTAAAAAATGTAAGTAGATTCAAATATCAAGCTGACCATACCAGCGGTTAGTAATCACTGACTCAAGGTCTTTTCAAAAGTAGTTTCTTTATATAAATTTACGCCACATGCGGCACACATTTGTGAAATCCAAGCCATCCATCATATTGGGCCTGTTGTGTTAATGCTTTTGGAAAAATTTTGGCTTTCCAACTTTGAAGATGAGCTATAGTGTGTAAAAAGGAATACAAGTAGGGAAGACATTTTATTCTAATAATGTAGATTGTTGTTTTGTAGAATGGCTTGATGTTTGCGCAAGGGTATTATACAGTGAGCAACTCCTTATGTGCAGCTTGGATCTTAAGCACACATGAGATGATTCATAAAATTACTTTTTGTAGTGTCCTATCCGACTTGACCAGATTATTTTTCTAATTTTTCTAAACACTTTTCATGTTGGTCACAACTCTTATATAGTCCATTAAAGTAAAACTTACTAAAAATAGTAAAAATGAAAATAAACATGGAATTCGACGGTCATAGGATGGAATCTAGCAAATTTAGCATGGGCAATCCGGCTTTGCTAGGTTGGTTGGCTAAAGTAGTTCATCCTACCCCAAAATCATATATGGTATGTCAAGTAACTCATTCCGATTTGCAAAATATGCTATTTTAAGGTTCCGATGGTCTTGATGCCTTTTGCTTCTGATCAAGCCTTCTCTAATCCATCTTGGATATAAAAGTGCCCACAACCTGCTCTACATTAGCATCTTACTATAGTGCAGGGCATTTTCACATCAAGTGGGATGCAGGATACATTTAGGGGCGCCCTCTATCAACAGTGGATCCTACTTTCTTTCTTTTTTTCAGATTAAAAAAAGCTTGGAGAAAGGCCCAGCAGTCTGTTATGCTGGGCTGAGCCCAGGCCCATTTTTATTGCCATCTTTGAGAAAGGCAACTATGCAGACATGGATTTTTGTGTGCGCGCGTGCGTGTGACGGTGGACGGTATCATCAAAAGCTTTATTAATAAAAGAAAAATTACATAAGGAGGAAGGGGAGAAACAACCTGACCTCCTAAACAACAAACAAATAAAAAAAAAAGGCAGTAAACATTTAATAAACATCTTTTGTTTAAAATTAAATCTCAAGGAAAAAAAAAAAAAAAAAGTAGAGCAGTTACACACACTGCAACAATACAGTTTAGGAAAAGAGAAGCAAATGAAAAGCAGCTATCGTTGATTTCTCTCTCCAACTCCTCTTAGAAGATAAAGAATGTGATATTGGGGATGTGGGCAATCTTGTAGCGATCTTCTCCTCCTTCTCGGCAGCGTTCTTCTAAGACTGGACATTGGTAGATATTCAGTTTTTGAAGCATGGTGAGGTGTTGCAACTCCTTTGGTAGAGAGGTCAACTCTGGGCAGTTCCAGATATCCAATTCTCGAAGCATGGTGAGGTGTTGCAACTCCTCTGGTAGAGACCTTAAATTAAAACAATACTTGATCTCCAGAGTTTGGAGGGCTTTGAGTTGTCCCAACCAACCACATGGGAACGATGTCAGCTCTGGACGGTTCCAAATCGCCAAATGGTTAAGGTTGGGGAGGACGGGTAAGGGCACACCGGATGACATTCCAACATCACTTGCATACAAAGTCAGCTTCTGGAGGAGTGGTGGAAGGTTGCTGGGCAACGCCTTTAGCTTTGGGCATTCTTTTATTTCTAATTCCAGGAGTGATGGCATAACCTCTCCATCATCTCCACCTCTCAATTCCCACTCCTCCCAATTTTGCATGTCGGAGAAGCTGAGAGTATGGAGCTTTGGGAATGACACAACACCACCACTTCCATCATTATTATCATCCCCACTAAACTCACCACCCACCTTTCTCACCTCTTTCATTCCTTCAATATAAAGGTATTTAAGGGATGGTAGTTTCCCAAGACCAGGCAGTTGTTTACACTTAATACAAAAAAAGAGTTCCACCTTGACTAGATTGGAGAAAACCGGATCCTCTGTCCACTTGGGAAACTTGGAACCTTCGTATCTCTGTATTTCCAACTCTTTTAAATTTGTGTGGGGCTGGAGGATCTCAAAAACGTCCTCATTGAATTCATGATACTCATAATTGAAACATAGCCCATGAAGGTGCCGCTTCTGACACAGTTCTCCCTCCATAGCTTCATCTCTGCTCCTGACATTTTTCAAGCCAGTAATTACAAGACTTCCTTGAAGATGATTGAGGTGTTTCAGTTCTCCCCATTTACAACCTTCATCGTCACCCCCAACTATGAACTTTGTTAATGTCCGAAGGCTACTTAGTTTCCCTATGCCCTGCGGTAAGTACTTCAACTCCCGAGTGCCTTCTAATTCTAAATGTCTCAGGCCAATCATGTTTCTCAGACCTCTAGGCAGTTTTTTTAGCTGAAAACACCTATTAAGTATCAAGGTCTGTAAATTTCTACAATTACTCACCTCCTCTGGCAACTCCTCTATCTCTGTCACTGATAAATCAAGATATCTCAAGTGCTTCAATTTTCCTACTGTTCGGGGCAATTTCTGAATGCTAGTGAGACTCTAAGTCCAATGCCCTGAGGTGCCTGAAATGATGAAATAAATTGTTTGGCACCCTGGAGATTGTTGAGTCGCGTAGCAAACTGTAGATTCTTGAGTCACGTAGCAACGTCCGCAGCTTTTGTGCCTTATACAAAGTGGCCCAATCTCTGTCACCTGCGCCATCACTGTCAACTTTGTCATCTCTGTCACCTGCGTCATCACTGTCAATTAAAAACAAATGGCGGAGATTATTTAGGTTCAATGAGGATTGCTTTCTCATCTCCACCAGTGAACACTCACTTCCAGCAACAGATTGTGCAAGATCATGAACCAAATCATGCATCTTCCACCAGAGTACGTTCTTGTCGGTGTCGAGTTCTGCATCTTGGAGCAATGAGCGTCTTAGTAAATCATCGAAATACAGCCCACCAGTTTCCTCCATATCTCTGCTTCTGATGAAACCTTGTGCCACCCATAGCTTGACTATCAAATCCTTCTTTATCTCCCAATCTTTCGGGAAGATGGAGAAATATGCGAAGCATTGCTTCAAAGCAGGGGGTAAGTCATGGTAGCTGAGTAACAGAGCTGGTAAAATGCCTTGTAAGACATCATTTGAATTCCATATGTCACTTTGCAAGACGAGCTCCCACTCCCTTCTTGTCCTTCTTGAGCACATGACACTCCCTATTGTCTTCGCTGCGAGAGGCACCCCACCACACTTCTTTACGATTTCCTTTCCAATCGCTTCCAACTCTGAATGCTCTTCTGCACTCCGATGCTCAAGCGCTTTATGCCTGAACACTAACCAGCAATCATCATCGGATAAGACTGCCAGTTTGTGCATGTGACCCCTTCCCATTGCAAATGCAACCTTTTCACTACGAGTGGTTATGATGATTCGACTCCCTAATGCACCCGCTTGGAATGGAAGTCTTAGTTTGTCCCACTTCTCACTATCTTCACTCCAAATGTCATCAAGAACAAGCAAGAACCGCTTTCCGTGCAACATTTCACGAAAGCGGCATTGCAACTGATCCAAGTCTAATGACTCGCAACCAGTCCCTGTTGCAGATTGTATAATTGATTTTGTAATCCGTTTCACATCAAAATCTTCAGAAACACACACCCACATTCTCATGTCGAAATGACCCTTGACATCCTCACCGTTGTAGGTGAGCTGGGCAAGGGTGGTTTTGCCCAAGCCCCCCATGCCAACGATAGAAATGACGATGGGCACTTCCTTCACCTCGTCGCGAATCTCATTTAGCAATAGCTTCACTATTTCATTTCTTTCATTTTCTCTTCCAACCATTGTTGATGTGTCCACTTGGGAGGTTGTTTCACGCTCTCCGATTTCATGCGGCTTCTCTGCGTTATCCATTTTAAAATGCAATCCATTCTTTTCCTTCTCAATCTCTTCTAACCTTTCCCAAGCATCCTTTATCTTATTCCCAATTCTATGGCGAAATACAACATGACTGAAACAAGAAAAAGGCGAAAGGATGTTCTGCACCTTTATATTGCAACAATGTGATTGATCATCTTCATTGCCTTGTGATTTGAGTGCTTCTGTTGCCCACTCGTCTAGTATGTCATCGATATCATAGGCCACATCTTTGAGCTTCTGCAACCAATCCTTCACTGAAGTTTCTTTAAGACGCCGAGTCTCAGCATCTTCAAGCACAGCCTTGATGGCAGTGAATGCACTAGAAAGCTTTCTGAGCTCTTTCGTGACACCGACCAACAAAGCCACCTCATCTTCAAGAAATTTGTCCAATTTCTCTATCGCCAATGAAACCAGTGAATCAACCATGTTTTCTTTCTCCTTTTCGTATATAGATGGGAAGAAGGGAGGAATGTAAGTTCAAAAAGGTGTAGAAATAGAAAATGGGAAGGATTTTGAAGCTATGGAATTGTGAGAGAGAGAGAGAGAGAGAGAGAGAGAGAGAGAGAGAGAGAGGAAATAGGAAATGGGAAGGACTGTGAAGATATGGAATAGGGAGAGAGGAAATAGGAAATGGGAAGGACTTTGAAGATATGGAATAGAGAGAGAGATGCAAATGTTGTTTTGCAGTTGTTGGTGGGTACAACTGAATGCGACATTTTATAGTTAGTGTTTGATCAAAAGCATATTATTTCATCTACTCTTTATTCAAGGATTGATGCAAAACCTTCCCTCCACTTCAAGTTTAAATACTTACTCCAAATAAAGGTATGGAATAATATTATCTTGGCTCAAGCATATGCGCATGTCCTTAGCTTTGACAAGTGTGGCCCATGGCTTGGACAATCTAGACTGTTGATCTGATGTGCTCCACGATCCAAACACTTCAGTTGGAATCCAATGGATGGACTGTCAAGAAAAGGACAGGGAAATGATTACTATCCAACTCAAGTATTGCTAATGATTTTGATGACTTGGATATTCTAATCTGGGTAGGTGCATCGCCATTCTGCAATAAGACCTGTTTGATCATCCATGCTGGGGTAATGATCTATGGGCCCCACTTGAATGGACTGATGCTTTGCAATGAGGTTTTCACAGTAGCCATTGGTTGAGGTTCCTCTTCCAACACGTCACTAAGAATAACATGTGATCAAGGTAAGAGAAGATGCCGCAAGGAAGGAATTCCTTTTAACCAAAGCACTAATGATCCATTCCTCCAACAACCAGAAAAGGTTTATGCTTGTGTGGGAATCCCAACACAATTTTCAAAATACATTTTAGAACTTTTAAATCTTAAAATGCTACTGGATTCCCACCAACCATCCATTGATCATGAGAGATTAATGGGCACAAGATTCTTGGCAAGGTTTGAAGTATCAGACAAAACCGGTATATGTATATGCCGTCTTCGGCCTGGAACGACGCATGGTTAAAAGGCTCAGTGACTCAGATTGACTCATTCTGCCCTGAGTTGAGTCATGAATTAGCTGAGTCAGGGGTGACTCAGGTGTCGAACCAATCCATATTGCATTGGGATCCACCGTGGTGACTATCTACCCATCCAACCCATTCACAACATGCCTCCTACTACGATGAGGGGGCACCGGGAAAATCAGGCCGATCATGTAGGCCAAACCACTTGAATTTAAAGGTCTCCTTTGGCATGGCTGGCTTGAATATTTTATCAGCCTGATTTTTATGGTGTCTTATCTTCATGGTGGGCCACAAGTGTTGGATGATTTGAATTCCACACACACATCAATGTGGAGCAAGCAAAAATACAATGGATCCTTGTAGGTCCGTAAAGGCCATTACGTAAAGGTAACGGTGGCAACTGTACACATTACGGGGTCGTAACGGCAATAACAACCGTTATGGAAAAAAAATTACCCATAATTGCCATTAATGGCACGATATGTTCCTATAAAGGCCATATATAACAGCCTCGTAATTGTCTGTTATAGGGCAGATACAGGCTTTCCATACTTTTTAATCAACATTACGGGGCATATACATGTTTTCGGAATTTTCTTTTTCAATTAAAAGAGAGAGAGAGAGAGAGAGAGAGAGAGAGAGAGAGAGAGAGAGAGAGAGAGATACCGTAATGGCCGTTACAGGGGACGTAACAGCCATTACAACCTGTATTGTAAAGATTATGGTGGTGGCCGTTACTGCCACCGTTACCGTTATAGAACACCTTGGGTGGGTCCCATGTTTTTTCCCCAATATGGGGGAGGAGAGTAACTAATATAGTTCCTGTGTACAGTCAATCTTCATCCAAAAAAACATCCATTAAAAAAAAAAAAAAGCCGATGGACGTGAGAGAAAAATGATCATTTCTTTGATTGAAAATGGTGATAAACAATACATGGTAAATAGCTTGGGAATTCACTCACTCACTCTCAATGATAATATAAAAGTTCTCATAAAGAAAGAAAACATACAATTGGCAGATAAAATGTCCAAAAAATTGGGTTTTGGCTCTGTTCACGAGCCCAAAGCAGCAGAAATTCAACCAAATTCAGTTTTTGGGAGGAAACATTTGGGAGTTTAAATGTGATTTTACAGATTCTTCTCAATATCAGTGTAGTTTTAGATATATCAAAAAAAAAAAAAAAAAACCAAAAACTCAACTCAATGTTCATCCCAGTCGGGTTGACTTTCAAAGACTTGAACCAAACTCTACTTGATGTCCAATAATTTTTTTTTTTTTTTTTAAATTACAGATACTTAGAGATACCCAAAATAGTTAGAATTAATCTTAGTAATTAAAAAAATTAGAAAAACTGTCATCAGACTATCAATTGCTGCACTAGTTAAGTGTGTCCCTCCCTATCAAGGGTTTGATTCCCTCCTCTGGTACTTGTTTATTTGTATGATAACGCTGACCCATGAGTTTGGAGTCGCCCAAGTTGCATCGAGTCAACTTAATGAGTCTTACCAAGTCATGAGATCCAGTCAAACCCAGGAATGACATTCCAAGGGACACGGCTCAAAATCTCACCTAGTCGATTCAGCCGAACTAGAACAATGGCTTTTGACATTTATATCTCACAATCATCAAAAGAATATCTCATCCAATTAAAAGCATGATAGACGAAATGTTTCCCTCCTTGCTTCGATTCCTACACATGTACAAGTTGGCTAATAACCATTCTTCTTTTTTAAATACATGAATCAAGTAATCACAGTGACCAGGATATAATCCTTTAATCAGACATGGACATCACTGTTCCCATGGATATCATCATGTTGACCACACATGCACTTCAGATGGTCGGTCTCCCACCATGGATAGCCTACTTGGCAGAAATCAGCTTCTCATCATCCATGCATTCTTGGAAATTTAGACCATGGTTTCAACCTGCCTTTGCATTGATGTTTGAGGATCTTTGATTTTATGGATTTCACACAAGGTCAAAAGCTGAATTAGGTCAAAATCCAGAGGCCAAATAATGGGAGAAAACACGAAAAACAGACTTAAAACCATAAAGAGCTATGCAGTGCCCATAAACAAATCAAAACAAAAGTTCAGAAGGCAATGAAGTAGGTTTGCATTCTTCCTATACTGAAAACAATCTCCTCAGCAATCTAAGCACATTATAAACATAAGAAGAAGTGCTGTAATTGCTCACATACCTCCAAAATCCAGATGCCGATGCTTGCTTAGGATACTTTCTAGTACATGCAACTGACATGACATTCCATGCTTCTGAGATGAGCTTGAACTCTAGGAGTGGCAATGGGTTGGATCAGCCAGTTAGGAGCAGGCTAAATGGGTAGTGGTCAGGCTCAGGTTAGAAAATGTGGCCCATTTAAGTAAATGGTTCAGCCCCAGGTTGAGCGCTACCCAACTTGGCCTGCCCATATAGCTCATGAATGGTTTGGGCCAGATGACCTGACTCAGCCCAAAACCTGAAATGAATTAATAGACACTAGCATATGTCTGCTAATTGTGCAATGCTGTGCATTCTTTTAGCTCCATATTCCATCGTAAGACCAGAGTGTGGTCATGCTGAGTTGGGTTAAGTCAGTGAAGCCCGACCCAGTTACAGTTAAATGGGTCAGGTCGGGTCGGGTTGGGCTTGGGCTTGATGAATTTTAAGTGGTTACCGTCGGGCAATGGGTAATTGACCATGGGGAAGGGTTTGGGCTCGAATTCTTGGCCTGGTTAGTAAATGGGCAGAGCTCGGGTTGACCCCTACCAGACCCAAATCTGACTCATTGCCACCCCTATTGGAGACTACAACATCAACACCATGCCAATAAAAATCCAAAACTATTTGAAATATTAACAGAAATTTCAATTCCTTCTAGAAGAATGTTTGAAACATTCTGCAAAATCGATGGCTTGCAATTGCAAGTCTCTTACCTTAGATTAAGGTGTCCCGTATCCATTACAATATGGGTGTATCAGCCGATACGTATCGGTAACGGCTGTGGCTGTTACGCGATACGGGGCTGTAACGGTCATCCCTCCGATTTTGTAGCCGTAACAGCCCTTTTTTTTTTGCTTTTTAAGGTCTATTTTTCAGTTTTTTTGAAACTTCTTTCTTCTAAACTCTTTCTAAATCATTTTATTATTATTTTCGACTACCCTTAGCTTGATATTACAAAAAAAAAATACAACTTATATTACGGATTTTCATGATTCGAAGCTCAGTGAGCCATTTTTCAGAAATTCCTCAAAAATAGGTATTTACACTTTTTATTCAATGTTTTACTATTTTAATAGTACAATATGATGTGTTAATCATAATAGAATATATTAATGTCCATTTTATATATTATCGTTATCATTTTATAATTTTTTTCTATTTAAGCACTCTTTTTCGGCCCCTTTTTTTTTAAAAAAAAATTCAAAAAATTATTTTTTATTAAATGTTTTGATGTTTTAATGGTAGAATATGATGTGTTAATCATAATAGAACATGTTAATGTTCATTTTATAGATTGTTATTGTCATTTTATATTTTTTATGAATTATGAAAAAAATTGCAAACACCTACACAGGTAAGATATTTTCATATTACATTCATTCTAATATATCTATCATTGATAGTGAATAGTTATAAAATTAAATATATGAGTTTTGCAGTCAAATCCAGGTTGTCTGGTTCATAAATTCATCAGACAGTCCGATACAACTTCTTACCAAAGAGTGGACCGTTATACTACCATAAACATATTCCAATTTATAAATGAATACATATTTAGAATGCTTAGAATATTCCGGATTTAATACATATTTTTTCATATTTTTTTGGGAAAAAAATAAATTTGCACCATTATGGGCTGTTACGCCCCCGTATCCGTATCGGTATCGGAGGGCACCGTTACGCCAATCGATATCGATACGGGATACCTTGCCTTAGATTGCAAGTACGATGCGAATTTCTGGAGACTTCAATAGAAAATGGCGTTCTATGACATTAAATAATAATGAGGTGAACATGAGTTTATAGAAGAAACAGTTCAAATGAAGCAAAGTTGGAACTTTTGATAGAAAATACACAATATTCCTGCATGAACACAAGTTCATTCAAGCAGAAAGATGCGCACAAGATAAAGAAACAAGAATCTACACAAACCCAATAGAAATGAGTAGAAAAATAAAAAAAACACAGAGCATTTCAATGTGCATCATGGGTATCAGTAAGAAGTGAGAGCATTCGAGGAATAAAGGTGGAGAAGTTTCATTAACTAGCATTAGTGGCAACAACAAAAACATTGATTTTATTTATTATTATTATTTTTTTTTTCAATTTGGAAATGGAATGAAAAATTGCCTAATTCAGCATCCACGTTCCTTCCACAACACCTGTCCCTGTCCCTGCCCCTGCCCCCACTCTACCACTGATAGCATGCTCCTTACCACATTTGAATCTTTTGTTTGTACAGCAAACATCGTCTCGCATGATGTTCAGATCATGGAACAAGATATCGGTCGAAGATAGAGCTAGCCCACTTCCAAAGTCAATGCAAACTCCTTTTGAAGAACCCATTGGCTCTTGCCACAAGTCAGTACTAACCTGCTCGATTGGAGTTTGGTTATGCCCTACAATTAAAGCGTCTTCTTTAGCCATCTCTTTGAGTTCTTCAGTTAACCTCATAATGCGTTCCATGGCAAATGCAAAAGTCAGTTCTGACTTCACCGCTGCATTTATAAACCTTTTGAAAAGACGTCTTAAGTCATTCTGCCGAACAAACTTTGACACTTCACAATCAAGCTCTGCGTCCGTCAAGATATGACAGTGTTTCTCAATGAACTTTGTCACAACCCATCTATTCTCTGCTTCCCTTCTAACCTCAAGCCTTGCAGGACAACCAATTCTAGTGATTGGTCTCGGAGCTCTCTTGCGGTCTGAATTCTCTAGAAACTTCTTTTCTCTCTTCCCTTCTTTGGAACAAGACATAGCTCGGAAAACCACAACCTTCAACTTCTGGGATTTTTTTACTTGATTAAGGCGTACGCTAAAGCCGCATAGCTTGGCATATGCATTATAGAATTCTATGGCAGCCTCTTCTGATTCAAACTCCCTCCCAACATGCGGTTTGCTGTCATAAGGTGCTACCGGTATAACCTCCACTTCAGGTTCCACACCTATTTCAGCCCCAGTAAGATCTACAGACATAACTGGTTCAATAGACGAAATTGGGTCTACGGATCCCACTACCAATGTGGGCTGTGCAAAGTCACCAGAACCTGTGGACTCTGGGCCAACAGCTGATTGAATCTGATCTTTCTTTGGACATGAAGTTAATGCCTCTGCTGTTGTTGAACCACTCTCCGTGTCACATTCCATGGTTGAAGCAAGTTACCTAACTAAGATTCCATAAAAGACATCATCACATAGGTTAGTTTGGCTTGATGTGTAGATTCACTTATACAAGACTAGATAGTTGAATAGCTATTCTTACAAAACTGAAACACACAAGTAAAAGATTTTCCAAATATATGTCGCTGTTGATTTTTCATGTCGCTTTCTCAGTGTAAGAGACCTCACACCATGAAAAATCAATGAACGCTCGTATATTCAGAAAAGTAAAACAATTTCCAAATATATGTCACTATTGATTTTTCATGTCACTTTCTGTGTAAGAGACTTTACAGCATGAAAATCAATGAATGCTCATATATTCAGAAAAGAGATTTCACCAGACGGTATTGAAAATTTGAAAACATTTGTTCAAGAATTGTATAAAGGACAATCCAAGGATTTAATGTCAACTTGCTACTGTGCATGTGGATCACATACTATATTTTGGGAGACTAAATTGATTGAATATTATCTCAACATAATGACACCTAAACTACGGGACTAGACTATGTGCACATGTAAACCGTCAAATTGGTAAATTTACTCAATGTAATTTAAAAAAAATTGCTAAGCTCCCGCATGTGCATAAGGCTGCCCGTCTACATGCCACCATGTATGCCAATGTGGCACATGGCATCCATGTGTCACACGAACACATTGGTGGCATGTAGATCATCATCATCATCATCTAAGCCTTATCCAGTTGGCTACATGAATCCTTGCAACAAGTCATGGAATAAATTGACACCGGCTGTCAATCCAACGCAACCGTCCTTTATACTGGCTTAGGACCAGCAATGAGAGCACAAAACTCCCACAAGCACAATGTAATAGAATATTACATAGGTTGATTACAATTCACAAGTTATTTTGTGGCATGTAGATGGAGGGTTATAAACTCATGTGAGCTTACCGAAATGTGTGATGGCCATTGTGTGCACAACGACACCATAAGAATTTGCCATTCCGCAAGACGTTCAAAAGAACAAACAAGGCAAGTAAAAGGAACAAGCATTTAAAAAAAATGGTTGAGGATATTGGCTCAATGATGCATGCTAGTTAGCCTGTGCATGGTTGAGGATATTGGTTCGACAACACACGTTATGATTATATGGGGTCCATTAAGGGTGCAGCTCAATGTGCCAACGGTTTGGATAGAGAAACAGTGAACTCCTTATTCTAGCCAATGGTGTGTACGTGGTAAGTCCTTGTGTAGGCCACCAACACGGGTATGTACATGGTAAGTTCTTGTGTAAGCCACAGACACGGGTAAGTACGTGGGGCCTCCGGTGAGAGTGTATGCTTGTATAGTCAGAGGTGAACCTGATTTAAAACATCCAATACTGTATAGCAATACAGTCAAGGAGAGTGCATCCGCCAGGAGTGGAGTAGGGAAACCGAACCACTATACATGATTGTGTTTGGGATGGTCAATTAAGCACTTTCTAATTATGCTTATGTGATTGTTTAGTTGAATTATATGTATGCATGATTAGAGGAATGCTAGGATTGGAATAGTTAGCACATCCCACACACATATACACTATCGAATTAAAGACTAGTTGCTTATTGATTCATGCATTGTAGTCTATGTGATTGGACCCACTTTGGCTTGGAAGCCTTAAAGTTAAATTGTCTTACTTAGTTTAAATTGCATATTAGTTTAAGTGAGCAATCTTGTTTGAATTGGCATAATTTTAAAGTGGTCCTAAAGTGGTCCTATTTCCCTTCCCCCCAAATAGCCATTCATTTTATAGCTCTGCGCAGCGTGTGTCATGTCAGAGAACCGACACATTTTCAACGATTGTAACGATCTCTCTCTCTCCCAGCCACGATAATGGTAACCCCTGGTTGCACCATTTATCATTCTCCTCTCTCTCTCTCTCTCTCTCTCTCTCTCTCTCTCTCTCTCTCTCTCTCTCTTCTTGTTCAAATGAAGGAGGGACGCACCTAATTCACATGTTGGAGGGACGCACCTATTAAAGGGCACTGATATTCCCCTCAACAACTTAAGAAGGAATTTGAAAAGTAATTTTTTTTCCTTCAAGTCATAAATAATGTTAAGATATTCAATAACTTTTAAATAGAAATTTACCAAATTATTGACAGATAAGTAGATGGTTTATAACTGTTAGCAAAAAAAAAAAAAAAAGGCTACTTATCAAGCTGTATCCAAACAAGCTCTGAATATCTTCTAAGACAAATCTCTCAAAAATCAAAATAGGAAACCATTGACGACTTAGTATCTTTTAAGGGCCTGTTTGAACACACGTTGATACATGACTTCTTTTGCTGACAACAACAAATCACCTACTTATTTGTCGAAAGTTAATTTGGTAAACTCCCATTTAAAAATTGGTCAATACCTTAACATTGCCTTGGGCCTTAAGCAAAAAACCTTTGCATTTTGGTATTTTGCTTAAGTTGCCAAAGGAAAGACCGATGTCTCTCCAATTGGTGCCTCCCTCCTCCCATTGTTTGATTTGATTTTATTTTTTCTTTTTGTTAGGGTTACAATTTTGATTTAGGTTTTTTCATGTGGGTTTTAGGGAGAGGAAGGGAAGAGAAAAAGAGCAGAATGAGAGATGGTGCGGCCAGCAATTGGGAGAAAAGGAGAGATTGTCATGGCTAGTCCTTGCTCCAGCGTCGGCTGCCGCATTTGGACCATGGTTAATGTCATTAGTAGTCATTGCCATGACTGTGAAATGGACAGGGGAGAAAGTTATATTGGGAGAAAGAGAAAAGGAAAGAGAGATAAGGAGAAAGAGAATTTGAGAGAGGGAATTGAATGAGAAAGGGGATAGATTAAGAGGAGAGAGAAAAATGAGAGTTTTGTAATGGTTATCCATTCCATGGTACTTTTTTGGGGGGAAGAAAAAAATGGATGTTTGATATTCAATTTCATATGACAAAGTGGTTATTTTCTATACAATTCATAGCCAATGCTCGTAACTCATGCATTCTATGATGATTTCTACATGTTACAATGAGCTTTAGGATAAATTGTTTTCTTATAATTTATTTTAGGAAAGTATTATGTTATCGAATCTGGGTAAAATATAAATGAATATCTGGCATCGTATAAAGGAGAGTGTTATCATTTAAATGACTATAAGTGACAAGTATCCCAAACAACAAGAGAGCATTTCGACTACACTCTATGATGCAGCACAATTAACCACTTACTTTAAAAGCTTGAACTGTTAGAATATGGCGAATTAATCCCTTTATCTCATAGCCCAGGCCCCACATCTCATGGGTTTAGGACCTCGGCCGAACCCCCTTCGTGGGCCCCAAATCACATGGGCCGCCCACCCCGAGTGTGTCCCCGCATCCCACGGGCTACCCCACTCGAGCCCGGTGTGACATGCGCATTAATCACCCCTGGTGAGGAGTCTCAAACACGAGACCTCCCTCGTGGGCCCCAAATCACATGGGTCACCCGCCCCAAGTGTGCCCCTGCATCTCACAGGCAACCCCACTCGAGCCCAGTGTGAAAATGCCCCCGCATTACTCTACTTCGTAATGTGATTAAGAGATGCTTCAAAGTATTGTAAAGCGCGCTTCCCGAACTTAAAATTGATGCCTCCTAATTTGCTAAAGAAACATATATATATATATATATATATATATATATATATATATATATATATATATAATGTGTGTGTGTGTGTATTCTAGTAACTTCATATGTGGTGTGCAATTTCATAAGGCATCAAATTCGAAAAGCTCTAATATTTGAGACAGCGGAGGAAGGATATGGTGGTTCCAAATGATGGCAATGGGGGTGCTAGTTGATCAACTTCAAATGTAGATGCACGTCAACAGCGGCAAAGATGGTTTTAATTCAAGGTGTAAACAAATGGAAGAACACCATGGATTGCTTTTTTAAAATTCATCCATACTTATGATGTTTTATTAAACTCTTAAATATGATTGTAAATACTTTAATTCGGTTTTGAATTAAAATTGAAGTTTGTATTCGGATTTATATTAAAGATTGATTATGGGGTTGGATTATATTTTTAAGTCATGTCAGGAATACTAACTAGTCCCAAATGTGCTTGTATTCATAACCGCATGAGGTTGTATTAATGAAATATTCCATGCTTTTTGCTACTGTTGTTGCAATTATTGAATTCCATCTTGATTGTATATTAGAAAATCAAGTAAAGTTAAAGAGATTACTTATGTGAGGTTAGAAGTCACACAAACTTTTCTACTTTTTGACGGGTATGTTGTTTACTAAACATACTTATGGGTTGAATAAGTAGAAATCAAGATCAGCTGCTTGAGGCATAAGTAGCTGAAGCAAAAAGACTTATGATCCAAACACATCCTAAGAGATCCCTTCAGAATCTTTATTAAATTAAGAAATCAAAGAATCAAGCTAAAATCACACAAAGTATCCATTTCTCTTAAAAATCTCTAAGCACAACTCAACATATGGGGCCCGCTGGATGGGCATGAGACCTGCCAATTGGGCTTTTGGGGCATAGGCATTTTCATAGCATGCTTCTTATGACCATACATGCTTGCATTAAGAGATTATATAGAAGATGGCATCTGAGGCTTAAAAAATTTCAAACTAGCTAAAGTTGGGGATCATGTCATGCCAATTACAGAATTGCTCACCGTCAATGAGAAGGGATGATTAAACATGAACACCAAAACATTAATCGACCAGTTACGGAAGTCTTGGTGCGGTGTAGGAATTCAACACCACCAGACGATGCTACTTGCAAGGTTCTCTATAAGGTTTAAGAGAGATTTCCCCAATTTCAACCTTGAGAGCAAGATCACTACCTAAAAGGATTGAAAATAGGTTCATTTCTACCATATCCATCTCCCCCAAAACTAGGTCACATCACCCCATTTTTGAGCTGTTTTGGACCAATTCAAGTATGAAGATGATGCAATAACAGTGGCCTGGTTCACAGAACATGGGCCCGTTGTGTAAACCCTAGACTCACAATGCACAAGTGTGTGACGCAGACCGTCCATAAGGTGGGCCCCACCATGCAAATGCCGTCGCCCCAAAATCAGGCCGCCGAACTGGTGTGGTGGTATCGTGTTACCGGAGAAATGGACGGCTGATAAACGCATCCAGCTGGTTTTGTAAAGCGTGGCCCACCAGATGAGCGTACCGGACCCACTTTTAAGCCAAGGTAACACGCGGTGGGGCCAACATTATATGGACGGTTCTGATTGTCCCATACGCATATCATTCGAACTGGTGGTCTGCAATGGAAGTTATTAAGAGAGAGAGAGAGAGAGAGAGGAAGGAAAATAGGATACAAGATCTGGGGTTGGGATCTTCAAATTTCGGCGATTTTCTGGCGTACCTTCCTCTTCTTTCACGGTGGAGAGCTGTTCTGACCTGAGGGAGGGTTAGAACGAGAGAGAGAGAGAGAGAGAGAGAAGCGGATTGCATGTGCGGTGCCTTCCGGTACACAGACATTCCGTACACCCTGGTGTCAGAATCAGCGTGGGTCCACAGAGATGACAGTAACAAATCCACTCCGTCCATCAGTTTTCTAAGACCATGATAGGACAGTAATCTAAAAATCAGACAGACTCAAAACTCATGTGGGCCATACCACACTAAACAGTGGGGATTGAATGTCCACCATTGGAAACTTTGTGGGGGCCGCGGAGGTTTTGTTTCAGACGATATTTGTGCCTATAGTTTATCTGGGTGGTAATAAACATATGAACGGTTTGGATGGGATATAAACACTATGGTCAGCTCCATGAAGGTTTTAACCGTGGACGTTTCTATTTTCACTTTCTCGTTTTGTCTGGACCACCTGAGTATTGTATCTTTCTGATTTGTAGATTGCGAAACTATTTTTGTCTTTAAAAACCGATGGACGGAGTGGATTTGTCACGAGAATCTTTGTGGGCCCCACACAGCTTCCGACAACACGAGTCACTCGGAATACAATACGCGTCTCGCTTACCAGCATCCGTGCAAATATACGTTTATTTTTAAATTCTGACATGTGAGGCCCTTATTCAGCTAATCTAGACCATTGAATTATCTAGGACCACTGTCGATCGGTCATACTCGAAAATATTTGTATGTTGGAAGAACCCAGGAACCAATATTTACTACCTTTCTCATTTGAATTTGGACCGTTGCTGTATTCCCCTTCTTAACCTTTGTTTGTGGGCCATGAATCTAAAGGTTAACATTGTTCTATCTTGTAAAAAAGAATCGGAGTTAGTACATCCACCGTTATAAGAAACAAACCAGTGGCTTCGATTTCCAAACCATGGGCCCACCCCGATATTTTAAAACCTATGTCTACCGTGCAACGATGTGGCCGAGCGTATGGTGTAAAATTCTTCGATGTTATCCTCTGACCGATCTCATCGTTCAAATAGAGGACCTGTTTGGAAAGCTGGATTAAATAGTATTGAATTTCTTTCGGAGAATTATCTGTCATCTAATTGTAATCTGGGATCAAATTTTCCTTTCGAAAAGCGTCTGAATTGTAATCTATGTATTAGAATTATCTCAACTGTTGTATGTGGTATGGCCCACCTTTAAGATGGGTCGGATGTTCTCCGCATGATGGCATGAATGATTAGACGATCAGTTTTTTTTTTTTTTTTTGGCTATTTCCCATCTGAATTATGTAAAACTACTTTCTTTAAAAGCTTAAGGTGTCAGATAACAACGTATCAATGTATATTGAAGGGTCGCTTGGCACCGTGGACTGGAGGGAATTCGAGATGATTTCAAATTCGCTTGCCGTTTGACTGCATAAAGTAATTGGGGTTTTCAAATTCAAGGGGTTTCCATCTTCTTTGATGGGGTTTGCAATCTACCGTAAGAGCTTGGATTACACCTAAAATCATTTCAATATTTGCAAGTGTAACATGTGTGTTATTGTACACTATTATTCTATTTGGCACATGATCCATTAATGATGATCAACACCATCCAAACATTGTCCATGTAAATCAACACCGTTCAAATATTGTTCAGCACTGTCCAAACATTGTCCATGTAAATAAACGATTAAAAATCGTTGCTTAGTCACTTAGACATGATCTTGTGCTTGTGGCCCATTCGAAACTTGAAATTTCATCATTTTCGGGCAAAGCATATATTTCAGCGGGCTTATCACAACCATTGCATCGAAAATTATCTCTCTCTAATTATAGATATTAAAGATGATTTAGTAATTAAATTCAAATCCTTGTAAATATATCATGGATAGGTACTTTTGAATTAAAGTTGATTCACACTCCATAGTGCTAAACACACAGAGAGGATTGCAAATCTAGGGGTTTCTAATCCTAAGGTTCCAAATCCAGGGGGTTACAAATCCATGCTCCCAAACAGGCCCTAAGAGACTTCAATAAATTCATCCATTTTGCCCAATCTCATTTAAGGGAATGATTCCAAAAAATGAGGCAATGCTAAACTCAAGTGGACCACACCACAACGAAACAGTGGGAATTAAATACTTATTGTTGAAAATTTCTACCAGGGTATCAAAGGTTTTGGATGAGTTGTTGTTATTTGTGTCTTTCCTTCAGCAAGGTCTTGGATGACAAATAAACATTACAATGAACCTTAAGAAGTTTTAAATGGTGAATATTCAATCAACACCGTTTTCTTGTGGTGTGGCTTACTTGAGAATTAGATCCGCCTTATTTTTAGGCTCATGCTCTAAAATAAGCTGGCAAAAGGATGGATGGCGTGGATAGAACACATATATCACAATGGGCCCCACGGTCCTGCCACTACCTAACATGCAATAAGCCTCCGATGGCTCGTGACTCTCCCTTTGAGCCATCTGATGAGCGGTCTGGATCAATCAACGTGGGAGCAACTTGCTCAAGTTCAAAGCCCAATATGATCGACGATCATCTTAGTTATGTTAAAAGAGATTTGAGGGATTATATTATCCGCAATCCAAGGGTCTCCCTATGGGCCACCAGATGAACGGCCAGGATAGACTTTCGTTTTAAGCTTGTATTAGTGAGCCCATGCTTTGGTGTTTCGAAGGTGCATGTTACCATGGATGGACCATAAACTATCTCCTCCCCAAACAGCATCTTCTCAACCTTCATCCGATCAACCGATGTCCTCGACACCATGGATTCCAAGCAATCGAATAGGGCAGCGTAGAAGTACAAAGCCTCTAGTAGCCTCTCCATCACTGTTGATCCATTATGATTTGATTCCTGCTTGGCCACCACCATGACCTTTGGGGATAGGCTCCACAGCGATGCGAGGAAACTCTCCATCCTTGCTGAGAATGGTGATGATGAGGCCGAGTCAGGGCTCGGGCTGTGGCCGTTGATCAAATCTTTCTCAAGCAGTTCGCCCAACGTGCTCTGGTTCATCTGAAGGACTCTTTGCAGGTGGGCTGCGCTTGGGTTCTTGGCCGACGGCGGGGTTTTACGTTGGGTTTCGTCATCTGAAGCCATCAACAGATGCAACTGGAGGACAGAGCTGATTGCAAGCGCTTCACCCGTCTTGACACACAGCCTTTCCAGATCAAGATTCTCTAATTTGCTCACGATGGGATTGAACTGAAATGGGATGTCCAACTTCTCAGGCGGGCCCTCTGGCCGCGCATTCAACGTTTGGATGAGCACAATCCAATGAGCCGGCTCAGCCGCATTGAGATCGATGATGTGGACCATCTTCTCCCCTTCCATGGCATCTATGATCGCCTGGTTGGACACCACGTACGCAAGCTTGGCAAAGATCGAAGAAGAGCCGGCGGATGAGGATCTATTCTGAGATGGAAGAGATCCTTGTCGAATTGAGGGCCTTGTAGAGGCCAGGCCATGACTTGAGGATGCGGCCTGCGAGGGCATCAGTGAAGTAGGCCGCCATCCGCTGCATGGAATCACCATCAGGGGAGGCAAGAAGGGAAATCTGCTCGAGGCAGATATTTGCATTCTCAAGGCTGCCGGCAGCAACATGGTTGGCGGAAGCGAGGAGGAGCTGGATCAAGCACAATCCGCGCTCCTCCGATTTGAGCTCACGGAGCCATGGATAGGGAGATCCTAAGCTTGGGGAGATTGACATGAGGGTGAAGAATTGCAAAGGCGACGAAGTTACAGAGGACGATCCATCATCTTGGACCATCCCTGCCATCAAAGAGGGTTGAGATGTCTCCGTTTTGGAATTAGGGGACCAGAGAATAGCTAAGAACAAACATTTCAGACTCCGGTCTTTGTTCATCAGGAATATCAACGCTTCAAGAAAGGCCCAACGGTCTGCCATGACACTGTCCGGGATCTTAAAAGATTTTTATGCTGAGCTTAGCCCAGGCGTATTTGTACTTACAGTCCAACCTCAATCACAGATTTCTGACCGGAACATCAAACAGGCAAAGGTCTGCTACTAAATTTAAAAATCTAACGGCGAAGGTGAATGCTTTTTGGCGCCAACTTTGGCACGTGGTAATTTGTCACACATGTGATACATTAAAGTCGCTCACCAGTTGGCCCCTGCATATGTGCATGTCTCTCTCTTTATAAAAGGTTCTATGCAGTCTAGCTCATGGGAACTTCCCATGAGGTCGAGCTTTGTGGGACACACCGTTATGCGTGTCGAACATCAACAGTTCAACACCATGCATTTGATGTGTCCCCTTTAAATGATGGGATATCTAAAAAATCAGCTGTATAAGGAAGTTAGGGTCATATCATCTAAAATAATGTAAAGACATGCCTAAAACATATAAAAGCACTTGGTGGGGCTCACCTAAAATTTGGATGCGTCTGAAACTTAGTCTGACCCCTCTTACAAGTGGAACATACATAATGGATGGCCTAGATTTGTTAACCACACCTCGGTGGGCCCAAAACATGATTATGAATGTTTTAATGGGAAGATAACCCCTTTCAACTTTTGTATGTGGTGTGGCCCACAAAAGTCATGGATTGACTTGATTTTTAAGCAAGAGCCCCACCATGGAATGTTGTATCTGACTAATGGGGTAGATGTTTGTCACGCATAACAGTGGGGCCCACACAGCTCGCATACCTACCTGAATTCTATATACGACTTATTTTTGAGATATCCCATAACCTAAAGAGTAGGTTGTTCACGAGTCAAGCTAGCTCGAAAAGCTCGCTCGAGTCAACTTGGATTGACTCGGCCTGAATGGCCGATTCAAGTCGAGCCAAGCTAATCATTTGAAGCTCGAGTTGAGTTCAAGCCAAGTTCGACTAGGGGGGCATTTCAACTTGAACTCGACCCGACTCGAAGCTCGAGCTCGAGCTTGACTCAACTCGATTAATAAATATATTAAATATTATATATATATATATATATATATATATATATATATATATATATATTATATTAATATAAGTTTTAAATTTAAACTTAAAAATAAAAAAATAAAAAACAAATCCTAGAGTCTCTATCCGACTGCACGCACCCCTTTCCCTTTGCCTTTCTTCTCTTTCTCTACCCACTGCTAGCCGCACGCCCACCCCGACCATCACCACCAGTTTTCATTTCAGCTCCACAATAGTATGATTTCAATCTCTTGAGATCTACTTTTTAGGCGAGAAACCTAAAAAATTCGAAATGGGTTCTTCTCAGATTTGTTAGAGCTTTAAGGAAATCCAATAATCTGATTGGCTAGAGTTCTTTACTTGGATTTCTAATCTGTGTTCTGCTCTGTTTCTTTTCTAATATTTGGATTTCTATTGGTGGAAGAAGATCAAGAACAGATCGATTATTATAGGTTTCCTCATTCGATTCGAAGCTTTGTTTGGTCTTTTCATTGGGTTTTGCTTTGATTCTCTTAAGATTTTTGAATTTTTCATCAATGGAGGAGGATCAAGAATAAAATCCATTACTCTCTCACCCAACAAGCTCGAGCTCGACTCGAGGTAGACTCGACTCGACTCAAACCACTAGCTCGACTCGAACTTGACTCGACAGCTTTGGCAAACAAGCCAAGCTTCAATGTTGAGCTCGAGGCCAAGTTCGAGCTTGAGCACGAACTCAAGTACATCTTGGACAAGCCAAGCCAAGCCAAGCTTGGCCCACCTCGACTCGACTCTGCTCGATGCCCACCTCTACTAAAGAGGACCGATCAAATGCATGGTGTTGATGTTCGACACGCATCATAGTGGGGCCCACAAACCCTACTTAATACAAAACAAGAGTTTCACATTGACTAGATTGGAGAAAACCGGATCCTCTGTCCACTTGGGAAGCTTGGAACCTTCGTATCTCTGTATTTCCAACTTTTTCAAGTTTGTGTGGGGCCTGAGGATCTCAACAGGCCGAGCCTAGGGTAGGTCTCAGCCGGATTTTGAACTGTTTCAAGCCGGGCCTATTCAAAATTCTGATTTTTTTAGGCCCAAGCCTAGCCCATTGACACCCTAACGACACATATGCAAAGGTGCACTCAGTTTATAGGATGCTAACAACAATAAAGATCCTCTACCAAGTGTAGGATCCTTTTTAATTCTAGCATTCCATATTCATTGATGTTCTTAATATACAAGTTTCATGGGCTTTGCATATAAAAGTTATTCTAAAAGTCCATCTATATATTATGTAGTCCACAATTTATAAAACAAATCAAACCTATGCTAAAAATATTGTAAGGTATCCATTTCATTCAAACACTGTGAGGGTGTACTCTATTGCAAAGATTGCCGGTCATTTCATCGAGTTGGGGATGCCATTTGAAATAATGTTTAAAATCACATGGAAGGAAAGCTGAAGTATTATTGGATTCATGTACACATGTTCAAAAATTCCAAACCAAAGATATAACTCATAGGCATTATTGGACAGCGTTAACCGTTCAAATAATATTGGTTTCACACGAACACCAACCCAAATCATGTAGGTCGCTCAGTCTGATGAGTGAATGAGCCAGATTTTATTTCCGATTATTATAAAGGAATAGAGGCAAAAGATCAAAAGATTGTATTCTAAGATATTTTACCTATCGCCCATTTAAGGAGAGGCCCATCAAGCAAACAGCTCAGATCGTTGATAGATAACCCCAAATTCATTTAAAGATGAGTTTGGATGTATAATATTATTGAAATATTTTGGATAACTCCATAGAAAGAATTAATAGGCAGGTCCACACATCAGGTAGGACCGACTTACTCATGTTACTGGCCATAAAGGCATGAAAATCAACTGCTATGATCTCTGAATCCAAAAGATTTTTTGGGAAGCCCTCCATCAACAGTGGATCCTACTTTTTTAAAGACTGGAAAAGATTCAAGAAAGGCACAACAGTCTAACATGACATTGTCCAGGATACTATGCTGGTTTGAGCCGAGACCCATTTGTACCAACGGTCCAGGCTCAATCACGAATTTCAGGGCTGATCATCAAATGGTCCAGACTCGGTTATTAAATTGATATATTCAACATGAGGGTGAATGTTAAGTGGATTCAAACAAGTGCACAACGAACTTCAACGTTGTGGTGAATTTATCACACGTGTAATATTTCAAGCTGCTCACAAGGTGGCCCCTGCACGTGTATATGTCTGGAATGAATCTGTCACACGTGTACAAAATAAATGGACAACAGATAAGAGAAAGTGACCAACCATCTAATATACAAATGGCCCATGTCATGATCTTATATAACTAGACAGCCCATCCATTTGGGACATCCATTTGTGGACTGCTTATTTGGTTCAGCGCACATTTCATGAGCTGGGCATGCAAATTTGATGTAGAATAGGTCGTCGATTCGATCATGGCATTCATGGACCAAAGAAAATAAGCCAAGAAGGATCGACAACAATCAGCCTAGTTCGACCGGTTGACCAATTGGGTTGACAGGTTAAAATTCCGCCAGAATTACCGAAAATTCCAGAATTGTTGCTTGATGTTTTCTGTCTGTTTGGTATGTCGACTGATCTGATTGGCCGGTCGACAGATCGGGTCAACAGGTTGAAATTCACCGAATTTTCAGTTTTATTCTTTGGATATTTTTGGGTTGTTTCGACTGATCAGTTCATCCGGTCGACAATAGATCAACGGGCGACAGAATTTGCACATTTTTAGAGTTTGTTTCCTTGATTGAATAGGACTCTTTCACTTATGATTTTTGGACTTGTTTAGGCATATTTAAGGCATGTTAAACTCATTTTTATCATCATTCAATCAATTAAACTTCTTACAAATTTATTTCTTTCTTGTGGATTTGAGAGTTTTCTGCCTTGTGGATTTAAGGTGTTTATCGATCCTGGAGACACTAATCAACCTCATCACCTCTTTCTCTGCATCAAAATTTCATGCCAATGTGACAAATATTAACGATTCGTTCAGCGGCCTTTAATATATACAGTCAAGATAGTTTAAACAAAAATAGGTCAAATCAACAATTCACTTGGGTCCTTGCTCTTGCTCGGGTGGTAGACTCTTAGGAGTTTCAACACCTGGTTGAGGGTTTGAGTACCCATAGGTGGTGAAATCCGACTACAGCGTGAGTGTGTGGCGGTGTGTGTGCGTGTGTAAAAAAAAAAAAAACAATTCACTTCATTTTTTAAGGCAATTGTTACCATCCTATCCATGGATTGGAAAAGGGTTGCAAAAAAAAAAAAAAAAAAGCTGCATTAAAGGTGGATCGGATCATCTAATCCATGTGATTTTTGCATAGTAGTCAATGGAATGTGTTTTGGACTTGATGAACAGTTCAGATCAATCGATTTGACTGTCCAAGAAAACCAATGCTACTAGGAGCAATATAACGTATAATCCTCTTACAGAACAGGAGAATTCTTCCCATGATATTTGATGTGGTTGAAGGGATGACGAAGTCTTTAAAGCACTTGATAGACGGTCAATACCATAAAATCAGCCCAATGATAGACGGTCAATACCATAAAATCAGCCCAATAATAATGTCTTAGGTAACCAAAAAAACACATGATTTTTTAGGGCACCCTCAATCTGTAGTGGATCCTACTTTGTTTAGGAAAGGCCCACCAGTCTGCCGGCACACTGTCCAGGCTCAATCACAAATTTCAGGCTCCATCATCAAACGGGTGTATAAGACTCGATGAAGGGAAAATACAAATAAATGGACGGTTAAGATAAACTGATAAACTATCTAATATACATGTGGCCCATCTATTTCATGATCTTATATAACTAATCTTTGAGGAAAAAAAAAAAAAGAAGCAACTGTACAGTCATGGTCACATGATCTTTAGTATTTGTGTGTGCGCGCGCGCATGTGACGGTGAATGATGCAGCATAAGCTTTATTAATAAAACAGAAAAATTACATAAGATGGAGGGGGGCAAGAACCTGACCTCCAGAACAAATAAAAAGGCAATAAACATCCGATGAACATCCTTTCACTTAAATAATAATAATAATTTTTAAAAAAAGTAGAGCAGTTACACACACAGCAACAACACAGTTTGGGGAAAGAGAAGCAAGTGAAAAGCTATCGTTGATTTCTCTCTCCAACTCCTCAATCAAATGTGATATTGGGGATGTGGGCAATCTTGTAGCGATCTTCTCCTCCTTCTCGGCAGCGTTCTTCTAAGACTGGACAGTTCCGGATTTCTAATTTTTGAAGCATGGTGAGGTGTTGCAACTCCTCTGGTAGAGACCTTAAATTATTACAAGAACAGATATCCAGAGTTCGGAGGGCTTTGAGTTGTCCCAACCAACCACATGGGAACGATGTCAGCTCTCGATTAGGACCAATCCCCAAATGGTTAAGGTTGGGGAGGACGGGGAAGGGCACACCGGATGACATTCCGACATCACTTGCTTCTAACTTCAGCATCTGGAGTTGCGGTGGAAGGTTCCTGGGCAACGCCTTTAGCTCTGGGCAGTCATGTATTCGTAATTCCCGGAGTGATGGCATAACCACTCCATCATCTCCACCTCTCAATTCCCACTCTTCCCAATTTGGCATTACATAGAATTCGAGGGTCTCGAGTTTTGGGAATGACACAACACCACCACCACTTCCATCATTATTATCATCCCCACTAAACTCACCACCCACCTTTCTCACCTCACACATATCCCAAATTTCAAGGTATTTAAGGGATGGTAGTTTCCCAAGACCAGGCAGTTGTTTACACTTGTTACAAGACCGGAGGATAACCTTGACTAGATTGGAGAAAACTGGATCCTCTGTCCACTTGGGAACCTTGGAACCTCCGTATCTCAGTATTACCAACTCTTTCAAGTTTGTGTGGGGCTGCAGGATTTCAAGCACCTCCTCTGTTCTCTTCTGCTCATCATCACCCGATGATTCATCTTCCCTGGCGTTGTAATAGAAGGTTAGAGAATGAAGGTACTGCTTCTTATTTAGTTCTGCCTCTCTAGCTTCGTCTCTGCTCCTCACATTTTCCAAGACAGTAATTAGAAGACTTCCTTGAAGATGATTGAGGTGTTTCAGTTCTCCCCATTTACATCCTTCATCGTCACCCCCCACTATGAACTTTCTTAATGTCTGAAGGCTACTTAGTTTCCCTATGCCCTGCGGTAAGTACTTCAACTCACGAGTGTATTCTAGTTCTACATGTCTCAAGCTAATCATTTTCCCCATCCCTCTAGGAAGTTTTTTAAGCCTACGACACCAATTGAGTTTCAAGGTCTGTAAATTTCTACAATTACTCACCTCCTCTGGCAACTCCTCTATCTCTGTCTCTGATAAATCAAGATATCTCAAGTGCTTCAATTTTCCAACTGTTCGAGGCAGTTTCTGAATGCTAGTGTTGTAATTCAAGTCCAATGCCCTGAGGTGCCTGAGATGATGAAATAAATTGTTTGGCACCTTTCTTGAGTCGTGTAGCAACAACGTCCGCAACTTTTGTGCCTTATACAAGGTGGCCCAATCTCTGTCACCTGCGCCATCACTGTCAACTTCCTCATCACTGTCACCTGCGTCATCACTGTCAATTAAAAACAAATGGCGGAGATTATTTAGGTTCAATGAGGATTGCTTTCTCATCTCCACCACTGAACACTCACTTCCTGCAACAGATTGTGCAAGATCATGAACTAAATCATGCATCTTGTACTTCTGCACATAGTGGAGTTCTGCATCTTGGAGCAACGAGCGTCTTAGTAAATCATCGAAATATAGCCCACCAATTTCCTCCATATCTCTGCTTCTATCGGAGCGGATGAAACCTTGTGCCACCCATAACTTGACTATCATATCCTTCTCTATCTCCCAATCTTTCGGAAAGACGGAGAAATATGCAAAGCATTGCTTCAAAGCAGGAGGCAAGTCATAGTAGCTGAGTAACAAAGCTGGTAAAATGCCTTGTAAGACATCATGTGAATTCCATACATCGCTTTCCAAGATGAGCTCCCACTCCCTTCTCGTCCTTCTCGAGCCCAAGGCACTCCCTATTGTCTTTGCTGCGAGAGGCACCCCTCCACATTTCTTTACAATTTCCTTTCCAATCACATCCAACTCTGAACGCTCTTCTGCACTCCGATGCTCAAGCGCTCCATGGCTGAACAATAACCAGCAATCGTCAAAGGATAAGCTCGCCAGTTTATGTATGCGACCCCTTCCCATCGCCCGTGCAACATCTTCACTGCGAGTGGTTACAATGATTCGACTCCCCCGTGCACCTTCTTGGTAGGGAGGTATCAGCTTGTCCCACATCTCATTGTTAGTGCTCCAAACATCATCAAGCACAAGTAAGAATCGCTTTGAGTGCAACATACGACGGAGGTGATCCTGCAATGGGGCCAAGTCTAATGACTCGCAACCAGTCCCAGTTGCAGATTCTATGCTTGATTTTGTAATCCGTTTCACGTCAAAATCTTCAGATACACACACCCACATTCTCGTATCAAAATGCTTCTTCACTTCCTCATCATTGTAGGCGAGCTGAGCAAGGGTGGTTTTGCCCAAGCCCCCCATTCCAACGATTGAAATGACAGCATACACCTTCTCCACCTCTCCACTACTCTCCCCCAGCAGGAATTCTAGAATTTTATTTTTTTCATCTTCTCTACCTACAATTGACAGTCGATTGGGTAGGGAGCCAGTCTCTCGCTCTCTGATCTCTCCCCGCCTCACTTCACTATCCACCCTCTCCCCACTATCAACTCTAAGACGCAATTGGTTCTTATCTTTTTCAATATCATCTAATCTACCCCTCACCTCCGTTATCGCACTCCCAATTTTGTGGCGTAACACGACATGATTGAAACAGTTAACAGACGACAGGAAGCTTCTTACCTTCTTCTTGCTGAAACAGGACCTACTATCTTCATCAGGTGCTTGTGATTTGAGAGTTTCCGTCATCCATTCATCTAGTATGTCATCCACATCGTAGGCCACGTCTTTGAGCCTCTCCAACCAGTTCTTCACTTCATCGTCCTTCAGTCGCCGAGTTTCAGCATCTTTAAGCACAGCTTGGATCGAGGTGAACGTACTGGAAAGCTTTTTGATCTCGTTGGTGACACCCTCCAACAAAACCACCTCATCTTTAACAACTTTGGCCAAATTTTCTATGGCAAGTGAAACCAGTGAATCAACGATCGAATCAACCATGTTTTCTGCTTTTGGTGGTGATGGAAATAAGGGAGGAATTTGAGTTCAAAGAGGTGTAAATATAGGAAATGGGAAGGACTTTGAAGGTATAGAAGAGAGAGAGAGAGAGAGAGAGAGAGAGAGAGAGAGAGAGAGAGAGATGCAAATGTAGAGAAGGAAAGAAGGGAGGAATTTGAAATAATTTGAAATAGGAAATGGGAAGGACTCTGAAGATATGGTAGAGAGAGGGAGAGAATTGTTTTGGTATGTAGATGGGAAGAAGGGAGGAATTTGAGTTCAAATAGGTATGGAAGTAGGAAATGGGAAGGACTCTGAAGATATGGAAGAGAGAGAGAAGGAGAGAGTAGTGAAAGATGCAAATGAAGAGAAGAAAAGAAGAGGAGAGTTTAGGATGCAACTGCAGAGAATGAGGTTAGCTCTGGAAGGCATGCTATGGCTTACCAACCAAAAATCAGACATATCCAGGCATCCAATCGGTACCTTATAAAATTGACGGTCCAGATTGTTCGCACATAAATAAGTCGAACTAACAATCTGAGTCATTCATTTGTTAGAGTCCATCATGGATCGTTTATTGTTTTGAAGAACCCTTTTTATCAGGCGATCCTATCCATTCCATCTGCTGCTTGGTAAATAAACGGCACTGTAAGAGAAGGAAAACTTATGGAATACTTCAACCATCTGCTCAGTGTCAATTTTAATTGCAGCCCTTAAAACTAAGTTCTGGATCTAGTGAACGGTTCAGATTGATAGATTTGAATATCAAAATATCCCAATTCTGACATTAATCATGAATAAATCATACTACACATTCAAGAGCCGCCAGTACAGTGATAAGATGTAACGGGACCCACCAGAGGGGAAAGATGCGTATATGATGTGATAGAAATGGCATCCAACGCTACTTTTTTGAAAAGATATCCGACACATCGAATCTCGTGACTCACAGGCCATTCAAAATTCAGAAATCAACTTCATGCATTCACACTGATGGGCCCACTATCGATGTGCTTGTTAAGATAGGAAGCGGA
Source organism: Magnolia sinica (assembly GCF_029962835.1). Taxonomy (NCBI): domain Eukaryota; kingdom Viridiplantae; phylum Streptophyta; class Magnoliopsida; order Magnoliales; family Magnoliaceae; genus Magnolia; species Magnolia sinica. Next base: position 2,131,480 of record NC_080579.1, read on the forward strand.
TTGCGTACTGAGTAAAATCTGTAGGCCCACCGTTATATATGTATTTTATCCACTCCGTCCATCCATTTTAACAGATAATTTTATTACATGAGCTCAAAAATGAATTATTTATAGAGATCAAGTGGACCACACCAAAGAAAACAGTATGAATTGGATGTCTACCATTGAAAAATTCTTGTAAGCCACGGAAGTTTTGGATCAAGTTGATATTTATGTTTTCCAAAAATCCACGTCTTTATGATCTTAAGAATAGATTGGATGACAAATAAACATCACTGTAGGCAATGGGAAGGTTTCAACAGTGGAAATAATTGTTCCTGCTGTTTCCTAAGTTATGGTCTACTTCAGTCTTGGATATGCTTTAATTTAATAAACCAAATACATTCACAGTAGGCCCAACTGAGTGGACTCATTGTGATAAGAGCTAACTAAGTAACTCAGTATGCAATCCAATTTCTTCGGGGGAGTTTACAACTGATGTATGATCATGTTGGCCACCAAAGCCTAAAAACGGATGGTTGAAACTAAGATGGATAGTGGGTCTGCCAGATTTTCATGTGTTACTTTCGTCACGTTGCGTCTCCATTAGATGACTGCCATCGGTTTGCCCAGACTACTCTTAGTGGGCACCTTGGTAGTGTTTTATGGAGAATGGGACCTTTCCCCATGCAACGTTCAAAAATTATCAATCTTGACCGCCAATAAGGTCACAGCACGTAAATAGTCCACAACAAAAATTCACAACCGGAAAAGCAGCCTTCTCCTTTTCTATTAATGACATGCAAGAGGACAATTGTGATCATGTACGATAAAAGAAAGTCCAGCAATCAGTATGAAAAATCCTTGAAAAAATCCATTCGAGGTTCCGTAGCTCAAGTGGTAGACTGAGTGAAGGATACCTCGTTTCAACACTGAGGTCTTTGTATCGATTCCAACAAGCTAACAAAATAAATAAATAAATAAAAAGTCCAACCTTTCAAAGGTAAGGATCCACCCAGACCGGTACATTATAAGTCACTCATCCATGAGCCGTTGGTAAACCACCTCATCAATAGCTCGGATGGCAAATGCATGTAACACCTTAGCCCATACAATTCTGATGTAGAGCGGGTCGCAAACAGTTTCATGGCTAAGATGGCTCAGAAAAGGCCCAGTCAACGACAGAAGTGATCCGGACCGTTAGACCTTAAATCAAGTGTATCTTACAATCCGGAATGAGTTATCGGAGGTAAAAGATATGATTTTGAGGTACAACAATCTACTTTAGCCACCCAACCTGGCTATGTCGAGTTGCATAAGCCGGATTTGTGAAATACCCACAGATCAACAGTCGTTTCTCTCTTTCAATTTCGTTTTAACTATAAATAATAGATTTTAGTTTGATTATAACTCTTCATCGGTGAAGCCGAATAGCACACTTACTATTTTTGGCCGAAAACCTTGTGCACTAGTAGACATCACGTCAATTCTAAGAGTTTTAGTTATAGTTTGCTTCTGATTTCTCTCTCATTGCCTGGTATTTCATTCATCAATCAAATTTCGAATTTATTAGAATTTATTTTTATTTTCTTGCTTTCTTTCCTTGTGGATTCAAGAAGTCTCTGGGAGGAGTCCAGAGAAGTTCCATGGATTCGGAGTACCTATCCTTGAGGAAGACGGTGATCGACCTCATCACGTTCATCCCTGCGTCAAATTCAATGGATAGTCGGATTCGGAGTACCTATCCTTGAGGAAGACGGTGATCGACCTCATCACGTTCATCCCTGCGTCAAATTCAATGGATAGTAACCATGTCTATTGAGATGGACATTTCTCTCTTTTTAAAATTGTCATCAACAACCTCTCTAGCAGGCTACCGGATTTCAAGGGCAATTCGGCACCTACATTCGATGAGGATAGCTATGTGAGTAATCTGGGTCTTTGTGGACGACTGCTAGAAAGAAGTTGCTCATCCGAGGACCTGTCACCAACCCACCACGAGGGCGATGCTGATTCAGGAATTGCTGATAATCCTGCATTGTTCTACTCACGTATGGCACTGTCTCATGCATTAGCATTTTAAGGGTGTCACAGCTATTCTTTTCTTCAACAAGAGCTGGTGGCAAATGTGCATCACATCCATATTGATCCGTACAGCAATTGGATTTGTAAGAAGCATTCAAGAGCAACCACACCACTTTAGAAATTGTGCTTGTAAATCCATAATCCAAGGGTATACCAACCAACAAGGACTGTCCATCAAGTCAATTCAAAATCTAGAAAGGACACAAGCGCTCTCACCCAACATCCATTATGGTAGAAATATAGTTCAAAAACATGAAATTTTGGCTCAATTCAGATGTTCAGCCAGTTCTGGTTCACTCAAAGTCATGACCCAACTTAATTTTTAATAATTCGTAAATTTAAAAAGTTCCACCATTAGTATTTATACTTGAGATTTTAACACCAGTTCACCAGACAGCACGCTGATGCAATCCGTCCAAACACATTGCAGAGGTTTGAGGGTTCGAATTCCACTTTGAATCTCAATCTGGATGCTTCAATTTGAGTCAGTGTGAGTAATAGAGCCGAGTTGACTCGGCTGAGTTTCAAACCGAGTCAGCAAGTTTTACAACCATGATGCATAATACCCACCTTGCCATATGAAATCACAACCTTTGGTTTAGAGAATGATTCCAAACTGCAAGGAGCAATTCCCAAGCAGTTGTGTAATGGCTTCTCCAGACTCATGATTCAAGGGGGTAAAAAATGCAACCTTTTGTAGGGCTACTTGATCTACTAGAGTGACAAACAGAGTACAAAACACAAGGCAAGAGCATAACAAAGAACAAGATCTATATTTCAAAGTATTTCTTTTAACAAACCGAAATGCCACTGTCGAATTGCATTGTAACTTGAAAAATACAAGGGTCGGCCTCTTACCAAGCAAAGACCATATCACAACCACGGGAAAAGAGACCAAAACAAAATGAAATGAAAAAGAAACCGCACTTACCTCAAGGAGCATTTTGATGCGCAAGAAGGCTCCTTACAGAAAATGATAGAACCACATAATAGAATTACACAAGACAAAGTTCGGGGAATAGCTTTGAATTTAAGGTTATGGCCTTTTTCAGGTGAATCCAGCCCCCCAGAATGTTTTTGATTCCCACAAACTGGCCTACAAACAAAGCATATTACAGGTACCCTCCTTGCTTCCATTCCTACACATGTACAAGTTGGCAAATAACCATTCTTCTTTTTTAAATACATGAATCAAGTAATCACAGTTACCTGCATATAATCCTTTAATCAGACATGGACATCAGTGTTCCCATGGACATCATCATGTTGACCACACATGCACTTCAGATGGTCGGTCTCCCACCATGGATAGCCTACGTGGCAGAAATCGGCTTCTCATCAACCATGCATTCTTGGAAATTTAGACCATGGTTTCAACCTGCCTTTGCATCGATATTTGAGGATCTTTGATTTTGTGGATTTCACACAAGGTCAAAAGCTGAAATAGGTTAAAATCCAGTGGCCAAATAATGGAAGAAAACATGAAAAACAGACTCAAAACCATAAAGATCTATGCAGGACGCAGTAGGTCTGCATTCTTCCTACACTGAAAACAATCTCCTCAGCAATCTAAGCACATTATAAACACATGAGGAACTGCTGTAAGTGTGCACATACCTCCAAAATCCAGTTGCCGATGCATGCTTAGGATCCTTTCTAGTACATGCAACTGAAATGACATTCCATGCTTCTGAGATAAGCTTGAACTCTAGGAGTGGCAATGGGTCGGATCAGCCTGTTAGGGGTCAGGCTAAAAGGGTAGTGGTCAGGCTCAGGTTAGAAAATGTGGCCCGTTTAAGTAAATGGGTCAACCCCAGGTTGAACGCTACCCGACTTGGCCTGCCCATATAGCTTATGAATGGTTTAGGCCAGATGACCTGACTCAGCCCAAAACCTGAAATGAATTAATAGACAATAGCATATATCTGCTAATTGTGCAATGCTGTGCAGTCGTTTAGCCCCATATTCCATCATAAGACCAGAGTGTGGTCATGCTGGGTTGGCTTAAGTCAGTGAAGCCCAACCCAGTTACAATTTAATGGGTCTGGTAGGGTCAGGTTGGGCTTCGGCTTAATGAATTTTAAGTGGTTACCATCAGGCCATAGGGTAATTAACCATGGGTAGGGTTTGGGCTGGAATTCTTGGCCTGATTAGTAAATGGGCAGAGATTGGGTTGACCCCTACCAGACCCAAATATGGGAGACCTGATTGGAGATTACAACAACAACAGCATGCCAAAAATCCAAAACTATTTCAAATATTAACGGAAATTTCAATTCCTTCTAGAAGAATGTTTGAAACATTCTGCAAAGTCGGTGGCTTGCAATTGGACGTCTCTTACCTTAGATTGCAAGTACAATGCGAATTTCAGGGGACTTCAATAGAAAATGGCTATCATGGAAATGACATTAAATAATAATGAGGTGAACATGAGTTTATACAAGAAACAGTTCAAATGAAGCAAAGTTGGAACTTTTGATAGAAAATATACAATATTCCTGCATGAACATTAGTTCATTCAAGCAGAAAGATGTGCACAAGATACAGAACCCAGAATCTACACAAATCCAATAGAAATGAGTGGAAAAATAAAAAAGCACCGAAAGCATTTCAACGTGCATCATGGGTATTAGTAAGATGTGAGAGCATTCAAGGAATATAGGCGGAGAACTTTCATTAACTAGCATTAGTGGCAACAACAAAAACATTGATTTTTTTTATTTTTTTTTTTTCAATTTGGAAATGGAATGAAAAATACCTAATTCAGCATCCACGTTCCTTCCACAACACCTGTCCCTGTCCCTGTCCCTGCCCCTGCCCCCACTTTGCCACTGATAGCAAGCTCCTTAACACACTTGAATCTTTTGTTCGTACAACAAACATTGTCTCGCATGATGTTCAGATCATGGAACAAGATATCGGTCGAAGATAGAGCTAGCCCACTTCCAAAGTCGATGCAAACTCCTTTTGAAGAACACATTGGCTCTTGCCACATATCGGTACTAACCTGCTCGATTGGAGCATGGTTATGCCCTACAATTAAAGCGTCTTCTTTAGCCATCTCTTTGAGTTCTTCAGTTAACCTCATAATGCGTTCCATGGCAAATGCAAAAGTCAGTTCTGACTTCACCGCTGCATTTATAAACCTTTTGAAAAGACGTCTTAAGCCATTCTGCCGAACAAACTTTGACATTTCACAATCAAGCTCTGCGTCCGTCAAGATATGACAGTGTTTCTCAATGAACTTTGTCACAACCCATCTATTCTCCGCTTCCCTTCTAACCTCAAGCCTTGCAGGACAACCAATTCTAGTGATTGGTCTCGGAGCTCTCTTGCGGTCTGAATTCTCTAGAAACTTCCTTTCACTCTTCCCTTCTTTGGAACAAGACATAGCTCGGAAAACCATAACCTTCAACTTCTGGGATTTTTTTACTTGATTAAGGCATACGCTAAAGCCACATAGCTTGGCATATGCATTATAGAATTCTATGGCAGCCTCTTTTGATTCAAATTCCCTCCCAACATGCGGTTTGCTGTCATCAGGTGCTACCGGTATAACCTCCAATTCAGGTTCCACACCTATTTCAGCCCCAGTAAGATCTACAGACATAACATGTTCAATAGACGAAATTGGGTCTACAGATCCTACTACCAATGCGGGCTGTGCAAAGTCACCAGAACCTGTGGACTCTGGGCCAACAGCTGATTGAATCTGATCTTTCTTTGGACATGAAGTTAATGCCTCTGCTGTTGTTGAACCACTTTCCATGTCGCATTCCATGGTTGAAGCAAGTTACCTAACTAAGATTCCATAAAAGACATCATCACATAGGTTAGTTTGGCTTGATGTGTAGATTCACTTATACAAGACTAGATAGTTGAATAGCTATTCTTACACAACTGAAACACACACACACAAGTAAAAGATTTTCCAAATATATGTTACTGTTGATTTTTCATGTTGCTTTCTCGGTATAAGAGACCTCACACCATGAAAAATCAACGAACGCTCGTATATTCAGAAAAGTAAAACAATTTCCAAATATATGTCGCTGTTGATTTTTCATGTAACTTTCTGTGTAAGAGGCTTTACAGCATGAAAATCAATGAATGCTCATATATTCAGAAAAGAGATTTTGCCAGACGGTATTGAAAATTTGAAACCATTTGTTCAAGAATTGTATAAAGGACAATCCAAGGATTTAATGCCCACTTGCTACTGTGCATGTGGATCACATACTATATTTTGGGAGAGAAAATTGATTGAATGTCATCTCAACATAATGACACCTAAACTAGGGGACTAGACTATGTGCACATGTAAACCGTCAAATTGGTAAATTTATTCAATGTAATTTTAAAAAAGTTGCTAAGCCCCCACATGTGCATAAGGCTGCCCATCTACATGCCACCATGTATGCCAATGTGGCACATGGGTGTGAGATCCAAACCCACCTAACAGAGTTTGGATCCCTCATCCATGTGTCACATGAACACATTGGTGGCATGTAGATCATCATCATCATCATCATCATCAGAGCCTTATCCAGTTGGCTACATGAATCCTTGCAACAAGTCATGGCATAAGCTTGACACCGGCTGTCAACCCAACGCAACCCTTCTTTATCCTGGCTTAGGATCGGCAATGAGAGCACAAGACTCCCACAAGCACAATGTAATAGAATATTACATTGGTTGATTACAATCAACAAGTTATTTGGTGGCATGTAGATGGAGGCTTATAAGCGCATGTGAGCTTACCGAAATGTGTGATGGCCATTGCATGCACAACGACACCATAAGAATTTTTCATTCTGCAAGACGTTCGAAAGAACAAACAAGGCAAGTAAAAGAACAAGCCTTTTTTAAAAAAAAATGGTTGAGGATATTGGCTCAATGGTGCATGCTAGTTAGCATGTGCATGGTTGAGGATATTGGTTTGACAGCACACGTTATGATTATACAAGGTCCACAACAGTGCAGCTCAACGTGCCAACAGTTTGGATAGAGAAACAGTGAACTTCTCTTATTCTAGCCAATGGTGTATACGTGGTAAGTCCTTGTGTAAGCCACCGACACAGGTGTGTACGTGGTAAGTTCTTGTATAGGCCACCGACACGGGTGACCTCCGACAAGAGTGTATGCTTATATGGTTAGAGGTGAACCTGATTTAAAACCTCCAATAATAAATACCGGTACACTCAAGGAGAGTACATCCGCCGGGATTGTAGTAGGGAAAACGAACCACTATACATGCTTGTGTTTGAGATTGTCAATTGAGCACTTTTCTAATTATGCTTATATGATTGTTTAGTTGAATTATATGTATGCATGATTAGATGAATACTAGGATTGGAATAGTTAGCACATCCCACACACATATACACTATCGAATGAAAGACTAGTTTCTTATTGATTCATGCTTTGTCGTCTATGTGATTGGACCCATTTTGGCTTGGAAGCCTTAGTGTTAAATTGATTTACTTAGTTTAAAGTGGCATATTAGTTGAAGTAAGCAATCTTGTTTAAATTGGCATAATTTTTAAGTGGTCTAATTCAACAACCCCCCCCCCCCCCCCAAATAAAAAAATATCAGCGAAAGCGCAGCCATTACAAATATCTCAACATCCTCTCAATCTCCCTTCCTCCTCTTAATCAACTCCCTCTCTCAATCTCTCGGTCTAACTTTCTCTTCTCTTTATCTCACAACTATTGACACCAGCCATGGCCCAGATGTGGCAGTGGCAGCCGACACTAGAGCAAGGGGCAACCGTAACAATCTCTCTCTCTCCCAGCCACAATAGTGGCAACCCCTGCCACCCCTACCCTCTCTCTCTCTCTCTCTCTCTCTCTCTCTCTCTTGTAGTTCAAATGAAGGAGGGATGCACCTAATTCACATGTTGGAGGGATGCACCTATTGAAGGGCACTGATCTTCCCTTCAACAACTTAAGTAGGAATTTAAAAAGTATTTTTTTTTTTTTTCTTAAAGTCATAAATAATGTTAAGATATTCAATAACTTTTAAATAGAAATTTACCAAATTATTGACCGATAAGTAGATGATTTATTACTGTCAATAAAAAAATTTTAAAAAAGAAAAGAAAAAAAGAGTTACTTATCAAGGTGTATGCAAACAAGCTCTGAATATCTTCTAAGACAAGTCTCTCAAAAAACAAAATAGAAAACCACTAATGACTTAGTATCTTTTAGGGGCTTGTTTGAACATACATTGATACGTAACTTCTTTTGCTGACAACAACAAATCAGCTACTTATTTGTCAAAAGTTAATTTGGTAAACTCCCATTTAAAAGTTGTTCAATACCTTAACATTGCCTTGGCCTTAAGCCAAAAAACTTTGCATTTTGGTATTTTGCTTTAGTTGCCAAAGGAAAGACCGATGTCTCTCCAATTGGTGCCTCCCTCCTCCCATTGTTTGATTTTATTTTATTTTATTCTTTTTGTTAGAGTTATGATTTTGATTTGGGTTTTTTCATGTGGGTTTTAGGGAGAGGAAGGGATGAGAGAAAGAGGAGAATGAGAGATGGTGCAGCCGGCAATTGGGAGAAAAGGAGAGATTGTCGTGGCTAGCCCTTGCTCCAGCGTCGGCTGCCGCATCTGGACCACGGTTGACGTCGGCAGTAGTCACTGCCACGACTGTGAAATGTAGAGGGGAGAAAGTTTGTTTTTTTTGAAGATTCACGAGGATTATATTAAAACAAAATGGAAGAATAACAGGGAATTGAATGAGAAAGGGGAGAGATTAAGAGGAGAAAGGGAAAAATGAGAGTTTTGTAATGGTTATCCATTCCATGGTACTTTTTTGGGGGGAAGAAAAAATAGATGTTTAATCTTCGATTTCATATGACGGAGTGGTTATTTTGTATACAATTCATAGCCAATGTTCGTAACTCATGCATTCTATTATGATTTCTACATGTTACAATGAGCGTTAGGATAAATTGTTTTCTTATAATTTACTTTAGGAAAGTATTATGTTATCGAATCTGGGTAAAATATAAATGAATATCTGGCATTGTATAAAGGAGAGCGTTATCATCTAAATGACTATAAGTGACAAGTATCCCGAACAACAAGAGAGCGTTTCAACTACGATCTACTTCGTAATGTGATTAAGAGATGCTTCGAAGTACTGAAAAGCACGCTTCCCCAACTTAAAATTGATGCCTCCTAATTCGCTGCAGAAATATATATATATATATATATATATATATATATTCTAGTAACTTCATATGTGGTGTACAATTTCATAAGGCATCACACTCGACAGGCTCTAATATTTGAGATATGGCGGAGGAAGTATGTGGTGGTTCCAAATGATGACAATGGGGGTGCTAGTCGATCAACTTCAAATGTAGATGCAAGTCGACAAAAGCAAAGATGGAAATAATTCAAGGTGTAAACAAATGGAAGAACACCATGGATTACTTTAAAAAAAAATCCATCCGTACTTATGATGTTTTATTAAACTCTTAAATATGATTGTAAATACTTTAATTCGGTTTTGAATTTAAATTGAAGTTTGATCTGGATTTATATTAAAGTTTGATTATGGTGTTGGATTGTATTTTTAAGTCATGTCAGGAATACCAACTAGTCCCAAATGTGCTTGTATTCATAACCGCATGAGGTTGTATTAATGAAATATTCCATGCTTTTTGCTACTGTTGTTGCAATTATTGAATTCCATCTTGATTGTATATTAGAAAATCAAGTAAAGTTAAAGAGATTACTTATGTGAGGTTAGAAGTCACAAACTTTTCTACTTTTTGACGGGTATGTTGTTTACTAAACATACTTATGGGTTGAATAAGTAGAAATCAAGATCAGCTGCTTGAGGCATAAGTAGCTGAAGAAAAAGACTTATGATCGAAACACATCCTAAGAGATCCCTTCAAAATCTTTATTAAATTAAGACTTCAAAGAATCAAGCTAAAATCACACAAAGTATCCATTTCTCTTAAAAATCTCTAAGCACAACTCAACATATGGGGCCCGCTGGATGGGCATGAGATATGCAAATTGGGCTTTTGGGGCCTAGGCATCTTCATAGCATGCTTCTTACAACCATACATGCTTGCATTAAGAGATTATATAGAAGATAGTGTCTGCGGCTTAAAAAAATTTCGAACTAGCTTTTGTTGGGGATCATTTCATGCCAATTACAGAATTGCTCACCGTCAATTAGAAGGGATGATTAAACATGAACACCAAAACATTAATCGACCAGTTACAGAAGTCTTGGTGCGGTGTAGGAATTCAACACCACCAGACGACGCTACTTGCAAGGTTCTCTATAAGGTTTAAGAGAGATTTCCCCAATTTCAACCTTGAGAGCAAGATCACTTCCTAAAAGGATTGAAAATAGGTTCATTTCTACCATATCCATCTCCCCCAAAACTGGGTCATATCATCCCATTTTTGAGCTGTTTTGGACCAATTCAAGTATGAAGATGATGCTTTAAAACCTATAATCATAACAGTGGCCTGGTTCACAGAACATGGGCCCGTTGTGTAAACCCTAGACTCACAATGCACAAGTGTGTGATGCCGACCGTCCATAAGGTGGGCCCCACCATGCAAATGCCGTCGCCGCAAAATCAGGCCGCCGAACTGGCGTGGTGGTATCGTGTTACCGGAGAAATGGACGGCTGAGAAACGCATCCAGCTGGTTTTGTAAAGTGTGGCCCACCAGATGAGCGTACCGGCCCCACCTTTAAGCCAAGGTAACACGCGGTGGGGCCTACATTATATGGACGGTTCTGATTGTCCCATACGCATCTCATTGGAACTGGTGGTCTGCAATGGAAGTTATTAAGAGAGAGAGAGAGAGAGAGAGAGAGAGAGAGAGAGAGAGAGAGGATACAAGATCTGGGGTTGGGATCTTCAAATTTCGGCGATTTTCTGGCGCACCTTCTTCTTCTTTCACGGTGGAGAGCTGTTCTGACCTGAAGGAGGGTTAGAACGAGAGAGAGAGAGAGAGAGAGAGAGAGAGAGAGAGAGGCCACTTACAACCGTTTGTACGCTATCCCATCGCTAGTAGCGGATTGCATGTGCGGTGCCTTCGGGTACACAGACATTCCGTACACCCTGGTGTCAGAATCAGCGTAGGTCCACAGAGATGACAGTAACAAATCCACTCCGTCCATCAGTTTTCTAAGACCATGATAGGACAGTAATCTAAAAATCAGACAGACCCAAAACTCATGTGGGCCATACCACACGAAACAGTGGGGATTGAATGTCCACCATTGGAAACTTTGTGGGGGCCACAGAGGTTTTGTTTCAGAACAATATTTGTGCCTATAGTTTATCTGGGTGGTAGTAACCATATGAACGGTTTGGATGGCATATAAACATCATAGTCAGCTCCATGAAGGTTTTAACCGTGGACGTTTCTATTTTCACTTTCTCGTTTTGTCTGGACCACCTGAGTAATGTATCTTTCTGATTTGCAGGCTACGAAACTATTATTATCTTGAAAAACCGATGGACGGAGTGGATTTGTCACGAGCATTTTTGTGGGCCCCACACAGCTTCCGACAACATGAGTCCCTCGGAATACAATACGCGTCTCGCTTACCCGCATCCGTGCAAATATACGTTTATTTTTCAATTCTGACATGTGAAGCCCTTGTTCAGCTAATCTAGACCATTGAATCATCTAGGACGACTGTCGAACCATCATACTCGAAAATATTTATATGTTGGAAGAACCCAGGAACCAATATTTACTACCTTTCTCATTTGAATTTGGACCGTTTCTGTATTCCTCTTCTTAACCTTTGTTTGTGGACCACGAATCTAAAGGTTAACATTGTTCTATCTTGTAAAAAAGAATCGGAATTAGTACATCTACCGTTATAAGAAACAAACCAATGGCTTCGATTTCCAAACCATGGGCCCACCCCCGATATTTTAAAACCTATGTCTACCGTTCGACGATGTGGCCGAGCGTATGGTTTAAAATTCTTCGATGTTATCCAACCAGTTGCAATACGACCAATCTCATCGTTCAAATAGAGGACCTGTTTGGAAAGCTGGATTAAATGGTATTGAATTTCTTTCGGGAGAATTATCTATCCAATCCCATATTTGGGATCAAATTTTCCTTTCGAAAAGTATCTAAATTGTAATTTATGTAAAACAACTAGATTAGACGATCAGTTATCATTTTTTTTTTTTCTTTTTTAGCCATTTACTATATGAATTATGTAAAACAATTACTTTCTCTAAAAGCTTAAGCTATCATATAACAACGTATTAATGTATGTTAAGAGACTTCAATAAATTCATCATTTTACCATGTCATCCATTTTGCCATGTCTCATTTAAAAGAATAATTCCAAAAAATGAGGCAGATGCTAAACTCAAGTGGACCCACACTACAAGAAAACAGCCGGAATTAAATGCTTATTGTTGAAAATTTCAATTAGGGTTACATAGGTTTTGGATGAGCTGATATTTGTGTCTTCCCTCCTAGAACTTCTCGAATGGTAAATAAACATTACAGTGAATCTTAGGAAGTTTTAAATGGTGAATGTTCAATCAATACTATTTTCTTGTGGTGTGGCCAACCCAGGAATTGGATCTGCCTCATTTTTAAGCTCATGCCATAAAAAGAGGGGGCAAAAGGATAGATGGCGTGGATAGAACACATATATCACGGTGGGCCCCACAGTCCAGCCACCACCCGACATTCAATCACCCTCCGATGGCTTGTAACTCTCCTTGTGAGCCACCTGATGAGCGGTCTGGATCAATGCAATGTGTGCCCAACTTGCACAAGTTCAAAGCCCAATATGATCGACCATCATCTTAGTTATGTTAAAAGAGATTTGAGGGATTATATTATCCGCAATCCAAGGGTCTCCCTATGGGCCACCAGATGAGCGGCCTGGATGGACTTTCGTTTTAAGCGTGTATAAATGAGCCCATGCTTTGGTGTTTCGAAGGTGCATGTTACCATAGATGGACCATAAACCATCTTGCAGATCTGAAGATCTTAGCCGCCAAAAGTAGAGCTAGATGGATTGTCGTCTGTACATGTGGCACACGTGCATATAGAACAAAATCACAATAATGAGAAGCCCATAAGCATGTAATTGCCACCAAATGACGTTTCAAATTCAATGGGTGTCTGTCCGTTGTGACGGACGGACTCGGTGCAATGTCCATTCATCAGTGGACCGGGCCAGCTCAAGCAAATTAAAAAACCTCTATCAGGAAATCCTAACCATATCTACGTACTCATCAGAAGGCCATGGGCCAGAGATCATAGCCACTTGTCTTAAGGCTCATTTGGCACCTTGTAATCGGCAGCATGCATTGAAATCCCATTTACACTGGGATCTAAGCGTTTGGAAGCTTGTAGTTGGAATGTGCTGTATGTATATAACTTAAATTTGATTAACTAAATCAGCTTTAGTATTTCAAATTAGTGTATATATGTGATATTTAATAGAATGATTGTGATAGGCTCATCAAAATATGTACTTTCAAAAATAAGAAACTCTTAGCCTCCTTGTGCAGTCCACAATCTAAGGATCACAAATGAGCCACTCGTCATAATATTTTAACCGGCCATGTAGATTGAGCTGGGCACGGGACAACTCGACTCGTCCGACTCGTTTAGATCTGACTTGATAGGAATCGGGTGGGTGAGTCGATTCGAACTGAGTAGACTTTGTCCAATCTGAACTCGAACCCAGTCAAGTTTGGGTCACCCAGTAACATGATTTGACTCTACCCAAAATCCAACTTGGTACTGACTCGACTCGATTCGAAACCCAACTTCTACATATATAAAAATGTAAAAAAATATATCCAAATTTAATGTTTCAGATCTGAGATGCTGTGAGAGGCTGCAATTCTGATAGGTACACCTAGGTTTTGAGTTTTCTGCCCATGCATACCCACTGCACCCTACCTGACCCGACCCAGTGACGACTCCACCTGGCTTGGTACTTGTGACCCGGTCCGACTCGATCCGGATTAGTCCAGGTCAGACCCGGACTCGGATCGGGTCATGCTGGACTTGGTACCAAGTCGGGTCGAGTTCGGGTAAGGTCTATTTCAAAACTGGATCTAGTTGGGTCAGCCCTAACTCAGTCCGACTCGAGTTGATGCCCAGCCCTAACCCACCCAAGGTGGGGCCCAGTGGATGGATGGTTTTATGCAGTTTATATCTCACCTGCATAATCATGCCTTGATAATAGAAACATTAATTTTCTTATCCTGTTTTTTTAAGAAGAGGATTCATCAAGCGTTGATATCCAAAACTCGGCATGTGTGCATGACATCCCAACCGTTCATCTGTTGCCATTGATTGAGGAGAGAGTCCAACCAATGGCCATAACTGCAAATGGTAAAGAACCTCTAATAAATGGCTAGTTTCATCTGATTGGTGCATGGCCCACCCAGGATCTATTACTAGTGTGCATTCACTTGCGATATCCGAGTGCCAAGAACAAAATTTTCTCACAAATCAAACCCAAGAAATATATGAAATCTCAAAATTACAAAGAAGAACAGTCCATGCTCTGAATTATGTTCTATATGGGCCACCCCTGGCTGATCTTGACCATCACTGCTTGTAGATGAACTTAAATCATTTTCATTTTCTTTTATTTTTCAAAGGTTAGCCGAGGCTTGAACTCAAGAACTCAATGTTGAAATCTGCCCTGTCTACAGTTGAGCTACAGGTCAATTACAGAGGTCATGACTACTACTAAAGTGAGATCATGGACCATAGCTTATTTATGAAAGTAATGAGAATATGGAGGGTTCAAAATATCAGACCATCTCAATGTTGGCCCGAATGGGGTAACCACATGTCAGCGATCCTAAGCCATCGATCAACTAAGCAAAACAAACTGGAGAAAATATGCATTACAAAGAGAAATGCATCCCTCTTCACAATCCAAACACCGGTGTCGAAAAATACATGAATGCATGCACACACAACCTCATGTGTCGGATTTCGAATGCGTGGGCATAGTCATGCACAAACCAAAATTGAAACATGGGTATGCACATTCTTCACCTACACCTATGCAGGCATTAAAAAAAAAAAAAAAAAAACAATACATGGTATCAGAGGCAGAGCTAGAACCAGAACATTCTTCACCTACACGCCCATGCAAGCATAAAAAAAAACAATACATGGTATTGGAGCCCGAACCAGATTCTAATAAAAAAAACAAAACATGGTATAGGAGCCAGAACCAGATTCTAAGAAAATGTAGGACTGAAATGTTGTACCATACTGAGCCTTCATTTTGTACAAGTGGTGGCAAGAGGGACCCACTGTAGAGTAATCCAAACAGTTGATTTCAGGGGACCCACTGTTGATGACCAACGCATTATAAATCCTTAAATCAGAAGAATCCATGGTGTGGAGATGGACGATTGTAGTGATTACCTTTTTCAGCACTGTGGCAGAAAGGATTTCAAAAACAGAATTGTTGTTTGGAGAGCAAGCAGATATCCTGGATTCATTAAAAAGCAGATGCTGAATATCTTGCACCAGTGGGTAAAGGAAGTGCAATGGTACTCAGCAGAGTCCATAGTTTTCTTTCCAATCCAAAAGGCTAAGTCAAATCAAGGAAAAACAGTTTC
Organism: Magnolia sinica; assembly: GCF_029962835.1. Taxonomy (NCBI): domain Eukaryota; kingdom Viridiplantae; phylum Streptophyta; class Magnoliopsida; order Magnoliales; family Magnoliaceae; genus Magnolia; species Magnolia sinica. The sequence continues at coordinate 2,147,183 of NC_080579.1, forward strand.
TTTTCCCATGGATTCTTTGAATCCAGAGACAGCAGCTTAAATTCCAAACATTTCTGTGGGTGGTCAACAAATAGACATTCACATTAAACACAGAAAAGGGCCGCAATCAAGGAATCTTATGCTCTTTCTTGGGCCCTAAAGGCAGTTCGCATAAGCCATCAGCAGTTTGGATCATTGAACAATGGCCCCCACATGTGGAACTCCTTAAAACCTGAATGGTATGCTGTACAAGCTTTAAGAAACACTTCAAAAACCAAAACATGGCATAACACAACATGCCAAACAGCCAAAGAAACCCAACTCCACACATTCTTCAAAAATCAAAACATGGATATGAACACAAACAAGCAAAGATGTAAACACACATGCACACACATTCTTCAAAAATTAAAATGTGGGAATCAACACAAACAAGGTAAAGATTATGAGAACACATACATTCTTCAAAAGTAAAAACATGGGTATCAACACAAACAAGCCAAAGATACAAAAGAACACATTCTTCAAACATCAAAACATGGGCATCAACACAAACAAGCCAAAGATCATATTAGCAACGTTTCCACAAATCAAATTTGAGAAGGAAAAATAAAATAAAATCATATTCTTCACAACTCAATTATAATCTATAAAAACCAAACAAAGCCCACAACAGTTACAGTAATGCAAGATATTGAGAACATGATATTCAAACTCCAAAAATGTTATGCATTTCAAGATTACCAAAAATAAATAAAATTCCAATTCTTTACAAGGAAAAAAGAAAAAAAGAAAACCCAAAAACAGAATTTTAGAGCGTGAGCCAAAAATGAAAAAAAATAATAATAATAGCACCGTAGACACTTATGTTGTAAGCATTTTTTGGTTTTTGGACGGCCGAAAATTTAAAATTACAAAAGTAGATTTTTAGGGAACGGAATTAGAGTTTTAGATGAAAATACCGTTAGGTTTCAGGTAAGAAGCAGGTGAAAAAGTAAGGGTATTTTCGTTTTTATTGAGTTGTCCGTACAAGTAGGGATCTAGATTGGTAGGAAAGGTTTTGTTTGAGTCGAGATAGGGTGGAAGGTTGCGTCTACAGTAAAAAAAATTACCCAAAAAAAACAAGGGAGATCGAAGGCTTGAGTTGATCACACCACACCAGGTGAAGCAAGCTATGGTGACAATAACAACCACCGTTGAAATCTTCATAGGGTCCACCGTATTCAATGGTGTCATCCACTTAAGCCTTCAATATGTCTCCTTTTTAGACCATGCCTTAGAATGATCTTTTAAAATGAACCGACAGTGTAAATAAAACATATACATCATGATGAGTCCCACAAAGCCCCATATAGAACCGTCCATCTTTAGCTAGGCCATGGTGGGGTAGTACCTAATCTGCTCCGTTAAACATCCAGTTCAGTCAGTCCATGACTGTGGGCCCACCTTGATACATGTGTTGTATATTCATGCTATCCATCTATTTTTTCCAGCTCATTTGAAGGCATGGCCTAAAAAAATCTAAGTAGATTCAAATCTCAAGTTGACCATACCAGCGGTTAGTAATATTTGACTCGAAGGTCTTTTCAAAAGTTGTTTCTTTATATAAATTTACGCCACATGCGGCACACATTTGTGAAATCCAAGCCATCCATCATATTGGGCCTGTTGTTTTAATGCTTTTGGAAAAATTTTGGCTTTCCAACTTTTAAGATGAGCTATAGTGTATAAAAAGGAATACAAGTACCGAAGACATTTTATTCTAATAATGTAGATTGTTGATTTGTAGAATGGCTTGATGTTTGCGCAAGGGTATTATACAGTGAGCAAATCCTTATGTGCAGCTTGGATCTTAAGCACACATGAGATGATACGTAAATTTACTTTTTATAGTGTCCTATGTGACTTAACCAGATTAATTTTCTAATTTCCTAAATACTTTTCATGTTGGACACAACTCTTATATAGCCTAAAATTACTAAAAATAGTAAAAATGGAAATAAACATGGAATTCGACCGTCATATGATGGAATCTAGCAAATTCAGCGTGGGGCAATCCGGCTTTGCTAGGTTGGTTGGCTAAAGTAGCTCCTCCTACCCCAAAATCATATATGGTACGTCAAGTAACTCATTCCAATTTGCGAAATATGCCTATTTTAAGGTTCCGATGGTCTTGATGCCTTTTGCTTCTGATCGAGTCTTCTCTGATCCATCTTGGACATAAAAGTGCCCACAACCTGCTCTACATTAGCATCTTACTATAATGCAGGGCATTTTTACATCAAGTGGGATGTAGGATACATTCAGGACTTGTGTCTCGTGTGAGGTAGAACCTATGTGATGTGGGCATCATAAGTGAGTTGCAAAAAACTTAATTCATGAGATGTGAGGCATGTGCTATGAGATAAATAGATTGATATATTCACCATAAATTAGAGTATTATTGGATTCATTTCAAAAATTCCAAACCATAGATATATATCATAGGCCTCATTGGACAGTCTTAACCATTCAAATAATATTGGTTCAATGCACCTAGATATGTTATGGGGAACACCACTCTAAATCATGTCCTATGGCTCAGTCTGATGAGTGAATGAGCCAGGTTTTATTTCTAATTATTATAAAGGAATAGAAGCAAAAGATTGAAGGATTGTAATCTAAGATAATTTACCTATCGCCCATGTAAGGAGAGGCCCGTCAAACAAACGGCTTAGATCATTGAAAGATAACCCTATATTCATTAATTAAAGATAAGTTTGGATGTACACAATTATTGAAAAAAATATTTTGGTATAACTCCATAGAAAGAATTAATAGGCAGGTCCACACATCAGGTGGGACCCACTTACAACGTGATTGCGTCATGCTTGCAACACACTCATGTTACTGGGGAGAAAGGCATAAAAATCAACGGCTATGATCTCTGAATCCAAAAGATTTTTAGGGGCGCCCTCTATCAAAAGTGGATCCTACTTCTTTTTCTTTTTCTTTTTTCGGATTAAAAAAAGCTTGGAGAAAGGCCCAGCAGTTTGTTATGCTGGGCTGAGCCCAGGCCCATTTTTATTCTCATCTTTGAGAAAGGCAACTATGCAGTCATGGATTTTCGTATGTGCGCGCGTGCGTGAGGTGTGACGGTGGACGGTATCATCAAAAGCTTTATTAATAAAAGAAAAAAGAAAAAAGAAAAATTACATAAATAAGGAGGGGGACAAACAACCTGACCTCCTAAACAACAAACAAATAAAAAAAGGCAGTAAACATTTGATAAACCTCTCTTGTTTAAAATTAAATCCTAAGGAAAAATTGTGATATTAGGGATGTGGGCAATCTTGTAGCGATCTTCTCCTCCTTCTCGGCAGCGTTCTTCTAAGACTGGACAGTCCCGGATGTATAATTGTTGAAGCATGGTGAGGTGTTGCAACTCCTCTGGTAGAGATGTCAACTCTGGACAGTGCCAGATGTCCAATTTTTGAAGCATGGTGAGGTGTTGCAACTCCTCTGGTAGAGACCTTAAATTAAAACAAGTTTTGATCTCCAGAGTTTGGAGGGCTTTGAGTTGTCCCAACCAACCACTTGGGAACGATGTCATCTCATCACTTCTCCAAATCTCCAAATGGTTAAGGTTGGGGAGGACGGGTAAGGGCACACCGGATGACATTCCAACATCACTTCCACACAAAGTCAGCTTCTGGAGGAGCGGTGGAAGGTTGCTGGGCAACGCCTGTAGCTTTGGGCAGTAATGTATTCCTAATTCCAGGAGTGATGGCATAACCTCTCCATCATCTCCACCTCTCAATTCCCACTCTTCCCAATTTGTCATGAATATGAAGGAGAGGCTCTCCAGCTTTGGGAATGAGACAACACCACCACCACTTCCATCATTATTATCATCCCCACTAAACTCACCACCCACCTTTCTCACCTCTTTCATTCCTTCAATATAAAGGTATTTAAGGGATGGTAGTTTCCCAAGACCAGGCAGTTGTTTACACTTAAAACAAAAAAAGAGTTCCACCTTGACTAGATTGGAGAAAACCGGATCCTCTGTCCACTTGGGAAACTTGGAACCTCCGTATCTCCATATTCTCAACTCTTTCAAGTTTGTGTGGGGCTGCAGGATTTCAAGCACCTCCTCTGTTCTCTTCTGCTCATCATCACCCGATGCTTCATCGTCGTATTCGAAGGTTAGAGAATGAAGGTACTGCTTCTTATTTAGTTCTGCCTCTCTAGCTTCGTCTCTGCTCCTCACATTTTCCAAGCCTTTAATGTAAAGACTTCCTTGAAGATGATTGAGGTGTTTCAGTTCTCCCCATTTACATCCTTCATCGTCACCCCCCACTATGAACTTTGTTAATGTCCGAAGGCTACTTAGTTTCCCTATGCCCTGCGGTAAGTACTTCAACTTCCCAGTGCCTTCTAATTCTACATGTCTCAGGCCAATCATTTTCCCCATCCCTCTAGGCAATTTTTGAAGCAAACACCAATTGAGTTTCAAGGTCTGTAAATTTCTACAATTACTCACCTCCTCTGGCAACTCCTCGATCTTTGTCCATGATAAATCAAGATATCTCAAGTGCTTCAATTTTCCTACTGTTGGAGGCAATTTCTGAATGCTAGTGTAACTCAAGTCCAATGCCCTGAGGTGCCTGAAATGATGAAATAAATTGTTTGGCACCCTGGAGATTGTTGAGTCACGTAGCAACGTCCGCAGCTTTTGTGCCTTATACAAGGTGGCCCAATCTCTGTCACCTGCGTCATCACTGTCAACTTTGTCATCTCTGTCACCTGCGTCATCACTGTCAATTAAAAACAAATGGCGGAGATTATTTAGGTTCAATGAGGATTGCTTTCTCATCTCCACCACTGAACACTCACTTCCAGCAACAGATTGTGCAAGATCATGAACTAAATCATGCATCTTGCAACTGACTACTTTCTGATCATCATCATCATCGAGTTCTGCATCTTGGAGCAACGAGCGTCTTAGTAAATCATCGAAATACAGCCCACCAGTTTCCTCCATATCTCTGGTTCCGATGAAACCTTGTGCCACCCATAACTTGACTATCATATCCTTCTCTATCCACCAATCTTTTTGGAAGACGGATAAATATGCGAAGCATTGCTTCAAAGCAGGAGGCAAGTCATAGTAGCTGAGTAACAAAGCTGGTAAAATGCCTTGTAAGACATCATTTGAATTCCATACATCGCTTTCCAAGATAAGCTCCCATTCCCTTCTCGTCCTTCTCGAGCCCATGGCACTCCCTATTGTCTTCGCTGCAAGAGGCACCCCTCCACATTTCATTACAATTTTCTTTCCAATCACTTCCAACTCTGAACGCTCACTCTGATGCTCAAGCGCTCCACGGCTGAACAATAACCAGCAATCGTCAAAGGATAAGCCTGCCAGTTTATGTATGCGACCCCTTCCCATCGCCCATGCAACATCTTCACTGCGAGTGGTTACAATGATTCGACTCCCCCGTGCACCTTCTTGGAAGGGAGGTATCAGCTTGTCCCACATCTCATTGTTAGTGCTCCAAACATCATCAAGCACAAGTAAGAATCGATTTGAGTGTAACTTATGACGGAGGCGATCCTGCAATGGGGCCAAGTCTAATGACTCGCAACCAGTCCCAGTTGCAGATTCTATGCTTGATTTTGTAATCCGTTTCACGTCAAAATCTTCAGAAACACACACCCACATTCTCATATCAAAATGCCCCTTCACTTTCTCATCATTGTAGGCAAGCTGGGCAAGGGTGGTTTTGCCCAAGCCCCCCATTCCAACGATTGAAATGACAGCATACATGACCTCCACCTCTCCACTACTCTCCCCCAGCAGGAATTCTAGAATTTCATTTTTTTCACCTTCTCTACCTACAATTGACAGCTGATTGGGTAGGGAGCCAGTCTCTCGCTCTCTGATCTCTCCCCGCCTCACTTCACTATCCACCCTCTCCCTCTCCCCACTATCTACTCTAAGACCCAATAGGTTCTTATCTTTTTCAATATCATCTAATCTACCCCTCACCTCCTTCATCCTACTCGCAAATTTCCAGCGTAACACGACATAATTGAAGCAGTTAATAACAGGCGACAGGAACCTTGTTACCTTCTTCTTACTGAAACGGGACACACCACCTTCATCAGGTGCTTGTGATTTGAGAGCTTCCGTCATCCATTCATCTAGTATGTCATCCACATCGTAGGCCACGTCTTTGAGATTCTCCAACCACTTCTTCACAGCTTCGTCCTTCAGTCGCCGAGTTTCAGCATCTTTAAGTACAGCTTGGATCAAGGTGAACGTACTGGAAAGCTTTTTGATCTCGTTGGTGACACCCACCAACAAAACCACCTCATCTTCAAGAACTTTGGCCAATTTTTCTATGGCAAGTGAGACCAGTGAATCAACGATCGAATCAACCATGTTTTCTGCTTTTGGTGGTGATGGAAAGAAGGGAGGAATTTGAGTTCAAAGAGGTGTAAATATAGGAAATGGGAAGGACTTTGAAGGTATGGAAGAGAGAGAGAGAGAGAGAGAGAGAGAGAGAGAGAGAGAGAGATGCAAATGTGGAGAAGGAAAGAAGGGAGGAATTTGAAATAGGAAATGGGAAGGACTCTGAAGATATGGTAGAGAGAGAGGGAAAGAGTTGTTTTAGTATGTATATGGGAAGAATGGAGGAATTTGAGTTCAAATAGATATTGAAGTAGGAAATGGGAAGGACTCTGAAGATATGGAAGAGAGAGGGAGAGGGAGAGAGTAGTGAAAGATGCAAATGTAGAGAAGGAAAGAAGAGGAGCGTGAAAGATGCAAACATGGAGAACGAGGTTAGCTCTGAAAGTCATGCTATGGCGTACGAAGCAAAAAATCAGACAAATCCAGGCATCCAATCAGTACCTTATAAAATTGACGGTCCAGATTGTTCGCTCATAAATAAGTCCAACTAACAATCTGAACCATCCATTTGTTAGAGACCATGATGGATGGCTTATTATTTTAAAGCACTCCTTTTATCAGCCAATCCCATCCATTCCATCCACGGCTTAGAAAATAAACAGCTTTGTAAGAGAAGGAAAACTTATGGAATGCTTCAACCATCCGCTCAGTGTCAATTTTAATAGTTGACCTTAAAACTATGTTCCAGATCTAGTGAACGGTTCAGATTGATAGATTTGAATCTCCAAATATCCTAATTCTGACAATCATGAATAAATCATAGTACACTCATTCAAGATTGCCAGTAAAGTGATTAAATGTAATGGGACCCACCAGAGGAGAAAGATGCGTATATGATGTGATAGAAAAGGCATCCAAAGCTACTTTTTTCCAAAGATATCAGACACATGGAATCTCGTGACTCACATACCACTCAAAATTCAAAAATCAACTTCATGCATTCACACTGATGGGCCCACCATCGATGTGCTTGTTAAGAGAGGAAGAGGATTGCGTACTGAGTAAAATCTGTGGGGCCCACCGTGATATATGTATTTTATCCACTCCGTCCATCCATTTTAACAGATAATTTTATTATATGAGCTCAAAAGTGAAGTATTTATAAAGATCAAGTGGACCACACCAAAGGAAACAGTATGAATTGGACGTCTACCATTGAAAAATTCTTGTAGGCCACAGAAGTTTTGGATCAAGCTGATATTTGTGTTTTCCTTTCAAACATCTCTTTATGATCTTATGAATAGATTGGATGACAAATAAACATCACTCCAGGCAATGGGAAGGCTTTAACGGTGGAAATAATTATTCCCACTGTTTCCTACGGTATGGTCTGCTTTGAGCTTTGGATATGTTTCAATTTAATAAACCAAATATATTCACTGTGGGCCCAACCGAGTGGACACACTATGATAAAAGCTAGCTGAGTAACTCAGTATGCAATCCAATTTCTTCGAGGGAGTTCATAACTGATGTATGATCATGTTGGCCACCAAAGCCTATCTGGCCCGCCCATAAGGTCACAGCACTGTAAATAGTCCTCAATAAAAATTCACAACCGGTAAAGCAGCCTTCTCTTTTCTATCAATGACATGCAATAAAAGAAAGTCTAGCAATCCGATCCATAGCTCAAGTGGTAGACGGAGTGAAGGATACCTTGTTTCAACACTGGGGTCTTTGTATGGATTCCAACAAGCTAACAAAATAAATAAATAAATAAAAAGTCCAATGTTTCTAAGGTAAGGATCCACCCAGACCGGTACATTATAAGTCACTCATCCATGAGCCGTCGATTGTTTGCCACCATTTTCTACATATTGGCCCAGACAATGATTTTTTTAGGTGGAGCTGACCTCTTCAATAGCTGAGATGTCAAATGCATGTAACATCTTAGCCCACATGCAATTCTGATGTAGAGCGGGTTGCGGACAGTTTCATGGGCAAGATGGATCAAAAAAGGCCCAGTCGATGACAGAAGTGATCCGGACCGTTAGACCTTAAATCGGGCGTATCTCACAATTTGGAATGAGTTATCGGATGTAAAATATATGATTTGGGGGTAGAACAAGCTACTTTAGCCACCCAACCCGGCTATGTTAAGTTGCACAAGCCGGATTTGGAAAATAACCCCAGATCGATGGTCGTTTCCCTATTTTAATTTCGTTTTTACTATAAATAGTAAGTTTTAGTTTAATTATAACTCTTCAACGGTGAAGCCAAATAGCACACTTACTATTTTTGGCCGAAAACCTTGCACACTAGTAGACATAACGACAATTCTAAGAGTTTTAGTAATAATTTGCTTCTGATTTCTCTCTCATTGCCTGGTATCCCTATTTAATGGGTTGTGAACTCGTTTATTTCATTCATTAATTGAATTTCAAATTTATTAGAATTTATTTCTATTTTATTCCTTTCTTTCCTCATGGATTCGAGAAGTCTCCGTGAGGAGTCCAGGGAAGCTCTATGGATTCGGAGTACCTATCCTTGAGGAAGATAGTGATCGACCTCATCACGTTCATCCTGCGTCAAATTCAATGGATAGTAACCATGTGGTCTATTGAGAAGGACATTTCTCTCTTATTAAATTGTCATCAACAACCTCTCTAGCAGGCTACCGGATTTCAAGGGCAATTCAGCATCTACATTCGACGAGGATAGCTATGTGAGTAATCTGGGTCTTTGTGGACGACTGCTAGAAAGAAGTTGCTCATCCGAAGACCTGTCACCAACCCACCACGAGGGATGCTGATTCGGGAATTGCTGATAATCCTTCATTGTTCTACTCATGTATGGCACTGTCTCATGCATCTCATGCATTAGCATTTTAAGAGTGTCACAGCACTTCTTTTCTTCAACAAGAGCTGGTGGCAAATGTACATCACATCCATATTGATCCGTACAGCAATTGGATTTGTAAGAAGCTTTCAAGAGCAACCACACTACTTTAGAAATTGTGCTTGTAAATCCATAATCCAAAAGTGAGGGTATACCAACCAACAAGGACTGTCCATCAAGTCATTCAAAATCTAGAAAGGACACAAACACTCTCACCCAACATCCATTACGGTTGAAATATAGTTCAAAAACTAGAAATTTTGGCTCCATTCAGATGTTCAGCCAGTTCAGGTTCCCTCAAAGTCTTGACCCAACTTAATTTTTAATAATTAGAAAATTAAAAAAGTTCCACCATTAGTATTTATACTTAAAATAGTTATAATAAGCTCGAAAAAAGCAAGGTGAGATTTTAACACCAGTTCACCAGACAGCACACTGATGCAATCCGTCCAAACACATTGCAGAGGTTTGAGGGTTCGAATTCCACTTTGAATCTCAATCTGGACGACTCAATTTGAGTCAGTGTGAGTAATAGAACCGAGTTGACTCGGCTGAGTTTCAAGCCGAGTCGGCAAGTTTTACAACCATGACGCATAATACCCACCTTGCCATATGAAATCACAACCTTTGGTTTAGAGAATGATTCCAAACTGCAAGGAGCAATTCCCAAGCAGTTGTGTAATGGCTTCTCCAGACTCATGATTCAAGGGGGGAAAAAATGCAACCTTTTTTAGGGCTACTTGATCTTCTAGAGTGACAAACAGAGTACAAAACACAAGGCAAGAGCATAACAAAGAACAAGATCTATATTTCAAAGTATTTCTTTTAACAAACCGAAATGCCACTATCGAATTGCATGATAACTTGAAAAATACACGGGTCGGCCTCTTACCAAGCAAAGACCATATATATCACAACCCTGAGAAAAGAGAACAAAACAAAATGAAATGAAAAAGAATGATAGAACCACATAATAGAATTACACAAGACAAAGTTCGGGGAATAGCTTTGAATTTAAGGTTATGGCCTTTTTCAGGTGAATCCAACCCCCCAGAATGTTTTTGATTCCCACAAACTGGCCTACAAACAAAGCATATTACAGATACCCTCCTTGCTTCCATTCCTACACATGTACAAGTTGGCTAATAACCATTCTTCTTTTTTAAATACATGAATCAAGTAATCACAGTTACCTGCATATAATCCTTTAATCAGACATGGACATCAGTGTTCCATGGATATCATCATGTTGACCACACATGCACTTCAGATGGTCGGTCTCCCACCATGGATAGCCTACGTGGCAGAAATCGGCTTCTCATCAACCATGCATTCTTGGAAATTTAGACCACGGTTTCAACCTGTCTTTGCATCGATATTTGAGGATCTTTGATTTTGTGGATTTCACACAAGGTCAAAAGCTGAAAAAGGTTAAAATCCAGTGGCCAAATAATGGGAGAAAACATGAAAAACAGACTCAAAACCATAAAGATCTATGCAGGACGCAGTAGGTCTGCATTCTTCCTACACTGAAAACAACCTCCTCAGCAATCTAAGCACATTATAAACACATGAGGGACTGCTGTAAGTGTGCACATACCTCCAAAATCCAGTTGCCGATGCATGCTTAGGATCCTTTCTAGTACATGCAACTGAAATGACATTCCATGCTTCTGAGATATGCTTGAACTCTAGGAGTGGCAATGGGTCGGATCAGCCTGTTAGGGGTCAGGCTAAAAGGGTAGTGGTCAGGCTCAGGTTAGAAAATGTGGCCCGTTTAAGTAGATGGGTCAACCCCAGGTTGAACGCTACCCGACTTGGCCTGCCCATATAGCTTATGAATGGTTTAGGCCAGATGACCTGACTCAGCCCAAAACCTGAAATGAATTAATAGACAATAGCATATATCTGCTAATTGTGCAATGCTGTGCAGTCTTTTAGCCCCATATTCCATCGTAAGACCAGAGTGTGGTCATGCTGGGTTGGGTTAAGTCAGTGAAGCCTGACCCAGTTACAATTTAATGGGTCTGGTCGGGTCAGGTTGGGCTTCGGCTTGATGAATTTTAAGTGGTTACCATCAGGCCATAGGGTAATTAACCACAGGTAGGGTTTGGGCTGGAATTCTTGGCCTGATTAGTAAATGGGCAGAGATCGGGTTGACCCCTACCAGACCCAAATATGGGAGACCTGATTGGAGATTACAACAACAACACCATGCCAATAAAAATCCAAAACTATTTCAAATATTAACGGAAATTTCAATTCCTTCTAGAAGAATGTTTGAAACATTCTGGAAAGCCGGTGGCTTGCAATTGGACGTCTCTTACCTTAGATTGCAAGTACAATGCGAATTTCAGGGGACTTCAATAGAAAATGGCTATCATGGAAATGACATTAAATAATAATGAGGTGAACATGAGTTTATACAAGAAACAGTTCAAATGAAGCAAAGTTGGAAGTTTTGATAGAAAATATACAATATTCCTGCATGAACATAAGTTCATTCAAGCAGAAAGATGTGCACAAGATACAGAACCCAGAATCTACACAAATCCAATAGAAATGAGTGGAAAAATAAAAAAGCACCGAAAGCATTTCAATGTGCATCATTGGTATTAGTAAGATGTGAGAGCATTCAAGGAATATAAGCGGAGAACTTTCATTAACTAGCATTAGTGGCAACAACAAAAACATTGATTTTTTTTTTTTTTTCAATTTGGAAATGGAATGAAAAATACCTAATTCAGCATCCACGTTCCTTCCACAACACCTGTCCCTGTCCCTGCCCCTGCCCCCACTTTGCCACTGATAGCAAGCTCCTTACCACACTTGAATCTTTTGTTCGTACAACAAACATTGTCTCGCATGATGCTCAGATCATGGAACAAGATATCGGTCGAAGATAGAGCTAGCCCACTTCCAAAGTCGATGCAAACTCCTTTTGAAGAACACATTGGCTCATGCCACATGTCAGTACTAACCTGCTCGATTGGAGCTTGGTTATGCCCTACAATTAAAGCGTCTTCTTTAGCCATCTCTTTGAGTTCTTCAGTTAACCTCATAATGCGTTCCATGGCAAATGCAAAAGTCAGTTCTGACTTCACCGCTGCATTTATAAACCTTTTGAAAAGACGTCTTAAGCCATTCTGCCGAACAAACTTTGACATTTCACAATCAAGCTCTGCGTCCGTCAAGATATGACAGTGTTTCTCAATGAACTTTGTCACAACCCATCTATTCTCCGCTTCCCTTCTAACCTCAAGCCTTGCAGGACAACCAATTCTAGTGATTGGTCTCGGAGCTCTCTTGCGGTCTGAATTCTCTAGAAACTTCCTTTCTCTCTTCCCTTCTTTGGAACAAGACATAGCTCGGAAAACCACAACCTTCAACTTCTGGGATTTTTTTACTTGATTAAGGCGTACGCTAAAGCCGCATAGCTTGGCATATGCATTATAGAATTCTATGGCAGCCTCTTCTGATTCAAACTCCCTCCCAACATGTGGTTTGCTGTCATCAGGTGCTACCGGTATAACCTCCAATTCAGGTTCCACACCTATTTCAGCCCCGGTAAGATCTACAGACATAACATGTTCAATAGACGAAATTGGGTCTACAGATCCTACTACCAATGCGGGCTGTGCAAAGTCACCAGAACCTGTGGACTCTGGGCCAACAGCTGATTGAATCTGATCTTTCTTTGGACATGAAGTTAATGCCTCTGCTGTTGTTGAACCACTTTCCATGTCGCATTCCATGGTTGAAGCAAGTAACCTAACTAAGATTCCATAAAAGACATCATCACATAGGTTAGTTTGGCTTGATGTGTAGATTCACTTATACAAGACTAGATAGTTGAATAGCTATTCTTACACAACTGAAACACACACACAAGTAAAAGATTTTCCAAATATATGTTACTGTTGATTTTTCATGTCGCTTTCTCGGTGTAAGAGACCTCACACCATGAAAAATCAATGAACACTCATATATTCAGAAAAGTAAAACAATTATCCAAATATATGTCACTGTTGATTTTTCATGTCACTTTCTGTGTAAGAGGCTTTACAGCATGAAAATCAATGAATGCTCATATATTCAGAAAAGAGATTTTGCCAGACGGTATTGAAAATTTGAAACCATTTGTTCAAGAATTGTATAAAGAACAATCCAAGGATTTAATGCCCACTTGCTACTGTGCATGTGGATCACATACTATATTTTGGGAGAGAAAATTGATTGAATGTCATCTCAACATAATGACACCTAAACTAGGGGACTAGACTATGTGCACATGTAAACCGTCAAATTGGTAAATTTATTCAATGTAATTTAAAAAAACGTTGCTAAGCCCCCACATGTGCATAAGGCTGCCCATCTACATGCCACCATGTATGCCAATGTGGCACATGGGTGTGAGATCCAAACCCACCTAACAGAGTTTGGATCCCTCATCCATGTGTCACATGAACACATTGGTGGCATGTAGATCATCATCATCATCATCAGAGCCTTATCCAGTTGGCTACATGAATCCTTGCAACAAGTCATGGCATAAGCTTGACACCAGCTGTCAACCCAACGCAACCCTCCTTTATCCTGGCTTAGGATCGGCAATGAGAGCACAAGACTCCCACAAGCACAATGTAATAGAATATTACATTGGTTGATTACAATCAACAAGTTATTTGGTGGCATGTAGATGGAGGCTTATAAGCGCATGCGAGCTTACCAAAATGTGTGATGGCCATTGCATGCACAACGACACCATAAGAATTTGTCATTTTGCAAGACGTTCGAAAGAACAAACAAGGCAAGTAAAAGAACAAGCATTTAAAAAAAAATAAAAAATGGTTGAGGATATTGGCTCAATGGTGCATGCTAGTTAGCATGTGCATGGTTGAGGACATTGGTTCGACAACACACGTTATGATATTATACAGGGTCCATCAACAGTGCAGTTCAACGTGCCAACAGTTTGGATAGAGAAACAGTGAACTTCTCTTATTCTAGCCAATGGTGTATACGTGGTAAGTCCTTGTGTACGCTACAGACATGGGTGTGTACGTGGTAAGTTCTTGTATAGGCCACCGACATGGGTGACCTCCGACGAGAGTGTACGCTTGTATAGTTAGAGGTGAACCTGATTTAAAACCTCCGATAATGAATTCCGGTACACTCAAGGAGAGTGCATCCGCTGGGAGTATAGTAGGGAAAACGAACCACCATACATACTTGTGTTTGGGATTGTCAATTGAACAATTTTCTAATTATGCTTATGTGATTGTTTAGTTAAATTATATGTATGCATGATTAGATGAATGCTAGGATTGAAATAGTTAGCACATCCCACACACATATACACTATTGAATGAAAGACTAGTTTCTTATTGATTCATGCTATGTAGTCTATGTGATTAGACCCACTTTGGCTTGGAAGCGTTAGTGTTAAATTGATTTAATTAGTTTAAGGTGGCATATTAGTTGAAGTAAGCAATCTTGTTTAAATTGGCATAATTTTTAAGTGGTCTAATTCAACACATGCTCCCCCCCCCCCCCAAAATAATAATAAAAAAAAATAATAATAAATCATCAAAAGCACGGCCATTACAAATATCTCAACATCCTCTCAATCTCTCTTCCTCCTCTTAATCAACTCCCTCTCTCAATCTCTCGTTCTAACTTTCTCTTCTCTTTATCTCACAACTATTGACACCAGCCATGGCCCAGATGTGGTAGCGGCAGCCGACGCTAGAGCAAGGGGCAACCATAACAATCTCTCTCTCTCCCAGCCACGATAGTGGCAACCCCTGGTTGCACCATCTCTCTCTCTCTCTCTCTCTCTCTCTCTCTCTCTCTCTCTCTCTCTCTCTCTCTCTCTCGTAGTTCAAATGAAGGAGGGATGCACTTAATTCACATGTTGGAGGGATGCACCTGTTAAAGGGCACTGATCTTCCCTTCAACAACTTAAGTAGGAATTTAAAAAGTATTTTTTTTTTCTTAAAGTCATAAATAATGTTAAGATATTCAATAACTTTTAAATAGAAATTTACCAAATTATTGATGGATAAGTAGATGATTTATTACTGTCAGTAAAAAAAAAAAAAAGAGTTACTTATCAAGGTGTATGCAAACAAGCTCTGAATATCTTCTAAGACAAATCTCTCAAAAAACAAAATAGAAAACCACTGATGACTTAGTATCTTTTAAGGGCTTGTTTGAACATACATTGATACGTAACTTCTTTTGCTGACAACAACAAATCAGCTACTTATTTGTCAAAAGTTAATTTGGTAAACTCCCATTTAAAAGTTGTTCAATACCTTAACATTGCCTTGGCCTTAAGCCAAAAAACTTTGCATTTTGGTATTTTGCTTAAGTTGCCAAAGGAAAGACCGATGTCTCTCCAATTGGTGCCTCCCTCCTCCCATTGTTTGATTTTATTTTATTTTATTCTTTTTGTTAGAGTTACAATTTTAATTTGGGTTTTTTCATGTGGGTTTTAGGGAGAGGAAGGGAAGAGAGAAAGAGGAGAATGAGAGATGGTGCGGCTGGCGATTGGGAGAAAAGGAGAGATTGTCGTGGCTAGCCCTTGCTCCAGCGTCGGCTGCTGCATCTGGACCACGGTTGACGTTGGCAGTAGTCACTGCCATGACTGTGAAATGTAGAGGGGAGAAATTTTTTTTTTTTTTTTTTTGAAGATTCACGAGGATTATATTAAAACAAAAAGGAAGAATAACAGGGAATTGAATGAGAAAGGGGAGAGATTAAGAGGAGAAAGGGAAAAATGAGAGTTTTGTAATGGTTATCCATTCCATGGTACTTTTTTGGGGGGAAGAAAAAATAGATGTTTAATCTTCAATTTCATATGACGGAGTGGCTATTTTCTATACAATTCATAGCCAATGGTCGTAATTCATTCATTCTATGATGATTTCTACATGTTACAATGAGCGTTAGGATAAATTGTTTTCTTATAATTTATTTTAGGAAAGTATTATGTTATCGAATTTGGGTAAAATATAAATGAATATCTGGCATTGTATAAAGGAGAGCGTTATCATCTAAACGACTATAAGTGACAAGTATCCCGAACAACAAGAGAGCGTTTCAACTACGATCTACTTCGTAAGATGATTAAGAGATGCTTCGAAGTATTGAAAAGCACGCTTTCCCAACTTAAAATTGATGCCTCCTAATTCGCTGCAGAAATATATATATATATATATATACATTCTAGTAACTTCATATGTGGTGTACAATTTCATAAGGCATCACACTCGACGGGCTCTAATATTTGAGATATGGCGGAGGAAGTATTTGGTGGTTCCAAATGATGACAATGGGGGTGCTAGTCGATCAACTTCAAATGTAGATGCAAGTTGACAACGGCAAAGATGGAAATGATTCAAGGTGTAAACAAATGGAAAAACACCATGGATTACTTTTAAAAAAAATCCATCCGTACTTAAGATGTTTTATTAAACTCTTAAATATGATTGTAAATACTTTAATTCGGTTTTGAATTTAAATTGAAGTTTGATCTGGATTTATATTAAAGTTTGATAATGGTATTGGATTGTATTTTTAAGTCATGTCAGGAATACCAACTAGTCCCAAATGTGCTTGTATTCATAACCGCATGAGGTTGTATTAATGAAATATTCCATGCTTTTTGCTACTGTTGTTGCAATTATTGAATTCCATCTTGATTATATATTAGAAAATCAAGTAAAGTTAAAGAGATTACTTATGTGAGGTTAGAAGTCACAAACTTTTCTACTTTTTGATAGGTAAGTATGTCTTATATCTACTGAATAAGTAGAAATCAACATCAGCTACTTGAGGCATAAGTAGCTGAAGCAAAAAAGGCCTTATGATCCAACCACATCCTAAAAGATCCCTTCAAAATCTTTATTAAATTAAGACTTCAAAGAATCAAGCTAAAATCACAGAAAGGATCCCTATCTCTTACAAATCTCTAAGCACAACTCAACATATGAGGCCAATTGGATGGGCATGAGATATGCAAATTGGGCTTTTGGGGCCTAGGCATCTTCATAGCATGCTTCTTACGACCATACATGCTTGCATTAAGAGATTATATAGAAGATAGTGTCTGCGGCTTAAAAAAATTTCGAACTAGCTTTTGTTGGGGATCATGTCATGCCAATTACAGAATTGCTCACTGTCAATTAGAAGGGATGATTAAACATGAACACCAAAACATTAATCAACCAGTTACGAAAGTCTTGGTGCGGTGTAGGAATTCAACACCACCAGACGACACTACTTGCAAGGTTCTCTATAAGGTTTAAGAGAGATTTGCCCAATTTCAACCTTGAGAGCAAGATCACTTCCTAAAAGGATTGAAAATAGGATCATTTCTACCATATCCATCTCCCCCAAAACTAGGTCACATCACCCCATTTTTGAGCTGTTTTGGACCAATTCAAGTATGAAGATGATGCTTTAAACCCTATAATCATAACAGTGGCCTGGTTCACAGAACATGGGCCCGTTGTGTAAACCCTAGATTCACAATGCACAAGTGTGTGACGCAGACCATCCATAAGGTGGGCCCCACCATGCAAATGACATCGCCCCAAAATCAGGCCGCCGAACTGGCGTGGTGGTATCGTGTTACCGGAGAAATGGACGGCTGAGAAACGCATCCAGCTGGTTTTGTAAAGTGTGGCCCACCAGATGAGCGTACCGGACCCACTTTTAAGCCAAGGTAACACGCGGTGGGGCCAACATTATATGGACGGTTCTGATTGTCCCATACGCATCTCATTGGAACTGGTGGTCTGCAATGGAAGTTAATGAGAGAGAGAGAGAGAGAGAGAGGAAGGAAAAGAGGATACAAGATCTGGGGTTGGGATCTTCAAATTTCGGCGATTTTCTGGCGTACCTTCTTCTTCTTTCACGGTGGAGAGCTGTTCTGACCTGAGGGAGGGTTAGAACGAGAGAGAGAGAGAGAGAGAGAGAGGCCACTTACAACCGTTTGTACGCTATCCCATCGTTAGAAGCGGATTGCATGTGCGGTGCCTTCGGGTACACAGACATTCCGTACACCCTGGTGTCAGAATCAGCGTGGGGTCCACAGAGATGACAGTAACAAATCCACTCCGTCCATCAGTTTTCTAAGACCATGATAAGACAGTAATCTAAAAATTAGATAGACCCAAAACTCATGTGGGCCATACCACACGAAACAGTGGGCATTGAATGTCCACCATTGGAAACTTTGTGGGGGCCACAGAGGTTTTTTTCCAGAACGATATTTGTTCCTATAGTTTATCTGGGTGGTAATAACCATATGAACGGTTTGGATGGCATATAAACATCAAAGTCAGCTCCATAAAGGTTTTAACCATGGACGTTTCTATTTTCACTTTCTCGTTTTGTGTGGACCACCTGAGTATTGTATCTTTCTGATTTGAAGATTACGAAACTATTATTGTCTTGAAAACCGATGGACGGAGTGGATTTGTCACGAGCATCTTTGTGGGGCCCACACAGCTTCCGACAACATGAGTCACTCGGAGTACAATACGCGTCTCGCCTACCCGCATCCGTGCAAATATACGTTTATTTTTCAATTCTGACATGTGAGGCCCTTATTCAGCTAATCTAGACCATTGAATTATCTAGGACCACTGTCGATCGGTCATACTCGAAAATATTTGTACGTTGGAAGAACCCAGGAACCAATATTTACTACCTTTCTTATTTGAATTTGGACCGTTGCTGTATTCCTCTTCTTAACCTTTGTTTGTGGGCCACGAATCTAAAGGTTAACATTGTTCTATCTTGTAATAAATAAACAAAAATTAGAATTAGTACATCCACCGTTATAAGCAACAAACCAATGGCTTCGATTTCCAAACCATGGGCCCACTATGGATAATTTAAAACCTATGTCTACCGAGCAACGATGTGGCCGAGCGTATGGTGTAAAATTCCTCTTTCCACAGGGAAGAATGTTATCCAACCAGTTGCAATATAACTAATCTCGTTGTTCAAATAGGAACGATCAAACATTGATCTAAACCGTCCAATCATCCCAGCCTATTTGCCGTGGGATTACAGGAAAATCACATTAGGGCCTGTTTGGAAAGCTGGATTAAATGGTATTCAATTTCTTTAGGTAGAATTATCTGTCCAATCTCGCACTTGGGATCGAAATTTCCTTTTGAAAAAACTCTGAATTATAATCTATGTATTAGAATTATCTCAACTGTTGTATGAGGTGTGGCCCACCTTTAAGATGGGTTGGATGTTCTCAACATGCTAACATGAATGATTACACATTCTGTTATTATCTCTTTTTTGGGCCATTTACCATATGAATTCCATAAAACAACTAGTTTAAGCTTAATGTCTATCATTAAAAACCTCCTAAGGCTCACTGTAATGTTTATTCGACATTAAAACAGTAGATTACATGATCATACAAACCTTAATGAAGGTTAAAAAAAACAAAACTTTCGTAGCTTCCATAAGTTTTTAATAGTGATAGTTCAATTGACACTGGCTACCTTGAGATTTTGATCTACCTCAGTTTATACTATAAAATTATCCGGAAAAAATGGATGAGTCACACACACATTATGTTTGGGCCCACATAGCACTGACCACTAGCCATTGGGTAGTGGCAAGGTGAGTAGCCAATCCCGGGTTTCAAGAGACTTATTAAATTCAACCATTTTGCCATTTCCAGTTTTAAGAGACTTCAATAAAATTCATCGTTTTGCCAAATCATCATTTAAGGGAATGATTCCAAAAATGAGGCAGATCCTTAACTTAAGTAGACCACACCACAGGAAACAGTGGGGATTGAATGCTTATCCTTGAAAATTTCTATTAGGGAAACAAAACATTACAGTGGGCATTATGAAGATTTAAATAGTAGACGTTCACTCAATACTGTTTTCTTGTGGTGTGGCCTACCCAGGAATTGGATCTGCCTCATTTTAAGGCTCATGCCATAAAATGAGGGGGCAAAAGGATAGACGGGAATTGGATCTGCCTCATTTTCTACAGGGAAGGATGTTCTCCAACCAGTTGCAATACGGCCAATCTCATTGCTCAAATAGAGGTCCTGTTTGGAAAGCTGGATTAAATGGTATTGAATTTCTTTTGGGAGAATTATCTGTCCAATCCCATATTTGGGATCAAATTTTCCTTTCCAAAAGTATCTGAATTGTAATCCATGTATTAGAATTATATCAACTGTTGTATGTGGTGTGGCCCACCTTTAAGATGAGTCGGATGTTCTCCCATGCTAGCATGAATGATTAGACGATCAGTTATCATTTTTTTATGTTTTTTTTTTGGCCATTTACCATATGATTCATATGTAAAACAACTACTTTCTCTAAAAGCTTGAGCCGTCAGGTAACAACACATCAATTTATATTAAGAGACTTTAATAATTCATCCATTTTACCGTATCAATTGATACTAAGAGACTTCAATAATTCATCTATTTTACCATATCATCCACTTTGCTGTCTCATTTAAGGGAATGATTCCAAAAAATGAGGAAGGTGCTAAACTCAGGTGGACCACACCACAAGGAAACAGTGGGAATTAAATGCTTATTGTTGAAAATTTCTACTAAGGTAACAAAGGTTCTGGATTAGCTGATATTTGTGTCTTCCCTTCGTCAACGTGTTGGATGGCAAATAAACATTACGACAAGCCTTAGGAAGTTTTTAAATGATGAATGTTCAATCAATAGTATTTTCTTGTGGTGTGGCCAACCCAGGAATTGGATATGCCTCATTTTTAGGCTCATGCCCTAAAATAAGAAGGCAAAAGGATAGACGGCGTGTATAGAACACATATATCACGGTGGGCCCCACAGTCCTGCCACCACCCAACATGCAATCAGCCTTCGATGGCTTCTAACTCTCCCTGTGAGCCGCCTGATGAGCGGTCTGGATCAATGCAACGTGTGCCCAACTTGCACAAGTTCAAAGCCCAATATGATCGACCATCATCTTAGTTATGTTAAAGGAGATTTAGGCATTATATTATCCGCAATCCAAGAGTCTCCCTATGTGGGCCACCAGATGAGCGGCCTGGATGGACTTTCGTTTTAAGCGTGTATAAATGAGCCCATGCTTTGGTGTTTCAAAGGTGCATGTTACCATAGATGGACCATAAACCATCTTGCAGACCTGAAGATCTTAGCCGCCAAAAGTAGAGCTCGATAGATTGTCGTCTGTACATGTGGCACACGTGCATATAGAACAAAATCACACCGATGAGAAGGCCATAAGCATGTAATTGCACGTTTCAAATTCAATGGGCGTCTATCCGTTGTGATGGATGGACTCGGTGCAATGTCCATTCATCAATGGACAGGGTCAGCTCAAGCAAATTAAAAAACTTCTATCAGGAAATCCCAACCATCCACACCCCTCATATCTACATACCCATCAGAAGCCCAGGGTCCAGAGATCATAGCCACTTGTCTTAAGGGTCATTTGGCACCTTGTAATCGGCAGCATGCATTGAAATCCCATTTACACTGGGATGTAACTTGTAAGCGTTTGGAAGCGTATGTATAGAACTTAAATTTGATTAACTAAATCAACTATAGTATTCCAAATTAGTGCACATATGTGATATTTGATAAAATGATTGGAATAGGCTCATCAAAATATAAACTTTAAAAAATAAGAAACTCTTAGCCTACGTCCACAATCTAAGGATCACAATCTAAGGATCACAAATGAGCGACTCGTCTACATATTTTAAGTGTCCATATAGACTGCTGGGCACGGGACAACTTGACTCGTCCAACTCGTTCAGATTTGACTTGATCCAAATCGAGTGGTGAGTCGATTTGAACCTAGTAGACTTTGTGCAATCCGAACTCAAACTTGACTAGTTTGAGTCACCCAATAACTTGATTCGACTCTACCCAAAATCCAACTTGGTACTGACCCGATTCGAAACCCGACTTGTACATTCATAATTTTTATTTTTATTTTAAAAAAAATCCGAATTTAATGTTTCAGATCTGAGATGCCATGAGAGGCTGCAATTCTGATAGGTGCACCTAGGTTTTGAGTTTTCCGCCCATGGATACCCACCGACCCAGTGCCGACTCGACCTGACTTGGTACTTGTGACGGGGTCGGCCTCGGTCCGGATTAGTCCAGGCCAGACCCGGACTCAGATCAGGTCAGGCATGCTGGACTTGGTACCAAGTTGGGTCGAGTTCGGGTAAGGTCTATTTCAAAACCGGATCGAGTCGGATCAGTCCTAACTCAGTCCGACTCGAGTCGATGCCCAGCCCTAACCCATCCAAGGTGGTGCCCAGTGGATGGATGGTTTTATGCAGTTTATATCTCACCAGCATAATCATGCCTTGGTAATAGAAACACTAGTTTTCTTATCCTGTTTTTTAAAGGAGAGGATTCATCAAGCGTTGATATCCAAAACTCGGCATGTGTGCATGGCATCCCAACCGTTCATCTGTTGGGACCTACCTTGGATAGGGCATGCCCCAAAAATGTCTGCTTACACCAGCCATTGATTGAGGAGAGAGTCCAACCAATGGCCATAACTGCAAATGGTAAAGAACCTCTAATAAATGGCTAGTTTCATCTGATTGGTGCACGGCCCACCCAGGATCTATCACTAGTGTGCATTCACTTGCGATATCCGAGTGCCAAGAACAAAATTTTCTCACAAATCAAACCCAAGAAATATATGAAATCTCAAACTCACAAAGAAAGACAGTCCATGCTCTGAATTATGTTCTATATGGGCCACCCCTGGCTGATCCTGACCATCACTGCTTGTTGATGAACTTAAATCATTTTCATTTTCTTTTATTTTTCAAAGGTAAGCCGAGGCTTGAACCCAAGAACTCAATGTTGAAATCTGCCCTGTCTACAGTTGGGCTACCGGTCAATTACAGAGGTCATGACTACTACTAAAGTGAGATCACGGACCATAGCTTATTTATGAAAGTAATGAGAATATGGAGGGTTCAAAATATCAGACCATCTCAATGTGGGCCCAAATGAGGTAACCACATGTCAGCGATCCTAAGCCATCGACTAAGCAAAACAAACTGCAGAAAATATGCATTACAAAGAGAAATGCATCCCTCTTCACAATCCAAACACGGGTGTCGAAAAACACATGAATGCATGCACACACAACCTCACATGTCCAATTTCGAACGTGTGGGTGCGTAGGTATGCACAGACCAAAATTGAAACATGGGTATGCACATTCTTCACCTACACCTATGCAGGCATTTTTTTAAAAAAAATAAAAAATAAAAAATACATGGTATCAGAGGCAGAGCCAGAACCAGAACATTCTTCACCTACATGCCCATGCAAGCATAAAAAACAATACATAGTATTGGAGCCAGAACGATTGTAATAAAAAACAAAACATGGTATAGGCGCCAGAACCAGATTCTAAGAAAATGTAGGACTGAAATGTTGTACCATACTGAGCCTTCATTTTGTACAAGTGATGGCAAGAGGGACCCACTGTAGAGTAATCCAAACAGTTGATTTCAAGGGAGTGGTAACGGCCGTTACGTAACCGTAACGGTCATAACCGTTACGCGTTACAGGGTCAAAACAGCCATAACGGCCGTAACAGTCCCTTAACAGCCCTGTAATGGCCCAGTAACAACAATTTTCAAAAAATAAAAAACGGCAGTAACGGCCGTTACGCCTGTATCATAACGGTAACAGTAGTGGCCGTTAAATCCACCGTTACTGTTTTGGAACACCTTGCAGGGGACCCACTGTTGATGACCAACGCATTATAAATCCTTAAATTGGAAGAATCCATGGTGTGGAGATAGACGATTGTAGTGATTACCTTTTTCAGCACAGTGGCAGAAAGGATTTCAAAAACAGAATTGTTGTTTGGGGAGCAAGCAGATATCCAGGATTCATTAAAAAACAGATGTTGAATATCTTGCACCAGTTGATAAAGGAAGGGTAATGTACTCAGCAGAGTCCATAGTTTTCTTTCCAATCCAAAGAGCAAAGTCAAATCAAGGAAAAACAGTTTCTTTTCCCATGGATTCCTTGAATCCAGAGACAGCAGCTTAAATTCCAAACATTTCTGTGGACGGTCAACAAATAGACATTCACATTCAACCCAGAAAAGGGCCGCAATCAAGGAATCTAATGCTCTTTCGTGGGCCCTAAAGGCCATTCGCATAAGCCATCAGCAGTTTGGATCATTGAACAATCAGCCCACATATGGAACTCCTTAAAACCTGAATGGTATGCTGTACAAGCTTTAACAAACACTTCAAAAATCAGAACATGGCATAACACAACATGCCAAACAGCCAACGATACCCAACACCACACATTCTTCAAAAATCAAAACATGGACAAAACATGGACATGAACACATACACACCAAAGATGTAAACACACATTCTTCAAAAATCAAAACGTCGGAATCAACACAAACAAGCTAGAGATCATTAGAACACATACATTCTTCAAAAGTAAAAACATGGGTATCAACACAAACAAGCCAAAGATACAAAAGAAGGCATTCTTCAAAAATCAAACATGGGCATCAACACAAACAAGCCAAAGATGCACAAAAAAAAACAAAAAAAACTGACATTCTTCAAACATCAAAACATGGGCATCAACACAAACAAGCCAAAGATCACATTAGCAACGTTTCCACAAATCAAAATTGAGAAAAAAAAAAAATCATATTCTTCACAACTCAATTATAATCTATAGAAACCAAACAAAGCCCACGGCAGTTACAGTAATGCAAGATATTAAGAACACGATATTCAAACTCCAAAAATGTTATGCATTTCAAGATAACCAAAAAAAAAAAAAAAAAAAACAATTCCAATCCTTTACAAGGAAAAAAAAAGAAAAAGAAAAAGAAAACCCAAAAACAGAATTCAATCATACCTCCTACACCGCCATGCCGAAACCGAAAAGAGGGGGCGGTCTTGCCAGCAAAATAAGAGAGCACCACTTTCCTCTTTGATTTTATAACCTTCACAGCCATAGCTCTGCAGCAATCTCCTCGCCTGCAACAGCCCATAGTAGCTCAGCGGCACTCTCCCAAACCCTGCCAGATCTAGCCGCTGGACCCACCTCTCCAGCTTCTCATGCCTCTCCTTCCGTTCAACCCCCTCGCAAGCAATGATGTTCTTTATCTCCTCCCCGAACAGCATCTTCTCAACCTTCATCCGATCAACCGATGTCCTTGACACCGTGGATTCCAAGCAATCGAACAGGGCAGCATAGAAGTACAAAGCCTCTAGTAGCCTCTCCATCACTGTCGATCCGTTATGATTTGATTCCTGCTCAGCCACCACCATGACCTTTGGGGATAGGTTCCACAGCGATGCGAGGAAGCTCTCCATCCTTGCCGAGAATGGCGATGATGAGGCAGAGTCAGGGCTCGGGCTGTGGCCGTTGATCAAATCTTTCTCAAGCAGTTCGCCCAACGTGCTCTGGTTCATCTGAAGGACTCTTTGCAGGTGGGCTGCGCTTGGGTTCTTGGCCGATGGCGGGGTTTTACGTTGGGTTTCGTCATCTGAAGCCATCAACAGATGCAACTGGAGGACAGAGCTGATTGCAAGCGCTTCACCCGTCTTGCGCAGGCTTTCCAGATCAAGATTCTCTAATTTGCTCACGATGGGAATGAACTGAAATGGGATGTCCAACTTCTCAGCTTCTTCAGTTAATCTCATTGCTGTCTGTTCCAGCACTTCCTTCTGTTCATGAATGCCTGTGATTCTCAAATGGGGCGGGCCCTCTGGCCGCGCATTCAACGTTTGGATGAGAGCAATCCACTGAGCCGGCTCAGCCGCATTGAGATCGATGATGTGGACCATCTTCTCCCCTTCCATGGCATCTATGATAGCCTGGTTTGACACCACGTATGCGAGCTTCAGGAACGGGCAGAGATCAAAGAAGAGCCTGCGGATGAGGATCGATTCTGAGATGGAAGAGATCCTTGTTGAATTGAGGGCCTTGTAGAGGCCGGGCCATGACTTGAGGATGCGGCCTGCAAGGGCCTCAGTGAAATAGGCCGCCATCCGCTGCATGGAATCGCCATCAGGTGAGGCAAGAAGGGAAATCTGCTCGAGGCAGATATTTGCATTCTCAAGGCTGCCGGCGGCAACATGGTTGGCGCAAGATAGGAGGAGCTGGATCAAGCACAATCCACGCTCCTCCGATTTGAGCTCACGGAGCCATGGATAGGGAGATCCTAGGCTTGGGGAGATTGACATGAGGGTGAAGAATTGCAGAGGCGACGACGAAGTTACAGAGGACGATCCATCATCTTGGACCATCCCTGCCATCAAAGAGGGTTGAGATCTCTCCGTTTTGGAATCGGGCGACCGGAGGATAGCTAAGAACAAACAGCTACGGAGACCAACGTAATGCAGCCATGCAGAGAGTTCACAGAAGCAAGTCGAATACAGAGAAAATTCGCTGTGATTATGTGATGGGTTTCGAATCTTTCGACTATTCAGCTGAAATTCACACAAGAATCAGAATAAATTGAATATGAGCTCATAAAAATACCAGCAGAAATTTCTTCAATATTTCCGAACTTTGGATAAAATTCACAGATGGGAAGACCGACAACACCACAAACATGTAATATCTACCAGGGTTGGAATGAAATCGAAGGAGTAGCCCTTGCATCAAGGTGGAATTTTGCAGAAATAATGTAAAACCCCAAACCCAAATTTGATTTTTTAATTGCTATAAAACCCAGACAGAAACGGCAGCAAGCGAATATAGTCTCCTGTTGAAGACGCTAGATTTTGCGGAATTTTGCAAGATATCCAAGAAGGAATGATCGATGAAATTCCGCAGAAATGCTTGTAAAACACTACACCTATGGGATTTCAATTGCCTCGAACTCAGATAAAAATCAAGATATGATCAAAGCTAATCTCTTCAAGAAAGAGCAAACCTTAGTTCGGTTTTCCAAGAAATCCTAAATGGGTTTGCAATTTTCCTCAAAACCAAGATAAAATCAGCAGAGAACAGAGATAATCCCCTCTTGAAGCAGCCAATTTCTGCAAGAACTGGTAAGAAAACCTAGATGGGTTTGCAATTTTCCTAAAAACCAAGATAAAATCAGCAGAGAACAGAGCTAATCCCCTCTTGAAACAGCCGATTTCTGCAAGAATTGGTAAGAAATCAGAGCAGTAGAACCCAACCCTAGTTGAAATCCTTCAGAAACGCCAGAAAAACAAAAACCCCGATATGGGTTTTCAATTCCCTCAAACCCAGATAAAAAAGCTAATCCTCTCCCCAAACAGCTAATCTATGAACTAGCTAACTAGTTTCTAACGAACCAACGCAGCACGGCTTGCGCTCGACGAAATTCCACAGAAATGCGAGGAGAACAAAAACCCCCAAAACTGATTTCCAATCTCCTCAGAACCCAAACAAAAGCCACCAGACAACCCAAGATAATCCCTTCCCCAAACCACCACTAACAACACCCAAAAAAGAAAAAACCGAACTCAGTTTTTTCACAATTCTTTCAAACAGAAGAACAAATCTCAAAAACCCAAATAAAATCCTTGTGTTTTCTCTACAGAAAGAGATGAAAGAAGATGAGAAAGATAGAGAGAGGCTTTGGAGAGAACAAAAAGAAAGATGGGTGGAATCTAAAAAAATACAAGGGAATTGGATTATTCTGGGTTTTGGGTCTTTCAAGATTTTCTTTCTTTCTGATGTTGGAGAGTAGAAAGAAAGGAGAAAGGATTCAAAACAGGGCCTACAGCTCATGAATTTTTAGATCTTTTTTTATTTTTTTCCCCCTCTAAAATCTCACCTTCTTCGTAGGCGACAAGAGAGAGAGAGAGAATTTTGTCGTGATGGATTTGGGGTCGTATGCAATGCAGAGGAATATGGAATTTGTGAGAAAGAGAGCCCTCTCTCCCTCTTTCTTTCTCCGTGAGCTTTCTAAAGCGAATCGCGCGAATAGGAAGGGGAGGAGTCGCGTCACACGTACAGGCTTATCACACGCGTGTGGGCGATCAAGACCGTGTTAGAAGATGTGACTCAGCTGAACTTCGAGGATATTGGGTGGATCTGTGTAAAACAGAATTACCTGAATCATCTACCATACTTGTTTTCCATTCCCCGCCTACAATACTCCAACTCTGTGGGGCCCACCATATTTTATACGTAAATCCACTCCGTACATCAGGTGAAAATTCATATATTAACCGTACATAAAAAATATCAGCCTGATTAAAAAGCTCCAATGAGACATAAAAATGTGAACAGTGTGTAATTGCTCCTAAAACATTAAAATTCAAATAATGTGGCACATATGATATTTTGATCAAGCTGATTTTTTACATTTTTATTAATCTGTGTTATTTACACTTGATTAACAGATTTGATGAAATAGTTTTTTTTTTTAAAAACCATGTTGGTACCACACAAAAACCTGTGGTAACCATCTCATCCCATTCTCTCATGTGGTGTGGCCCATGTAAGTTATAAATCTTGGTGATTTTCCTCCCAGGACCTAGAATCAAGAACATGGAACCTGATGCACGGAGTGGATTATACATATACAACATGGTGGACCCCATAAACTAAATAAAAGTTATGATGGATATGATTGTCTGATGAGTCTCAGCCCCCATTATATGGACCACCCATGTTTATATCGACCACACGTGTATATCTAAACATACATCTGCAAGCCATGTGCCATTTCCACTTATCAGGTGGGCCACACGTGCAGACTCAAAAAAGACCATTGCTGACCGTCCAATCTTTCAAATACAACTAAGCCCATCTGGTCGATACATCATCATTAATCATCGAACCCACATGATGGGTGGATCTAAATCACCCAAAAACAGGCCATGCTGACACGTGTGCCGCGTGTCAACACCAGAAAATACGACCTTGCGCGAATCGCCATACCATTCGTGTCTGTTTGTCTGTACGTGAAACGGGAGAAGCGGAATAAGGCTGGCCTTGTTATTCCCCTACGCAACTCCCTTCCAAACATGCCCTAACAAAACAAAACCAACGCTCCTTGTTTTTGTCTGCTTTTGGATGGGCTTGTGGGGGTCGCAAGGACCTTTTATCTCCTCTATTCAATCGCGCGCGTAGCTTAGATTCAAGACACATTCCAAGCACACGTACGTAATTTCCACACGTGGAAATATCCAACCGTTGTTTAAGTCAGGCCCACCATGAAAATTTCATATCCCAATCTTCGTATGGATCAGATTAGTACGGAGATGGAAGAACCTCAATACAGTTGAGCCATCTCTGTACATTACACTAGCTTCTTGATTTACCATTCTTGACAGTTCATCTAGTGTCCCCTACTGCATATACCAAATGGTTGTAAGAAGGGATAAATCAAATGATTTGAACCGTCCGATCAGAGACTTTAAAAAAACCAACGTGTAAAATCAAAACATTCAGCGGACCAGATTAACTGATGTAAAAAGTAAAGACAAACATCTAGATGGGAGCTACAAAATGAACGGTCACGATTGTCTCTAAACCTTTACCCAACACTACGGCACAGATTGCTCTAACATATAAGTATATAAGAAAAATGGACGGTTACAGCTCAAATTACGAGCGGATCACCTGTTCATAGGTGTATAACAGAAGATGAATGGCTTGGATTTCTCACACGTGTGCCATCTAGGGACGTTCAAATCTTCAATACATCATCGCGCGAATAGCAAAGGGGGTGGTGAGAAAGAAAAGGTGTATGGATGCCTCCAAAATGGCATTGGATTATATGAATTGGGTTAAGTAAGAGAGTAAAGACAATGAGACAATGTGGGGGAAGAAACAGCCAAACGTGGCAAGCATGTTTAACCCTTGCGTTGGACCCTAGGTGCCTGTCAGTCCTGCCCAACCGTCTGTACCATACTCTCTCCGTACATATGCATGCATGTACATCATCCAAACCGTTAGTCCAGATGATCTGTTTGTTGGGCATCCGGTACATGGTTAAAATAATCAGTGTCTGAGATTTGTTGATTTGATTGGAGCTTTGGACCGTCTGATTGAGCTTTTTTTTTGGGTGTGGACCATTCAGTGGGGCCCATAATTTAGAGGGCTTGGATTAAAGTATATGCGTGAATGTGTATCATGGTGGATGTCACGTGTATGGTAAGCTGTAATCCTCCGGTGGAGTGATGGGTTGTCATAGGAAGTGGATTCGATGAGGCCGGGGCCACACAACAGGAGCCGATTAGGTGAGACCCAGGTCTCACCCACGACGGTGTGGCCCTTACTTTGGGGCCCATCCTAATGTATGTATTTTATATCCACTCCGTTCATCCATTTTTTCAAATCATTTTAGGGCATTATGCTAAAAATGAAATAGATTCAATAATCAAGTGGACCATGCCATAGGGAACAGTGGTGATTAAGCGTCATACCATTAAAATATTCTTAAGGCCTACTTTAATGTTTCCAAACTGTTGATAAGGTCACATGAGCTTGGATAAAGGAAATAAACAAATATTAACTTAATCAAAAACTTTGATGGCCCATTAATGGTCAATTACTACTTTTTCCTATGGTATAGCTTACCTAATAATTAAGTCTACTTGGTTTTTGGAATAATGCCTTAAAATTATTTGAAGAATGGATGGACGGCATCGATACATGATACATAAATCAAAGTGGGCCACACTGGATTGGGTGAGTCCAGGGTCTCACCTAATCGTCTTCCCACCCAACATGATATGACATAGTGCGGGGAGATTTGATTGGATTACATATGTATATATATTCAACTACGCTGCTTTCAAACATGCTTTGGTGGCCTTCGTATTTAAACTGCATGACGTGGTTCAATCAAATCTCACCACATAGTAACCCTGATTGCACTCTCACCAAACCAGTCTATTTACTAGGGACGTGGATTAGCTACTGATAGGTTTGAGTAGTAAGATAGCTATTGAAGTGACGCCACTAAGTTACGTAGGTCCAACCACGGTGAATGTGTTACCACACGGTCCATCCATTTAGAGATATCATTTTAATACGTGAGTCAAATGATGAGGCAGATAAAAATCTGTAATGACCCTACTACAGAAAACAGTGGGAAAAGTGACATCTATTGTTGAAACCTTCCTAATGTCCACCTTGATGTTTATTTGAGATCCAACCCGTTAAAATGGGTCCTATCATGATGAATGTGTTATACACAGACGGTCCATCCATTTAGAGATATCATTTTAGTACGTGAGTCAAATAATGAGGCAGATAAAAATCTGTAATGGGCCCCACTACAGAAAACAGTGGAGAAAGTGACATCTACTGTTGAAACCTTCCTAAAGTCCACCCTGATGTTTATTTGAGATCCAACCCGTTAAAATGGGTCCTACCATGATGAATGTGTTATACCGACATGGCTCATCCATTTAGAGATATCATTTTAGTACGTGAGTCAAATAATGAGGCAGATAAAAATCTGTAATGGACCCGTTACAGAAAACAGTGGAGAAAGGGACATCTACTGTTGAAACCTTCCTAAGGTCCACCCTAATGTTTATCTGAGATCCAACCCGTTAAAAAGTTAAAAAAGGCATTATAAAAGGAAAAAATATATATATCAGCTCAATGGAAAAATTTTAGGCCTTTAGAAGTTTTTAATGATTGGTGTCTCTCTCTACTGCTTTCTGTGGCGGGGAGGTCCATTGGAGCTCTGAATCTTAGTCATTAATCTTTGGCTCTTACCATAAAATGTTCTCTCCGAATGGATGAACGGTGTGGATACAAAACATATATCATGGTGGGGGCACACGGAACTTGGTGACGTCAATTCAGTAGCCAGTCTCGCTTCTCAACCTGTCAGTAGCTAGTCCGCGACCCTTTACTTGGAGTGTAATTTTTAAAGTATATTGTCTCTGGAGTTTCATGAAAAAAAAAAATGCTTATTAAGTAGTAAAATTACTATAATGCTCACGGTACACTTCTCTTTTAAGAAGTATATTAGAATTTGTGGGCTTAAGTGATATTTTTATGATATTTATGATGGGAAGAAATGAATTGACGAATGATATAAGGTGAGATTGGATGTCAATATGCATTACAAAGATACTCAACGACAGATAGGTTGAAGATCTAGCCCGAGCTTAGCCGTAACAGTAACCTTGGGTGCATCCCCAAGTTGAGTAGGAAGGTAACTCGGTCTCAATAGTTTAGGGCAGGTTGACAGATTGATCATCTGCTTAACACCAAAAGAAAACACAACTATGGTTCACCAAAAAATCCAGGTCGACAAACCAAACTCCGGGATAGCCCTATGGATCACATCGGATTATCCACCTCGGCTTCATACAATGCGCCTCTGCCAGTTCCAAGCTTGCCCCGACCAACTCTATTCAAAATCGTAACCGAGTGTTTCGGAAGACGATTACAACATGGATCCGCCCGAGATCTTCGCCGCAGATCTCGGGAGATCAGCATGATATGCCCGGGATTCGAATCCCACTGTAACACGGCCCTACCAAATAAGGAAATCACCTCCTACGCTACCGCCCTCTCCCACCTTAAATAAAAACATATCTAATGGTGAAAGGTATGTACAATCCAAAGCTTAAAACCCTACTCATGACCAGGCTCAGATTCCCTATCTAACTTAGTCATTGGAGGGTCCCCTGCTGCAGCCAGAGTCTCCTTTGTCAGCCCTTTGTGCAGGTACTCGAAGGTGCAGGGAAGGCTACCTAGATTCCTGCAGCAACAATCAATTATTACGATGGGATGTATGTGTCTGATACGTAGCATGTGGGCACCAAAATTTCTTCATATCATTACTTTTTATGGTCGGTTTGATTTTCGACTTTTCCTTGTAAATATGTAAAAATTAAAATTAAAATTAAATAATTTCACTTCAATACTTTTCAGGGTTAGTTTTATTTTGAAATTTTCGCCCTAAATATATAAATAT
The DNA here is from genome assembly GCF_029962835.1 of Magnolia sinica. Taxonomy (NCBI): domain Eukaryota; kingdom Viridiplantae; phylum Streptophyta; class Magnoliopsida; order Magnoliales; family Magnoliaceae; genus Magnolia; species Magnolia sinica. The sequence continues at coordinate 2,180,432 of NC_080579.1, forward strand.
GAATAAATAATAATAATGACTCTTTTCTCTTCTTTACAAAAGATGGAAATTTACACCTCCAAGACTAATTTAGAAAGATAGTTGTTGAGTATGACTTAAATTTGTAGGCCTCACTATGATGTATGTGACTCATACATGACGTTCATATATTTTTACCATCACATTTTAAGATATGAGCCCTAAATTGAGTTGCTCAAATCCAAAGCTTAAGTGTACCACACCATAGGAAACAATAGCCTTATATGTGTATACCATTGAAAGTTGTTTCATTCTTAGGCCCCACAATGATATTTATTTGTCATCTAATCCATTCATAAGGTCACACAAATATATTTAAAGGAAAAATACAAATATAAGCTTGATCCAAAACTTCTATGCTTCCTTAGAAGCTTTCATGGTAAGCATTCAATATTCATTATTTCTTGTGGCATGGTTCACTTAAGCTTTGAATTAACCTCATTTTTCAGTTCAAGCCCTAAAATGAGCTGTCGAAAGGGATGAACAGTGTAGATAAGTCACATACATTATGATAGGCCCCACAATTTTTTTTTTTTAGCATTTTTATCTCAGAGTTTAGATGAAAAATTCTACCAGTAAACTCAAAAGTTAGGAGGTTACACTAAATACAAATGAAAATAATTAATAACCATTTACAATGATTTATAAATGAATTAAAAAAACAAATAAATCATTAAAGAAAATTAATACATGAGAGCACTTCAATAATTTCTCTTCTCAAAAAGCACTACCAAATAATTTAATTTATGAAAGAATCCTTTAGCAAATTTAGAATTATGAGAAATTTACCCACAAAATTTTCTAAATAAGGCTTCTGTTAGAGACCATAAATGTAGTCATTGTCCAAACAAGTCAAAATTCACCGACACAATGGCTTACCTTTATCCATGAGTCTTTCCATGCGGCCAAGCTTTTCTCTCATAATTTTAAATGCATAGGTTGCTATCATATGGATATAAAGGGGTTGCCATTGCTAGCAAAGATAGAAGTGGACTGTGACTTGCAAGCATATGATTCACCGAAATATATATATATATATATATATATATATATATATATATATATATAGGAAATGGTTCTATGTGGTCGAGCTCATGGGAACTTCTCACGAGTTCAACCTGTGTGGGCCCCAGTAGGATGTGTGTCGAACATCAACACCGTGCATTTGATGGGTCCCCTTTAAATTATGGGATATGCCAAAAATCAACCGTACATGGAACTCAAGTGGGCCATACTATCTAAAATCATATGAAGACACACCTAAAACATATTAAAGCACTTGGTGGGGCCCATTTGAAATCTGGATGAGACTGAAACTTGGTTTGACCCCTCATCCAAGTGGGGCACACATAATGGATGGGTTGGATTTGTGAACGACATCTCGGTGGGCTCAACAAATGATTATAAATGATTTAATGGAAAGGTAACCCCTCTCAACTTTTGTATGTAGTGTGGCCCACACAAGTCACGGATTGACTTGATTTTTAAGCCCAAGGTCCACTATGGAATGGTGCATCTGACTAATGGGATAGATGTTCAACACGCATCACGATGGGGCCCACACAGCTCAATCTCATGAGAAGTTCCCGCGAGGTCAACCTCGTAGTACCATTTTCCATACACACAAGTGCGACAAATAGATATATATATATATATATATATATATATATATATATATATATATATATATATATATATATATATGGGAAAAGGTACTGTGCGCTCGACCTCACGATAAGCTCCCTTGAGGTCGAGCTATGTGGGCCCCACCGTGATGCATGTCGACCATCAACACCGTGCATTTGATGGGTCCCCTCTAAATTATGGGTTATCCCAAAAATCAGCCGTATACAAAACTCAGGTGGGCCATAACATCTAAAATCATGTGAAGACATGCCAAAAGCATATAAAAGCACTTGGTGGGGTCCACCTGAGTTTTGAATGCTGCTGAAACTTGGTACGAACCCTCATCCAAGTGGGACACACATAATGGATGGGCTGGATTTGCAAACCACATCTCGGTGGGCCCAAAAAATGATTATGAATGTCTTAATGGTGCACAACTCCTCCCCACTTCTGTAAGTGGTGTGGCCCAACAAAATCACGGATTGACTTGATTTTTGAGACCTAGGCCCATCATGGAATAGTGCATTTGACTGATGGGGTAGATGTTTGAAACGCATCACGGTGGGGCCCACACAACTCGACCTCATGGGACGGTCCCATCAGCTCGAGCGCATAGTACCTCTTCCTATATATATATATATATATATATATATATATATATATATATGGAAAAGACAAAATTACTATTTCATACGACAGTTTTTCCTTGGAATTAGGCTGCTTCCACTCCGTTCATCAATTTTCTGATCATTTTAATGTATGAGACAAATAATTAGCCAGGTACAGGGTTTACGTGGACCACAAAGTGGGGATTCAACTTCCGCCATTAAAAACTTCCTGGGAGCTGGAGAAGTTTCAGATCAAGCTGATATTTGTTTTTTTCACTTCATCCACGTCTACATGACCTTATGAATAGGTTGTGTGGTAAAAAAATAAAAAATAAATCATGGTGGCCCTCAGAAAGGCTTCAATGGTGGGTGTCATTATCACTGCAACTTCCTTTGGTGTGGTCCACTGGAGCTGTGTACCTGCTTCATTTCTTTGATAATGCCTTAAAGTGATCTAATAAGAGCGATGAACGGCGTAGCTATAACACTTACATCATGGTGGGCCCGTCCGGGTAGGGGTAGGACGCAATCCGCGTCCGTTGCAGATTGCCCACGTAGCAACATGCTGTCGCAGATACTTTCTACAGCATCTTTGAAAAATTGATGGTTTTACCCCTCTAAAAAGTGAGTACTTGTAGACACGTAAGCGTACTATAGTGCGCTTATGTCATGTACCTCCATGAGCATTTTCACACGTAATCCAAATAAGAAGCCCTGAAAATTAGGTTGATTCGATCGTGCGGCCCACCACCTAAAGTTGGATGTATTTTTAGTGGATGGAGACCACTTGATATTTGTGGCGGAGAAACCTTGCTAGATGGGTTGAATGCCATTTATGCCTGTTTGTTTTTTCAAAGCCTGTCTAAATACAGTCTAAATAGGTAATTATCACATTTCACCTTGTTTGAAAATTCATAGGTAATTATCACATTTCACCTTGTTTGAAAATTCATAGGAATTTGTGCCTTTGAAACTGTTTTGAACTGTCCATCCATTTTACTACAATATTTTGAAGCGTGAGATAAAAAATAAAGTAGATCTAACACTCAAGCGGCCACACCAAAAGAAATAGTGGCCCCACAAAGTTTTGAACGGAAAGTATTCAACTCCTTTTTCGTATGGCGTGGTCCACTTGAGTTTTGGATATGCCTATTTTTTTCCTCATGCTATAAATTCAATTGGCATAATGGATGAATGCATCACAGTGTGCTGGGAATATCTACCTTCATGGCTCCTCCCGCGGACCGAATGAAGAAAGAGGTTAGCCGGAGGTTTTGATGTTTTTGGAACTTGTTAGTGGATGGGGACCACTTGATAAACTTGATAATTGGATCAACTTCTGATATTTGTTGCGGAGAAACCTTGCTAGATGGGTTGAATGCCATTTATGCCTGTTTGTTTTTTCAAAGCCTGTTTAAATACAATCTAAATAGGTAATTATTACATTTCACCTTGTTTGAAAATTCATAGGAATTTGTGCCTTTGAAACTGTTTTGAACTATCCATCTATTTTACTACAATATTTTGAAGCATGAGATAAAAAATGAAGTAGATCCAACACTCAAGCGGCCCACACCAAAAGAAATAGTGGCCCACAAAGTTTTTAGCGGTAAGTATTCGATTCCTTTTTCGTATGGTGTGGTCCACTTGAGTTTTGGATATGCCTCATTTTTTTGCTCATGCTATAAATTCAATTGGTATAATGGATGAATGCATTACAGTGGGATCCAAAGATATTTTGTAATGTTCTCAATTTTTGTGTTAAAAAAGTAAGTAGTCTAATCAAGTACGGATGAAAATATTGTAAATGAATGAGGAAATAATTATTACTCTTTTATATGGTATTTACCTAGTGCAATGGAAAATCAAACAAGCCTAAGGGTTTGTTTGGATTCGTGTATAAGGGTGTATCGTATTATATCCAACTATTGTTCATGTATATGTTCGATCAATTTCAGAATACATTCAAATCAACATGTCATGAATCAATGTTTGGATAAAAGATATTTTGTAATGTTCTCAATTTTTGTGTTAAAAAATTAAGTAATCAAATCAAGTACGGATGAAAATATTGTAAATGCATGAGGAAATAATTATTACTCTTTTATATGGTATTTACTTGGTGCAATGGAAAATCAAACAAGCCCAAGGGCCTGTTTGGATTCGCGTAAAAGGGTGTATCGTATTGTATCCAACTATTGTTCATGTATATGTTCGATCAATTTCAGAATGCATCCAAATCAACATGTCATGAATCAATGTTTGGATAAGAAGTATTGTTCAGGCAAATATGTAAATTCTTGTACAGATCAATGTTTAGATATGACATATTAGAGTTGCGTATTGTATATACGTATAATATTGATAGCACTTGTATGACGGTAGCCATTTTTAAGTTCTGAAAATGGCAACTCAGGTGGGGCCTAGTTCATCCTAATAGGAATGACGTTATTAACGGTATGGATGACATTTAAAATGACAACATGTCCTAAAATGAACTCACAGAACCGATGGACGAATCAGATCATTCACAAACATGAAAGTGAGCTCCACTTGTACCAGCACAGGAACTTCCTGCGAAAGGTGATCACAGGAAAGTGGGCCCCACCCGATCAGAATTGTGGACTCGACATGCATATATTGGTTGTGGGACCCAACTTGATCAAGGCCACTTTTTCATCCATACAATATCATGGAAAAAAAAAGACGTAAAATCTAGGGGAATAAAACCTGGAAAAAATGTTTTAAAAAATAGAAAAAATCCAAACATCTTAAACGCAAATATGATCGGATGGTCTACCTAATCTGAAAGGAAGAAATACGTACCTGGACGATTGGCTGTCAGGCGTCCGATCTGCTTTATAGAATCTCTACTTTGTCCCTTCCAAGAGCTCGAGGAGAGATTCAACTGTATAAGGAACTTCAGACCTTCAGAGAGGAAACGAAGAAGGTTAATGCCCACATGCAATGGAATGAAGATGATACAGGGCGATGCTAGTGCAGGATATTTCCATTTTTCATAAATAGAAAACGTTCAAAGAGATAGCTACGATGTCTGGCGAAAATATAATGCAATGACTACACTGCATTGCACAATGTGGTGCTGTCTGAAAATACATTACTGCCTTTTGAAAATTTTTAGATGCTAATGTATTTGCGCGCATGGTAAACCACGGATGCTAACTCCAATTCAAACATTATATAATGTAAAAATCCACCATTAATACAATACTATACACCAAACAGACCCTAAGAATGAAAGGCTCACGAGTAAGTAAAATGAACTGCTACGGATGATTAGATGCTTGTAGTTGGAATATACTGAAATCATAAGCATTAGTTATTCACGTGGGCCACACCAAAGGAAATAGTTTAAAAGGTAAGCATTGCTTTACACAATATTTCCAATTTTGTGGTCCACTTTACTCACGGATGTGGACACCTTAATCATGGATGAGGCTGATTTTGGGGTCCTGGGCCTAATGTGGGGTGACACACATTAATTTGGTGGATTTCACATAAACACCATGGTGGAATCCACCCAAGCTGGAAACTCCTTTCCTTTGGTTAATTTATTTTTTTTAAAATAAAAAATTATATATAAATATATAAGTGTTTGTGAAAATAAATTGATTTTTTACGTTTTGAAATAGTCCCATATCGAAAAGAAGGAGATTAAGTTTTCTTTTAACAAGTAACGTGATGAGTACCTTATCAATTGCTTAGTGAAACAGAGGAGTACCGAGACTTATGTGTTCGCACCAGAACACGTTCATGGGCATAAGCTTAGGCTCGTTGCAAGGGCACTAGGCATGTGAGGCAATATTGTAACTATAGATGTGCTAGTAGCGCACTTTGCACTTCGCATGTGCGCATTAGAAATGATCCATTGTAATAATGACCCTGCCACTGTTGCCTATATAAATCGAGTTTGATTGAGTTTGATTAGTTTATTTCAACAACACAAACTATACGACTCATCCGTTTATATGAATCAGTAAAGCTCCAAGTGTTTCCTAATCAAGCCAGCAGGTTCAATATGAACCCAAGCCATCAAATTCACAAGAATTAGACCAATGTAGCGGTCTAATTTAGCAAAGCAAAACTTCATTTTCTATCTCTCTTTTCGATTTTAGAATTTTCCTTTCAATTTTTTCTACGAGCAAATTTGTGTTTATAAAGTTCACCTAATGGTTGCTTCGTGTTTGCTAAATGCAGAACCACACACATAGTCATTGTGTCCTCGAAGCGATTTACCTATAACCTCTAAGCAATCTTAATTATTTTGAAAATGGATGAATGATCCAAGGACAACAGGATTACACATGCTTGAGCCTGTCCTTTATATTATATTTTTTAGTTTCCTAATTCCTTTTATGTGATAGTAATTATAAATATATAATTTAAGATTATCAAATTTTATGTGCTTATACTCTTTTATTTTATTGTAACATTGTATGGCACGAGTAATATGGACCACGCAATAGGAAACCATGATGATTGAACGCCCACCGTTGAAAACTTCAGAGGGGCCATGAAAGTTTTTTATCAAGCTGACATTTGTTTTTTACCTTCCATCCCCGTCTGCCTGACCTTATCAATAGTTAAATGGCAAATAAACATTTAATCACCACCATTTCCGTGGTGTGGTCCACCTGAGATTTGATCTGCTTCCCTTTTTTTCCTACATGACCTAGAATGAGCTGGAAAAACGGATGGACGGTGTGGATATAAAATTCAAACATCAACGTGGGACCTACAGTCACGGATCCACCAATCTGGGTAGTGCTTCCGCTCCACCTAATTCGCCTCCTGCATGCGGCATTCCCTTTGTTTTCGTGGCTTTTCCAAGCACCACACACCAGATTTTCAAAATATCACTATATTTCTCGGAATTTTCGTTAAACCATATCACGGTGATAATGTCGTGATATTTTAACAATCTCGGAAGTTTTAAATTTTTACGATTTTAAACAAAAAGTTATTAAGAAGTTAAGATTTCAGTATATACTTTCATATTCAAAATTCAAAATAATTTATAATAAATATGTTATTTTCAGTGAGCTTTTTTCAATAATATTACGAGAAGAATGAGAAAAATTGAAAATCTCGCGAAATGGAGAATGAGATTGTTATTTCTACTGCTAGGTGACGTGGCAACTGGAGAGGGCATGGAGAGAGGAAGTGATCGAAGACGAAGACTGCGTAGCCTCAAATGTCGAGAGACATAGAGGGCCTGACTTACGCTGACTAATTATCTCAACATGGGATAAACATGAATCAGATCTCTCCCGTCCATCAGATGGGTCATGACATTTTCACCATTGATTCCAAAATTAAGATAAATCTAAGACTTACGTGGGTCACACCTTAGGAAACGGTATAAAATCATTTCTAAAACCTTTACATTTATATGATTTGGCTAAACATGAGCCCTGGATTGAACCCACGTCCAATTTGGACTATTTTAACGATGGCACTTGTCATCCCACACGTTTACATGGTGTGGCCCACCTTAGATTTGAATCACTCTAATTTTTTACAATTCGCCCAAACACAAGATGACACACCTGATTGACGGATGGATCTAATCAATGTTAAGTCCTTATGTCCTTATTAGATCATCCAACAAGGAATTTGATCCAATTCATCGGTTGCCAATGAGAGATCGTTACGTGTGCATGTATAGGCATAGGTCCGTCGCTAACACGGACAAAACCATCGTTTAGTAGAAAGAGCCTTCATCTTGTTTTACCGTAGGTTTTGCTATGATGCTACACGTGGCACTTTTTTATTGGTGCAGAATGGAGTTCACTTGATGCGGTTGCACGTGGCAGGTTCACCAACCATACCGTATCATCGCTTCCTATCTCCTCTTGTGAAAACGGATTGCCTAGTAACTCGTAACGCTTTCATCGTAACAAGTAAACTTTGTTGGGCCCACCATTAATATATGTGATTTATCTACACCGTCCTTCCATTTTTCCAGCTCATTTTATGTGTTGAACCCAAAATTGAGGCATATACAAATCTCAAGTACATCACACCATAGGAAACAGTAGGAATAATGATTTCCACGGTTAAAACCTTGACATCTAAACCTATTATAATATCATAAAGACGGAAAATTTTTTAAAAAAAAATTATCAGCTTGATCCAAAACTTCTATAGCCTCCAAAAACTTTTGAACACTATATATTCAATTCATACTATTTATGTGGTGTGGTTCAATTGAGCTTTGGATATAATTTCATAATTCAGTACCATTTGTCGTCCTTTCTAAAATCTGCTGGCACGGTATAAATGTATTGTGTTTATCCGCTTTGCTTCTCCTTTTTTTCCATCTTATTTCTCCCATTGAGTCCAAAATTAAAGTACTTCATTAGATAATTTATAATTGAGGCCGTCTCTTTCTTATTTATTTATTTATTTTTTTTGTTTTTTTACACACGCATACACACTCACGTCATAGTGGGATTTCACCACCTATGGATACCGAACCTTTGACTGGGTGTTGAAACTCCTGAGAGTCTTCCACCCCAGCAAGAATAAGGATCCAATTGGGCCAGTGCCTTACATATGACTGATGCTTGAATATTATTAGATATTTAAGAAGTATGATCAATCTATTTTTGTTCTTTTTGTCATTTGCACATCTTAAATTTGTTAGATATATTGATATTGATTGGGTTGGATGTGCTCTCACCCGACGATCTACTACGAGATGATGAATGCTTATTTTTACATGCTTTGTTGGTCAATTGTAGGTTGTGGAGGAGTAAGTTCATTTAAAAAATTTTCATTTCCTCTTGCCTCCTCAATCAAATAAAAAACCACTCACATTGCGTTAATACCTTAATCAGAAAGCAAAAATTCTTTAGAACAATTTTAGTTAATATCTTTTATCAATGAGATTTATAAAATAATCATGAACATAATGTTTCAATGTTTAAAATCTATCATGCTCTTGATTATAAGTCAATTTCAATCATATTTCATTATAAGTCAAAATATTTCTAAAAACATCTTATTAAGTCATGATCTTGCTTGGGGCATTCATGGTGAATTGTGACCTCTTGGTAATGTGCATCCAAATTTACCTAAAAAAGGCATTAGATATAGCATCTCTTGAGATTTCATCTATGTTTAAAGCCCTCAACTTTCAAGAACAATTGATTCAATGGACTAAGGCTTGTATCTATTATTTCTCATTCTCTATTTTAATTAATAGTAACAATTGTGGGCATTTCAAGAGCTTTAAAGGTATTAGATCCAGAGATTTTTATCTCCTCGTTTCTATTTACAATTGTCATGGAAATGTTTTCTACCATTTTATACAAATGTCAAGCTAGTAGGTTGAGCCAAACTCCTTTCATGAAATGAAATAACTCTACATCTCATTTGCTATTCTCCACAAGGCTAGCTCAAAAAGCTCTTCCATTATTGAAGTTATTATTCATATATCTAAACAAAAATCTTTAAAAGAGCTCTATAATTTATCTATTTATTTGTTATGCATTTGTAAAGAAATCATGTGCAATATTTTAAATATGAACAAAGAAAAACTTCTCATTATATAATATTCCATATTTTACCGGCATGATGCAAAATATTAAGAAGTTCGTCCAACAAAAATCTTCATGGAATTCATCATTTTCATCGGTCACGGTGTTCATGATAACATAAATCCTAAATTGAGGCATACATAAAATAAGCTAGGCAATGTGAAATGTAATTTATTTATAGAATTTATTTAAACTATAAATTAATAATGAGATAAGTTATTTATTTCAATACTATTTAATTAATTCTTCTCTTTCTTTCTCTGCATGTAGCGTATGTTTAACTACATTATTTTCTTTCAACTTTTTTAATACGGTGGGCGCGATGGCTCACCTGTTACTGTCCTACCCTCTCTCCATGCGCATTGCACCTCCAATAAATAATTAGAAATTAAAAATTTTAATTTTTCCTTTTCCCATCCTTTGAATCCTGAGGAGGGGACTTGCGGCCAAGTGCATCTTAGCTGTCCATGGGAACATATTCCCCTACATTTCTGTCCAAACAAATGCTTTAACTTTTCCACCACACATACATGTGGGAACACAAAAAAACATGCTGCAGAGCTGATAGAGTTGGAATATGGTAGACCCATGTATCAAATTGTATTTCTCATCTAGTGGGCCCTATCATTTATGATCTATGGTCCCAAAACTACAGCATCCCAATCCTAGCCATCACTATCATGTACTATAGATAGTACAAACGTAGTTATTTGCCATCATCGTCACCAGATTAACACCATATTTTCCATCCGTAGAAGCGGCCACTAAATGGACGGTCTTGATTGATGTGTCATCTTTCATGGGTAGTATTTTGGTGGGTGGGCTCTTACACCTACCTTGAAAGTGGATTCGGTGCATCCGTAACTGAGGGGCCCACCATGATGTGTATGTTTTATATCCACGCCGTCTATCCGTTTTTCCACCTTAGTATAGGCTATCATGCAAAAAATGAAGTAGATCCGAATATCAGGTAACTCACACCAAAGGAAATAATGGTGATTGAACGCCTACCATTAGAAACTTCTTGGGGGGGACACCGAAGTTTTGGATCAAGCTGACATTTAGGTCTGTGTGACCTTATCAATGGATTGGATGACAAATAAACATTACGTTGGGCCTAGGAAGTTTTTAATGGTGGGCGTTCAATCACCACTCTTTACTATGGTGTGGTCCACCTGAGAATTGGGTCTGCTTCATTTTTTGCCCAATGCCCTAAAATGAGCTGGAAAAACGGATGGACGGCATGGATATAAAACATATACATCAAGGTGGGCCCCACAGCCACGGATCCACCTAATCACGTACTTTCGTGGTTGTGCTCACACGTGCGTTGCAATGCCACACGTGGGAATGCCGGCTGTGAAATAAATATTTCTTGGCCGGGTCAAATGTCCATCAGCCCCACATGAAAGAACCTAATTTTGGCCTGTGAAGCCGTGTCCATGGGACGTACGGCACGTGTCAGCCAGACCACATGTAGTCCGTTGATCGGTGGCAGCGTCGTGATCATGTCCATTTCAACCAGAGGTAATTGTCAGCACGCCTGCCAGCTACGCACACACGTCAGAGATCTGATCCGTTCGTCAGATGGGGCCCTCTGTCAATCCACCCTTCCAAAAACTATGATGGTCCACCCAATAGGGGGGCAAGAAGGGTATCAGAAAACGAACGGTGTGTATTCAACTTAAGATTTCACTCACCTGATGACGATGAACAACCTGTTTTTTCAGTCAATAGAATAATTATATGGGTCCCACTTAATGAACGGTTAGGATCTCGTGCATGTGTGCCATGTTGGCACGTGTGCTGAGAATATCTACCTTTGTGGCTCTCCCGCGGACCGAATGAAGAAAGAGGTTAGTGGGAGGTTTTGATGTTTTTGGAACTTGTTAAGGATCGAGAAATACGACGGCCGTTCGCACGTATCAAGAGAATGAAGGGGTGAACCTCATTACACATGTTAAAATAACACATGTGTAAGATCTGGACCATTCATTATCTGGGGCTGACCCTTGATATTCCGTGGTCCATAAATCAGGATAATCCACTGATCTCATCCGTACAACCTACACAATAAAAATGGACAGCCAGAAAAATAGCAACAGCCATATCCATCGTACACATGGGATCCACCAAGGTGGACCACCATTCGAGAAAGGATATGTTATTTTCCAGCCCCACCAGACAAACATCCTGGATCTCGTGCACACGTGCCGTGGCCCACCTCTTAACTTTTCCACGTGCGAATCCCTTTATCATTTCCCTAGATGCTAAAATAGTGGCAACTTGGTACGGACGCTCTGCCAGCTTCTGTTTGGAGGGGATGTGATCAAGGGATGTGTCGGTCCCACCAATGCCAGTAGGGCACTTACGAGGACAGACGTTTGTTGTTTTGGGTGGCATGTACGGCTCAAACAGAAATGCTCGTATCCAACAGGTTGGACGATTAATAACCGTCCAAACAATGAATAAGTTCTGACCTTTCATGTTTTTTTTGAAATCCAGCCCTTTCAATAGGTGGGCCACGCAAGATGGGCCTATCTAAAACCGAAAGCTGTTGATATAATAAGACAATGGGTGGATCCAGCTGAATTTTTCATATGATGATCCTCGTAATGTGGCTAACATTTTGGACGGATTAGATGTCGTTAGAACATAATAGGATGAAAATTATCTACAGTTGGACAGTACATTAATGGTCCAACAGGCTGGATATTAGCAGCCAACCCAGCTGAAGCGGATGCGGATTGTTAGTGAGGCGCTCACCAGCGTTTACCATGGTGTGAAGACTCTGTGGGGACCACCATGATGAATATGTGTTATATCCACACCGTCCATATTTTTTAAAGATCATTTTAGTGATTAAAACCAAAATTTAAGCATATAAAAAGCTTAATTGGACCACACCACAGAAAACAGTGAGAATGATGACATCCACCGTTGAAACCTATCTAGGGCCCACAGTGGTTATCATCCAAACTTTTCATAAGGTCACACAGACCTAGATGAAGGGAAAACACAAATATCATCTTGACCCAAAACACCTGTGGCCTCCAAGAAGTTTCCAACTGTACACATTTAATTCCCACTTTTTCCTATGGTGTGGCACACTTAATCTTTAGATATGCTTCAACTTTCACTTTGTATACTAAAATGAGCTAAAAAACCTGATGGACAGTGTGGATAAAACACCCACATCAAGGTGGACCCCACAGAGTCTTCATACCAAGATAAAGGGTGTGGTGAGTGCCTCACTACACAATCCACGTCCAGCTGAAAGATTGAATATTTGAGCCAATGGGAAGGGTGCAATGCAAAAACAAAAGAAGGGAGTGAAAACAAAGGAAAGAACAAAGGACAGATTAAGAGAGTTTTTGGAGTGTCTATAGCTAGATTTGGAGGGAATGAAGAAAATGAAGGGTGTGGACAACAAGGTTAGAATCATGATAGGGACAAACAGTGATCAACGGTGTGCCGTGATGGACCTATCTAGATAGGTGTCACGGGCAATGTCTATGGAATTTTCTCATCAATAAGACAAAGCGAACCGTATTTGAAAGCTGGATTCTTGTTTTGAACTCTTGTGGAGATTTGTATGTGTGGTTCAGGATGGCTGATATGCAGATAGGGATCAACGATCGGAACCGTCCATTGCGTTTTGGACATGATCTTGACCTTTGGTTTTGAGTTTGAGCCATTGAGAATGTTGGTTTTGATGTTTTACGTTCATCTATGTGTTGCGATGGTCAGAATCATCCGTTCAGTTGATAAGTTTCTTAAGAGTAGGACGACCGAAATATGGACGGTTCTGATCACCAGCCGTCTTGGGTGCATGGGCGACGTAAAGAAAATTTGTTTTTTTTGGGGCTGTTTTGGTCGCTTCATTATTGTTTGGCTGGCCTGGTGAAATTTGAATGTTGAAAGTGGTGGGTCTACTTCAATTTCTCACATGATCGGAACCATCCATTGCATTTTGGAAATGATCTTGACCGTTGGTTTTTGGAGTTGAATGTGAGCCATTGATAATGTTGTTTTTAATGTTTCATATTCATCTATATGTAGGGATGGTTAGGTTCATCGATTCATCTATATGACCAAAATATGGACGGTTCTGATCACCAGCCGTCTGGGCCACCAGGACCAGAGAGAGAGAGAGAGAGAGAGAGAGAGAGAGAGAGAGAGAGAGAGAGAGAGAGAGAGAGAGAGAGAGAGAGAGAATTTGTTTCTTTGGGCTGTTTGGATCACTTCATTATTGATTCCTAGCTTAATAATTGACTAGTTTTGATGTTTGGCTGGCCTTATCATATTTGAATTTTGAAAGGGGGGTCCACTTCAATTTCTCCCATGATTAAGATACACGCTAGTCGACCCAATCAAGAATCTGGACCATCCATCATATGAAATTCATCTGTGATTAACCATGGTTCTTGATTATCACTTTGATTGTGTGGTCATAATCAACATATCAATGACCATCAAAATGTACAGTCCATGTTGAACAAATAAGTGAACTACAAAATCTAGAACATACATTTTTATGGGTCCCACCTTTGATTGCTCGTATCTTTCATATCTTTTGGACAGTAATTTTGAATAGACAATCCTAACCATTTGATAAATTACTTAAATATACTACCAATATCATCTATGACTGAGCTATCTAGATTAAGGTGTTCCAAAATGGCAACGGTCATTGTAATGGCCACCACCTTACTATTAAGATACGGGCCATAATGGCCGTTACATCCCCATATCAGTCATTTTTTATTTTTGAAAAAATTTGTTATAGGATCTTTATAAGATCATTATGGGACTGTTACGATATGTTACAGGGCCAGTATGGGGCTGTTATGGCCGTTTCGACCCCGTAATGATTAACACTTATCACCATTACCATTATGTAACTAATTTTGAATACCATGATCTAGATGGTCCATTCCTCACATGAGCTCCACCTTGGATTGCCATATCTCTCAAAAATCATTTTGATAAAGAGATCCTTACCATTTGATCGATTGTCAGTAAATACTAATGGCCAAAACGATTATGACAATATGGTTTGATGATCAATCTCGACCGCTCATCACATGAACCCACTTTAGATCGATCATTGATATCTCACAATAATCACTTTATTGATGCTGAAAATGGACCATCCAGATCATTTATATTGAAAATGGTCCAACAAAAAAAACTTGGACTTTCCATAATGTGAGCCCCACCTTAGATTGTAAAGTGGAAATCCATCTTGTCTCCCACATTGGATTCTTCATCTCTCTTTAGAATCAGACAATCCATCAATGCCAAAACAAAATAAAAAAGCAAAAAACAAAAACAAAATAAAAAAGTACATAATGACCATAAAAGGTCCAATCATCAATTTTGCACTGACCATCATTGTGGACCCCACACTTGATTGGTCATTTCTCTCAAGAGTCACTTGCCAGATAGGTTCATACAAGTATTCAGATAATAGGAGCACAGCCAAACCTCATCTCCCACTTTGTTTTTTTGTTTTTTTTTGTTTTTTAATTAATTCTTTTTTTTTTTAACACACGCACATGCACCCCCACACACTCAAGCTAGTAGAATTTCACCGCCTATGGGTACTCGAACCCTTGATCAGGTGTTGAAACTCCTGAGAGTCTACAACCGGAGCAAGATTAAGCTGACTTCTTCACCTGTCTTGAATTTATCTTTTTATACCACTTTGTTATTAAGCCGAGTTCTTCACCTGTCTTGAAATTATCTTTTTATACCATATTGTGCTGCTTTTAATGTAAGCTAGCCGAAAGAATAAGGTGTTGTTTGATAAATTGAAAAAATAATTTTTAACGACTTAAAAGTACTGCTAAAAACTTAAAAGTACTAAAATGTAATTTTGAAATAATTTTGGAGATATTTTAATAAAAAAGTGAAAAGAAATTTTAAATCATCATCACTTTTAGCATTCAGCCTTCAATATTAAGTGAAGATGGGAGTTGAGAAAAATAAAAGATAAATATTTTGATTGAAAATTAATTTAAGGACTAAGTGATATGAATTTGCCAAACGATTTGAATGATATAAGTGCTTAAAATAAATGATTGGTGATGAAAATATGTTTTATCAAACAACACCTAAGTTCCTCAAAATTAACTTATTTAGCCTTCCCTAATTTCAAGCTTTACACCCTTTCCGAAACTCCAAGGCTCACTGTCGCAATATTAATCATGAAATATTTTCAATTAACTTAGCTTTTTATCAACAGTATAATATAATGATATTGAATTTCAATATGTTTTCATTTGGATGGATTTACTTAGGATAAATATAATTTTTACTTGCTTATAATGGAGCATAATAATTTTCTCATGAGCCATTTGAAGCTTCACATCCTTAATAAAAGGTTTTCTCTAGCTAGAAAAGATAGAGGCTATACTCAACTTCCTGAACATAATAGACAACTGATCTCTGCATTTGCTAATCTAAGTAATAGATCCCCTCTGTGAATATGCATTTATTATTACATTTTTCCTCATAAAGCCATGATCTTAATATCAACCTCAAGCTTATTTGCTTAAGAACATAATTAAAAAGAGAGAATGTTCAAACACTAGTTATATGTCTAAATAGTTTGCATGTGGGGTCCATGATAGTGTTTCACGACATCTTGCACATCCAACAAGGTTGTCCCACCATGAAAATGGGATGCCCCAAAAATCATATCGACCCAACTATCAAATGGGACATATAGTAGAAAACCATGAACAGCCCAAAAAACTTACATTCATGTGAGGCATCCTATTTTCATGGTTGGATGTACCTGATTTTTGGGGCATCCCATTTTCTAGAGTGATGAGATGTCATGCAAACACCCTAGTGGCCCACACACACCAACTAGCTGGATGTATCAATTTAAAATTCTTTTCTATCTTTAGACATCTAATTCTTCTAATTGCTTATCAATGTTAAACAATTATATTACTTTGATATCTACTCTAAAGGTCTCCAGCATGACTGTACACATGATATACTATTCATCAAGGCCCCTTACTTTCTGAACACGGAGAATATCTAATTCTTTATCAATTGAAAAATGAAAAGACCTTTTTAAAGAGCAAAAGATCATTTTTTTTTTTTTTGAAAGTTCTAATGCATGCAGGTTTATAATTATATTTCTAAAACCTTTTCAGTAGTGTCAATGTACCTTTCTTGACTAAAAGACTTTGATCAAGCCTCTCTCTCTAGCTACTTTATTTCTGTTTCATCGTCATTTATGTGTCATTTCCAGCTGGACATGTGCCATTTACATACAACGACAATGATGAAACCACTTCAACTAATCGGAATATAAGTACAATCAGCTAGCTTATTTACTTGCATTTTGAAACATCAAATACCATCAGTATGGAGATTGCATTAGTTTATATAAAGGTTTCTTTAATTATATTTTCTTTTCTTTTATTTCATTTATTAATAAAGTTTTTGAGTTTTTTTTTATATATAAGATAAATAGTTTGCTTTAATTTTCTATTGAAAAATGCAGTTTTCACATTTATTTGATAAAATTATAAGTTGGCACGAGTAAATATAATAATTAATATAAACTTGAAAATTAGGGAATATGCATTCACATAATTAATCCCCTCTGGGAGTAAAATCCTTATACACCCAAACTTGAGCCTATGGCCTTAGCATAGTACACCCAAGCTTGAGCACCAAAAAAGAAAAAAGAGGTTAGGCTTAGACTTAATCTAGCTTGACCCAAAAATTATAAATCCACATTTCCTAAGGTAAATGTTCGTGAATAGAGCTATACACGAGCCAAGCTGAACTGATTTTGACCCAAGTTTAGTTTGACTTGTTTATATGACACCCCTTGTTCGAGCTTTACACAAGCTGAGCTTCGAGCCTATCCTTACCATTTGAGCTTAGTTTCGTTTAGTCCAACTATCCGAGTTGAGTTGAGCTGAGCCAAGCCAAGTTTGAATTGGAATTGAATCGTATCTAAAGCTCAAGTGGGCCAAACCACGGGAAGTAGTGTGCATTCGTGTATATGTATTATGTATTATACACGTCGTCATGAATATGTATTATCCATGCCGTCCATCCATTTTTATATATCATTTTAGGACACATGATCCCAAAATTGAATCATATCCAAAGCTTAAGTGAATCACACCACATAAAACAGTATTCGTACAATCTACAAGCCAAATCAAACCAAGTTGAATCAAGCCAAGGTTCAAGCTTGAGCTGAGCCGATACTGCCCAGGCTTGTGGTTGGTTTGTTTTTCTAAACAAGCTGGACTCTGAGGCTTGGTATAGTTTGAACTTTTATTCAAAGCTTTCGAGCTGGCCTTGTTTGTGTCCAGCTTTGTTCATGATCCATCCCTTGATCAAGTGGGCCATGCATGCATAAATAAATAAACATATAGAAAAATGAAAACCAAGGTAAATGTCCAAGATACTTGTGTTGCCCAATCGATGATCTGGGCTGCCTATATGAAGAGTAGAACTAGGGGTGTACATCGAGTCAAACCGAGTCGAGCTGGCCTCAGCTCGACTCAGGTCAGCTAGTGCCAGCTCGACTCAGCTCGTCCACTAGCTGACCCCAGCTCGAACTCGGCTCGTCCACTAGGTGACCCCAGCTCGAACTCGGCTCGGCTAGGTCCTCAAGCCTGAGTAGCCAGCTGGGCTCGGTTCAGTCAGTAGCTCGGGCCAGTTCGAGTCAAGCTCAAGCCAAGTTCGAGCCGCGTTCACTTGTGCAGCAATTTCACAAATACATGGACTGCACCTTCAAAATATCATTGTATGTATAACAACAACAGTGGTTTTACAGGTATTTTATCAAACACCTTCTAAGCAACATAAAAATCAAGAAAAAAGGGTATTTGTTTCATATACATACCTTCCTTGCCACCAGCCACACTTCGTTGAGTCATTTCATCAGACACTTGGTGAGCAACATCAATATCAAAGCAACCGAGTCACTGAACTAGTTCGATCTGAGTTTGATTTGAGTTGGGTTCGATCCGAGTCGAGTTGAGCTGGGGCCAGCTTGAACTCATTTTCGAGCTCAAAAAATCAGCTCGACTCGGCTCGAACTCAGAATAAGTGATGGATTGGATGGTTCTGAACTAAGAATTTGTAGATTTTGAGCCATCCTCAACGGATGGTCAGAATGGTATCAAGAACATGCATTAGAACTACATCCACCGTTGATATAGAATTTCAGGAAAATCAAAATATCCAAGGAATGGTCACAAATTCCACAGCATGTCATAGATAGACGGATAACGTTGATTGCAAGTTTAGCACTAATCTCACAACATATACAGAACAAAACAAGCTACTACAACTGGATTACTCTTATATTCACCAAAATCTACCTAAGGCGGCGTTTGGATGCACCAAATAACATGAAATTTCATGATATTTTCCACCAACTTAAGCTGATTAATCCTGAAATATCATGAAATTGAGCTTTGCTAAGCGCGCTCATACGTGCGACAAATGTCATGTACACACCAAACATGTGCCAGCATGGAAAATTCATGCCGATCTAATCCATCCATGATGT
This sequence comes from Magnolia sinica, assembly GCF_029962835.1. NCBI lineage: Eukaryota > Viridiplantae > Streptophyta > Magnoliopsida > Magnoliales > Magnoliaceae > Magnolia > Magnolia sinica. Next base: position 2,199,814 of record NC_080579.1, read on the forward strand.
TGGCCTGATCAGCATGCGGGCCCCAATATCGGAAACAGGTGTGGATGGGTTAGAGCAGCACATTTGTTTTGAAAACAGTGGCCCATCTGACCAGTGGATCATTCTCATTCTTAGGTTAAAGTATTGATAGTGATATTCTGATGGATGGATTGGATCGTGGACCTATTATAGCATGCTGGCACATGTGTGGCGTCTACATGACCTTTATTGCACACACGTGGGCTCAGGAAGATCTATGAAATTTCATGATATTTGGTGCAACGAAACGCCACATACCTTAGAAATAAATACAAAGATACAGTAGAGCTTACATTAAAATCTCCGGTGCCAAATGGAAGATCCATGCTGCAACCGCATTAAAGATAATGGATGGTGGTTCGGAGATAGTCATTAGTCGTCTGCTACTTCAACTAGCCTACCGCAAACCCATTTCTTTTTAGTCCTAACTGCAGATGAAGAGGTACTGAATTTCCTCGGAGTCGTAACTCTGTTTTTCTCCCCATTGGAAGCTCCGTTCACTTTGTCTGGCAAGATTCGTGAATCTGATGGACCCGGTTGTTTCAGCGGACGGTCGGATGGCATCGAAGGCAAGACGTCATCAAACATTCCAGTGGGGATTCTTTCCTTACTTTGAGTTGCAGGCGTAGGGCCCATCCCATTCAGTACCTTCTCCAGTGCAGATTTATCAATATCGAAGTCGTCATGGTTACCCGAAGAAAGTATATTGGCCCCATTTACTTCTTTATAGGATGTTGTACTGCCAATTGTATCATCTGGGTCCTCATGGAACTGGTTTATAGACCCGCCCAGATCGGAAGCAGCACTCTCTCTGCCATTGCACGATGCAAGCTGCCCTGTCTCTATGCTTTGGATCGACCGAGTTGCTTCAGCGATGAGCTTCCTAGTTTCCAAAAGTGAAGCTCGGGCAAGTGGGCTCTTCAATGCAGACCCCTCGAGGGCTTTTGCGGCCTTCTCAGCTTCGGCAATCAATAGCCTGAATAAAGAAAGATACCAAATAGCAATGTAATAAGAAAGCAATTGAACCCACATACAAAACTACCTCTAAAAGCAAACACTGCAGAGCTCTTTTGCTTTGTTCCTATCTCTCTGTCCATAATACTGAGCTTCTACTTTTAGATGTCATGGAAGAGTCAAGATATTAAAAAACAGTTATCTAACAGCTGTGATGTAATGGTAACGGTTGTACGTGTTAGGCGATCCAGGGCAGTAATGAACGATTGAAAAACAAACAATGGCCCGTAAAGCGTCTGTAACAGCCATGAAGGCCATTACGGGCTGTGATAGGCCGATACAGGGCTGATACAGTTTTTCCTCTAAAAATTTTTGATTGTTACAGGACCATAACGGTGGATATAGGCAGCAGTAACAGCCATCATAACCCATATTGTAACATTCATACGGCTGGCTGTTATGCCGCCCATTATCGTTTACCGAATACCTTTCGAAGAGTGCATGCCCACATCAGATGTATGGAGGGCTTTGCGGGGAACGTGCTGACGTGTGCTCATGCGTGCCATGAACTGGACATTCACCAGGTGCAGTTCACGATGAACATAACCTGGTGCAAAAATAAGGCAGGTTTACTAACTGGCAAGCCAGACGTGTTGGATGAGGACTGCTGATCGTTTTCTTTAAACTGTTTATTTATTGTTTACAGGTATGGCCCACCTGGGTTGCAGAGATGCTGCTAAGAATCTACACAGGTTGAAGCAAGTTCACTTAGGGCCAGTTTGGATGCACTTCTGCAAAAGGGGTTTCCACAAAAGGCTTTTCGTCAAGTCAGCTTTTGAATGCATATTTTGCTGAGCAAGGGATGAGAAAGGTCTGTGAAAGTGCACACAAACGCACAATGCGAACTTGGATATGGATCAAAATGCTGTTTGGGCGTCAAACACCCCTTTTAAGGTGGTGTGTCCAAACAGGCCCTTAGCATTTATAGCGATGGAAATGTGTAAACTATGGCATGGAACCATGGGTATTTCTGATTTCTCTCAGTCTTGGTTTGGTCGGCAAGAGAAATGACTAATGAGTTGGAAACTGCAGTTTTCAACTCCATCTGGTGGGCATTTCACATTAGTTACTAGAAGATTGTTCCAGATGGTCTAGCATTCCACATGTAATTGACTGTGAGGGATTGTTTGTGCAAAGTCATTGAAAAACCAACACAAAAATGGATGGAAATTGCAACGACGAAAAAATAAAAGAATAAAGAGCTTCACTGAAAACAATCTGGCTGAAATGACACAGAACTAGAATGGGTACATTTCATTACCAATACCTCGAAGACTTGACCTGACTCAATATTTAATAATTATATTAAAAATATTTGCGATGATCAAGAAAATTAAATCAGTTATATCTCATATATGTATTATAAAATAAGACTCCATGGTATGCCATAAAGGCCGCTACAGGGCTGTAAAAGCCGTTACGTAAAGCTAGTGGTGGCAACCATTACACGTTACGGGTCAGAAAGGTCGTAACAGCCGTCACGGAAAAAATGACCTGTAAAGGCCATTACAGACCCCGTAACGGTCTGTTACGCCTCCCGTAAAGGCCATAACAGCCCTATAATGGACCATTACAGGGCCGATTTAAGTTTTTCAGCAAAAAAGAAAAGAAAAAGAGACTGTAGTGCCCGTTATGATCCCCGTAATGGCCGTTACACCCCGTATTGTAAAGGTAACGCTGGTGGCTGTTACGGCTACCGTTACCACTATGGAATACCTTGAATAAGACGTTCAAAAGCGAGTAGTTTTATTGCCTGGTGGTAAAGCGTGTCACTTCATCTTGTTTCACATTCCGATGACTCTGCTTGCGTCACCGCAACTCACATTGAGTTGACCAATGAGACGACTCGACAAGTGCGATTCAGTCCTGGCTGAATCAGTCTCAAAAGTGAGTTTGACTCGGCTCGAAATCTTGCTGAGTTGAGATGATCAGCTGAGTTTTGAGTCAAGTTAGCAATTTTTAGAACCATGTTCCGTACAGAATCTTTGGCTCTTTCCATTGAAACAAAACAAAATTCACTACTACACTTAAAACATGGGATCATGAAATAACAAGTCTGCTAGAAACCCAAATGAAAATAGCTTCAAGAAAGACAAGCAAAGAACTTACTTTGCCCTTTCCATGGCTTCGCTTTTCTTCATTTCCATGGCTGCCCTTTCCTCCCGGATTTTCTTTATCATCTCCAGTTTGGAATCTGCTAGAGGATCCTCATATGATGGTATTGTATCTTTCTTTTGCCTGGGTACCGCTTTCCCAAGACTCCTACCCTCAGTCGAAGCACTGATACGCTGTACTGTAGCTCTATTGCTTGTTGAGCTCTGTTTCAAAGATGGTGTTTCTCCAGTTGGCTTTCTTTGTGTTTTTCTTTTAACACCGACGGGCGTACCATGATACTCAGAAAGTGCCTTGTAAACCCGGTCACGATATCCCTTAAGAGAAGGAAACAGGGAAAGAATGTCACAAAACATAAATGGGAGTTCATTGCAATGCAAAGACGATTCTACTTGTGAAAAAAGAGACGTAAAAAATGCCACCATAAGGCATATCAGCAAGGGGTGTGCTCCAGTGGTTCCAGACAGATGTGGGGCCCATATGATGCATGAATAAATCCAACCCATACATCAGATGGGTCATCGCATTGTACCCCTAGGGTCCTAAAAATCAGGCAGATCCTTTAATCAGGTGGGCCACATTACAGGGAACAAGACCCTTGATTTGGGTGGAGGGCCAATGTGTTGTATATATGAAATCCAGGCATTCAGACCCTTCACCTGGTCAGGATGAAGGGGCAGGCTGAAAATCAGGCTGTTTCTAAATTCAGGTGGGCCCCTGTGTAAAGCAAGGGTGGACATCCCCTCCCACATCTTTCCCTGTTTTGTGGCCCAATTGAGTGTTGGATCGGGATGATTTTCTGCACCTGGAGGTAATATGAGGTAATGCATCTGATGGACAGATTGGACTTCCTTCATACATCATGTGGGCATCCCTTCTGCTTGTTACCACCATAAGCTTACGGTAGTAAAGGTACCACTCGACTGCACCACTATCAGTAAGTTTCCCTTACAGGATCTGCCCACTTGGCGGAAATGGCCTCTGAGATCTTCTTCCGTTGTTCAGGGGATTTCGGTGCCCTCTTGCTGCCTTTCGGCCTCGGCGCTGTTTTTCTCTTCTCGATACTCTCCAACCATTCCTTTTTCAATTGTTTGTCCAAGATCCTGTATGAATCCCACTGTAGCTCATCTTCTCCAGTGTAGCCCTTCCTAGAGGCTTCTGCGATCATGTTCTGCCATTCAAAATGGCACGTTTCTTGAACCATCAGCCATTTTCGGCGACGCTCCCACCCAATCCGCACTCCCGCACCGATTTTTTTCCTTGTCTCCTCACTGCAACCATCAAGTGATAGGATGATAGCAGCAAAAAATTAACGGTCAAAAACTGGGCAGCGCTATCATGCAGCTCCATCCTCACGGTGCACATGGAAAACATGTGCACTGTGCAGTGATCAGGACTGTTGATCTGGTGGGCCACCATATGGATGGGCTACAGACCAAAAATTACAGTGCTTGGACAAATGTGACCAACCAGTCGTGAATTTCTCTAGGAGGGTGCAGACTGTTTCTTTGACCATTCCTCTTGCAGGTCACTGATCGGATGGCTAAGATGGTCCAATCCCTTTGCTTCTGGTATATGGGCTATGCATGTGATGCCCCACCAGATCAATAGTTCCAATCATCACACATTTGTCAAATGTACCATGAGGGAAATACATAAACTTCCATCACACAAGCTGCATACTAGCATTTCTCGTATTATGCATAATAGCACAATCTTTCATTTAATTCCTCAAAAAGCCTTGTTTTCTTGACAGCCATTCACTTCTAAACAAGTTTAGAGAGCATAAAACCATTAAATTAACTGATTTAGGATCTGGTATGTGAAATATATATTTTTTACTTTTTCACATCAAAAAACCATTTTGATTTGTTAAAAATTTCTCAAACAGCTTGACTGTTTATCAAAAAATGCATAAATTCAGTCGTGACCAAGTGAATAGAACATAGGAATCTATATAGATCTGCATCCATAATGCATGCGTACATTGCATATGTGTGTCTGCGGGTGCACGTGTGTGTGCATGCGTTTGCATGCTTACATGTGTGTGCATCCATGTGTGCACATTCATGTAATAGCTTCTTCACTGCACACCAAAATTATGAAAGAGAATATTGATACACAATTGATATTTCATCTTTTTTATCCACAAATACAGCGAGAAGAGAAGAAAGCAATTCCCATTTAGAAGTATACAACCACATTACCCACCTCTGAGCATGTCCCAAGTTCACTAGCTTCATCTTGACCTGCATAATTAAACCCAATATGAGAGAATGCACAATGTCAACCGGTTTTTGAATAATGCATAACTGTTCTAGTATGGGTTCATATCGATTCTAAGCTATACAACTTGGATGTCAACATATCAGCGACAGCCACAACAACATAAAACAATTTCATCACAATTGAATGGTATAAACTATTGCATGTATTGAGTACATGTGTGTGTGTGCGCGTGTGCTCAGGCACCAATGTGTAAGCTGTGTGTTGAGGTCCAACCTGAGAACCCAATGTTGAAGTGACCACTGCATACCACTGAGCTATGGGCTTCACCCAATCATCATCATCATCTACGCCTTAGCCCAACTAAATGGGGTTGGCTACCTGAATCCTTTTCTGTCATTCCACTCTATCAAGGGCCGTTAACTTCAATTAGACCATAGGTCATCAAGTCTTTTTTTACTACTTCCACCCACATCCTTTTGGACCTTACCATGGCCTTTTAGAGCCTTCAACTTGCACCAACTTGTTCCTAATTGGTGCAGTTCTTGGCCTTGGTTGCACGAGAACAAACTAAGTCTATTTTCTCTCATCTTATTACCTATTGGTGCTACTCCTGAGTTCCCTCGAATGCATTTAGTTCTAATTCTATTCTTCCTCATCTTCGTAGTCATCCATCTTAAGTTCTTAACATCCCCATTTTCCTTTAACTGGCCAACATTCTGTTCCATAAAGCATGGCTGGTCTTATAACTATCCTATAAACTTTCCCCTTCAATTTGGGTGGTAGACAACAATCACATTAAACTCCAAAGGCACATCTCCATTTCTTCCAATCAGCTTGAATTCTCTGGGCAATATCCTTCTCGATCTCTTTTCTCTTGCATTATTGACCCAAGATATTGATAGTTATGATTTTGGGAAACTTTTTGGTCAACAATCTTGACAAAATACTCATTTGCACTTCTATTGTTACTAAAATTGCACTCAATACGGGCTTCACCCAATATTGAATAAACATCAGCTCATGTAAGTATAAACTGTAGCTAATTTGTTTAAGATAAAGAAAACACAAAAACAATACGATATATATATATATATATATATATATATATATATATATAGAGAGAGAGAGAGAGAGAGAGAGAGAGAGAGAGAGAGAGAGAGAGTAGCTTGGATATGAAGGTTTGCAGTGTTTAATCAAAGTGGTTCTTTAGAACTTTGTGCAATACATGATGCGACCCACCAAATGGATGGTTCAAATAATTTATTGAACATATTTCAATAACCAATCCTAACCAGGCATTTATAAGTTAGTCATTAGTAGTTACAACTTACAACCATATGAACCATGAGATTTTTCTGCTTGATGGCCCATGAAGAGTGAGCTAGACCAAATGGATCAGTTGTTTGGACCATTCATCTATCTCTATGCAACTAGGATAACTATAACTTGGTGGCCTTGGAGCACGGGACCATTTCACGAACACAATGTTAATGTTGTGTGCCTTGAAAAGCCAATGTTGATCTTAACCATTGATCGTGATAACCATGGGTCTTGTATGGACATGTTATTTAGGTTTTATTAGTTTTGGATCTGATTACATCTAGTTGAGATCCATGTTTACATTGAAATCTGATTTTTTTTCGAAAAAGTTTATAGTTCAGTTGCACTTCAAAATTCCTAACAACAAATGCATGCATGTATGTAGGTAAGTGCATCTGTATGTATGTATATATGCATGCATGTATGTAGGTACGTGCGTCTGTGCATATGTATATATGCACGCATGTATATTCGGTAGGTAAAGCTGGAATTGAACAAGAGACCTCAAGACTACATGTTCTAAAGATCCTAAGAATGCATTACCAACTAGGTGTCCTACATGCAATTTGTTTGTAGAAACTGAGTATCCTAAATACATATGCCAATGACAATCCATAAACCCATGTGAATGAAAATGTGAAATTTATTCTTACATGACATCACCTTGGGATCCTGCATTGCTAGTTTGGTCCTCTCTCGTATCCGTCTAAGGGTTTCTGCATGTGAGTTGAATACTTGCAATGAGACAAAAATAAAAATAAAAAATAAAAAATAAAAAAAAAATCTAACAAAGCAACTTCAAGCCAACTTAAGAACTTGGCAAGTTACCCACCTGCACTATGTTTCTTGCCTTTGTTCCAAGGAACATTCCCCCTATTTGCTTTTGAGATCCTCACTCGCCTCAACCTTTCCTTCTCATCCATTTCATTGGTGTCATCCCTCAGAGATCGAAGCGTTCGCTGGATCGAATCCGGCCCTGATTGTAAGTCATAATCCTTCCCAAGTCCATCTCCTCTCTGAACCAAAAGCTTTGGTTCAAACGTAGCAATAGCCTTGATAACTGGAGCATTCCGCACATTCACACGTCTGACATTGAAGTTTGATTTTCTTGGTATTCTTATGTACACTTTCCATGCTGAGGCCAAACTTTTCTCCTTTCCATAACCACATGCATCTGAAGTGCTACATTGTAATAGGGACTGAACCCTTGATGTATCTGCTAAAATATTGAGAATAAGTGAGAACAGAGGATGCTAGCTACCAAATCGACTCGATACATTTAATAACAAAGTTGAGTACTTTCTAAAGTAATAATAGAGAGATGTGGAAACAAAATGGTTGAAAAATAGCTAAACTATGCAAAGCACAATGCATGGCCAGTTGGTATTAAAGCTCTCTCTTGTTCTAGAGGTCATGTGTTCGAGTCTCGTTCCCAGCTTTGACTTTTTTTATAAATTAAAAAGCAGTTTGATCAGCGAGTGACTCGGTTCCAAGTCATGCCTAGTCACCTTGAGTTGACCGAGTTAGCAAGTTGACTCGATGAGTCTTGCCGAGCCAGAATCGACTTCAGCTTGTTTGCGAGTGTCATAGCAACTAGGCTCAAAATCTGGTCAAGTCAAGTTGACTCGGCAGAGTTTGAGCCAAGTCACCAAGTTTTAGAACTATGATGTAGGTATCGAATGCTAACTAATAGCCATTCAAAAATAGTACTATAAAAGCATATATTTGTAATAACAGAGCAAAAATAAACAGATATTCTGATGTGCTTCCATATTAGCCGGTACAAGGATATGATGTTGGTGATGATTACTTCCATAACTGAATACCCATGTATTGGATTCCTCATAAGAGTGTGGGTTTCCCACTCTCCTCTTCGTCAACAAATAGGAACCCAATCCAAGTCAACTCCACATAGTAACTTATGCATACGCAATTAGACATCTTAACAAAGATCTATTTTGTCATTTTTGGATGCCCACAGAAATCTAGATGGATGGAGCTACGTCCTTTTCAAGCTGTTTCCACAAAATTCAGCCATTTGTGTTCATAACTGGAGTATATTTCCAGTCATGGGTCACACGGTTAAGGTGGTTCAATTGTTCTCCTATGTCCTCAAGTGCAGTTTAGGCATGCAGGTCCTTACTCTTGCTCCGGTGGTAGACTCTGAGGAGTTTCAACACCCAGTCAAGGGTTCGAGTACCCATAGGTGGTGAAATTCCACTACGGCGCAAGTATGTGTGTGTAAAAAAAAAGGTGCAGTTTAGCCATGCAAGTACAGAGAGTTTAGGGGTTTGTTAGCCTTTTCACAGGAAAGTCATAGATAAATAGAAGAGAGAAGGTTAAAACTGGCAATCAATTTAGAAGGGGACGTTGGTTTTCAAATAATAAACTTTTTTTTTAATCCTTTGGTACACTTGAGTTATGTTTAAGCTAGTTTCCAAATTTGAGTGATAGCTTGGGTTTAGGATTCTTTACAGTGCTCTGCATAGATAAAGCACACTTTTCATTTTACTACTGAACACATTTGAACTTTTATCTACTCCTCTTCGTAGACAAGACTCTCGATTTTGGGTTCTTTCATTGATTTCTCTCTCCCGCTTTTTCATTGGTCTTTTGATTGTGAATCTTCATCCTCTTCAAGTGGATTTCCTTTTCACAAGCTGCAGTTTGTGTCAGTACCAACTATCATGAGAGGACCTCTATACGGGAAACTAAAGAAACATTGCTTGAATGTTCTAAAAAGTGAGAAATTGTGGTTACTGCACTGAATTGATAATATTTGTGGCGTCCTTGTAAGACTTGGCTAACTGTAGTCGTTAGGTGCAAGATATCAAAACATTGAAGCCAAGTTATTGTCCTTAAGCGAAAGAAGGCACCGAGTAATCGTGCGGGTTTCCTTGAGCATTTGAAATGAGAAATGAGCCCAAGATAGCAGCTTCAAGCATGGGAAATGAACAAAAGAATTTGTATGGTTCTCATTCACTTATTAGCTTCTTCTTCTTTTTCTTTTTAATTTACAATTCTGTTAAAAACTCCATAAATAAACAAAGGAGACCAATAGCGGCAAGTGATCCTCTCATCACCCTGCAAAAGCTTTGCCGTCAACAATAAAAACAACCAAAAATAGAAAACACAAGCACGAGCTCTCAAAGTGGAAGCTCCTGGAAGGTTTCATCCCTAAAATGGTTTCATCATCAATGCTTGGAAAAACACTACCTTGTTTGTAGGTAGCATCTAAGAGAAATTACACCCTAAGCATTAGGATGATTATTCCATGCAATGGAAAATGGATGAAGTGTATACATATATATATTGAAAGATGAAATGGATAAAGTAAATTGCTTTTCCTTGATGTGTAAGGGAAACAAAAATTCATAACATGCCAAAGCTCAAGAGAGAACACAAACAATCATCAGTCTATCACAGTGCAATAGTACTCTTCTCGCATTCAATGCGTAATGGACAATTAAATTTAAAAGGAGATCACTCTCTGTTGTTGAAGCCCGTTTTAAAATTTGAATGAAGGTCAGTCTCTCACTTGTTTGAAGCCCTTCTATTTTCCAAGTCTGAGAAGCACCCAATAGGAGTTATCTAAAGCAGTTCAGTTTATAAAAATAAAGCAATCGGATTTTAGTCTGGAGATCCTTACTGTGGACCCATGTTCCTGAGGACCCACATTCACAAGACACCCTTGTTTTCCAACTAAGGTTTCCATTAGTTGCAGAATTCAAGAACCCACAGTGACTATTGATTAAGGGTCCTGTAAAGGCTCATCCTGCACTTCAGAGGTTTCTAGCCATATGAGGAGGCTCATTATCCAAACAGGCTTGAGACATATTCAGAATCTTTAAGGATTTTTCAAGATCTAGTTCAACAGGATCTCCTCCACCGACATGGAACCTTTCATCCTTACATGATCTAAGATCCAATTGTTATCTCATTATTATCCTGGAGGATCTTGACAAATCAGGGTGGTGACATCACACTTCCCCATTTGTTTGAGACAGCAACAATAAAGAAAGATAGCTCATCATGATTAATCCAACAAGGCCATCTCCAGGCAGCTCTCGTCCGCTCCTTCACACTGTGCTTATATAAAGCATGGTGTTGGTTGACTTCAAGGTGACTTAATGATTAATTAGATTGCCTTGTGAGAGCAGTGCGTCACCCATGAAGCCAGACGTGTAGCACATTGCTCGTTGATCTTCACTGCTCCTTTCCTTCTATTTTAGCACCATAACCTGTGAGCCTCAACCTGCATGTTGGCAGAGGAACTTTTCTGTCTTTCTCTATGATTCCTGTAAGTCTGTTCAAGCGAGCCCCAAACCTTGAGGCTGGCCAGGTGTAACTTGGGTAGTGGAAATGGTAGGCCCACTGTCTGTAAAGAACCTGTCTTATCAGCAAGGTGCATTCTTTGAGCTCAACTATCTGCCCCCTTGCCTTAGGTACCAACTACAGGACCAAACCCCGACCAGCTTTGTGTAACCTAGCATTTACACTAGCGATGCCCTTGACAGTTCAGACAGAAACAGCCTATAGTTGAAATTTTCAGATTTCAACTAGTAAGAATTGTAAACATGATTAAGGTTAACTCCCTCTTTCTAACAAGAATGTACCGTGTAAGACAAATTATAAGGCCATGCAAGTATATAATTTCTTAAGTGCAAGATAACTTACTGTTGGGGAGAATGATTCAATCCGGCTGACCCCACAGTGGATGCGGGATAACCTGGAGAACTGTCAGACTGAAATATCACAAACATTTACATGATGGCCTACAAATTGACAGTTACATGGTTGAAAGGAAAATGTGGCAGAAGTTCAGTTTGAATAAAGGCAAATTAATGAAGGTTAGAATCTTCCAGTCTGGAACTTCTCCAAACATCCCCTATCCATGGTGATTTTGGATTGATGGGATCATCCCATTGGCATGACTTTTGCATGGTAGTCCATGAAGAGTGTCCACATGTCCCAACGCAAGCATTATAAATTATAGCACTCTAGGAGCCTGATTTAAAACGGATTCCTTTCTGCCCACTCGAATTAGATCCACATAGCTTTGGGGTACTGCCAACACATCATAGACAAGGTGATGCTACTTGGCTCACCCTCGACAATCCTCATAGGCTGAAAGATAAAAGTGGATCTAACTGCTTGTACCCCTCAAGACATCACTACCTAGCATCCTCATACCCATCCCTTAAAATGCCCTATCCCTATTAATTGAATGCAAACCTTCAGATGACGCCTCACAAGCCACTTAAAGGACGCCCAGAATAGAGACTGGGCCCACAAGGACCTTCGTACAGATTTTTATTCATAAAAAAATCACTCCCTAAATTCATCAGGCCTCCATCTAGACCACAACTCAGAGCCACATCATCTTCACTTTCCTACAGCGCACCATCGGTTCCCCTGATTCTCAATCCAACCTCCTTTTCCCAATAGAAGGCACCTCATTCTTGGCCCCATCTAAACAAAACACAACCAGCATGCAGATTTTCTAGAAAAGAACCTAGTGATGTGTAAAACTACTAATCTATCAAATACAAACAGCTACCTTTCATACTCAAAACCACAACAACAATTTTGATTTTCTAAAAAAAAAAAGAAAACAACTGATTGACGGCATATACGTAAATAGCATGAATTCAGCCAGTGTTAGTGCTAGGAGATGTTTCTAATCTTACAAAAAGCCCAACAAGCATCTTGAATTTCCAAATAAAACATACCCACTTGTCAAAAATACCTAGACATAGAATTAAGAACGAGGTAATCTAAAACAGCCAAATAGTCCCAATAAAAGATAAAATGGAGGGTGGTGAGAATGAAGGACTTGAAAAGAGAATGAGAGGAAGAACTAAAAGGGCTTGGACCAAGGTGGTGAGAAGGGATAATTGTTGACATGAGGGCTTATTCAATTCACCAGACGAAGATAGACCTTAGAAATGCATTTGGGCCCTCTTGATAAAGCCTACCATTTATCCTATCAATCCTAAGGGATATTTTTCATATTCAATAAAACTGCTGAAATTGTGATGCCAAAATCATTATGGGTTCAGTCACCTTTTAAGCCCATAGGAACCATGTTTCACAAAAGCAAACAATGCCCAATTGTTAGTAGGCCCTTATAGGGTTATTTTTTACATTTCCCTCATGAAAGGGTGGCTTTTAGGGTAAGTTATTTGGGGACTAAGGGCGAGTTACAAATTTTGGAGAGAGACTAAGGAGGGTTTCTTCTTGCTCAAGAGGATTTCAAGAAGGGGTTTTTCTCCTTGAAGGCTAGATTCAAGGCTCCAAGGTCTTCTTCTTAAGGTGTTCAAGGTAAGAAGATCTATTGCTAGCATTGTAATGGTGGAATTTTATTTTTAATTTTTAATTTTTAATTTTAATTTTTTTTTAAAGATTGGATTCAAGAGGGTTTTGTTGTATTCTTGAAGAATGTACTCCATTTATTGTTCTTTGTAATCTCTCCTTGATATAGTGGGATTTTCTTTGCCCAATTGCCCATGGATGTAGCCCAAGTGGTGAACCACATATATCTTGTGTTCTTGTGTGGTTGTGTTTGTTGTGTTTTTCTCCATTATCTTCTTTCTATTTATTAGACATAATCCTTGCATATTCCATGTGCCCTCGGAATCAAAGGGGTGTTTGGTTTTGGTGGCATATTGCTTGGGCAGTGGTTTAGTCCAATCAAGTGTTCGGCAGTGGTTTTAATCACTTCAAAAACCAAACAAAGGGGGAAAACATCTGGATCTTTCTCAATCGAACATATCCATTAATGAGAAATGCATAGCCAATGTTTTCTTTAGTTCATTAATGAGAAATGCATAGCCAATGTTTTCTTTAGTTCTACTCAAAAGCCCCAAAAAGCATCAAACAGACAATGTAAATTCAATCAAATATATACTGACAACTACATACAATCCGGGCCACATTCAGCTATAAATCTCGATCGCTGGAATCACTTAGTACAGTGTGTCTAAATAACGCCTAGAACATCAACAGTTCCAACCACCAGAGCATCCCCACATGTGGCCCCTAGTGGGACTAAATGAGCCAATGATCCAAAGTTGTGACACAGGCGAGTAAGACTCCTTAATAATCATTTCCCAAACTGTCATCGGCACAAGCTCTTCGACCGGTAAATACACTTCAGCTCACATCAGGTCTTCATACCAATATAGACAAAACCCAACTCAGAAAAAGAACGTTTGCCCCCCAAAAAAAGGAACTGAAGTCGACAACGCAGCTGATAAATACCCCCAATCTATCAAAAGAAAGGGGTATTATCACTGAGACTCTAATATACAAAGAAAGAAAGCAAATAGAGAGAGAAAGAAATGATACCGTTGGAATTTGAGAAGAATGGAAGTGGATGTGATTGGATTAGCATGGTGGAAGCTCTGCTGCTATCTGAAAATATCATTACCCAAGACAGTGGCCATTGCCAAACGCTCCCTCCACTAAAACAGAGGAGCCTTTCTATAGGATCCTCGACCTGAGTATCTTTTTATACATGATACCAGTGTACTCGGGTTTTTAGTGGGCCCCGTCGTGGATGGAACATGACTATAGGCCCTGTTTGGGAGGGTGGATTTGGAACCCCCAGGATTGGTAACCCCCTGGATTGGTAATCCTCTTAGTGCGTTTGGCACACTGGAGTGTGAATCAACTTTAATTCAAAAATACTTACAGTTTGAATTTAATTACTAAATCAACTTTAATATCTCTAATTAGTGAGATATATAATTTTTGAAACTATGGTTGTGATAATCCCGCTGAAATATATATTTTGCCTGAAAATGATGAAATTCCAGGTCGCGATGGACCGCAAGCACAAGATTATGTTTGAGTGACTAACCAACGATTTTTAATCGTTGATTAATATGGACAATGTTTAGACAATGCTGGATAATGTTTGGACGGTTCTCATTTACATGGACAATGTTTGGACGATGCTGATCATCATTAGTGGGTCATGTGCCCAATAGAATGATAGTGTAGAGTGACACATGTTACACATGTAACTATTGAAATGATTTTAGGTCCAATGCAAGTTCTCACCGTGGATTGCAAACCCTGAGGGGATTAGAAGCCCTTGGATTTGAAACCCCAAATCCAATCCCCTCCAATCCACGGTGCCAAACGACCCCTAAGACATACTTGACGGGTTAAGATCAGAAGTATAACAATTGTCTAAATTTTAATGATAAGATAAGGAGGCCATGATCGGTGGCCAAGATCTTCCACTTTGAAGAATCTTTCCGGTCAATCCACTCATCAATGGCTCGCAGGTGATATATGTGTCTTATCCCCCATCCATCATTTTTATCAGATAATTTTAGGGCCGGAGTCCAAATTTTATATCCAAATCTCAAGTGGACCGCACCAAGGAAACAGTGGGGATAATGACATCCATAGTTAAAACCTTAGTAAGCTCGCATAGACGTTTATTTGTCATGTAACCTATTCACAATGTCACACAAATGGGCAGATGATAACAGTAAAAACACAAACATCAGCTTGATCCAAAACTTTTGTAGCCCCCTGAAGAAGTTTTCAACTGTGAGTATTCAATCCTAACTGTTTCTTGTGGTCTAGTATTGAATTTGGGATATACTTCAAAATTGGAATCATGCCTTGAAATAATCTTGTAAAACCAATGGACAGCGTGGATAAAATACATACATGACCATGGGCCCCACAGAGTTTACTCAGTACGTAATCGGCAATCATTGTTCATATCCCTGTACTGGGCCTAAAATTCAAGCTCATCTATTAATCAGCCTAGGCTCAGGCTCGGGCTCGGGCTCACTCTAAAGATCCATCTGACAGAACTTGCCTGGTCCAGCCAATTTTAGGTTTCAAAGGTATTTTTGTCATATATCATGCATGGCAGGGCATACTCAACCCTAAACATTACAGTGGGCCGTAGGAAGTTTTTGATATTAGGTGTTCAATCACCACCATTTCATGTAGTGTGCATGGCAGGGCATACTCAACCCTAAACATTACAGTAGGCCTTAGGAAGTTTTTTATCTTAGGTGTTAAATCACCACCATTGCATGTGGTGTGGTCCACCTAAGATCTAGATCTACTTCATTTTTGGACTCATGCCCTAAAATGAGCTTGCAAAACAGATAGACAACAGAAATCTACAATACATACATCAAGGTCAGCCTCATGGTCAGGGCCAAACTGTGTTGAGTGAGGCCGAGGCACACCGAATCAACTCCTATGTCTGAGAGCCGGTCAGGCTGGCCTGTCGAGTTAGTGGGCTACAAGGGTCTTTGTTTTTATAATTCTTATTTGGACAAAATCATATTAATTTAACTATTTTAAATATTCTTTACAAGTATAAAGTGGAGTCTTCAAGTTCACCCTATTGGAATCAGAATAAAGTCCGGTTTTCAGGTTTTTAAACTATGGCATGTCAGGACAGGGCCAGGCTTGGATAGAACTCAGCCCATCTTGAACCTGGCCCATTAACAGCCCTATGGCTTAGGTTTTGCCAAAGCCCAGGGTTTTGGCCAAGTGGGGCCCATAGATAAATGATCCAACTCTTATAGTAAGCATCATTTCTTTTAGGGGCTGTTTGGTTTGATATAATTACATGTATTTTTATATTATTTCTCTTGAATCTGCATTAAATACATACATCAAACAATATCACCTGGTTTTTATTTGAAAAGGAGTTGCCTCTAGTAGATTTCATGATAATTCCGAGCCGAAGCTTGGTATGCTTACCGTGATATATGTATCATATTCACTTCATCCATTCATTAGGACAAATTATCTTAGGTCATGAGTCCACAAATAAGGCAGATTCAAAGATCAAATAGGCCACACTATATAAAATATTATAAATTGAACGCTAACCATTTAAATGTTCTTCTCATAGTGTAATCCACTTGATCTTTGGATCTACCTCATTTTTGGAGGTATAGCCGAAAATTATCTAACCGAATGAATAGATGGTGTGCAGAAAACATATACATCATGGTGGGACCCATAGAGTCCATCTCATTTTCATATTTAAAAGCCACCGAGTCAATGTCATATATAGAGTGTACATGAATCGAGTGTACATGAACCGAGTTAGCTCAGTTAACTCGTTCGGCATGACTCAGAAAAGCTCAATTCAACTTAGTTCAAAGTTAGGTTCAAGCCTAGTCAAATTGATTTTTTGATCTCGACAAAATTTCGACCCGAGTCCGAGTTAGACCGAGCTCTACTTGACTTGGTTTGAATCAATTTGACTTGGATCAGGTTCACTTAATATAAAATATTTCGCAAATGTTTATATTTAAATAAATTATATCTTATATATTATATACATTAAAACTTCTAAAATCTAAACTCGAACTTAGCTTGTAGCCTTGAATTTAAACTTAACTTGCAAGATGGAGCTCGAACTCGACTCAAGCTGGCCCAAGCTGCTGACCGAGCTGGCCAGACAGGCTCGAGTACCGAGCCAAGCCAAGTTCAAGCTAGGGTAGCATGTTGACCAAGCTGAGCCGAGTTGAGCCAATCTTGACTCAGTTCAACTCGTGTACAACTCTAGTCATATTCCTGTATTATATAATTAATGCTTAAAAGCATAAAATACATTACAATTCTATTGAAATACATCCAACCAAATAGGCCCTACAACTTGTAAGATTCTCAATAAAATACATCACAATTCTATTTTGCCAATGTAAGGGCAACACTTCGTGAGCATTATGCTACCGCTAAAGCTTGGATTCTCACATGTTGAGATAGAGAGTGTGATTCAAGTATTATAATCTCTTCATCGTCTAATCAGGTGAAGCTGAGCTAGTGACTCCGGAGGCCAATTAGGAACCGTCGGATCCTTGTCGAAAAGGTTTAAGAAGTGGACAGCTATAACTCAACGGAAACATCCTAGCTTTCGGTCCTTGGGATAATCACAAATTGGATTATATTAATCATCTGATTTTGTTAATCCCTTAATTTAGAGCCATTGATCATGTACTTTTCAACTGTCCATCTGATGCCCATCATTTATCCGGTCACAAATTGAGTGATTGGATTGATTTATATGTATGCAGGTGGGCCCCATTTTTCAGTTATCCAGCAATAACAAAGTTGTAAAGTGAGATTGACCCATGGAGGAGATCCTTTGAGGTTTGGTTTGTAAGCCTATATGCGGAATGACCAAAAGACTTGTTGTGCATTGAATATAGAGATCAGAAGAGAAAGATGACTTACCTTTCTGTGATACCATTGTTGCAGATAGGGATGCTGAAGTCTTCCTTTCCTAACACCCTTTAGAGAAGATACGATGGGGCTTAAGCTTCTGTCAATGTGTTGAATTAGGAATCCAGCTCTGTTTTATAATGCAGGGGGCAGAGGAGTTTGAAACCCATCAAAACTCCTCTCTCTATGGCTCCACACGGATTTGACAATCTTAATTCATTTTGACTACTATGTGTATATCATAATTGTAGCACTCTACCCTTTATACGAATTTTTTAATGTATCACAACTTAGTGAGGCCTACTGGTATACCCGATCACATTATCCAACCATTAGGACAATCTAGACCGTTGATCAATAAGGCTCACCCATATAGAATTCTTACGTGGTCTCTTCCAAGATGGTCCAAACAAGCCAATTGTCTGGTTACTTAACCAGGTGGACCCAACTAGTGCAAACATGACCATATGAAACCAACGGTGAATTGGCCTCGTCGGTAAGCTGGGTTTTAGTGGTCTAAACGATGAACCCTACTTGCACAAACTAGACCATGACTCAGCAAATTGACCTCATTGGGGAGAAGGGTTTGCTAGTTCTAATCATGGTACTTTATAAAGCACTCTGCGCCGTTTGGCCCACGAAATTAAATGGTATGGAATTGCATTAGATGGAATTAACACCATTATTAGATAATGATTGTGCATCTTGAAATATGATGGTATATTGACTATTCAATCCTATGCTTGGGATTAAATCCTTCCTTTGAAAAAACATTAGAGTAAGTAAAACTCATGTTTGGTGAACCACGTGATCGTAATTAATAGACTAGATTTACAATTGATGTTAGTCACTTGTACATGCATATAACTGGAATGTCATATATAAAAGACACACGTGAATGGATGATGTTTATAAAATACATGCATTAATGTGGGGCTCATAGATGGAGTGAATTTAAAAAATACATAGGATATCTAACATGGAACCAAATGCAATTCCATCCTACCTAATCCCAATCTTTTTTATCATTTCCAAACTTCGGATGATATTTGCATGGGACCAAATGCAATTCTATCAATCTCACTTAAGCCCACATGCCAAACAGGCTCATCCATTCTCGAGTTGAGTCATGACTCACCTTGTTCATTCCTATTATCGCCAATTCCTACAAAAGCCAATCAGAGTGAGTTACGTGTGATTTGGATAGATTTGTGTGGTGTACTCGAGATTTGTTGAGATATACAAAGAAAATCCTACTATAATACAACTTGAGTATATTAAGCAACGGCACAACATCTATTAAGCGGTCGATTGAAGAACAATCATGTAGAAGCAGTTACAAGACGGGTGTTAGGTGTAAAAGCAAAGAAGGTCATGTTGTATAGAAATGATTGCGGTTGTAAGACTATAAATAATAAATGAATTCAACAAAAAAGGAATCTCATATCAACCAAATCAAATCCAAATATATCTTTAATTATTATTTCAATTATTCATCATTTACATTCATAACCACTTTTTTTTTTTTTTGCAAATTAGTTACATTTCCTAATGTAATAATTTATTTTTCACCATTTATTTACATTTTATAGTGTAACCCATAATAAGTAGTTGGCAATTTTAGCTATAATTTGGATTAACGCTCATACGTTAGATTCAGTTCTCCATTCAAGAAGGTGTTCTTTGCGAAGAACAACTGACGATAAAAATGTCTTTATTGATCTTTTATATGTACTAAAAAGTTATTTTGTACAGAAAGCAAAAGTATAACTCATTATCAGAAGACAAACCCCATGCTCTAATGTCGTCTAATCCTATTCACATATTAAGTGAGTGTTGAATAGGCAACGAAACTCCTTCAGTATATCTTCATCATATTCTATATATCTACCTATCTCAACCCTTCAATCATGGTTATTAGTTTGAATTGAGATACAAATTCAATTCTAGCACACCGGCACTTATCACATGACCAAATTGGAAAAACGAACGGCCAGCGACACACCCGTCTTGTGTGAAAGTAGAACACCCACGTGGACGACAGGTTAAGGTCAATTCCGAATAACCTGTTCGGTCCGTTTCCATATCCGGTTTTAACACCATTGAATGAACCACCGCAACTTTCAAAATAGTGCTGATAGAGAAATGACCACATACAACGGCTGTACAAGAAGTTCCAGTACAACCATTTTCCCCATCCAACATATCATGTCTCGTACAAAAGGTGGGCCGCACCTTGATAATCCCCTCGTAAGGAAATCAGGCCAATCCACTCATTGAGTAGGACACAACATCAAATCAATGGACAGCCATTGGTATGACCAGGTGTGCTGGTGTGGCTCACCAAATATCAGATCAGCTCGATCTTAATTTCAAGCGATCATTATACTGTGGCCCACCTTTTCCACGGACTGGATATTCTACAGACGTGAAATGTGGACAGTAAAATAATGGCTGCATCAGAACATCTGATACAACCATTGTATCTGATCATTCTCGCCAGCCTAAAATTATATTAAAGAATCCAGCTGGGCATAAGTTGGAAAGGAATGGATTACATGTTCGGTATCGTCCTAAATCATAAATCCCACCGTAATATGGTTTTGGCACACTGCAGGCGTATGCATCATAACTGTGGTACAGGTCAGGCTCCACCTTACACATTGCAGTTACCCCAAATCAGAACCGTCCAAATGGTGGATCCATACTATATTCCTCTTGTACTCAAGATCCAATCAATTAGACGACCCTTGTCTGTACAGAAATACTCTTCTTCTAATTTCAGTCCATTACCTACCCAACAGCAAATAGGATCAAACTTTCAACTTAATGTTTGGGTTATATCACCCATCCAAAGCGTGTCCCACTATTTGGACGGCTCAGATTTAATGTACATATAACGTGTACAGAAGGGAAGTCTCACATTATCCTAATTAGAATGCATGGAGCTACATGTATCAAAATTCCCACGTCGTAATCACTTCCATGCATCTTGCATAAGTAACGGATCCACAACAGTATCTCTACACTTATATCCGGAAACTACAATGCATATGTGCCATTTATTCTTCACCCATGTTCTTATAACATGCCAAACAAGAAAACTAGAAGACCCAAAAATCAAAATCTCCATCTTTAGCCTTCAAACTCACTTGCATTTCAAAATTCTCAATCATGCCTTTGAATTTCTTCATAAAACATCACAATCTGATTTGGGTTTTCCTCTCTTTCTTCTTTCTTTCTTCTCTTTGTTTCGAACTCGGTCCGACGGGCGAATTCAATGGCCACACTGCGATTTCGGAGTTCCGGGTCTTGAATAGAAGAACCTTGGCCGAATGTCCTGATCCAAATCCATATCTTCAAATCAATATCAGCTCTAATTCAGCTATTTCGAATGAAGAATTGGTGACGGTCACTGTAAGTGGTGTGCTACTTCCTGCCGAGTCGGATTGGGTGGCCATGATCACACCTTCCCATTCAGAGTAAGTGAGAAGGGAAAAAAAATAATCAAGTGGGCTCATGTGTCGGTTGTCCACACTTGTGTTGATCAGATGGGCCTCAATGTAGATAGACCATGGTCGATATTTGGTCCCATTTCTAATGTACATGGATCATTGCTGTTATTTAATTTCAACAACAAATGGGATTTCCATGGAATCCCACATCCTCTATTGGCCCATTAGATCAACAGTTTGGATTATCTACATGGGCCCCACTTCTCCAAAATCAATTATCATAGTATTTATCAAGAAAAAGTTCTTTTTTCTATTTTCTGACTAATATTTTGAATGTTTTTGTTTGTGTGTATGCAGTGTTTCTAACTGTATTACAAATGAATGGCTTTATCTTCAAACAGGTGACAGCAGCACACTTCCTCTTCTTTGCCATTATCCTGTCAAGGTAAAATTAAATAATTAAATAAAAACAACTTTTCTTCTTCTTTTTTAGTCCAAATTCAGTACTAAAATAATTTTACAATTCAGAAATTGCTATTTTTTACTGACTTAAAATTATTTTTAAGTCAAATTCCATTCTAAATTGAACAATCTGATCACTTATGGGTCTTTTACAATGTAGAAATTGTTATTTTTAGTGACCTAAAATAATTTTTATAACTTTATTACCATTTAAGGATGTGTTTGGTTGCACCAAATATCATGAAATTTCATTATATATTTAATATGTAATGAAATTTATTGATATTTGGTGCAACCAAACACACTGTAAGTCTACAATATTAATTTTGGGAGGGTGAGTTTCTTATTTGTGTTGCTCGGGGAACTTTCCTGTTTGTACATGAGGGGCTCATAGCTGGCTTATCCTGGCCATTAATCCAATGGCCCCATCATGAACGGACCATATTGCTAAACAAATCTCCTAAATTTAAAAAAAATAAAAAAATAAAAATCTAACCATCAGATCATTTGTCTTATCTCCATTAAATGTTGACAGTTGGTGCATTTCTTCTTAACCATGTATTTACATTCCAATAATAGAAAGGTTAGCATTGACCAATTGAAGAGATTTTATAATCATGGTTCATCCACTGGGGTCATCAAATCAATGGCTTGGATAACCCAACCATATCCCTACATGTAGAGATTCAGTACCAAAAAAGTGGAAAATGTTAATTTTCTAAGAAAGTATTTTCAGAAAATTTAAAAAAAAAAAAAAAAAAAAACTGATGGAATTGGTAATTTGCATGAAATGCAGGCTCAATACATGAGTACAGACCCAGCATATCTAGGCTGTGAAAAGAAGGAATGTAAGAAATATGAGAAGGGAGCTTGTGTGGTTACAACTTGCAGTGGCTCTTTAACATTCCATGTCATTAACTTCCGAACAGACATCGAGTTTGTTTTCTTCGCCGGCGGGTTCCAAACACCTTGTATATTGACAAGATCCAGTCCCTTGAAGTTCGCCAATCCTCAAATGCCCTTGTATGGTCATCTCTCAAGCATAGATTCAACCGGCGCAACGGTAATTCCTGTCTTTGTGAAGTTATATATGTACATGCAGACATAGAAGGGCATGGCCGCCGCACATGTTCTGTCGTGGCCGCTATTGTGTGTGGTTTGGGCCATTCATCAGGTGGACCCACTTTGAAAATGCTTGGGTTGCTATGTTCCTCGGGTGAACAACATGAGCTTGAGAAAAAAAAAATGCACCATTAAAAAGAAAACGATCAATAGTCAATTTTCTACATGAAAGTATGGCCCACTTGATGAATGGTTGGCCTACCCGATGAGTTCCATGGACCAGCACAGGTACAAACTTGAGCTGGGCTGGTCCATCCCAGCCCCTTTTGCACTCTACATACATGCATATACATACATACAGATAAATATATAAATACATACATACAACTTACTGTAGTTGTATTGCATACAATGGCATTTTAACGTTGGAGTGGGATGGTTGCAGATGAGAATAACTTGGGTTAGTGGAGATAAAAGTCCACAGCAAGTTCAATATGGGAATGGAAAATCAGAGACGTCCATTGTTACTACGTTTACCCAAGATGATATGTGTAGTAAGTTCTCTTACCCCTTCTCCATGAGAGATGAAATGGTAGAAGTATGAATAACTGCAATATGATAGATCATATATACATGTGGCATGGTGATGTACCAATCATGGTCCATTCATGGCCTTCGCTTCAATGGCCTATGTTGGACCATAGTTAGTAATTGGGTCACACGACCGCAATATAGAACAAGAAAAATTCAATTATGTTAAAGTGTTGTCATCATTCAAGGTTGTAACTTCAGTGAGACCATGGATCATCAAGTCTTTTCTAACTGCGTCTATTCTTTTAAAACTTACAACTCGCACCAACTTACTCATTTTAACTGGTGAAATTCTTGATCTTCGATGCATATGATCAACCCATTTAAATCTACTTCCCTTCATCTTATTATCTATTAGTGTTATTCCTAAATTCCTTGAAATAATGCCATTTTCAAGTCCATCCTTCCTCCTCTTGCTACTCATTTAGGTTTAAGCCTAATATTCTATCCCATGAAGCATTGCTGGTCTTATGGCTATCTTATGAAGTGTGCCGCTTCGGATCCACCTAGGTGGGTTCATCCCTGATTGTGGGTCCCATTGTAATGTATGTGCCTTACATCTAGTGTTCATTCGTTTTGAGAGATTATTTTGGGGTATGGTCCTAAGAATAAGATAATCCAAATCTTATGTGGACCATACCATAAGGACCGGTGATTATTGAATACCCACGAACAACTAAAAACTTCTTAGAGGCCACCACGTTTATTTTCCATCTAACTGGCTGATAAGGTCACAAAGATCTGCATGAAGGGACCAAACAAATATCAGCTTCATCCAAAACTTTTGTGGCCCACAAGAAGTTAAAGGGTCAATAACCACTGTTTTTGTTTGGTTCCTTCATCCAGGTCATTGTGACATTATGAACAGGTTAGATGGCAAATAAACATAATGGCCCCGAAAAGTTTAATGTTGGGTATTCAATAACCACTAGTTCATTTGGTGTCGTCCACCTAAGATTTGGATCGGCTTCATTTTTGAGACCATAGGCCCAAAATGAGCTATCAAAACGGATAGACAAAGTGGATTTAAGGAACATACATCATGGTGGGCTCCACAATCAGGATCCATCGAAGCTGTGCCCTCCTATGAGATATCCTCTTAGATTGATTGGTACATGACAAAAGTACGTGGAGAGGAAGTGGATTGCCTTTAGTAGGACGTTGAACGCAGTCCGGCATGATCACAAATGAGAAAGTACCATTTGCATGTGTACAGGCGTAGGACCCACTAAAAAGCATCATACGTGTGGTGCACACGTATGACACTTTTTAATTGATGCTGGATGGAGTGCATCTAAAAAGAGGGCCTAGATTTTATTCTGGTGGACCCCAAAAAGAGGAGATATATAGTGAGATCTATGAACGGGCCTGATCATTTCATTTGTTGGACCTGAAGATCAGGTCCAACTCGATGCACCTCTTGCATGCTGCATAATAATTCTATGCAATTTACAGGTGAAAAACAGGTCTGTTGACTGGGATTGTACTTATGGTGGGCCATGACGTGGTCCACATTCAAACCATTACAGGGTGGTCCAATCACTGCCATTCCTGATCTATAGTTCATCCACGTGGTGGCCCACTAGATCAACGGTCCTGATTACCAGAAACAAACAGTCATTATTAGCTTTTAACTAACTTAATTCCATGTTGTTGCCAAAATGACCAGATTCATCTATAATGCAAAGTCCAGCCAAGGATTTTGGATGGCATGATCCTGGGTACATTCATTCAGCTGTGATGAAAGGCCTCCAGCCATCTCAAACCTACACCTATAGATATGGAAGGTACAGATTCTTTATACACTCAATCAAGAAGATGTGCCCCACAAGAATATGATGTGGAAAAGGTGAACCCATTTTGAAGATCCACTTATCAGGTGGGACACACCAGCTGATGATCTGACCCAATGCAGGTGTGGCCCACAAGACGAGTGTGGTCAGCCTGATTTTCTCAACGGGTGATCTTCATGATAGGACCCACACCTGATGCAGGCATGTGATAGGACCTATACATCACATGCACACATGTGATGTAGAGTCCTGACCTAACACGTTATGGGTTAGCAACTCATCTACGTCACATGCGGACGGAATAAACACTGTACACGACTGAAAAAGCTCCCCTTGCTTTAAATTGGATTTGAACCGAGTCGAGTTGGTTTTTGGAGCTCGAAATAATTTCAAGTTGAGTTCGAGCTTTCTTGAGCTCGACTCGACTTGGATTGAACCTCAACTCGAATCAAATCGGATCGGTGACTTGGTTATTTTGATATTGACTCTGTTCGCCAAGTGTTCGATGAAATAACTCAACGAAGTGTTGTTTCGAGTGCATACATTTTCCTTGAGATGAGCTGGTGGCGAGGAAGAAATAGTTATGAAACAAATCACTACAAAAAAAAAAACACACTTTGCATTATAAAACTATTCTCATATCTTGATTTTGAAGCTGCCCATCGAATGTTTGATGAAATACCTGTAAATTGTTGTTACTGTTTCGCATTATGTGAGAAATTGAAAATGCACTCTATATATTTTAGAAAATGTTGCATAGGCTCAAACTGGCCTGAGCTGTTGACCGAATTGAGCCAAGCTGGCCAATCAGTCTCGAGTATAGTGAGTTTGAGTTAGGGTTAGCTATTGGCCGAGCCAAGCCTCGACTCGTGTACTGTTATCATAATCAGGATCGTACGTGCAAATCATGGGCCCCAAGAGGTCATTGAACCAGTAAAACCAGCCGCACTGTTTGTGTGTGTGTGTCCATTCCTCAACTCAGGTGGGCCACACCATAAGTTTGGCCGGGGCCTGAATTATTTCTCGTTCCAGATTAACGTTGGAGGTAGCACTTGTAAGTGGGCCTTGATGCAGCTCTGTATAGGTTTCAAAAGAAATACCTCCTCAAACAAGGGCCAGGATCAGCATATTTATTAAGTGGGCCTCAATTTTCTCTGTGAACTGACCAAAGAATGCTTTTCATGAAACAGCGATTCGGCAGGTTGGAGTGACCAAATCAAATTCCGGACCCCACCAGCTGGAGGGTCGGATGAGCTAAGATTCCTTGCATATGGGGACATGGGAAAGGCCCCACGTGACCCATCTACGGAGCACTACATTCAGGTGTATTCCAAACTAATCTACACATGCATGTATACGAGAGTCATACTTACCAGTAAATCTACCTTTGACTTATATGGGATTAAGTGGGGCCCAATTTTTCGGTGATCCATACCATTTTTAAGATGGAAGCTAATATGGGATTAAGGGTTCCCATGAAATCTTTCTGTTTTGTAGATCCTAACCATTGAATAAATGGGTCTTTATCATCTACGGCCCGTTTGGAATGTAAGTTGCTTAAGATAAGTTACTTATGCCACAAGTGGCTTATCTCAGTTTCTATTCGCTAAGAAAATAAGAGCATTTAGTAAACAACATACTTATTAGCCTCTCCTCTCTGTCATCTCTCTTATACCTCTCTTCAACAACTTAAGAAAAGTAAAAAAGCTAACAAAAAATTAACTGAAGTAATTAAGTGTTTTTAATAATTAAGCGTCTTTAAGTTTTTTAAAAAAAGTTACTTATAACTAATCATAAACCAAGCTTATTTGAAATAAGTAACTTATCTACTGTTGTAAGTTGAAAAATTAACTCATTTGAGATAATTAGGAAGTTTGATTTTATGATCAATTATAAATAACTTTTTTTACACTTAAAGTTACTTAATCACTTCATATTAATAAGTAAAAATCAAGATAAGCCACTTGAGGCATAAGTAACTTATCATCCAAACGCCATATTAATGCGTGGTTGTACTTTTTCTCTCAACCATATACTTGATATGTAAATCCAAGTCAGGTAACTTAGCTATTTCTGCAAAAACACAGAAAGTATCCCTAGTAGTCATATATTTGCATAAATTGATGGAAGGGAAAGTTTATACGGCTGTCCATCATATTGGAATGGTCCATCTTGCTGTCCACGTGATCTTGAATGGTCTATAAATTGCTGCCCACCATCTGAATGGTCTAGATCGCTGTTTATTTACCTTTGAACAATCCATATAACTGTCACCAACTTTCACATGGTCCAAATTACTATGTAGTGTTAAACAGTCTAAATGGCCTTGTCTAACACTTAGAATTGTTTAAATCACCGCCCACTGTTACTTTTGAATGGTCCAAATCGCTGTTAACAGCATTTTCAATATCTTTACAAATGGGTTAACGATAGATGGAAAATGGTAAAATAAAAATTTCTTCATAGCTCTATCTAATCAAGTAAAAAAAAATAAAAATGAATGTCACTTTAATTTTAATTTTTTAAATCGCTTTGAATTTTAAAACAATAATAGAAGTGAACATGCATGCATATACATTGTTTTTATAGAACAGTTGGCTAGTTGGTTGCAATTGTGTAGCTGCATTCTCTCTTGGTGGTGAAAGCTCTAGCTTGCAAAATCCGAAAAAAAATAAAATCATTCGAGTTACTCAACTCAATTTACCTGTGCATCGAGTCAAGTTTTTAAATTTTGAAACTATTGAAACACTTGCACACATACATGCATGAATGCATACATGATTATTAGGTTGTAACGATTGGCTTGGTTGGTTGTACCCGTGTAGCCTGGGTCGCTCTCGGTGGTGAAAGCTTTGGCGGATGAAATTGAATCTGGAAATGTCGACTCGATATTCCACATTGGAGATATAAGCTACGCAACAGGTTTCTTGGTTGAATGGGATTATTTCCTTCAACTCATCACACCAGTTGCATCCCAAGTCTCTTACATGACTGCCATTGGTAACCATGAGAGGTAACCTCTTTCATTACTTCTCTAATCAATTTTTCTTTTTGAATTTTTAGAGCTTGTTTGGAAGCTTAGAAAGTATTTGGGTGGAACATATTTATCAAGAAAATGACTTTTTCTTCTGATTAAGAGTTCACTCTTTGGTGGAAAACATTTTTCAAGAATTAACGTGTTTTCATGGAAAAAAAATTTAAAAAAAAAGTTTGAAAAGCTTTTCCCAGGCTCCTCATTGAAGCAGGGAAGAGCTTGAAAGGATAATGAGAAAGATCATCATCTTCCTCAAGTAATTAAAATCTTGAATCCACAAGAAAAAAAAAATAAAAAAAACTTCCCTCGTCACCCACCATACACAGGTCTCACTTGTTGGAAGTAAAAAACCAATCATTTATGGGTAACTTGTGGAACCATGCCATCTTTTCCACCGGCATGTTAGTTTGTAGAATAGTTGTACCATGAAAACAGTAGGCTCCATCATTAAAAAAGACTTGATTATCTGTCTCAACATACAAGCACAAAGACGTAGGAATGTGTGTGTGGTCGAGTACCGTCTTCCTCAAGAGGATAACTATTTCGAATCCACGGAACTTCTCTAGACTCGCCACAGAGACTTCTCGAATCCATGAGGAAAGAAAACAGAAAATAATAAATAAATTCTAATAAATTCGAAATTGATTAATGAATGAATAAAAGCGAGTTCACAACCCTTTAAATAGGGGTACCAAGCAATGGGAAAGAAATTAGAATCAAACTACAACTAAAACTCCTAGAATCCATGACTTACTATAAACAGTAAACTTACTATTTATAGACGGTCATGATGTCTACTAGTGTGCAAGGTTTTCAGCCAAAAATATTAAGTGTCCTATTTGGCTTCACCAAACCGTTCTCCTAATTTTTCTAAGCTCTTTTCACGTTGGACGCAACTCCTAAAGCCCAACGGATGAAGAGTTATAATCAAACTAAAACTTACTATTTATAGTAAACACGAAATTAAAATAAGGAAACGACCGTCGATCTGAGAGTATTTCACATATCCGGCTTGCGCAACCCTGCATAGCTGGGTTGGTTGGCTAAAGTAGCTCGTTCTACCACAAAATCATATATTTTACGTCAGATAACTCATTCCGGATTGCGAGATACGCCCGATTTAAGGTCTGATGGTCTGGATCATTTCTTTCGTCGACTGGGCCTTTTCTGATCCATCTTAGCCATGTAATTGTCCGTGACCCGCTCTACATCACACAACCTATTTAGTGAGTAGATCAACCTGATTTTCGAGATGGGTGATTTTCACATATAGTGGGCCTTAGTGCTTGCATAACAAATTATACCATAACTAGTGGCAGAATACCATCATTTATGCCAACAAAGTCATAAAAAAAAGTTTTAAATAATAATAAGTGATAAAAGGTATAAACATTTACGTGATTTGACAATTTACCAACATCGATGAATTTGGAATAATGGTCTTTCTTTTTCATTAAAATATGAGACATCAAATAATGGTATCATTTGTTGCATGACAAATTCCCATATACAATAAATATAAGTAAAATAAAGTTATTAAAAAAGGGTGTAAAATAATAATAAAAGATAAGACGCATAGATATTTAGGTCTCGTTTGGCACGTTCGCAGCATAAAGCAAATGGGGGTTTCAAATCTCCTAAAAGAGAGGGTTTGAAATCCACGGGAGAGCTTGGATTACACCTAAACTCATTCAATAATTGCAGGTGTAACATGTGTGTCACTATGCTATCATTCTATTGGGCACATGGCCCACTAATGATGATCAGCACCGTCCAAACATTATCCATGTAAATCAGCACCGTCCAAACATTGTCCAACACTGTCCAAATATTGTCCATGTAAATCAGCACCGTCCAAACATTGTCCAACACTGTTCAAACGTTGTCCATGTAAATCAACGATTAAAAATCATTGGTTAGTCACTCAGACATGATCTTGTGCTTGTGGCCCATCCGAGACTTGGAATTTCATCATTTTTGGTAGGCTTATTACAACCATTGTGTCAAAAATTACATATCTCACTAATTAGAGATATAAAAGTTGATTTAGTAATTAAATTCAAACCCCTGTAAAAATATCATGCATAGTTCCTTTTGAATTAAAGTTTATTCAAGGGTACCAAACACACTAGGAGGGTTCCAAATCCACGCTCCCAAACAGGCCCCTTGAATTGGCCATTTCCTCGCATCCATGAACCAGAAATACTAAGCTTTCTTTTTCACTAAGAGAAATCAAACACCCATGAGCCAACAAACTTTCACTTTTTCCTTGCAATGGGTCTTGCCTTCTTGTGTTGGATAAGAAATAATAAAACACTTATGCATGTACAGAGATTATGGAGAGTCGGGGTCGGTGTATGAAACTCCAGACTCAGGTGGGGAGTGCGGCGTCCCTTACGAAACCTATTTTCCAATGCCTACGCCCGCGAAGGATAAATCATGGTACTCAATCGAACAAGCAAGTGTTCACTTCACCGTAATTTCGACAGAACACGCTTGGAGCGAGGGTTCCGAACAGGTACAATACACATTTTAATTAAACTTTAACCCTATAACCATAATTTTTTCCTTGCGCGCAACATTCTCATACATCCATAGCATGCTAAGCTTACCATGTGGCCCATTTTTCTTTCCACCAATGTGCTAAAAAATGTTACCTTGTGTCACCCTTCATGAAAAATGTTACCTTGTGTCACCCTTCATGAAGATCACCTAAGCCCAATAGCTACAGGGGTGAGGGGTCGTTCTTCAATTTTAAGATCTTTAGATTCATAGAACTTCTTGAAGAAATGAGGGGGCACGACATAGAAATTAATGGGCTATATCTTATCCAATTTAAAGGGTTGGCCCACCTGATGAGCTAATCATGTGATTTTTTGTACCAGGTGATAGTCATGATGGGGGCCATCTTTTACATGGCCCAATAAATTATATTTAGAATGGTGACTTAGCATGCTACAATTTCATGTGATCATTCCTCTCTCTCTCTCTCTCTCAAACTAATTATTGATTTTATTTTTTATTTTTATTATTTACAGTATGATTGGATGAAGAAGGACTTGGGAGCCGTTGATCGATCAAGGACACCTTGGGTCATTTTCATGGGGTAATCTGATCAATAGCCATTTCTTCAGTTTTCCAAAAGCTAAAGCCCATCTCATCAAACAATGATATAAAAATACACATAATTAATATGGGTCCAAAGCCATTGAGAAGGGAGGTGGACCACTAAACTTACAGTAAATATTACCTTTCTAGCCGTCCATTTGTTTTTGTATGGTATGGCCCACCTAAGGTCTGAAATAAGCTGGCTTTTAGACCAGAAGATCTAAACAGTGTAGCCCAACTGATGGAAAGATCTGATTTAATTTTTTTAACTTTTTAATTTTTATTTTTAAAAAAAACACCTCTCAGAAAATAAAATTTTATTAGGGGTGTAAGTGGGCCAGACCGGCCTGGGCCCATCTGGGGCTAAAAGCCCATGAGCTTTCCATAGAAATGAGTTCTAAGGCCGAACTTATTGAGCTGGGCCTGGACTTTGTATACAGGCACCCCTTCCACACACACTTTTTACATGCACCACTTGTGCCGACATGGCAAGTGTGTGGGACATCTCAGTCGTACATAAGGTGGCCCGAACATTGGAGATGACCATGAGCAAAAATCAGACCAGTTTAAGCACCAGGTGGGCCACACCTATACTAAAATAATGGACGGTGGGGAAATGGATACACGATTATCTACTGTAGTGGGACCCACTTTTCGTGTAGACCCCTTAATTTCCATCAATATTATCTAGCATTGGGTGATTTATTATAGATGAACAGTATCTTTGTTTCAATGGATAGATTTGGTAGAGTGGTTTTTGGTCCGTAGATTGGACGATGATCTCAGATGTTCATTTGAAGTGTTTGGTGGTTGCAGACATAGGCCCATGTACTCATCATGTCCAGGAGGATTTCTCCCGAGCGTTGATTCTGCCTTCGTCGATGCTGTAGAGCCACTACTGATAGAACCCAAGGCAAGTGATTCATATAACATCTGAGCCGTTTATCAGATGGGGCACACCTGGTAGATTATATAAAAACGAAAAATCAGTTAGTTCAACCGCCAGGTGGGTCTCACATGTGTGGAAACCGTTGACGGTCTAAAAAGCTTTAGTCCTTTTACACCCTTTTACACCTCCACTGTGTAGAGTCCTGGTCACTCACAAGCAAGCAAATGCGCCAATATGGCACATGTGTGAAATCAGAGCTTTTTATCTGGTGGACCACACTCTTTAGATCTTCTAACCTAAAAATCAGGCTGTTGCAAATTTCAAATGGGTCACATATATAGAAGAATCATTCCAGCCGTCCATTTGTTTCATACACTACAGTGCATTCGAGCAGCCAAAACGACCTGATTTTTACCCCAAGAAGATCTAACCAACATGGCTCACGGATGGAAAGTTCAGATCTAGCACACGTGTTACACAATGGCGCAATGCATGTGCTTGCGCACGTGGGAGGGCATGACTCTAGCTTTCGCAATTCTATTCACTTGTGCATCCAAACGCATCCAGACCGTCCAAATCAGCAAATCCAAAGGACCATAATCTTATTATTTTTTATTTTGGAAGGTGGACCTCGTTCTGTTTGGGCATGTACACAACTACGAGAGAACATGTGCGGTGTACCAAAAAGAGTGCAAGGCCATGCCTACAAAAGATAAAGATGGTGTGGACACATATGATCACAGCAACTACACTGCACCTGTTCATGCTATTATTGGAATGGCTGGCTTTGAATTGGATCAGTTTCCCGGCAGTGTAAGTACTTCATCCAATCAACACCCTATAAGATGGACGGGTAGGATCGTTTATAGAATTAGTTTGTATCAACAATCACATCCATCTATTTGTTGGACCCTATCTGGGGTCGAATATGGTCCTAAAGAACCATTTTTATTGTGCAATCCTAACTATCTTATCCATGGCTTGAGAAATGGATGGCTAAAAATAAGTAAAGCCAGCTTATAGATGGATAGGATCATCCAATCGGTCTGACTTTTCCATGAGATTCTGTGAAATCTTTGGTAGACCTAATGGACGGTCCAGATCAGATTGAGCCTAATATCTAAATTAGTTATCAAGCACACATGGACAAGATCCAGACCAATATTCATCTAGAGTAACCTACGATCTGGTGGGCCACACGTCAAAAACTGACCCCTTTCATATGATCCTAGCTATCTATTGGCATTATCCTGACCGCCCATTTGCAGCCATCAAGAGACTGAAATCAGATGCTGGGATTGACGGGTGAGGTTTCTCGGACCCCATTAGCGATAGGGCCCAATAGATAAAAGGTCCAGATCTTGTCCATGTGGGCCACATGTACGGATACTTTATGGTATGAATTGCGTGTTGGATCTTGCTGCAGGCTGAAAGCTGGAGTTTAGTGAGGATTTCTGAATTTGGATACGTGCGAGTGCATGCAACGAAACAAGAGATGAGAGTAGAGGTTAGTATTTATAGTAGTGGTTTGCTAGCCCCACACGCAGCACACGTGCAAACCTGGAAGTTAGTGGGGTATCTGATTGAAGCATCAGATCACCCTACTGTTAGATCATATTCAAGAGTAGGGCTGATCGCCTCATCAGGTGGGCCACCCTTATATGAAAAGAATGGACGAGTTAAATAAAATCACCAACGGTCCACGTTCAACATCAATGTATGGCCTTCCTGATCAGGATACTGATCTGATTTTGGCATATGGTCACCATCGCCATGGGGTCCACCTTATGCACGGCTCAGATTTTCACTCGATTGACAGGTTGGCACGTGTGCTGCATGTAAAGAAAAGGCATTTCATAATGATAAACGGAGCACTGTAAGTTATAGTGCTACTAGTTGTATGGGGAAATTTAGACAGTCCAACTAGTCAATCTGAGCTATCCATTAGGCGCAGCATACATCTGATGGTCTACCACATGAAAATCGTACCAATCAAACAAGTCTAAGCATCCAATCAAAGGCCCGCCCATTGGCATGGAAAACAATGGCTATAAATAGAAAGGCCAACTTACAACAGATAGAATGAATGGGTCAATGAGATTTTTTACTGTTTGCCAATGAAAGGTGTGCTGCAGCTAATGGACGGCCTGTATCAATGTAATAGGTTGTCCAAGTGTCCCGTTGAAATTAGGAGCACTATAACGTTTAGTGCCCTACGAGTTCATTCTTCTTTAGAAATATAGCTTGGATAATAGATATTGATTGGATTTTCTCGTCTTTGTTGGATTTCAGTTTGTAAACTCAGATACAAGAAAGGTGCAAGACAGCTTCCGCATCACAAAGTAGAGAGAGAGAGAGAGAGAGAGAGAGAGAGAGAGATTGCCATTACATATGGTCTAGTTATGGCAGCAAGAGATAGATTACTACATATGCTCCCTTACACATGCTCTGGTGATGTGAGTATCGTAACAGTGAGAGAAAAGCTTTGATACTCTCGCTATGTGTGATGGATGATGCACATGCGCACGGGCATATGTAGGGGCATCTCTCGGCGGTGCACATGGAAGGGTGATGTATCAATCGCCTTTGATCCGTGAATATTGTATTTTAACATTCAAGGATGATATATCAGTCGAAAATGAATTAAAAATAGTCCAACAAGTGTGTGTGTGTGTGTGTATATATATATAAAGTGAAGAAGAAATGAAAATTAAAAAAAAAATACTTATATACTTGACTAGCACATGGTCCGCTTCCAACCATGGACATGCATATGTATGTAAAATGGTTATCGATTGGATACACATTGATATAAATTCATCAATATATATTATATCCATTTTGCAATCATTTTAGAGCATACGCTGAAAAATAAAGCAGATCCAAAGCTTAATTAGACCACACCACATAAGCAGCGGGGACAATGACACCAACTGTTGAAACCTTTTTAGGGTCCAGCATGAAGTTTATTTGCCATCTAGCCTATTTAAATTTATAAGATACACGGACCTAAACAAAGGGAAAAACTCAAGTATCAACATTCAATGCTAGGCATTCAATCTCCATTGCTTAATGTGATCTGGTCCACTTTAGCTTTGGATCTGCCTCTTTTCTTGATCATTCCCTAAAAAAACTTGTAAAATGGATGGATGGATGGGTAGTATGGATATAACACATACATCATGGTAGGACTAGGGGTGTACATGAACCGAGTTAGCTCGGTTAGCTCGCTCGACTCGACTCGAAAAAGCTTGATTCAACTTGATTCGAAGCTGAGTTCGAGCCGAGTCGAGCTGATTTTTTTTTGCTCGAAAAAATTTCAAACCGAGTTCGAGCTTGACTCGACTCGAATTGAACCCCAATTTGAATTGAACTCGGATCGAACTAGTTTGGTGACTCGGTTATTTTGATATTAATGTTGCTCACCAAGTGTTTAATGAAATGACTCAACGAAGTGTTGGCTAGTAGCAAAGAAGGTATGTATATGAAACAAATATCATTTTTTCTTGATTTTGAGGTTGCCTAGAAGATGTTTGATGAAAATACTTGTAAACAGCTGTAACAACCTTAAATTTTGGTACATTATTAAAAAACTAAATTAAATATTTAAAGATTTTATTTTTAAATAAAAAATAAAAATAAGTCAATAGTTGAGTTGGTAGCGAAATTCTTAATTGAGAGAGAGGTTTAGGGATTGATTCTTGAAGTACTAATAATAAATTTTTTATTAAATATAATAAAAAAATTCAAATTCAAGATAAGGGAGGATGTGCTTATCCTATCTTATGAGAATTTTCTTTAAAAAGGGATACGGAAGGTTTCTGCATAAAAAAAAAAAGAGATAGGAAGCCCTAAAGTAAAAGGAAGAGGAAATTCTAAGAAGGCTCGATCAGGTAAGTTTTAATCGTTAGATCTTTTTAACTTTTTATTATGTTATTAATTTCTTCTTGATCTATACAATGGATGGCGTAGATCATCCACACCATCATTGTATAGGTGTGTATAGGCAATTTTAATAAAGTGATATTTTTATGATTTCGGTCTAATTAGTAATATTTTAGGAATAAATTAAATAGATGGAATCTGATTGTGCTAAGATAGATCTGTACGGATCATATGATCCTTAAGGCCAAAATATACAAGGGCCATAATTTTTAGATCAATCTAACATTCAAATAGGCCACATTAGTCAGATCTAAAAGTGTTTAATAAAGGAATCTTAGATTTTTGCGAAGTGTTGGTATCACTTGGCATAGAAGGTCGAGATGGGCCATCGGTGTATGTGTGGTTAGATCCACACCATCCATCTAATGTGTAGAGGCAAAACATGATAGTACCTCAAGAATCTGGATGATCCAATCATTCAATGGGCCGTCTTGATTAATTATTTGACATTCAATTTCAGGATCTTAAAAAGAAAATCTAAATTTTGATAATTAAATTTACATAAACATATAATTTTAATTATTTGATTATTTTAGATTTGGCCACTTAGAATGTTAATCAAAGGTGAACCCCACCATGTAATACAAATAAATGAATAATAATTTGTTGATATAATTGATAGAACCCCGGAATTCAAATCAACCTAATTACATTGCAGAGTCAATATTACCAAACTCAGGTGAGTAACCCAACTTGTCTCATAATTCATTAAAATTAAAATAAATTATTGTGATTGTTTGATTGATTTACTGGTTTGAATATTTTGATATGATAATTGTACGATAAATTTATATGTGAATATTTTAATCAAGACAACTATGCCAAATATGAAAAATATGCATTTACATATCATCCTTCATTCATTACATTGCATAATGCATGGTCGATCCTAGGGGCCCTCCCTGGAAGAAATGTCGATCCTGGTAGAGCGTTACCAGATGCGGGTTATGCCCAAGCCTACCGAAAGGTAGAAGCCTACCCAACGGGTGGATGCGGGTTGACGACCTCCAACTCAAGCAGATAGACGATCATCCCATCTGATGCATTCATATATTATTTTACATTCATATCATTGTACATGTATTTATGTATTATTTTAATTGCTATGATTATGAACCATGCTGGGTTATATCATTAAGCCTGACCAGCTTACATTTTTATTGATGGAAAAACCGTACAGAGGAGCCATTAGAAGATGATGTGACGTAAGAACCGGAAGGATCTACTGTACATGAACACGACCTGCCTGAAACATAGCCATACCTATCCAAGGATGAAGTGGCGGCATTAGAAAATTTTTAATTATATGTTTTATTTTGTTAATACAGTTTAATTAACGAATAATGTATACTGACATTTATTTTGAGACTTTAAGCAATTATTTAGATTTATTTCTTTGTAATAATGTTAGCATGGAATAAATATCATTATATTATAATGGTATAATAAATGAATGATTTTAAGGTTTATTTTATTTTAAGAGTCGTTAAGATTTATATATGTTTAGTTGATTGGTGCTAATCATTATGCATGTGTGATTGAGATTATAATGGACCTTATATTGAATATAATTATCATCTCTGATTAAACTGATTAATGAATTAAATTAGTACACTTTGTGTACGAGTTACGAACTGAAACTCGGGTCTGAGGGTGCACACTTTGTACCCGGATTTCAGCGCGTGACAACAGCTGCTGCTGTTTTACACACAGTGAGAGATTGAAAGTGCACAGCATGTGTTTGTCAAAATGCCGCAGAGGCTCGATTTTATCTCGAACTCGGCTCGAATTGGCCTAAGCTACTGATTGAACTGAGCCTAGCTGGCCAGTCAGGCTCGAAGACCGAGGCGAGCTGAGTTCGAGCTGGGGTCAAATGGTGGCCGAGCCGAGTCGAGCTGAGGTCAGCTCGATTCGGTGTACACCCCTAGGTAAGACCATAGAACTCTGTCACATCAACACACCTCTACAATCCATGTCTCTCGCAGCGATTTGAAAGGATTAGTAGGTTTGACAGCTCACTCTATCCAATTAATGGATATTGTTATGATATTAGTTTTCCACTACATTATAATGATAATCACGATCCAAAGAAGCCCTTAACTAGATGGACCCTACTAGTGCAAACCTGACCGTATGAAATCAACTGTGGATTGGACTCATTTGTGTGTTTACACCTATTCATTCATGGTTAGATCTAACGTTCTAGATGGTGCCACATGGCAGCCATGCCATATGTGGTCATGATGAACATCGAAAGGTTATAGATGTAATTTGTATTGGAAAGCAACTCTCTGCAAATCAAGACAACCCCACAAAAGAAACTCTCTACTAAGCATTAAATGCTAGAGTCCAAAAAAACTAAGTCTCTACAAGCAAGGAATATAGTTACAACAAGTTTTAAGTAAAAGGAAGAGTCCAACCTTAAAAGCTCTTTAACAAAGCCTCCTACAAATGTTGCATGACCAAAATAGTAAGAGACCTACAAGATGTTTTTCATACATGTGGCCTGATACAATTGCTATGCTCACCTGAAGAATTAAGGAGATTTGCACAACCAGCCAATCGAATCTTTCGCAATTCTAAAGAGACTACACACAATCACTACCTCTTCAAATTTTAAAAAAGTCAAACACAACGAAGAGCTCTAGGAAACCAACTGAGCCAACACATACAATCTTTCTCAAAGCGCAATACTATCTATCTTAGTTTTAGCATTAAATTCTCTACTTTTGTCGAGCTTTTACCAAGACAAGTTCAAATTTAGCATAACTTATATTACTATTGTCTAACCGCAGCATTGCAATACACCTAGGAGTAGTATAAATATTCACGACTATTGTCATCGAATTTCATATCAATAAAGTTCAGACTTGAAAGATCATACTGGTCACGTCTTGCTAGCCATTCGTCTCGATTGTTTTCTCACAACTATTCTACGTAATAATTTTTTTCTTTTACTTATTTTAATTCTTCACTGATTGTATTGATGTTATTTTTAAATCAATAAAATCAGCAATCTACTTTTATTTTTATTTTAATCATTAATTACCGCATTACTTAGAAACCTGATAACCCAATCATTATTGAAAGAAGAGATCTCAAGGCAAAAAGATTCAATTCGCCAGGACTAACCCTCCACTTCCAAATGGCCTGATCACTACACATTAGTGGCTAGATAGTCATATCAACCTTTATAGGTCTGATCCTAGCAATCTACTTTTATTTTTATTTTAATTATCAATTACCGCATTACTGAGAAACCTGATAACCCGATCACTATTGAAAGAAGAGATCTTAACTCGAGGCAAAAAGATCCAATTCGCAAGGACTAACCCTCCACTTCCAAATGGCCTGGTTACTACACATTAGTGGCTAGACAGTCATATCAACCTTTATAAGTCTGATCCTATTATTGATTTGGCACCTGGGGTTGCAAGCAATCAATCAAACTTGAGTTGAGTAAAGCTTTGGCACACCTGATACTATCCTAATCGTATAAATTTGATGAAATACAAGCCGTTGAT
This sequence comes from Magnolia sinica, assembly GCF_029962835.1. Lineage (NCBI taxonomy): Eukaryota > Viridiplantae > Streptophyta > Magnoliopsida > Magnoliales > Magnoliaceae > Magnolia > Magnolia sinica. The sequence goes on from NC_080579.1 coordinate 2,239,593, forward strand.
TAATACATATGGTCTCATGTTTGATTGAATTACAAGAGGGTGAACTGAATTGTAGTGGGTTTGACCAATTTTGGATGGCTTTGACCTCATCGGTGGTTCATTCGAACTACTTAGATTCAGTCAGACCTGATCTGGTTCAACGCAATGAGTCACCCTTGACTTGGGTGAGTCAGGCCGATTCATCCCAAACTCAGCCAAGTAGTGACTCGACTCAAGGCCAGATGAGTTGGTCCAATTCACTGAGTCTTAAATCCACAATGGAACCACATGAACACCAGGTTTAGGTCTAACTCAACCAGCCGGTTCAGTACAGTTCTATCCAATTTTTTTCATCATTGATGAGTCACTACAACCTTCAAATGGGTGTTGCAAAGCCTACCCCAACAGGTGAGTAACCACAAACCAGACCATATATGATTCCAGTTTACTAGTTTTAATCATAGTTAAAAGACTCGGTGACTCGGATTAACTCGTCTGTTTCTCGAGTTGAGTCATGACTCACCGAGTCAGATTAAAATAGACCACACAAATGGACATCATGTTCAGGTCAAATCCGGTTAATCAATTCGGCCGACAGCATTGGATGAGACACCGTTGATAGAGTATTAATGACTATATACAATGGCCGGAAGTTCTGGTGCAACCATTTTTTCAGGCCATCATGTCACCTCTCATGCAAAAAGTGGGCCACACCATGATGATGGAAGCGGATTGGCTGGCGTTACCACACACCAGCTCTATAGCTGGTGTAGATACGTGTCGTGCGAAGATAAGCGCCGACGCGCCTCGAGCTCCGGGTTATTCGAACGGTTCAAATGAGATGAAAGTTAAATGGCCCCTTCAATGATGTATTTATTATATCCATACCGTTCATCCATTTTTCGAGATCATTTTAGACCATTAGAAAAAAAAGGTTGAATCATATTGAAATCTCAAATGGACCACACCAAAAATAGCAGCGAGGATAATGAATTTCACATTTTAAAAATTTGTAGGGCCCACCATAACATTTATTTTCCATCCAATCTGTTAATAAGGTTAAAAATACATGGATAAAGAGAAAAAACAAATTTCATATTGATCCGAAACTTCTGTGACCCCCAAAAGGGTTTCAATGGTATACGTTCAGTCCCCCACTGTTTTTGGCCGTGTGGTCCAGTTGATCTTTAGATATATCTTAATATTCTTCGCAAGCCTTAAGAAGAGCTCTCCAAATGAATGAACGTTTTGGATTTAACACATACCGCATGCTTTGACCTACAGAGCTTGCTTGCTGACGTCAATACACCAGCTATATACAGGATGTGTGGTAAACCAGCCAATCCGCTTCCCATGATGATCCCTGATAAGGAAATCCAGCAAATCTAATTAGTGAGCGGGATACAGTATCAAATCAATAGATAGCTTGATCTTAATTTCAAGCGATGATTACGGTGCGGCCCACCTTTCCCGGAACAAGCAATGTGGGTGGGACCCTGACATTGTGGCCCACCTCAATGTATGCATTGTATATCCACACTGTCCATCCGTTTTGCCATTTTTTTTTTGTTTTTTATTCATAGTACCAAAAATGAAGCAGACCCAAATTTCAGCTGGACCACATCATAGGAAGCAATGGTTATTAAACGTCCACCGTTAAAAACTTCCTAGGCTCCACTGTAATGTTTATTAGCCATCCAACGTGTTGATAGGCTCACACAGACAGGGATGAAGACAAATCACAAAACTTTTGTGGCCCATAAAAAGTGTTTAAGGCCATTGATCATTGTTTCCTGTGGTGTGATCCCCCTGGAAATTTTATCTTCTTAATTTTTGGTACCATGATTTAAAAAAAATCTAGCAAAACAGATGGACGGCGTGGATATACAATGCATAAGTATATGTGGGCCCCACGGCCAGAGTCCCACCCACGTCTCTGGTTCCCGGGTCGCATCCCATTTTCGCCGTCCTAAAGACATGTTAACGAATCCAGCTTGGCATAAGTTGCCAAAGCAATAGATTATGCTCTCGGTATCTTCCTAAATCCTGAAATCCACCGTAATATGGTTTTGGTACACTGAAGGTGTATGCATCATAACTAGGTAACAGGTCAGACTCCACCTTACATATTGGAGTCTCCTCAAATCAGAACCGTCCAAATGGTGGACCCATATAGATTCCTTATCTACTCAAGATCAGATCGATTGGACAACCCTTTCATATACGGAAAAACCTTCATCGACTTTCAGTCCATAAGCTTCCCACCAACTTACCAATTAGGATCACACTTTTACCTTAATGTTTGGGTAATATTACCCATCTAAAGCATGTCCCACTATTTGGACGGCTCAGATTTGAGTTTCATGCCACTCGTATAGTAAGTGATCCTCACCACCATCCCGGTTAGACTGCATAGGGCTGCATGTATCAAAAGTCCCACGTCCTTTCCACCTTCCACGAATCTAGCAGAAGTCACAGACCCACAGCAATATCTCTACCCTTATATCCGGAAACTACAATGCACATGTGCCATTTTTTGTACATTCATGTTCTTGTAACATACCAAACAAGAAAAATAGAAAACCCAAAATTCAAATATCAAAATCACTATCTTGAGCCTTCAAACTCACTTACATTTCAAAATTCTCAATCATGCCTTTGAATTTCTTCATAAAACATCACAATCTGATTTGGGTTTTCCTCTCTTTCTTCTTTCTTTCTTCTCTTTGTTTTGAACTCGGTCCGACGAACGAATTCAATGGCCACACTGCGATTTCGGAGTTCCAGGTCTTGAATAGAAGAGCCTTGGCCGAATGTCCTGATCCGAATCCATATCTTCAAATCAATATCAGCTCTAATTCAGCTATTTCGAATGAAGAATTGGTGACGGTCACTGTAAGTGGTGTGCTACTTCCTGCCGAGTCGGATTGGGTGGCCATGATCACACCTTCCCATTCAGAGTAAGTGAGAGAAGGAAAATATATATATATATATATATATATATATATATATATATATATATATATATATATATATATATATATATATATCAAGTGGGCCCATGTGTAGGTTGTCCACCGTGTTGCTCTGATGGGCCTCAATGTAGATAGACCATGGTCGATATTTGGTCCCAATTCTAATGTACATGGATCATTGCTGTTATTTAATTTCAACAACAAATGGGATTTCCATGGAATCCCACATCCTCTATTGTCCCATTAGATCAACAGTTTGGATTATCTACATGGGTCCCACTACTCCAAAATCAATTATCATAGTATTTATCAAGAAAAAGTTATTTTTTCTATTTTCTGACTTATATCTTGAATGTTTTTGTTTGTATGCAGTGTTTCTAACTGTATTACAAATGAATGGCTTTATCTTCAAACAGGTGACAGAAGCACACTTCCTCTTCTTTGCCATTATCCTGTCAAGGTAAAAATAAATAAATAAATGAATAAAAACAACTTTTCTTCTTCTTTTTTAGTCCAAATTCAGTACTAAAATAATTTTACAATTCAGAAATTGCTATTTTTTACTGACTTAAAATTATTTTTAAGTCAAATTCCATTCTAAATTGAACAATCTGATCACTTATGGGTCATTTACAATCTAGAAATTGTTATTTTTAGTGACCTAAAATAATTTTTATAACTTTATTACCATTTAAGGGTGTGTTTGGTTGCACCAAATATCATGAAATTTCATTATATATTTAATATGTAATGAAATTTATTGATATTTGGTGCAACCAAACACACTGTAAGTCTACAATATTAATTTTAAGGGTGAGTTTCTTATTTGTGTTGATTGGTGAACTTTCCTCTTTGTACATGAGGGGCTCATAGCTGGCTTATCCAGGCCATTAATCCAATTGCCCCATCATGAATGGACCAAGCTAAACAAATCTCCCAAATTAAAAAATTCTAACCATCAAATCTTTTATCTTATCTCCATTAAATGTTGACAGTTGGTGCATTTCTTCTTAACCATGTATTTACATCCCAATAATAAAAAGGTTAGCATTGACTAATTGAAGAGATTTTGTAGTCATGGTTCATCCACTGGGGCCATCAAATCAATGGCTTGGATTAACCAACCATATCCCTACATGTATAGATTCAGTACCAAAAAAGTGGAAAATGTTAATTTTCTAAGAAAGTATTTTGAGAAAAAAAAAAAAAAACTGATGGAATTTGTAATTTGCATGAAATGCAGGCTCAATACGTGAGTACAGACCCAGCATATCTAGGCTGTGAAAAGAAAGGAATGTAAGAAATATGAGAAGGGAGTTTGTGTTGAGGGTCAAATATTGCATATCAGACCCAATTGTTGCATAGATTTACACGCATAATACCGCTTAATGGCCTGATTAATCGTGTTTGTAATGCAGAGTGTATGTACGAGCCTGGATCGAAAAAGGTGCTTAAAGCATGGACTTAACGCTCTAATGACACCAAAGCATGGGACGGACTCCAGAGACCCAAGATCAACAGAATTACACATCAGGGACCCGGAAAAATCGAGAAACCGAAGCTCAAGCAGGCCTGAAAGACATCCAGAATGCAGGATTATGGGGTTCCCACTGTCCGATTGGCTCCAAACGATCTATGAGACCTGATGATCATGAATTAACCGTACGCATCAAAAATCAGCCATTGGATCACTGTGGAAGTGGCTCAACGGATAGAGCAGCCCTTTAAAACCTCAAGTGGGGCCCACCTAATCTCTGGATGCGCTTCAATTTTGGAATCAACATCTTAAATTAAAAGGGGAAGAAGATGGACGGAGAGGATTGCATAGATTCATCACGAGTGGACCCCATTGAATTGCCAGTGCACGGCCGAATCAAGCCGATCGGGTCAGCGGCGCTGACCCGATCCTTCTCGCATGCGGAGAACAGCGGGCGGACGCTGTTCATCCGTTTTTGTGTAGTGGGCCCCATCCATCACAGGTTTCGAAAATCAGAACCGTCCATATGCTCTGCGAGGTGACCAAAACCGTCGCCTAACTTTCTTTTTTTGTCCCATGCACACACACACAGGTACAGTGCATGTAAACGCAGGATAGACGGTGCAACGAAGAAATCCGTGGGCCACACCGATTTTGATCCGCAACCAGCCATTCTCACCTGGTTTTTCATTCCTCATTCAATGGACGGAGTGGATTTTCAACTCGGCCTCAAAGAATGGGCCATCGCAGGTGGCAGAGTCGACTTGCGGCGACTCTGTTCCGCAGCAGGAAGCTACGTCGACTCTGGTGGGCCACCATCATCATACCTCACGATGATCCAAGCCATTCAGATGGAGCAGGAGTGAAAACTGACCGTGCAAGGAATTTTTCTCGAAGATATCCGCGGTGAACATCACCGACCATGTCGTTCTTCCGGCTGCGAAATTCTCGGCTGCGTCAGCTCTGTCTGCGTAAACGGATTTGTTTCCGTTTCAAATACAACACCTCGCTCCTCCGTCCCTAGCAGGGGATAAAAGGAAGAAAAGAGAGAGCTTTGAGAAAAAAAAAGAAAGTGCTAAGAGGTGAAGCCTGTAGCGTGGGGAGTACAAAGAGAAACAGAGGCTGGAGGGTATTGAAGGGAGGAAGAAAAAAAGAGGGAGACGTGGCTGCTGCCAGCGTGTGGATCCAAAGCTTGGCCTTCTGCTGTAACGAGCAGTGGAGGAAAACGGCTGAACCGGTTCTCTTTCTTCCTCTTCTTCTTCTTCTTCTTCTTCTTTCTTTTAATTGGAATTCAGCCCTAATCATGTGTGGCTAAACCTCTTAGCTAGGGCTAAGAGGTGAAGCCTATAGCGAGATGGGAGACACTATTTCCTGCTTTTCATTTAAATTTATGAACTGAACTTGGTTTTGAGTTGATTATTAAAGGAATATTCTTTTCAGTCTTTAATGGTCTGTTGTGACTGAAATTACAATGGGTTTGCAATGGCTTTGAATTTTTTTTTTCTCTTTTGATGTTTATGACGTCAGGAGGCCCTGTTGTTCACCATCGTCTCCTGGGCATGGTTGGATGATAGTACTCTTCCTAACTTTCATGTACATTTGATTGGTTGGTAATTAGTTTAATCTGTTATTTGCTTTGTCTCCTGGGCATGGTTAGATGATGGAATCCATTCTAATTCACATACCTTTCATTTCTTGAAAACCAGATCAAATAGGTTCAGTTTGATTTCCATAAATCTTAATGCAGGCATAAGATCTCCCTGATCCCTACAAGTAGATCCTCTGAATCCCTAGTTTCCTTCCTCTGAATTCCTTAAAGTTTTAGATAACCATTCCACAATTATTTCTTAAATTCTATTTGGTTTAGATCGCATCCTAGACTAGTTCTAGTTCTACTTGGTTTCAGATAACGTACAGGTATCAGTCCCTGTGGATTCGACCTCGGTCTTACCGAGTTTATTACTACATCACAACCCTGCACTTGGGGAGTGAACAGTTTGTCTGGTTACAACTTGCAGTGGCTCCGTAACATTCCATGTCATTAATTTCCGAACAGACATTGAGTTTTTTTTCTTCGCCGGCGGGTTCCAAACACCTTGTATATTGACAACATCCAGTCCGTTGAAATTCGCCAATCCTCAGATGCCCTTGTATGGTCATCTCTCAAGCGTAGATTCAACCGGCACAACGGTAATTCCAGTCTTCATGAAGTTATATACACATACAGGCAAAGAACAGCAATGCGATTGATTCGCTGCAAGTGTTCCGTCGTGGTCGCCACTGTGTGTGGTTTGGGCCATTCATCAGGTGGACCCACTTTGAAAATCCCCTCACCCAGCAAGTTGGGTTGCTATGTTCATCAGGTGGACAACATGATGTTGAAAAAGAAAATGTACCATTAAAAAGATAATGATCAATAGTCTATGGCCCACTTCATGAATGGTTGGCCCACCTGGTGATTCTATGGATCAGCACAGGTATAGGCTTGAGCTGGGCTAGTTGCAAGGTTCCTATACCTCAACCCTAACCCAACTCATACCAATCTCGGGTTTAGAATTCTCAACCCACGCTCAACCCAAGTGGGCTCGGTCGGCTTGGTCAGATTGTACGGATAAAAACATGTTAATATTTTTGTTATTACATTAGTTTAGTATATTTCAATACACATTCTATTTTTTGTACCTATGATTTTATTAATTATATATGTAGTTATAAACCATAAAGAACTTTATTTTTTCTAAACAAACAAGCTAAAATACTGGACTAATACTTGTTTAAAAGTCGTGTTGTGTAGCATGCAAACTATTTGGCAGAGAGAAATTCAGCATATCTTGTTAGCTTGAGTTATCATAAATGGGTGCCGACGGCACCGGAATTTCCTGTGCCTTCAACACAGATGATCTATACTAATTATAATTTATAAGTTCCATATATATTGATCAGGTTCGAGTTGGGTCAGGCAACCCAAGCCCAACCTAAGTTTTACTGGGTTGGTGTTTATATAGCCCAAGCTCGAGACCAAAGCCGGTGCATCCCGCCTAAGCCCAACCCAATGGCGGGTCGGTCAGGTTGAACCCACCCAACTTTCAGCCCTAGTCCATGCCAGCCCCTTTTGCACTCTACATAGATTCAGGTACATACATACATATAAATAAATACATACATACATACAACTTACTTGCATTGCATACAATGGCATTTTAACGGTGGAGTGGGATGGTTGCAGATGAGAATAACTTGGATTAGTGGAGATAAAAGTCCACAGCAAGTTCAATATGGGAATGGGAAATCAGAGACGTCCATTGTTACTACGTTTACCCAAGATGATATGTGTAGTGAGTTCTCTTATCCCTTCTTCTTTGGAGATGAAATAGTAGAAGCATGAAGAACTGTAATATCATAGATCATACACGTGGCAGAGTGATTCACCAATCAGGTCCATTCATGGCCCTTGCTTGGTTCGACCTTAATTAGCAATATTGTTTCACACGACAAAAATACAACAAAAAATGAATTATCAGTAATGTTGTCATCCCCATTCACCAATCAAGTACTCCTAAGAAATTGTCATATCTTTGCATATATTTATGGAAGGATAAGTTTATATTGCTGTCCACCATCTTGGAATGGCCCATATTACTGCCCACCAACTCTTAAATGGTCTAGATTGCTGCCTACCATCTTGGAATGATCGATGTCTTTGTCCGCTTACCTTTGAATAATCCATATAGATGTCACCTACTTTTGAATGGTTGAAATTGCTGATCACCTATGTTAAACGGTCTAGATTGTTGTCTACTAATTGGAATTGTCCATATGATTTAGAAAGGTTGAAATCGCTGTCCATAGTTACCATTTCTTAAAGGGTAGTGAACTGCGTCCTGTCCTCACCTAGACAATAATCCATCCAGGCAAGGGCTCTGTGGGCCCACCATAATGTATGTGTTTTATTTACGTTGTTCATTCATTTTTCTAAATCATTTTAGAATATGGGCTAAAAAAATTAGATAAGTCCAAAGCTAAGTAAACCACAAAGTAATAAGCAGTGGATCCTTACTCTTGCTCAGGTGGTAGACTCTCAAGCGTTTCAACACCCAAAGTGGCGTGTAAAAATAAATAAATAAATAGGTGTGAAATGCCACTGTGGCGGTGTGTGTGTGTAAAAATAAATAAATAAATAAATAAGCAGTGGAGATAATGATACCCACCATTGAAACATTCATTAGAGTCACCGTGAAGTTTTATTTATCAACCAACCGTTCATGAGGTGATATAATCTAGATGAAGGGAAAATACAAATATCAGCTTGATCCAAAACTTTTGTATCTTTCGAGAAGTTTTTAATGACAAGTGTTCAATCTCCATTTTGTGGTCCACTTGATCCTCAATTTTTTTCCGCTTATACCCTAAAATTATCTGGAAAAAAAAATGGATGAACAGAATAGATAAAACACATACATCATGGTGGGCTCCACGGAGCCGTACTCGGACCTATATCGTCTAAGCAATGGCAGGATGCAGTCTGACTTCCTTTTTAACAGTAATTTTACTATTTTCAAAAATGGATTAAAGACATAGTCGATGAAGAGTAGTGAAATAAAGTAAGATTTTAAAATACAAATGATTATATTTACAAAATTATTTTATAGATAGTTCTATCTATTTATATAAAAAAGAAAATGATGAAATTTCATTTATTACGAAAAAAAAAAACAAAAAACAAAAAAACAGAAGAAAGATAGAAAGTAAACTAGAAAAAACCTATCCAATTACTCGACTCAGCCGACCTTTATGTTAAATCGATTTTTTGAATTTTTCTAACTATGAGTTATGTCAACGCATCCGTGCATGCATGCATATACATGCACATGTTTTTATAGAAATTCAGCTTGTTTGTTATTAGACTTGATTGTGTGATTGGAGTACTTGCTTGATTCATCTATGTGTGCTTCCATGTTCCCCAACATAGGATACATGCACACATGTGCATGCATGCATGTAGATATACACAATTGTTAACAGTTGCCTTGGTTGGTTGCGCCCATATAGCCTGGGTTGCTATTGGTGGTTAAAGCTTTGGCGGATGAAGTAGAATCAGGAAACGTCGACTTGATATTCCACATTGGAGATATAAGCTACGCAACAGGTTTCTTGGTTGAATGGGATTATTTTCTTCAACTCATCACACCAGTCGCCTCCCATGTCTCTTACATGACTGCCATTGGTAACCATGAGAGGTAACGTCTTTCATTGCTGCTCTAAGAAAAATAATTCTCAATTTTTCTTTTTGAATTTAGGATTTATTTGAAGGCTTAGGAGAAAAATACTTTTCAAGAAAGTGACATTTTCTTCCTACTGAGAGTTCATTTTTTGGTAGAAAACATTTTCTAAGAATGTTGTTTCATGAAGAAAAAAAAAATGAGTTGATTGCATTTTAGGTTTAGTAATTAAATTTTTTAATCTTTAATACATAATGAGTTCATCTATCAATTTGAGGATGGCTTTTTTAGGTGATGGATTGGAAAATATTTTTACAACTAGCTGTCCACCAACCTTTTCTTTTTTACTTGGAATGGGTGAAATAATAACATACTCATGTTTAAATCTACAGAGATTATGGAGGGTCGGGATCGGTGTATGGAACTCCAGATTCAGGTGGAGAGTGTGGCGTCCCTTACGAAACCTATTTTCCTATGCCTACACCCGCCAAGGATAAACCATGGTACTCGATCGAACAAGCAGGCGTTCACTTCACTGTAATTTCAACGGAACACGATTGCAGTAAGGGTTCCGAGCAGGTACAATACACATATATTAGTAGAATTTAGATCCTCTGCTAGCCATAAATAGAGATTATTTTATATTTTCCTGCATCATGCTTGGTCTATATTATTATTGATGTTGTCAGCATTGTTGCATTAAATGCAATCTGTGATGATGTGGCCTAATCACATTGCAATAAATATAAATTTCCTCTGTGACAAACAGAGGATCTGGATTCATATTAGTTACAATTTAACCCTATAACCGTAATTTTGTTTCCTGTGTGCAACGATCTCATGCAGCCTTAACCTTTTTCCACTAATATGCTGAAAATTGTTACCTTGTGTCGCCTGTTATGAAGATCGCCTAGCATAAAAATTAGTCTGATTTTCTGCTTGTAGCAATGTGATTAAATGCAGTCAATGATGATGTGGCACAATCATATTACAACAAATACCAAATTTCTACTTAGGATAATGACGCAGGGGAGGACGTGAGGTCGAGCACCGTCTTCCTCAAGAGGATAATTATTCCAAATCTACGGAACTTCTCTGGACTCCTCACAGAGACTTCTCGAATCCACGAGGAAAGAAAGCAGAAAATAGAAATAAATTCTAATAAATTCGAAATTGATTGATGAATGAATTAAAAACGAGTTCACAACCCTTTAAATAAGGGTATCAAGCAATGGGAAAGAAATCATAATCAAACTACAACTCAAACTCCTAGAATCCGCGACTTACTATAAATAGTAAACTTACTATTTATAGACGGTCGTGATGTCTACTAGTGCGCAAGGTTTTCGGCCAAAAATAGTAAGTGTCCTATTTGGCTTCACCAAACCGTTCCCCTAATTATTCTAAGCTCTTTTCACGTTGGGCGCAACTCCTAAAGCCCGACGGATGAAGAGTTATAATCAAACTAAAACTTACTATTTATAGTAAAAACGAAATTAAAACAGGGAAACGACCATCGATCAAGGGGTTTTTCGCAATTCCGGGCTGCGCAACCCGGCATAGCAGGGTTGGTTGGCTAAAGTAGCTCGTTCTACCCCAAAATCATATATTTTACGTCAGATAACTCATTCCGGATTGCGAGATACGCCCGATCTAAGGTCCGATGGTCCGGATCACTTCTGTCGTCGACCGGGCCTTTTCTGATCCATCTTGGCCATGAAATTGTCTGCGACCCGCTCTACATCAGATAAGCAGAAAATCCAAACTTCTAAAATATAATATTTAGCTTGTTGACTTCCAAAATATAGTATTTAGCTTGGTGACTTATCATGCTATGATTGCATGTGATCATTCATTTCTGTCTCTCTCCCTCTCAAACTAATTATTGATTTTTTATTTTTTATTTTTATTTACAGTATGATTGGATGAAGAAGGACTTGGGAGCCGTTGATCGATCAAGGACACCTTGGGTCATTTTCACAGGGTAATCTGATCAGCTTTTCCAAAAGCTCAACCTATCTCATCAAATTACAATTATATAAAACTACACATAAAATGGGTTCAAAGCCATTGAAAAGGGATGTGGACCACTATACTTACAGTAAATATTACCTTTCTATCCATCCATTTGTTTTCCTCGGTATGGCCCACCTAAGATGTGAAATAACCTGACCTTTAGACCAGAAGATCTAAACAATGTAGCCCAACTGATGGAAAGATCTTTTTTTCTTCTTCTTATTTTCTTTATTAGAGTACAAGTGGGCCAGGCCGGCCTGGGCCCAGATTGATTGATCAAGGCCAAAAGCCCATCATGGGAAATGATTTCTTTTACATGCACCCTTCTCTCACACGCTTTTACATGCACCACTCGTGCCAACATGGCAAGTGTATGGGACATCCCAGCCGTACATAAGGTGGCCCGAACAATAGAGATGGCCACAACCAAAAATCAGACCAGTTTACTCCGAAGGTGGGCCACCCTTATACTAAAACAATGGACTGTAGGGAAATGGTTACACGATTAGCTACTGTAGTGGGACCCACTTTTGTGTGGACCACTTAATGTCCCATCAATATTAACTAGCATTGGGTGATTGAGTATAGATGAACAGTATCTTTGTTTCAATGGATGGATTTAGTAGAGTGGTTTTTGGTCCCTTGATTGGACGATGATCTCAGACGTTCATTTGAAGCGTTTGGTGATTGCAGACATAGGCCCATGTATTCATCTGCAGGAGGACTTCTCCCGAGCGTTGATTCTGCCTTCGTCGATGCTGTAGAGCCACTACTGATGGACCCCAAGGTAAGTGATTCAATAACATCTGAGCCGTTTATCAGATGGGGCACACCTGGTAGATGACATATAAATGAAAAATCAGTTAGTTCAACCGCCAGGTGGGTCTCACACGTGTGGAAACAGTTGACGGTCTAAAAAGCTTTAGTCCCTTTATAGACCTCCACTGTTATCTGCGCGAGTGTATGAGATCAGAGCTTTTAATCTGCTGGACCACACTGTCTTGATCTTCTAACCTAAAATCAGGCTGTTACAAACTTCAAATGGGTCACATATATAAAAGAATCATTCTTGCCGTCCATTTTTTTTATACACTACGGTCCACCCAAGCAGCCAAACAACCTGATTTTTACTCCCAGAAGATCTAAGCACCATGGCTCATGGGATCAAAAGCTCAGATCTAGCACACGTGTTTCATGTGCTTGTGCAGATGGGAGGGGGTGACTCTAGCTTTCGCAATTCTATTCACTTGTGCATCCAAACGCATCCTGACCGTCCAAATCAGCAAATCCAAAGGACCATAATCTTATTATTTATTTATTTTTGGAAGGTGGATCTTGTTCTGTTTGGGCATGTACACAACTACGAGAGAACATGTGCGGTGTACCAAAAAGAGTTCATGGCCATGCCTACAAAAGATAAAGATGGTGTGGACACATATGATCACAGCAACTACACTGCACCCGTTCATGCTATTATTGGAATGGCTGGCTTTGAATTGGATCAGTTTCCCGGCAGTGTAAGTACTTCATCCAATCAACACCCTATAAGATGGATGGTCAGGATCGTTTATAGAATTTGCCTGTATCAACAATCACATCCATCTATTTGTTGGACCCTATCTGGGGTTGAATATGGTCCTAAAGTACCATTTTTATTGTGCAATCCTAACCATCTTATCCATTGCTTGAGAAATGGATGGCTAAAAATAAGTAAAGCCAGCTTATAGATGGATGGGATCATCCAATCGGTCTGACTTTTCCATGATATTCCGCGAAATCTTTGGTGGACCTAATGGACGGTCCAGATCGGATCGAGCCTAATGCAATCATGGTTACCACTCACAGGCTCGAGTCCAAATGATCCTAATATCTAAATTAGTTAGCAAGTACACATGGAGAAGATCTGGACCATTCATCTAGAGTACCCTACTCTGGTAGGCCACACGCCAAAAAATGACCCCTCTCAGATGATCCTAGCTGTCTATCGGTGTTATCCTGACTGCCCATTTGCAGCCGTCAGGAGACTCGAGTCAGATACTGGGATCGACGGGTGTGCTTTCTTGGGCCCTAATAGATGAACGGTTCAGATACATGTGGAACACATGTACGGATACTTTATGGTATGAATTTTGGTTTGGATGTTGCTGCAGGCTGACGGTTGGAGTTTTGTGAGGATTGCTGAATTTGGATACGTGCGAGTGCACGCAACGAAAGAGGAGATGAGAGTAGAGGTTAGTATTTTATAGTAGAGATTTACTAGCCTCACACGGAACACACGTGCAAACCTGGAAGTTTGTAGGGTATCTGATTGAAGCATCAGGTCACCCCACCGTTAGACCATATTCAAGATTAGGGCTGATCGCCTCATCAGGTGGGCCACCCTTATAAGAAAAGAATGGACGGGTTAAATAAAATCACCAACGGCCTACGTTCAACACCAATGTGTGGCCTTCCTGATTAGGGGACTGAACTGATTTTGCATGTGGTCATCTTCGTCCGGGGGTCCACCTTATGCACGGCTCAGATGTTCACTCACTTACTAGGCTGGCACGTGTGCTGCATGTAAAGCTGAATCTGGGCTACAAACTTATATATGCCACCTCAAAAGAAGAGAACTTTACGACTGTTGACTCCACCTTTTATCCAGTGGTTTTTTGGAAGCAATGCAAACTTAGAATAGGCACTTGGACCTCCTCGTACGGAGTCAGAATTTTAGGACGAAATTACCCCCACCTTCCTTTCGAAGACGAGCGCTGACGCTCCTTGAACCGAGAGTTGTACGAACGGCTCAAAAGATATCAAAGTTACATGGCCCCACAGCTATGTATTTATTATATCCACAACGTTCATCCATATTTCGAAATAATTTCGGAGCATTATCCCAAAAAAAAAAAAATCATATCCAAAGATCAACTGGACCCCACCACAAAGAGCAGCGGGAAAATTGATTTTCACCGTTAAAAATTTTGTAGGGCCCACGACATTTATTTTCCATCCAATCTATTCACAAGGCCACAAAGGTCTTTATGAAGAGGAAAAACAAATTTCATAATGATCCAAAATTCTGTAACCTAAAAGGGTTTCAATGGTAGACGTTCAATTCCCCACTGCTTTTTACAGTATGGTCCACTTGATAGTTAGATCTATCTTATTTTTCATCTCAAGCTTTAATATGAGCTCGTCAAATAGATGGACGGTTTGGATATAACACAGACCTCATGATGGGACTTACAAAAGTAACATTGCAAAAAATAAAAATAAAAATTCACAGAAGGCTGCGGCACTACCGCCAGTTTGGCGGTAGGTTCGGCGGCAGTGCCGTGGCAGTCCGACTTCTTTTTTTTTTTTTTTACATAGAGAACTTTTTCTCCCTTACATTTTTCTCTAATACATAATTTAGTAAATATGTATATATAAGTATATAAAAATATTTTTCTGTCTTTCAATTCATTTCTTTGCCTATTTATTTAACAAGCATATCTCCTAAACTAGAATGATTTACTTAACATACCACGTATGATTTTGGGGTAAGAGAAGCTAATTAAGCCAACCAACCTAGTTATTTTCTAAGATTCCATCGGGTCGATGGTTGAAAATCCATTTCATTCAGTTCGTGGTCAATTTCAATCACTTCGCGGTCAAACTGGAAAGTCAGCGGGGCAAACATGAAATTAAGCGAAGCAAACATGAAATTGAGTGGGAAAAACTACAAATTTAGCAGGTAAAACATGAAATTGAGCAGGGCAAACATGAAATTAGGGCTGAAAGTCGGGCCGGTTGGTTCGGGTTGGTGCTCAACCCTAACCCAACCCAAGGTTCCTATACCTAAACCTTGACCTAACCCAACCAAATCTTGGGTTGGGAATTCTCATCCCAAGCCCAACCCAAGAGGGCTCGATGGGTTGATTAGGTTGGTCAAGTGTATACATGTCTATTTGGGAGAAAGAAATCTGACATATCTTGTTAGGTTAAGTCCTTGGAAATGACGTGGACAAATGAGACCCGACATCACTAGTGTACCTTCTACACATACAATCCACACTCAATTATAATTTATAAGTAACTAATATATTGATTGGGTTCGGGTTGGGTCAGGCAACCTGAGACCTCAACCCAAACCCAACCTAAGTTTTATCGGGTTGGTGTTTGTATAGCCCAAGCTTGAGATCGGACCTGATATATCCTGCCCGAGCCTAACCCAATGTTGGGTCGGTCACAGGTCGGTCGGGTTGAACTGCCCAACTTTCAGTTGTATATGAAATTGAGGGGGGCAAACTAGAAATTCAAAGGGGCAAACATGAAATTGAGCGGAGGAAACTAGAAAATCAGCGAGGCAAATTAGAAAATCAGCGGGGCAAACTAAAAAATCAGCGGGGCAAACTAGAAAATCAGCGGGACAAACTATGAAATTAGCGGGGCAAACTAGAAAATCAGCGGGGCAAACTAGAAAATCAGCGAGGCAAACTAGAAAATCAGTGGGGCAAACTATAAAATCAGCGAGGCAAACTAGAAAATCAGCGGGGCAAACTAGAAAATCAGCGGAGTAAACTACAAAATCAGCAAGGCAAACTAGGAAATCAGCGGGGCAAACATGAAATTGAGCAGGGCAAACATGAAATTCAACGGGGCAAACTAGACAATCAGCGGGACGAACTTAACAGATATTTTCATGGCTTGAGCCGATAAATCTAAACTTATCCAATGTTCAAATGGACCACACCAAATGAAATTTTGAATTGAACTTCTATTGTTGATCATTTCTTAGGGGCTATAGAAGTTTTGGATCAAGCTTATAATTGTTTTTTTCTATTAATCCATGTCTGTATGATCTTCTGAATAGGTTTGATAACAAACAAACATCACTGTTGGGCCCATTATGGTTTCAACGGTGGAAATCACTATGCCCATTGTTTCCCGTGGTGTGATCCACTTGATCTTTTGATATGCTTTAATTTGGGGCTAAATCGTTAAAATTAGATGGAAAAACGGATGGACCGCGTGGATATACTACATACATTTAATGTGATTTTCATGTTTCCTCTACTGATTTCCTAGTTTGCCCCGCTGATTTTCTAGTTTGCCCTGCTGATTTCCTAGTTTGCCCCGCTGATTTTCTAGTTTGCCCCGCTAATTTCCTAGTTTGCCCCACTGATTTTTCTAGTTTGTCCCACTGATTTTCTAGTTTCCCCTGCCCAATTTCATGATTCTCTGCTTCAGTCTATCTTCTCTACTTCTTCTAGTGGATGCTGCCTATGTGTTGTTGTGGTGGGCCTTCCCTTGGAGGTGTTGTCGCTAAGGTTGGTTTAGGGTCTTGGATGTGAGATCATAGCAGCAGACTATGGTCTATGGTCAAAAGTTGGGAGGGCTAAATGGGAAGGTGTGGCAGCTGGTTGGTTTTAGGGGCATCGCCCTCCTTTTAGAAAAAAAGCAGGGGAAACATGAAAATGAGCGGAGGAAACTAGAAAATCAGTGGGGGAAACATAAAAATGAGCAAGGCAAACTAGAAAATCAGCGGGGGAAACATGAAAATGAGCGGGGCAAACTAGAAAATCAGCGAGGCAAACTGAAATATAAGCGGGGCAAACTGAAATATGAGCGGGGCAAACTTGAAAATGAGAGAAAATTCACCCCAGAGAGAGAGAGAGAAGGGTTTCATCAGCTGAAAATCGAAGATAGTGAGGAACAATCCCTCAATTTCGAGAGAAAATGAAAACAAATCAAAGCTCATGTAAAAAAAATACCTAGAAAACGCCAACAGAGAGAGAGAGAGAGAAGAGGGTTTGGGGCTTTGAGGCTTTGAGGCGCAGCGAGAGGGAGAACAAGAGTTGAGGGTTTGGGGCGAGAGAACGGTTTGAGATTTGAGGTCGAGTACGGATTATGAGAAACCTTTGGAGGAAGTTAGGATGTTAGATGGGGCCCACTGTAATGTTTGTGAGGAATCCACATCGTCCATCCATGATTTAGACTGGTCTGTTCAATCTCATTCCGGAAAGAGTAGTCTAAAAAATTTCAATAGGATAATCTTAATGTTCTAATTAGTAGCATAAAACTATGTAATGGTCAACGTTCAACTAAAGAAGTGTCTAAGGTTTGAGGGTAGCAACTTTAAAATTTATGTGAGTTTAGGGTGCTATCACAGTTAGATCCATCAAACTTGTATAGTTGGGCATGGACCTTATAATTCCTTTTGTAAAAATTGGTAAATCCTCAAGTGGGCTCAGTTAAAAGAGTCCATATTTGCAGCTTGGATTGATGTTCTACAAAGGGATTTCCATGCTAGCATTCCAAGATATAGGGATCATGGTTTTGTGAACTTGTCGACAGGTAACTTGTTGTAATTGAGTTTGTGTATCATGGATTTGTTATATTGACGAGGGAAGAAAAAGACTAAAGAGAGCATGTCATGAAAAATGAGGTTTCTTTCCAACAGTTGCATATAGGTGTTTGTAAAATCTTAAAAGAGAGATAAGGGCCTCCTAGTATGACTCTTGGTATACAGATAATTTTGTCACTACACCAAAATTGTGAATTTAGAACGGTTCTATCTTTAATTTAGGAATGGTTTTAAGCTGTTCCAAATTTGAAACTTTTATAAACCATTCTAAATATAGAAAAAGGGACGGTGTGGTTTCTTGTGTAGCCCACTTTGAGTTTTGGATCCACCTCATGTTTGGTCTTATGTCCTAAAATGATCTCTCAAAATGGATAGAACTGTTATAAACCATTCTAAATATAGAAAAAGGGACGCCGATTTTCTGGTTTGTCCCGTTGCTTTTCATATTTTCCCCACTGATTTTCATGTTTCCCCTGCTGATTTTTTTGTTTGCCCCGCTCATATTTCAATTTACATCGCTGTTTTTCTAGTTTGCCCCGCTGCTTTTCATGTTTCTCCCACTGATTTCTAGTTTGCCCTGCTGTTTTTCATGTTTCCCCCGCTGATTTTCATGTGTGCCCCCCCTCATATTTCAGTTTGTCCCACTGTTTTTCTAGTTTGCCCCGCTGCTTTTTATGTCTCCCCCGCTGATTTTCTAGTTTGCCCCGCTGCTTTTCATATTTCCCCCGCTGATTTTCTAGTTTGTCCCGCTGTTTTTCTAGTTTGCCCCGCTCATATTTCAGTTTGCTTCACTGCTTTTCATGTTTCCCCCGCTGATTTTCTAATTTGCCCCGCTGCTTCTCATGTTTCTCCCGCTGATTTTCATGTTTCCCCCGCTGATTTTCTAGTTTACCCCGCTCATATTTCAGTTTGCCCCGCTGTTTTTCTAGTTTGCCCCGCTGCCTTTCATGTTTCCCCCGCTGATTTTCTAGTTTACCCCGCTCTTTTTCATGTTTGCCCCGCTCTTTTTCATGCTTACCTCGCTCATTTTCATGTTTGGCCCGCTCATTTTCATGTTTGCCCTGCTAATTTTTATGTTTGCCCTCTCATTTTCATGTTTGCCCCGTTGAATTTCATGTTTGCCCCGCTCATTTTCATGTTTGCATGAAAGTCATATATTGTACATTAAGCAAATCATTCTAGTTTAGATCCTTACTCTTGCTCGGGTGGTAGACTCTTAGGAGTTTCAACACCCGATCAAGCGTTCGAGTATCCATAGGTGGTGAAATTCCACTAGTGTGAGTGTGTGGGGGTGTGTGTGCGTGTGTAAAAAAAAAAAAAAAAAAACAAATCATTCTAACTTAGGAGATATGCTTGTTGAATACATGGACAAAGAAATGAATTAAAAGATAAAAAAAATATTTTTATATACTTATATATACATATTTATATAATTATGTATTAGAGAAAAATGTAAGGGAGAAAAAGTTCTCCTAGAAATATTTTTCTATCTTTTAATTCATTTCTTTGTCTATTTATTTTACAAGCATATCTCCTAAACTAGAATGATATACTTAAAGTACCACAAATGATTTTGGGGTAGGAGAAGCTAATTTAGCCAACCAACCTCGTTATTTTTCAAGATTCCATCGGGTTGATGGTCGAAAATCTATTTCATTTAGTTCATGATCAATTTTAATCAGTTCGCGGTCAAATTGGAAATTGAGTGGGGCAAACATGAAATTAAGCGAGGCAAACATGAAGTTGAGCGTGGTAAACATAGGTCTACGTTGAAAAGGACATGTATCAGCAATCCCATGGATCTTAAAACAATCTACTAACATCACCATTATTACCTTAAAATTGATCTCATCCCTTGGTTAGACGGATTGGAAGGTAAAATCCTAGGATATGCCGGGCATGCCAAATAGACCCAGTGAACTTGTCTCGAGATATAGCAATCCCATGGATCTTTTTCCAATCCACTAACACCACCATCATTACCTTAAAATCCATACCATCCCTCCTAATCCCATGGGATTCTCCCGGCCAAATAGGCCCTTACTGAAACGAAAGTGAAGAAACGGGGTGAAAACGGCAACAGTGAAAGCAATGCAATGGAAAGTGATGAAAGAAATGGGACTGAAATCAGCGGGGCAAACATGGAATTGAGCAGGGCAAACTAGAAAATCAGCGGAGAAAATATGAAATTGAGCGAGGGAAACTAGAAAATCAGCGGGGCAAACTAGGAAATCAGCAGGGCAAACATGAAATTGAGCGAGGGAGTTAGTACACTCCCATTGTATTAAGTAAACTCAGTTAGGCTCACATTAAATATATGCAGTATATCCACGCCGTCCATCCGTTTTTCCATCTAATTTTAGCGGTTTAGCCCCAAATTGAAGCATATCAAAAGATCAAGTGGATCATACCACGGGAAACAGTGGGGATAATGAGAGAGAGAGAAGAGGGTTTGGGGCTTCGGGGCTTTGAGGCTTAGCGAGAGGAAGAACAAGAATTGAGGGTTTGGGGCGAGAGAACGGCTTGGGATTTGAGGTCAAGCACGGATTATGAGAGACCTTTGAGGTCGAGCTTTGATTTGTTTTCATTTTCTCTTGAAATTGAAGGATTTTTCTTCATTATCTTCGATTTTCAGCTGATGAATTTTCTCTCATTTTCAGCCGGGTGTAGGAAATCATTACTCTCAAAGAAAAGATGTTCAAAGTTCCAAATTCATCAGTAAAATCAAATAGTTTTCCCCACTCATATTTCAGTTTGTCCCACTGCTTTTCTTGTTTGCCTCGCTGTTTTTCTAGTTTACCCCGCTGCTTTTCATGTTTCCCCCGCTGATTTTCTAGTTTGCCCCACTGCTTTTCATGTTTCCCTCGCTGATTTTCATGTTTCCCCCACTGATTTTCTAGTTTCCCCCGCTGATTTTCTAGTTTGCCCCGCTGTTTTTTTAGTTTGCCCCACTGCTTTTCATGTTTTCCCCGTTGATTTTCATGTTTTCCCCGCTGATTTTCTAGTTTGCCCCACTCATATTTCAGTTTACCCCGCTGTTTTTCTAGTTTGCCCCACTGCCTTTCATGTTTCCCCCGCTGATTTTTTAGTTTGCCCCGCTGCTTTTCATGTTTCTCCCGCTAATTTTCATGTTTCCCCCGCTGATTTTCTAGTTTACCCCGCTGCTTTTCATGTTTCCCCCGCTGATTTTCTAGTTTGCCCCGCTATTTTTCTAGTTTGCCCTGCTCATATTTCAGTTTGCCCCGCTGCTTTTCATGTTTCCCCCACTGATTTTCTAGTTTGCCCCGCTGCTTTTCATGTTTCCCCCGTTGATTTCTTAGTTTGTGGTATGAGACAAAAAATGAGGTATATCCATCCGTTTTTCCATCTAATTTTAGTGGTTTAGCCCCAAATTGAAGCATATTAAAAGATCAAGTGGATCATACCACGGGAAACAGTGGCCATAATGATTTCCACCATTAAAACCATAGTGGGCCCAACAGTGGGCATAATGATTTCCACCATTTACATGCTTGCCCTGCTAATTTTCATGCTTGCCCCCCTAGTTTAGGATTCTTACTCTTACTCGGGTGGTAGACTCTTAGGAGTTTCAACACCTGGTCAAGCGTTCGAGTATCCATACGTGGTGAAATTTCACTAGTGTGAGTGCATGGGGGTGTGTGTGCATGTGTAAAAAAGAAAAAGAAAAAACAACATTCTAATCTAAGAGATATCCTTGCTTAATAAATACAAAAAGAAATGAATTAAAAGATAGAAAAATATTTTTATATACTTATATATACATATTTACATAATTATGTATTAGAGAAAAATGTAGGAGAGAAAAAGTTCTTTCCATTAAAAAAAAAAAAAAAAAAAACTACCAGGCTGCCTATATGTTTTTTTTTTTTTTTTGGCTAGGTTGCTTCATGGGTCCCATCATGATGTCTGTGTTATATCCAAACTGTCCATCTATTTGGTGAGCTCATATTAAGGCTTGAGAAAAAAAATAAGATAGATCTAACTATCAATTGGACCACACTGTAAAAGGCAATGGGGAATTGAACGTCTACCATTGAAACCCTTTCAGAGGTTAATGAAGTTTTGGATCATTATGAAATTTGTTTTTCCTCTTCATCCATGTCTTTGTGACCCTATGAATGAACTTAGACGGGGAGGATTTCTCACAAACATCACAGTGGGCCCCAACTTAGATGGGGGAGGATTTCTAATGGTTGATGCTCATCCAACACTGTTTCGTGTAATGTGGTACACTTAAGATTTGG
Organism: Magnolia sinica; assembly: GCF_029962835.1. NCBI lineage: Eukaryota > Viridiplantae > Streptophyta > Magnoliopsida > Magnoliales > Magnoliaceae > Magnolia > Magnolia sinica. The sequence goes on from NC_080579.1 coordinate 2,261,858, forward strand.
ATATACCTCATTTTTTGTCTCATACCATAAAATGATCCGGAAAAATATATAGGCATAATGGATGAAAAGCATAAATCATGGTGGGGCCCATAGACCATGACGATCCGCCATTAGCGGTTGGCAGGCGGAGTAGCCAATCCGTTTCTGTGAAAAGGAGGGGTATTTTCGTCCTGGAATTTATCATCCGTACAAGGAGGTCTAAGTGAGTATGTTAAGTTTGTATTGTTTCAAGAATATCCAATGGATAAAAGGTGGTGTCCACAGTCGTAAATTTCTCATTAGGCTGTCCATGTGTCCCATTGAAACTAGGAGCACTATAAGCAGTAAGTGCTCTAAGAGTTCATTCTTCTTTAGAAATATAGCTTGGATATTGATTTTGATTTGCTGGTCTTTGTTTTTCAGTTTGTAAACTCAGATACAAGGAAGGTGCAAGACAGCTTCCGCATCACAAAGTAGAGAGAGAGATTACTATTACAAATTTACACATGCTCTAGTTAGGGGTGTACATCGGCCGAACCGGGTCGAACTGGGCTCAACCTGGCCCGGCCCAGTCACAGCCAAACTAGCCCGAATCCGGCCCGGCCCGGTTACTAGGCCAACATGTCGAGCTCGAACCCGGCCCGGTCAGCAATCAGGTGAGTTCGGGCCGAGCCCGGACCCACAATTTGGATGGCCTTGATTTTTTGACTCTTCTCCATCTACTCCATGGAAAGTGCTTTGGCAGGTAACTTAAATGGCATTGATTTTTGGAAAGGGCTTTTGTCATAGATTTTTGGGACTTTGCTTCATCTACAAAGGGACCCACGATTTGGACGGCATGGATTACTGTAAATGGTTAGGGTAAGAATTTAGAAAAAAAAATAATATATATACACACACACACACAGAGTCGGGCCAGGTTGGGCCAGGTCGAGTCGAGTTTCGGGCCGAACTGGAACTTATCCGAACTCGGCCCGAACTCAGTTTCGGGCAAAAAAAAATGGCCCGTCCCGACCCGAACTCAATTCTGGGTCGAGCCAAGTCGAGCTTTTTCGGGCCAAGTCGAACGAGTTAATCGGGCTAGCCCGGTTCGTGTACAGCCCTCTTTGTCCCCCTCCTTCTTATCTAATTTTTCTTTTATTAATAAAGCTTTTGATGATACCGTCCACCGTCACACATACGCGCACACACAAAAATCCATGACTGCATTGTTGCCTTTCTCAAAGATGATAATACAAATGGGCCTCGGCTCAGCCCAGCATAACAGACTGCTGGGTCTTTCTCAAAGCTTTTTTAATCAGGAAAAAAAAAAGTAGGATCCACTGTTGATAGAGGGCGCCCCAAAAAATCTTTTAGATTCAGAGATCATAGCCGTTGATTTTAATGCCTTTCTGCATATTGGTGGTGGTGGTGTGGTAATGTGTTGGGCAGTGTGGAGCCCATCATGATGTATATGTTTTATATCTATGTTGTCCATCTGTTTATTTTATTCAAGTCATCTTAGGGCACAACCCTAAAAATGAGTAGATATGAAACTCAAGTGGACCACACCACATGCAATAGTGGGGATGATGACACCCACCATTAAAAACTTCTTGAGGCCCACAAAAATTTAGATGAGGTTGATATTTGTATTTTCCCTTAATATAGGTCTATGTGACCTTATCAAATGGTTAATTGGGTGTCATTATCCCCACTATTTCCTTTGGTGTTGTCCACTTGAGCTTCAGATCTGCTTCATGGTGGGCTCTATAGTGCCCAACCCATCACCACACCACTGCAAAAAACACAACTGGCCTATGGCCCAAAAAACACAAGTGGGGCTATTTATCGATCGATGACCCAGACCACACCTTCAATGGGGATGGATTGCCTTGAAAATGATCCTGATAGAAAGCTCCCATGATTCCAATCTTTAGGGTATTGCCCATCTACCATAAGCCCCATAAAATTGACATTCTAGAACTCATTAGGCACTAATGATGACTTGGGGCAAAAATCATGTATTTCATGTTGTCGAAAATACCTCAACATGATCAATTCGGGCAATGCAAAACCTCAGAGACAAAGTCTCAAACAACAAACCCAATGGTCAAAGAAAAAATAAGGAAAAATAAGTATAAAGATTTATGTAATTCGACAATATAGAACAATATCATACTTATTTCTTCTAAACTAAAAACAATAGATATCATAAATACATGACTTGCTTCTTTCCTACTTTTCCTTTATGCAAGAAAACTCTCATCAAGTAATATCCTTAGAGAGAATAATCTTAGAGAATATAATTCTCTCCACCCATGTTCAGTGACATACAGACTCTATTTCAACACCGGATCAAGTGCTCATATGGTGTGTGAGTGTGTGAGTGTGTGAGGTGTGGGTGTTTTAACCAAAACAAAAAAGAAAAGAAAAAGAAAAAAAGTCTAACCTTTTGGATTCCATCAAATGTCCACCAAATGCATAACTTGCAACCTTGTGGACCACACCACAGGAAACAGTGGTAATTGAACTTGAAGGCCCATCATTAAAAACTTCTTGGGGGCACTAAAGTTTTGGATGAAGCTGATTTTTATGTTTTCCATTCATCTAGGTGTGTGTGATTTAATCAATAAGTTGGATGGCAAATAAACATTACAAAGGGCCTTAGGAAGTTTTAAATGGTTGGCATTCAGTCACCACTATTTTTTGTAGTGTGGTCCACTTGAGGTTTCGATCTGCCTCATTTTTAGTCTCATGCCCTAAATTGATCTTTAAAAAAAATAGATGAACCATAGAGCACCATCAAGTTGCCACCACGCTACTGGTAGCTTCAGTAGGCAATCCACCTCCTGTCATGAGGACCACCTATGGAAAATAAGCCACATCTCTCACATTTACTAACCCTCAACTAATCATACAAACCCATTCAATATAGGCCATTATGTGGACCAGCTGATGGACATCCACACCGTTCATTTGGTGGGTCCCTTCTGGTTTATAGCATATCCCAAAAATCAGCCATATCCTGAACTCAGGTGGGCCATAAGGTCCACACCATATGAAACTATTCTTATACTTAAAACATCTAAAAGCACTTAGTAGGGCCCACTTGATTTTTAGAATGGCCTGAGATTTGGTGTGACCCCTCATCCAAGTGGGAGGCCCACAATAGATAGGCCGGATTCTGAACCACATCTCATTGGGTCCTCTACACAATTAGGAAGGTTTCAATGGGTGGAAATTCACTCTCAATTGATGTATGTGGTGTAGCACGCCTAAGTCATGAAGTGCCCTGATTTTAGGTTCATGGCCCACCATGGAAAGGTTCATCAGATTAATGGGGTGGATGTCCAACACACAGGCCTACATGGTAAGCTACCATGAGGTTTACCTTATAGTACCTTCAATCATATCTACCATCAACAGAGAATGCTCCAGTGCACTGAGAGCACTGTAAGTTATACAGCTCTTAGTCACATTGATTTTGTTAGACATTCAAATTGATTAATCTGAACCGTTCATAAGTCCAAAACACATTCCATAGGCTACCGTGCAAAAATCACATCAATCAGATTATCCAATACATCCTTAATTTGGCCTTTTTTCTATACCATCCTTTTCCAATCCATTAATGGGATGGTTATAATTGCCTAAAAAACGATCGAAATGAATTGTTATTTTTTCGTGTAAATGGTATTGACCATGTCTAATTAAAGGATTGTATGTGTGATTAAAATAACGGTATCCATGGGACCAGTGATGTCCATGTCTGATAGAAACTTAAGTAAACCTACTCAGGTGGATTTGACTGGTCATCCCAACACCAACTAGCTGGTGTCAAAGCTTTGTGGGCCCCACTATGATGTATACATTTTATCCACATTGTTCATCATTTTCGCCCTTATTTTAAGGTATGAGAAAAAAACGTGGCAGATCCAAAGCTGAAGTAGGCATTTTCACATGAAACAGTGGTAATTGAAAGGTTACCATTGAAAACTTCATATCTTTCAACTTCGATATCTAATCCATTTGGACAATGTGGGACTCACTGTGATGTAGAGCACGTCGCGGACTGTTTTATGGCCAAGATGGATCAGAAAAGGCCCTGTTGATAACAGAAGTGATCCGGACCGTCGGACCTTAGATTGGCGTATCTCACAATCCAGAATGAGTTTTCGGGCATAAAATATATGATTTTGGGGTAGAACAAGCTACTTTAGCCACCCAACACCGCTATGTCAGGTTGCGCAAGCTGGTTTGATTATAACTCTTTATCCATTGGGCTTTAGGAGTTGCACTCAACGTGAAAAGAGCTTAGAATAATTAGGAGAACGGTTTGGTGAAGCCAAATAGGACACTTACTATTTTTGGCCGAAAACCTAATGCACTTGTAGACATCACGACCGTCTATAAATAGTAAGTTGCGAATTCTAGGAGTTTTAGTTGTGGTTTGCTTCTGATTTCTCTCACATTGCTTGGTATCCCTATTTAAAGGGTTGTGAACTCGTTTATTTTATTCATCAATTAAATTTGAAATTTATTAGAATTTAGAGAAGCTCTCTGCGTCACACTGTGTTCTATATTCACCATCTAATCCATTTGGAAAATGCATCTGTCTGGGTTGAATGGATGTCAAAAAAAGTAGGCTATTGAGAAATTCAGGTGGGCCACAAGATGTGATTTTAGAGGTCTTAGGAATAAATTTGCATGGTGTCCCCTGCCTGAGTATTGGATGCCATAAAAACATCACAGTGGCCCCCACATATCGATTTGTATGTTAGGCATATCCTGGAAACATTTATACCGGATCCTGTCCTCACTTTCTGTCTATCATCCGATGCAAACGTTCATTGGATAAGTTTCACGCACAAATTGATATCTGGGATCCACCATGATGTTTTAGTGTCATCAAATCCATCCACCACAAGTGCCTCCACCTATTCTCCTTATATTCCGGAATCCAATCAACCCAAAATTCAGGAGGGCCACACCACATAAATCATGCCTAAAAACCTCTAAAATCACGCTTTTATAAGCCTCCATTTACATGCCACCAAATAACTCATTGATTGTAATCAACCTATGTAATAAACTATTAGATAGTATTTGGTTGTAATCAACTTACATAATAATGCTCTCATTGCTTGTCCCAAGCTAGGATAAAGGAGAGTTGTGTTAGATTGACAGCCGGTGTCAAGCTCATACATAACTTCTTTTTTTTAATCATGGGAGCAAATATGTTTATTTTTATGAACAAACCTACAAGCTTTCCATCAGGACTTCACCTCAATGGATCAAAAGTTATGATTGAACTAAAACTTACCATAAATAGTAAAAACAGAATTAAAAAGGACTTTCGACTGTCGATCTGATGGAATCTCGTAAATTCGGCATGGCAACCTGTTGTAGCTAAGGTAGCTTCTCCTACCCCAAAATCATATATGGTGCATCAAATAACTCATTCCAGTTTGCGAGATCCGCCTGTTTTAAGGTTCTGACGGTCCAGATCACTCCCTCCTCTGATCGGGCCTTCTCTGGTCCATCTTGGACATGAAAGTGACCGTGACCCACTCTACATCAAATAGTATAGAACCTGAATTGGAGGTCATAGCAGTAGCAACTGATGACAGCAAACCTCATGTTGGGAGGAAGTTTGAATGGACTTCACCTCAAAAAAAACGACGGGACCCGCCTATCAAATACCCCGCAAGCTTATGCTATAACTTGTAACTGGATTCATGTAGCTGATTCGATAAGGCTAAAATGATGATGATGATGATGATCTACATGTGACCAAATGTGTTCATGTGACACGTGGATGCATGATCTAAAGGTTTAGATCTCGCACCCATGTGACACATTAGCATATATGGTGGCATGTAGATGGGCCGCCTTATGCACATGTGGAGGCTTACCAAAGGTTTTTTTTTTAAAATTACATTGAATACACTTACCAATTAAACGGTTTACATGTGCTATAGTCTAATATTGTAGTTTAAGTGTGATTATGTTGAGATAAGATTCAATCAATTTGGTCTCCCAAAATATAGTATGTGATCGACATGTAAATCCTTGGATTGTCCTTTATACAATTCTTGAACGAACGGTTTCAAATTTTTAACGCCGTATGGAAAATTCTCTTTTCTGAATATATGAGCATTCATTGATTTTCCATGGTGTAAGGTATCTTACAAGGACAATGGTTCCACAGCAGCAGAGGCATTAAATTCATGTCCAAAGAAAGATCAGATATTCAATCAGCTGTTGCCCAAGAGTCCATAGGTTGTGGTGACTTTGAGCAGCCTGCATTGGTAGTAGGATCCATAGACCCAATTTGGTCTATTGAACCTATTACGTCCATAGATCATTCCGGGGCTGAAATAGTGATGCAATGATGAATGTGAAGAGGTCGATCACCGTCTTTCTCAAGGGGATAACTACTCCGAATTCACAGAGCTTCTCTAGACTCCTCACAGCGATACATCGAATCCACGAGGGAAAATAAGAAAATAGAAATAAATTCTATAAATTTGAAAATTGATTGATTGATGATAAAACCGAATTTACAACCCTTTAAATAGTGATACCAAGAAGTTTCAGAATCAAACTCCAACTGTGACTTACTATAAATAGTAAACTTGTTCCTACTAGACTTCATGATTTTCGGCAGTAAGTATCCTATTTAGCTTAACCATGTTATTCTCCTAGTTTTTCTAAGCACTTTTCATGTTGGACACAACTCCTAAAACCCAATGGATCAAAAGTTATGATTGAACTAAAACTTACCATAAATAGTAAAAACAGAATTAAAAAGGACTTTCGACTGTCGATCTGATGGAATCTCGCAAATTTGGCATGGTAACCTGTAGTAGCAGAGTTGGTTGGCTAAAGTAGCTTCTCCTACCCCAAAATCATATATGGTACATCGAATAACTCATTCCAGTTTGCGAGATCCGCCTGTTTTAAGGTTCTGATGATCCGGATCACTCCCGCCTCCGACCGGGCGTTCTCTGTTCCATCTTGGACACGAAAGTAACCACGACCCACTCTACATCAAATATTATAGAACCTGAATTGGAGGTCATACCAGTAGCAACTGATGACAGCAAACTGCATGTTGGGAGGAAGTTTGAATGGAAGAGGTCCCCATAGAATTCTATAATGCATATGCCAAGCTATGCGGCTTTAGCGTATTTCTTCATCAAGTAAGAAATATGCCGAGCTCTGTCTCGTTCCAAAGAAGGGAAGAGACAAAACAAGTTTATTGAGAACTAGCTCCTAGACCAATCACTAGAATCGGTTGTTCTGTAAGACTTGAGGTTAGAAGTGAAGCTGAGAATAGATGGGTTGTGACAAAGTTCATCGAAAAACACTGTCATATCTTGACAGACGCAGAGCTCGATTATGAAATGTCAAAGCTCGTTTGGCAGAATGAATTAGGACGTCTTTTCAAAAGGTTTATAAATGTGGCAAAGAAGTTGGGAACTGACTTTTGCATTTGCTATGGAAACAAAAGATTCAAGTGCAGTAAGGAACTTGCTATCAGTGGGTAGAGTGGGGGGAGGGATAGGTGTTGTGGAAGGGATATGGATCCTGAAATGGATATTTTTCATTCTATTTCCAGTAACATTTTAAGATTTAAAATTTCTAAAATCTATTTTGAAGAATGTGTTGGGATTCCCACACAAGCATAAACCTTTTCTGGTTGTTGGAGGAATGGATATCTTTGGTGCTCTGATTAAAAGGAATTCCTTCCTTGTGGCATCTTCTCTTACATTGAGCACATGATAATTTTGGTGATGTGTTCTACTTGGAAGGGTAACCTCAACCAAAGGATACCGTTAAGACCTCACTGCAAAGCATCAGTTGGTTCAAGTGGGACCCATGGGTCATTTCCCAAGACATGGATCAAACGGGTCTTATTGCAGATTGGTGGTGCTCCTACCCAGATTAGAAGATCCAAGTCATCCAATCCTTTCACTTGAGTTTGATGAGGACCATTTCCATTTTAATTTTCTTAACCATCCATCTGTTGGCTTCCAAAACCAAGGGTTCAGAAAATCTATTTGCGGATTTTTATGGGGTCATGGTTTATCCATTGTGGAACACATGAGATCAACAGTCCGGATTGTCTAAGCCATGGTGGGCCACACTTGTGAAAGCTAAGGACATATGCTTATCCTTGGGTAGAGATCATCTTATTCCATACCTTTCTTTAGAATAACTAATTAAACTTGAAGTGGAGGGAAGGTTTTGTATCAATCCTATGAAAACAACACTCTTTTGATCAAACACTTGCTATAAAATGTGAATTCAATTGTACCAACAACTGCAAAACAAACATTTGCATCTCTCTCTCTCTCTCTCTAGAAGAAAAAACAAAATAAAGGCTAAAGTGTAAAAGCTTTCTTATTAATGACGAAAGTGAACGTGAGTACAAGAGCCATAAGCTGTTCTTATTTATAGGTCAGTACAAGATACTTTTAGATAGTCAGAGTGAGCTGTGCAGAATCCTTCGTTAACTCCTTGCAGATTTTGTAAGGCTATACTTCCTTATTTCTCCATCCATCCTTATTATTCCAGCAGTCTTACAAGAGTTTTGAAATTCAAATTCTTTTGATGAGTCGGAATCACGCTGGTCATTACCCTCCTGCAAACTTGGCCAGGGGTGGAGGTGAAGTTTGTTTCTGAAATGTCCCAAGAGTGCTTTTGACGTTGGTTTTGTGAATATGTCAGCAACTTGATTGTAAGTGGAGACATGACAAGTAGCAAGAAGACCAAGCGCAACCCACTCTCGCACAAAATGATAATCCAGTTCGATATGTTTGCTATGAGCATGAAAGACGGGATTGATAGTTATATGTAAAGAACTCATATTATCACAGAATAGAACCAGTGGACGTGGCATTGGAATCTGTAAGTCACGAAGTAGAAAAGCGAGAAAGGTGCAGTAACCAGAAGTGGACCGTCTGGTGGAAGGACATCCTGCCCAATCTGCATCAGAGAAAGCATATAGATCAAGTGTAGAGTATGAAATAAAATGGAGACCAAGGTGTATAGTACCCTTGACATAACGAAGTATCCGTCGCACCATCTTCATATGTGCATGTGTAGGTACATTCATAAATTGGGAAGCATAATTAACACAAAATGAAATGTTAGGTCGAGTGAGTGTAAGATACTAAAGTGCTCTAATAATACTTCCAAAATGTTGAGGAGGTGTGGTGTCGTTAAGACCTTTGGTTTTAGACTCCATGGGAGTGCTTATGGGTTTATAGTCTATCAATTGTGTTTTTTCAAGGATGGTAAGAGCATAGTGAGACTGTGACAAGTGAAGTCCATCTTGTGTTGGAGTAATCTGAACACCCAGGAAGTGGTGAAGAGGGCCAAGATCCTTCATTGCAAATTTGAAACTCAAGATTTTGATGAAGCTGTCCAATAACGTTTGACTAGAGCCTGTGATAAGCATATCATCCACATATAGAAGTAGAATTAAGGTGTCATGTGGAGAGTGTAAAATAAATAATGAAGGATCAGCTAAACTGTAGAAAAAACCGTGATGGATCAGAAAAGCACTAAAGCGATCAAACTAGGCTCATGAAGCTTGTTTCAAACCGTAGAGAGCTCGTTGTAGCTTGCAAATATGTTGAGGATGGTTGGGATCGGTCATGCCAGGAGGTTGGTCCATGTAGATGTCCTCCGTGATGTTACCATGGAGAAAAGCATTCTTTATGTCAAGTTGACGTATGTCCCAATGTAGAACCAGAGCGAAACTAATGACCAGTCGTATAGTGCCAGGTTTGATGACTAGTGAAAATGTCTCTGTATGGTCAATGTTGTCTTGTTGGTGGTAGCCTTTGGCAACAAGTCTAGCTTTCAACCGATCAAGTGAACCATCAGCTTTGAGTTTTGACTTGAATACCCACTTCGAGCCAATGATGAGATCAACAGTCCAGATTGTCTAAGCCATGGTGGCCACACTTGTGAAAGCTAAGGACAAATGCTTATCCTTGGGTAGAGATCATCTTGGAGGGAAGGTTTTGTATCAATCCTATGAAAACAACACTCTTTTGATCAAACACTTGCTATAAAATGTGAATTCAATTGTACCAACAATTGCAAAACAAACATTTGCATCTCTCTCTCTCTCTCTCTCTCTCTCTCTCTCTCTCTCTCTCTCTCTCTCTCTCTCTCTCTCTCTCTCTCTTCCATATCTTCGAAGTCCTTCCAATTTCCTATTTCTAAACCTATTTGAACTCAAATTCCTCCCTTTTTCCCATCTACATACCAAAACAAGGAGAAAGAAATCATGGTGGATTCACTCGTCTCCATCGCAGTGGAGAAGTTGAACACCATACTCCAAGATGAGGTGGCTTTGGTCATGGGTGTCACCAAGGAGATCAAAAAGCTTTCCAGTACGTTCACCTTGATCGAAGCTGTGCTTAAAGATGCTGAAACTCAGCAAGTGAAGGACGAAGCGGTGAAGATATGGTTGGAGAAGCTCAAAGATGTGGCCTACGATGTGGACGACATACTAGATGAATGGACGACGGAAACTCTCAGTTCACAAGCACCCAATGAAGATAATGGGTCCTGTTTCAGCAGGAAGAAGATAAGAAGCTTCCTCTCGCCTGTTAATTGCTTCAATCATGTCATGTTACACCACAAAATTGGGAGTAGGATAAAGGAGGTGAAGGGTAGATTAGATGATATCAAAAAAGAGAAGAGCCTATTGGGTCTTACAATGGATAGTGGAGAGACTGGGAGAGTGGATAGTCAACTGAGGCAGGGCGAGATCAGCGCACGAGAGACAGCCTCCCTACTTGACCGACCGTCAGTTGTCGACAGAGAAGATGACAAAAATGAAGTCCTAAACTTGTTGCTGAGGGAGAGTAGCGGAGAGGTGAATGAGGTGCCCGTTATCATTTCTATCGTTGGAATGGTGGGATTGGGGAAGACCACCCTTGCTCAGCTCGCCTACAACGATGAGGAAGTCAAGGGGCATTTCGAAATGAGAATATGGGTGTGTGTTTCTGAAGATTTTTCTGTGAATTGGATTACAAAATCAATCATAGAATCTGCAAATGACTCTATTTGTGAACTACTAAACTTGGATCAATTGCAACTTCACCTTCGTGAAATGTTGCAAGGAAAAAGATTCTTGCTTGTGCTCGATGACATTTGGAGTGAAGATAGTGAGAAGTGGGACAAATTGGGACTTCCATTCCAAGCTGGTGCATTAGGGAGTCGAATCGTCATAACTACTCGTAATGAAAAGGTTGCATAGGCAATGGGAAGGGCTCACATATACAAACTGGCGGTCTTATCCGATGACAATTGCTGGTTAGTGTTCAGGCATAGAGCGCTAGAGCATCGGAGTGCACAAGAGCATTCGGAGTTGGAAAAGATTGGAAGGGAAATCGTAAAGAAGTGTGGAGGGGTGCCTCTCACAGCAAAGATAATAGGGAGTGCCATGTGCTCAAGAAAGACGAGAAGGGAGTGGGAGCTCGTCTTGGGAAGTGAGATATGGAACTCAGGTGATGTCTTGGGGGGTATTTTACCGGCTTTGTTACTAAGCTACCATGATTTTCCTCCTTATTTGAAGCAATGCTTTGCATATTTCTCCATCATCCCAAAAGATTGTGAGATAGGAAAGGATACAATAGTCAAGCTATGGGTGGCACAAGGTTTCATCCGCTCTGACAGAAGTAGAGATATTGAAGAAATTGGTGGGCTGTATTTTGATGATTTACGAAGACGCTCGTTGCTCCAAGATGCAGAACTTGATGATAACAAGAACATACTCTGGTGCAAGATGCATGCTGTAGTTCATGATCTTGCACAATTTGTTGCAGCAAGTGACTGTTCATTGGGGGAGAATCTGGAGATAAAAAAGCAAGCCTTGCTGAACCTAAGCAATGTCCGCCATTCTTTTTTAATTGTCAGTGATGACGTTGCTGAAGTGGCTTCCAATTTGGCCACCTTGTCCAAGGCCCATAAGTTGCGGACATTGATACTCGGGTCAAGAATCTCGAGGCTGCCACACAATTTATTTCATCATTTGAGATCCCTGAGGGCATTGGACTTGAGTTACATTCCCATTAAGGAATTGCCTCGAGCGGTAGGACAATTGAAACACTTGAGATATCTTGATTTGTGTTCTACAAATATAGTGGAGTTGCCAAAGGAAGTGAGTAATTGCAGAAATTTACAGACCTTGAGACTCACTTACTGTGAGAAGCTAAGCAAACTGCCTAGAGGGATGAGGAAAATGATTGTCCTGAGACATCTAGAGTTGGAATACACCCCCATGCTGAACTACTTACCTCAGGGTATAAGGAGACTAACTGGCCTGCGGACGTTAACAAAGTTCATTGTGGGGGGTGATGACAAAGGTTGTAAATGCCGAGAGCTGAAATGCCTCAATCATTTTCAAGGAAGTCTTCAAATTAATGGCTTGGAAAATGTGAGGAGCAGGGATGAAGCCAGGAAGGCAGAATTGTATAAGAAGCAGCACCTCCATGCATTATACTTTAGGTACGGCTACAGACGTGATGTACCATTGGATGATGAGGTGAAGAGAATGGAGGATGTGCTTGAAATCCTCCAACCCCACAAAAACTTGAGACAGCTTAAAATATGGTATTACCAAGGTTCCAAGCTTCCCAAGTGGATAGAAGATCCGGTCTTCGCCAATCTAGTCAAGGTGAAACTCTCATTTTGTAAGAAGTGTAAACAATTGCCAGGTCTTGGGAAACTACCTTCCCTTAAATACCTTCGTATTAGGTTCATGGAAGAGGTGAGAAAGGTGGGTGGTGAGTTTAGTGGGGATGATAACAATGAGGGAAGTGGTGGTGGAGGTGTTTCATTCCCCAACCTCCAGACCCTCTTCTTCCAACACATGATGAATTGGGAGGAGTGGGAATTGAGAGGTGGAGATGGAGAAGTTATGCCATCGCTCCTGGAATTACGAATAGATGAATGTCCAAAGCTGAAGGAGTTTCCAAGCAACCTTCCACGACACCTACAGAAGCTGACTTTAAACATTAGCAATGAAGGTATGTTATCGGGACGGCCCTTACCTGTCGTTCCCAACCTTAACCATTTGGTGATTTTTTTACTGAGCTAACATTTTTCCCTGGTGGTTGGTTGGGAAAACTCAAAGCCCTCCAAACTCTGGAAATTTGGGAATGTCCTAACTTGAGGTCTCTACCAGAGGAGTTGCAACACCTCACCATGCTTCAACAATTGAAGATCTATAACTGTCCGGTCTTAAAAGAACGCTGCTGAGAAGGAGGAGAAGATCGGGACAAGATTGCCCACATCCCTAATGTCACATTTGTTCAATTTTAATTATTGTGATCGGGCCCAATAAGAGGAGAGGAAATCAATGACAGCTTTTCTTTTACAAATTTATTAATTTTCTTTTATTCTTTTTTTTTTTAATGGATTTACTTTTAATAATATGTCAATCAAAAATTGTTTATTAGATGTTGATTGCCTTCTTATTTCTTCCACATGGAAAGCGACTTGGCTGCGGCCCCACCCTGAACGTAGGACCCACCTCAATGAATGCATTTATATCTATGCCGTCTATCCGTTTTAAGGCATGGGCCCAAAAAAAAAACACATGCATTATAGTGGGGCCCATAAAGCTTTCACACCAGCTAGCTGATTGGTGTTGGGGTCACCAGCCAAAACTACTCTCACCAGGTCCATACCCATGAGACAGAAATTCTTAAGTGAGCCAACCCAATTTCATGGATGGGTCGTGCCATAATGGCCAAATTGACTGTTAAATCAACACTTGGGGCCATTGTGATGTTTTAATGACATCCAATCCGTCCATCATGTGCGTCACCTAATGTTCTCTTTGGTGCCCAAGCTTCTGGATGATCAAAACTCAGGTGGGACACACCATAGGAACGGTTTGGATGAGGATGTTGACTGTTAAAACCTTCTAGATTTAATGTGGGGCTCATCGTGTTCTATATTCACTATCTAATCCATTTGGAAGATGCATCTTTAAATGGGTGGACTGGATATCCAAAAAAATTAGGCATTTCAGAAATTCATCATGGTGGGCCTTATAAAAATCAAAGTACAAGTTTCTTTCACAACCGTTTCCTTCGGTGCGGATCATTTGAATCACATGTTAGTGTGATTTTTTTGGCTCTGAGCCTACATTTAGATTACCCATATAATTGTCATAGTAGATCTCACATATACATCACTGTGGGCCCCACCAAAAATTAAGTGTGTCAGTCCCTTTGGTAAAGTCCATCCTGCAGATAAATTCCAATCTATGAAGTTCATCTGAAATCCAACCCTTCCAATAGGTGGGCTCCACCATGAGGAACCCTTGTGCAAAAATCAGCCCTATCTACTCATCAGTTGGGCTACACCTTAGAAAACAATTCCTACTATTGATAAATAGCAATATACAAGCGTGGTCCACTCAATGAGTGAATATTGCTGATTTTGCATAAGATCATCCCATAAGACCCGGAAATCAAGTCCGGCCTATTTATTGTGAGTGTCCCTCCACCCTTCCTCAGTATGCCGCACGCAAGTGCGGAAAAGTATTTAAGTCCTTTAATATACATTGATACACCATCCTCTAATAGCTCAAACTTTTTGAGCAAGCTTATTTGACAAAGAGATCTCACTCTTATTTTTCCTATCTCTAGTGAAAACTTCAATTCATTAACTCGAAAACCACAAATTAAATGTAGCTTATCAATGCAGCTAATGCCATGCTGCAGCTCAAGAAGCTTTCGCATTATTTTTAACTACTCATTAACAAAGATATCTTAATCAAGTTAGTGTCTTGAAATATCTACCATTGCAATGCATTTAAAGATAAGAGACTTAGAGCTAATCTGCCCCATGAGGTAGTCTTCATTTACTCTTTTCTTTCCTGGTCTAGTAGGGGAAACAGAATCTGCCACCTTGAAAAGTTACTGCCTGCTGCTATCTGATATTATCTCTCAATCTTTGAATTATATTAATGATGTTGAAAGCTTTCACTCCCTTCATCATTTCTCATTGTCATAAAAGATTGGAATTGGATTGGAATTGAATTCATGCTGTTGTTGGGAGATTGTCATAGCCATTTGGAAGATTAGCCACAAAGTCCGTGCTTTTCATATATTTTGAAAGTCCTATTAATGTAATAGAGAAAGGAACATGACGGTGACTCTCTCTCTCTCTCTCTCTCTCTCTCTCAAGTGGTTGAAGACTGAGATTAATATTCAAGTTCTCATTTCTTCCAACCCTCAAGCCAGTCTTAATCCATTATTTACAATATTCTTGCAAAATCTTTCTTCAATTTAATTATTAGGCATTTTTTTATACATGAAATCCAAGCAATAAAAAAGAAAAATAACAATAATTAGTCAATAATGATTTCCATAAGTATTAATAAAACATGGATTATAAGAGTTAGTTAATTATGCCAATAATTCAAATTATTGAAAAGTATGATGGTTAATTTCTGAAATTCATTTATTTCTTTGATATCTAAAGAACATAAACCATCCCATCAAAGGAGCCTAAAACTGGATAGATATGTGTGGAGCCCACATTGATGTATCTATTTATGGATGCGTCCATCCCTTTTCATGTATCATTTTGATATAGGAGCCTAAAACTGAGCCAGATCTAACATTAAGTGGATCACACTAAATAGTAAGCTTAAGTTATATTAAATGCAAGAGTCATCAATGGTGTGATCGACTTGAACTTTAGATTTACCTTATTTTTGGGATATAGCTTAAAGTATCTTATAAATGAGATGGATGGCTTGGATAAATAGATATAGCACTGTGGCTCCACACAAATCTATCCATACGGACAGGTAGTATGAAATCCACTTCCGTGGAGCTGACCCCAAATCTAAGAAAGGCATCATAGTCATTTGCGTCCTACCTCCAAGGGGATCGTAATCCATCCAAGCAGGGCTCTGTGGGGCCTACCGTGATGTAAGTGTTTTATCTACGCGGTTCATCGCTTTTCTCATATCATTTTAAGATATTTACATAAAATCGAAGCAGGTCCACAGCTCTAATAGACCACACCAGAGGAAGTTGTAGCGGTAATGACACCCACCGTTGAAACCTTTCTAAGGGCCACTGCGATTTTTTTAATCATCCAACTTATTAATAAGATCATGTAGACGTAGATGAAGTGAAAAAACAAATATTAGCTTGATCCGAAACTTCTCTAACTCCTAAGAAGTTTTTAATTGTGGACATTAAATCCCTAATTTGTGGTCTACTTAAGCCCTGTATTGGCTCATAACTTAAAATGATACGAGAAAAGCAATTAACAGCTTGGATAAAACACTTACATCTTAGTGAGCCTCACATAGCCCCGCCCAAATGGAATAGGACACGATCCGCGTCCCCCAAGTTATATCAAAGCGTTTGGCATGGAACGGATTGGCTGATGTACCTCACACCGCTATATAGCTCACACCCACTACTACTGTTGTATTGACGTTAGCAAGTTATGTGGGTCTAATAATGAAGTATGTTTATATCCATACTGTCCATTCATTTAACGAGCTTGTCTTAAGGCTTGAGACCAAAAATATGATAGATCTAACTATCAAGTGGATCACACTGCAAAACGTAGTGGGGATTGAATATCTACCGTTGAAACCCTTTTTGGGGTCATAGAAGTTTTGGATCAATATGAAATTTGTTTTTCCTCTTCATTTAGGTCTTTGTGGCCTTATGAACAGATTTGATGGAAAATAAATGTTATGGTGGTCCCTACAAATTTTTTAATGGTGAAAATCATTATCCCCACTCCTAATTGCGGTGTGGTCTAGATGATCTTTAGATATGGTTTATTTTTTGAATAATGCTCTAAAATGATTTTAAAAAATAGATAAAGGGTGTAGATATGATAAATACATCACTGTGGGGCCATGTAACTTTGATATCCTTTGGAATGTTCGTACAACTAGAAGCGACAGTGCTCGTCTTTGCACGACCGTACGTACAGCAGCTATACAGCTGCTGTGTGGTATACTTTGGTAGGAAGTTCTTTTTGTACAGATGGTGGGTGGGATCCACTATCGTGTAGGTGAAAAATTCATCTTGTCCATCCCTTTTCGCTGTAAGACAAGCTACGAAAATGAGATGAATTTAAAACTTAAGTGAGCCACGTGAGAGGAAATAATAAGATTCAATAAGCATAATTAAAACGTTTTAATGGTTATAAAAGTTTTGTATAATCCTAAATTTTTTATATTTTCACTTTAACGGAATAATTTTATAAACACTTGTTTTGTAAGTTCATTTTAAGATTTATGGAAAAAAATGAGATACATCCAAAACTCAAGTGAGTCATGTGAGAGGACACAATTAGGGATTAAGGAGCATCATCGAAACATCCTAATGGCTATAAAAGTTATGCATAAACTTAAATATTTTGTATTTTATAACGAGGCTGATATATAAACATCAAGGTGGAGCCTAGGAAGGTTTCAACGGTGGAAATGCAATATCTACTGTTTACTTCTGTGTAGTGCACTTAATCTATGGACCTATCTTATTTTTGGGATGATGCCATACAAGGAGCTGAAAAAAATGATGGACGGCGGGGATAAAACATATAAATCATGGTGGGGTCCATAGAGCTTGGACCAGTACTGAGCTAGGTAGTGTAGGGGTCACTACCGAATCTGAGTCCCTTCCCTTCTCATTTCAAAATATTCTCTTCCCTTTCTCACTTTCTCCTCTTTACCTTTCAGAAAACCAAAAGAAGAAGAAAGAAGAACAGGAGAGAGAGAGAGAGAGAGAGAGAGAGAGATCTGAAACAGAGATGATGCAGATGCTAGGGTTTCGAGCTCTACAAGCGATTTTCCTCCCAAATCGCCCTCACAAAACCCGAAATCCTCTTCTCCCACCGTCGTTGCTGCGGGTCCCGGCAGGCCCCTTCGTCTCGTCTACTGCGACGACAAGGAAAAGTTCCGTATGGACCCCGAGGCTGTCGCGGCCCTCCAGCTCGTCAAAGGCCCTATTGGTGTCGTCTCCGTCTGCGGCCGGGCCCGCCAGGGCAAGAGTTTCATCTTGAATCAGGTTCTCCTTAATCCTCTCTCGCTCTCTCCCTCCCTTGCTCCTTTTAGGGTTTTAGTTCCGTTCAATTGAATAAATTCCTTTCATGTGTTATGTGTAATGGTTCTTGTAATTCTTTCTATTTGGAAGATCTCTTTTAGCTCCACTAAAGTGTATTTAGCTTTATAGATTCTTGAATCTTTCTGCAGACATCTGCAGGGTTACGTTGCGTGGTGTTTTAGCACTTCTGATACCTTGAATAGCGCGGAATTCCTTAATTGCTAGCTCTGGATAGGAAATTTCGGCTTTATACCAGTAAAAAGTGCACAAATTTTCATTATTTTGAACTTCTGCTTGCATGTAATGTCATTGGGTTCTTCTATCTGAAGTTATTTGCTTGCTTTTGTTCTTCAATACTGGTGAAAGTTGGTTGTTTATTCAATGAATTCTCGACACTCGAATTGCAAAGAAATGGACAAGAGTACTCCCATAAGAATATTTGAGTAGAGAGGGAGACATAACTTTATTGATATCAAACATCTTTTACAATACTCAAGAAATCTTGCAACTCAGAAAATGTGGAAATGCCTACCTCCTACACCACCCCCCATTTATAGACCCTAAAGACAATCCTTATGATTCTTTAATGAAACTCTCCCAACTATTAAATTTAATTGATTTCAAATCAATTTTAATTGATTTGAAAGAAATCTATAATTTATTTAATATAATAAAAATCCCATCAACAAAGATTTGGCCTAAAATAGCAAAACACAAGTTTACAAAATACTCCAAAAATATTCAATCATATCTTCCACATCAACCTCCTATCCAACTCCAACGAGTTGGACGTTTCATACCGGTAGAGGTCTGGATCAAATCTTTTAAATTCGCCGCCCATGATCTATTGGCATTCAAAATATGGCTTCTTCTTCCATTTCACCAAGTATTGCTTGTATTTGCCCTATTGAGTGTTAGTATTTTTCATGCATAACACTTGTTTAATTTCTTCTTTTTCTTCTTCTTTTCCCTTCAGGAGTTGTTTATCTATATTGACAACGATTTCATCTTGTACGTCAGACACCTCACCATGATATTTGAACAAATCTGCCATGTTTAAAGTCGGCGAGAGCCAAGATATCTAAGTGCTTTGGTAACTTGATCTTATAAGCATTGTCACCTAACATTCTCTTGGCTTGGCATGGACTAATGTTCTTAGATTTGATACCGTTGTAAGTTTTCCTCAGAAACCCTTTTTTACGGACATAAGACAAGCAACTGGTGATAGGAGCGGACTTGTCCAAGGTGAAGTGAGGGATCAGAAATCCACCAGTCTTCGCAGAAGCGGATATGGGATCCATTGCTAAGAGGGAATGAGAAGCCTCCTTGTATTTGAGAGCCTATTTTGGCAATGGCCTTTCAAACACAAGTTGCTCTGTAGACGGAGGAATTCTTGGTTTGCCACCCTCCGTTGCACATTCCATATTTATTGGCAATGATCTCTCTCCATCGGCTGCTTTGTTCCAAAGTGCCAAATCCATTTACCAAGAAGGGTTGAGTTCAACAAGGCAAGGTCCCAGATGCCCTTACCACCTTCCAAGTTTGGCTTGTAGGCTTCCCAGTGAAGGAGATGAAAATTAGGACTATTAGAACTCCCACTCCACAAGAAGTCTCTTTTGAGCATATCCAACCTGTCAAAAACAGATTTCAAGCATCAAAAGAGAGATATAAGGTAAATAGGTAAGTTGAAGAGTGGTGCTTTAATGAGCGCTAAGCGACAAGGAACGACTCTTGCAGTAGGAGAGCTTCTGTTCAACTCGTTCAATGACCATGTCCAACGGGAGGTCAATATACAAGGAAGGGAAGGAGCCAACCCTTCATCCGAAGATAACCACCAACTTGAAAAGAGCAGGGGTAGAATGATTGATACCAAACATCTCACTGTTGGATAGGTTAGTCTTAAGGTCAGAGATTGCCTCAAAACAAAGCACAATTTTCTACAGGTTTTCGATAGACACTTTGTTAGCATCTCAAAAGAGAATATTGTCGTCGACAAACTAAATGTGGGTGACGAGGAGACCTACACTTGCCACCTTGAAACTACTGATGAGGCCAATAGACACTCCTTTATCCAACATTTTGCTATGGCCTTAACAAATAATGACGAAAAGGGAGATAGCGGGTCACCCTCTCTCAAACCTCTGGAAGATTGGAAGAATCCTTTGGGGGATCCATTAACTAGAACAAAGAATTTCACTGTTGAGATGCAAATACGAACCCATCTATGCATTTGGAACTAAAGCCAATCGGCCTAGCAAATAGTTGAGGTAGTCACAGTCAACTTGATCATTTAAATTAATGTGTTCCACTCGGGTTTAGGCCAATCATACGCGTAACCCGAAACAAAAATATCTACGCTATAGTTTTGATCCGTAGACTTGTTAGACTTTTTAGCAATTTGCTTACCTCTTGGACCACAACAAATGTCTTTGGCTTTGTGTTTATTTTACTTTCTTGGATTAAAATTTTTGAGAATTAATTAATGTTTAAGAATTCAAGTAGGCCCATGGTTTAGGAATCCAAACCATTGGTTTGTCGGAGCCATTGTGGATGGGCTATGGGTTTGTAATAGTGAGCTCCATACACAAGAAAACTCTAAAAAGAACCAAGAAACTTAACACGGGAGATTATAATTAGTGTACGGTATGGGTTGGGCGGTTCGGTTGACCCTTACCTGGCTGCAATTAAATGGGTTGGGTCAGGTTGGGTTTGGGCTTTAGAAGTTTTAAGCAGGTTGGGATGGATCAGCAGGTTGGTTTAGGGCCAAATTTCGTGACCCACTAATTAAATGGGCTAGGCTTGGGCTAATCCTGATCGGGACTGAATCCGACCCATTGCTATGCCTAATATTTATGATGTAAAATTTAAAAATTGTGTTTGGAATCTCTAGGTGCGCCCAGGCATTTCAGGCACTACAAGGGCAGGTGTGCTGAGCGCCTTTAGCACACCATGCCTAACTTAATCAATTCTTAACAAGCTGCATTAATTTATAAAGGAAAGGGAATAAAAACTTAAAAGAAAAAAAGAATCACATTGCCACTTAAACTACTAAAAATGTAAATGTCAACACAAAATGTGTTTTATGTGATTAAAAAGATGCTGGTAAGTATTCCTTTCTATAGAATTGTATGAGTCCAAGGGGTTATACGGTCTGTATAGAACTTCCACATACATGGTATTGTTTGTAACTTTGTATATAGAACCCTAACAGGGTTTCTGGTTGGCGCCCCGCAGTCAATTGCTTCTCATTTATAGTCATTCAGTTGGATCTGTGGGTCCCACTATCCGGTTGGTTCATGGTTTCGCGGGGCCTTGATTGTCAGTCGGTCAGCAAGCGGGGTCTACTTTTGGACCTCTTCTGTGCATACTTGATGGGTGGCGTGGAAGAAGAAACATGGTTGACCTGCATTTCATTAGGTCATCGAAATATGAAACTTTAGTCTCATGAAGATTTAGGTTTTCCTGCTGGCTAATTTCAACATTACCAGAAATGGCAGTGCTATGTTAAGGATTGTGAAATGGCTCAAATGCTAGTGTTTTATGTTATTGAGTTTAGATATCACTTCTTCACCTGAATTTGCTTCTTGTTTGGATCTCTTGTAGCTTCTAGGGAGGAGCAATGGGTTTCAAGTTGCGTCCGCTCACCGACCTTGCACCAAAGGACTTTGGATGTGGAGTGCGCCATTAAAACGAACTGCTCTTGATGGGACGGAGTACTATCTGGTACTTTTAGATAGTGAAGGAATTGATGCGTATGATCAAACGGTTAGTTTTTTTTTTACTCTTTCCACATAAGAATATATAGGTAATAATTTTGTATGAAATTTTATTTTATTATGGTAGCATTAAATTCCTAACTTAATGCTAAGTTGGTTTATCTAATCTTCTATGTTCTAGTTGGCAATTCTTTGCTGGTAGGTGCATTTGGCTCATTGCAATTTCCGGAGCAGGGACATGTGATTATGATTCTGAAATTGCTACTCTTGTTAGAATTTCCAAAAATCACGAAATGGAGATCATTTCTATTCGAAAGAAAGAGCTCATTTGTATCCACATGAGCATCAGTTAATGATTTTTTGGGAGTTCCACTAAGAGTAGAAATCCCAAAAGTTGTGAATTATTTTTCCTATGGCCCGATCGATACACAGCTGTGGAGTATGGAATTAAATCAAGAAGGCTTTATGTTTGTGACACTGCCATCCACTTGGTTGCCATCAAACCTTCATCATTTAGTTGCAGTCTCATTATACTATTTACTTACAAAAATCTTTTCGTCCACAACCTTTTTCACAAATTACATTCTCCATTGTCCATCTGCATTATTATATTGGATCAATTGCATTCTGATAAGGGCGTGTTTGGTCAGTGGAATTGAATTGTATTAGATGGGATTAACATCATTATTGCACAAAGATTGCATGTCTGGAAATACCATGGTATTGTAGCCATCCAATCCCATGTTTGGGATAAAAATTTTGCTACTGATAACACCCGTTTAAGCAAAATCATGTTTGGTGGACCATGGAATTATAATCAGCGGACCAAATTCACAATGGATGTCGTTCACTCGTACACATATATAACTAGAATGTCACGTGTAAATGGTGTATATGGAAGGACATCATGAATAAACACATGCATCAATGTGGGGCCCACATGTGTAGTGAATTTCAAAATCCTTCTGCATGGGATCAAATGCTATTCCATTGGACTAAATACAATTCCATTCCACCTAATCCCAACCTTTCCCATCCTCCCCAAATGGTAGATGGAATTGCAAGGGACCAAATGCAATTCTATCCCACCTAATCCCATCTAATACTCTGTGCCAAACGCCCCCTAATGGATCAATTTAATAGGATACTGGTCTTGAATAAAATATCTCTTTCAAAATTTCTTTTATTACTGCAATCTTTCATTGAGTTTAATGTTCCAAAGATCCCTATTCTTGAGCTAAAATGTTTACAGGCTGAGGTTTTTAAGTTTGTATTATTGGGAAACTGCTGTTTATATTCCATAGGACCAGAGCGACATTTTACCTGAATGTAATAGTTTTGCAGCTCATGCTGATTGATATGTGGTAAATTATATTTATGTTGGAGCCAACATGCCCTTAATGTTGGTGATGTCTGATTTGGTCAGGGCTCTATTTCTTGCATGACATGGGGGTTGTGTTGGTCATAAATGAAGCCGTGGAAGTTTCTCTCTGTGCTGGATTATGGGCCATATGGGTGGAGTGGAATGATAGGTGTTTCAGGAACCAACTGGTGTAGATTGCTGGATGAGGCATTCAAAAGGGCAAAGCTGGATGTCTTGGCTTGGGCCTCATCTATTAAGTTTAGCACTTGAATCAACAAAAGAAAAGGGGAAAGGAAACTACAATCCCAAAAAGGATAGAATGACGTAAGTTTTTAACCTCGAATGACCATTCCACCACCCAATGCACCGCCTTGCGATGGACCCTATCTTTTGTCGGTGAAATATTTTTGAAACAACGCATGTTTCTTAATCTCCAACTTGTCCACAAAGATACCATCCGTAATAGGGGTGCACACTGGTCGGTTCGGTCTGGTTCTGGGGTGAACCCAGTACCGAACCGTTCCTAACGGTTCTAGGAGAATCGTAACTAGAATCGGACTGTTAGCACCCTAGAACTGAACCGGAACCGGACCATTAAAACCGGTCTGGTTCCATGATTCTGGGTTTTTATAATCCAGAGAGAGACGCCGGTGGTGAATGGAGAGAGAGAGAGAGAGAGAGAGAGAGAGAGAGAGAGAGAGAGGATCGTCGGGTGGTGGGCAGAGGGTGGGTGGAAGGCGGCTGTCCAGAGAGGGATGGATGGGGATTGGGGGCAGCCGTAGCAGGGGCGGCGTGAAGAGTGAAGTAAAGGGAATGAACTTAGGTTTTTTTTTTGAAATATATTGTTCGGTTCCACGGTTTGGTCCTACGGATCAGTTCACGGTTTGGTTTGGTTTTACATACCCCCAAACCGAGAATCGAACCGAACTAATCGGTTATTTGATTTTTGGAACCGGAACTAGCACCGGTGCACTCTAGAACCGTACGGTTTGGTCGGTTTCGGTCCGGTTCTACCGGTTCGATGTGCACCCTTAATTTGTACCAATTGCCAAATCGCCATACCCTCTTTTCCAATACCCCCCACCATGCCATGCAACCAAGAAAGAGGGGAGTGAACCCGACATTACCCAAGTGAAGTTAAGGTTGGCAAGAAACCTGTCCCAAATCTTCTTCGCAAACGGACAATGCAAGAACAAATGATCCACCGGCTCAGTGTCTCTCAAGAACATAATGCAAACGTTAGGCAACATCAAGTGCTCTTACGGAGATTATCCACGGTTAATATCCTATTCGTGCCTACCAACCAGATGAAAGTAGCAACCTTTGTGGGAGTTCCATACTTCCAAAATTCAAAGTTATGTTCATGACTGTCTGAAGGTGGAGTGAGGAGTCTATAAAAAAACAGAAAAACTCCCCGAACTATGAACACTCCAAGTCCCCGAATCTTCCTCCAATAAAAACAGATTTTATCATTTCCAAAAGACATAAAAATGCCCCCAATTCCTCATCTGCGTCTCTTCGATACAGAGACACCCGTAAGATCTCGTTTCCCCTCTTTACAAAGCAAGAAGTGATTGGTATATTAATGTCCGAAGCAAGGGCTGCCATGGAGGGTATCTTTTGGCAGTCTTGCCTTCTGTAATTTGGTGTAGATATATTATATATATGCCCCAATTTTTCAATAAAAAAAATTTTACCTTTGAAAAAAGCGATGAGGAATATTAAATTTCACAAGTATGGATTGTTTTTTATGTGATCATTGTGTGCCAGTGCCACTCAAACTGAAAGGGAAATTTTATAAGATGACTATAAGACCATGGGACAAAATGTTGGGCAGTTAAGAAACGACATGTCCATATGATGAGTGTAGTTAAAATGAGGATGTTGAGATGGATGAGTGGCAAGACATGGAAGAATTAAATTAGAAATGAATGCATTCAAGGGAATTTAGGAGTAGCAATATTAGGTAAGAAGACGAGGGAAAGTAGACTTTGATGGTTTAGTCATGTGCAACGTAGACTAAGAACTGCATTGATTAGGAGTGAGTTCATAGAAGTTGAAGGCTTTAAAAGGGGAAGGGGAAGGTCTAAAAGGACGTGGGTGGAGGTAGTAAGTAAAGACTTGATGGCCTATGGTCTAATTGAAGTTATGGCCCTTGATAAAGTGGAATGGTGGAAAGGATTCATGTAACCGACCCAATTAGTTGGGATATGGTTTAGATGATGATGATAAATATGGAATGTGTTGATGAAAGACAACTCTTGAGTAGGGGTGTTAATGGACTGGGTTGGCCCGTTGGGCTTCCTAGCTTGGCCTGCCTCGGGCCGGACTTGGGCTGAAGTATCATGCCTGATGGTTGGGCTTACAATTCAAGCTTGTTTCTAAATCTGGCCAGGCATAGAATAGATATCCAAAAGCCTGTTAGCCTGTCCCAGCCCATTAGGGTTTGTAAAATGGTATTTTTTAAATATTGTTTATATAATAGAAATACCCAATTTTGTAATCTCCATTTCTCTCTCTCTCTCTCTCTCTCTCTCTCTCTCTCTCTCTCTCGGGGCTGAATCTTGTGATGGATCCAAAAATTGGGAGTATTGGGTTGGTTCTTGTACATGTGCACATACAGAAATAATCAGGACTGTTCATCAGGTGGGCCCTACATTGAGGATGGGGGTTCAATAGGTGGTCAGTTCTTGCTCATTCGTTTTGGGCACCTTTTCGAGCTCGGGCATTGGTATTTCTATCATAGGAATTTCCATTTCTATCATAGATATTTCCATTTCTGTCATAGGAATCTCAGATGGCACCGTTTCGGGCTTAGGCTGGGCCCCGTATAAACATTCTGGGCCAGGCTCGGGCTGGACCATTTTTGCCCATCACAGGCCTGGGCTGGGTTTGGGCTTATATTGAACAATGCAGGCCGAGCTTGGCCCAGCCCTAAGCCGGCCCGTTGACACTCCTACTCTTAACAATGCCGAGCTGGGGTGCATGTCTTGTGTTTAGGGATGATGTCAGTCTTGGTTTAGATATCATACACATTTATTGGACAATGTGCATATTATTTGCAATCTTTATTTACTTATTCAAAGTCTTTTCCCGAGGTGCCTTTCGAGATTTATGCCGCCAAGCTTATACAGACATATTGAATTATTTGAAGTGTTATGTTGATCAGTTATGTTTGATCGTTGACTTGTTTTTGTTGAATAACCCTATTTTGCTTGTGGTCATTGAGTTTTATCTGTCATTAACTCTAGACTATTGTGATTAGCTTGTTTCTTTGTTACACCAATCATTAACCATCATTCTCACCATCATCGTCATCACCATTGTAGTCTTCGTCACACCAATAACTGTGTTATCTAATTTTTTAACTGTTTTCTGGATCCCTTTAACAGGGAACGTACAACACCCAGATATTCTCTTTGGCGGTTCTGTTGTCAAGCATGTTTATATACAACCAGGTCAGTATATCTTATGATGAGTTGTCTTCTTTATTTTGCGAAAGCATTGCAAGTGGATAATTATTTGGAACTTTCAGGGTTTAGAATGTTTTCCTTATGTTCATTTAACAGTGACCTATTGACCTCATACGAAAACAGTAGGTTCCCGTTGCTTACTGGACACTAAACTTCATCTTCATATTTGTATCAGATGGGTGGTATAGATGAAACTGCACTGGATCGTCTCTCTCGTCACTGAAATGACCAAGCATATTCGTGTTAGAGCTTCTGGAGGAAGTACCACTGCTTCTGAGCTTGGGCAGTTCTCCCCCGTCTTTGTTTGGCTTTTGAGGGTGATTATAAGTTATAACTCCTAACATTTTATTTTTATTTTTCATTTCTATGCATATGGAATTATTAGTAGTAACTTCAGCTTTATGATTTTTGGAACAATTTGCTATTGCCATATTAGTATACCATATGCTCAAAGCATGGATGCGGCTGCTTGGTGACCAATAACCTCCGTCACTTGCAGGATTTCTATTTGGACATAGCAGAGGATGATAGGAAAATAACCCCTCATGATTACCTAGAGCTAGCTTTAAGGCCAATGCAAGGAGGAAAAGATGTGGCCGCAAAAAATGAGGTATTATGTAGATTCACTCTTACATATTTCTTGGAGAGGTATTCCATATATATAATATAATATTTTCATGGAAAATATTTACAAATAAATGTGGTGAAAGTACTTTGGTGTTGCAGTTGATATGACTAGTTGTGATCCAGAGAACCTTTTTGGTGCATTAGATATTCATATTTCTATTTACTGTTGATGGTTAAACGGGAAAGTGTCATGGGTTCTCTCTCTCTCTCTCTCTCTCTCTCTCTCTCTCTCTCTCTCTCTCTCTCTCTCTCTCTCCCCCTCCTTTTCTGAATTCACTGCTTTTGAATGGGGTGGCATCATGTGTGTTTTTCCTTCAATGCTGTTTGCTGATGTTTTTTTTTTTTTCTGAATTGAGATACTGATTATTAAAAAATAATGATAAATAGATTCGGGAGTCTATCAGATCACTATTCCCAGATCAAGAATGCTTCACTCTTGTGCGGCCTTTGAACAATGAAAATGATCTCCAACGACTCGATCAAATCTCTGTGAGTGTTGAACTTCTGCTTATATCTGTACTGCTATATTTCAACTCTATTAAGTGTTAATATATAAAAGGCTTGCTTTTTCTATGTAGTTGGAAAAATTACTACCAGAGTTTAGATCTGGCCTAGATGCATTGACAAAGTTTGTTTTTAGCGGACCAGGATTAAGCAAGTTGGGGCTACAGTAATGACTGGTCCAATTCTTGCTGGTATCACCCAATCTTTTTTAGATGCTATTAATAATGGTGCAGTGCATACCATATCTTCCTCATGGCAGGTTAGTGATGGGTCTGGATATCTCAAGTTCTTTTGTTTCTAATTTTCATTCTTTTAACTTAGCCTGCTACTTGCTGAGCTGTTGTTAATGTTTTTTGTTTTTGTTTTTGTTTGTTTTTTTTTTTTATTTTTTTGTTTTTGTTTTTTAATTTACCTTTTCTTGATTGGTGTGTTATAGTAAATCACAATATGCTAATATTCTGCTGGCCAAGGGACATGATAATAGATCATGCTTCTGCATGTTATGATTTTAATTGACCATGAGATCGGTCAATTTTTTCTCCAAATAAAATTTGTAGAAGAAAAAGCATGCAATTGCTTATATACTCTTAGTGGAATGCATTACTGACGCTTTTTGAGCTGAAAATCTGGGAGAACCAATCTTGGACTAAGTTCTATCATTTTGATAAGATCATTTTCATCTGTAGGATGCATTTCTATGAATGCAACATTTGATGAGTCACCAGAATCTTTGATATTGACACATCTGGCATCACCAAATGCTCAAGAGTTAAGTTCAGCTTGAGCACACGCACACACGCCCGGACACACAGGCATGCATGCACGCACTTAACCAAAGAGAGGAACAAGAAAAGCAGAACAGGCACAAATTGCAGCAAGAAACTGCTTGAAAATTGATAGAACAGTCCTCAAAGCCCCTTCTTTTGCCAGAATATTCACTTTGGAATTCTCTTTGTGAGGGATGAGCATTGGAATTCTCTTCGCTAGGGATGAGCACGAAGGAGAATGGGCGACCCTCAGCTAAGTCTCTGAACTCTTTGATGAGATCAGAGCCTCCAAGGAGGACCTCCCCGGGCCCAAGAAATAGTGTTGCTAGGGTTGCCTTCAAAATTAACAAGGCCCATTACTTAACTAACAGCAATCTTGCAAGCTTTGGAGATCTGAAGCTTCAGCCTAATTTGAATCCCTATATCCAACAAGACCTTGAGAACTCGACTATAATATTGCCACCTGATGGACATGGGTTTCTCCAGGAAAACCATTAGAGTTTAATTTGAGATGACCCACGGACATGGGAGGGGGCATCCACGGAACAGAGTGCTTCAAGACTTGATTCCTGCTGTGCAATATCTCCTGAACTCGCCCAATCATTCTGAATATTTTCTTAATCAAAACCTTAGGAGATAGTCCCTGAATATTCCATTTTTATATGGGGAATCTCTGGTCAGCCAAGGTCCCATTAAAAATCAAGGCTTTTGTATGGGTAAAATTTTGAAGGTGAATCAATTACATCAGTGGATCAGCTACTGCAGAAAGGGTTATGCCTGCCCAATATGTGTGTTATCTGTTACAGGGCTGAGGAATCCGCTAACCCCCTCCTCATCCACTTTGATGTAGCCAGGGAGATCTGGTCAGCAATTCTAGCAAAATTTAGGTTGTACTGGGTCTTCCCTAAAGCAGTACTGCAATTATTTGAGAGCTAGTCATCAGTCACTTTGGGAATGATTGGGAGGTGGTTGTGGTAAGGATCTTTATTTCCTGTTCTATGGGGTGTATGGCTGGAAAGAAACAAACATATCTTCTGAGGGAGAGTATCCTCTATCCGGGTTTTTATAAGAGTGATGTTTTATCATAAATTAGGGGAATATTGAGGTCTACGATCTTGCAAATTTGGGAGGAAGTGTTACTTGGTGATTGAGGAGG
Organism: Magnolia sinica; assembly: GCF_029962835.1. Classification (NCBI taxonomy): domain Eukaryota; kingdom Viridiplantae; phylum Streptophyta; class Magnoliopsida; order Magnoliales; family Magnoliaceae; genus Magnolia; species Magnolia sinica. The sequence continues at coordinate 2,291,553 of NC_080579.1, forward strand.
GCACAAGCCATGTTTCAGGTCTGGTGCGTGTGGGGCTTTTTAGCATTCCATATGGACCGGGCTGCATTTAGTTGTAGAGCTTTGTAGACAATGTATCTTTATTTGTTTCTAAATAGAGGATCTTTGTTCATAAATTCAAAAAATTAAAAAAAAAAAAAAAAAACCCTTAGGAGATGCTTCTTTATATTAAAAAATCCTCTTATTTCTTTCATGCATTGCCCTTTTATATGGTCAATTTGGGCTGATTTGTTGGGTTGTTTTCATATATCGTGGCCTTTTCCAAATTTGGTGGATTCTCTCTTGGTGGCATGACACAGGATCAGACTCGGGAAAGATGAAATTGTGCAGGATGGTGTTGCTAGCTATTTGGTGGACCATTTGGGAAGAAAGAAATGTTGGATGCTTTATTAATGAGAGGAAATCGGCAGATGGCACTTCTCGTAGGGCTAGGATGTTGGTTATCGGGCTTCTTGTGTTTCTAAATTAAGGGATTGTAATCTTTAGTTTCTTGCTTAGCCTTCGCGGATGCTGAGTCTTTAGTTTCTTGCTTTGTCTTCAGGTTGCCTTCTCGGCATCCCTTTTTGCTTGTGGCTTTTGTTTGTTTTTCAATAAAATTTGAGTTATCTTTCAAAAAAAAAAAACAATCCAAAGAGACCATAATGCAGTAAACAGCGTCATGTTCCACTGGCCCCTGCCATTTCGTCCCCAATCAGACACCCACTCTACCCACAATCAACTCAAAACAGAAGCTAGGGATCATCCACACAACTCCTGACTAACCAGTAATCATTTCCCTTGTTGCTGGATATCTCATTTATAAGCATTGTTTATTTGTTTCCCAAGTCTCAAGGGAGTTACAAACAGTTAGAAAAGATCTTTTTTTTTTTCCCTGATGACATCATACACAATTGAGTGAAATTTTCTTGATGGGTATTCAGTATTCTACATCTGATCTTAATTATTTCTAGTTAAAGGATTTCTTTCCAGTAATTCTGAAACAATTAGTGAGTTACTTTGCAAGTAATGTGTGGTTTTGCTTCCAGCAGCAACATGCTATTGGGGGTCTGTCCTGCTCATGGGGTCAAATCAATACATCTTAAGAAGAATATTTGACTATCAATATCATCAACACCACATGTTTCATCAGTACCATACCAATACTTTATGGAATTCTGTGATGATTTCATTTTTTAGCTCGACTCCCATGTTGCTAATACTCCAGTTCATCTGAACTTGATCTAATGCTGAATAGAGGTTTATTATGTAGTTAGGATCACAAACCTTCTGTCCAGGTGTTGCTGACGTTTCTTGTTGTGCATCCCACACCTGCTCATGCTCCTTGGCTGTTTTTATTTTATTAACTGTTTGTATTGTTCCATTTATAGTAAACCTTGAAAACAACAAATATCCAAATAAAGTTGATGAGTAAATACCTCCCTAATAATAACTAAAATCTATTCCATGATGCGTGTTTTGTTAATATTTTAAATTGTCCTTTTTTCCTTATTTTATTTTTTTGTATTTCTCCTTTTTCTGTTTTTCTCAACAAAGAGAAAAGTTTATGGGGATTCGCCCAAAATTAAATGCCAAACCTACTTTTAGTTAGTAGTTAGGACCTTGCTGTTTTGCACCCCAGAACTGCACTTTTTTTCTTTTTCTTTTTTTCCTTTTTTTTTTTTTCCCTTTTTGAGAGGCAAAATATAATTCTCGCTGTCCGTGGCATCAAGCTCACAACTGTAGACATTATTAAGTATCCTATACTTCAATTTTTTAACAGGTGGAAGTGGAACTACACAACTGTAGATATTATAAGTACACATATTTTGTAGCTTATCTTGCATTTTCCAAAACCCCAAGCTTCTTACTGTTGTTGGACCTTGATAACAGCAACTTGAATATAAGAAAGAAATGTGTTTCAGACTTTCAGTAGATGAATATATTTTTTGGGCTTAGTGTAGTCTTTTATCAACTCTACTGTTGCAGAGTGTTGAAGAAGCTGAATGTCGGAGTGCATATGAGACTGCAACTGATGTTTATATGGCTTCTTTTGACCACACAAAGCCTCCTGAGGAGGTAAGTATAGTTTTGTGTTGTGTAGTAAATTTATACAACTTGGTTGTCATAGCTGTTGTTTACACTAAGATCTATGTTGTAGGGTGTTCTAAGAGAGGAACAAGGAGCAGTACAAAAATCACTTGCTGTATCTCCACTCGCAGCCATTGGTGATGATAATTCCAGAGGCGACGAATCAGATTGCCGATTCTCCGAATCCTAAACCTACCCTTCTCTCCCTACATCTCCACTCACTTCCGTACCCCCTTCTCGTGACTGGTCTGATCTGGGCCCCATTACCCTCTTCCAGGAAGACATACCTGGTGATGTCATAGATGCAGAACCTTTGCAGATGCGTGCGGAATGCCCCCATCACTAGCAGGAAGCCATTGAAATGATTTCAAGTGAAGAAAAAAGCAGAGCAGAATTATTTGATTTGATCCAAAATAAGAAATGGATTAGAGACGCGGTTGGACACATTGGAAGATCTCTAGGGTTAACGTTCGGGGACAGACCAGAGGATTACATCGCTCTATTCCAGTGCATCGAAAATAGAGGAAGACCCCTCCCTGACAATAGAGCCCTACCAAACAGCTACCCAGATATTCAACAATCGGGAACTCCAAAGTCTTCAACCGAGCCCAGGCCTATTATCAGCATCCAAAGCAAAGCAAGGAAGACATGGAAATCGGGGAAGCTTCGTGCCCCAATGAGAATCATCTCATAGAATGTTAGGGGGGTGGGTTCTAAATAGAAAAGGTGCCTGATTAAGGACTCCATTGGTAGGAGAGATCCGGATGTCCTCTGCCTCCAGGAAACCAAAGTCCCCCTGTTCAAAGATGGGCTTCTGGCCACACCGTGGAAAGCGAAGGATGCAAAGTGGGTTTCTCTACATGCCTCAGGTAGTTCGGGAGGTATTCTAATAGCTTGGAAATCCTCCAAATGGGAGCTCCAGTCCTCCTCAGTAGGTGTTTTTTCGGCGTCAGTGACCTTGCTAGATAAGTTATCTAACTTCTGTTGTCTCATTTCTACTGTGTATGGTCCTAATGTGGATTCTAACAAATCAGATTTTTAGGATGAACTGACTAGTACTAGACAGTCTTTCACAGGTCCTTGTTGCATTGTTGGAGACTTCAATGTAGTCAGATTTGCGGAGGAACATTCCCGCAAGAGAAGAGCTTCCTCGGCCATGGAGGCCTTCTCAGAGTGGATCCAATCCCAGGAGCTGGTTGACCTCCCTCTGTTAGGGGCAATATTCACCTGGTCTAACAGGCACAAAAATCCTATTCAATCCAGACTGGACAGATTTCTCCTGTCCACTGATTGGTTGGAGGCTTTTCCAACAGAACTACTTCGGACCACTGCCCAATTCTGCTGTTGATGGAAGAAGATAATTGGGGCCCTAAACCCTTCCTCTTGGCTCAAGATCAACGGATTCTATCAGAGGATTGCGGAGTGGTGGCCCACCTTCGAGGTCGAGGACACACAGCGGAGGGAGGAAGCTCTGAGGACAGAATTCTCGGAAAGTTTGGCTGAAAAGGTGATAGTACATTGCCCTCTCTATTTTTTACTTTTCTGTCTTTTTTCACAGAATGTTGGTCTCCGAGAAGAATTTCTAAATTTATTTTTGATGTGAATGACTGGAAGATGAAATTAACGATAAGCAGGCAAAAATTGAACAAGCTGAGAATCATCTAATGAGTTTGCGTTTGGAGCTGAAGGTAAGCTCACATTTTCTGAGACTAGCTTACTTTTCAAAGTATAAGTGTGGCCTGCCTGCTGAATGGTCTGGCCTGAGTTTTGGGCCAGTTATATGGGTCAATGTCCCGCATATCGTCATGCATAGTGGTGTATGTGGGCTTATCAAACCTGTGTGTTATTATTATTATTGTTGTTATTGCTGATGGTGGTGATCAAAGTGATGGTGGTAAATGCTTGCAGGCTGCCGACTCGAAACTGAAGAACTATGACTTGGAAGCTTCGACCTTAAAACTTGAAATCAAGGATTTGAGTGTGAGGTTAGATTCTGTTAAGGCCACAGCTCAATCATACGAGAGAGAAGCAAGGATAATGGAACAAGAAAAGACTCACCTGGAGCAGAAGTATCAATCCGAGTTCAAAAGGTTCTAGGAAGCAGATGAAAGGTGCCGGGCTGCAGAAAATGAAGCAAAAAGAGCGGTTGATTTGGCTGATAAAGCTCGGGAGGAAGCAGCACTTGCTCAAAGTGAAAAGAGCGAAGTTCAGCGACTGGTGATGGAAAGATTAACCCAAATCAAGAGAGCTCACGGGCAAGTTGAAAGCCTTGAAAGATGGAAAGCTGACCTGATAGATGAGGTCGAATGTTTGTGCCGCTCTGAAATGGATGTTGTGTCCAAGGTTGAATTTCTAGAAAAGCAGGTCGAAGAAAGAGAGAGAGATTTAATCACTGCTTGAGTCGAACCCTCAAACCTCTGCAATGTGTTTGGACAGATTGCATCAGTGTGCTGTCTGGTGAACTGGTGTTAAAATCTCACCTTGTTTTTTTTCGAGCTTATTACGACTATTTTAAGTATAAATACTAATGGTGGAACTTTTTTAATTCACGAATTATTAAAAATTAAGTTGGGTCATGACTTTGATGAACCTGAACTGGCTGAACATCTGAATTGAGCCAAAATTTCAAGTTTTTGAACTATATTTTTACCGTAATGGATGTTGGGTGAGAGCGTTTGTGTCCTTTCTAGATTTTGAATGACTTGATGGACAGTCCTTGTTGGTTGGTATACCCTCACTTTTGGATTATGGATATACATGCACAGTTTCTAAAGTAGTGTGGTTGCTCTTGAAAGCTTCTTACAAATCCAATTGCTGTACGGATCAATATGGTTGTGATGTACATTTGTCACCGGCTCTTGTTGAAGAAAAGAAGTGCTGCGACACTCTTAAAATACTAATGCATGAGACAGTGCCATACATGAGTCGAACAATGCAGGATTATCAGCTATTCCTGAATCAGCATCACCCTCATCGTGGGTTGGTTACAGGTCTTCAGATGAACAACTTCTTTCTAGCAGTCTTCCACTGAGACCCAGATTACTCGCATAGCTATCCTCATCCCAATCCTTATTGATTATCTTATCACAGTTAATTTTTTTTTAAAAAAAAAATTTAATTTTTTATAAGTTCATTGAAGAAGTTTTATATGCTCAGTGAGTTACTCTCACCCCTTTTTTTTGTTTGTCCACTAATGAATCTAAACAAATGAGTTTTGATAGAACTGGAAAATCAAATAACAAATAAATGGTAAATTTGACAAAGAGGATCAAGAATCATTATTATTTCCACACAAGAAAAGGGTGGAAAATTCCTTTTCTTGTGAAGATTAGGAAGACGAGTAATCCCTCTTAGAATCATTTGTTCCTTTCATTTATCAATGTGCTGAATTGCCCTTGAAATCCGGTAGCCTGCTAGAGAGGTTGTTGATGACAGTTTTAAAAAGAGAGAAATGTCCATCTCAATAGACCGCATGGTTACTATCCATTGAATTGCATGTGGGGCAAGGTGTTACGTCCATTTGACATCTGAGCCATTGAAGAGGTCGGCTCCACCTAAAAAATCATCATCTGGGCCAAAATGTAGAAAATGGTAGACTCTCTTGAATGTATTTTTCATACTGATTGCTGGACTTTCTTTTATTGTACATGATCATAATCGTCCATTTTGCATGTCATTGAGAGGAAAGAGAAGGCTGCCTTTCTGGTTGTGAATTTTTATAGAGGACTATTTACAGTGCTGTGACCTTATGGACGGTCCAGATTGATAATTTTCGAATGTTGCATGGGAAAAGGTCCCATTCTCCATAAAGCACTAACAAGGTGCCCACTGAGCAAATCGATGGCATTAATCTAAATTGAAAATCTAGCAGACCCACTATCCATCTTAGTTTCAACCGTCCATTTTTAGGCTTTGGTGGGCCAACATGATCACACATCAGATATAAACTCCCTTGAAGAAATTGGATTGCATACTGAGTAACTCAGTTAGCTCTTATCTTACTAAGTACACTCAGTTGGGCCCACTGAATGTATTTGGTTTATCCAGGCCGTCCATCTATTTTTCCCGATCATTTTAGTGGTTGAACCCGAAATTGAAGCATATCCAAAGCTCAAGTAAACCATACCATAGGAAACAGTGGGAATAATGATTTCCACTGCTGAAACCTTCCCATTGCCTACAGTGATGTTTATTTGTAATCCAACCTGTTCATAAGATCACAGAGACATGTATGAAAGTAAAACACAAATATCATCTTGATCCAAAACTTCTGTGGCCTACAAGATTTTTTCAATGGTAGATGTTCAATTCATACTGTTTCCTTTGGTGTGGTCCACGTGAGCTTTTTAAATACTTCACTTTTGAGTTCAAGCAATAAAATTATCTGTTAAAATGGATGGATGGAGTGGATAAAATACATATACCACGGTGGGCCCCACAGATTTTACTCAATACGCAATCCTCTTCCTCTCTTAACAAGCACCTCGATGGTGGGCCATCAGTGTGAATGCGTGAGGTTGATTTTTGAATTTCGAGTGGTCTGTGAGTCACGAGATTCCATGTGTCGGATATCTTTGGAAACAAGTAGCTTTGGATGCCTCTTTTATCCCATCATATACGCATCTTTCTCCATTTGTGGGTCCCTTACATTTTATCACTTTACTGGCAGCTCTTGGATGAGTGTACTGTGATATGTTCATGATTGCCAGAATTGGGATATTTGGAGATTCCAATCTATCAATCTGAACCGTTCACTAGATCTGGAACATAGTTTTAAGGGCTACTATTAAAATTGAGATTGATCAGATGGTTGAAGCATTCCATAAGTTTTCCTTCCCTTACAAAAATGTGGATGGAATGGATGGGATTGGATTATTAAAGGAGTGCTTTAAAATAATAAGCCATCCATCATGGTCTCTAACAAATGGATGGTTCAGATTGTTAGTTAGACTTATTTATGTGCAAACAATCTGAACCGTTAATTTTATAAGGTACTGATTGGATGCCTGGATTTGTCTGATTTTTGGTTGGTAAGCCATAGCATGCCTTCCAGAGCTAACCTCATTCTCTACAGTTGCATCTTTAACTCTCCTCTTCTTTTCTTCTCTACATTTGCATCTTTCACTGCTCTCTCTCCCTCTCTCTCTCTTCCATATCTTCAGTCCTTCCCATTTCCTATTTCTATAACCATTTGAACTCAAATTCCTCCCTTCTTCTTCCCATCTACATACCAAAACAACTCTCTCCCTCTCTCTCTACCATATCTTCAGAGTCCTTCCCATTTCCTACTTCAATACCTATTTGAACTCAAATTCCTCCCTTCTTCTTCCCATCTACATACCAAAACAACTCTTTCCCTCTCTCTCTACCATATCTTCAGAGTCCTTCCCATTTCCTATTTCAAATTCCTCCCTTCTTTCCTTCTCTACATTTGCATCTCTCTCTCTCTCTCTCTCTCTCTCTCTCTCTCTCTGACCCATGAAATTCCTTGCCACTGCATATTTCTAAGCTTTCCAGAGCTCTCCCACACATCAAATTCCTCCTGTCTTCTCATCCATACATACCAAAAGGAGAAAGAAAAAAGAAGGAAACATGGTCGATTGGATCGTCTCAGCTGCAGTGGAAAAGTTGAAGACTATCCTCGAAGATAAGGTAGCTATGTTGGTGGATATTCCTGATGAGATCAGAAAGCTTTCCAGCACGTTCACCTCGATTCAAGCTTTGCTTGAAGATGCTGAGTCTCGGCGTGTAAAAGACAGATCGGTGAAGATCTGGTTAGAGAAGGTCAAAGACGTTGCCTACGATGTGGAGGACATATTGGATGAGTGGATGACAGAAGCTCTTAAATCAAAAGTAGCCGATGAAGGTGATGGATCCTCTCCCAGCAAGAAGCGTAAAGTAAGTAGCATCCTCTCCCCTGTTACTAATTACATCATTCCTCTCAAGTTACGCCTCGAAATTGGGAGTAGGATAAAGGAAGTTAGGAGTAGATTAGATGATATTGAAAAAGATAAAAGCCAATTGTGTCTTAGAGTTTATAGTGCAGAGAGAGAGTGTGTGGATAGTGAAGTCGGAGAGCGAGAAACAGGCTCCCTAGTTAACAGATCATCAATTGTTGGTAGAGAACGTGAAAAAGATGAAGTCGTACACTTGCTGCTGCAGGAGGTAACTGAGGTACCCTTTGTCATTTCTATCGTTGGAATGGGGGGGTTGGGGAAGACCACCCTTGCTCAGCTCGCCTACAACGATGAGATTGTCAAGGGGCATTTCGAGAAGAGAATGTGGGTATGTGTTTCTGAAGATTTCAATGTAAAAGGGATTACGAAATCAATCATAGAATCTGCAACCGGGTCTCGTTGTGACGATCTAAACCTGGACCTGTTGCAAAGTCGCCTCCATGAAATGTTGCATGCAAAGCGATTCTTGCTTGTGCTTGATGACATTTGGAGCGAAGATAATGAGAAGTGGGACAGACTGAAACTTCCCTTCCAAACTGGTGCATCAGGGAGTCGAATCGTCATAACCACTCGTAGTGAAAACGTTTCATCTGCGATGGGAAGGGGTCACATGCACAAACTGGCAGTCTTATCCGATGATGATTGCTGGTTAGTGTTCTGGTGTAAAGCGCTTCAGCATCGGAGTACTGAAGAGCGTTCGGCGTTGGAAGAGATTGGAAGAGAAATCGTAAAGAAGTGCGGAGGAGTTCCTCTCGCAGCAAAGACAATAGGGAGTGTCATGGGCTCGAGAAGGATGAGAAGGGAGTGGGAGCTCATCTTGGAAAGTGATGTATGGAATTCACATGATGTCTTACAAGGCATTTTACCAGCTTTGTTACTCAGCTACCATGACTTGCCTCCTGCTTTGAAGCAATGCTTTGCTTATTTCTCCATCTTCCCGAAAGATTGGGAGATAAGGAAGAATATGGTAGTCAAGTTATGGGTGGCACAAGGTTTCATCCGAAGCAGAGATATGGAGGAAACTGGTGGGCTGTATTTCGATGATTTACTAAGACGCTCGTTGCTCCAAGATGCAGAACTTGACCGTGACAAGAACATATTCAGTTGCAAGATGCATGATTTAGTTCATGATCTTGCACAATCTGTTGCAGGAAGTGAGTGTTCAGTGGTGGAGATGAGGAAGCAATCCTCATTGAACCTAAATAATCTCCGCCATTTGTTTTTAATTGACAGTGATGACGCAGGTGACAGAGATGACAAAGTTGACAGTGATGGCGCAGGTGACAGATATTGGGCCACCTTGTATAAGGCACAAAAGCTGCGGACGTTGCTACGTGACTCAAGAATCTCCAGAAAGCTGCCAAACAATTTATTTCATCATTTCAGGCACCTCAGGGCATTGGACTTGAGTCACACTCGCATTCAGAAATTGCCTCCAACAGTAGGAAAATTAAAGCACTTGAGATATCTTGATTTATCTTCTACAGAGATCGAGGTGTTGCCAGAGGAGGTGAGTAATTGTAGAAATTTACAGACCTTGAGTCTCAATTACTGTGATCGGCTAAGAAAACTGCCTAGAGGGATGGGGAAAATGATTAGCTTGAGACATTTAGAAATAGATGGCACTGGCATAAAGTACTTACCGCAGGGCATAGGGAAACTGAGTAGCCTTCGGACATTAACAAATTTCATAGTGGGGGGTGACGATGAAGGATGTAAATGGGGAGAACTGAAACACCTCAATCATCTTCAAGGGTGTCTTCTAATTACTGGCTTCAAAAATGCAAGGAGCAGAGACGAAGCTAGAGAGGCAGAACTAAATAAGAAGCAGTACCTTCATACTCTAACCTTCTATTACGACGATGAAGCATCGGGTGATGATGAGCAGAAGAGAACAGAGGAGGTGCTTGAAATCCTGCAGCCCCACACAAACTTGAAAGAGTTGGAAATACAAAGCTACGGAGGTTCCAAGCTTCCCAAGTGGACAGAGGATCCGGTTTTCTCCAACCTAGTCAACGTGACGCTCCGGGAATGTAACAAGTGTAAACAATTGCCAGGTCTTGGGAAACTACCATCCCTTAAATACCTTCAAATTTGGGGAATGGACGAGGTGAGAAAGGTGGGTGGTGAGTTTAGTGGGGATGATAATAATGATGGAAGTGGTGGTGGTGTTGTCTCATTCCCAAAGCTGGAGAGCCTCTCCTTCTACAGAATGACAAATTGGGAAGAGTGGGAATTGAGAGGTGAAGATGATGGAGAGGTTATGCCATCACTCCTAGAATTACAAATAAAATACTGCCGAAAGCTAAAGGCGTTGCCCAGCAACCTTCCACCGCTCCTCCAGAAGCTGACTTTGTATGCAAGTGATGTTGGAATGTCATCCGGTGTGCCCTTACCCGTCCTCCCCAACCTTAACCATTTGGTGATTCGTGATAATGAAGAGCTGACATCGTTACCATGTGGTTGGTTGGGACACCTCACCATGCTTCAACAATTAAGGATCGGGTGGTGTCCAGAGTTGACATCTCTACCAGTGGAGTTGCAACACCTCACCATGCTTCAACAATTGGATATCTCGATGTGTCCAGAGTTGAGATCTCTACCAGTGGAGTTGCAACACCTCACCATGCTTCAAAAACTGAATATCTACTAATGTCCAGTCTTAGAAGAACGCTGCCGAGAAGGAGGAGAAGATCGCTACAAGATTGCCCGCATCCCCAATATCACATTGGCTCACTTCTAAGAGGAGTTGGAGAGAGAAATCAACGATAGCTTTTCATTTGCTTCTCTTTCCCCAAACTGTGTTGTTGCTGTGTGTGTAACTGCTCTACTTTTTTCTTTTTTTTATTCTTAGGATTTAATTTTAAACAAAAGATGCTCATTAAATGTTTACTGCCTTTTTTTTATTTGGTTGTTGTTTAGGAGGTCAGGTTGTTTGTCCCCCTCCTAATGTAATTTTTCTTTTTTCTTTTTTCTTTTATTAATAAAGCTTCTCCGTCACACGCACGCGCGCACACACAAAAATCCATGACCGCATAGTTGCCTTTCTCAAAGATGACAATAAAAATGGGCCTGGGCTCAGCCCAGCATAACAGACTGCTGGGCCTTTCTCCAAGCTTTTTTAATCGGGAAAAAAAAGTAGGATCCACTGTTGATAGAGGGCGCCCCAAAAAATCTTTTAGATTCAGAGATCATAGCCGTTGATTTTAATGCCTTTCTGCATATTGGTGGTGGTGGTGTGGTAATGTGTTGGGCGGTGTGGAGCCCACCATGATGTATATGTTTTATATCTATGTCGTCCATCCGTTTATTTTATTCAAGTCATCTTAGGGCACAACCCTAAAAATGAGTAGATATGAAACTCAAGTGGACCATACCACATGCAATAGTGGGAATGATGACACCCAACATTAAAAACTTCTTGAGGCCCACAAAAATTTAGATGAGGTTGATATTTGTATTTTCCCTTAATATAGGTCCGTGTGACCTTATCAAATGGTTAATTGGATGGAAAATAAACATTACGGTGGCCCTTAAGAAGGTTTCAACCGTGGGTGTCATTATCCCCACTATTTCCCTTGGTGTTGTCCACTTCAGCTTCATGTTTGCTTAATGGTGGGCTCCACAATTCCCAACACATTACCACACCACCACAGAAAACACAACAGGTCTATGGCCCAAAAAACACAAGTGGAGCCATTCATTGATGACCCAGACCACACCTTCAATGGGGATTGCCTTGAAAATTATCAAGATAGAAAGCTCCCACGATTCCAATCTTTAGGGTATTGCCCATCTACCATAAGCCTCATAAAATCGACATTCCACCACTCATTAGGCACTAACAATGACTTGGGACAAAAATCATGTACTTCATGTTGTCGAAAATACCTCGACATGATCAATTCGGGCAATGTGAAGCCTCAGAGAAAAAGTCTCAAACAACAAACCCTATGGTCAAAGAAAAAATAAGGAAAAATAAGGATAAAAATTTAAGTAGTTGACAATATAGAAAAACATCATGCTTATTTCTTCTAAACTAAAAATAATAGATATCATAAATACGTGACTTACTTCTTTTCTACTCTTCCTTTATGCACGAAAACTCTCATCAAGTAATATCCTTAGAGAGTATAATCTTAGAGAATATAATTCCCTGGACCCATGTTTAGTGATATAAAGGTTCTATTTCAACACTGAGACCAGGGACCGAGTGCCCATATGGTATGAGTGTGAGAGTGTGTGAGGTGTGGGTGTGTTAACCAGAACCCAAAAAAAAACAGAAAAAAAAGTCCAACCTTTTGGATTCCATCAAATGTCCACCAAATGCATAACTTGCAACCTTGTGGACCACACCACAGGAAACAATGGTAATTGAACTTCAAGCCCCATCATTAAAAACTTCTTGGGGGCACTAAAGTTTTGGATGAAGCTGATATTTATGTTTTCCATTCATCTAGGTGTGTGTGACTTAATCAATAGGTTGGATGGCAAATAAACATTACAAAGGGCCTTAGGAAGTTTTAAATGGTTGGCATTCAATCACCACTATTTTTTGTAGTGTGGTCCACTTGAGATTTGGATCTGCCTCATTTTTAGTCTCATGCCCTAAATTGATCTTAAAAAAATAGATGAACCATAGAGCACCATCCACTAGCCACCACGCTACTAGTAGTTTCAGTAGGCAATCCACCTATCATGAGGACCACCTGTGGAAAAATAAGCCACGTCTCTCATATTTACTGACCCTCAACTAATCATACAAACCCATTCAATATAGGCCATTATGTGGACCAGCTGACCGACATCGACACCGTTCATTTGGTGGGTCCCCTCTGGGTTATAGCATATCCCAAAAATCAGCCATATCCTAAACTCAGGCGGACCATAAGGTCCACACCATATGAAACTATAAGATTTTCTTATACTTAAAACATCTAAAAGCACTTAGTAGGGCCCACCCGATTTTTAGAATGGCCTGAGATTTGGTGCGACCCCTCATCCAAGTGGGAGGCCCACAATAGATAGGCCGGATGTCTGAACCACACCTCATTGGGTCCTCTACACAATTAGGAAGGTTTCAATGGTTGGAAATTCACTCTCAATTGATGTCTGTGGTGTAGCACGTGTAAGTCATGAATTGTCCTGATTTTAGGTTCGTGGCCCACCATGTAAAGGTTCATCAGATTAATGGGGTGGATGTCCAATACACAGGCCTACATGGTAAGCTACCATGAGGTTTACTTTATAGTGCCTTCAATCGTATTTTTAATGGTGGTCCCTGTAAAAATCAAGGGTCGACGCCTTTTCCAACTGTTTTCATTTGGTATGGCCCACTTCATTCACGAATTATCCTAGATTTTTTTTTCTGTGAGCCCAACATGGGATTAAACATATAATGATTGGAGTGGATCCCACACACATATCACAGTGGCCCCGTTAAAAGATGAAGGTTAAGTCGGTGAGGCACTCGTTGGTTCCGAGAAAATTGATACGTTACCGAGAATTAGACGGGAGTAGATCAGGTGTTACCGGGTAACATACCAATAGATGCTTACTTAACCGTGGAACCCACTTTGATATATTTGTTGTATATCTATGCCGTCCATCAGTTTTAACAAATCATTTTAATGGATGGTCCCAGAAATTAAACAGATCCACCTATCAAGTGAGCCCCACCACAGGAAATAGTGAACATTGAACGCCCATCATTAAAACCTTCCTATGGCCCACCGTAATGTTTATTTTCCATCCAACATCCAGCTTATTCATAATCCAACTTATTCATAAGGTCACGCATACCTCGATTAGGAAAAAAATAATATATCAACGGGATCCAGAACTTCCGTCACCCTAACAAGTTTTCAATGGTGGGGTTTAATCCTCACTTTTTTCTGTGGCGTGGTCTACTTTAGGTTTGGATCTCCCTCATTTTTGGCCTCATGTTCTAAAAACATTACGATAAAATAGATGGATGGTGTGGATATAACATATACATCTTGGTGAGGACCATGTAGCTTTGCCACATCAACACATTAGACTTTGTTCCCCTTCTTGCCATCCGAGTCTTTCTCGGAACCAACGCACACCTTTCATCTTTTGATGTGGCTCACCATGATGTTTACATGAGATCAACTCTTTTCATTATATGTATAATTCCATATTAGACGTAGAGCCAAGAAATCATGCTGATCTGTAATTCAAGTGGACCATAGGAAGGGAAACAATTTGGAGGATAAGCTTTTCCGGGGCACTATTTTCTACAGTGTGGTCCCCTTTATTTATGGATGCATCTAATTTTTTGCACCTATGACCATTATGGGGCGACTCATCTAATGGTTGGTGTGGATTTCATCTTAACTCTACTGTGGGTCCCACCCAAGCCATCAAGCCCTTTTGTTCTAGGAAACAACTTTCCTCAAAACAAATTTATTAGCATTAATTACGCAACTAGTTGGACGGTCCAACTAGTTGTGTGTGAGCATTACTCATTTAGAAAACCCTAAATCTCCATTCCATATCCCCTCCTGAGAAATCGTCCGAAATTGGCCAGAACTCGGCCTGAACTCGCCCGATTGCTGACTGGGCGAGTTCGAGTTGAACGTGTTAGCCCGGTGACCGGGCCGGGCTAGGTTTGGATGGTGACCAGGTCAGGCTGGGTTGAGCCCAATTCGACTCGTGTACACCCGTAGCCCCTAACTCTCGTTATGGTAGTAAGAGAGATAACAACATATGCTTTGGTTAGATTACCATTACACATGTAGTCGTGTAAGTAGTAACAGTGGGAGAAAAGCATTGATACTCTGGCTATGTTTGATGGATGATACACATGAAAATATGTCACACAAAAGTAATTCAAACTGTATTGATTGTAGTTAGAACCGGAAGAACCGTAATGTGGCATAGGGCCATCTCTCCATAGCCCATGTGAAAGGTTGATGTTTCAATAGGGTCTACACTGTAAGACTCTTATTAGGTGGGCTACACTTGATTATTAGTTTAGATTTGATTGTTGGATTATTCAGATTGAACAATTCAACAGGCTCCATTACAGTTGTGATCATTGTCAATAGGTTTCAGATTAGATACTTGAACCGTAGTTTTTTATACACAGTTATTAAGCCAAATATAAAAACTTACGGTGTGGAGATCCTAAAGGAGAGAAATGTGATGGGTAAAGTTCTTTAGTCCTGTTTTTCTATAAATAGATATCTTGGTCCTCACCCACATAAAAGAGAAGTTCAATCCCATAGATGGTTAAGGTGAATACAACATTCAAGTGAAAAATGTCTACAGGTAGGGGGCTAGGATCTCCCAGGACATGGTCCATCTATGGTGGGACACGAGATTTCAACAGGACTGAAAAACTCGATCGGGTCATGACTCGATCAGAACTCAAGAAAACCCTGGGTTAACTGGAAGAAACTCAGCGCATGACTTGGACCTCACACAACACGATGTTATTTACATATATCTTTTCTATTTATTAAATATTTAATAATACTGAAAAAAAAAAAAAAACCTCAGAAAAACTCATATTTGTTTTCAAGAAACTCACCTGAGTTTTTGAGTAAACTACACTCAATTAAGCTACAGGTCGAGTTGAGTTGTTGTGATTTTATACTCTGTGTGTGTGTGTGTGTGTGTGAGAGAGAGAGAGAGAGAGAGAGAGAGAGAGAGAGAGAGAGAGAGAAATTACAGTCTAAATGTGGACTGTCAGTGCATTTCTCTTCTTGACCATCCATTTGCAAGCCACAGGTTGAAAGGTTAGGATTGTCCAAGGAGATTTTTGGGGCATGGTCCACCCACCACAGACCCAAGCACACAAATGGCCATTGAAACAAGGGCCCCTTGTATAATTCCTCTGCATCTATAATGAATGTAACTCATGTAAATGTAATAACATTTCTAGCTTCTGATATGAGATACAGTTATCCAATACCCTTTTTTTTTTTTAATCCAAGACAATTATCATGCACTTTTTTTTTTCTTTTTTTTTTTACAATTGAGATTCAGGTTGGCCCCGCAAGGGTTGGCCAAACCTATCATATGGAAAAGGAACAAACAGCAAAATTTACAAAGTGAAAGCAGGAAATGGAATAATCACCTACAACCAAGTTAAAAACTGCACTTAAAATATGCCTTGGGTGGAATGATCACCTACATCCAAGTCATAGATTTACCTTAATATACAAACCATCTCGTGCCTATGAGTCATGTGCAGGACAACCGAATCATGCAAAAGGCAGAATCCACCATGACCCCACCATGAATATCACCTGGCATGAAAATCGGGCCATTCCATACATCAGATGGCCACCTTGTACAAAATAAAAATAAAAATGGATGGCTTGAATCAGAACTGCAAATGTTTCCAATCCAACGTAATTGCTTTGGCTTGTCTAATGAGTCTTGCAACCTGATTTTTGCTTGAGGTGATCTCCATGGGGAGGGCCACCTTTTGAACAGAGGATATGTTATGCAAGACAATTAACCATTTGCTCTAAAAGCTCAAACTGTTAGAGTATGGCGAATCAATCCCTTTATCTCATAGCCCAGGCCCCACATCTCATGGGTTAGGACCTCGGTCGAACCCCTTTCGTGAGCCACAAATCACATGGGCCGCCCACTCCAAGTGTGTCCCCGCATCCCACGGGCTACCCCACTTGAGCCCGGTGTGAAATGCGCATTAATCACCTCTGGTAAGGAGTCTCGAACACGAGACCTCCCCCGTGAACCCCAAATCGCATGGGTCACCCACCTCGAGTATGCCCCTGCATCTAACAGGTGACCCCACTTGAGCCCAGTGTGAAAATGCCCCTGCATTAATCACCTCCGGTGAGGAGTCTCGAACACGAGACCTCCCGCTCTGATACCAATTTGATGCAGGACAATTAACTACTTGCTCTAAAAGCTTGAACTGTTAGAGTATGGCGAATTAATCCCTTTATCTCATAGCCCAAGCCCCACATCTCATGGGTTAGGACCTCAGCCAAACCCCTTTCGTGAGCCCCAAATCACATGGGCCGCCCACTCCAAGTGTGTCGCATCCCACGGGCTACCTAATTGAGCCCGGTGTGAAATGCGCATTAATTACCCCTGGTAAGGAGTCTCGAACACGAGACCTCCCCCGTGCGCCCCAAATCGCATGGGTCACCCACCTTGAGTGTGCCCCTGCATGTAACAGGCGACCCCACTCAAGCCCAGTGTGAAAATGCCCCTGCATTAATATGACCTCTACATGTGAATGATTGGCATGCCAGATGGGTTGTACGTAAGACTAACCTCCGTTCACTTGTAGGTTACCATCACTCTATTCAAGAAAACTACATCTATTTCAACTGCATTTACTATCTTCCATATGCAACAAAGCATTTTGGAGTTTTTGAATAATTCTCTTACATATACATCTCATTTTAGAGATGATACAGGCGACAATCGCTGGTAGGAATGTGTTTGAGAACATACAGTATTGGTACAAGGGTTCGAAGTCAGGCTCCTTAACCCCAGTGAGAAGAAACCCGTATTGCATCCAACTATTGGATTTGGGCCGCTCTGAAGAGGTCTTTCCATTTTTCAGGGTCGCATCCCGGTCCTTCTCCCTGCACAATTATTTTTTCAGTTCAAACCACGGGCAAAGAACGTATAGGGTGCATTTGGATGCTCTATCAAATTGAATTACAATAATTAGTCTCGTATCATGGGAATAACCAGATTGTGATTTCCTTCTAGAGAATTCATTCTAAGGGTCTTCGCTCCAATTGCGATTGCGTTACCTTCAAGCAGGACTTGAAAGGAACATAGCTGCAATTAGAGCGAAAAAACCATCGTTATGCATTGACAGATGGAGAGCACTCCAGTGGTACCAGGCAGATGTGGGGCTCAATGATGTTTTCACGGAATCCAACCCATCCATAAGACGCTTCACCTCAAAAAACCTCCAAAGCTCAAGAATGAGCCCAATCCAAATCTCAAATGGGCCACAACACGGGGAACATATTCAGAGGGAGGTTCACTGCTGATTAGTTTTGGGGGCCCACCGTGTTGTGTATATATAATCAAAGGCCATTCAAACCTTTTATCTGGTCTAGATGGAGGATCGTTGTTTTGTGAATCAAGTGGGGCCCTGTGAAATTCAAGGGTGGGCATTCCCTCCCAGCTTGTACCCTTTTTGTGACCTTAGTTATCAATCGGGCTGAGATTCGAGTGAACCGCTCGAATGCCCTAAACCGGCCCAAAATTCAAGCAATTTGTGAAGCTCAACTTATTAATGTATATCTCTAACCATTTGACACCATTAACCTCAAGGCTCATTGGGATGAGAGTAAATGGAGGTAAATGGTGGTAGTAAATAGGGGTAAATGGCATTTAAAGTGAGTTGGGACGAGAGGAAATGCATGGAAATGAAATGAAACGGGAGTTTTTTCTTACTACTATCTATTCTTTTAAAACTCACAACTCGCACCAACTTACTTATTTTAACTAGTGAAATTCTTGATCTCCGGTGCACATGATCAACCTATTTAAATTTACTTCCCTTCATCTTATTATCTATTAGTGTTATTCCTAAGTTCCTTGAAATAATGCCATTTTCAAGTCCATCCTTCCTCCTCTTGCTACTCATTTGGGTTTAAGCCTAATATTCCATCCCATGAAGCATTGCTGGTCTTATGGTTATCTTATGATGAAGTGTGCTGCTTCGGATCCACCTAGGTGGGTGTATCCTTGATTGTGGGTCCCATTGTGATGTATGTGCCTTACATCCTGTGTCCATTCATTTTGAGAGATTATTTTGGGGTATGGTCCTAAAAATAAGATAATCCAAATCTTATGTGGACTAGTACCATAAGAACCAGTGATTATTGAATACCCACAACTAAAAACTTCATAGAGGCCACCATGTTTATTTGCCATCCAACCTACTGATAAGGTCACTAAGATCTTCATGAAGGGACCAAACAAATATCAGCTTCATCCAAAACTTTTGTGGCCCACAAGAAGTTAAAGGGTCAATAACCACTGTTTTTGTTTGGCTCCTTCATCCAGGTCTTTGTGACATTATCAACAGGTTAGATGGCAAATAAACATAATGGTCCCCAAAAGTTTAATGTTGGGTATTCTATAACCACTAATTCATTTGGTGTGTTCCACCTAAGATTTGGATCTGCTTCATTTTTTGAGACCATAGGCCCAAAATGAGCTGTCAAAACGGATAGACAAGGTGGATGTAAGGAACATACATCATGGTGGGCTCCACAAACAGGATCCATCGAAGCTGTGCCCTCCAATGAGATATCCTCTTAGATTGATTGGTACATGACAAAAGTATGTGGAGAGGAAGTGGATTGCCTCTAGTAGGAAGTTGAACTCACTCCGGCAGCACCAATGAGAAAGTACTATTTGCACGTGTACAGGTGTAGGACCCACTAAAAAGCATCATACGTGTGGTGTACACGTATCACGCTTTTTAATTGATGCTGGATGGAGTGCATCTAAAAAGAGGGCCTAGATTTTATTCTGGTGGGCCCCAAAAAGAGGAGTTAGTAAGATCTATGAACGGGCCTGATCATTTCAGTTGTTGCACAATAATTCTATGCAGTTTACGGGTATTTATGGTGGGCCATGACGTGGTCCACATTCAAGCTATTACAGGGTGGTCCAATCAGTGCCATTCCTGATCTATAGTTCAACCACGTGGTGGCCCACTAGATCAACGGTCCTGATTACCAGAAACATACAATCATTATTAGCTTTTAAGTAACTACCATGTTGTTGCCAAAATGACCAGATTCTTCTATAATGCAAAGTCCAGCGAAGGATTTTGGATGGCATGATCCTGGGTGCATTCATTCAGCTGTGATGAAAGGCCTCCAGCCATCTCAACCCTACACCTATAGATATGGAAGGTACAGATTCTTTATACACTCAATCAAGAAGATGGGCCCCACAAGAATATGATGTGGAAAAGGTGAGCCCATTTTGAAGATCCACTTATCAGGTGGGCCACACCAGCTGATGATCTGACCCAATGCAAGTGTGGCCCACAAGACGAGTGTGGTCAGCCTGATTTTCTCAACGGGTGTTCTTCATGATAGGACCCACACCTGATGCAGGCATGTGACCTAACACGTTATGGGTTAGCAACTCATCTACGTCACATGCCGAATAAACACTGTACACGAGTGAAAAAGCTCGCCTTGGCTTGAAATTGGATTTGGACCGAGTCAGGTTAGTTTTTGGAGCTCGAAAAAATTTCGTGCCGAGTTCGAACTTGGCTAAGCTCAACTCGACTTGAATTGAACCTCGACTCGAACCAACTCGGATCGGTGACTTGGTTATTTTGATATTGACTCTGCTCGCCAAGTGTTCGATGAAATGACTCAACGAAGTGTTTCGGGTGCATACATTTTTCGCAGGATGGGCTGGTGTCGAGGAAGGAATGGATACGAAACAAATCACTACAAAAAAATACACTTTACATTATAAAACAACCCTCGTATCTTGATTTTGAAGCTGCCTGCCGAGTGTTTGATGAAATACCTCTAAATTGTTGTTATTGATGTTTTGCATTATGTGAGAAATTAAAAATGCACTCTATGAAATACCAATCAGGCTCAAGTACCGTGAGTTTGAATTAGGGTTAGCCATTGGCCGAGAGCCGTGGTTCGACTCGTGTACTGTCATCATAATCAGGATCGTACGTGCAAATCATGGCCCCAAGAGGTCATTGAACCAGTAAAACCAGCCGCACTGTTTGTGTGTGTGTATCCATTCATCAGGGGCCATTCCAATACCCAGGTGGGCCACACCAGAAATTGGGCCCGGGCCTGAATTATTTCTCGTTCCAGATTAACGTTGGGGGTAGCACTTGTAAGTGGGCCTTGATGCAACTCTGTATGGATTTCAAAAGAAATACTTCCTAAAACATGGGCCAGGATCATCACATTTTCTAAGTGGCCCCAAATTCAAGCAATGGCCCACATGTGGAAATCAGATCCAAGCCCAAACACTTTATTCACACACATTTTCTATCTGAACTGACCAAAGAATGCTTTTCATGACACAGCGATTCAGCTGGTTGGAGTGACCTGATCAAATTCCGGACCCCACCAGCTGGAGGGTCGGATGAGCTTAGATTCCTTGCATTTGGTGACATGGGAAAGGCCCCACGTGACCCATCCGCAGAGCACTACATTCAGGTGTATTCCTAACTAATCTACATATGCATGTATACGAGAGTCATGCTTACCAGTAAATCTACCTTTGACTTGTATATGTGGGGCCCAATTTTCGGTGATCCACACCATTTATCGGATGCAGCCTATTATGGATTAAGGGTTCCCATGAAATCTTCCTGTTTTGTAGATCCTAACCCTTGAATAAATGGATCTTTTCCATTTAAGGCCTGTTTGGAATGTAAGTTGCTTACCATAAGTTACTTATGACACAAATGATTTATCTTAGTTTCTACTTATTAAGAAAATAAGTATATTTGGTAAACAACATACTTATCGGCTTCTCCTCTCTTTTGCCTTTCTTATACCTCTCTTCAATGACTTAAGAAAAATAGAAAAGCTAAAAAAAAAAAAAATAACTGAAGTGAAGTGCTTTTAAGTAAAAAATGTTACTTAAAATTAATAATCATGAACCAAACTTACTTATCTAAAATAAGTTACTTATCTACTGTTGTAAGTAGAAATAGTAACTTACTTGAGATAAGTAGGTTTGGTTTATAATCAATTATAAATAAATTTTTTACTTAAAGTTATTTAATTACTTCAAATTAATAAGTAGAAATCAAGATAAACCACTTGAGGCATAAGTAACTTATCTTAATTAACCACCTTAATGAGAAGGGCAGTTGTACTTTTTCTCTCAACCATGTACTTGTTTGTAAATCCAAGTCTGGTAAGTTAGTTATTTATGCAAAACCACGTAAAGTATACCCTAAGTTATATTTGCATAAATTGATGGAAGGAAAAATTTACACGGCGGCCCACCATATTGGAATAGTCCATCTTACTCTCCACATGATCTTGAATGGTCTAATTGCTGCCCTCCATCTTGGAAGGGTCTAGATCGCTGTTCATTTACCTTTGAACAATCCATATAGCTGTCACCAACTTTCACATGCTCCAAATTACTATGTACTGTTAAACAGTCTAAATGGCCTTCTCTAGCACTTAGAGTTGTTTAGATCACTGTTCACTTTTACTTTAGAATGGTCCAAATTGCTGTCTACAATTACCACTTTTTAACAACATTTTCATCATTTTTATAGAAGGGAAAGTGATAAAATAAAGAAACCTTTCAAAATGTTGGTGATTATATCTAAAGAAAATTTCTTGATGGTTTTATCTAATTAAGTAAAAAAATGGATGGCATTTCATTAAAAATTTCCCTTTTAAATATTAGGGTAAAAATATGACAGCAGAAAAACCGTGTCTTATTCGACTCAAATTACTTTTGCGCAAGTAAAGCCTATGAAATGGGTCCTTACTCTTGCTCCGGTGGTAGACTTTGAGGAGTTTCAACACCTGGTCAAGGGTTCAAGTATCCATAGGTAGTGAAATCCTACTACGGTGTGAGGGTGTGTAAAAAAAAAAAAAAGAGTAAAGTTTTTGAATTTTAAAACAATGAGAGACGTGAACATGTGTATTCATGCATGCATATACACTCTTTTAGTTGAACGCTTGGGTTGGTTCGTTGCAATTGTGTAGATGGGTTCTCTCTTGGTGGTGAAATTTCAGACGAGAAAACCATGAAAAATTCATTTATAGTTACTGTACTCAATTTACCTGTGCACCAACTCAATTAGTTTTTGAGTTTTGAAAATATGAGACATGCATACATGCATGCATGAATGTATATATGATTATTAGCTAGGTTTTAACGATTGGCTTGGTTGATTTCACGCGTGTAGCCCGGGTCGCTCTCGGTGGTGAAAGCTTTGCCAGATGAAATTGAATCTGGAAATGTCGACTCGATATTCCACATTGGGGATATAAGCTACGCAACAGGTTTCTCGGTGGAATGGGATTATTTCTTACAACTCATCACACCAGTTGCCTCCCAAGTCTCTTACATGACTGCCATTGGTAACCATGAGAGGTAACCTCTTTCATTGGCACTCTCAGAAAAGT
The DNA here is from genome assembly GCF_029962835.1 of Magnolia sinica. Lineage (NCBI taxonomy): Eukaryota > Viridiplantae > Streptophyta > Magnoliopsida > Magnoliales > Magnoliaceae > Magnolia > Magnolia sinica. The sequence goes on from NC_080579.1 coordinate 2,314,738, forward strand.
AATTTGCAAATTTTCTTTTTGAATTTTTAGAGCTTAATTGGAAGCTTAGAAAGTATTTGGGTGGAAAATACTTATCAAGAAAATGACATCTTCTTTTGATTAAGAGTTCAGTCTTCGGTGGAAAACATTTTTCAAGAATATGTTTTCATGAAAAAAAAAATCAAGTTTTAGAAACTTTTCCAAAACATGAAAGGATAATGAAAAAGATTATTGTCTTCCTCAAGTAATTAAAACCTTGAATTCATAAGAACATTTTCTTGAATCCATAAGAAAAAAAATCCCTATATCACCCACCAGCAAGTTAGGTTGTAGAATAGTTGTAACTTTGAAAATATTATGCTCCATCATTAAAAATGACCCATATACTAATCACCCAGGAAACACCATTTGAATTAATAGGCACCCAATTATCTAACTCAACATACATGCGCAACCTATTTAGTGAGTAGATCAACCTGATTTTTTAGAAGGGGGATTTCCATATAACACTTGATTGCCCATATAAGTGACATGTTGGCAAAAATGATGGTATTGTGCCATTGTTGTGGTGTTATTTGTTGCATAAAACTCTCACATACAATAAATGCAAGCAAAGCAAAGAAAATTATAAAATAATAAGGTATAAGAGGTATAGATATTTTTGTGATTTAACCATTTACTTATATTCACTAATTAAGATTGTTGACATTTCTTTTTCACTAAAATAAAAAAATCAAAAGAATTTTCTGAATGATATTATGTGTTGCAAAAAAACCCCCATACATACAAGAGATGCAAGCAAAACAAGGTCATAAAAAATAAAAATTAAAAAATTAAAAAAAAAAAAGAGCATAAAATAATAACAAAAGATAAAAAGTATAAATATTTATGTAATTTCACAATTTACCTACATTCATGGATTAGAAATATTGAGCTTTTTTTTTTCCACTAAAATATGAGATATTAAAGAATGGCATTTATTGCATAAAAAACTCCCGCATACAATAAATATAAGCAAAATAAAGTTATTAAAGAAGAGTGTAAAATAATAATAAAAGATAAGAGGTATAGATATTTACTTGATTTGGCTATTTGCCCATATCCATGAATTAAGAATACTATCTTTCTTTTCCACTAAAAGAAAAGAAATCAAAAATATTTCCTACGTCTATCAGACATCAACCTTTCTCTTTTACCTACAACGGGTCTTGCCTTCTTGTGTCGGATAAGAAATAATAAAACACTTATGTATGTACAGAGATTATGAAGACTCGGGATCGGTGTATATAACTCCAGATTTAGGTGGGGAGTGCGGCGTCCCTTATGAAACTTATTTTCAGATGCCTATACCTGCCAAGGATAAACCATGGTACTCAATCGAACAAGCGAGTGTTCACTTCACTGTAATTTCGACAGAACATGCTTGGAGTGAGGGTTCCGAACAGGTACATTACACATTTTAATTACACTTTATCCCTATAACCATAACTTTTTCCCTGCGCACAACATTCTTATACATCCATAGCATGCTAAGCTTACCATGTGGCCCATTTTTCTTTCCACCAATGTGCCAAAAAATGTTACCTTGTGTCAGCCTTCTTGAAGATCACCTAAGCCCAATAGCTACAGGGGCGAACCATTAGGCTGAAGGGGGCTTGTAACTCGTTCTTCAATTTTAAGATCTTTAGATTCGTAGAACTTCTTGAAAAAATGAGGGGGCACGACATAGAAATTAATGGGCTATATCTTATCCAATTTAAAGGGTTGACCCACCTGATGAGCTAATCATGTGATTTTTTGTACCAGGTGATAGTCATGATGGGGGCCATCTTTTACATGGCCCAATAAATAATATTTAGCATGGTGACTTAGCATGCTACAATTGCATGTGATCATTCCTCTCTCTCAAACTAATTATTGATTTTATTTTTTATTTTCATTATTTACAGTATGATTGGATGAAGAAGGACTTGGGAGCCGTTGATCGATCAAGGACACCTTGGGTCATTTTCATGGGGTAATCTGATCAATAGCTATTTCTTCAGTTTTCCAAAAGCTAATGCCTATCTCATCAAACAATGATATAAAAATACACATAATATTGGTCCAAAGCCATTGAGAAGGGAGGTGGACCACTAAACTTACAGTAAATATTACCTTTCTAGCCGTCCATTTGTTTTTGTATGGTATGGCCCACCTAAGGTGTGAAATAAGCTGGCTTTTAGACCAGAAGATCTAAACAGTGTATCCCAACTGATGGAAAGATTTGATTTAAAAAAAAAAAAATCCCCTCTCAGAAAATGAATTTTTATTAGGGGTGTAAGTGGGCGAGGCCGGACCGGGCCCATCTGAAGCTGAAAGGCCATGGGCTCTCAATAGAAATTAGTAGGGCTGTCAACGAGCCGGGCCTGGAGTAGGTCTCGGCCCATTTTGAACTATTTTCGGCCGACCCTATTCAAAATTCTTAATTTAAGACCCAAGCGCAGCCCATTAACACCCCTAGAAATGAGTTCCGAAGCAGAACTAATTGAGCTGGGCCTTGACTTTGTTTATAGGCAGCCTTCCCACACACACTTTTACATACACCACTTGTGCCGACATGGCAAGTGTATGTGGGACATCTCAGTCGTACATAAGGTGGCCCGAACAATGGAGATGACCATGAGCAAATATCTGACCAGTTTAAGCACCAGGTGGGCCACACCTATACTAAAATAATGGACGGTAGGGAAATGGATACGCGATTATCTACTGTAGTGGGACCCAATTTTCGTGTAGACCCCTTAATTTCCCATCAATATTATCTAGAATTGGGTTATTTATTATAGATGAACAGTATCTTTGTTTCAATGGATAGATTTGGTAGAGTGGTTTTTTGTTTCAATGCCTCGTGGGTAGCTGGTTGTAGAACTTTTGCCCATCCAACATTTGAAAGCTGACCCCAAAATCAAATTGCTGGGTGAAGGCTAAGATGACATTATGATGTCCACATCGACATATTGTATCATTTCTTATTTATGGTAGGGCTATGTCAGAATTAATGTTTGTGTGACAATGCAACTCTTCCTGCCAGATTTATTATATTGCTTACAGTATTTTGACTATCTATTATTTTCTTAAGACTATTCATATTGGTATTACACGGTATCCTACTAGGCCTTATTTTATGATAAGATACCCTACATTACATACACTCATACATACATACAACATGTACGTGTGTGCATGCGTGCGTGTTTTTCGTAATTCTTTTTCTACTTATGCTCAGTGCTTGTCACATCTCTTTTCCTGCTTATGCTGAGAAGACATCATTAGTTTCAAGCCAAACAGTTATTCCCTCCAAATGATTGTGAGGCTGAGTGATCTGATCATGTGAACAAGAGTTCCCTTAATCTTGCTTCAGACACCTTCATCTTCTTGCATAAATTATATCTTGTAAGAAAAGACTAGAGGATGTTTACTAAGATCTGCATCTGAAAAGTAATATGCAAATGCATCCACAAAGGCTCTTGGTTTGGCTAGATTCCAGTTCTTAATGCATGTATTTGCTATCCTGCTATTAATGTGTAGGGGCATTTCCTCTTAGGTTCAATTTCCAAAGCACTGGATGGTGGCATTTCCTTCTTTCCCCCCATCTTTTATTATTTAAAGTAGAAACTAGGTTTTAAGATTTTGTACTGACGGTGAATAGAAAATGTATATTCTAATTTATCTTGTATTCAGATAATATGTTGATGGCAATATCAAAATTCTCTGCAGGTTTTGGATGTTTTACTCTCCGAGTACGAAACGTCATCTCATGGGCCAGGAAAATGGCAGAAATTGGCCACTTTTCTACAACAAAGGTTTGTTTCATGATTCCCTAGACTGGTTTGCATCTCAGTTGTTTTTTTATGCGGCCTCAAAAGTTATTATTATTTTCCGCAACTTGGAGGGGCCAATATTCGACCTTATCAAGAAGCAGCTAGACCAAATTGGATCAGAGAGGAGTGCCCTGATGTTGAAATGCCACTCGAATGAAGACAAATTGGGATTGCTTAGCAAGCAACTGGAGGCGAATGAGAAGTACAAAGCTACTATTTGAGGCGTTATGAGGAAGCTATCAACGACAAGAAGAAAATCGCGGAAGATTATACAAGCCGCATAGCTAATTTGCAGAGCCAGTGCAGCTCACTCAAGGAAAGGTGCTCGAGTTTAGTGAAAGCTCTAGATTCTGCTAGGCTGGAATCATCGGACTGGAAAAGGAAATATGAACAGAACTTCTCGAGGCAGAAGGCTGAAGAAGATCAGGCCAATGCGGAGATAACAGCTCTGAAGTCCAGAAGCAGTGCTGCCGAAGCGAACAAGCTAACTCTGCCCAGGTGGAAGCGTCAGAGTGGAAGAGAAAGTATGACATTGCTGTCAGAGAAGCCAAAGCAGCGCTTGAGAAGGCAGCTACAATACAGGAACGCTATAATAAGGACACACAGCGGAGGGAGGATGCTCTGAGGACAGAATTCTCGGAAAGTTTGGCTGAAAAGGTGATAGTACATTGCCCTTTCTATTTTTAACTTTTCTGTCTTTTTTCACAGAATGTTGGTCCCTGAAAAGTATTTCTAAATTTATTTTTGATGTGAATGACTGGAAGATGAAATTAAAGATAAGCAGGCAAAAATCGAACAAGCTGAGAATCATCTAATGAGTTTGCGTTTGGAGCTGAAGGTAAGCTCACATTTTCTGAGACTAGCTTCCTTTTCAAAGTATAAGTGTGGCCTGCCTGCCGAATGGTCTGGCCTGATTTTTGGGCCAGTTATATGGGTCAATATCCCGCATATCGCCATGCATAGTGGTGTATGTGGGCTTATCAAACCTGTGTGTTATTATTATTATTGTTGTTATTGCTGATGGTGGTGATCAAAGTGATGGTGGTAAATGCTTGCAGGCTGCCGAGTCGAAACTGAAGAACTATGACTTGGAAGCTTCGACCTTAAAACTTGAAATCAAGGATTTGAGCGAGAGGTTAGATTCTGCTAAGGCCACAGCTCAATCATACGAGAGAGAAGCAAGGATAATGGAACAAGAAAAGACTCACCTGGAGCAGAAGTATCAATCCGAGTTCAAAAGGTTCAAGGAAGCAGATGAAAGGTGCCGGGCTGCAGAAAATGAAGCAAAAAGAGCGGTTTATTTGGCTGATAAAGCTCAGGAGGAGGCAGCACTTGCTCAAAGTGAAAAGAGCGAAGTTCAGCGACTGGTGAGGGAAAGATTAACCCAAATCGAGAGAGCTCACGGGCAAGTTGAAAGCCTTGAAAGACGGAAAGCTGACCTGATAGATGAGGTCGAACGTTTGTGCCGCCTTGAAATGCATGTTGTGTCCAAGGTTGAATTTCTAGAAAAGCAGGTCGAAGAAAGAGAGAGAAATTGAATCACTGCTTGAGTCGAACCCTCAAACCTCTGCAATGTGTTTGGACGGATTGCATCAGTGTGCTGTCTGGTGAACTGGTGTTAAAATCTCACCTTGTTTTTTTCGAGCTTATTACAACTATTTTAAGTATAAATACTAATGGTGGAACTTTTTTAATTCACGAATTATTAAAAATTAAGTTGGGTCATGACTTTGAGTGAACCTGAACTGGCTGATCATCTGAATTGAGCCAAAATTTCAAGTTTTTGAACTATATTTTTACCGTAATGGATGTTGGGTGAGAGCGTTTGTGTCCTTTCTAGATTTTGAATGACTTGATGGACAGTCCTTGTTGGTTGGTATACCCTCACTTTTGGATTATGGATATACAAGCACAGTTTCTAAAGTAGTGTGGTTGCTCTTGAAAGCTTCTTACAAATCCAATTGCTGTACGGATCAATATGGTTGTGATGTACATTTGTCACCAGCTCTTGTTGAAGAAAAGAAGTGCTGTGACACTCTTAAAATACGAATGCATCAGACTGTGCCATACATGAGTAGAACAATGCAGGATTATCAGCTATTCCTGAATTAGCATCACCCTCATCGTGGGTTGGTTACAGGTCTTCAGATGAGCAACTTCTTTCTAGCAGTCTTCCACAGAGACCCAGATTACTCGCATAGCTATCCTCATCCCAATCCTTATTGATTATCTTCCTCTCACCCCTTTTTTTGTTTGTCCACTAATGAATCTAAATAAATGAGTTCCGATAGAACTGGAAAATCAAATAACAAATAAATGGTAATCTTTGACGAAGAGGATCAAGAATCATTATTATTTCCACACAAGAAAAGGGTGGAAAATTCCTTTTCTTGTGAAGATTAGGAAGACGAGTAATCCCTCTTAGAATCATTTGTTCCCTTCATTTATCAATGTGCTGAATTGCCCTTGAAATCCGGTAGTCTGCTAGAGAAAATCCTGTAGTCTGCTAGAGAGGTTGTTGATGACAGTTTTAAAAAGAGAGAAATGCCCATCTCAATAGACCGCATGGTTACTATCCATTGAATTGCATGTGGGGCAAGGTGTTACGTCCATTTGACATCTGAGCCATTGAAGAGGTCGGCTCCACCTAAAAAATCATCATCTGGGCCAAAATGTAGAAAATGGTAGACTCTCTTGAATGTATTTTTCATACTGATTGCTGGACTTTCTTTTATTGTACATGATCATAATCGTCCATTTTGCATGTCATTGAGAGGAAAGAGAAGGCTGCCTTTCTGGTTGTGAATTTTTATAGAGGACTATTTACAGTGCTGTGACCTTATGGACGGTCCAGTTTGATCATTTTCGAATGTTGGATGGGAAAAGGTCCTATTCTCCATAAAACACTAAACAATGACAAGGTGCCCACTGAGCAAACCGATGGCATTAATCTAAATTGAAAATCTAGCAGACCCACTATCCATCCTTAGTTTCAACCGTCCGTTTTTAGGCTTTGGTGGGCCAACATGATCACACATCAGATATAAACTCCCTTGAAGAAATTGGATTGCATACTGAGTAACTCAGTTAGCTCTTATCTTACTAAGTACACTCAGTTGGGCCCACTGAATGTATTTGGTTTATCCAGGCCGTCCATCTATTTTTCCCGATCATTTTAGTGGTTGAACCCCAAATTGAAGCATATCCAAAGCTCAAGTAAACCATACCATAGGAAACAGTGGGAATAATGATTTCCACTGTTGAAACCTTCCCATTGCCTACAGTGATGTTTATTTGTAATCCAACCTGTTCATAAGATCACAGAGACATGTATGAAAGTAAAACACAAATATCAGCTTGATCCAAAACTTCTGTGGCCTACAAGATTTGTTCGATGGTAGATGTTCAATTCATACTGTTTCCTTTGGTGTGGTCCACTTGAGTTTTGTAAATACTTCACTTTTGAGCTCATGCAATAAAATTATCTGTTAAAATGGATGGACGGAGTGGATAAAATACATATATCACGGTGGGCCCCACACATTTTACTCAGTACGCAATCCTCTTCCTCTCTTAACAAGCACATCGATGGTGGGCCCATCAGTGTGAATGCATGGAGTTGATTTTTGAATTTTGAGTGGGCTGTGAGTCACGAGATTCCATGTGTCGGATATCTTTGAAAAAAAGTAGCTTTGGATGCCTCTTTTATCCCATCATATACGCATCTTTCTCCATTTGTGGGTCCCTGACATTTTACCACTTCACGGGCAGTTCTTGGATGAGTGTACTGTGATATGTTCAGGATTGCCAGAATCGGGATATTTGGAGACTCCAATCTATCAATCTGAACCGTTCACTAGATCCAGAACATAGTTTTAGGGGCTACAATTAAAATTGGCACTGAGCAGATGGTTGAAGCATTCCGTAAGTTTTCCTTCCCTTACAAAGCTGTTTATTTTCTAAGCCGTGGATGGAATGGATGGGATTGGCTGATAAAAGGAGTGCTGTAAAATAATAAGCCATCCATCATGGTCTCTAACAAATGGATGGTTCAGATTGTTAGTTAGACTAATTTATGTGCAAACAATCTGAACCGTTAATTTTATAAGGTACTGATTGGATGCCTGGATTTTTGGTTGTCTTTTCTTCTCTTCATTTGCATCTTTCACTACTCTCTCCTTCTCTCTCTTCCATATCTTCAGAATCCTTCCCATTTCCTACTTCAATACCTATTTGAACTCAAATTCCTCCCTTCTTCCCATCTACATACCAAAACAACTCTCTCCCTCTGTCTCTCTTCCATATCATCGAAGTCCTTCCTATTTCCTATTTCTATACCTATTGGAAGTCAAATTCCTCCCTTCTTCCCATCTACATACCAAAACAAGGAGAAAGAAATCATGGTTGATTCACTCATCTCCATTTCACTGGAGAAGTTGAAGACCGTACTTCAAGATGAGGTGGTTTTGTTGGTGGGTGTCACCAACGAGATCAAAAAGCTTTCCAGTACGTTCACCTTGCTCCAAGCTGTGCTTAAAGATGCTGAAACTCGGCGACTGAAGGACGAAGCTGTGAAGAAGTGGTTGGAGAATCTCAAAGACGTGGCCTACGATGTGGATGACATACTAGATGAGTGGACGACAGATGCTCTCAGACGACAAGCTCCAGGTGAAGGTGATGGCTCCTGTTACAGCTTCCTTGTTACTTGCTACCTCTCCTGTGTTACTTTCTTCAATCATGTCATGTTATGCCACAAAATTGGGAGTAGGATAAAGGAGGTGAGGGGTAGATTAGATGATATTGAAAAAGAGAAGATCCAATTTAATTTTATTACGAGGGGGGTGGATAGTGAAGTTAGGGAGGGTGAGATAGGAGACCGAGAGACAAGCTCCCTACCTGACCCGTTCATTGTTGGGAGGGAAGATGTAAAACAAAATGTCATAGACTTGTTGCTGGGGGGGAGTAGTAGAGAGGTAAATGAGGTGCCCTTCGTCATTTCTATCGTTGGAATGGGGGGCTTGGGCAAGACCACCCTTGCTCAACTCATTTACAACGATGAAAATGTTGAGAAGCATTTCGACATGAGATTGTGGGTATGTGTTTCTGAAGATTTTGATGTCAAACGTATTACGAAATTAATCATAGAATCTGCAGATGAGTCTAGTTGTGAGGATCTAAGCCTGGCCCTGTTGCAAAGTCGTCTCAGCCAAAAGTTGCAAGCAAAGCGATTCTTGCTTGTGCTTGACGATGTTTGGAGGCACGATAGCGAGAAGTGGGACAAGCTGATACGGCCCTTCCAAGCTGGTGCACCCGGGAGTCGAATCATTGTAACCACTCGTTTGGAAGATGTTGCATCGAGGATGGGAAGTACTGATCACATGCAGAAACTGGGTGTTTTATCTCATGATGATTGCTGGTTAGTGTTCAGTTGCAAAGCGCTTGAGCATCGGAGTGCAGAAGAGCGTTTGGATTTGGAAGAGATTGGAAGGCAAATCGTAAACAGGTGTGGAGGGGTGCCTCTCGCAGCAAAGACGATAGGGAGTGCCATGTGCTCGAGAAAGACGAGAAGGCAGTGGGAGCTTGTGTTGGAAAGCGAGATATGGAACTCAGGTGATATCTTGGGAGGTATTTTACCGGCTTTGTTACTAAGCTACCATGATTTACCTCCAGCTATGAAGCAGTGCTTTGCGTACTGCTCTATTTTCCCGAAAGATTGGGAGATAGAGAGGGATAGGATAGTCAAGCTATGGGTGGCACAAGGTTTCATCTACTCCAAGGGAAGTCAAGACATGGAGGAAATTGGTGGACTGTATTTTGATGATTTACTAAGACGCTCGTTGCTCCAAGATGCAAAACTCGATCATGACGGTAACATAAGGCGGTGCAAGATGCATGATTTAGTTCATGATCTTGCACAATCTGTTGCAGGAAGTGAGTGTTCAGTGGTGGAGATGAGAAAGCAATCCTCATTGAACCTAAATAATCTCCGCCATTTGTTTTTATTTGACAGTGATGACACAGGTGACAGAGATGATGAAGTTGACAGTGATGACGCAGGTGACAGAGATTGGGCCACCTTGTATAAGGCACAAAAGCTGCGGACGTTGCTACGTTACTCAAGAATCTCCGGGGTGCCAAACAACTTATTTCATCATTTCAGGCACCTCAGGGCATTGGACTTGAGTCTCACTAGCATTCAGATTTTGCCTCGAACACTGGGAAAATTGAAGCACTTGAGATATCTTGATTTATCAGAGACAGAGATCGAGGAGTTGCCAGAGGAGGTGAGTAATTGTAGAACTTTACAGACCTTGAAACTCAATTACTGTGATCGGCTAAGAAAACTGCCTAGAGGGATGGGGAAAATGATTGGCCTGAGACATGTAGAATTAGAAGGCATTAATGAGTTGAAGTACTTACCGCAGGGCATAGGGAAACTAAGTAGCCTTCGGACATTAACAAAGTTCATAGTGGGGGGTGACGATGAAGGATGTAAATGGGGAGAACTGAAACACCTCAATCATCTTCAAGGAAGTCTTCAAATTATTTGCTGGGAAAATGTGAGGAGCAGAGACGAAGCTAAAGAGGCAGAACTAAATAAGAAGCAGTACCTTCGTACTCTAACCTTCAAATACAACACCACGGATGATGAAGCGTTGGGTGATGATGAGCAGAAGAGAACAGAGGAGGTTCTTGAAATCCTGCAGCCCCACACAAACTTGAAAGAGTTGGGAATATGGAGCTACGGAGATTCCAAGCTTCCCAAGTGGACAGAGGATCCGTTTTTCTCCAATCTAGTCAACGTGACGCTCCGGGAATGTAACAAGTGTAAACAATTGCCAGGTCTTGGGAAACTACCATCCCTTAAATACCTTGATATTGAACGAATGGTTGAGGTGAGAAAGGTGGGTGGTGAGTTTAGTGGGGATGATAAAAATGATGGAAGTGGTGGTGGTGTTGTCTCATTCCCAAAGCTGGAGAGCCTCTCCTTCAACAGAATGACAAATTGGGAAGAGTGGGAATTGAGAGGTCGAGATGATGGAGAGGTTATGCCATCAGTCCTGGAATTACAAATAGAATCCTGCCAAAAGCTAAAGGCGTTGCCCAGCAACCTTCCACCGCTCCTCCAGAAGCTGACTTTGTTTGCAAGTGATGTTGGAATGTCATCCGGTGTGCCCTTACCCGTCCTCCCCAACCTTAACCATTTGGCAATTTTGAACTGTCAAGAGCTGACATCGTTCCCATGTGGTTGGTTGGGACAACTCAAAGCCCTCCAAGCTCTGGAGATCGGGTGGTGTCCAGAGTTGACATCTCTACCAGAGGAGTTGCAACACCTCACCATGCTTCAAAAACTGAATATATGGGAATGTCCAGTCTTAGAAGAACGCTGCCGAGAAGGAGGAGAAGATCGCTACAAGATTGCACACATCCCCAATATCACATTGGGTCGCCGATAAGAGGAGTTGGAGAGAGAAATCAACGATAGCTTTTCATTTGCTTCTCTTTCCCCAAACTGTGTTGTTGCTGTGTGTGTAACTGCTCTACTTTTTTTTTTTTCTTAGGATTTAATTTTAAACAAAAGATGTTTATTAAATGTTTACTGCCTTTTTTTTATTTGTTTGTTGTTTAGGAGGTCAGGTTGTTTGTCCCCCTCCTTCTTATGTAATTTTTCTTTTTTCTTTTTTCTTTTATTAATAAAGCTTCTCCGTCACACGCACGCGCGCACACACAAAAATCCATGACCGCATAGTTGCCTTTCTCAAAGATGACAATAAAAATGGACCTGGGCTCAGCCCAGCATAACAGACAGCAGGGCCTTTCTCCAAGCTTTTTTAATCGGGAAAAAATAGTAGGATCCACTGTTGATAGAAGGCGCCCCAAAAAATCTTTTAGATTCAGAGATCATAGCCGTTGATTTTAATGCCTTTCTGCATATTGGTGGTGGTGGTGTGGTAATGTGTTTGGCGGTGTGGAGCCCACCATGATGTATATGTTTTATATCTATGTCGTCCATCCGTTTATTTTATTCAAGTCATCTTAGGGCACAACCCTAAAAATGAGTAGATATGAAACTCAAGTGGACCATACTACACGCAATAGTGGGAATGATGACACCCAACATTAAAAACTTCTTGAGGCCCACAAAAATTTAGATGAGGTTGATATTTGTATTTTCCCTTAAATGGTTAATTGGATGGAAAATAAACATTACGGTGGCCATTAAGAAGGTCCATTAAGAAGGTTTCAACCGTGGGTGTCATTATCCTTTGGTGTTGTCCACTTGAGCTTCATATCTGCTTCATGGTGGGCTCCACAATTCCCAACACATCACCACACCACCACAGAAAACACAACTGTTCTATGGCCCAAAAAACACAAGTGGAGCCATTCATTGACGACCCAGACCACACCTTCAATGGGGATTGCCTTGAAAATTATCCTGATAGAAAGCTCCCACGATTCCAATCTTTAGGGTATTGCCCATCTACCATAAGCCTCATAAAATCGACATTCCACAACTCATTAGGCACTAACGATGACTTGGGACAAAATTCATGAGCACGTCTCTCATATTTACTAACCCTCAACTAATCATACATACCCATTCAATATAGGCCATTATGTGGACCAGCTGATGGACATCGACACCGTTCATTTGGTGGGTCCCCTCTGGGTTATAGCATATCTCAAAAATCAGCCATATCCTAAACTCAAGTGGGCCATAAGGTCCACACCATATGAAACTATAAGATTTTCTTATACTTAAAACATCTAAAAGCACTTAGTAGGGCCCACCCGATTTTTAGAATGGCCTGAGATTTGGTGCGACCCCTCATCCAAGTGGGAGGCCTACAATAGATAGGCCGGATGTCTGAACCACATCTCATTGGGTCCTCTACACAATTAGGAAGGTTTCAATGGTTGGAAATTCACTCTCAATTGATGTCTGTGGTGTAGCACGTCTAAGTCATGAATTGCCCTGATTTTAGGTTCATGGCCCACCATGGAAAGGTTCATCAGATTAATGGGGTGGATGTCCAATACACAGGCTTACATGGTAAGCTACCATGAGGTTTACTTTATAGTGCCTTCAATCATATTTTTAATGGTGGTCCCTGTAAAAATCAAGGGTCAACGCCTTTCCCAATTGTTTTCATTTGGTATGGCCCACTTCATTCACGAATTAGCTTAGATTTTTTTATGTGGGCCCAACATGGGATTAAACATATAATGATCGGAGTGGATCCCACACACATATCACAGTGGCCCCCTTAAAAGATGAAAGGTTGAAGTCGGTGAGGCACTTGTTGTTTCCGAGAAAAGTAGATCAGGTGTTACCCGGCTAAGATACCAATAGGTGCTTCCTTAAACTTGGGACCCACTTTGATATATTTGTTGTATATCCACGCCGTCCATTAGTTTTAACAAATCATTTTAATGGATGGTCCCAGAAATTAAATAGATCCACCTATCAAGTGAGCCTTACCACAGGAAATAGTGAACATTGAACGCCCATCATTAAAACCTTCCTATGGCCCACCGTAATGTTTATTTTCCATCCAACATCCAGCTTATTCATAATCCAACTTATTCATAAGGTCACGCAGACCTGGATTAGGAAAAAGAAAATATATCAACGTGATCCAGAACTTCCATCACCCTAACAAGTTTTCAATGGTGGGGGTTTAATCCTCACTTTTTTCTGTGGCGTGGTCTACCTTAGCTCTGGATCTCCCTCATTTTTGACCTCATGCCCTAAAAATGTTCCAATAAAATAGATGGATGGTGTGGATATAACATATACATCATGGTGAGAACCATGTAGCTTTGCAACATCAACACATTCTGCTGTGTGTTCCCTGCCTTGCCATCCGAGTCTTTCTCGGAACCAACGCACACCTTTCCTCTTTTGATGTGGCTCACCAAGATGTTTACGTGAGATCCACTCCTTTCATTATATGTATAATTCCATATTAGACCTAGAACCAGGAAATCACACTGATCTGTAATTCAAGTGGACCATAGGAAGGGAAACAATTTGGGGGATTAGCTTTTCCAGGGCACTATTTTCTACCGTGTGGCTTTATTTATGGATGCATCTGATTTTTTGCACCTATGACCATTATGGGGCGACTCATCTGATGGTTGGTGTGGATTTCATCTTAACTCTACTGTGGGTCCCACCCAAGCCATAAAGTCCTTTTCCTCTAGGAAACAACTTTACCCTAAACAAATTTATTAGCATTAATTACGCAACTAGTTGGACGGTCCAACTAGTTGTGTGTGAGCATTACTCTTTTAGAAAACCCTAAATCTCCATTCCATATCTCCTTTTGAGAAATCGTGCGAAACTGGCTCTTCCCATGAACTTGGTGTAAGGTCCAAAACTGGCCTGAACTTGCCCGATTGCTAACTGGGCCGAGTTTGGGCTGAACGTGTTGGCCCGGTGACTGGGTCGGGCTGGGTTTGGATGGTGACCAGGCCAGGCCAGGTTGAGCCCAGTTCGACTCGGATCAACTCGTGTACACCCCTAGCTCTAGTTATGGTAGTAAGAGAGATAACAACATATGCTTTGGTTAGATTACCATTACACATGTAGTCGTGTAAGTAGTAACAGTGAGAGAAAAGCATTGATACTCTGGCTATGTTTGATGGATGATACACATGAAAATAAGTCACACAAAAGTAATTCAAACTGTATTGATTGTGGGTAGAATCGGAAGAACTTTAATGTGGCATAGGGCCATCTCTCCATAGCCCATGTGAAAGGTTGATGTTTCAATAGGGTCTACACTGTAAGACTCTTATTAGGTGGGCTACACTTGATTACCAGTTTAGATTTGATTGTTGGATTATTCAGATTGAACAATTCAATGGGCTCCATTACAGTTGTGATCATTGTCAATAAGTTTCAGATTAGATACTTAAACCGTAGTCGTTATACACAGTTATTAAGCCGAATATAAAAACTTACGGTGTGGAGATCCTAAAGGAGAGAAATGTGATGGGTAAAGTTCTTTAGTCCTCTTTTTCTATAAATAGATATCTTGGTCCTCACCCACACAAAAGAGAACTTCAATCCCATAGATGGTTAAGGTGAATACAACATTCAAGTGAAAAATGTCTACAGGTAGGGGGCTAGGATCTCCCAGGACATGGTCCATCCATGGTGGGACACGAGATTTCAACAGGACTGAAAAACTCGATCGGGTCATGACTCGATCAGAACTCAAGAAAACCCTGGCTTAACTGGAAGAAACTCAGCACGACTTGGACCTCACACAACACGACGTTATTTACATATATCTTTTCTATTTATTAAATATTTAATAATACTGAAAAAAAAAAACTCAGAAAAACTCATATGAGTTTTCAAGAAACTCACCTGAGTTTTTGAGTAAACTACACTCAATTAAGCTACAGGTCGAGTTGAGTTGTTGTGATTTTATATTGTGTGTGTGCGCGCGTGAGAGAGAGAGAGAGAGAGAGAGAGAGAGAGAGAAATTACAGTCTAAATGTGGACTGTCAGTGCATTTCTCTTCTTGACCATCCATTTGCAAGCCACAAGTTGAAAGGTTAGGATTGTCCAAGGAGATTTTTGGGGCATGGTCCACCCACCACAGACCCAAGCACACAAATGGCCATTGAAACAAGGGCCACCACAGACCCAAGCACACAAATGGCCATTGAAACAAGGGCCCCTTGTATAATTCCTCTGCATCTATAATGAATGTAACTCATGTAAATGTAATAACATTTCTAGCTTCTGATATGAGATACAGTTATCCGATACCCTTTTTTTTTAAATCCAAGACAATTATCATGCACTTTTCTTTTTTCTTTTTACAATTGAGATTCAGGTTGGCCCCGCAAGGGTTGGCCAAACCTATCATATGGAAAAGGAACAAACAGCAAAATTTACAAAGCGAAAGCAGGAAATGGAATAATCACCTACAACCAAGTTAAAAACTGCACTTAAAATATGCCTTAGGTGGAATGATCACCTACAACCAAGTCATAGATTTACCTTAATATACAAACCATCTCGTGCCTATGAGTCATGCGCAGGACAACCAAATCATGCAAAAGGCAGAATCCACCATGAATATCACCCGGCATGAAAATCGGGCCATTCCATACATCGGATGGCCACCTTGTACAAAATAAAAATAAAAATGGATGGCTTGAATCAGAACTGCAAATGTTTCCAATCCAACGTAATTGCTTTGGCTTGTCTGATGAGTCTTGCAGCCTGATTTTTGCTTGAGGTGATCTCCATGGGGAGGCCCACCTTTTGAACAGAGGGTATGTCCTCTACATGTGAATGATTGGCATGCCAGATGGGTTGTACATAAGACTAACCTACGTTCACTTGTAGGTTACCATCACTCTATTCAAGAAAACTACATCTATTTCAACTGCATTTACTATCTTCCATATGCAACAAAGCATTTTGGAGTTTTTGAATAATTCTCTTACATATACATCTCATTTTAGAGATGATACAGGCAACAATCGCAGGTAGGAATGTGTTTGAGAACATACAGTATTGGTACAAGGGTTCGAAGTCAGGCCCCTTAACCCCCATGAGAAGAAACCCATATTGCATCCAACTATTGGATTTGGGCCGCTTTGAAGAGGTCTTTCCATTTTTCAGGGTCGCATCCCGGTCCTTCTCCCTGCACAATTATTTTTTCAGTTCAAACCACGGGCAAAGAACGTATAGGGTGCATTTGGATGCTCTATCAAATTGAATTACAATAATTAGTCTCGTATCATGGGAATAATCAGATTGTGATTTCCTTCTAGAGAATTCATTCTTTGCTCCAATTGCGATTGCATTAACTTCAAGCAGGACTTGAAAGGAACGTAGCTGCAATTAGAGCGAAAAAACCATTGTTATGCATTGACAGATGGAGAGCACTCCAGCGGTACCAGGCAGATGTGGGGCTCAATGATGTTTTCACGGAATCCAACCCATCCATAAGACGCTTCACCTCAAAAAACCTCCAAAGCTCAAGAATGAGCCCAATCCAAATCTCAAATGGGCCACAGCACAGGGAACATATTCAGAGGGAGGTTCATCGCTGATTAGTTTCGGGGGTCCACCGTGTTGTGTATATATAATCAAAGGCCATTCAAACCTTTTATCTGGTCTAGATGGAGGGTCGTTGTTTTGTGAATCAAGTGGGGCCCTGTGAAATTCAAGGGCGGGCATTCCCTCCCAGCTTGTTCCCTTTTTGTGGCTTACCTTAGTTATCAATCGGGCTGAGATTCGAGTGAACCGCTCAAATGCCCTAAACCGGCCCAAAATTCAAGCAATTTGTGAAGCTCATCTTATTAATGCATATCTCTAACCATTTGACACCATTACCCTCGGGGCTCATTTGGATGAGAGTAAATGGAGGTAAATGGGGGAGTTGGTAGTAAATAGGGGTAAATGGCATTTAAAGTGAGTTGGGACGAGAGGAAATGCATGGAAATGAAATGAAACGGGAGTAAATGGGCTTGTAAATGAAATCCTCTCTAAGAGAGGATTTCAAAGTAAATGGGATGAAATGCCTTTTTTAGCTCGCTTGGACAGTTGCATGAGTAAACAAAGGTGCTGCTATGCACATGTCCGCCATACACATGTGACGCAGGGATGAACATGATGAGGTCGATCACCGTCTTCCTCAAGGATAACTATTCTGAATCCACGGAACTTCTCTGGACTCCTCACAGAGGCTTCTCGAATCCACGAGAAAGAAAGCAAGCAAAATATAAAATAAATTCTATAAAATTCGAAATTGATTAATCAATGAAATAAACGAGTTCACAACCCTTTAAATAGGGATACCAAGCAATGGGAGAGAAATCAGAAGCAAACTACAACTAAAACTCCTAGAATTCGCAACTTACTATAAATAGTAAACTTACTATTTATAGACGGTTATGATGCTACTAGTGCGCAAGGTTTTCGGCCAAAAATAGTAAGTGTCCTATTTGGCTTCATCAAGCTGTTCTCCTAATTTTTCTAAGCTCTTTTTGCGTTGGGCGCAACTCCTAAAGCCCAACGGATGAAGAGTTATAATAAAACTAAAACTTACTATTTATAGTAAAAACAGAATTAAAATAAGGAAAAGACCGTCGATCCAAGGGTATTTTGCAAATCGGGGTTGCTTGGCTAAAGTAGCTCATTCTACCCCAAAATTATATATTTTATGCCCGATAACGAGATACGCCCGATCTAAGGTCCGACGGTCCGGATCACTTCTGTCGTCGACCGGGCCTTTTCTGATCCATCTTGGCCATGAAACTGTCCGCGACCTGCTCTACATCAACATGGCATGCTGATGTTACTCCGAAACAATCCAATTATCAGCTACATCACTAAAATCACACCAATAGAATAATCCAAACCATCCAAAGGTTAGCCATCTAAATGGATGGTTAAAAATCATCTTTGCAAGTTGCTTGTTTGTGATCCTAACATTTATGGCCCACTCGAGCCTCGAAATTTCCTCTTCTTTTTTTTTTTTTTCCTAAAGTATATATTTCAATGGGCTTATTACAATCATTTTGTTAAACATCACATATTTACACTTATTTGGGATATTAAAGCATATTTGGCATATCACATATGTTCCTGTGAATATATTGAAAATTCCAATGCATTCCAATTCTTCCCATTTACTCCCATCCAAACGAAATATTTGGATTTCAAATGCACATTTACTCTAATCCAAACACAACTAAGCCGTTTACTCTCAATTCATTTACCTCTAATTCAATTTCCCATTTACCTCCATTTACAAGCTTCGAAACCAGCCCTAAAGAAATTTGAGAAAAAATTAAAAAGAAAATTCTAACGAATGGTATCACAATCATTTAGGACCACTCAAAAGCCCCCAAAACAACCTGAAATTCATGCAATTTATGGAACTCATTCCACTAATGCATATCCCTTACCATTTGACACCATTTTTGTCAAGAGATTTGAGGAAAAAAATTAAAATTAAATTCAGGTAAATAGTGTTGGAACATTTTGGGACCACTGAAATGCCCCCAAAATGGACCAAAATTCATGATATCCATGCGATTCATCCCTCTAATGCATAACCTTAAGCATTTGACATCATCCCCCTCAAGAACTTTGAAGAAAAAATTAAAAGATAAATCCGGCACTATCATTCCAAAAAGACATGAATTTTAAATAATAAAAAATCAAAAATGGAAAAAGAGATGAAAAACATTGATTTAGAGCATGCATGTATACATACTCCAAAGATGTATTTGAACGAACTACCCACCAATATATATATTTTTTTTAAATGCTGAAAACTATATAAAAACCAGCAAAAAAAAGAAAATTTATACAAACATGGCCTTAGTAGTGTGTATTGGAGCAACACATGTGATCCTAATCGTAGCATATTACGTATGGGAGAAAGTAGCATATCACATGCCTAAATCTACTTTCCATTTAAGATATCTTTTTGAGCCTCCCTATCTTCTTTCGACTACTTTTTTCCTCAAACCATTTCCACCCTAAGTAATAGTCTATCTGAACCGAACTTTCAAGAACTCCATCTGTTCTCACAAAGACATACATAGACATACAGTTTATACGTGGGGACCATGTTGTAGTGAATTGAGGTTTGCCTAATGCAACCCACAATGGATAGACCAGCTGACAAAAAAACTCCTATGTTGTAAGACCTTACTCACCCATCTTGGGCCTTCCTTTCAGCTGAGTGCGAACTGCCTGTGGTATTTCTCAACTGTCTATTTGAATGACACAAACTGAAAGGTTAGAATTGTGCCATGTGCTATCAAGGATATTTTTTGGGGCAGGCCCATCCATGGAGGAGACCATCAGAACAATGATCTAGATCACTGAAACATGGGCCCCACTCATACAAAACTGAAAACCAAGGACACTTCATAGTGTTCAGTGGATGATCATCTAATTACTCAACATTAGAAGCCCAAGATCGGCTTATGGAAGAAATCGGAGGATACATCACCTACATGTTATCATTCTAGCGTGTCATTTTTCACTTGAAAGCAATCATGTAAGCTTAAAGCTTTTTGGCCAAACAGGTTTCAATTTATTTATTTTTTTAATAAAGGTAAATGGATTTCTACGGGTTTTTTTCCCAAGCTCATGGTGTGCCGTAACGGCCATTACAGGGCCATAAAGGTCGTTATGTAAAGGAAATGGTAGCAACGGTTACACATTACAGAGTTGTAACGGCAAAAAAGACCCGTAACAGCCGTTACAGCCCTCATAACGGCCAATTACACTCCCTGTAAAGGCCATAATGGCCCTGAGCTACAGGCTCGAACCCAACTGATTTCTACTTATTCAATAAATCCTCATAATATATGTAAAGGACTGATGCAGATGCGTACCTTGACTGAGTTGATTTCGTATATTTGGCCCCGAGTGAATTCTATGTCCAATGCCTGTAAGCAAGCTTCGGCTACAACAAGTCTGCTTACCTCTCCCACGAGTTTATCTCCTACAAAACAATAAAGAAAATAAATTTAAAACATAGAAGAGAACATGCAGCCCAAAGTGCTTGGGGGATTCCTACAGTCCCCGGTTGCAGGCAATCCACTCCTATATGTAAAGGTGACTGTTAAGACTCAAGAGGTTGCGTGCGGGATTAGCAAACCTCTTGTTTTGTATATTTTGCCAAAAGACAAGTTCCTCAAAATCAATACAAACTTTATTATTTATCGAGGACGCCATTGCTTTATGAATAAACAGCCACTTTCAGTCCTTCGGAGCATAAAAGCTACTGTGAAATATTGAAGAAAACCTTAAGAAGGGCCCATTTGGACCGTCAAAACCAGGGTTCGGAGATGAAACCCTGGTTTTGAATCTGAAACTCTAGTTCTGAGGCCCGTTTGGGAAACCCACCTGAAATCATTGAATCTCAAAACCACCGAACAAAAATAAGCGCTAAAAGGCCCACTCACTGAAAATCAATTGGATTGGTTCACAGGGAAAAGGCCTTTTGCAGAAGTTGCATCCAAACAGGCCCTTAGTTCTCATTCAAAAGGATTGCATGAGACATACCTTGTCCTACAACAACTGCACGACGTTCCCCTGCAGTTGCTTGAAGCAGAGTATTTAGATCATATGAAGTGTATGGCCCATCAGTCAATCTTCCAGCCCTGACACAAAATTAGAACTAATCCATTTCAGCAAGAGATATAAGAAAAGCAATTTCCTAGATGGCAGGAAGTTACTCAGCTACAAGGGAAGAATATATAACTCAAAGTACGAACCAAATCATGGTTTGCTAATTCCTCACACATGTACATGTCAGCTACTCAACATGCCACCACATTGGCACATGTGTGGAGCATCCTAGCTGTCCATCAGGCCAGTCAAGTAATTAGATGGGAGGCAGCGTATGAAAGAAATGGACAGCAAAATAAAGCTTGACCGAGTTTGGTTAGCCATTTATTTGTTTCATGCATTGACCCACTTGATGAGCAGACCAGCCTGATTTTGGGCCAAGGCAACCACAATTTTTGGCCACCTAATGAACAGCTTGGATCTCTCACATCCGTGCATCAGTTGGACATTTGGTGGGGTGTGGAGAGGCTGGTGTATAGTGTGTGAACTCATGTGAAATTGTTAAACCCCTTCCATGAGGGTTGGAAGTCACCAACGAGGGAAGATTATAAAACTTAGGGCACAAACCTTATTATGGTGTATGGAAGGCCAGAGCTGCGAACGAAATCCTCCCCCATCTTCTTAAATTTGAGAACACCAAAGAGATTCATGATGCTGTCAAAAATAATTTACCTACTAGATCAGAAGCTATGCAAGAATTTAGGTGGGCCACTCTTCTTGCACCACATTAAGTATATGCCTACCAAAACAACGTAAGAACCATGTTGCTAGAATTCGCACTACTTTGCTTCAAAGAGCCTAAGGGGCTGTTTGGATTTGGGCAAAGTTATGTCCCAACTAGTAGTCATGGACAACCATAAGTCCATTGTTTGTCAACCTCTTGTGCACGGGAACTGATTCATGGTCATATGTGATTGTTAGACCATATATTTGGTGTCTCTTATAGAGAGGTGGAACTAGTTGTCAATGACACTTTATAACTTCTGTGGATGTGTTTGGGTCATAGAAAGCCCTAAATAAAAACGCTAGTATGGTATTTGGAAATATTTCTTCAAGGATGAATGCTCATCCAAATGCACCTTCCTACTATCAATCATGACGTGTTTGGGTAAATATGATTTGGGCTTTCTATGACCCTAACACGTCAGCCCTTGGGTAGGGCTAAGGGGACACGCCGTCCATGTAGGGGGACCCCACGTGTGATAGCGAAGGGAGTGAGACAAAGGGTGCTCTCTCTCTCTCCCTCTCCCACGAACTTTTGAACGGTCCATATCACTGCCTATCATCATTGGACAGTCCAAATCACTATCCGCAGACCTTTGAACAGTCAAGATTATTGTCCATCATCATTGGACAGTCCAGTTGAGGAACCAACATCAGGTGCACTTCACGTGTACAACTGAAATTCCAATGTGTACAGAGGGTATTTTTGTCATTTCTCAGGAGGGAGGATATTTCCAACATTCAGCATGTTAGGGGCAACTTTTGTCCTTTAAACAAAATCTGGTGATGGATGTTAGCATAATTAATGAAGTTAGTAAAATAAAGTCAAACGCAAAATATTGGTGCTGACTTCTAAAGTATTTTTTATTTTGGGTGGTTATACTTATTTCTAATTAGGCCAAACAGTGGGTGGGTTTTCACTATAAAATAAAAAAATTAAAATCAAATTTTTTTTTAAAAAAAAAACCCTTAAAATTTACCCTTTTTTTTTTTTTTTTTTTTAAACGCACGCACACACACTCACGCGTAGTGGAATTTCACCACCTATGGGTATTCAAACCCTTGACCCGGTGTTGAAACTCCTGAGAGTCTACCACCGGAGCAAGAGTAAGGACCCAGCCTTAAAATTTACCCTGCGGCCACTTAGAATCAACAAAAGAACGTGAGGGTACTGGTGATCCTGCGGCATTGCTCACATGGCACATGGTCTATTTTAACATTGCATGCAGGAATGAATTACAAGCAGTAATTGTATACGAATAATATGTTAACTTTAATTGGGACCAGATGGCTCCATAAATCAAGAATCAAATAGGTGGGCCCCACATGCATCAGTACACAGCCACACAAGCCAACTTGGCATGCGTGGTGGACATCTAACCTGTGCAGGTGGGCCCCACCACGTAGATGACCTGACCAAATCAGGCTCAGTGGGGCCACAAATTTAAGTGTTGGCCAGTGGAAATGCTTTGGAATCATCCATTGTTGCCATGAATGTGCAGCCACACATTGAAATGATGCACAGGTCTGATGTTGTACGTGTGCAGAGTTGCACGTGGGCTTAGCAAAGCACTATTACATAAACTACATTACCAACTGGTGCCTCACATTTTAAGCTTCGCTTCCTAGTGAGTGGTTTACATACCTCCATGGCAATTCATCGTATTTCGTGACACCCACTGAGGAAACAAGAACAAATCTCTCCAACGTCCAAGGCAGTGCAGATACAAGATTCCGGATGCCCTCCCAATCTTCATGCATGAAAGTATAGTTAAGACAGCTGCGGTAATAGATCATGAAGGTTGGTAATTCAACCATTCAGCTCATGTTAGCATTTTCTCCAAGAGGCTGATGGCTCAGATGGTTAGAAAGAAAAGAACAAAGAGATCTTAAAGTGGGTAAAGATTAGGAAATTATTTGAAACATGCAAATCAATGACTACTTCAGCACAACCATGGTCTATGGTCTAACTGAAGTCATGGTCGTTGATCGAGTGGAATGGCTAAAAAGGATTCATGTAGCCAACCCCAATTAGTTGGGATAAGGCTTAGATGATGATGATGATCCCCACAAGAAAGCTGAAAGCAATCCCATCCCGACCAAGCATTGCCCATACCTACTCTTTCCGGTGTGTTATCTCCATCCCAGCGCTTCGAAGGGAAAGCCGTAGTGCCAGTGCAGCAAATTACATGTGTCACTCCCTACAAAACAAGATTCCAACATTTCTCTTTAGTAAAGAAACTATAAAAAATAGGCATTCGGTAGCATTTAAAGAGCTTTGTTAAGCCCACGTGTCCCGGCATTGTAAACAGATGCAATATCCAAGCCATCCATCTTGTAGGTTTGACCATGTAGATACTCTTGCATGAAAATAGATCTGGTCCTTTCAGCAAGTGGGTCATGATTTTAGCAACAGTTGGACAGGTAGAAAGACTTCACCCAAGTCAGCTGTATATATGTTTCATAAAATGCGGCCCACTGGACAAGTGCACAGACCTGGCTCTTATGCAAGAGCATCTACATAGTGGTAGCTCTCCAATGAACGAATTGGATCTCATACCAATGTGCCACACTGGCAGATGTATGGCATGTACATAAGCTGCCTTGTATACGTGCGTGGGCTTAGCAAAGCTCACATTTAAAACAGTGCTTAAAATGCAGTTTTGAGGTATCATGCTAGTCCCTTGGAAATCCAATGACTGATATGCTAGGATACACTGATTACTTTGCTTGATAACTTAATCTTGTTTTTTTCTTTTAATATCTCAAGAAATTATGAAAAAAAAAAATTTTTATTTAAAAGTAATTAAGATAGTTAAATTATATTTCATATCTCTATTACAGTTGCTTTTTCATCAATAAAATATAGAGTTAAAGGGTCATTTGGTCGCACCAAAGATAATGAAATTTCATGATATTTTCCACCAAATTGGACTGATTAATTATGAATTTTCATGATATTTAGTGAAACCAGATGCACCCTAATGCATGGCATGATTTAAAAGGTTATATATAGTGAAAAAATCATGAAAATAAATGTCCCAATAACGACAATTTTTATGCATTGCCAGGTAAACATATCACGAGAAATTTCCAACACCACACATGACTTTTCCATATCTTGAACACTGATTAAAATGCCACTTTCATCCTCAGTACAAATATAGCTCAAATAACAGAAAGAACCCACCTCAAATATAGAAGGATTCAGATCATTCGGATTTCTTGTATCCCCTTGGCAGACCTATCACATCAAAAGCAGTTAAAACTTCCATTTCATACCTCCAGGAAGTAGAACAGAATTACGTAAACAAATAATTCAAACCATTCAATTTGCGTAACCATACAAGTGCTCTGGATACTAGCTAGCGCTGCAACTTGTGTTTGGGTCGACCCGACTGCCCAACCCAAGTTTGGGTCGAGTTGGGTCAGCTTGTCAAGGTCCTTGGTTTGGGTTTGGGTTGGAAAACTCCAACAATTTGAAATTGGGTTGGGTTCAGGCTGAGCAATTCAGGTCGACTTTGGTCAGGTTTCGGAATAATCACATGTATTTGGGTCGGGTTGGGTCGATTTATGGTTGAGTATAGAGGAATTTGAGTTGGGTACAAGCAGGGAACCTTGGGTTGGAATTTGGGTCAGGTCAGGTCGGGTTGCAGTTTGGGTCCTCTTGAGGTCAGGTCAGGCTCATGCAAGATGCATATAGAGTAATCTTGTACCTTTAGTGTGCTCTCATCCTGTTTGCCGAATAGAGATTCTGCTTTTTGAGGGTCCCTTAGTAAGAGTCTTGATTTGATATTTCGGTTGATTAAGGATGCTACAACCAACTGCCCTGGAAGAAAGTAAATCCATAAAACCCCCAATCACCACAGAGCAAAAAAATAAAAAACTAAAAATTGATGAAACGCAGTAGAGTGCGGGCTGTTTTCACCACTGCACATGCAGCATACTTGTAAGACAATCCAGACTGTCTAAATCACAGGCCCCAATGTGGATAAATCATTAGCCCAAAACCTGCAATGATTGGATGACCTTAACCACTGGATTTTGCTTTGACCAATTTATTTTACCATCCAATTGATGGCCGGAGATCAGACAGTCTTCATCCATGAGGGGCCCTACAAGTGGATGGTGTGGATTGACTTGTATGTACAGAAAGCATATGATGGATGAGCCACCACCATTTGAAACAATGGCGTTGGACGCAAACCATGATATTGTCCTACTGAAATTTGGTAGCACTATTCCTTTGCTAATTAAATTAAGGACTCAAGCAATACACTTCATATATATATAAGCACTGGATTTTAGAGATGGCCAGATGGGTCCATTTTCATACATTCCATTAAAAAAATAATATTAATAATAATAAAATTAAATTAAAAAAGGAAACAATGCACTCAAAGGTGTTGGATTGTCACTGTATGTTTATGTTTCGACATCACCGTAAGGAAATCATAATAGCATTTTAGAACTTCGGCTAATTGAGTGACTGAACCACCATAATGAACTGACCACTGCAATTGTATAGGTTGTTGTAGTGTACATCAATCCGAAACATTCAAATTGTGGGCCCCAATACAGTTGATCATACTCAAGTGCATATCGATCATATACATGGCATCCACTAGTGTAGATCCAGCATCCCAGAATGTCCAAATAATGGGACTCAAAACCATATCATGTGGGAAATGTCAGAGTCATCGAGAACAAGAATTGTTTCATGCATGGTTTTTAGACTCGGATCAACTTGTTAGGTCTTGAGTCAAGTCAAGACTAGCCCAAGTCAGGGGGTGTGTCGACCTGACTCACCTGAGTTTTTCTTTTTTTCTTTTTTTACACACACCCACACCACATGGGCACTCAAACCCATGATCTCATAGATGAATCGCAGCCTATCTACCACTGAGCCATGGAACCGGACGTGTGGTTCTGGCCCGGACGAGTCTTGAAACCATTTCGTGTCACGTATTTCTCTTCCATAAAAATCTTCAAATAGTTTCTGCTGTCATCAATGCTTGTTTCACAACAGAGTTCAGATGCTATTCACAATCACAACAATGATTAAATACTAGGATCCTCTAAAAATCAACCAAGACTATAGTAATAGTTATCCCAAACCATCCAAATTGTACAGCCAATTGAGGATGCAGCAAAGCCCAAAAATCTCAAAGATTGAATGATCCGAACCATCCAACTGCTGGATATCAAATAAAAAGTAAAAAAAGAATGGTCATCAATCCAAATTCAATGAGAAAATGCAGATGATTACATTAGAGAAATGCTCCAGTGTTCTCAGAGCACTATAAGTTATAGTGCTGCCAGTCGCATCAGTCTGCTTGGATAGTCCAATCAATCAATTTGAACTGTCCATTAAGTCCAGAACACATTCCATGGGCTATGATGCAAAAATGGCAATGATCAGATGATCCAATCTATCCTTCATTTGGCCTTATTTTTATAGCCATCCATTTTCCAAGCCATGGATGGGATGGTTGCGATTGCCCGACAAACATGATTCTTTAGAATCATAAATATTCCATGATGGATCCTAACAAATATATGGATCAAATTGGTTAGTCAACCTATTTGTGAATAATCTTGACCGTCCATATTAAAGGGTATTGATCAAATCCTTATATTTGTCAGATCAGAGTGAGCTTTGCACACTAACCCATCAAATATGGGTTGGACCTAATGAACGGTCAGGATCAATGGATTGGGCTAAGTGTCCCAATGCAAGTAGGATTATATGTATGGCATGTGAGAGCAATGGAGAATTTCTCATTAACATACTTTAATTAGTATGAGTTTTGGGGCTATGCTCCATCCATAGAGGGGCCCACTATCTAGATGGTCCAGGTTAGCACATATGTATGGCATGTGAATTTGGATCAAATCATCAAAATTAAAATTGAAACATCAAATCAACAAAAAAAATTAGAGACCCAAAACAGAAATAATGGAAAGTAAGAGAGAGGAAGGCATACCAACGCCACCTGTACCACCGACAACGAGGACTAGCTTAGAAGATGAAGGGATGGATTCTGCGATTTGGGTCTCGACCGTGGATGCCTGAATCTCTTCTTCCTTCACTGCATGAGGAGCTGTTCTTCCTCCAGCAGTTGCAACCGTGACTGTATTTGAATTTGAAAGCTTGGAGGAGCAAAATACAGTCGAATTGAGAGATGGGAAGAGGAGAAGTTGTGGGTTTCTGAGAGGAGTTTTCAGGGTTCTGTTGATTGAGACTGAGACATCCTGGAATGGGTGGAAGGAGAGCTTGGAAGCCATGAGAGAGAGAGAGTGAGAGAGAGTGAGAGAGTGAGAAGCTGAGAGGATAGAGGTGGTTGCATTTAGAATGTTACGAAAATACCCCTGTTCGCAGCAGAATTGACAAATTTTCTTTTTATTTTCTTCACTTATATTTTCTTATTTATCAGCGGCTATACAGTGTTTTCTATGGTGTGGTCCACATGATGAGAATGTTACAGCTCATTTTAGTTCAAGACGATCATTATGGTAAGTCCAACATATTGGACGGATTGGATGTTATACATACATAACAGGTTGGAAGATAACCACTGGGAACCTGACTGTAATCCACCCACTGTTATCTTCCAACCTCTCATTTGTTTGCAGCATCCAACCCGTCCAATAGGTTGGGCCCACCATGTTGTCCACCTCGAACAAAAATTAGCCTCTAGGTGGACCACATTTGACTTTTGTTATTTATTAGCAGCCATACATTGTCTTCCATGAAACGGCCCACCTGTAAGTGGATTGGATTTATTTCGATGCAAGGTCATCCTCTTCTAACCTATTCGACCGGTTAGACGTTGTATACACATAATAGGTTGGATGTCATGAATACTACAGGGTGAGGTCATATCACTTTTGCATCAGTAGTGAGAACTTTTTGCACCGATGATTCTTTTAGGGCGTGTTTGATTCTCCAGAGAAATGGTAAAAACCGTGTAAAAAAAATAATAATTATTTCCCCCATACATTTGCAACATACTTATTTGACTGCTTACTTTTTGACACGAAAATGAAGAATATTACAAAATATCGGTGGGTCCCACTGTGATGCATTTCGCTTATCCACACCGTTAATCCATTATTACAGTTGAGTTCATAGGATGAGGAAAAAATCGAGGCATATCCAATACTAATCGAATACTTACAGTTAAAAACTTCGTGGGGCCGCTGTTTCTTTTGGCGTGGGCCACTTGAGTGTTGGATCCACTTCATTTTTTGTCTCATGCTCCAAAATACCTTCCCACATGATCCAGTCAAGTCCAAGTCCATCCAATTGGACCATTGAGGAGAAGTCTCAAGTCCATCCAATTGGACCATTGCTTGAATACCTTCCGACACGATCCAGTCACATGTTTGTGAGATCCAACTTGTCCAATTGGTGGCCTACATCGTGAAAATCATCTCATGTAAAATTCAGTCAAATCTACTATCAAGTAGAGTTGTGCATAGGGGTGTACATCGAGTCAAACCGAGTCCAGCTGGCCTCAACTCAACTCGGCTCGGTCATCAAGCCTGACTGGCCAACTCGGCTCGGTTTGGTCAGCAGCTCGGCCTAGCTCGGGCTGAGTTCGCCATTGAAGCATTTCCACAAACACCTGAACTGCAACTTCAAAATTCCACTGTTTTACAAACGGAGGCAATGGTTTTATAAGTATTTTATCAAACACCTTCTAAGTAACACCCGGTCAAGGGTTGAAGTATCCCACTGTTTTACAAACAGAGGTAATGGATCCTTACTCTTGCTCCAGTGGTAAACTCTCAGGAGTTTTAACACTCGATCAAGGGTTCGAGTATCCATAGGTGGTGAAATCCCACTACGGCATGAGTGTGTGGTGGTGTGTGTGCGTGTGTAAAAAAAAAAAAGATATTTGTTTCATGTACATGCTTGCCACCAGCCAAACCTTCCTTACCACCAGTCACATTTCATTGAGCCATTTTATCAAACAGTCGGTGAGCAACATCAATGGCAAAGTAATCGAGTCACCGAACTGGTTCGATTCGAGTTCGATCCAAGTCGAGTCGACCTGGGGTTGCTCGAACTCATTTTCGAGCTCAAAAAATCAATTCGACTCGGCTTGAACTCAGCTTTGAACTGAGTCGAATCGAGCTTTTTCGAGTCAAGTTGAGCGAGCTAGCTCGGTTTGTGTCTACCCTTAGTTGTGCATGAGCTAAATTAAGCTCATCTCGGCCAACAGGCTACCCCAACTCAAACTCAGCTCAACTCCTGACTAGCCAACTCAGCTCAGCTTGGTTAATTGCACGGGATAGCTTGAGCTGAAATCGAGCCGGGCTTCATCCTTAGACCCTAGTACAAATTTGATTCTACAAGTTAAGTTCCAGTTTAGTTTTTAGAGTCATATATATATATAATTTCTTTAAATATATAAATATTTATAAAAAAAATTATATTAAGTGAACTTGATCTTAATTGAATCAATTCAAATCGAGTTAAGTTTTGAGTCAAGTTGAGTCAAGCTCGGTTTAGCTTTAACTCAGCTTGAAATTTTTTCAAGCTCAAAAAATCAATTTAACTCGGCTTGAACTCATTTTTGAGCCAAGTCAAGCAACTTAATAGAGCTAACTCAGTTAGTGTATAACTCTACTATCAAGTAAACCATACTTAAATTTAATTAGTTATCAACGAACCAACAAGTATAATATCTATGGCGTGGCCCTCTTAATGAGTAGATAAGGATGAATTTTATATAGATTAATCTTCTTGGTGAGGAAAACCTCACCATAGGATCAAGCTAATACAAACCTACTATTAAAAATTACCTAGGACCTAGTGTAATGTTTATTTTTCATCCAACCTGTTGATTAGCTAACACAGGCCTGAATGAATTTTGCGCAAGTTAATCACCACTGTTTCTTATGGTGTGGTCCAACTTAGATTTGGATCTTCCTCATTTTTTAACTCATATTATAAAATGATCTGTTGAAATGGATGGACGGCATGGATAAAATACATGCATCATGGTCGAGCCCACAGAGCTTTATACAACACCGATGAGTATTGAGCTCAGTACTGGAGGGTTTTTGCAATTATCCTCTTCCGAAAACTCGGCAAACGACTCAGTCAGTTCTCATCGAGACACAGAAAAACTGGTTTTGACTCGGTCAAGACACTCACTCGAGATTAGAATCGATCCAACCTTGTATTCAAGAAATCAACTGAGTTACTCGTTTGACCCGACAGCCTTTCGAGGGACGTCTGAGTCTGAGTTTCAACACAACGGGAAATGCATTTTCATGTTTTTCGGAAATCTCAGGGGCAAAATAGTCAAATCAACATACGCCATTTTCATGTGTTAAAAAATCAAATACAGATTTGCGGCGCCGAAAAACCAAAGGAGACAGAAGCGTATTTTGGTCATTTCCCAGACTCCGTCGTACTCGCCTTGCAATCAAGATTACGCGGGTTGTGGCCAAAAACGCACGAGATGGATGCGCACGACACGTGTATGATATTCTCACCGAGTAGGGGACGCGGATTTCCTGCGAAAGCCTTTCGCAGGAGTTCCTGCGCTGGAAACCTAGGTGGGGCCCACCATGAAGTTTGTGAGAAATCTAACCTATCCATCCATTTTTTGAACACATTTTAGGAATTGAGACCAGAAATTGACAGTATCCAGGACTCAAATGCGCCTCACTAAAGGAAAATGTGGGTAGGGAAATTCCTACCGTTGAAACCTCCCTGGGTCAACAATTATGTTTAAATGAAATCAATACCGTTCATAAGGTCATTCCTAAGGGGATGAACTGAAAAAACAAATATTAACCTGATTCAAAACTTTTGTTGCCCCACAAATATTTCAACTGTGGGAGTTCAATCCTCACTTTTTCTGCCTACTTTGGTATTGGATCCGGCTCATTTTTTATCCAGTGTACAGAAATGAGCTCACAAAACGGATGGACGAAGTGGATTTCTCACAGACTTTACGGTGGGCCCCATCTAGGTTTCCAGTGCAGGAACTTCCTGCGAAAGGCTTTCGCAGGAAATCCGCGTCCCTCCAGTATATGGCCTATGAAATTAAGAAAAAAGTAGTAATAAGAGAAAAACTTTGATAGACCGGTTGGGATGCGGATTGCGTACTACCCCCGCCCGTCCCTAACTCCGACCGGGCAATTCTGTGGGCGGGCACACCGTGATGTATATGTACATCTAACCCCTCTATCACTTTTCTCTCGTATTATTTTAAGGCATCAAAACAAAAATGAGGCAGATCCAATGATCAAATGGACCATACCACTGATGACTCTTGCATTTAACGCAACTGACATTTAATGCTTTGCGCATTTTAATGCAAACAAGCTTATTATTTGGTGTGGTCTAGTTGAGCGTTGGATCTGCCTCATTTTTGTATTCATGCCTTAAAATAATTTGAGAAAAGGGGATAGAGGACTTGGATGTACAGATACATCACAGTGGGCCCACCCACAGAACTGCCCGTTTGGAGCTAGGGACGGGCGGGGGTAGTACGCAATCCGCGTCCGACCGGCTGAGCGTGATTGCTTACTACGATTATGAGGCTGTCATCGGGCTGGGCCTGGCCTGGGTTGGTTTCGGCCCAAATTTTGAACTGTTCAGCTGGGCCTGGCAGACCAGGGCTGTTGAAAACTTTCATTTTGCCTAGCTCAAGCCCAAGCCCAGCCCATTAATAGAAAAACTGTGAATCCATTTAATCCTGATCCTTTGCTTGCCACGAGCTAAAAAATCGTGCTAGTTGCAATTTAATTGGACCACATCATCACACACTGCATTTAATGTAACAGTGCTGACAATGTCACTGATGACATGGACCAATCACATTGTGGGAAAGCAAGATTTCCCTGCTTGTAGCAAACAAAGGATTTGGATTCATTTGGGTTGATCCAATCTCTTTGATTTTCAAACGGGTCATTTGGCAATATAGATTTGGAGGGATCGGAGGTATTGAAAGGAATCCAAAGGTCATTTGGCAGTGTATTTGTAATCTTGGAGATCGCAAATATTCACTGTTGCTAAGTTTTGCATTCTCTCTCTTTCGTTGATTATCAACCGTCATCATTATTTACTTATTTTTAGAGGCAGGAGAGTAACATAATCATTATTAAGCTACTAATTCATTGTATAAATAATTCATTGGTATATTCCAAAGTAATTCAATTATTGACTTCATCACTAAAGTTACATCGATTCCGAGCAATCGAAACATTGGTCATGCAAATCAATGGTTAAAAAATGTCGGTTAGTTGCTCAGTTGTGATCTTATGCTTGTGACTTATTCGAAGTTTTGAATTTTATCATTTTTTTTACCAGAATATATATTTCAATAGTCTTATTATAATCATTGTGTTAAACATCACATATGGACACAAATTAGGGATATCAAAGTTAATTTAGTAATTAAATTAAACTTGTGCAAATATATTACATAATTTCAATGCATCACTATTTTTGAATTATACAGGACTATAAATGCAAGCTGCAAAACAGCGATCAAAAGATTCAAAATCAGCATTAATTCTGAATCACCTTGATTTAGAATTCAATTACTTGAAATCCAAGCTCCCAAAGGGTCGAGGCCAATAAGGACTCTTCTTTTGGGGCCAGAACTCATCATAAATTTCAAGGCACAATACACTTGTTAGAGATCTAAACCATTCGTTAGGTAGGGTACAAACAAAAATATGCCATATACTAAAAATGGTAGTATACTCATCAAGTGAACCATACGTGTACCAATAGACCTTTTTTTCCCTACTCATTTTTCTCATCCAAGATTAACCAATTTGAAAAGGACATATTCACATGATGCAGATTCGGTGGACATGAGGGGCCACTCAAGTTGGTAGATCTATGATATCATTGTGGGGCCCACCATGATGTATATGTTTCATACCCACACATTCATTCATTTTGTCCACTTACTTTAGGGCATGGGCAAAAAATGAAGGAGATCCAAAAGTAAACCATAGCATAGGAAATGGTATGGATTGAACGCCCACCATTAAAAACATTATAGGGCCCATCATAATGTTTATTTACCATCCAATTTGTTGATAAGGTCGCATAGACTTGGGCGAACGGAAAACATAACTATCAGCTTGATCAAAACTTTTGTGGGTGCAAGAAGTCTCTAATGGTGGGCGTTTAATCACCATTGTCCATTGTTAGGTATGGTGTAGTGTGGTCCACTTTAATTTGGATCAACTTCGCTTGTGTACTCTATCCTAAAATGAGTTGGCAAAATGGATGGATAATTGATATAAAACATATATTATGGTGGGCTCCTATATAGTCATGAATCCACTAGTCCCAACAGTAGGGGTGTACACGAACCGAGCTAGCTCGGTTAGCTCGCTCGACTCGACTCGAAAAAGCTCGATTCGTTCGAGCCGAGTTGAGCTGATTTTTTGAGCTCGAAAATGAGTTCGAGCTGAGTTCAAGCAGGCCCCAGCTCGACTCGACTCGGATCGAATCCAGCTCGAATTGAACCAGTTCGGTGACTCAGTTACTTTGCCATTGATGTTGCTCACCAACTGTTTGATAAAATGACTCAACGAAATGTGGTTGGTGCCAATGAAGGTTTGGCTGGTGGCAAATAAGGTATGTACATGAAACAAATACCTTTTTTCTCTCTCTCTTTTTTTTTTTTTGTTTTTATGTTACTTAGAAGGTTTTTGATAAAATATCTGGAAAATCATTACCTCTGTTTGTAAAACAGTAGGATTTTGAAGTTGTAGTTCAGGTATTTGTGGAAATGCCTCAATGGCGAACTCGGCTTGATCTTGGCTTGAACTCGGCCCGAGCTGCTGACCGATCCGAGCCGAGCTGGCTAGTTAGGCTCGAGGACCAAGCCGAGCCAAGTTTGAGCTGATGTCAGCCAGTGTTCGAGCTGAGTCGAGCTGAGGCCAGCTCAACTCGGTTCAACTCGATGCACACCCCTACCCAACAGTTCCTGAATCCAATTGGGGATCCTCTACTTGCCACAAATGAAAAATTCTTATTTGTTACAATGTGATTGGGCCACATCATCACACACTGCATTTAATGCAGCAATGCTACCAATGCCAATGATGACATGAATTAACCAATCACTATAGAGAAAAATAGAAATACCCTATTTGTGGCAAAATGAGATCCAGGTTCAATCCACAAACATTTTGAGTTGGGATACGACACATTTAGGGCTGCGGCTTAGTGGTTGGATCACTGATTGTGGTTTGCTAGCTCACTTCAATGCATGAGCCCAAAAATAAAGCACATACAATTCCCAAGTGGACCACACCAAAGGAAAACAACGGTAATTGAAAACTCACCATTAAAACTTCCTAAGGCCCACATAATGTGTATTTGCCATCCAAAATATTGATAAAGTCATACAAAACTGGATGAAGAGAAAACACAAATATTGATTTAATTAAAAAGAAAAAAACTTTTATAGTGTTTGAGAAGTTTTTAATAGTAGGCATTCAATTATCACTATTTCCTATGGTGCGGTCCACTTGGGATTTGAATCCACTTTATTTTGGGCTATGCCTACAAATAACTAGTAAAATAAATGGATACAAAACACATATATCATTATAAACTCCAAATAATAATTTCACTATCTCTGGTAGTTTCTTGGATCCAAGCAATTCAGAAATATAACATTTGGATGCATACCCTAGTCAGTTAGATAACTGTCCCTTGTGCCATCTATCATATCTCCATAATGGTATGTTCCTTTCAAGAAGAACCATCATGGAATCAGGACCATTTTCTCAAGCTCGTAATGCATATTGATGAGTGGTTTTAAACATTTTGGTGTGCCTACTGTATTTTTCTGACAACAGAGGCTCTAGACAAAAACACTGACACTTCTTCCATGATTGCACATGCAAGGGTTTCAAGTCCACAAGCAGTGAAACATTCCTACCAGAAAAACTTTGATACTCTGGTAGAGTAGGATGGGTAATACGCAGGCAGTTGGAAATTTCTTAGTTATTTAAGGACATATATTGGACGGTTAAAAATGAGAAACATCCTATGATCTTATTTTGAAAAACAAGCGCCCATGGATTGGAAGTTAGGATTGTTTAACCAATCTCAACGACCGGATTCCATAAATTAGTTGGTTTGACTTTAGTTAATATATGACACGTGTACAATTTTGAGTGCCTGCGTATCAAGCATCTTCTGTAGCCAGAGTATCATATAACTCCTCCCAGGAGAAAGGATCACATACAGAGACTGTACGTGAACTTTCACATACAGCAATTTCCTTCTAGGAAGGGCTGTCAACGGGCCGGGCCTGGGGTAACTCTGAGCCCGGATTTTGAACTGTTTTGGGTTCAGGCCATTGGGCCGGGCTTTTTTAAAATTCCGATTTGTACGGCCCGAGCCCGGCCCATTGACACCCCTGCTTCCAGGCAATACATGATACGTCAGAGCTATAAACGAACCGTGTTAGCTCGCTCGACCCGACTCGACTCGAAAAAGCTCGATTCGACTCGGTCTGAAGCTGATTTTTTTAACTTAAAAAAATTTTGAGCTGAGTTTGAGCTTTCTCAAGCTCGACTTAACTCGAATCAAACCTCAACTTGAATCGAACTCGGATTGAACCAGTTCGGTAACTTGGTTATTTTGATATTGATGTTGCTCAGCAAGTGTTTGATGAAATGACTCAACAAAGTTTCGGCCGGTGGCGAGGAAGGTATGGATATGAAACAAATACCCTTATATCTTGATTTTTATATTGACAACTGAGTATTTGATGAAATACCTGGAAACCAATACGGCTGCTTTACATTTCTTGAGAAATTGAAGGTGCATTCCATTCGTTTGAGAAAATGTTGTAGAGGCTCGATCTTGACTCAAACTCAGCTCGAATGGAGCTAAGCTGCTGACCAAACCAAGCCAAGCTGGCCAATGAGCCTTGAGGACTGTGCCAGTCAAGTTTGAGCTACAGTCAACTAGTGGCTGAGACAAGTGGAGCCGTGCCAAGCTCGAATTAGTTTGACTCGTGTACACCTCCATGATATGTGTGGAGTATCCAATCCGTGCAAATGGGTGATCTTGTCATGATGATCACCTGGTATGAACATCAGTCTGATTCATTCATTCGTGGACCACAGCAGCGACATCAGTTATACCATCGGATGTCAAATTGTATTTTGTTCAGTTCAATGAGTGGATCACCGTAATTTGATATCAGTAAATATCAGTCTATCACGGTGTGTCCTGACTTCCGCACGGATCAGATATTTTACGCATACGACACTGCCGGGGAAGAAATTGATGTATGTGAATGTTCACATGCAGCTGCTGTACAGTACTTGATAACTTCTCCCTTTCCTTGGGTAATATACATACGGTCCATCCGATTCAGGTCCATCCGATTCAGTAGTGACCCTTCTACTACCCATGTCAGTTCCGGTGGATGCTGTGTGGGCCCAGAATGATCATCTATTCATTTTGCCAGCTCATTTTAAAACATGAGATAATAAAATGAGGACCCAGCCTTTTGCATCAAGTTCCTGAAACTTAGTTAGGCCCACTGTGATGTTTGTGAGAAATCCACCCCGTCCATCCGTTTTGTGAGCTCATTTTAGAACTTGAGACGAAAAGTGAGTAGGATCCATGACTCAAATGGGCCGCACTAAAGGAAAAGGTGTGTATGGAAATTCCTGCCATTGAAACTTCACTGGTTCTACTGTGATGTTTACATGCCATCCATACCATTTATAACGTCATTCCTATTTAGATGAACTGAAAACACAAATATCAGCTTTATTCAAAACTTTCGTGGCTCTACTAGTATTTCAACTGCGGGCGTTCAATCCTCATGCTTTCGGCCCACTCTTGTATTCGATGTGGCTCATTTTTGGCCTTATGTCCTAAAATGATCTCACAAAACGGATGGATGAAATGTATTTCTCAAAAAATGATGGTGGGCCCATTTAACTTCCCGAAGGACCCCACGTGGGACTTTCATGGGAAATTTTAGTACATCAAATAAGGTAGATTAAAATCCCAATTGGACAATGCTACAGGAAACAATGTTTGTTCAATGCGCACGGTTGAAAACTTCCTAAGGCCCACCCTGAAAACATCTTAAAGCCCACCTTAATGTTTATTTGTCATTCAAGTGTTGATGATGTCACATATACCTAAATGATGAGAAATACAAATATAAGCTTGATTCAAAACTTTTGTGGCCTCAGGAAGCTTTTTATGGCACCTGTTTATACACCCCTGTTTCTTATTATGTGGTCCACTTAAGATTTGTATCTGCCTCATTTTGGTCTCATTTTCGAACTCATTCTTTAAAATGAGCTGAAAAAAATGAATAAACCACATGAATATAAAACACAAAGAATCACATAGACACATAACTTTTCCAGCACTGAGAAAGGTTGATGACTGGCAGGTTTCTACTTCTGATTTTGTCCGTGGGTTATTCAAGGGGACCAACTAAATGTACGGTCACAATCTGCCATTCTCTGCCACATGTACGGTCGATGGTGAGCTGTATGAGAGCTTCTATAGTAACAGAAATTGGGACCACTGGAGATCACTCACGACCTGCAATATATATATATATATAGGTCCA
Source organism: Magnolia sinica (assembly GCF_029962835.1). Classification (NCBI taxonomy): domain Eukaryota; kingdom Viridiplantae; phylum Streptophyta; class Magnoliopsida; order Magnoliales; family Magnoliaceae; genus Magnolia; species Magnolia sinica. The sequence goes on from NC_080579.1 coordinate 2,353,059, forward strand.
TGCGCGTCGCACTCATCGATTTGTCATGGTGATACAGTGGCTGGTCCCTCTACATGTCCTTGTCCAGTAAGATTATTCCACGTGTTGCATGTAGGGCCCACCGTGCTATATGTGTATGGCATCCAACCCAGCCAGTAAGGTCTTTCCGCCGTGAGATATGGATGCACCAAAAATCAGGCCGAAGCAACCATCAGAATCACCTCAGGTTTTTGGGCGGTTGTCCTTTATATAGTGTGGCTAACCTAATGAGCCTATGAGCCTGATTTTTAGGGATTTCATTATCTTGGTGGGGCCCACTTGATTCACATGTCGAATAATATGCATAAAAATAGGAGATATAATATATAAGTGGACAAGCAGATGAATTACTTTTTCATGCAAGTAAATAATGGGCAATTGCCTCCTAAACACTGTACACATGGGAAGTGCATCTGATCCGTCCATCTCAACAGACTTGCCTGTGAATGTAGAGTGGTAACATGTTGTTGGACTTGTCAAGACAGGGCTCTGTGTGGCCCACCGTGATGTATGGGTTTTATCTGCACCATCCATCCATTTTTTCATATGGTTTTAGGATATGAACCCAAAAATGAGGTATATCCAAGGCTCAAGTGGACCGCACAGTGGGGATTGAACTCACACCATTAAAAACTTCTTGTCGGTGGAAGACGTTTTGGATGAGTCCAATTGTTGTTCTTTTATTTAGGCGTATATAACCGTATGAATAAGTTGGATGGAAAATAAACATCACACTGGCACCTAGGAAGGTTTCAATGGTGAGCTTCCTTAGCGTTGTTACATCCAATGGTGCAGTCCACTTGAGCAATAGACCTGCCTAATTTTTAGATCAAGCTAATGGTTTTGTGTTTCCAATTCATCCCAATGGGAATAACTTTATGAACAGGTTGGATGGCATATAAATATTTCGATTGACTTAGGAAGATTTCAACAAGAGGCCATTCCCTCCTCACCTTTTCTTTTCATGTCATGTGACCTATTTGAATTTGATCTGCCTCATTTTTCATCTTAGGTTATCTAGATGGAGTTGTAGTAAACTTTTTGGGGCCCACTATGATGTATGTGTCTTATCCATGCTGTCCATCCATTTTACCAGCTCATTTTAATGTATGATCTTAAAATTGTAGCATATCCAAAGCTCAATGTGGACCACACCACGGGAAACAATGGAGATGATGAAGTTCATCGTTGAAGCCTTCCTAGGCCATAGTGATGTTTATTTTTCATCCAACCTGTTTATAAGGTCACAAAGATCTGGATGAAGGAAAAACACAAATGCTAGTTAATGAAAGTTCTTTGCCTATGTTCCTTGAATGCTCTCACATCTTACTAATACCCATGATGCACATTGAAATGCTTTCGTTGCTTTTTTATTTTTCCACTCATTTCTATCGGGTTTGTGTAGATTCTGGGTTCTGTATCTTGTGCGCATATTTCTGCTTGAATGAACTTATGTACATGCAGGATTATTGTATATTTATTATCAAAAGTTCCAACTTTGCTTCATTTGAACTGTACTTCTTCTATAAACTCATGTTCACCTCATTATTATTTAATGTCATTTCTATGATAGCCATTTTCTATTGAAGTCCCCTGAAATTCGCATTGTACTTGCAATCTATGGTAAGAGACGTCCATTTGCAAGCTACCGACTTTGCAGAATGTCTCAAACATTCTTCTAAAAGGAATTGAAATTTCTGTTAATATTTCAAATAGTTTTGGATTTTTATTGGCATGGTGTTGTTGCTGTAGTCTCCAATCAGGTCATCTCCAAAAGGGGTGGCAATGAGTCAGATTTGGGTCTGGTAGGGGTCAACCCGAGCTCTGCCCATTTACTAGCCAGGCCCAGAATTCCAGCCCAAACCCTTCCCCATGGTCAATTACCCTATGGCCTGACGGTAACCACTTAAAATTCATGAAGCCCAAGCCCGATCCGACCCGACCTGACCCATTTAACTGTAACTGGGTCGGGCTTCACTGACTTAACCCAACCCAGCATGACCACACTCTGGTCTTACGATGGAATATGGAGCTAAAAGAATGAAACCCAAGCCCGATCCGACCCAACCTAACCCATTTAACTGTAACTGGGTCGGGCTTTACTGACTTAACCCAACCCAGCATGACCACACTCTGGTCTTACGATGGAATATGGAGCTAAAAGAATGCACAGCATTGCACAATTAGCAGATATATGCTAGTGTCTATTAATTCATTTGATCAGGTTTTGGGCTGAGTCAGGTCATCTGGCCCAAACCATTCATAAGCTATATGGGCAGGCCAAGTTGGGTAGCACTCAACCTGGGACTGACCCATTTACTTAAACGGGCCACATTTTCTAAACCGAGCCTGACCACTACCCATTTAGCCTGCCCCTAACTGGCTGATCCGACCCATTGCCACTCCTAGAGTTCAAGCTCATCTCAGAAGCATGGAATGTCATGTCAGTTGCATGTACTAGAAAGTATCCTAAGCATGCATAGGCAACTAGATTTTGGAGGTATGTGTGCAATTACAGCACTTCTTCATATGTTTATAATGTGCTTAGATTGCTGAGGAGATTCTTTTCAGTGTAGGAAGAATGCAGACCTACTTCATTGCCTTCTGAACTTTTTGTTTTGAGTTGTTTATGGGCACTGCATAGCTCTCTATGGTTTTAAGTCTGTTTTTCATATTTTCTCCCATTATTTGGCCTCTGGATTTTGACCTAATTCAGCTTTTGACCTTGTGTGAAATCCATAAAATCAAAGATCCTCAAACATCAATGCAAAGGCAGGTTGAAACCATGGTCTAAATTTCCAAGAATGCATGGATGATGAGAAGCAGCTATCCATGGTGGGAGACTGACCATCTGAAGTGCATGTGTGGTCAACATGATGATATCCATGGGAACACTGATGTCCATGTCTGATTAAAGGATTATATGCAGGTCACTGTGATTACTTGATTCATGTATTTAAAAAAGAAGAATGGTTATTTGCCAACTTGTACATGTGTAGGAATGGAAGCAAGGAGGGAAACGTTTCTTCTATCATGCTTTTAATTGGATGAGATATTCTTTTGATGATTGTGAGATACAAATGTCAAAAGCCATTGTTCTTGTTCGGCTGAATCGACTAGGTGAGATTTTGAGCCGAGTCCTTGGAATGTCATTCCTGGGTTTGACTGGATCTCATTGCTTGGTAAGACTCATTAAGTTGACTCGATGCAACTTGGGCTGACTCCAAACTCATGAGTCAGTGTTATCATACAAATAAACGAGTACCAGAGGAGGGATTTAAACCCTTGATAGGGACTAGGGAGAGACGCTTAACTCGTGCGGCAACTGATAGTTTGATGACAGTTTTTCTAATTTTTTATTACAAAGATTAATTCTAACGATTTTGGGTATTTCTTAGTATCTGTAATTTTATTTTATTTTTAAATTATTGGACATCAAGTGGAGTTTGGTTCAAGTCTTTGAAAGTCAACCCGACCGGGATGAACATTGAGTCGAGTTTTTGGGTTTTTTGATATGTCTAAAACTACACTGATATTGAGAAGAATCCGTAAAATCACATTTAAACTCCCAAATGGTTCCTCCCAAAAACTGAATTTGGTTGAATTTCTGCTGCTTTGGGCTCTTGAACATAGCCAAAACCCAATTTTTGGACATCTTATCTGCACATTGTATGTTTTCTTTCTTTATGAGAACTTTTATACTCCTTGAGAGCGAGTGAATCCCCAAGCTATTTACCATGTATCGGTTATCACCATTTTCAATCAAAGAAATTATCTTTTTCTCTCCACGTCCATCAGCTTAGATGGCCCAATCCATAAATGCACAGGTGATCAGATGGTTTCTTTTTTCTTTTTTTTAAATGGATGTTTATATGGATGAAGATGTCCACGGGAACTATGTTTCTCTCTTATGCCATATTGGGAAAAACATGGGACCCACCTGAAAAGGATATGCTGTTTTTTTTTTTTTTTGCTTGCTCCACTTTTCAGCAGCTAATAGGAGGCCATGAAATGTGACTGTAGTTCTCATGGGCTCTGATCAACTCCTCCATGTCATTGCTGCACATGCGGCATGTATACAAGCATGTTCAGAGCCGTTCATTTGATAGGTCAGATAGTGATTGGGACAATCAAATAACTAACATCTTCACTGTTCACCTTGCACGTACCAATCTCAAATACTACTTCCCAAGCATAGCTCATGTACATGTCACCATGCTCTTTATAGGCCCACATTGATGTGTGTGTGGAATTCAAATCATCCAACACTTGTGGCCCACCATGAAGATAAGACACCCCAAAAATCAGTTTGATAAAAAAAAATAAAGCTTGCCACGCCAAAGCAGACCTTTAAATTCAAGTAGTTTGGCCTACATGATCGGCCTGATTTTCCCAGTGCCCCCTCATCTTAGTAGGAGACATCTTGTGAATGGGTTGGATGGGTAGATAGTCACCACGGTGGATCCCAATGCAATATGGATTGGTTTGACACCGGAGTCACCCCTGACTCAGCCAATTCATGACTCAACTCAGGGTAGAATGAGTCAATCTGAGTCACTGAGTCTTTTAACCATGCCTCGTTCCAGGCCGAAAACGGCATATACATATACCAGTTTTGGCTGATACTTCAAACCTTGCCAAGAATCTTGTGCCCATTAATCTCTCATGATCAATGGATGGTTGGTGGGGATCCATTAGCATTTTAAGATTTAAAAGTTCTAAAATCTATTTTGAAATTTGTGTTGGGATTCCCACACAAGCATAAACCTTTTCTGGTTGTTGGAGGAATGGATCATTAGTGCTTTGGTTAAAAGGAATTCCTTCCTTGCAGCATCTTCTCTTACTTTGATCACATGTTATTCGTAGTGACGTGTTCTACTTGGAAGACGAACCTCAACCAATGGATACTGTGAAAACCTCATTGCAAAGCATCAGTCGATTCAAGTGGGGCCCATAGATCATTACCCCAGCATGGATGATCAAACAGATCTTATTGCAGAATGGTGATGCACCTACCCAGATTAGAATATCCAAGTCATCAAAATCATTAGCAATACTTGAGTTGGATAGGAATCATTTCCCTGTCCTTTTCCTGACAGTCCATCCATTGGATTCCAACTGAAGTGTTTGGATCGTGGAGCACATCAGATCAACAGTCTAGATTGTCCAAGCCATGGGCCACGCTTGTGAAAGCTAAGGACATGCGCATATGCTTAGTCAAGATAATATTATTCCATACCTTCATTTGGAGACTATTTAAACTTGAAGTAGAGGGAAGGTTTTGCATCAATCCTTGAATAAAGAGTAGACGAAATAATATGCTTTTGATCAAACACTAACTATAAAATGTTGCATTCAGTTGTACCAACTAACAACTGCAAAACAACATTTGCATCTCTCTCTCTCTCTCTCTCTCTCTCTCTCTCTCTCTCTCTCTCTCTCTCTCTCTCTCTCTCTCTCTCTCTCTCTCTCTCTCTCTCTCTCTCTCTCTCTCTTCCATATCTTCAAAGTCCTTCCCATTTCCTATTTCCTACTCCATATCTTCAAAGTCCTTCCCATTTCCTATTTCCTATTCCATATCTTCAAAGTCCTTCCCATTTCCTATTCTCTCTCTCTCTCTCTCTCTCTCTCTCTCTCTCTCTCTCTCTCTCTCTCTCTCTCTCTCTCTCTCTCTCTCTCTCTCTCTCTCTCTCTCTCTCTCTCTCTCTCTCTCTCAATTCCATAGCTTCAAAATCCTTCCCATTTTCTATTTCTACACCTTTTTGAACTTACATTCCTCCCTTCTTCCCATCTATATACCAAAAGGAGAAAGAAAACATGGTTGATTCACTGGTTTCATTGGCGATAGAGAAATTGGACAAATTTCTTGAAGATGAGGTGGCTTTGTTGGTCGGTGTCACGAAAGAGCTCAGAAAGCTTTCTAGTGCATTCACTGCCATCAAGGCTGTGCTTGAAGATGCTGAGACTCGGCGTCTTAAAGAAACTTCAGTGAAGGATTGGTTGCAGAAGCTCAAAGATGTGGCCTATGATATCGATGACATACTAGACGAGTGGGCAACAGAAGCGCTCAAATCACAAGGCGATGAAGACGATCAATCACATTGTTGCAATATAAAGGTGCAGAACATCCTTTCATCTTTTTCTTGTTTCGGTCATGTTGTATTTCGCCATAGAATTGGGAATAAGATAAAGGATGCTTGGGAAAGGTTAGAAGAGATTGAGAAGGAAAAGAATGGATTGCATTTTAAAATGGATAATGCAGAGAAGCCTCATGAAATCGGAGAGCGCGAAACAACCTCCCAAGTGGACACATCAACAATGGTTGGAAGAGAAAATGAAAGAAATGAAATAGTGAAGCTATTGCTAAATGAGATTCGCGACGAGGTGAAGGAAGTGCCCATCGTCATTTCTATCGTTGGCATGGGGGGCTTGGGCAAAACCACCCTTGCCCAGCTCGCTTACAACGGTGAGGATGTCAAGGGTCATTTCGACATGAGAATGTGGGTGTGTGTTTCTGAAGATTTTGATGTGAAACGGATTACAAAATCAATTATACAATCTGCAACAGGGACTGGCTGTGAGTCATTAGACTTGGATCAGTTGCAACGCCGCCTTCATGAAATGTTGCACGGAAAGCGGTTCTTGCTTGTTCTTGATGACATTTGGAGTGAAGATAGTGAGAAGTGGGACAAATTAAGACTTCCATTCCAAGCGGGTGCATTAGGGAGTCGAATCATCGTAACCACTCGTAGTGAAAAGGTTGCATTTGCGATGGGAAGGGGTCACATGCACAAACTGGCAGTCTTATCCGATGATGATTGCTGGTTAGTGTTCAGGCGTAAAGCGCTTGAGCATCAGAGTGCAGAAGAGCATTCAGAGTTGGAAGCAATTGGAAAGGAAATCGTAAAGAAGTGTGGAGGGGTGCCTCTCGCAGCAAAGACAATAGGGAGTGTCATGTGCTCAAGAAGGACAAGAAGGGAGTGGGAGCTCGTCTTGCAAAGCGACCTATGGAATTCACATGATGTCTTACAAGGCATTTTACCAGCTTTGTTACTCAGCTACCATGACCTACCTCCTGCTTTGAAGCAATGCTTCGCATATTTCTCCATCTTCCCAAAAGATTGGGAGATAAAGAAGGATATGATAGTCAAGCTATGGGTGGCACAAGGTTTCATCAGAAGCAGAGATATGGAGGAAACTGGTGGGCTGTATTTCGATGATTTACTAAGACGCTCGTTGCTCCAAGATGCAGAACTCGACGCTGACAAGAATGTACTCTGGTGGAAGATGCATGATTTGGTTCATGATCTTGCACAATCTGTTGCTGGAAGTGACTGTTCACTGGTGGAGATGAGAAAGCAATCCTCATTGAACCTAAATAATCTCCGCCATTTGTTTTTAATTGACAGTTATGACGCAGGTGACAGAGATTGGGCCACCTTGTATGAGGCACAAAAGTTGCGGACGTTGCTATGTGACTCAAGAATCTCCAGGGTGCCAAACAATTTATTTCATCATTTCAGGCACCTCAGGGCGTTGGACTTGAGTCACGCTAGCATTCAGAAATTGCCTCGAACACTGGGAAAATTGAAGCACTTGAGATACCTTGATTTATCAAGGACAAATATAGTGGAGTTGCCAGAGGAGGTGAGTAATTGTAGAAATTTACAGACCTTGATACTTAATAGGTGTTTTCAGCTAAAAAAACTGCCTAGAGGTCTGAGAAACATGATTGGCCTGAGACATCTAGAATTAGAAGACACTGATGAATTGAAGTACTTACCGCAGGGCATAGGGAAACTAAGTAGCCTTCGGACATTAACAAAGTTCATAGTGGGGGGTGACGATGAAGGATGTAAATGGGGAGAACTGAAACACCTCAATCATCTTCAAGGAAGTCTTCTAATTACTGGCTTCGAAAATGTGAGGAGCAGAGACGAAGCTAGAGAGGCAGAACTAAATAAGAAGCAGTACCTTCATTCTATAACCTTTGAATACGAATACGTCCCCATGGATGATGAATCATCGGGTGATGAAGCATCGGGTGATGATGAGCAGAAGAGAACAGAGGAGGTGCTTGAAATCCTGCAGCCCCACACAAACTTGAAAGAGTTGGAAATACAGAGCTACGGAGGTTCCAAGCTTCCCAAGTGGACAGAGGATCCGGTTTTCTCCAATCTAGTCAACGTGACGCTCCGGGAATGTAACAAGTGTAAACAATTGCCAGGTCTTGGGAAACTACCATCCCTTAAATACCTTGAAATTAGGGGAATGAAAGAGGTGAGAAAGGTGGGTGGTGAGTTTAGTGGGGATGATAATAATGATGGAAGTGGTGGTGGTGTTGTCTCATTCCCAAAGCTGGAGAGCCTCTCCTTCATATTCATGAAAAATTGGGAAGAGTGGGAATTGAGAGGTGGAGATGATGGAGAGGTTATGCCATCACTCCTGGAATTACGAATACAATACTGCCCAAAGCTACAGGCGTTGCCCAGCAACCTTCCACCGCTCCTCCAGAAGCTGACTTTGTGTGGAAGTGATGTTGGAATGTCATCCGGTGTGCCCTTACCCGACCTCCCCAACCTTAACCATTTGGTGATTGCCTAGAGTCATCAGCTGACATCGTTCCCATGTGGTTGGTTGGGACAACTCAAAGCCCTGCAAACTCTGGAGATCAAGTATTGTCGTAATTTAAGGTCTCTACCAGAGGAGTTGCAACACCTCACCATGCTTCAAAAATTAAACATCTGGAGATGTCCGGTCTTAGAAGAACGCTACCGAGAAGGAGGAGAAGATCGCTACACGATTGCCCACATCCCCAATATCAAATTCCTTCCCTTCTAAGAGGAGTTGGAGAGAGAAATCAACGATAGCTTTTCATTTGCTTCTCTTTCTAACTGCTCTACTTTTTCTTTTTTTTTCTTAGGATTTAATTTTAAACAAAAGATGTTTGTTAAATGTTTACTGCCTTCTTTTTATTTATTTGTTGTTTAGGAGGTCAGGCTGTTTGTCCCTCTCCTTCTTATGTAATTTTTCTTTTCTTTTTTCTTTTAATAATAAAGCTTTTGATGATACCGTCCACCGTCACACGCACGCGCGCACACACAAAAATCCATGACTGCATAGTTACCTTTTTCAAAGATGATAATAAAAATGGGCCTGGGCTCAGCCCAGCATAACAGGCTGCTGGGCCCCAAAAGTAGGATCCACTGTTGATAGAGGATGCCCCAAAAAATCTTTTAGATTCAGAGATCATAGCAGTTGATTTTAATGCCTTTCTGCATATTGGTGGTGGTGGTGTGGTAATGTGTTGGCAGTGTGGAGCCCACCATGATGTATATGTTTTATATCTATGTGGTCTATCTATTTATTTCATTCAAAGTCATCTTAGGGCACAACCCTAAAAATGAGTAGATATGAAACTCAAGTGGACCACACCACATGTAATAGTGGGGATGATGATACCCACCATTAAAAACTTCTTGAGGCCCACAAACATTTAGATGAGGTTGATATTTGTATTTTACCTTAATATAGGTCGGTGTGACCTTATCAAATGGTTAATTGGATGGAAAATAAACATTACGGTGTGGCCTTAAGAAGGTTTCAACCGTGGTTGTCATTATCCCCCCTATTTCCTTGGGCGTTGTCCACTTGAGCTTCGGATCTGCTTCATGGTGGGCTCCATAGTGCCCAATACATCACCACACCACCGCAAAAAACATGTCTATGGCCCAAAAAACACAAGTGGAGCTGTTTATCAATCACCCAGACCACACCTTCAATGGGGATTACCTTGAAAATGATCCCGATAGAAAGCTCCCACAATTCCAATCTTTAGGGTATTGCCTATCTACCATAAGCCCCATAAAATCAACGTTTTAGAATTCATTAGGCATTAACAACGACTTGGGGCAAAATTCATGTTTTTCATGTTGTCGAAAATACCTCAACATGACCAATTTGGACAATGTGAAACCTCAGAGAGAAAGTCTCAAACAGCAAACCCTATGGTCAAAGGAAAAATAAGTATAAAGATTTACATATTTCAACAATATAAAACAATATTATGTTTATTTCTTCTAAACTAAAAACAATAGGTATCATAAATACATGACTTACTTCTTTCCTACTCTTCCTTCATACAAGAAATATAACGCCCCAACTTTTCGGGATCCGAGTATACAACCCATTTCCCAAAAACTTGAGTGTTAACTTATAAAGAGCCAAAGTCCATATATATATATATATTCATTAGAGTAAGTCCTACCCCCGCCCGGAGGGTAATCCGTCCAGGCAGGGCTCTGTGTGGCCCACCGTGATGTAAGTGTTTTATCCACTCCGTTAATCGTTTTTCTTAGATCATTTTAGGGTATGAAAATGAGGCAAGTCCAAAGATTAAGTGGATCACAAAGTGTGGATTGAACGTCCACTATTAAAAACTTCTTGGGAGCTGGATAAGTTTCGGATCAAGCTGATATTTTTGTTTTCACTTCATCCACGTCTTCATAACATTTTGAATAGGTTATATGGGAAAAAAAACATCACGGTGGCCCTTAGAAAGGTTTCAACAGTGGGTGTCATAATCACTGTAGCTTACTTTGATGTGGTTCTTTGGAATTTTTTATATTCTTCATTTTTTGGCTCATACCCTAACATGACCTGAGAAAAAAGATTAACGGAGTGGATAAAACACTTACATCACGGTGGGCCCCACAGAGCCCTGCCCGGACGGATTACCGTCCGGGCGGGGGTAGGACGCAATCTGCGTCCAACAGATGAGCGTAATATGGACAAATCAAACATAAAGGAAAGTTGCATTATCATTTAAATATACAAGAAGTTGCCCATAATAACTTATACAAACCAATGTCCTCATTCTTACAATACAAAATGAAATAACATTACATGTGAAACAATGTAAATTGCAACAATCTTGAGCTGTGAAATCTTCTAGCAGCCCTTAGCAAATACAATCATGAACCCTTGTCAACCATAGCCTACTCCTCACCAATATGAATGTGAACATCATCTGGGCCACCTGTGCTACCTGTACAGTTGTATATTTGGTGGATGAGTGGTCAACTCAGTGTGAATTCCCCTCAAGATTACACACCACCGCATTAGGTAAGCATAGTTATAAAACAAAGCATATAAAACAATACATGATGCAGGTCTTATTAGATGCATGGATGCGTGAATGCAGTCACGCCCCGGGGATGCTCATCCGTGCGGAATTTGGGTTCGTCACCTATGCAAATACGCAATCAACACTCCAGGGTCAACCGTGCAGAATGCAATCATCGACCTAGGAAAAATATCTAGTCAGGCAGAGGCTAGTCGTCAGTGAAAGCATAGTAAGTGTGGCGTAACGACTGCCTAGCGATAGACGCTGGTCTGTGACATGTATACATAATTAGCCAAACCATTATTAGTCTAGTTACAATCAGCCAATTTTAAATAAACTCAAGGTCACTACGGGGGCTCATCACCAGCTTAGGCCGACAGCTCAGGCATAGGTCTCATACTGTCATCCCCGGCTCATCAGACTACTATCTTAGGATGTTTAATGGGAGCCCGTCGACTAGTGGTCAATCATATTACAGCATATGGGGCTTACCATCGCATAGTCGTATAAAAATAGTACATCGAGCCACATAGGGCAAATACCAAAAACGAACCACATAGGGCAAATGTCAAAACTAAAACACATAGGGCGAATTTTGAAACCATGCGATAAAAACCATCCTTGAAAACCACTTAACACAACGACCCTAAATGGTAAGCCCACATCAATGGTCAATTTAAACTAATCATTCAATAACCACTAAATCGAAGGTTCATTATAATCACAACCAATTGTGTTACATCCTAAGTATGAGTGTACATTTATAAGTGGGGGTTTTCCATTGATGTACCGGTTTAAATTCCATGAGTAACCCACAAATAATCTACAAGCATGGATAAATATGCAGGATAAACATTAAGCATGTAATGTGGCAATTCAATTCCAATAATTAACACACATGACTATGAAATTGAGATATCAATCTTAAATTAAAATAAAACTACAACTTAGGCTAATGAGAAGATGGAAAGCTCAAGGGGAAGAATCATCACTTTATACTTGAACCACTAATTGATGTTGCTAGAAAGCACGTGTACCCTTAGAATCGAATCCTACCATAAATGGTGAAGTTGTACATGAGATCAATGTTCTACAAGGTGTCCATGGTCTAGATTAATATAACCTAGGGCTTGGATTACTTAGGTTTTTATCATAGAGTTCAGTTAAATGCATAGATTCTAGAATCTGAATCCTAAATTAGTGTTACTATTATTATTATAATTAATGTTGCTCAATGGATTGAATAATATTCACAAAGGAATACTAATTCCATCACTATTATTAATGATGGTTCCTAAGTTCCTATTTAAAGGTACCAACATTATATAATATCCTTATGATGATAAAAAAATCTTTTAAATAATACAAGTAGTAATGATAGAATCTTCACTACGATTACGTAATAAGGACTAATGCTAATAATCATGCTAACAGGCGTTATAGTTCCTATCAAAAGTGAATCTAGTAAATCTAGTCATGATACTAGATTCTATGACAAATGTTCTATTTTAGAATGTGGATTCCTTAGTTTTATTGTAGTTGTTGGATAAATGGTCCTATACTTCATGGTGTTCTAGGAAGTCCAATTTGAGCTAGTCCACCATCTGTTAATTCAATTTATGGGGCTCATTAGCTAAATTTCATGGGCTCACTAAAAATCTATATAAATGCTCTCTTTTGGTCATTTGTTCAAAACTTCCCTAATTTTCTTCATTTGTGGCAAGCTGAATTATGGTTGGATTTAGGGTCTATGGATCATGAATTTTAACAGATTTGCAAGAAATAGAGATAGCGATTTTGGGGTGAGTTAAGAACAGAGCCTGCCGAGTTTAAAGGGTTTCCAAACAAGTAGAACGTAATTAGTTATTTCTAAATAAATATTTGACAAGACTATGTGTACAGGGATTGGATTTTAGTTGCATACCAACCTTGATCCACCGAGTTCTACATCAGGCGGGCCCACTGTGATTTACGACATGGCCCACCGAGGTATTCCTCAGGTGCAATCCACTATGATGTGTGTAATGCATTGATCAGTGCATTTCTGACTGAGATGGACCCATCATCATTACAGCAAGGGGGAAAGAAGCCTTGGTTTTGGCAACCAAGGGGTCCGAACTCATCAGGAAACGTCCTGAGTAGCCGAGAGTAGACTACCGAGTCGACTCAGCCCGCCAAGGCTCGGTTGGAGGTAATCACCTGAGGAAGTGATTTAAGTTCTCCTCCTTTAACTTCTCCTGGACGTGCAAAGGACCAATCAGCTCAGCGACTCTGCTCGGTTTGAGCTCAACCCGGCAGCCCGCATTTCCTCTTCTTCCTTCTTTCTCCCCTCGTTTTTTTTTTTTTCTTTTCTCTCTTCCTCAATTAGAAAATGGTCTGGACTTGATCAGTCCCATCCCTAGCTCGGGCCCAGCTCGGTCCAGCTTGACAGACTCGGATTGAGTCTTGGTGCAGCTATCCTGGTGCAGCGACGGCACCACTCTCTCTTTTTCTCTCTGGTTCTTCTTCCTCTCCTTCTCTTTTCTCTTTCTTCTTCCTCTCTTCTTATTTAAACGGGTTCAACAATACCTGGACTCAGTCCCAGGCGTCAGGCCCAACCTGGCAGACTCGGCAGCGAGCGGGCGCACCCTCTCTCTCTGTTTTTCCTTTTCCTTTCTTTCTCTTTCCTTTTCTTCTCCTCCATCCGCTGCAGGTCCAGCAGAATCGCTGGACGACTGAGCTCTACCCGAATCAATGCACCAACACGGTTTGGTGCAACTTCAACAAGGAAGAAGGCTGGGCAGCTCTTTGTCCATTCCGACAGCATGGGAGAGTTCCTTGGAGTGTAATGGATCTCGGAGGGTGGATGGAATGGAGCTCGAACGTCGTTTGGTTGGTGGGTTCGAATGGAGGAGAGTTCAGCCGATTTTTGGAGTGCGGCTGCGAGAACGGATGAGGAGTCCCTTATTTTTTTCTAAATCCCCTCGTGCTTATAACAAACCCTTGCTCTCCCAAGAGCCCTTGGATGAAGAATAGGTGGCCCAGATTGTTCTGGCTTGAAACAGCCATCAAGTACGGCCGGTAGGATGAAACCGGTAGCTGTTTCAGTTGCCGGTTTTCTATGAAAACCAGCATCTGCGTGAAGGGCCGTGATTTGCTTCCGACGAACGGTTAGGATGGGAAATGGAGGGAGCACGCGGATCGCAGCAGCTGGCAATGCGGACAGTTTCTATTTCTGGAAATGGGTGTGTTTGTGGCCTGATTTGAGGCTGACATTGTGTGCAACTGTGTGAAATCCAACGGTGGTTCGATTTCTGTTCATCTTAATGTCCTCTACAATATGGACGGTTCAGATCGTCCATATGAACGATCATGGTGGGCCATGGTCGGTCGAAAACTGACATTGTCCGTCCGCTCTTTCAAATGAGGAAAAGGAGGGAAATCCCTTCCTCTTTGGGTTTTTCGCGGTCAGACGCGGTTTGACCGGGTCTGGCCATCCTGGTGGGATGCAGGAGCACGTAAAAGCGTACTCACTAAATAAATGTGGGGCCCATCGTGATGTTTATGATAAATCCAGTCCGTCCATGATTCTCTGTGGGTGCATTTGGTCCATATTACCTGAGATTAGGTTAATACAAAGCCTAAGTGAGCCTTGCCAATCAGATCTTGATCTTTATCTGATAATTATCAACGTTTTGGTGGTTAGACGATTAACCCCAAATCGAACGTCAATGGTTAAAATGGTCTTTTGGGTTGTCTTTATACTTCTACTGTGGGTTTTACTACCTGAAAGATATAAATTTTAGTTACTTTATTTTAAGTTATTTTATTTTATTTTAATTATGTTGTGGGACACTTAAACAAGGATAGGGCGCATCAAAACCACAGGCGGGCCATGCAACAAGGACTTTAGTGTTTAGTTGATGGCCACGAAAAATTCAACGGTCACTTTTTAGAACCCGATGGTCTGATTATTACCAATTTACTCCTTCACAGTCCTACTTATTGTTTGAGTGATCGGGACGCTTTATGGTCCACCATGGATGGTCAGACGGCCAAGCTTGTAATCAAATAGGTCCATAATCTAAACAGTTAGATGGCCCCAAGACTCAATGGCTGGTTTTAAGGTTTAAATAATCGATTAACGGCCTTGGATCAGTCCACACAATTGACTACTCGACGATATCGGGTCCAAGGTGGATCATGTGGATAAGTGGGCCACAACGATTTAGTTTTAATCCCTAGTAGTTAATTATAAGTTTTGGAATTCCACGGCCCCATTAGTTTCCAATTGTTAATCCACACCAATCCCATGGTTGGATAACTTTCATTGTTAGATATGGATTAGTTGATTATGAGTTTGGTCCCAAGGTTAATCATGAAATTAGATGATATGATATGCATCTTCAAATGGTGGAGCGTCTAGCGGGACGTCATAGGCCAATGAATGGTGGATCTCATGATTAAGGGTGTTAAATCCGAAATAGTTGGTTAGATTTGTCCATGAATGGAATTGGATTTCTTCCAACGGTTGGATTCAAATTAGAACGAACGTAGGTGTTTGAATAAAATAGGTTTGTATTTATATTAAGTTAGGTTACATGATAATACCCGAATAGTGGAAGGTACAACGTGTTACAAGAAAACTTAGTTCTAGTGGATGCTGGGCCCCAAAAGTAGTGACCCTTCTACTAACCATGTCAGTTCCGGTGGATGCTGTGTGGGCCTAGAATGATCATCTACTCATTTTGTCATCTCATTTTAGAACATGAGATAATAAAATGAGGGCACGGCCTTTTTCATAAAGTTCCTAAAACTTAGTTGGGCCCACCATGATGTTTGTGAGAAATCCACCCCATCCATCCATTTTGTGAGCTCATTTTAGAACTTGAGATGAAAAGTGAGTAGGATCCGAGGCTCAAGTGGGCCGCACTAAAGGAAAAGGTGTGTATGGAAATTCCTGCCATTGAAACCTCACTGGTTCAACCGTGATGTTTACATGCCATCCATACTATTCATAACGTCATTCCTATTCAGATGAACTGAAAATATGGTAGCTTTATTCAAAACTTTGGTGGCTCCACTAGTATTTCCACTGCAGATGTTCAATCCTCATGCTTTCAGCCCACTCTAGTATTAGATGTGGCTCATTTTTGGCCTTATGTCCTAAAATGATCTCACAGAACAGAAGGATGAAATTTATTTCTGAAAAAATGATGGTGGGCCCTATTTAACTTCCTGACGGACCCACGTGGGACTTTCATGGGAAATTCCAGTCCATCAAATAAGGTAGATCCAAATCCCAATTGGACAATGCTACAGGAAACAATGTTTGTTCGACGCCCACAGTTGAAAACTTGCTAAGGCCCACCCTGAAAACATCCTAAAGCCCACCATAATGTTTATTTGTCATTCAAGTGTTGATGATATCACATATACCTAAATGATGAGAAATACAAATATAAGCTTGATTCAAAACTTTTGTGGCCCCGGGAAGCTGTTTATGGTGGCTGCTTGATCACCGCTGTTTCTCATGATGTGGTCCACTTAAGATTTGTATCTGCCTCATATTTTTTCTCATTTTCCAACTCATTCTTTAAAATGAGCTGAAAAAAATGAATAAACCACGTGAATATAAAACACAAAGAATCACATAGACACAGAGAACTTTTCCAGCACTAGACAGGGTGATGACTGCCAGATTTCTACTCCTGATTTTATCAGTAGGTTATTCAAGGGGACCAACTAGATGTACGGTCACAACCTACCATTCTCTGCCACATGTACGGTCGATGGTGAGCTGTATGAGAGCTTCTATAGTAACAGAAATTGAGACCATTGGAGATTACTCACGACCTCCAAATATATATATATATATATATATATATATATATATATATATATATATATGTGTGTGTGTGTGTGTGTGTGTGTGTGTGTGTGTGTGGCTGGTCCATCTACATGTCCTTGTCCAATAAGATTATTCCACGTGTCGCATGTAGGGCCCACCGTGCTATATGTGTATGGC
Source organism: Magnolia sinica (assembly GCF_029962835.1). Lineage (NCBI taxonomy): Eukaryota > Viridiplantae > Streptophyta > Magnoliopsida > Magnoliales > Magnoliaceae > Magnolia > Magnolia sinica. Next base: position 2,370,209 of record NC_080579.1, read on the forward strand.
ATCCAACCCAGCCAGCAAGGTCTTCCCACCGTAGGACATGGATGCACCAAAAATCAGGCCGAAGCAACCATCAGAGTCACCTCAGGTTTTTGGGTGGTTGTCCTTTATATAGTGTGGCTAACCTAATGAGCCTATGAGCCTGATTTTTAGGGATTTCATTATCTTGGTGGGGCCCACTTGATTCACATGTCGAATAATATGCATAGAAATAGGAGAGATAATATATAAGTGGACAAGCAGATGAATTACTTTTTTATGCAAGTAAATAATGGGCAATTGTCTCCTAAACACTGTACACATGGGAATTGCATCTGATCCGTCCATCTCAACAGGCTTGCCTGTGAATGTAGAGTTGTAACATGTTGTTGGACTTGTCAAGACAGGGCTCTGTGTGGCCTACGGTGATGTATGGGTTTTATCTGCACCATCCATCTGTTTTTTTTCATATCTTTTTAGGATATGAACCCAAAAATGAGGTATACCAAGGCTCAAGTGGACCGCACAGTGGGGATTGAACTCACACCATTAAAAACTTCTTGTGGGCCGAAGAAGTTTTGAATGAGTCCAATATTTTTGGTTTCCCTTCATCTAGGCCTATATAACCTTATGAATAAGTTGGATGGAAAATAAACATCACAGTGGCTCCTAGGAAGGTTTCAATGGTGAGTTTCATTAGCGCAGTTACTTCCAATGGTGTGGTCCACTTGAGCTTTAGACCTGCCTAATTTTTAGATCCATACTTAAAATTATATGAAAAACTGGATGGACGGTGTGGATAAAACCCACACATTACGGCAGGCCCTGCAAGCCCCTGCCTGGACAAAGAAGGAAAGACTACAGGTAACCTGACTTGGACATGATATAAACCGACCAACTACACATGGACTGGGTGTGAATTTTGGTTAAAAGACTTTGGGGCTCGACCAAATGTGAGAGTGAATTGGCCTCACTCACCCAAGCCAGGGGTGAATCGTTGAGGTGGCTCATGCTGTAGAACTGGATTTAGTCCCACTGAGTCCGAGCCGACTCAGATAAGTCAGCATCCGAGTCTGAAAACCATGTTGTGAGTCCTGTTAATCTAAACCGTATCCTGACTTGACCTGATCAGCTTATTCTTGGATCGGGCACAATTCATGGTTTTTATCTAGCTAGGTCTGAATAGAGGTGTACATGAGTTGAACTGAGTCAAGCTTGGCACAGCTCAATTCGGCCCGGCCACTAGCTGACCCCAGCTTGAACTCAACTCGGCTCGGTCCTCAAGCCTAACTGGCCAGCTCGGCTCAATTCGGTCAGCAGCTTGGGCCAGTTCGAGCCAAGATCGAGCCTATGCAACATTTTCACAAACACATAAAGTACACTTTCAATTTCTCACTGTATGTAAAACAACAATAGTTGTTTAAAGTAATTTCATCAAACACCTTGTAATTAGGAACATCAAAATCAAGAAAAAAGAGTATTTGTTTCATATACATACCTTCCTTGCTATTAGCCAATACTTCGTTGAGTTATTTCATCAAACACTTGGTGAACAACATCAATATCAAAGCAACCGAGTCATCGAACTGATTCGATCTGAGTTCAATTTGAGTTGGGGTTCGATCCAAGTCAAGTTGAGCTCAGGCAAGCTCAAACTCGGTTCGGAAAATTTTCGAGCTCAAAAAATTATCTCAACTCGACTCAAACTCAGTTTCAAACCGAGTTGAATCGAGCTTTTTCGAGCCAAGTCGAGCAAGCTAACCGAGCTAACTCAGTTCGTGTATAGCCCTAGGTCTGAAATTTAGTCCTAATTATTATACAAGGATCATGTGGTCAGAAGCTAAGTATTGCCCACGAAAATGTTTGTGAGAAATCCACGCTATACAATGGGGTTTGAACGTCTATTGTTAAAACATTCACAGGCCACAAAAGTTTTAAATCAGGCTAATGTTTTTGTGTTTTCAATTCATCCCAAGGGGAATAACTTTATAAACGGTTTGGATGACATATACATATCTTAATTGACTTGGGAAGATTTCAACTAGAGGCCATTCCCTCCTCACCTTTTCTTTTCATGTCATATTAACCATTTGAATTTTCGATATGCCTCATTTTTCATCTTAGATTATCTAGATGGAGATTGTAGTAAACTTTTTGGCGCCCAATATGATGCATGTATCTTATCCATGCCGTCCATCCATTTTAACAGCATATCCAAAGCTCAATGTGTGGACCACAGCACGGGAAACAATGGAGATGGTGAAGTTCATTGTTGAAGCCTTCCTAGGCCATAGTGATGTTTATTTTTCATCCAACCAGTTAATAAGGTCACGAATATTTGGATGAAGAAAAACAAAAATATAAGCTTGATCTAAAACTACGGTGCCCACAAAAAATTTCAATGGTAAGTATTCAATAACCACTTTTCCCTCTCGCGTGGTCTACTTGAGCTTCGAATATACTTCAATTCTTGGTTGATGCCCTAAAACGAGCTGAAAAAGGGAAGGAAAGTGTGATAAGATACATACATCACGGTGGGCCCCACAAAGTTTACTCAGTACCCAATCGGCATCCTGTCGAGAAAACACCCTAACTCTTGGGACCCAAAAAGTTGCATGTGCAAAATCCTCTCCGTCCATCGGGTTCTATCCTCGATTGTAGGCCCTAGGGAAAAAGCATAATCTAGATCCACATATCAGGTGGGCCACACCATAGGGAACAATGGGGATAGGATTCCAACCATAAGTTTCTCCATGAGGCCACCATGGTGTTTATCTTCCATCAAACCTGTTAATCAAGTTTAAATGACCGAGATGAAGCTAAAATAGGAAGAGGCTATCTAGATACAGAACTCAGATGGGCCACACTGAGTGATCTTAAAGGTTTTAAGAGAAATTTTACCTTGTTTTCATTTCTGTTGCCTATATCAATTTTCTACCAGGCTGGTAGTTTGTATGTACGCTTCAAATAATGGTTCTATCATGATGTGCGGAGTGGATTTACATATGCACATGGTGGACCCCACAGAACTCGGGTATTGTACGCGCTGCGAATAAAACAGGCAGTGCAGAGGATTCGGGTCCCAAAAACAGGAGATCGGATTGGGTACTGAGTTACTCAGTACGCTGAGTAAACTCATTTGGGCCCACCTTGAATGTATGTGGTCTATCCACGCCGTCCATCCGTTTTTCCATCTAATTCAAGGGGTTTAGCCCAAAATTGAAGCATATACAAATATCAATTGGATCATACAATAGGAAACAGTAGGGATAATGATTTCTACAGTTGAAACCTTTATAGGCCCCACAGTGATGTTTATTTTTCATCCAACCTGTTCATAAGTTCATACAAACATAGATGAAGGGAAAATACAAATATAAGCTTGATCCAAAACTTCTAGCCTCCCAAGAATTTTTCTACTGTTTCCTTTAGTGTGGTCCATTTGAACATTGTATATGCTTAATTTTTAGGATGAAGCCTTAAATTTATTTGGTAAAATGGATGGACAGAGAGGATAAAATAAAAAAGTCATGGTGGACACCACAGAGTTTACTCAGTCTCACCACGCAATCCACTTCCCAAAAACAGACGCTCCCGTGTGCACTGATTCCGTGGAATTGCTGAAATCACGCTAGGGCGTGTTTGGATTCACGTTTTGGTTGAATTGTATTGTATCCGGTATTGTTCACATATATATTGGGCGATATTCAGAATACATCCAACGGAGACATGCCACTAACCAATGTTTGGATAGGACGTATTATTCTAGCATGTATACAATTTCATGTCATATTGATGTTTGGAAACAATTGGATAAGGGCCAAACGATGTATATATGTGCATATAGTGGGGCCCACTCACTGTTCCATTGAATGATCTGAGCCGTTCATTCACTTCAGAGGGTGGGCATTACCCTTACCTAGGTGTCCTTTTGTTTCTATGCAAACTATTGTAAAATCTCAACCGTTAAACATGAAATGGATGGTGGAGTAAACACCCTCATAGGCCACGTTGATTTCACTCCAAAAGCACTCCCTTCCAGATGGTTTTTCATCCTAAATCCAATGGACAAAGTGAATTTTCTAAAAAGCTTCAATAAGTGGGCCACCAACTTCACAGATTCGACGTACGGCGACTCTGTTGCGAAACAGAGGTTCTGTCTTTTTATTGTGAGCCACCATTATGCAGTGAAAGGTGGATCTGAACCGTTCATGATGTAGAGGGAGAAAAACTCATAAAAAATATGTTGACTTTTCATGGCGATGTACTTCCTCATGATCACTACAATGATCAAAAGAAGATCATTCGGCTGTTGTTTTAGCTTGATTATCTCAGTGAGCCACATCATCGAATGATCAAAGCTTACCATTCATAGTTTAAATCTCGAGAGGAAGATGATGGACGGTGTGGATTTGTCAGAAGACGGTCATACTGGGCATTATCAACAACACAGTGAAAGAAGAAAATACTTTCTTCATGTTTACGTCTGACTGAACGTCCGGCCGGTTGCACGGTACAATCTCATCGATGATGCAAAGTGGTTCTCAGGCGTATTCGTGCGCGTTAAATGGGTGGCCCGCCGTTCGTTTCCAAACGAGGGACATGTCCCATCAACCCCACTAATACGATACTATACACTCAAAACCGTGAATCCAAACACGCCCTAGTGAACATACTAAGGAAAGAAACTGGGGGTCATGAGATGAGAAAAAGGCTTCCATGAAAATATTTATAAAAAAATTATATTAAGTGAACTTGATCTTAATTGAATCAATTCAAATTGAGTTAAGTTTTGAGTCAAGTTGAGTCAAGTACGGTTTAGCTTTAACTCAGCTTGAAATTTTTTCAAGCTCAAAAAATCAATTTAACTCAGCTTGAACTCATTTTTGAGTCAAGTCAAGCAACTTAACAGAGCTAACTCAGTTAGTGTATAACTCTACTATCAAGTAAACCATGCTTAAATTTAATTAGTTATCAACGAACCAACGAATATATTTTCTATGGTGTGGCCCTTATAATGAGTAGATAAGGATGAATTTTATATAGATTAAATCTTCTTGGTGAGGAAAACCTCACCCATCAAGCTGATACAAACCTACCATTAAAAATTACATAGGACCTAGTGTAATGTTTATTTGTCATCCAACCTGTTGATTAGCTAACACAGGCCTGAATGAATTTTGCACAAGTTAACCACCACGGTTTCTTATGGTGTGGTCCAACTTAGATTTGGATCTTCCTCATTTTTTAACTCATATTATAAAATGATCCGTTGAAATGGATGGATGGCATGGATAAAATACATGCATCATGGTCGAGCCCACAGAGCTTTATACAACACCAATGAGTACTGAGCTCAGTACCAGAGGGTTTTCACAATTATCCTCTCCCGAAAACTCGGCAAACGACTTAGTCAGTTCTCATCGAGACACAGAAAAACTGGTTTTGACTTGGTCAAGACACTCACTCGAGATTAGAATCGATCCAACCTTGTATTCAAGAAATCAACTAAGTTACTCGTTTGACCCGACTGCCGTTCGAGGAACGTCTGAGTCTGAGTTTCAACACAACGGGAAATGCATTTTCATGTTTTTCGGAAATCTCAGGGGCAAAATAGTCAAATCAACATACGCCATTTTCATGTGTTAAAAAATCAAATATAGATTTGCGGCGCCGAAAAACCAAAGGAGACTGAAGGGTATTTTGGTCATTTCCCTGACTCCGTCGTACTCACCTTGCAATCAAGATTACGCGGGTTGTGGCCAAAAACGCACGAGATGGATGCGCACGACACGTGTATGTTATTCTCACCGAGTAGGGGACGCGAATTTCCTGCGAAAGCCGAAGTTCCTACGCTGGAAACCTAGGTGGGCCCACCATGAAGTTTGTGAGAAATCTAACCTGCCCATCCGTTTTTTGAACTCATTTTAGCACTTGAGACCAAAAATTAGTAGTATCCAAGACTCGAATGTGCCTCACTAAAGGAAAATGTGGGTAGGGAAATTCCTACCGTTGAAACCTCCCTGGGTCAACAGTTCTGTTTTAATGAAATCAATACCGTTCATAACGTCATTCTTAAGGGGATGATCTGAAAAAACAAATATTACCCTGATTCAAAACTGCTGTTGCCCCCACGAATATTTCAACTGTGGGAGTTCAATCCTCACTTTTTCGGCCCACTTGGGTATTGGATCCGGCTCATTTTTATTCAGTGCACAGAAATGAGCTCACAAAACGGATGGACGGGGTGGATTTCTCACAGACTTCACGGTGGGCCCCACCTGAGTTTCCAGCGCAGGAACTTCCTGCGAAAGGCTTTCGCAGGAAATCCGTTCGTCCCTCCAGTCTATGGCCTACGAAATGGACGGTTAAGAAAAAACATAGTAACAAGAGAAAAACTTTGATAGACTGGCTGAACGTGATTGCTGACTACGGTTATGAGGCTGTCATCAGGCTGGGTTGGGCCTGGGTTAGTTTCAGCCCAGATTTTGAATTGCTCAGCTGGGCCTGGCGGACCAGGGCTGTTCAAAACTTTCATTTTGCCTAGCTCAAGCCCAAGCCCAGCCCATTAATAGAAAAACCGCGAATCCATTTAATCCTGATCCTGTGCTTGCCACGAGCTGAAAAATCGTGCTGATTCCAATCTAATTGGACTGCATCATCACACACTGCATTTAATGTAGCAGTGCTGACAATGTCACTGATGACATGGACCAATCACATTGTAGGAAAGCAAGATTTCCTTGCTTGTAGCAAGCGGAGGATCTAGATTCATTAGGGTCTATACAATCTCTTTGATTTTCAAACGGGTCATTTGGCAAATATGGATTTGGAGGGATCCGGAGGTATTGAAAGGCATTCAGAATCCAAAGGTCATTTGGTAGTGTATTTGGAATCTTGGAGACCGCAAATATTCACTTTTGCTAAGTTTTGCATTCTCTCTTTTGTTGAAATTACCAACCGTCATCATTTCTTACTTTTTTTGAGAAGTAGGAGAGTAACATAGTCATTATTAGGCTACTAATCTATTGTACAAATGTTGGTTACTTGCTCATATGTGATCTTATGCTCGTGACTTATTCGAAGTTTTGAATTTCATCATTTTTTTGCCAGAATATATATTTCAGTAGTCTTATTATAATCATGTCAAACATCACATATGGACACTAATTAAGGATATCAAAGTTAATTTCGTAATTAAATTAAACTTGTGCAAATATATAACATAATTTCAATGCATCACTATTTTTGGAATTCAACGATGTCAAAAGATTCAAAATCATCATTAATTCTGAATCACCTTGATTTAGAATTCAATTACTTGAAATCCAAGCTCCCAAAGGGTCCAGGCCAATAAGGACTCTTCTTATGGGGCCAGAACACGTCATAAATTTCAAGGCACATTACATTTGTTAGAGATCCAAGCCTTTTTAGGTAGGGTACAAACAAAAATATGCCGTGTACTAAAACTGGTAGTATACTCATCAAGTGAACTATGCGTGTACCAATAGGCCTTTTTTTTCCCTACTGCTCATTTCTCTCATCCAAGATTAACCAATTTGAAAAGGACATGATCACATGATGCAGATTCGGCAGACATGGGGGACATGATATCATTGTGGGGCCCACCATGATGTATATGTTTCATACCCACCCATTCGTTCATTTTGCCCGCTTATTTTAGGGCATGAGCAAAAAATGAAGGAGATCCAAATCCCGGGTAATTAAACCACAGCATAGGAAACGGTATGGATTGAACGCCCACCATTAAAAACTTTGTAGGGCCCTGTATAATGTTTATTTGTCATCCAATTTGTTGATAAGATCGCGTAGACTTGGACCTATGCATGAATGGAAAACATAACTATCAGCTTGATAAAAACAAACTTTTGTGGGCACAAGAAGTCTCTAATGGTGGGCAGTTAATCACCATTGTTAGGTGTGGTGTGGTCCACTTTAATTTGGATCAACTTCTCTTGTGTACTCTGTCCTAAAATGAGTTGGCAAAATGGATAAAGAGCCCATATAAAACACATACATTATAATGGGCTCTTATATAGTCATGAATCCACCAGTCTCAACCGTTCTTGTATCCACCCAATTCATAAGAATTGGGATCTTCTACTTGACACAAATGAAAATTTCTTGGTTGTTGCAATCTGATTGGGCCACATCATAACACATTGCATTTAATGCAACAGTGCAGCCAACACAAGTGATGACTTGGACCAATTATAATGCAAAAAAATATAAATTTCTTGTTTGTGACTAGAGGTGGGCACGGGACGACTTGATCCGGCTAACTCAACTCATTCGACTCAGTCCGAACCGCCTTGACCTGTACCGAATGGGTGGGTCGGTCCAAACTGAGTAAGCTTCGCCCAATCCGAACTCAAACTGAGTCAAGTTCAAGTTACCAATAACGTGACCCCACTCGACCCGAAAGTTGATCTAGTTAGACTCGACCCGATCCGAAACCCGACTCGACCGAACTCTCTAACCTACCCCGACCCAATCCCAACCTTTCTCTCCCTCCCTCCTCCTCTTCCAAGCCCGACAACCACTCACCACCATCACCTTCCTCCTCTTCCGCATCCTCTCTCTCCTCTCCACTCCCTCCCTCCCTCATCTTCCCCCTCTTCCTCTTCCAAGCCCGGCAATCACCCACCACCATCACCCTCCTCCTCCTCTCCCTCTCTCTCTCCTCTCCGCTTCCTCACTCCCTCATCTCTCAATCTGACTCGGTACTTCTTACTGGATCGGAATCGGTTCGGATCAGTCCAGGCCAGATCGAACTCAGATCGAGTCATGCATGCTAGACTCGGAATCAAGTCAGATCAAGTTTGGGTCAGGCCTATTTCAAAACCGGATCGAGTCGAGTTAGCCTTAACTCGGTCTGACTCAACTCAATGCCTAGCTCTATTGGTAACAAGAAGAGGACCTAGATACAATCCACAAACATTTTGAGTTGAGATATGACACATTTAGGACAAGCTGCTTAGTGGTTGGATCACTTATTGTGGGGCCCACCTTGATGTATGTTCCTTGTATCCCCACCATGTGTTTTGCTAGCTCACTTCAAAGCATGAGCCCAAAAATAAAGTACATACAATTCCCAAGTGGACCATACTAAAGGAAGACAATGGTAATTGAAAACTCATCATTGAAACTTCCTAAGGCCCACACAATGTTTATTTGTCATCCAAAATATTGATAAAGTCATACAAAACTGGATGAAGAGAAAGCACAGGTATTGATTTTATTTTTATTTTTATTTTAAAAAAAAAAAAAAACCTTTTCATAGCCTTTGATAAGTTTTTAATAGTAGCCATTTAATTATCACCGTTTCTTATGATGCGGTCCACTTGATATTTGAATCTACTTTATTTTGGGCTATGCCCTAAAAAAAACTGGTAAAATAAATGGACGCGGTAGATATAAAACACATACATCGTTACAAACTCCAAATAATAAATTCACTATCTCTGGCAGTTCCTTGGATCCAAGCAATTCAGAAATATAACATTTGGATGCATACCTTAGTCACTTAGATATCTGTCCCATGTGCCATCCATCATATCTCCGTGATGGTATGGTCCTTTCATGAAGAACCATCATGGAATCAGGACCATTTTCTCAAGCTTGTAATGCGTATTGATGATTGGTTTAAAACATTTTGGTGTGACTACTGCATCTTTCTGACAAGAGGCTGTAGACAAAAACACTGACACGTCTTGCATGGTTGCACATGCAAGGGTTTTAAGTCCACAAGTAGTGAAACATTCCTACCAGAAAAACTTTGATACTCTGATAGAATAGGATGGGTGATATACAGGCAGTTGGAAATTTCTTAGTTATTTAAGAACTAAAAATTTGGACATATATTGGATGGTTAAAAATGAGAAACATCCTATGTTCTTATTTTAAAAAACAAGCGCCTGTGGATTGGAAGTTAGGATTGTTTAACCAATCTCAACGACCAGGGATTCCATAATTTAGCTGGTTTGACTTTAGTTAATGTATGACACGTGTACAATTTTGAGTGCCTGCGTATCAAGCATCTTCTGTAGCCAGAGTATCATATAATTCCACCCAGGAGAAAGGATCACAAACAGAGACTGTACGTGAACTTTCACATACAGCAATTTCGTTCTAGGAAGAGCTGTCAACGGGCCGGGCTTAGGGCAAGTCTTGGCCCGGATTTTGAACTGTTTTGGGTTTGGGCCTTCAGGCCAGGATTATTTAAAATTCTGATTTTTAAGGCCCCAGACGGCCCATTGACACCCCAACTTCCAGGCAAAGCGTGATATGTTAGAGCTATAAGAAAACCAAGTTAGCATGGTTAGCTCGCTTAACTCGACTTGAAAAAGCTCAATTCACCTCGGTTCATTCTAAGTTGAGCTGATTTTTTGAGCTCGAAAAAATTTCAAGTAGAGTTTGAGCTTGCCGGAGCTCGACTTGACTTGGATCGAACCCTAACTCAAATTGAACCAATTCGATGATTCGGTTATGACTTGGATCGAACCCTAACTCGAATCAAACCAGTTCGATGATTAGGTTATTTCGATATTGATGTTGCTTAGCTAGTGTTTGATTAAATGACTCAACAAAGTGCCGGCTTATGGTAAGGAAGGCATGGATATGAAATAAGTGCCCTTGTATCTTGATTTTTATGTTGCATGCTGTGTTTTTTATGAAACACATGAACCAATGATGCATCTTTATATTCCACGAGAAATTGAATGTGTACTTTATGTATTTGAGATAATGCCATAGAGACTCGATCTTAACTTGAACTAACCCAAGCTGCTGACCGAACCGAGCCGAGCCGAGTTCAAGCTAGGGTCGGCTAGTGGCCGAGCCAAGTCGAGCTTGGCTCAACTCGGTTCGACTTGCGTAGGCCTCTATAATATGTGTGGAGTATCCAATCCGTGTAAATGGGTGATCTTGTCATGATAATCCACTGCTATGAACATCAGTCTGATCCATTCATTCGGTGGACCACAGCAGCGACATCAGTTATACCATCGGCTGCCAACTTGTATTTTGTTCAGTTCAATGAGTGGATCACTGTAATTTGATATCAGTAACTATCACGGTGTGTCCTGACTTCCGCATGGATCTGATATTTTACACACACGACACTGCTGGGGAAGAAACAGATGTATGTGAATGTTAACATGCAGCTCCTGTAATTGATAATTTCTCCATTTCCTTGGGTTGTATACACACGGTCATCTATTTCAGTAGTGACCCTTCCACTACCCACGTCAGGTTGGGTAGGTGCTCTGCGGGCCAAAATGATCATCTATTCATTTTGCTAGCTTATTTTAGAGCATGAGATAATAAAATGAGGACGCGGCCTTCCTCATGAGGTTCCTGCCACCCTTGATGTTTGTGAGAAATTCAGCCCACGCATCTGTTTTGTTAACTTATTTTAGAACTTGGATTAAAAATGAGCAGGATTCAAGACTCAGGTAGGCCGCACTAAAGGAAAATGTGTACGGAGATTCCTGCCATTGAAACTTCACTGGTTCTACTGTGGTGTTTACGTGCCATCCACACCTTTTTATAACGTCATTCCTATTCAGATGAACTGAAAACATAAATATTAGCTTTGTTCAAAACTCCCGTGGCTCCACTAGTATCTCAATTGTAGGTGTTCAATCCTCACCCTTTTAGCTGACTTTAGTATTGGATCCGGCTAATTTTTGGCCTTATGTCTTAAAATAAGTTCACAAAACGGATGGCTGAATGTATTTCTCAAAAAATCACGGCAGGCCCAGCTAAGTTCCCAGCACAGGACTTTCATAGGAAATCCAAGTCCATCAAATAAGGTAGATCCAAATCCCAATTGGACAACACAATGGGAAACAATGTTAGTTCAACATGCACATTTGAAATTGAAAGGCCCGCCATAATGTTTATTTGTTATTCAAGTGTTAATGTCGTCACATATACCTAAATGATGGAGAAATGTAAATATAAGATTGATTCAAAACTTTTATGGCTTTAGAAAGATTTTTATGGCCTGTGTTTACTCACCACTGTTTCTAACGGTGTGATTAATTTGAAATTTGTTTCTGCCTCATTTTTTGTCTCATGCTTTAAAATAAACTACCTCATTTCTTCATCTCATGCTCTAAAATGAGCTTTAAGAAAATGAATAAATCACGTAAATATAAAACACAAGGAATCACATAGACGCAGAGAACTTTTCCAGCACTAGAAAGGGTGATGACTGCCAGGTTTCTACTTCTGATTTTGTCCGTGGGTTATTCAAGGGGACCAACTAGATGTACGGTCACAATCTACCATTCTCTGTCACATGTACGGTCGATGGTGAGCTGTATGAGAGCTTCTATAGTAACAGAAATTGGGACCACTGGAGATTACTCACGACCTGCCATATATATATATATATATATATATATATATATAGGTCCATGCGCGTCGCACTCATCAACTTGTCATGGTAATACAGTGGCCGGTCCCTATACATGTCCTTGTCCAATAAACTCATTCCACGTGTGTTGTTTGTGGGGCCCACCGTGGTATATGTGCATGGCAACGAACCCAGCCAGAAAGGTCTTCCCACCGTGAGACATGGATGCACCAAAAATCAGGCCGAGCCAACCATCAGAGTCACCTCAGGTTTTTGGGTGGTTGTCCTTTATATACTGTGGCTAACCTAACGAGCCTATGAGCCTGATTTTTAGGGATTTCATTATCTTGGTGGGGCCCACTTGATTCACATGTTGAATAATATGCATAGAAATAGGAGAGATAATATATAAGTGGACAATTGTCTCCCAAACACTATACACATGACATGGGAGGTGCATCTGATCCGTCCATCTCAACAGACTTGCCTCTAAATGTATAGTGCTAACATGGTGTTGGACTTGTAAAGATAAGGCTCTGTGCGGCCCACCATGATGTATGGGTTTTATCTATGCCATCTATCCATTTTTTTCGTATCATTTTACAATATGAACTAAAAAATGAGGCATATCCCAGGCTTAAGTGGACCACAAAGTGGGAATTAAACTCACACCATTAAAAACTTCTTATGAGCCGCAGAAGTTTTGGATCTGTCCAATATTTGTGTTCTCATTTCATCTAGGTGCATATAACCTTATGAATAGGTTGGATGACAAATAAACATCACAGTAGGCCCTGAGATGGTTTCAACGGTGAGTTTCATTAGTGCCATTACTTTCTATGGTGTGATCCAATTGAGCATTAGATATGCCTAATTTTTAGGCTCACAGACTAAAATGATCTGAAAAATTGAATAGACGGTATGGATAAAACCCATTTATGTCATGTGGCCCATTTGAATTTTAGATATGCCTCATTTCCGGTTGTAACATAAGCTGTTAAAAACAAATGGACATGATGAATTTCGAAAGAGCATCACAGTGGACCCACTTAGCTTCTGAAACTTTCTATCTCGGCTTACAATGTAGTAGAATTTTTTGGGTCCACAGTGATGTATATGTCTTATCCATGTATACTAAAATTGAAGCATATCAAAAGCCCAAAGTGGACCACAGCTCACGAAATAGTGGGGATAGTGATGTTTATTTTTCATCCAACCTATTTATATGCAAAGGCGTGGATGAAGGGAAAGCACCAGTATCTGCTTAATCCAAAACTTCCGTGGCCCACTATAAATTTTCAATGGTAGGCATTCAATGGCCCACCAGAAATTTTCAATGGTAGGCGTTCAATTACCACTGTTTCCTGTCGCGTGGTCCACTTGAGTTTTGGATATGCTTCAATTCTAGCTTCATGCCCTGAAATGAGCTAAAAAAGGGATGGAAGGTGTGGATAATATACATACATTACGGTGGGCCCCACAGAGTTTACTCGGCATACTGTACGCGGACGCGGATTGCGTACTACCCCCGCCCGTCCCTAGCTCCGAACGGGCAGGTCTGTGGGCCGGCCCACCGTGATGTATCTGTACATCCAAACCGTCAATCATTTTTCTAATATTATTTTAACGGATGAACACAAAAATGAGTCATATCCAAAGCTCACGTGCACGACCACACCAAATAATAAGCTTGGTTGCATTAAAATCCACGAAGCATTAAATGTCAGTTGTATTAAATGCAAGAGTCATCTGTGGTGTGGTATACTTGAGCTTTGGATCTGATTCAATTTTGTTTTGATGACTTAAAATAATCTGAGAAAAGGGATAGACGGTTTGGATGTACAGATACATTACTGTGGGCCCGCCCACAGACCTACCCGTTCGGAGCTAGGGACGGGCTGGGGTAGTACGCAATCCGCGTCCACTGTACGCACTGAGTTACTATGCAATCCGCGTCCTGTAGGGGTCACAGCAATCTGCGTTAGCACGTAAAACACTCATACTCTTGGGACCCACAAAGTTGCATCTGCAATATCCTCTCCGTCCATCAGGTGCTATCATAGATTATATATCTTGGAGAAAAAAATAATTTATACATACATATCAGGTGGGCCACACCATAAGGAACAATGGGGATATGATTCCAACCATAAGTTTCTCCATTAGGCCACCATGGTATTTATCTTTCATCAAACCTGTTAATCAAGTTTAAATTACCAATATGAAGTTAAAATATAAAGAGGATATCTTGATACAGAACTCATGTGGGCCACACAGTGATCTTAAAGGTTTTAAGAGGAATTTTACATTGTTTCTATTTCTGTTGCCTATATCAATTTTCTACCAGGCTGGTAGTTTGTATGTACGCTTTAAATAATGTTTCTAACATGATGTACGGAGTGAATTTACATATGCAACATGGTGGGCCCCACAGAACTCGGGTGTTGTACGCGCTGCGAATAAACAGGCAGTGCAGAGGATTCGGGTCGGGTCCCAAAAACAGGAGATCGGATTCGCACTGAGTTACTCGGTATGCTCTTATCGTACTGAGTAAACTCGGTTGGCCCCACCTTGAATGTATGTGGTCTATCCACGCCGTCCATACGTTTTTTCATCTAATTTAAGCCGTTTAGCCCAAAATTGAAGTATATCCAACGATCAGTTGGATCATACCACAGGAAACAGTGGGGATAATGATTTCCACCGTTGAAACCTTTCGAGACCACACAGTGATTTTTATTTGTGATCCAAAATGTTCATAAGATCATACAGACATGGATGAAGGGAAAACACAAATATAAGCTTGAACCAAAACTTCTGTGGCCCCCAAGAAATTTTCAACGGTAGACGTTGAATTCAACTGTTTCCTGTAGTGTGATCCATTTGAAGATTGTATATTCTTAATTTTTGGCATCAAGCATTAAATTTATCTGTTAAAATGGATGGATGGAGAGGATCAAATACATATATCATGGTGGACCCCACCGAGTTTACTCAGTACACAAAGCGTAGTAAGTTACTCACTACGCAATCCTCTTCCCAAAAACAGACGCTCCATGTGCACTGATTCCGTGGAATTGCTGAAATCACGCTCGTGAATATACTAAGGAAACAAACCGGGGGTCACGAGATGAGGAAAAAGGCTTCCATGAAAAACAAAAGATAGAAGAAAAAAGAGGAGAAGATGATAGATCAATGGACAGGCTCTCTCTCTCATCAGCTTCAAGTGGCGCCCACCTGCTCCACCAATGGCTCTTGTACTGCCTCTGCTTTTATGGGTTTTGAGCTTTGTCTGGTGAGAGTGATGTGGGTCCCAATGCAAACCAGGAGGGGCATGTGAGTGCACATGTCAAGGGTTCCTCTCTCCTCGCAAATTGCACATGGATGAGATAAAGCATTGGGAATATAAGGCCCACCACTCTCCTTTAAATGACCCAAATACCCTTCTCTTATCCCTCTTATCCCATTCTATCTAGCCGTGTAGTGACCAAATTGCCCATATAGTTACATACATACATGTAGTCTGGTGCAATGGACCTTGTGGTGCATGGATAAGATCTTCCAATCTTGAAAGATTTCTGGGTATCATTCATCCATGTGAGGCCCACTATATAAACGGTTTGGATCATTGAAACATGATCCCATATCCAATGGTTGCCATCGCAAATGTCTGCATACATAGGTACATGAATGACGAGTGCGCTAGTGCAATTCATGTGGACCAATTTAGATAATGAGGAGGCATGGTTGTTTCAAACCATCCATTACCGTCAATTCAGTGTGGTCTATTGGATGTTCTTGATCATTGTTTTTGTTAGTATAAGTGGACTATGCTTAGGTGAGATAGATTGACAGTAGAGATCCATGCAGCATCCATGACCGTCAATTCAGTACTGTGGTCCATGGGATGATCTGGATCATTGTTTTTGTTAGTATAAGTGGATTATGCTTAGGTGAGAAGATTGACAGTAGAGATCCATGTATGATACAACCTGGGGCCATCAGCTGAACTAGTCCATATCAGTGATTGGACTTTTTGTCCTTTGGTATAAAATGATGAGTGGTATTTGGTATGAACAGGTGATAATTGATGCGTTCCGAAGTAGGGGTCCCTATCGTGTCAAATCGGGTCGAGCTGGCATCAGCTCGGCCGCTAGCTGACCTCAGCTCGAACTCAGTACAGCTCGGTCCTTGAGCCTGATTAGCCAGCTCGGCTCAATTCGATCAACAGTTCGGGCCAACTCAGGCTGAGTTCGAGCCAAGATTGAGCCAAGTTCACCATTGAGGCATTTTCACAAACACCAAGATTATACTTTCAAAATCCCTCTTTATGTGAAATAGAAGCAATGGTTTTACATGCATTTTATCAAACACCTTCAAAGCAACATAAAAACCAAAAAAAAATGGTATTTCATTGAGTTATTTTATCAAACACTTGGTGAGCAACATCAATGGCAAAATAACCGTGTCACCAAGCTGGTTCAATCCAAGTTCTATTCGAGCTGGATTCGATCCAAGTCGAGTCGAGCTGGGGCCTAATCAAACTCAGCTCAAACTCATTTTTTAGCTCAAAAAATCAGCTCAACTTGGCTTGAACTCAACGTTGAACCGAGTTGATTCGAGCTTTTTCGAATCAAGTCGAGTGAGCTAACCAAGCTAACTTGGTTCGTGTACACCCCCATTCGGAAGAAGGCGTATTTGATTTGAAATGGAATTAGCTCACATCAGATATATTGAATGTTTCTTGTTGAAATCTTAATAAAATCACGTGATCCTATTTCGTATGGGTTTTGATTACCATTAATATATCATTATCTCTTTGTGGCTCATCGTATTAGATGTGGTTAGGTTACAAAGATCTGAATAAAAGAAAATTAAAAATATCAACTTGGTTCAAAATTCTTTTAGTTCTTAGAAAGTTTTTAACATTGCCTTTTTTCTTTTTTCCCCGAGATGTGGTTCACTAAGATTTCGATAGTACCTCAATTTTTAGCCCATGCCCTTAAAATGAGTTGTGATAGATATCATGAAAATAGCTTTGAGTGCCACCAGGATGTTTGGGTTTTATCTACACGGTCCATCCATATCATTTTAGCATATAGGTCAAAAACTGAGGCAGATATAAAACACAGGTAGACTACACAATGGGGATTAAACTTTTACTGGTGAAAGCTTTTTAATGGGTGATAGAAGGTTTGAATAGAATTGATATTTGTGTTTTCCCTCCTTCCAAGTCTAGCTGGCTTTACAATAAGTTGGATGGTAAATAAACATCACCGTTGGCTCTAGGAAAGTTCCAACAGTGAGCATCATCGCCACAACTGCTTCATGTGGTGCGGTCCACTTGAGCCTTAAATTTTCCTACTTTTTAGTCCCATTCCATGAATTGTCACAGAAAAGTAGATGAATAGTATGAATTAAACCCATACATCATGGCCATTCGGAGCTCCCACCTGTTACTAGCTGTATACAGACAGTACACAATCCGCATTACCTTTATCATTACTATTTTGGTATCATTACAATTTTGGTTGGAAGCAATCCACGTTCTATTAATTGGTATTATTACTATCTCACAATCTCTATCTCTTTTCATTTATGCACAACAAATACAGTCTACCAAACACATTCACCAACTAGGGATTTATATTCACATGGATTCTATTAATCGGTACTATTACTATCTCACAGTCTCTATCTCTTTTCATTCATGCATTACAAATATAGTCTACCAAACACATTCACCAAGTAGAGATTTATATTCACATGGATTTTATTAATTGGTATTATTACTATCTCACAACCTTTAACTCATTCCTTCATGCATTACAAATACAGTCTACTAAACACATTGACCAACAACAGATTTATATTCACATGGATTCCACAGCAATTGCCTATCTATATTCAATTAACGGTCCGAAACTACATCTGATTATTACTATAGCCCTAGACGGCTATCAATGAATGGCTATAAACATTATGATTTTGGCAATGTGTTGATGACAAGTTGGTGGACTTGGACTCTCCCAATAATTATCTAACTACCCAAGTGTCTGATACACTTGAGTTGCACCATTCTTCAAATTACTTGCATTGCATCCGAACTTCTCCATGCACGCACCGTAGCCCAAAAATCACACTGATTGGATGATCCCATCTGATCCATCCATGGGCTTTTCCCATTGATTATGGCCCATGATGTTTTAATAGAATTTTAACTGTTCATTTGCAATATCTTCCCCGGAGAGTTAGGGAGTCACGTTTATCCTATCATTCTGATTTGGGAGTCCCATCTAGGATGGGTCCAGGACATGGATGGATGGGCATGTATACAACATGTTCTCTAGCTAGGTGGCGTTGGCCCTGTTGGGCCCACTGTTATGTGTGTGTTTTATCTATAGTCCGTCCATTCGTTTTTCCAGCTTATTTTACTGCATGAGCCCAAATTTGAAGCAGATCAAAAGCTCAAGTGGACCACACTAGGAAACAATGTTGATGGAATGCACATCATTAAAAACGTCTTGGTGCCCACAAAAGTTTTGGATCAAGCTGGTATTTGTGTTTTCCCTTCATCCACTTGAGCTTTGGATCTTCTTCATTTTTGGGCCCATGGGAGCTGCCAAAACGGATGGACGGTGTGGATGTACGCATACATCATGGTGGGCCCACCCAATCTGCTTCCCACTTGGGCAGCTATAAAGAACTTGTGTGAGTTTTTCTTAGCCATCCATTGATGAATGCACATCCTGATGGACGGCTTCGATATCACACTAGTTTGCCATGCTGGCAAAAGTGATTCCGTACACCACTATGAGGGCACATCCGTCATTTTCAGATGAGACGACAGTGCTTCAGGTGCATCCTGGGTAGGGGTAGTTTGGTAATTTGTGAAATCCGGTTGCACTTTATGTCATTGTCATTGTTGCAGAACTATAGCGTTGCATCATTGTGGGGTGATTAATCCAAGCATGAAAGGAGGAAAACACCCAAAATCAACGGCCTATAAAAGCCCAAAGTGGCCATCCAAACTCCCTCATTCTCATCGGAAGCTCTTCCATTCCTTTGCTTTTTCTTTCTCCTTTTGAAATTCAGCTATGGCGAGGAGTCTGTCCATTGCATTCCTCTGTATTGCAATGATGTTTGTACTCTCGAAGCAAGACGAGGTTCTCTCTCTCCCTCTCTCTCTCTCTAGGGTTATTTTCGTCATTTCACTTTGTGGTATTGTTGTACGGTTTTCAGACAATCTAAAAACTGGGAGCCCACATAATCAATGATTACTATCATGGTTCGTCATTATTCTAATGCTGATGATTAATAATGCCCATATCATTAGCCAACATTAATCCAACCGTTGATATGGCATAGTTATACCACAATCCAGACCGTTGGAACCGTGGGCCACTATGGATGGATGATAACCCAAAAATTTGGATGGATAAGATGATAGTAACCATCTGATTTTGTGCTTGGAATTCAGACCACTCAATATTTTAGTTGGCCATCAATTGGATGGTTTGGATTGCTTGATTACTTCCATTTTAGAGAGATGGTCCATCAACTAGTTTCTCTACATGTGAGGAGAATGAGTCACCACCATTTTCAAATCATGGGTGAACTATTACATGAGTCTATCCCATCGACCATGCAAAAATTTCAACTGTTCCTATAAGTGGGTCCCACTATTAAAGGTCTTTTAG
The DNA here is from genome assembly GCF_029962835.1 of Magnolia sinica. NCBI lineage: Eukaryota > Viridiplantae > Streptophyta > Magnoliopsida > Magnoliales > Magnoliaceae > Magnolia > Magnolia sinica. Next base: position 2,390,270 of record NC_080579.1, read on the forward strand.
GTTATGTGTCGATCGGGTCCATCCATCTAGCTGGCCCTACCATAGATGGACTGTGATTCAAACATCACAGCCACTAATCTATCCTGCCCCTCACAATTCTTCAATCTCTCCCTCTGACCATTTGACCATTAATCTTTCTAGACTGGCGCGGAGACACCAGAGGCGCAGCCTACCAACCTTCCTATGGTGAGTACGAGATTACTGTAGTCATGCATTTACTTTTGATTTTTCCAACCGTTGGATATGTATGTTTGGCTGACATTAACATGCTTGGATTATGTAGTATGGAACCACTCAAGGAAGCCTACATCCTCAAGGTGAGAAGCTAATGCTAATTGACGAGTATTAACAGCCGTTGATCTTTGATCCGGTGGTGGACACATGAGTACCGACCATGTGACATAGATGTGGTACTCTACCAATTTAAATGTCGGTGGACTGGAATCCTCTGAAACAGCCAAGTCTGTGGGGTCCACTTTTGATATCTGTAAAATCTACTCGGTCCATCAGATTCCATCCTCAACCTTACATCCTAAGGCCAAAATTCAGCTAGATTCACAACTTAGATAGGCCACACCGTGTGAAATTAGCGGTTGTGATTGCATTTTTACATTATTCCATCAATGGGGACCATATGGTTTTTTAATGTGGATTATCTGGAGAATGTTCGGTGCTGATTTTACATACGCAACATGGTGGTCCACCACGGTCGTAACTTGGTCTGGTGGTCCGCGCATGCCACATCTGCCAATGTGGCATTTGGGTTGAAGAAAAAGACCATTCATCAAGTGGACCCAGCCGTTTATGCTCCATGGCCTGAAAATCAAGGTGGTGCGGTAATCAGATGGCCCACGAGAGTACGATCAATGTGGACCACTGATAATCATTCTTAACCGTCCATGCTTTTTACATATGTGAGGCCTGTTCAATGTCCGGAATAGCCAAATTTCTAGCATATATACCTATCAAGGTGTGGTCCACTTGACGAACGGCTCTGATCTTGTAAATATATCCTCATATTTGTGGTTTACGTGCAGAATGTTCACCGCGGTGCACGGCTAGATGCTCGGCCACTGCATATAAGAAGCCGTGCATGTTCTACTGCCAGAAGTGCTGCGCCAAATGCTTGTGTGTGCCACCCGGCACGTACGGGAACAAGCAGTTCTGCCCTTGCTACAATAACTGGAAGACCAAGAGAGGTGGGCCCAAGTGCCCGTAATTCCAGCCAATCATCATCAGTCCTCCCACGTGCGGATTGGATCATCTTTTGCCACGTGTCATCTCAAGTTCGATGTTGTTTTCCTTAATTAATGAAAGTCTCATTATATGTGTTGTACAATGTTATTAGATAATGGTACACTTACAGCTAACTCATGAAACTGGCACAAGATCTGTGAGATCCGGTCCGTTCATCTGTTTTCCAACAGTGACAATGCGGCACCATGAAAATTAATCCGGTCGAATCATCAGGTGGGCCATGCATGTGCAACAAAAATCGACGGTTTGAATAAATTGAATTACGGTACCCAATCCCACGTGATCAGCAGAACTGGTGATTTTAAGGCGGGGGATGTTCAACAGTGGCTTGCCTGATCAAGGGTCAGGATCTCCTACATGGTGATTATTATCGGCCAGATCTCGCAATGTGTAATTCTCAACCAGTGGATATTGGAGAAGATCATACGCATGTACGCCACGTGTACATGCAACTTGTAGGGGCAGGGCTTCGGACTTCTGTCCATCCGTTCTTTGGCGGATCGTTTTAGGGCATTATATTAAGAATGAAACAGATCCAAATCTTAAGTGGACCATATCATGGAAAACAACGGTGATTAAATACCTACCATTAAAAACATCTTGGGCCACCAAAATGTTTGTTTTTCCATCAAACGTATTGATAATGTCACAAAAACGTGGATGAAGGGACTGCACAAATATCATCTTAGCTTAAGACTTTCGTAGCCCGTAGGAAAATTTTAGTGTTCAATCATCACTATCTTCTTTAAGTGTTGTTCCTCGAAAATTTAGATATGCTTTAGTTTTGAGATCATGATTGATGACTTAAATGTAAGTAAAATACATTAAAGTGGTCTCCGTACAGGAATCCACCCACCTACTGTTATAGTTGGGCACATGACAATTCAACTCGACATACTCTACTCTCAAAGCTTGTTTAAACCTAAATTGATCTGAATTGATTGGGTGAGTTGATTCATATCACGTAGACTTTTTCATATCTGATTACAAACCAAGTCAAATGCAGATCATGCCATGACTCGACTCAAAATCTGACTTAATACTGAACTGATTCAATCGGAAACATGACTGTGGATATAAAATGTTTTAGATATAAGATGTCATGTAACCGATGAAAATACTACAATTCCAGCAGTGCAATTAAGGTCTAAGTTGTGGTTCAGCCCACTCAACCTGAGTTGGTGCCGACTTAACCTGACTCAGTACCTATGATCGGGTTGGACTCAGTCCAGGTTAATCCAGGTAGACCTAGACTTGGATTGGGTCAGGCATACCGGATTCGGTACCAAGTCAGGTCAAGTTTATATTAAGTCTATTTCAAAATTGGGTAGAGTTGGGTTAGCCCTAAGTGGGTCTTACTCGACTCAATGCATAGCTCTAAATTCCTAGTGCCCCCTTTGAGAGTACTCTACCTGGGCAAGTGAATTTTCCATGTACTTGCTATTGGGGGTGTACATTGAGTCAAACCGAGTCGAGTTGGCCTCAGCTTGACTCGCCTCGACCACTGGCGGACCTCAGCTTGAACTCGGCTCGGCTCAGTCCTTGAGCTTGACTGGCCACCTCCACTCGGTTTAGTCAGCAGATCGGGCCAGCTCGAGCTGTGTTCGAGCCAAGATCAAGCCGAGTTTGCCATTGACGCATTTTCACAAACACCTGGACTGCACCTTCAAAATCATTTTGTATGTGAAACAGAAGCAATGGTTTTACATGTATTTTATCAAACACCTTCTAAGCAACATAAAAACTAAGAAAAAAAATATTTGTTTCATGTACATACTTTCATTGCTACCAGCCACACTTCGTTGAGTCATTTTATCAAATACTTGGTGAACAACATCAATGGCAAAGTAATCGAGTCACTGATTGGTTTGATCCGAATTCGATTCGAGTAGAGTCGAGTCGAGCTGGGCCTACTTGAACTCGACTCGAACTCATTTTCGAGCTCAAAAAATCAGTTTGACATGGCTCGAACTCAACTTCAAACCAAGTTGAATAGAGCTTTTTCGAGTCAAGTTGAGTCGAGCCAGCTAACCGAGCTAGCTTGGTTCATGTACACCCCTACTTGCTACTCACAAAGTAGCACACGTGCGTGGAATCCAATATAATCATTGAGGAAACTGTCACACCCCAAACTCGGAAACCGGACTCACAAAATTTTCGATCGCCAAATCCGGTGACGACAGCCTCTGTAGTACCCCATTCTCGGCTCCCAGCGTTCATACGCCAGATTCCGATCCTGGGATCCTACAAGGAGGATTTTCCAATGTACATTTAACTCATAATAAGCATAACCACAAGTTTACCCAAGTCACAAAGGCAACATCATCATCACATATCCACTAATATAAACAATTGAATACAGTGCTGAAAAGGAAATACACATGTCAAAATTCAAAACTTTATAAGTCCGTTATACGCTCCAAGCTCAATGTTGTTGCAACCTGACGCCACCTGCACGCATCTATCGTGCATAAGCTTATAGAAAGCTTAGTGAGTGGTGAAAGTGTGTGCACAAGGTAAGTGCCAAGTAAGCAATATCAGAGTCAGCGGAAGTATTGACAAGTCCATGAGTCATACAATATCAGAGTATACAATGCAAATCAGTTACACAAATGAAGAGTCAAAGCGAGCCAAATATTAGATGCCGAAGATATAATGCCATAAATCATGCAATATCGAAATAAGTGAAAATATACTGATAAGTTTATGAGTGTCATCACCCGTACCAAGGCTATGTGATGTAAGGCATGAATATTAATGGCTATATCAATGCAGAAACATGGCAACCCAAAATGTTAAATGTTGCGGATGCAATGTAATATGCGGTGCGAATGAAATGACCAAGTTGGAGTGAAGTCGGGATGATAGTATGTAGTATCGCAGGCTATGGGGTCCATCACAAGGGACTTTTATCTAAACCAGTCCTATACCTAAATTTGGATAGTCAGACTCAATGTGGTGAACTCCTGATATCAGGTTAGTCGCGCGTCTAACCGAAATCCTGGCCATGCGAAAGTACACGTAACAAATAGTTACGCACTACCAATCCAAGTGGATAGTGAATGAATGAATGAATATGCAATTCCTGCTCAATAAGTCCACATATCAGTACGATTCCTCTTTGGGATCATCACTGAGGTCTAGTACACTCATCACCACCTGCCGCCTCATCAAGTGCACAACTGGGTAAGTGGAAGAGACATCACTATCCGCGGCGCAATACTACGCTCGTCGATCGACCATTCCTCGGTGGTCAAAATCACTTAGCTATGCCTACTCGGACTCAGGGCGAGTAAGGCCACACCCTCCCAACCGACTCATGACACAGTGGGAGACGGGGCCTTCTGGTATTCGGCACTCGGGCCCTCATGTACATACACTCGGTCTCGACGTTGGGCGTTTTGCAAATGTAAAAGGCGATCTTAGGAATTTTTACTCCTGGCATAAGGCCATCTACCTCGGCAACCGACCATGACCGGGGAACGGGCAAACGATTCTGATGGGTCCCATCATGTACTATCCACTGATATGCGACGTGGAGGCGTCCTCGATGTCGCTAGGGCGATTAGAATCTTACAAGCACATAATGGCCACAGCAAGCATTTGAATCATACAATCCAGTCATCACCAATGCCTGCGCAGTACCGTGCGCTCATGTGAGATAACCTCCGCCGTATAAGGAGTCTCATAACATCCGCCCAATGACATGATGCAATGAGTCAACACATCCTCATACAAACATGCGCAGATGATGCGTATGGGCATGTATCATGACCTCGCTTATAGCGGTCTACATAACTCTCCAATGCGGATATCAATACAAGCATCGCAACAACCTCGAATGATGCTGGACATTTAATCCATGACATTTGCCCAAGGTAATGACCCAATAAGCGGTAACAATACAGATGGACATCATGGCCTCGACACCATGGGCCATATTACCAACATTGCCCATGGAGCCTCACTAAGAGCCTTAATACGGACATTACAATGGGCCTCACTCATGGGCCAATATACATCACAGTGGGCCTCACTCATAGGCCTCGAAATATATCACAATGGGCCAGTCCCATGGGCCCATATACATCACAATGGGCTACGACCAATGGGCCTCAATATACAATAAGTGGGCAGCCTCGACAAATGGCCTCGACAATCGAAATCAGCAAATCGGTCACGACAATCGGAATCGATCGATAATCGGAATTGACAAATCGGTCACGTCAATTGGAAATCGGTCACGATAATCGGCCTCGATCCCTAATCAACAATCGGCCACGACAATCGGAATCGGTCAAAAATCAGAATCGACAAATCGGTCACGTCAATCGGTCATGATAAACGGCCTCGATCGCTAATCGGCAATCGGTCAAGTCAATCGGAATCGGCAATCGGTCACGACGATCGAAATCGGTAAATCGGTCACGACAATCTGGCTTGATAATCAGTAGATAAACAAAGTGGGGTCCATAGGTGATCAATCGATCAGCCATATTATAAAGATCGGCACTCAGCCATGGTTATATCAATTAGATAGCATGGAGCCATCCGTCTACGGCGAATGGCGCCCACTTATTTGGGTTAACCCACTAAGAAAATGATGAGAAAGGGCCTAACAAGGCCTAAGGGAAGGTCACAATGTGGACATCCAACCATCATTGCCCATCAATGTGGACATCAAACCAACATTACTCCCAAGGAGTGGCCTACATAAGGAATTCATACACAACATAACGGCCACACATACATCACATTGGGCCTCGCTCAGGGGCCTCACATATATTGCATTAGGTCAATTGAGTGGGCCGCTCAAATGGGCCAAGCCAAATGGGCTGCTTTAAATGGACCGAGTCAAATAGGCAAGGTCAAATGGGCCAAATGTATTTCAAATCGGGCCTACCCTTATGTATTTTGAGATCTGATCTATTCATAATTAGCATAGAGATAGATGAAGTGAAAACCAATTATCCGCTTGGGTGGGGATCACTGTGGCTCTAAAAAAGTTTTAAACGGTGGATGTCACTATACCCCATTATTATTGCAAATGGTGGGGTCCACTTGAATTTTGGATCTCACTCATTTATCCCATGTCATGATATAACATCTCAAATGGTTGGACAGTTTGGATACAACACATGTATCATGGTGGGCCCCACCGTCCAAACAGTGGACTGTGTAGATAAAGCACATACAACATTGGGGCCCACGCTATAGGGATGGATCTCATGCATCCAGAGTGGGTCCCACCATCAGAACAGTTGGGATGTACACGTACATCACGTGGGACCTGCAGAGCCTGAGATGTTCAAAGGAAGAGTAGCTACGTAGCTGCTAAACATGCAGCATTTCTGCAGTTAAAGAAGGCAGTGGTGGGTCCACGTAGGGCCCACCCCAACAAATATAAAATATAATATATTAATATTATATTAAGTACGAGCATACAACCTTTTTGCTGCCTTTAAAAGAAACAGAGGTGGTCCCACGTAGGGCCCACCCTTAAGTATATATATAATGTATGAGTCGGGATCCTCTGTTATCATGTCAACAGGAAATTCCTGTTATCCTAATGGTCTGGCGTCCGAAGCTGTTTTTTTTTTTTTTTAATGTTTTTAGTGAGTGGTGACGTGGGCCAATGAGAATTAGGGTATCGGGAATTCTCTGTTGACCTGATAACAGAGGATCCGGACTCATAATGTATATATCATATGCAATAAAGTAGCTGCAGTAGTGCAGCTTTATTGCATTAAAGAGGGGAGTAAAGGTGGCCCCAGGTAGGGCCCACCCTTCCTAGCTAGCATATGATACTAGGTAATATTATAATATAATATATTAATATTATATTAATAAGATGCAACGCCCAGGCCCGGGATGGCCTGGACATGCACATACATCGAAGGGGGCCCCATACGAACGTGGGTCCCACGCCCAAGGATGATGGACGGCTGGATAAAACATGTACACTAGTGGGGCCCACCGGAATAGATGGATGACGTGGGTGGGTCCCCTGGACCCCACCGTCAGCACACGCCCGTGCCAGTACACATACTCCATGTTAGTCACCCCTGCAGGGATCAATACCAAGACCTCAAGTGTTGAAACGAGGTATCTCCACTCAGTCTGCCAGTTGAGCCATGGGGCTGGGTGTGCACGCGCACCAAGGAGGGGCCCACACGGACCTGGTCCCACTGCCCAGATACGGTGGACGGTTTGGATAGAACACATCTGCCATGGTGTGGCCCCACACGTGGGGTGGAGGGCGAGGATGGGTCCCATGGACCTCACTGTCCATGCACACTCCACTGTTAGCTACTCCCACTCTCAGCTACACTACACTGTCAGTACACCCCACGTCAGTCTACACTTCACTGATAGCCAGCCTATGTACGCTGGATAGTGTGGATTGCACACAGGCATCATGGTGGGTCCCACATGGACGTTTGGATCCAACTAATATTTGTGTTTCCTTTCATCCGGGCCTATGTGACCGTCCGGTCATGCAGGCCCCCAATAGGGATTAAGGTGGCCAAACAGTTGGATGGCATGAGTAAAATACGCTCATCTTAAGTGGGCCATGATCATGGAGAGAGAGAGAGAGAGAGAGAGAGAGAGAGAGAGAGAGAGAGAGAGAGAGAGAGAGAAATCGGGGATAACGGAGGGGCCCCGCCACTACGGGCCCCTCTTGCATACAATCATACATCAAAGTGGGTCCACATATATGGACCCTTAACTCAAAAGAAATGAATGAAAGACAAAATCTAAGATCACCCACCGTCTTCTTCTTGCTCTCTTGGCTTCCTTTGCTCCTTAGCTTCGACCCTAACGGAGGAGATAAAATTTTGATGGTTGAAATGGGAGATGAGAGAGTGGGAAAGTGGGTCACACACAAAGTTCTCTTAGAGATTAGAAAATGCTTGGACGTGTGATCTTTTGGGGTTGCTTGGGAAAAATGGTTTGAGAATGAGAGAGAGAGGGTTGTAAAGAGAGGGAGAGAGAGATGGGTGATAGATGTGGTGAGTGATGGGTGTGTAAGAGCTTTTTTGACTTTTGAGGTAATTTGTGTAAGAAATGTATGGCGTGTATAAGGCTTTATTGACTTATGGGGTTGCTTGGGGATGGGTGTGAGGTGATGTGTACTTGACATGTACTTGACCCTTGATGGGATTGATTGATGGATTGAGGTGACAAGTCGTAGAGATTCTCATGGGTTTTGCAACGCGCGGTGTTTTTCTCGAACTGAACACGGGCCCACATCTCCTGGACAGGGTATCAGATCGGTGTGTAAGACGCGGTGTTGGAACCGCGGCGACGGTGCGGTCACAATGGTAAAAGTCTCGGATCGAGTCAACTTAGGTTTGTAGGACTCGACTTAGGATCGTGCGCAAACGTCGGATAAAGGTCGAAAGTTGCCAGAATTCAACCGAGAGGACCGCAGAAGTTGACGGAACAGTACAAACTAGGATACGGGCCTTAGAAAAACACCACTCTTTCCTATAGAATGGTCCACCTGAGATTTGAATTTGCTTCATTTTTGGGATCATGCCCTAAAATGATACTAAAAAACAAATGAATGGTATGGATATAGAATACATACAGAATACATACATCAAGGTGGGCCCCATGCCAGGGCGGACCTACCCCGATGCTAAAATGGGCCTGAATTTCTGACCTGAACTGATCCAACGGTTCCTAAGTCTTGGCCCAAACGGTTTGTATGGCCTGTGGCCATCCATACACACTATTGGCCCAGTAGGGATGGGCTGTCTACCCTAAAAGGTGATTTACATGAGTTGGATCCAGCCCAAATAGGCCCACTTTCAGCCCAAACACCAAAGCTGACTCATACAAGGAAAGATTCAAGAGACCATTCAGGCACACGTGTTTAAAATCCGTTCACTTATCAGGCATGGCCCACCATGAACATGCCTTGATGTAAACTATCAGGCCAGTAGTACACCCATCTGCGGCTCAAATGCGTTGGAGAAAATGGACGGTTAGAAACAAGATGACCAACGTACACGTGTCGCTCTCATCATAAGTGGAGATTCTTGAATAAGTGGCATGGATCTCCCACATTTGCACTATGTTGGCACGTGTGCTGCGAAGCACCTCTTCAATCTCCTTTGGGCCGAGAGTAGTTGACCTGATGGGCCACACCGTGGATGTACCATGCGTCAAAACACTCCCATATTGGAAGATCCTAGCCACCTGATCTTTGGTCTTTAAGCAGACTGTGAGTCGACTGTCTATCTGCAGGCTGTAAATTGAAAGGTTAGGATCGTCCAATTAAGGAGATTTTGGAGGCATCAACGTCTACAAGTGATCCACTACTTGGGAGGTTTTTGGCTGGTTGCCCATTTTGTGGTCCACCTGGGTTGGTCGATTTTTATATACAGTGGAGCGACCATGCCTTATATGTTGGGTCCGATTTCTGCAACCATTGAATGGACGGTTAAAATCAGCAGCTGGAAGTGACTCTTGCTAGAGGTCGGCATAAGAGTGGGACTCAACCGATGGATGGCTTTAGGTCAATGATTAAATTGTTTACAATAGATTGATATGGACCATCCATTTTCTTATTCCCTGGAACTATCTAAGAAAAATAATTTTTTAAGAGGGAAGGTTAACTGGCCGATAATTCTGGACCTGATGTGATAGTTGTTTTTTTTTTTTTTATAAAGAATAATGAATATGCACGTATGAGAAACTTAGATCATTCAATAGTTACCGTGAAAGGTACATTGGAATTAGAATTAAACAAACAAACATACAAAAAACATAAAAGTTTTTACACGAAAGAACTTTGCAAGAAAAAATAATTGCATAAAATAACAATGAATTCACTATAATAATTAATGTTACAGGATATAGAATAACTTAATGTTTCGAGAATATATCTCAAATGCCACAAAAAACTCTAATTTTAAATTTCTTTTGCTCACAAAGAGCCTTAGCATATTTTCTATATTCTAATTTTAAATTATAAATCTTTAAAAATGATTCAAGTCGAAATAGGTAATAAATTCTACAAATTTGCAAAACCGTACAAGCCAGTTGATAAGAGTTTTGATCGTATCAAGTGACATTAACAACTCATGAATGGAATCGAAGTCACCTTTAATCCGATCGACTTGTACTAAAAAGTTGTCTCACAAGCAAAGGCAAAAAAAAATAAAAAGATCATGATGACATTGAGTAGGCTATCAATAAGAGCAAGTAATCTGTTGATAGCATCAACGGACCCAGTTACTCACAAATTTAAGACATTTAATGGGCTGATTCGGCTCGTTGATACGATGGTCCACACTGTAAATTGGGATGAGAAGATCACCATCCAATCTTTGGCCTTTTTTTACTGGATAGATGTCATGTTCTTCATCATCCATGCTTTTATCTTTCATTTTTGGTTGGCAGCGTCCGGAAAGTGGTAAATTACCAACTGGGATGCCAAGCTGGATGGACTAACCGTCAATAAATGAGCCACTGTCCAAACTATGAAGAAAGAGGGAAGCTATTTGATACTCTGGCAGGGTATGATACTTGATACACAGGAAATCAGAAATTGTACACGTGGCATACATTAATTCAAATTAAAGGATTGTCTATGGAGTCCACTGTTTCTAAATCAAAGATTCAAAATCAAAGTGGTTGAGCAATCCTATCCTTTGATTGTGGATTGTTTGTTGAAAATAGGAGCATTGTGTGTGCTTTTTTAACCGTCCAATGAAAGTCTATCAATCCGATGGTCAGACAATCAAATTGGTTCATGATACATCTAAATTGGGCCCATAATTTGAACATCCAGCTTAAATTAGTTGCATTCATCAATGCGGTTTCTGAGTAATTTGAAGTGCCTGTGTATCATCCATCACACTCTGCAAGAGTATCAAAGTTTTTGTCCATAAAAAACCACTCTAGGATATTTTTGGGCGGGAAGTTATTTGATAATCTAGCAGCCCATGACCCTTAATAAATAGACACTCAGAAATTGCATATAGAGCATGAGGTTTCTCAAATTAAACAGTCTAAATTGTGGGGCCCACTGTCATGAAATCACAGACCAAAAATTCAGATTGGTTCAACAATCTTAACTTATTCATTGAACTAATTCCATTGGATTTTTCCATTTTAACCTTCTTATGATATCCACGCATGCAAGTTTTTAAGTAATTCCTGATTATCTACATATCATCCATAATTTGGACAGTCTAGATTGAATTAATTGTACCCAATTTGTGTTAGTTCTAAGTAATTCTTAAGTGCCCGCGTATCATCTAAGGCACTCTATTAGAGTATTAAAGTTCCTACTTTTTCCAATACAATGGTCCCACCACATACTGTCTATAATTTGAAGAGGCTAGTTTGAATTAATGGCACCCTATCAAGTGCCTTGTGCATCATCCATCATGCAAGTTTTATGTAATTCCCAAGTACCTTTGTATGCAAGTTCCAAGTAATTCTTAAGTGCCCGTGTATCATCCATCATGCTTTGTCAGAGTATTAAAGTTTCTACATTTTTTTTTTTTTACGCCCAACATAGAAAATTGTTCCTATCATATCAATGTATGAGTTTTCAATACAATGGTCCCACTACTGTCTGTCCATATTTTGGAGAGTCCAGTTTGAAATAATGGCACCCTATGTGTGCAAGTTCTAAGTAATTCCTAAGTGCCTTGTGTGTCATCCAACATGCAAGTTTTAAGTAATTCCCAAGTGACTGCATGTGTAAGTTCCAAGTAATTCTTAAGTGCATGTGTATCATCCATCATTCTCTATCAAAGTATAAAAGTTTCTACCATTTTTTAATCGTTCACTATAGAAAATTGTTTCTATCAAATCAATGATATGGATTTTCAATACAATGGTCTTACAACTTCCTGTCCGTAATTTGGAGTCTCTTTTGAATTAATGGCAGCCTATGTGTGCAAGTTCTAAGTAATTCCTAAGTGCCTTGTGCATCATCCATCATGCAAGTTTTATGTAATTCTCAAGTGTTCTAAGTAATTCCCATGTGTCTTGTGCATCATCGATTATGCAAGTTTTATGTAATTCCCAATTGCCTGCATATGCAAGTTCTAAGTAATTCTTAAGCACATGCATATCATCCATCATACTCTATTAGAGTATTAAACTTTTTTTTTTTTTTTTTTTTTTGTCACTTTCACCCGAGAAAATTGTTCCTATCAAATCAATGGTATGGATTTTCAATACAATGCTCGCACTACTTCCTATCCATAATTTGAAGAGGCTAGTTAGATTTAATGGCCCCCTATGTGAGCAAGTAATTCCTAAGTGCCTTGTGTATCATCCATCATGCAAGTTTTATGTAATTTCCAAGTGCCTGCGTATGTGAGTTCTAAGTATTTCCTGATTATCTAGTTTCAATAAAATATATCCAATGTATATAAGCTCCACCTGTGTATCATTCATCACACTTTGCCAGAGTATTAGAGGTTCTCTCTTTTCGAGCACCCACTATAGAAAATTGTTCCCATCAAATCAACAGTCTAGATTTTCAATTCGATAGTCCCTTTACCTCTTATCAATAATTTGGACAGTCCCGTGTATGCAAGATTTAAGCAATTCCTAAGTACTTGCATGACTAACTAAATGGCTGTATGGTGTCCATCATTCAAGTTCTAAGCAATTTCTAGGTACCTGCATACGCAAGTTTTAAGTAAATCCTAAGCGCCCGCATCCATAATTTGGTCAGTCAACTTTGAATTAATTGTAACCTATGTATGCAATTTCTAAATAATTTCTAAGTGCCCATGTATCATCCATCACACTTTGCAAGAGTTGCGAAGTATCTCTCTCGTATCTCTCTCTTTTTTTCACCATCCATGCCATGGTAGAAATCATAAATCGTTCCTTTCAAATAGATTTACATGACTGTTTATGTGTGCCGTTACATAACTGATTCTAGGTCCTGGGGCCCATCAAATGAATGGCTGAATTTTGTAATATGCCCATGCATGCATTGACACATTTTAGTACAAGTGGGCCCATGAGCCACTGGCCCGGCTCGGCCATGTGATGGAAGGAAATATCACCATCCAAACTTTGGCTCTATTTTTCACTGTTACTTTTTTTTTTTTTTTAAATAATTTTATTTATTGTGTCCTTTTTCTTTTCAGGTTGGCAGTCTTTGAAGAGTGATAATTTACCAACCATCTATTCCACTGTCCAAATTACAAAGGCCTGTTTGGATTACCAATTATTTCATTTTCATCTAATAAGTATTGTAATTTATGATTATTACATTTTTATGGTGCATTACGATTGTAGTTCATAATGGAAGCAAGTTATCTGATACTCTGACTAGGCATGAGACTTGATACACGGCCAATTATAGATTCTTTACCTAGCATACATAAATTTAAATGAAAGGATAAATTGAGGAGTCCAATATTTGTGGATCAAAGTTTGAAAATCAAATGGGTTAATTAAGTAATCCCATCCTCTGATTGCAGACACTTTCTTAGAAATAGGACCATTTTGTTTCTTTAACTGTCCAATGAACATTAGTTAGATGATCGATAATATAGCTATTTCTTGATGAAACGTCTAAATTAGGACCCATCATTTGAACAGCCAATTTGGATTAGATACATCATTACTGAGTAATTTCTAAGTGCCTGTGTATCATCTATCACAGTCCATCAGAATTTTGTCTGTAAAAAGAAAAAATTATTAAAATAGACACTGCCTTTTAGGGTAATTATTTTTCTCGCCGGTGAGAAACATTGCCACGGAAGAGGATTTTTAGGATACAGACGGATGGATATACCCCTCGGGTTCAGGTAAAAAGCAGGTGAAAAAGGAGGATTAATTTCATCCGAAATAGGTTATCTGTACAAATAGGAATCTACTTTGGTTATCTATGTTTGTGGTCAGTCGGGCCGATAAGGTAGGTAAATGGTGGTGCCTAAAGTAAAAAATTACCCCTTTAAAAAACCATTCTGATATTTTTGGGGCGGGTAGTTATTTGATGATCTGGCAGCACATGGTGCTTAATGCACAGGCACTCAGAAATGGGATACAGGGCATAGGGCGTCTCAAACTAAACCCACTAAATTGTGGGGCCCACAGTCATGAAGTCAAAGACCAGAAAATCAGATTTGGTTTAACAATATTAACCTCTGATTTTTCAAGACCGTCCGATTTTTTTCATTTTTAACGTTCCAATAACGTCCATCAATCCGATAGTTAATGATCAAATAAGTGTAATTTTTGGCTTACCATATATCTAAACTTGGGGCCATAATTTGGACAGTCTAGTTTGAATTAATTGTACCTTACGTATGCAAGTTATATGCCTCCCTATCATCCATCACATTCTGCCAGAGTATCAGACTCCCTCTCATTTTTAAGCATCCACTGCAAAAATTCGTTCCCATCAAATCAACAGTCTGGATTTTCAATACAATGGCCCCATTGCTTCCGGAACCAGATAGGCTGATGTACAACACACCAACAATCTAGCTGGTGTGTCCACGTCGGCAAGTTATGTGGTTCCTATCACGAGGTATGTGTTATGTCCCAACAGTCCATACATTTGGTGTACTTGTCATTGGGCTTGAGCTGAAAAATAAGACAAATCTATATATCAAGTGGACCACAGATCTATATATCAAGTGAACCACACTTCAAAAAGAAGCTAGGGATTGAACATTTATCATTGAAACCCTAGTCACAAAAGTTGTATCAATACGATTTACTTTTACCTCTTCATCTATGTGTCATGTTTGTTTTTCCTATTCATTCAAGTCTTTGTAATATTATAAACAGATTAAATAGAAAATAAACATTAGGATGCCCCACAAATGTTTTAATTGTAAAATTCATTATACCACCAATATTTGTGGTGTAACTATGTTAAATTTTTTTTTTTTTTTTGGCTCATGCTCTCAAATGATATGGATGGATGAACAGGTTGGATATAATAAATACATTGCTACAAAACTTTGACCACCTTTAGTGCATGTTTGGGCCGTCGGATTAGAAGGGATTAGGTGGGATGGGATTCATTTGGTCCTGTGCCAATTTCCCTCCATGTTTGGTAAGAATGGAAAAACTCCGAATTAGATCAGATGGAATTGCACTGGGACGTGCCAATTTCACTCAATGTTAGCAAGTTGTGTAGGTCCCATTATAATGTGTGGTCTATATCCACACCGTCCACCCATTTTTTGAGATTATTTTAGAGCATGACCCAAAAAATCAGGTAAATCTAAAGCTCAAGTGGACCCCACCATAAAAAGCAATGGGGATTAAATACTTACTGTTGAAAATTTTTTTGGAACCATATAAGTTTTGAATCTACCTCATTTTTAGGCCCATTCCATAAAATGAGGTTACAAAACAAATGAACAGTTTAGATATACCACATGTGTTATTCTCAATAATTTCAAATGATGGTGGGTATATCCATGGAATGTACCACTGTATTACCAATAAAGCATGGCATTAATTTTATTCCATGTCAATAGGGGACAATCCCTGCCATGGGTAGTAATTATGTTTTTGGAATCCCATCCCAGCTAATCTCTTTTAATCCCACCGCGCAAACACGCCCTTAAACCGTACAACACAGAGCTAGAGGAGTCTAAGTGCTGGTCTTCACACGAAAAGTACCCACATCAACTATATCGGTACACCAGCCAATCCGCTTCCATTACTTCCCGTCCCGATGCATTAGATTCCTGTAGTCTGTAGTTGGTCCTCGAAAAATCAAACCTGTTTTCATCTATCCTGCGCACCCACGCCAGATGATTAACACTTTGATACTCTGGCAGAGTATACTGGATGGCACGCAGGCACTTAAAAATTACTTATGAATTGCATACAGGACACACAATTTTTTTTCGATTTAAACCGTCCAAATCAAGGATCACAGTACAGATGTACCATGAAAAAAATATCAAGAAAATTTGATGATTTATCTATTAGATTGGTGGATATTTATTGGACGGTTAAAAATAGAAAACATCTAACGCTCTTAATTCAACGCGAATCAGAATTTAGAATTGTTTAACCAGTCTCATTTTGGGATTGCAAGTTAACGACAGAAGGTTCTAGATCTTGGACGTTTAATTCTCGTTAATATTAGCCACGTGTACATTTCCTGAGTTCCTGCGTATCAGTCGTAATAAGCTGCAAGAGTATCAAATAACCCCCACACCAGAAAGTTAAAAATAAAAATTAAAAAATCAACTTAGCCGTTCCGTTCGAGTAAAATATGCCACGTGGCATTTGAGTGCCGGAGTATCGAGGATCATAGACTGCCGGAGTATCAAATCGCTCTCTGCACCAAAAAAAACCATTTCCCATTTGTTGCCTTCAGCCCATTTTCAGTTTTCTCACCGAAGTAGAAATCTCTCTCTCTCTCTCTCTCTCTCTCTCTGCAATCTGCACACAAATCCCCAAAACCCCATTGTCCTTCTCTTTTCATCTCTATCCAAGAGTCCTTTCAATTTCATGGAGCTTGTGGGCAGAGCTGTGGAGAAAACCTTCCATGGCCTTGGGACCTTCTCCGGCATCGTCGATTCCTACAACTCATCTTCCGGCTTCTACACAATCCTCTACGAAGACGGAGAGTCGGAGGAGATGGACACCGCTGGCGTCAAATCGATCTTGCAAGGACCCGAGGAATTGTTCCCGGTGCAGATCCAGAAGCAGCGGCGCGGGCGGGGGCCAAAGAAACGGCGGCGGGGTGCAGTGCGGAGCGCTTATTCAGGTAATCCCCCAGACACTGAAATGAGAGAGAGTGGCCGGGGAGAAACCCAGTTGGGAAATGGTAGTTCTGATAGCTGGTGCTCGGGAATTCTGGAGAAGGGCGGGGGTTGTTTTGGGAATTTGAAGGGGAACGGTTCTGTTGAGGCTGCGGAAGGGGCGGAGGGTTTATCACGGTTGGAAGAAGGTAGTGTTGGGAGGGAGGTTTCGGAAATTGTGGAGAAGGGCAGTGGGTATTTTGGGAATTCGGAGGAAAGTGCGTCAGCTGACGGGAATATGAAGGGGAATGCTTCTTCGGTGGTTGAAGAAACCCGGATGAGAGCTGATGGTTTCGATGGGAATTTGGTGGAAAATGCTTCACCTGCGGCTGTTCATGAACCCCAAATGAAGGTATCTGATTTAGAGGGAGGCTTTAGGGGAAATTCTTCGTTTGGGGGCATCAAGAAAATCCGAATAGAAGGCAGTGGGATCAGCTGGGATTCGAAGGAAAATGCTTCTAGGGGTGTTGAACAAATTCAAATTGAAGAGTCTGGGAATTCGGTGGAAAAGGCTGCACGTGTGGCTGTTGATGAACCCCAAATGAAGGTATCTGTTTTGGAGGGAGGTTTTAGGGGAAATACTTTGTTTGGGGGTGTTGAGAAAAACCGAATAGAAGGCAGTGGGATCAGCTGGGATTTGAAGGAAAATGCTTCTAGGGGTGTTGAACAAATTCAAATTAAAGAGTCTGGGAATGCTTTATTTGGAGCTGTTGGAGACACTGAAATGATAGGTGGCAGTTTTGATGGAAAATTGAAGGAAAGTGATATTTCTGGGGTCGACGGAGGAACCCGCATGGATAGTATTTGCTTTAGCAAAGATTTGAAGGAAAATGCTTCTTCAGGGGCTGTTGAAGATGCTGAAGTCAAAAGTGGTGGTTTAGGTGGGGATTTGAAAGGCAATACTTTTTCTGGGGTTGTTGAAAAAACTGAAACAAGGTGTCATGGTTTTAGTGAAGATTTGAAGGATAATACTTCATTTAGATCGGTTGAAGGCCCTGAAATGAAGGGTGGCGGTCTCATTGGAAATTTGAAGGAAAAGGCTTTCTCTGGGTTTGTTGAAAAAACCCAATCGGAGGGTAGTGGTTTCGGTGGAGGCCTGAAGAAAAGTGCTCCTTTAGGAGCTGTGGAAGACATGCAAGAAAAAGGTAGTGGTTCTGATGGAGATTTGAAGGGGGATGTTTCTTCTGGATTTGTGGAAGATACCCAAACGAAGGATAGTAGTTTTGATGAATTTCAAACGAAGGAAAGTAATATTCAAAGCCTGGATATGGAAGGACATGGCCGAAGGAAAAAAAGGAGACTGTCGGAGCAATTGAAATCCACACCTGAGATGGCATTGAGGAGAAGTGCTCGCAGAGCGACAGCTACGTTGTCGTCTTCTCCAGATCCCATTTTGGGCGTGGAGGAATTACCTGCAGGTAACACTGTGTCAGCTGGGATATGTGTTGGTTTGGATCAGATTAAAACTGAAGAGCTGAACAACCCTCCTTCAAAGCTGGAATTGCCCCCTTCATCCAAGAATTTGACTATAGATGAGCTTCCTATACTCGATTTTTTCTCTGTTTATGCTTGTTTGAGGTCATTCAGTACTGTGCTATTTTTAAGTCCCTTTAGTTTGGAAGCTTTTGTGGCAGCGCTGAAATGCAACTTTGCTAATTCCTTAATAGATTCCATACATATGTCTATCTTACAAACTCTGAAACTGCATCTGGATTTCCTTTCTAATGAGGGCTCTGAGTCTGCTTCTGATTGCCTAAGGTATACCATTTCCTTCTTTTAATTCCTTGCCTTTGATCCTTTGTTGGGATTTTTGCAATTTGGATGTTGGGATTTATTGCCTTTTGCGTGAAATTTCTTTTTGTAGGAGTATCAATTGGGGTTTATTGGACTTGATTACATGGCCTGTTTATTTGGTTGAGTATCTAATTTTTCGTGGTTCGGGATTGAAGTCGGGTTTCGAGCTTCGTCATTTGAAGCTCTTGAATGGCGAATACTATAAACAGTTGCCATCAGTAAAGCTTGAGATACTTCGGTGTCTATGTGATGATGTTGTTGAAGTGGAAGCCATAAGGTTAGAGCTTAACAGAAGAACGTTGTCATCTGAATTGGAGACAGACACTGATCGAAACGTGAACATTGAGAATTACTCCAAAAGAATGGATTCTGTGGACGATTTGGGCAGTTCTTGTTTGACCCAAGAGGTTGTTGATGGCTCGGTTGACCCAAATAGTGATGAATGCTGCCTTTGTAAGATGGATGGAAGCTTAATCTGCTGTGATGGTTGCCCTGCTGCATATCATTCAAGGTGTGTGGGGATGGCCAAGGATCTTTTGCCAGAAGGTGATTGGTATTGTCCTGAGTGCATGGTGGATAAACATGATGGATGGATAAAGTCATCAAAGCCTCTCCAAGGAGCAGAGCTTTTGGGAATTGATCCCCATGGACGCCTATATTTTGCTACCGGTGGCTATCTTTTGGTGTAAGTCTTTACTATCGTGTAAATTTATCTCTTAGTCCTATGCACGTGTCTTTGCATATCTGTTCATCATTAATTTTGTTACTTGATTCTGTTGTTGTTTTTACTATCTAATACCCTATATGACAGAAACAGTGTTTTGGCAATCTTATGCCTCCAATTAGTTGTGGAGGGACGAAACCTTTGCTTTCTTCATTCATGTAGCACTTGAACCTGATGGCAGTTTTGTTTTTTCTATCCTTCCTGGAGTACCCCACACCACTTCTTCTCTTGCATGTAGCTTGCACATTAGATGTACCGTTAAGGAGCTTGCACGACAGAGGCTCTGTGGGCTCACTATGACGACTGTGTGAAATCCACTCTGTACATCTGTTGGATCAGATCATGCTAGCATGTCAGCCCAAAAATGATGGAGACTAAAGCTCGGGTGGGCCACGGATTTGAAAAGTTGGGAGGCCCCTTCCCCTTTCCATTCCTCCCTCTCTCTCTCTCTCTCCTTTTTTTTTTTTTTCAGACCTCAACACTCTCTACACATGCATCGCACCTGCTCCATCCCCTATTTATTATTGTTGCTGCTGCTATTGCTGTTGCTGTTATCATCATCATCATCATCATCATCATCAGAGGTACTATTTCCATGTGGCGGAAGGAAGACCGAATCTTTTGTTACTGTTGTTAAGGAACCTCTTGAAGATTAATTTTCAATCTTTTAACTAAGCCTTTTTAAACTAATTTTCTCTCTTTTTTCCTGATCAAGTGAATAATAATATTCATTGAGGTAAAGTATAGATAGAGATGTAAGCAGTTGAGCGAAAAGTTGACGCCTTCATCTGAATGTATTGTGGAAGTTCCCCCCCCCAAATTCATGATTAAGATGCTACGAAGCATCCCACATTCCTCACAAGAAACCAAAACTCTCAGAAACCAAATTGGTTTGGTTTTCCTAGATAGTGAACCACGTAACTCCTAGCTCAACAAGTCACATATTTACTTGTTGGTTTTGCTTACGGGCCATTTGGTTTTGGTAACCACTGCAATCTATGACCTATTCATAAAAGTTTGTTTCCTCACCAAGCCATTTTCATGGCTTGGGATTTCTGGATTTTTTTTTTTTTGCTCCCTGGTAGCTTGACATAAATTGGATGTTCTATTTCATTATTATAAGCATTCTTGTCACATCATGACTATCACTAGAGGAATATATATATATATATTGGTTGAAAGATGAAGCAATTTATTAGGTAGAGCCAAAAGAAAAACAAACTAAACAAGAAAAGGAAAAATAGTAACAAACAAGAGAGAGAAAAAAAAAGAAAAAAAGAAAAAAAAGGTCAACAAATTCAACAGCCAAACAACTGGAGAACCTAGGAGAAAAACCCTCAGTTCCCTGATCCCTCAACCAAGCCTTACACGATTGAAAACCCCTAACGAAGGTAACCATTTGTTACAAAAGCACCTGTTATTCCTTTCTCCCAAAATGGCTCACAGAGCAGTAAGGAGAATAGGGGTGCACACGGTTCGGTTGCGGTTTCGAAACTGGAACTGAATAGTTAAGGAGATAGATGAATTGGTCACTGCCAGCTATTGATATGGACCATTCATGTGAAGGGGCCACCTTTAGTTCTCATCCCTTTTGAAACCGGATCCAAAACGTGTGCACCCCTAAAGGAGAACTAATCTCCACTTTTTCCTGCTGAGCTTCCCACCATCACGGTCATGCCGGGAGCAAAAATGACCAACGATGGAAGAAGGCATAACCCATGAATAGTTTGCCAAAGCACATGTCAAACTAGAATCTAGATAGACAAGGAGAAAGGGTAGTGAAGGAAGAGATGGTCGATGGATTCTGCATCACTAAGACATAAAATAGGCAAAACATCGGGGATGATGAGGCCCCTTTTTTGGAGATTGTCTACCGTTAAGATGCGGTTTCTTCCAGCCAACCAAGCAAAGGCAATGGCCTTCGCAGGGGCTCCATAGCACCAGATTAGGCCCATGGGATAGCTACTGTTATTGGGAGATTCTGACCGAACAAGATGAAGGTAGAAGGAACAGACAGGGAATGCACCCAAACTTCCAACCTCCAAAGTAGCTCACCACTATCACCTGAATTAGGCATGAACCCTTACAATAGGGACATAAGGCTAACCAATTAATCCAGGGACATTTTCACATTGGGCTCGAGTGGGGTGGCCTGTGGGATGTAAGGGCACACTCGGGGTGGGCGGCCCGTGTGAGGCGTGTGGCTCGTGTGAAGTGGAAGTGGAACCCATGTGAAATGGGGCTCACGAGGGGGGTTCGGCCGTGGTCCTAACCCATGGGATGTGGGGCTTGGGCTATGAGATAAATGGATTAATTCGCCATGCTCTAGCAGTTCGATCTTTTAGAGCAATTGGTTAATTGTCCTGCATCACCAAACCACCTATTTCAAGGTCAATCAGGTTACGCCTAAAAGGAGGAAGCCATACCCCTCCCTCTACAGAACTAGAGAACAGTCAGCCATCGATATATCCACCACAGAGCAAAGGGAAACCAAGGAAGGAAAAGAGTCCCTTAGGGAGGAATTGCCACACTAGGTATCATCTCAAAATCTCACTCTAGATTCATCTCCAATAAAAAACCCACAATTGGGAAAACTTTAAAAGCAACTCGGGCAATGGCTTTCCAAAGGAAAGAGGAACGATAAAGGGAGGAAGATTTCATCCACCAGCTCATCGAGGTCAATCCATTCTTAGCGGCAAGGATTGACCTCCATAAGTTGGATCCCTCCACAACAAAACACCAAGCCTAGTTGCCCAACAAGGCCTCATTAACAAGGTCGAGGCACTTAATCTCAACACCCCCTTCCGAGACGGGAGCAAACCTCTTTCCAATTAAGTAAAGGAATTTTCCTAGAAGAGGAGCTCCCTACTTGAGGAAATCTCTCCTCATCTATACGAAGAATGACCGATTTGGGGTAATGGAAGAGAGATATAAAGTAGAGGCATGTTTGACAAGGAAGCCATAATAAGGGTTATCCGAATGAAGTTTACTCTTCCAAGGGGAGAGCTTACACTCAATTCTCTTGATGACTCTGTCCCACATGTATAGGGCATTTTTTCCTTTACATTTAAGGAAGGCCTAGATTGGAGGTGGGGGAGAGATCCAACCCGACATCTGAAGGATTCGACCAAGCGAGAGGTCTCTTCCTTATGCAGATGAATACTGAAAAGTTTAGTTTTAGATTTATCTTTTGACCAGAAACAACTTCAAACCAACAAACAACTATATAATAAAAATCCACACATAGTCATTGGCCTCACAAAACAATAGTGTCGTCAACAAGTTGCAAGTGATTAATACGACGGGGAAAGTTATCCGCTAGAAAACCTGGAAATAGGCTACCTCCTGCCCTCTGGAAAGCGTCCTACTAACTGCTTCCATCGCAAGGATAAAGAGAAGGGGATAAGGGATCCCCCCATGAGTGACCTTAAAAAAGCCAAATGGCGAATCATTAATTGGTACAAAAAACTTGACTCAAGGATACACGAGCGTATCTAGGTTCTCCACTTGACCCCAAAACCCGTCGTCATAAGCATATAATCTAAAAAAGAACAATAAGCAATGATCGTAGGCATTTTCAAGGTCAAGCTTGCAGAGGACTCCTGATCTCCCGACTTATGACAAGACCTGTGGCATTCATGCGCACATAGCACGTTATCCAAGATTTGTCTCTAAAAATGAAGGCATTTTGAAGAGGGGTAATGATTTTGGGACCAACCTGATTCTTTGATTGACAATTGTAGCGACAAATTTTTAAGGACTACTAACGAGACTAATTGACTAACTTAGGGATGGGGGCAATAAATGTTCAAGGTATGACCCATTTTAGAAGGTAACCTCTCAGATTGTAAAAAAAAAAATCTTCTACAGAGGCCAACAAATTTGTTTTAACCACATCCCAAAAGGATTGAAAAAAGGCCATGGGGAAGCCGTTTGGGCCAGGGGATTTGTCCTTACCCAAATCTGAGATGTTTGCCTTGATCTCATCTAATAGGATATGATTTTTGAGAGAATTAGCATCCTTCTAGGAGATATAGTCGAAATGAAGATCATCTCTTCTAGGATGCTCCATGCCCTTATTCGAATGGAGGAGAGATTAGAATTGAACGGTGGACTCACGTATATGATCTTTATCAAAGACCATCTCACCATCATTAGAAAGGGAAGAAATGGAGTTAGAGCATGCTCGGGCACTGGTTATACGATAAAAGTATCTAGTGTTGCAGTCACCTTGTTTTAACTAGACAGCCTAAGATTGTTGTCTCCATTATATCTCCTTTTCTTTGAGGCAAGAGCAATAATCTGGGGGTAACTTATCTATTTGAGCTTTTTTCCATCCAATAGAAGTCCGCCCTCTTCCTTCAAGTCTAGCGATTGGATCTCACTCGGCAAAGCAACCATAGCTAGATCCCTTTGACCAAAATCTCCTGATGACATGGTCTGAGCTTGGACTTCAACATCTGCATCTTTTAAAAAAGAATGAAACCTGATCTACCCTCAATCGCAAAAGAGGGCCATCAAACAGAGACCAAATTATGAAAACCCTCCATTTCGAGCTAGGTGAGCTTGAATTTGAAGGCTTTATGGCACCAATTAATCTTGTCCACTACCAAAAGGATGGGGAAATGGTTTGATACAGGTCCGGGTAGACCTCTTTGATGAGCAAGGGGAAAATGAAGGATCCAACTGGGGGAGATGAGAAATCTATCCAAGAGAGACATTTTCGGGGGACATCGACCATTCGATCAAGTATATTTGACAGCCTCCATGGGAAGATCCACTAAGTAATGTCTCCTTACCTAGTTAGAGAAGGAGCTCATGCTAGAGGTGATGCGATCCCCCTGACGGTTTCTTGTACGCAAACCGAACAACTTTAAAATCTCCACCCACAAACCAAGGGGGGGCCATCTGTCCCAAACAGAAGATAACCCCTCCTAGAAAGCATTCCTAAGAGAAGGACAGTTCGGGTTGTACACTTTGAACAACCATTTAAAACTAAAAGAAATCTCCTAAAAAACAATGTTCACAGAGTATAGATCCACCTACCTTACCTCTTTGTGCCAAAGTACGGAGTCTTAAAGGACCAAGATTCCTCCAGCAGAGCCAATAGAGTTGAGGGCCACACACCCCTTACCTTTATGGATCCAAATAGATCTGACCAGACTCTCGTTAGTAGCTTGAAGCTTAGACTCTTGGATAACAATCAAACCTGTTTTTGAACAGGGAGCACATTTCTTTAACTTAGGCATGCTGATGGGGGCAGCCCAAGCCCCTGGCGTTCCAAGAAAGGATCTTCATAGGGAACTAATCTTACCCCTGTACCCTTCTTCTCATTACGAGGGATGGCCTCCATCTGAGCATTTGAGAGGAGCCTAAGGCTTTTTGACTCTTTGTAGCCTGTCCTAGATCTGGGAGACATACAAGGGGAAAAAGATGTAGGGACCCAAATACCCCTTTTAGCAAGTGACTAAAAGATGGCAATATAGTCGTCTCGATTACCAAACACCATGCCCACTAACTTACCCACATGACAGACAACTTCAACCCACTACCTCTTTTTTATCATCGATACTAAACCTTCTAAACAAAACTCGCGGGAGGCCAGAGGGAGAGCACGAACCAATAGGTCCCCAAGAGGACTTGATCCAAAAGAGGCTCTAATCGGGGGAACATTGAGGGCATTTTCCATAAGATATTGATCAAGACAGTCAGAAGATACAGGTGATGTAGGATGGAATGATCTAACTTAACATAATGTCATGAAATTAAAAGACAGATTAACTAGAGCAATGGAATGATATAATAAAGCTAATTCACCCTAAATTCAGAAATGTCAGATTCATGACATGTCCAAATCCAAGCTACGACAGTCCTGCAACGCAAATCTCATAAATTACTGATTAACTGAGATCTATGGGAGATAGAACCCCCATCCTAGCATAGGATTAAATCTAAATTCAATGGAAATTATGTGTGTTGTAAGAGTTTTGACGTGCTAGGGTTGTTTAAAGACTAGGGAAAGTAGGAAATGGTTTTGGGGTATCTAGGCTTAGAGTAAGGTTTGGAACATTAGGGTTAAGGTTTTGGGAGGTTTCGGGTTAGGATTTCA
Source organism: Magnolia sinica (assembly GCF_029962835.1). Taxonomy (NCBI): domain Eukaryota; kingdom Viridiplantae; phylum Streptophyta; class Magnoliopsida; order Magnoliales; family Magnoliaceae; genus Magnolia; species Magnolia sinica. The sequence goes on from NC_080579.1 coordinate 2,415,927, forward strand.
AATTTTGGGTTTAAGGGATTTATGATTTAGGATTTCTAGAAATGAGAATATGGGTTTTAGGCTATGGGAATTAGGGATTTATGATTTGGTCAAGGGATTTTAAGATTTTTGGGATCTGGGTTTGGAAAAATTGGAGATTTTAGAATTTGGGAATTTTAGGGTTAGGGTTTGGTGAAATTATTTTAGGGGTTTTGAAGAGGAAAGCTAAGGGAAGGGAAGAGCAATCGTGATAAAACAAGGGGGCCACTGTACAAGGTTGTCCGTACATGCGTTAGTACGGATAGCAAAGGATGGTCGGTTGTGGTCGGTTTGGGCTTAAGATTGGTCAATTTAGGTTTTGGATGGTAACAAAGGAAAAAAGAAAGAAAGAAATGAAAAGTGAAGAAAAGAAGAAGACGAGAAAAGATGATACCTTGCTGAGAAGAGAGAAAAGTAGAAAAGATAACTAGGGAATCACTCCCCGTGGTTTCGCACCACCAATTCAATCACATGATGAAATTTTGCTCAATCTTAAAGCAAAAGGAGAGAATCTCTTTCATTCATAACATGCATATCATCTAGGGTTGGGATGTCCAACCTTTTATAGTCTTAGAAAAGACCTTTTACAAAGAGGCGCTCTCAAATAGGATTCTCAGCGGTTCAGTCTTTTCCCTTGTAAGTTTCTGTTTTGTTTAATTTTATTCAGTTAAAAAAGAAAAAAAGGGATAATATTCTCAACATAAAGACGCTTAATGAATTAAAAGTTGTTCCTAACTCGCTAATCTCAATACAAATATGAGTTGTACCAAAAATAACGAAATATGTAAACAAAAAAAACAACTAAACTATTTCATAGCCCATCGTGGTCCACGATCATGATGTCCAATGATGATGATCCAACGGTTCGATTATCGTGTCCACTCATTTCAACAGTTCGATGTGTCCATCAAGCTCTTATATGCAGCCCATGTACATCTTCCCAGTGTGGGGGTCTTAAAAAATGAACGAACATGCACGTGGAGTCTTCAACGTGGCTAGAAATGTGAATTGGGCCAAGTGGGCCCCATGTAATGGACCTCTAGTCATAAGGAGACTGGCTCGGACCTCCTCCTTTGGTATGTTGCTTGGATGTCCTCATCAACAGGACACGACTGAGACCCAACGAGCTAATCCCAGTCGACTCCAAGCTACTACCAAACTCAACAGAACCACTAGAGGCTAAATGGGTTTTGATGAATGGGAAGATGGAGGGTTATGGAAAGGCTTTGGAGAGGAGAGAGGGGAAGAGGGAAGGATAGGATTAGAGAGGAGGGGGGAAGCTCATTCGAAGGGGGAGAGCTCAAGCTCCTAGTTGAAAGACCCAACAGGCGAGGACTCATTAAGAAGGGAGGAAGGATTTAACACGTTGTCCTCATCAGAAAATTTTTCAAGAGAGTCGATCAAAGAGTCAAAGGTACATGTGTCAGATCCAAAGGTGATGCAGGACAATTAACCACTTGCTCTAAAAGCTCGAACTGTTAGAGTATGGCGAATTAATCCCTTTATCCCATAACCCAGCCCCATATCTCATAGGTTAGGACCTCGGCCGAATCTCCTTCGTGGGCCCCAAATCACATGGGCTGCCCACCCCGAGTGTGTCCCTGCATCCCACGGGCTACTCCACTTGAGCCCGGTGTGAAATGCGCATTATTCACCCCTGGTAAGGAGTCTCAAACATGAGACCTCCCCCGTGGACCCCAAATCGCATGGGTCACCCACCCCGAGTGTGCCTCTGCATCCAACAGGCGACCCCATTCGAGCCCAGTGTGAAAATGCCCCTGCATTAATCACCCCTGGTGAGGAGTCTCGAACACGAGACCTCCCGCTCTGATACCAATTTGATGCAGTACAATTAACCACTTGCTCTAAAAGCTCGAACTGTTAGAGTATGGCGAATTAATCCCTTTATCCCATAACCCAGGCCCCATATCTCATAGGTTAGGACCTCGGCCGAACCCCCTTCGTGGGCCCCAAATCACATGGGTTGCCCACCTCGAGTGTGTCCCCACATCCCACGGGCTACTCCACTCGAGCCCGGTGTGAAATGCGCATTACTCACCCCTGGTAAGGAGTCGAATATGAGACCTCCCCCGTGGACCCCAAATCGCATGGGTCACCCACCCCGAGTGTGCCTCTGCATCCAACAGGCGACCCCACTCGAGTCTAGTGTGAAAATGCCCCTGCATTAAAAGGTTAACCCCGAATTTGCATCGTCCACATCCCAAGGGCAAATAAATGATACACCATCCTCTACTGCCCTCGAGACCTCCACATCTAGAGTTGCGGCGATAGCTGGCAAAATACCTCAGGCCTCCTCAAAGAGAGAAAGACATCTGTCCTACGCATTAAATGGGAGACGGCTTGACGGAGGTATGGTTCAATGGACTAATGACGACAGGCACCTCAGGACAAAACTCATTTGGCAGAGGGCAGCTAAGCTCGAGGAATATAAATTAACTTTCATATCTTATGAAATAAATACATAAGCAAATGAAAGATTAATGACAACAATATCTATGCTAATATTATGGATTACTGTCAATAGTTATGTACGGTGGGTGTGAGAGAATGGCTTGCACTAGCAATTTATCAGACCATTGCTCCATATTGGGGGAGGATGTTCTTGCCTTGATCTGCTAGGATCAAAACTACACCTATATTAATGGGACCTTGAGGCGTTTTAAGGCAGTTTGGGGTCTTAATTTGTGTTGCTGGTATTGTGGGAAAATATATTTAATTGTGTGTGTATGTTGTCCATGTAGTCCTGTGTAGCACTATATGTTTGTCTCATGCTAATATATCTATGTGGTTTGGTCTAATGCTTAACTTCTTGCCCCAAACTGTCTTCCTCATTTCCTCATTCTTCTCCCTTCAGCTTTTCTCTCCTCTCTCTTCCCTCTCCTTTCTCTTTCTTTCTCTTCTTCCTACTGTTATAGGGCTTGAGGAAAGCCTTATAAATATTCTTAGGGCTTGAGGAAAGCATTATAAATTTTCTTAGGTCTTGAGAAAAGCATTATAAATATTCTGGCCTTGCCTTTTGGTGTAAATAACTAAATATTCTTCATTACCTATTACGTTGTTCAGCCTTCTGGTTGGGGCTGATCCTTGGTCCTTGTCCATTTGGGACCCTATTATCACGAAGGTAGAAAAGCTCCTTTATACTTCTAAAAGAATTTATCTTTCATTCAGAGTCGCATAGCCTTGATTAAATCAGCTGTTGCTAACCTACTGTGTTATTAGATGTCACTTTTCGAGCTTCATGGAAAGTTTCAAAAAGATTGGAGAAAGTCCAAAGAGAGGGTCAATACCTTGTTGTTGAAGAAAAATGGACAAAAGCATAGCTTGTGGCTTCACACTACCTTGGAATCACACCAAGAGATGTCTAATCACAAGCCAAACAAGCCTTAAAAGAGTAGGTTTGGATTGGAAGGGGCATTTGTGACGGTGACGACGGTGAAAGACGGTGACGACGGTGGTGTTCGATGAGCCGAAACGTGCATGAACGACGCTGATAACAACGGTATCGTGAGAAACATTTGCGTATAGTGGTCTCCTCTTCTGAGGCCCCCGTCAATGGAGGACGCGGATAACCTAGAGAAGGGCTCGGATGTCGACATGCGGTCTGATTCCCAGATCGTCCAGGAGGATGGGGATGATAGCAATTCTTGGAGAAAGGTCTCTTGTAACCATAGAGACTTAACACCCTGGCCCGCAGCGCAGGCCAAACACTTCGAATCTCCCTACCTTATATGTAAAAGGTTTCCCGACAGGGTGGATGCCAATAAACTTGCAAGGATTTTCGGTAGAGTAGGAGCTGTAATGGATGTGGTGCTCTCCAGAAACAGAGGGGATGGATCATATAGAGGTTTCGCCTTAGTGCATTTGAGCTCGGAAGAGGAACTGAGTAGGGCTGTGCAGATGCTCCACGGGGAAGGCTTCAGAGGGCAGAAATTGTTGGTCCAACGGGCCATGTATGGACTTGAGCTTAACAGACAAAGCAAAGGCGGGAGATCTCACAATTGCAGGAAAGATAAACCCTCCCAGCCTTTGTCTTCATCCCTAGGTCGGAAGGAAAAATCTACCACGTCCTCCTCAGCCGGTGCATCCTTTAAGGAGGCCCTCCTAAAGCATCTTCTAGGGAATCATCAGGAGGCCTCAGCTGGTGCGGAGGTTGCAGCCGGAAGGGGAACCATTGCAGATAAGGAGCCTGTATTGAATGACCCCTGGATAGTTATCAACGCTGAGAAGCTGGCCACATACGGTAACTTTCTCAGGAGGTCGGTGGTGGCAATAACGAAATCCGGCGCTACCATTGAAGCTGTTAAGACGTGGCTGGATGAATGCTGCCGGTATCCACCAGAGTTATATGATATCAAACCCATTAGGTTTAATGAGCTGTGGATTGACGTTAAACCTGATGTTAACCCGGACATGCTGATCGTAGTGAGTGCTATTCATAAAAATGGTATGGTAGCTAAGATGATGAAGTGGGATGAATTCTCATGCTTCGGGATGGAGGAGATTTGGGTGTTGATTTGGTTGATTCCTCTTGAGCTCTGGTACGCAGACTTCTTTAACATGGTTGCATCTCGAGTCGGTAATCTGGTTGAAATCGATTTGAAAACTCTAAGAGGAGAAGAAATGGGGGTCGTTCGGGCCAGAGTTAGAAGGAAGAAGGGGGATCCTCTCCCACCTCACATTCAAGTTAGGGCTGACGGTAGAGATCTCTTCCTGTCCAAAGAGAAGATCCGATCGTCCTCACCCCACACTGGGGCGACATTTGGTGAGCCAGACATCACGTGCCGGTGACCGCTGGGACGGGAAAGAACCCCTTTTCCAAGACGCCAGTTGTAAGTGAAGGTGCAGTCCCTCCGGTGCCACGTAGAGCACCCGTCGCTGCAGAAGGAGCACCTCCTTCGGTGTCGCGAGGAGTACCAAACCCGGAAGTTGTGACGTGTCCAAGGCTAACCGGCTTGGGCAGAGTTTTCGTAAGGCACAGGAAGGCGTGCGCAGCACGTCCTCGAGGAGCGGAAAGTGAGGACACGTGCCTCGATCCAACTGATGGCCCCGCCATGCGGACGACCCCAGATCAACACTCGTGCGGCCGAAGCCGCTCCACACATCAGGTGGTCATTAATGCGAACCCTCTTCTCCCTGCAGACGGCTCCACGTTGGCGGCAACAAAGCATGACGCGTGCCTTACACGTCATATCTGGTCCCTCGAGCGAGACGCATGCTGTTATCTCCTCCCTTTCGAGACAGATGGCGGACCCAGGCGCTCTTTTGATCTCAATTGCAAAGCCTCGCTCCCAGCCTTAGCTTCGGAGGTAAATATCTGCCCAAACGTAGTATCTTCGGACGATCCCAGCTCCACGTGGCCTCATCCTGGTCTCCTGCTACCTGCGCACCCTCCATGTGTTGCTGGATGTTTCCAGCTTAGGTCCTCGATCGCAAGAAGTCGTGCGTTGAGATCCAAGACCCTGGTCCTTCCTCTGCTCCAACACTTCTCTTCTCAGCAGGATATTCCTACGTCATTCAGCGGGGAGTCTCTCCCTGGCTTCGATGATGATCACACACCCTGGAGCTCAGAACAGGAGTACCCCTCGTCAGCTCCCTCCCCTAGATCTATGGTAGACTCCGATCATCTCCCAGGGCAAGCCTTGGTGGAGACGTTCCGGGAAGATAACAGCAAGGCTGTGCTGGAGGTTGAGCCCCTTCAGAAGGGGAGACGCCCCCGGTAATGCTGCTTCTGAAAGACTCGGTCGATCAGAGATCCGACCTAATCCGCAAGATCCAGAGGAAAAGATAGATCAGAGATGCGATGGGCCACGTTGGATGTGTTATTGGAGTATCCTTTGGCGACCACCCGGAAGATTTCATCTCTCTGTTCCACTGCATCGAAGAACGTGGTCGGCTGCTGGCTCAAGTTAGATCTCCCAGGAAAGCTCCCCCCAAGTCGCACAGCAATAGGAAGCTTCAAAGCCTGGCCCTCAGTCCCACTCCCTCAAATCAATTCACTGCCTCTTCCCGGGCCTTCTCTATTCGGGGTAGCTCGGTTCCTAAATGAGAGTTTTATCTTGGAATGTTCGAGGGGTGGGGTCCAAGTGGAAGCGAAGACTCATCAAAAACATCTGCGGTAGATGCAAGGTTGACGTGATATGCCTTCAAGAAACTAAAGTCCAGAAGTTAAGTGAAAAGCTTCTGGCCTCGATCTGGCCCAATCCAAACGTGCAATGGGTGATGCTGGACACAGTTGGGTCCTCAGGCGGGATCATTGTGGCGTGGCAGGCCTCTTCTTGGAAGCTGATCGATTCTTGGAGTGGTCCTTTTTCTCTGTCGGTTATTTTGAAAGATATATCTTCTGATTTTACTTATTTAATTTCCTCTGTTTACGGTCCAAACCAGGATTCTCATAGGCAAGCTTTCTGGGAGGAATTACACGCTGCTAGGGTGAAATTCGATGGACCTTGGTGCATTGGGGGTGATTTTAACATTACTCGGAGGGCTGATGATAAATCTCAGGGAGGTAGAGTGTCGGCAGGAATGCGCAAGTTCTCCCATTGGATTGAAGAAGAAGAGCTCGTCGATCTTCCTCTGTTGGGAGCGAAATTCAGTTGAACAAATGGTAGGGCGTCTCCCACCTTATCCAGGATCGATCGTTTCTTAGTCTCGGCTGATTGGTTGGAACACTTCCCCCAAATTACTCAATCTGCGCTTCCCAGGCCTACTTCCGACCACACTCCCATCCTGTTGGCTGTCGACAATCGCAACCGGGGCCCTAAACCATTTAGATTTGATATCGCTTGGTTCCAGCTAGAAGGCTTTCGTCAGATGATTGAAGAATGGTGGGCAGACTCTTCGATTTTTGGCTTCGCTGGGTACAAGTTATGTAGCAAACTGCAAATGATAAAACGCAAACTTAAGGAGTGGCGAGGGGAGGAGGTGCGGAAAAGTGAAGCCGAATCTGCTGCTATTCTTGCTGAGCTGCAGAAAATGGATCGAGACATTGAAGAGGGCCAGAATTTGTCTCATTTTTTTTCTCAGGAGGATCCAACTGATTCAATCCCTCGCTGCTCGGCTGAAGGAAGAAGAAATATCATGGCGCCAGAAATCACGTTGCAAATGGATCCGTGAAGGTAATAAGAACACCAAATTCTTCCACTGCATGGCCAGTGAGCGCTACAGATTGAACTCGATAAGTTGTTTGATGATTGGGGAGACCCGCACGGAAGACAAGGACCTCATTGCTGAAGAGGCTGTTCGGTTTTACAGTGAGTTGCTGAGAAGTGAAGGGTGGGCTAGGCCATCACTTGATGATCTTCACTTTGACTGTATTTCGGATGAGGATGTTGCTACCCTTGAAGCCCCTTTTTCTCCCCTTGAGGTGAAGAGGGCCATTGACGAGTTGGAGGGAGACAGGGCGTCTAGACCCGATGGATTCCCAATCGCATTTTTTTAACGGTTCTGGGAGTTTCTTCAAAGCGATGTAATGGATTTCTTCTTCGAATTCCACGCGAGAGGCAGATTGTCCAAAGGGTTAGGGGCATCGTTCATCTCCCTTATCCCGAAATGCTCGCGGGCTAATTCTTTGGTTGATTTTAGGCCGATAAGTCTGATCGGGGGCCCTTATAAGATTCTTGCCAAAGTCTTGGCTTCCCGCCTGTTAGGGGTGATTAGATCCGTCATTTCTCATCATCAAAGTGCTTTCATTCCTGGTAGGCAAATCATCGACAATGCCCTCATTGCTAACAAATGTCTCCACTCTAGATACAAATCCAAGTTAAAGGGCCTATTATGCAAGTTGGATATCCAGAAGGCGTACGATCATGTGGACTGAGACTTCCTCTTGTTTATGCTTCAGAGGATGGGCTTCGGCGAGAAGTGGAGAAAGTGGATCAAAGAATGCGTCGGATCGGCTGTTTTCTCAGTTCTTATCAATGGCTCGCTGAAAGGGTTTTTCCCTAGCTCTAGGGGGTTGCGCCAAGGCGACCTGCTCTCCCCCTTTCTCTTTCTGATTGTGGGCGAGGCCCTCTCCAGAATGCTCAGTAAGGGCCAGGAAGCTGGTATTACCAGCGGGTTCAAAGTGGAGGGGATGTCCTGCCCGATCTCCCATATCCAGTTCGCCGACGATACCCTTTTGTTTAGCGAGGCAGAGTGGGACAAAGTCAGCAATCTCTGCACTATTATTCGGTGCTTTGAAGCGGTGTCGGGTCTGTCAACATGTCCAAATCCATAATGCTGGGGGTGAACATGGAGGAAGCTGAAATCAAAGAGTACGCTGATTTCTTCCATTGTTCGGTGGGTCATTTTCCTACCTCTTTTGTGGGTCTTCCGCTGTGCATTGGGAAGCCACCTAAGAAGGCCTGGGATAAGTTCACAGAGAGGGTCAGATCTTACCTTGCTAATTGGAAAAGCAGGTACCTATCCTTTGGGGGACGCTTAACCCTCATCAAGTTTGCATTATCTAATCTTCCTACATACTTCATGTCATTGTTTAAGTGCTCGGCGTTGGTTGTGAACACTCAGGAAAAGCTTAGAAGGAACTTTCTGTGGCACGAGAAGTCTGAGAAGGAAAAATTTCACCCTGTCAACTGGAAGGTGGTCTGTAGTCAAATGCAAGACGGTGGGGCTGGTGTTAGGGATCTTAAACTCATGAACCATGCTTTACTGGGAAAATGGATATGGAGGCTCGGGAATGAAGACGGGGCCCTATGGAACAAACTGATAAAAAGCAAATATGGGAATTCTGAAGGGGGCTGGTGGTCTAAAAATTGCAACAAACACAAAGCGTCCGCCATCTGGAAAGATATTCAATCCATCGGGCTCGAAGTCCTTAGCGGCATCTCTATTTTTGTAGGAACGGGCACTCGTACCCGGTTTTGGTTAGATCCCTAGTTGGGGAACGAAATTCTCTCTACTGCCTACCCGAACTTATTTCGCATTGCAAAAATCCCCTCCATTTTGGTTACCGATTGCTACTCCACAGTTAGAGGAGCTACGGTCTGGAACATTGAATGCAGGAGAAATCTTCGTGACTGGGAGATCGAGGAGCTCGCTGCTCTCCTCTCCCGCATCTACAGCCTTCCGCCCTTCCCCAATGGTCCGGACCGTCTCATCTGGAGCCTGGATAAACAAGGCACGTTCTCAGTCAAGTCCTTTTACGACTTTCTGATCGGCAGACTCTCTCGCCCCGCTGGGCTTTTGCACTACTACGGCTGGAAGTACACAGTTCCCCCCTAAAATTGCGATATTCGGTTGGCTAGTCGGTAAAAAGAAGGTCCTCACTGTTGACAATTTGAGAAAGCGGGGTATGATGATAACTAATATTTGTGTTTGTTGCATGGCCAACGAAGAAACGGTGAATCATTTTTTCATCCACTATCCATATACCCACCAGATTTGGTCGGAAATGCTGTCCCGGTTCAACGTCTCCCGGTGCTTTCCGGTCTCAACTTCCAGCCTCCTTGATTCTTGACATGGGGTCAACTGTGGGAAGCAGTGTATTCCCTTATGGCGGATGGCTCTCCTTGCTGTTTGGTGGGCTGTTTGGGTTGAACGGAATAACATATGTTTAATGATAGAGCCAACTCTGTGGACGTCACTTTCTTTAGGGCGATTCATTGTCTGGTCGGGTGGACCACTTATTCCGTTAAACCTCTTGTCTGTAACTTTGCGTTTTTAGATGCCTAACTGTTCTGCTATCTTAGCAGATCAGTGATCCTTTTGTACTTTTTTCTGCTCTTTTTCATTAATACAATCCTCGGCGTTCTCTCTTAAAAAAAAAAAAAAGTCCAAAGAGATTTTCCGGTAGGGAGGGAGAGAGTTACTTAAGCATTATCACTTAAGTGAAGTGGTGTGAAGGACTACCGGTGGTTTAGCTATCGAAAGATGAAGGAGAGAAAGTAGGCCCTTCTTTATAAATGGTGGGGTATGGGGGCGAGCAAAAAGAGCTGTGGAGGAGCATGATGGGATGAAATGTGAGATTATGGAGCTTACCATTTTTTAAAAAAAAGGAAAAAAAGAAAAGAAAAAGAAGCAGAAAAAGAGTGGGGATGGGGAGAAGGGGTCTAAACGAGGAAAGGAGGATTTTAGAGAAGCAAGATATATATATATATATATATATATATATATATATATATATATATATATATATATATATATATATATATATTGGTGGGATGGGGGATTTGGAAGATGTTTGGATAGAGAGTGGGTTTGTCAGGCAGTGTTTTGTCGCCTATCAATCTTTTATTGAGGAATATTTAGTTCAAGCAACATAACTTAAGAAACCCAAACATATAGGCTTATGGCCCCATAAAACGATCAGTTAGAAGGTATGCCCATAAACAATTGAACAATCTCGTCATGGGTTGCTTTGTTAAGCAGAAATATAATGGAACAATATGATCCATTGAATGGACAGATGACATGACCTTCTCATCAATTGTGTTGGATCAAGATGGCCATTGGATCTACATCAACCCCTCTTGTTGGGAGGAACTTGCCTTTGAGTTTAGATCTCTGTATTTGTCCATAGGCACAACCCGCCTTTATATCATGTCACTGTAGTCTTCGATCGAAGTTGATGATGGAGGACCTTTATATCATGTCAACAAATAAAAGAACACTGTTAAGGTCAGCAATACGGATTTTTGTTCACCTTGATAGGGTTAGCATAAACATTTCATCACACCATGCTTGTTTGGACTCTGGAGCGTAACAACCCAATAGATTTTGAGGAATTGTTCCCTAAATCAAGAGAATCTCCTACAATGCATGAAAACTTTAATTTTCATTGAACTATTCATAAAGAGTCTCACAGGTATGAGAATACTCTTTCCAAAGCAAAAGAAACCCTGACCTAATCCTAGCACTTTATTAAGTGTGATCCTAATAATCAAATTTAATAAAATCGTAAATAGGACTGAAATAACCTTACATTCCATCAGAAGCGTACATGCCTCCTGTAACTCGACCATAACCACACCAATGATATCTAAATCGCATGATCTTGGGCTTGTTTGAAAGTTTCATGTCATGCATACATCATTTAGTACCCAAAAAGTAGCCGACAAAATAACTGATGAAAATAACTAACTTCAAGCCTAGCTAAATTAGGTAGAACTAAGACTTACAATTAATGCCACTAACTAATTGACTGCTATCAATTGGAAACCTAAAATGATGTATGAACATGTGGCCCTAGGGACCTGTAGAGCACTATGATGTTGGCCAAGTAATGAAATGATGACATCAAACAACTCAGAAACATGTGGGCAATTGTTCTCATAAAATGATCGGTTGGATTGTGGGTTCACAGATGATTGGACAAGGACACCTTGTTGAACGGATAGGTTATAGAACGGTTTGATCCATTGAACAGAGAGATGATGAGACATGCTCATTGATTGAATGGATCATGAGGTCCAATCTTGGATTTGCATCATGCATTCACAGATATGTACAGTAATGCCATTATCATGATACCCATTACTGCAGTGCCATCTTATGTATATTCTATTAGAACCATATTTCATCACAGATTATTATCTCATAGTTACTTATATTTCTTGGGTCCATCTTTTTGACCTGGACCTCTCAATTACTTCTTGCTGTGAATGAACTGACTCAGAAAGGTGAGCCCAGCCAATGTCATGCATGTGAGGAGAAGTGCTGACTTGGACTTTGATTGGTAACATGGGCTGTCAGCTTGAGTGGATGAAGGGCAATTTACTGTATTGTGTGGGTCCCACCACCTATCTGAACCAATCAAAGTTGATGCGGGCAGCTTTTCTTATACCTGTACTTGAGATATTAGCATTTCCCTGGGAGTGATTGCATAATCATGCAGCGTAACTTCTTTCTTCTCTTCCTTGATTGGCATTGGGACCCAATTCGCTTGATTTAAAAGAGTCCCACGATTTCTCTTGTTTCCATATTTGCAGGTCAGGTTCAGGTGATGCAGAGTCGTCATATTACTATTACAATAGGAATGATTTGAGCATAGTCATTGAAGCATTAAAGTCATCTGATACTTCTTATGGTAGCATAATAACCGCAATCTCCACGCATTGGGGCCCTCCCGTCCACTGCACTGAAGCAAAAGGTCATTCTGACAGCGGACCTCAAACCGTACCTACAGGCTTGGAAATGGACAGTGAAACCTGTATAACCAATCTGTTATCTCCATCCCCACCACATTCAAAGCAGGAGATGGTCAAAGGAGGGGAGGTTGTTGATGAAAGAAAATCTAAGGAAATTTCTGTTACATGTGAAGATTTGGACCTTCAAAACTGTAAGGCTTCAGAGCCCATACGGAGGCTTGATTCAGTCTCCGCAATTCAGTTAATGGAGATTGCAAGCCCATTTGCAAGCTCTGAAGGGTCTGCAGAGATGTCACAAGCGACCGCATGCATTCCTGTATTGGCTCGAGAAACTGGGGCAGAACAGTCCCTGAAATCCAACATTGCTAACTCAATTGAGATTAAGGGCCCAGAAGAAATACATCCTGCCCCTACAGCATTGGTAATCAACCCGAGTAAAGGGTCAACTTCTCAAACGCAACTGGAACCCGTTTGCTACATTAACTATTACAGTTTTGGTCAGATGGCTTCGTCTGTTGCTGAAGAACTGACCAGCAAATCATCCAATTGCATAAAGGATGATTCGAAGAAGCCTGCTGAAGAGATAATCTCAGCACAACTTAAGGCCATATCGAAGAAGTCCACAAACTTTTCATGGTCGAGCATCCATAAGCTGCATTTGGAAGCAGAAAAGGAAAAATGTGGGTGGTGCTTCTCTTGTAAAAATCCCAGTGACCGAGATTGTTTGTTTAACACTACTGAGACAAAGGTTTCAGATGGTCCGAAAGTTGGGGCAGTTGGCCTCCGTTCTAAAAGGAATTGGAAGAGCCATCTGATTTCTGTCAAGCATCATATTCTCTCCATTGAAGATCGTCTGCGGGGGCTTCTATCAGGTCCATGGGAGAAACCACATCACAGTAAGCAGTGGCGGAAAAACATTCTCAAGGCACCGGATGTCGCGTCTGTGAAACCTCTTCTGCTTACAGTAAGTAGTTTTGGATATTCATTACCAATCTGGAGATGTTAGTTATTTTTATTTGTGTTTTCCTAGCTTTTTCTAGTTCTCCACAGTACTTCCAATTTGTTTAGAGGACATTGCAATGTTCGATTTGCCCAATAAATTGTATGGTAGAAATTGTTTATATGGTGGGCCCCAAGGCGGACGGAATACCCCAAATATCTCCTCTCATGGACCATTTGTCACAATTGTCCATTTTATCAGATATCTAGGATCTTCTTATGGGGGAGATATTGGTCTACAGCCTATCCATGTTGGGCCCACCATTTCAGCACCCAAAATGCAGCTCCACATGTACCAAGCAGCTTCTAGCAAAAAACTGCCAATTCTTTCGATCAAGCATCATGTAAATAATAGCTCATGCAATTAATACATGACAATTATGCTTCTGCAGTTAGAGTTGAATTTGCGGCGTGTTGCACTTTCAACAGAATGGTTGAAACAAGTGGATTCTGCGGTTACGGTGGGATCGGCATCTTATGTTTTGACCATTTCAGATCCTGTATTATCAAAGCATGGTGGTGGTAGAAAGTTGGCAAGAAAGAATAATTCGGTTACTACATCGAATCTTACTTCTACTGTGGTAGGTATCTACTGGTGGAGGGGTGGAAGGCTATCTCGCCAAGTATTTCATTGGAAGGTGTTGCCACAATCGTTGGCTTTCAAGGGTGGCCGACAAGGTCTGCATCTTCTGTTATGTATTTGATGTTCTTTAGAAATATTTGCATCTTGATCACCTGTATGATTGTGCTGAGTTTGTTTCAAGTTTGAAATTATGCAGCTGGATGTAGAAAGATACCTGGCGTATTGTATCCTGATGGCTCAGAGTTCTCCAAGAGGTGCAAATGCATTGCTTGGCGAGCAGCTGTTGAGAGGTCGATATGTGTGGCGCAGCTTGCTTACCAGGTAACAATGACCTGATCTCCTCACTTTTGATCAGGGCTGGAAATGGACCAGCCTCGCCTTTGGGGCTTGGACTTTCGTTTTTCGTTTTTATTTTTAGTTTTTTTCAAGATCTTTGGTTCTTTGTGACTGGGCTCAATTTGACAAATTTTTCTACTGAAGCCAGGACTGAGTCAATACCAGGGCCCTCTTTATGTTTTTTCATGGACTGGAACCAGGCCAGAATTTCAGGGCCCTCTAATAAATGGGCTGGGCCTAATAGATAAACAGGCTGGGCTCGAGTTAACGCCAACCTGGATCATATATATTCCATTGCCATACTTTTTGGGGTGCCTCCAGTTGTCCTGGTACCACCATGAGCTACGGTGGTGCCAGGCAGATGTGGTGTCCATGTGATGTGTTTACGACATCCAACTCTTTCATTAGATGCGCCACCCAAAAATGCTCCTAGGGCCCAAAACTTGGGCTGATCATCACTCAGGTGGGCCGTGGCACATGGAACAAGCTAGGATGTCACTCACACCCTTGGTTTGCGTGGGGGGGTCCACTGTGTTGTGCATATGGAATACAAGCTGTTCTGACCCTTCATCTAGCTTGGATGAAGGGTCTGACCAAATATCAGGTTGTTTTGCAACTCAGGTGCGCCCCATTGAAAATCAAGGGTGGGTGTCCTCTCCCACCTTGTTTCCTGTTCTGTGGCCCACCTGAGTTTTTGATTGAGCTGATTTTTGAGCCTCAGGGGTTTATAAAGGTGACACATCTGATGGGGTGGGTTGCATGTGATATATACATCATGTGGATCACACATCTTCAGGTTACCACTGGAGTGCTCCTGCTACTTTTTCTCATGTTTGGGATTCTAGACCTTGCATCTCTGTGTTATCATGGTCCCTGTTTATCACTAGTCTACATTGGAGGCCTTAAAATGCGTTTCCTTAGTATTATTATTATTTTGTTTTTTCAGGTTAGAGATCTTGAGTTGAATATTAAGTGGAATGATCTGGTCAACACTCAACTTTTCCCTCAGTTGGCCAAGGAATCTAAAAAATTGGCGAGGCCATTGAAGAAGGTGACTATCCGAAGGAAGTGCATTGAGGGAACGGAGGTGAAGTATTTACTTGATTTTGGCAAGAGGAAAACCATCCCCAATACTGTCACTAAACATGGAGTAATGCTTGAGGAACCGTCGAGTGAGAAGAAGAAATTTTGGCTGAGTGAGTCTTATGTTCCTTTAAAGCTCTTGAAGGCGTACGAAGAGAAAAAGCAGGCCCGCATAATCAGTAAAGAAAGCCCCACGCTACTTCCCGACGAGGGAAGCAAAATAAAGAAGCCTCCTCGGCAGAAAGGACTCTCACACCTATTTTCCAGAGCAGAAAAAGTTGAGGAATATCGTTGTGGGCACTGTAACAAAGATGTGATCGTCAGGTATGGCATGATCCTCTCGCATCATGAACTTCTATTTGAATACATGTTGGTAGATTTTCCCCATTATGACATTTATATACTTTATTGTGAGTTTGATGTGATTTTTAAAATATATATATATATATATATATATATATTTTTCCCAAACATGATGTTAAATTAGGAAATTAAAAAAATCCTGATGTTAAATTAGGAATGGAGAGGTTGAGAAAGATGCTGCCCATACGATACAAGCTGGGTGAAAGAAATTGAGATGTGCCTCTAGAGTTTTATGTGATCGTTGTGTACCACTCAAAATGAAATGGAAATTTTATAGGAGCTAGCTATAAGACTAGCCATGCTTTATGGGATAGGATGTTGGGCAATTGAGGAACTACATGTTCATAGGATGTGTGGCTGAAATGAGGATGTTGAGATGGATGAGTGCAAGACAAGGAATGATAGAATTAGAAATCAATGCATCTGAGGCAACTTAGGAGTTTGGAGTAGCACCCATAGGTAGTGATTTGAGGGAAAGTAGACTTAGATGGTTTGATGACGTGCAATGAAGACCAAGAACCACGCAGTTAAGAGTGAGTTGGTACAAGTTGAAGGCTCTAAAAGGGGCAAGGAGAAGGCCTGAAAGGATGTAAATGGATGTAGTAAGAAAAGACTTGATGACTCATGCTCTAATTGAAGGTATGGCCCTTGATAGGAGTAATGGCAGAACAAGATTCATGTGGCAATTAATTGGGATAAGGCTTAGATGATGATGATGCTAAATTAGGAAAAATGCAACTGACTGTTAATCCTTATGAAAGAAAGACTGCAAAATGTTTCTAATGCTAACAATAGCGGATGATTTTATTAAATAACAGTCAACATATGAGGCTTTATACAATTCTCAGGCCAGAATGTTGTAAACTTGGGTTTACAGTTTGTACAAGTTGGAGCAAGTGGGGCCCACACAGTTTGGTGATCTTAATGGCTAATATTATGGGCACCACCATAGATGGCCCATGAGCCAAAACCCCCCCAGGTTGGAAGATGTCCGACCATTCAATAACGCTACTAGACGCTGTAACTGCCAGCCTTATGGGCTCCACCATTTAATAACGTTAATAGATGCTGTAACTGGAAGCCTTATGGCCGTAATGATATGCTGTAATGGCCGTTATGGTTATCTAATGGTCATTTTTTTAAAGGAAGAAACTGTAAAGGACCCGTATCGGACCGTTACAGGCCCATAACAGCCATAATGGCTGTTACAGGATTGTGACAGGCCATTTTTTTCAGAACAGACATTACAACCCTGCATAATAGATCCCATCATTACCATTACATAACTGTTTTTGAATACCATGCTCTTAATTCTACCACCATTTTGTGGGCAAATCCAAATTGAACTTCTTGATTGATTTGATGCTTAATCCCAAAACTTTGATAGGCTTGCAGATGTCTGACCAAGCCATGAGATGAGATGGAGTTTCTGGCTATCCTCCTGGTTATTCTGGAGGAAGCTCTTCATGGGGGCATTTGAATGACGGCATGAGGTATGTTGGAGTCTTGGTGAGGTTGCTTTGATCAGGGCCAATCCTCCCTCCAACGATACCCATTTCCCCTTCCAGGAGGCCAACTCACAAGAAAACCTCTCAATCACCTCATCGCAGGTGTCAGTCATGGATCTGCCCACCCTTTGAGGCATAAACAGGAGCTGGACAGGAAATGAGTGAACCTGCATCCCACGACGTCTGCAATTTTATTGATTTTAGAGTCTTCCATATTAATTCCAGCAATGATACTTTTAGACATGTTAATTGATAGTGGACAATCGACCAACACACCAAAAGCTCTAGAGTTGTCGGGGGAGCACTGATTTATCCCTATATTTTGGCTCTCCCAAGCAAACCCAGTCGAGTCCTCCCCGTGGGCAACCCCCGTGTTGCATGGGTTCCTCAATCTCACGGTCCCACAATGGGTCCACCGCATGGCCATCCTGCATCTCACAAGCCCCATCTCGTGGGCCACCCCACCCCTAGTTTGGAGATACGGTGCATCCTTGGAGTCGCACCAAGATGCCCTGGCATCATTTATCTTGAGGCTGGAGACCAAATTATAGCACTGCAGGATGACCCTTAGATTCAGAGCTTTGCCGTGAGATTCATCATCAAACAACAATGTATCATGCATGAACTGGATATGCATGTAGGGAGGGGGGATGTTCCTTAACGGCATCCAGGGGATGATACTCAACCAGACTGCCTTCTCCAATAGTTTGCTGAGGCCTCTGCCACAATAAGAACAACTAGCACAATAGGGGGTCCCCCTGGTAGATTCTTCCTGGACCAACCAAATAACCTGAAAGGACGACCCTTTGATCAATGGAGAACCAACCAAGCTGATGGGACACACCCTGAAAACTGAGAGATGCAGAAGATTTTCTGTGTATTTGAGACAACCCAATGGGGTTGAATATATAGAGATTACAACCATCTATACAAGGAAAGAAGTAAACGCAGTATCTCCTACCTATAGAAATAAGATATACAAGGTAACAAGATATACAAGGTATGTGAGGTGTCTAACATCCCCCCTCAAACTAATGCTGGTCATCAACAAGTAATAGTTTGCCAACAAGAAACGAGTGACGTGCAGACGTAAGGGATTTGGTGAGAATGTCAGCAATCTGATCATGGGATGCCACATGTGGAAGAGAAATGAGCCCAGACTGAAATTTCTCACGAATAAAGTGACAGTCAACTTCAATATGCTTCGTTCGTTCATGAAAAACTGGGTTAGAGGCGATCTGAATGGCACTGAGATTATCGACATGGAGTGGAGTAGGATTCGGTAGAGGAATGCTCAAGTCTGAAATAAGTCCACGTAACCAGACAAGCTCACTACACGCAGCGGACATCGCCCGATACTCGGCTTCTGTACTCGATTTGGAAACAGTGGCCTGCTTCTTACACTTCCAAGAGATGAGAGAAGTGCCGAGAAAAACACAGTAGCCAGTGGTAGATCTTCGCGTGAGAGCGCATCCGGCCCAATCAGCATCCGAATAAGCACGAAGGTCTAGAGTCGCCGTGGAGGAGAAGAACAGAGATCGATCTAGAGTTCCACGAAGGTACCGTAGGATGCGCAACACCGCAGTCATATGAAGAGTCCGAGGAGCAGAAACAAACTGACTGACGACTTGGACAGCGTAGGCAATATCAGGGCGAGTCATAGTTAAGTAAATCAGACTCCCAACCAGACGGCGGTATAAATCGGGCTGTGCAAGTAGATCACCATCATCACGACCATAATGAACGTTAAGTTCTAAAGGAGTCTGAACCATCTTCTGATCCGTCAGTGATGCTAAGGTGAGAAGATCTTTAGTATATTTATGCTGGCTGACCAGAATCCCACGGTTGGAACGTGAAAATTCAAGTCCAAGAAAATATGTAAGATGGCCGAGGTCTTTCATCTTGAATGATGATTGCAGAACTTCCTTTAAAGCCGAAATGCCAGCAGCATCGCTACCAGTCAGTAGGAGGTCATCAACATAAACCAGAACAATAACAATGCCATGAGCAGTGGTGCGCAAAAATAAGGATGGGTCATGACCACTTTGAGTGAAGCCAGCACCCGTAATCACATCGTGAAAGCGTTGGAACCATGCCCGCGGTGCCTGTTTGAGGCCATACAGGGCTTTCTTTAGGCGGCATACCTTATTGTCAGGAATTAAAGAGCCAGGAGGAGGTTTCAAATATACGGTTTCTTGGAGGTCTCCATGAAGAAAGGCATTTTTCACATCCATCTGAGAGAGTGGCCATGAGCGAACAGAAGATATAGCCAGAAGAGTACGAACAGTTTTCATCTTGGCCACAGGAGCGAAAGTCTCATCGTAATCAATTCCGTATTCCTGTTTGTATCCCTGAGCGACAAGTCGAGCGTTGTATCGATCCAACGATCCATCAGACTTGAGCTTTACAGAATAAATCCATTTGCTACCAATTAGCTGTTGGTCAGTGGGTCGAGGGACAATCTCCCACGTATGGTTATCATCCAATGCCGCAAGTTCTTCTGCCATAGCCTTCTTCCAACAATCATGAGTGGCTGCCTGAGAATATGAAGTAGGAATAGAGACAGTATCCAGAGTAGCATTCATTGCAGACATAGAGCATATCAAGCGATCAAGCGCTCGATGTTCACGAGCAGAACGACGTATCGATGTAGGTTTAGGATCCGCAACAGGTACAGTAGGTTCGGGTTGAGTAATAGGTGGTGGATCTGTATGTGGTTGACGTGAGTATACCTGCAATGGACGAGGGAGAGTACTCGAGGCAAACAGAATTTCAGGAAAGGTAGTTAGACCAGGAGAGTTTGGAGTGTGCGGAGGAGGAAGAGATGAATGAAAGGCAATATGTTCAAGAAAAACATGTCGTGAAACCCGAACACGACGAGAAACAGGATCATAACATCGAAAACCTTTTTGAGTTTCCCCAAATCCCAAGTACATACATTTGATCGATTTTGGAGATAGTTTATTACGTTCACGTGAAGCCAGGTGAACATAACAAATACAACCAAACACACGGAGTGTGGAATATGCAGGAGGTAAGCCAGTGAGAACAAAGTAGGGAGATTTACCATTCAGAACTTTGGTTGGCATCCGGTTAATCAAGTAGATTGAATGTAACATGGCTTCCGCCCAGAAAGAACGAGGAACACTCATAGCTGTCATCAGAGTGTTGGCAGTTTCAACAATATGACGATTTTTCCATTCAGCCACCCCATTTTGTTGTGGAGTATCAGAACATGTGGTCTGATGAATAATCCCATGACCTTGAAGAAAGGTACGAAATTCGGTTGAGAGTTTGAACTGGAACCCGAAACTGAGTCTCTACCATAGAGTGAATTAACTTGAATTTTTCAAAAACCTGTGACTTTGATTGCAGAAAGTAAATCCAAGTGTACCGTGTGAAATCATCAATGAATATAACATAGTATCGTAACCCAGAGAGGGACATAATTGGTGATGGACCCCAGACATCTGTATGCACAAGTTCAAACATAGAAGATGTTTTTGTAGTACTTAAAGAAAAGGGAATACACTTACTTTTTGAAAGACAACAGGAAGAACAAGAATAATCCAAATCATTTTTATTAAGAGAAATATTCCCTAACATGCCAGATGAAATTAACTGAAGTAACCGATCCGAATGTGGATGACCCAGGCGAAAGTCCCACAGTTTCCACATTTTATTTGTTGAAGTAATATCTGATGAAGATGGAGAAAAGAAACAACGAGCCGGGGTGACAGATTGATCAAAATCAAGCACGTACAGACGACCATGCCGCCTACCCTTCCCAAGTACCTTCCCTGTTGCCAGATCCTGCACAAAACAGCAGTTGGGAAGAAATATGACTAAGCAGTTATTGGAAGTGAGTTGATCAACTGAAATTAAATTGGAGGAGAAGTTAGGGACATGAAACACATCATGAAGAGTGAACTGGCGATGGGCAGAAGGAGAGAAGGTCAATGATCCAACGGACTGAATAGGTAGTCTAGTGCCATCCGCAGTAGAAATAGCCTGATTGCCGGTATAGGGACGAATGTCACGAAGATGGGATACATCACCGGTTATATGATTGGAAGCACCCGAATTGAAGAACCATGTAAAAGATGGGGATTTACCTGACATACCGGCGGCAGAAAGGGCCTGAACAATTTGTTGGAGCATCGCAGGAGTCAATGGAGATGAAAGACCTTCAGCAGAAGTAATAGATGCAGACTCACTAACAGATGTCTCGGAAGAAATAGTGGCAGCCGTAGCAGAAAGAGCACGACCATGGCCATGACCACGGCCACCACGTCCATGGCCGAAAGAAGATGCATAAGCTCGTGTACAGCAGTCCTGAATACCATGACCAGTCCGTCGACAATAAGCACACCATTCCTTGCATTGAGCGACAACATGTCCCACCTTGTTGCACCTGCGACAAGTCAAGGGAGAGGCACCAGAACCACGTGTTGGTGGAGTTGTGGACACAGCAAGCACCATATCAGATGAGCCCGGAGTTGAGAGAACTTTAAGTCGTTGTTCCTCAGCCAATAAATCATTAATAACCGAATTCAATGAGGGAGTAGGGCTACGGTTCAAGAGAGCAGTCCGACAATGCTCAAATTCCGGACGTAGCTTCATAAGAAATTGACGAACTTGCGCACTCTCGCGCATAGTTTGGAATATTTTAAAGTCATGAGGAAATGTTGGATCCATCATAGTCATCTCTGTCCAAATTGTGACAATTTTGGAGTAAAATGATTGAATACTGTCATTACCTTGAGTAAGGGTAACAAGATCCTGTTCCAGACGGTATAACCGGGCCGCATTACTCTGTTGATAAATCGACTGGAGATGTTCTCACATCGCCTTAGCAGTGCGATGAGGCGTGAGTCCAACAGCAATGGACTGATCGACCGAATCAAGAATCCAGGTAATAATCCGTCCATTGTTTATTTCCCAATCATCTAATTTGGCGGCATCTGTGGGGATAGTAACAGATCCATCCAGTAGTCCCCACAAACCACGACCCTTGAGGAAGTTCTTAAAATGAATGGCCCATAGAGAATAGTTGGTACCATCAAAACTACAACGTGGAGCTTCTGTACGTGATGAGTCCTTATCCATTGATTGATCTGAAGTAATGGAATACACAAGTTTCAGATGTACCGTACAGCAAGGGATCTGGATCTGGATGAGCAGAGGTTGAATCTTGGATGTACCGTACAGCAAGGGATCTAGATCTGGATCTGGATGAGCAGAGGTTGAATCTGGCTGAACAGGATCTGGACGAGCAGAGTGCGTTGGATTTGAACCTGGATTTGGACGAGCAGAGGCCGAGCAGGGGCTGCCGGACGAGCAAGGGTTGGTCGGACGAGCAGGGATGAGCAGAGGAGCAGAGGGATGGAGGCGCAGAGGTGAGCAGAGGCGAGTGGGGACGATCGGACGACGCAGCAGGGTCGGACGAGCAGATCTGAAGCAGAAGGGTCGCAAGATGACGCAACAGGGACAGCCGGACGACGCAGGGGAGGTCGGATGAGCAGGAACAATGTCTGAACGCAGCAAGGATGGCCGGACGATGCAGCAGGGGCGGTCGGACGGCGTGGTTTAGGAGGCCGGACGACGCAGGGGCGGTCGGATGAGCAGAGGCACTTGCCAGACGCAGCAGAGGAGATGAACGAACGACGCAAGGACGGTTTCGGATAAACTTGGATCTGATACCATGAAAACTGAGAGATGCAGAAGATTTTTTGTGTATTTGAGACAACCCAATGGGGTTGAATATATAGAGATTACAACCATCTATACAAGGAAAGAAGTAAACGCAGTATCTCCTACCTATAGAAATAAGATATACAAGGTAACAAGATATACAAGGTATGTGAGGTGTCTAACACACCCTAATTATGAAACCCAATCTACCAAGCATGTAATTGAGAAAGTGCCAATTCACACAATCATAGGCTTTATCCCCATGACTTTTAAGGCAGAAACCGTTCCTGCCATTTTTCTTCAACTTGTCCACCAACTCATGGGCAATGAAGAGCCCATCTCTAGATTTCTCCCTGCAACAAATGCACACTGGGAATACTTAATGCAGGCCTCAAACTTGTAGGACCTGATACCCTAATTTCCTATAACTTGAAAATTTGTTTATACGGGTAGAGTTACTTTTTCTTATTGACATCTGAATCTTTGGATGTGTATCCTATTCTAGTAGGCCTGAAACTTATGACATTTATTATCCTTTCCTGGTAGCATCATACTTAATTTTATAGGATCTCTCTCTCTCTCTCTCTCTCTCTCTCTCTCTCTCTCTCTATATATATATATATATATATATATCTTCCCACTAGATTCTTTTGGTTAGAGTGCAATTGTTGTTACCTTTTCTAATAGGGGTCTGCTCAAGTGCTACCGGTACCACTATAAGCTTATGGCGGTACCAGTTGGGCCCACGTGATGTATGAAGGCCATCCAGCTCATCCATCAGATGTTTCACCTCATATTAACCCCAGGAAAAATCAACCTGGTGCGACACTCAAGTGGCCCACAACATAGGGAATGATGTGAGAGGGGATGCCCACCCTTGATTTACATGGGCACAGCTGAATTTTGAAACAGCCTGGATTTTATATATGAAACATGGTAGGCCGTCCATGAAATTCAAATGTGCTTGTCGCTACCAACTTGTCCCTGTGGTGTGGTCCACTGGATTCATGTATCAGGCAGATTTTATGCATATGATGGGCAGTTGGATTTTATGCATGCATCAGGTGGGCCCTTCATCGGCCCGGTACCACTAGAGCACAACCCTTACCAGTGAACTTGATGATACGTCTTGTTATGATCATTTACATCCTGTTAAAACAATTCCATTTTTTCTTTTTCTTTTTCTTTTTCGCTTCCCATTACTTGGTCATTTTGTTGAGGGCTTTCTTTAAGTTGGTTTCTTTTTGTATTTCGCAGGGAGGCTGTGAACTGCCAGTTCTGTAAAGGTAATTAAGTTACTTGATTTTCCATCGTCTGATTAGTGTTTGTTATTCGAAATTTACTTTTTTGATTACATTTGTTTTTTCTATGATCAAACTTAAATAATAGTGATTAATAGCTTAGAAACATGGAATTTGGTGTGACTGGATTCTTTTCTTGGTGCAAATCCCAGGAAGCGTCTTCTAGCATGCTACTCTGTCATCCATATGCTTTTTGTTTATCATTATTGTTATATATATATATATATATATATATTGTCATTTGTGTTTATTGGTTTTTACTTGGGGGACTAAGTTATTCATTTGTGATGTTATTGTCACCATCATCGTCTAACCCTTATCCCAACTGATTGCAGTCGTCCGTGATGTTCATCATCCCTCGAGGGGGGGAAAAAGAAAAAAAGAAAAGAAAGAAGAGAAAAATCATTTGTGATCTTATCATCATCATTGTAGCTAAGAGAAGTCTATGTTGAATTTACAACATTAACACGATGAACTCATGCACATTGTTATTTGTTACAGTACCTGGACACTGCAAAGATACGCCATTGCACCACGGGTAGAGTGTGAGAACTAATTTTTTACTTGAATTGAAAACTGAAATTGACACAATACAGGTAGATTATCTAGTTTAAAGTCTCTGGGTACCAGAGTTTATTATTTGCATATGATTGTACTGGTGTTTGTATTTGTGTATCAGCACACTTCCACATTGTACTCTTGAGTCATAAGGGGACATTAGTTGCCAAATCCTTTGACCAGAGTAGGCAATGAGCTGCTTGGTGTCCAGAGAATGAATGGTTTAGAAACTGTTGCCTCGCGTGGATTATTGGAGTTGTGATTAATGCAGTGAGTTAAATATGGACATGGTTATTCAAAAGGTGTATTTTTTTTTATTTTTTTTTTGTCTTTTTTTAAAGAATCTAAACTAGGACTTGATAAAAACTTGAGGAAAATTAGGTGCTTCCATGGTGAGGTTGGACCTCTTTGGACATCTTCGATTAGAGATCTCCCGTCTGTGGCCATCAAAAGATCCAGTGACATTGAAGAGTTTGACAAGGGCAATGCTTTCGTAGAGTTCTCTTCAATTCTTTTTCATGTCAACTCTGTTTTTTTTTGTTTTGTTTTTTGTTTTTATACTCTCTTTCCCTTTTGAATATTGATTTTCTGTAATCTTGAAAGCAACAACATTGTGCGAATGTCTTCTTTTGACAGATTGATACACTCATATCTATGAATGTTTTTATTGTATGGATGTGATTGGGTATCACAACTAATAATTTCTTTATCATTTTTTTTGCCAAGGGATTATTGAACAATTTATCCAGTTTTTATTTGGGGTCACTCTGGATACCTGTGGTACCCATACACCTTAAGCTATGGTCGTACTGGGTAGAAGTGAGGTCATGTGATTTATTCACAACATCCAAACTGTCCATCAGATGTGTCGTCTCAAGTTACCCCAGTATCCAAAAATCAGCTTAAACTGAAACTCAGGTGGGAGACAGCTCAGGAGACTAAGTTGAGAGGGGACGCCCACCCTCGATTTCCATGGGGGACCCACCATGTTGTGTATATGGAATCTGGGCTTTCCAGATTCTTCATCTGTCCCGGTTGAGGGGTCAGGACAAAAACCAGGCTGTTCTTCAACTCAGGCCCAGTGACAAAAGTGTGGACATCCCCTGCACCTTGTTCCTTGTTTTGTGGCCCACCATAGTTTTGCATCGAGATTATTTGAGGTCCTGGGGGTAACCTGAGGGGGGAATGTCCAATGGATGGGTTGGATGTGACCACTTAAACTGAAACTCAGGTGGGAGACAGCTCAGGAGACTAAGTTGAGAGGGGACGCCCACCCTCGATTTCCATGGGGGACCCACCATGTTGTGTATATGGAATATGGGCTTTCCAGATCCTTCATCTGTCCCGGTCGAGGGGTCAGGACAAAAACCAGGCTGTTCTTCAACGCAGGCCCAGTGACAAAAGTGTGGACATCCCCTGCACCTTGTTCCCTGTTTTGTGACCACTTGGGCCCCATATCTTGCCAGTACACTGTAAACTTACGGTGGTACTGGTACGGTGCCACAGGAGCAGATCTCTTTATATATATATATATATATATATATATATATATATATATATTGAGAATATTTTCTTGAATAACAGAATGGAGCAGATGCATCTTTATTCACAGTGGTCACATTAAATTGGGTAGCTTGAAGTGTGGATTTTAGCATTTTTGATGCAAGAGCTAGCCTGATCTCGTATTTGAAATGTATTTCCCTTTCAGGGTTTTTCCACAAAAAGCATACCAGGTTGTGTAAAGGCGCTACCAATTCCAATCGTACATATGCATGTTACAAATGTCAGGATAAGAAAAATCTGAAGATAAAAACCAAAAGCCCTAAGGTAAAAACAGAAGGGAGTAAAGTCGCAGCAAGAAGCCTTAAGGTACTACAGGCAGATGGGAGTAACGTCACAACCAAAAGCCTTAAAGTAAAGTTGGGAGGGAATGAAGTCACGACTGAAAGCCTTGAAGTTCAGGCAGAAAGCAGGAAAATTACGACCAAAAGCCACAAAAAACAATTGAAAAGGAGCAAAATTATGGATAAAAATTCCAGAGCACAATCAGGAAGGTTGAAGATCACAACCAACAGCTGCAGAGTGCAAGTGGAAAGGACTAAAATCACATGCAGTAGCTCCAAAGAAACAACCAAAAACAACAAAGTGCGACTAGAAATGATCAAAATCCCAGAAGTTCGACGATCGCAACGTTCAGTAAAGAAAGTAAGCTACATGCTAGATCCGATGCAAAGTACAAAGCGTGCTGGACCCAAGAAAGGCAAGAAGGTTCAGATTAAAAGAAAAACGTCTAAGAAATCTAAGAATGGCATTGGTCGCTGCAAGGGGAAGAGAACAAGGGCTTTTCATGCTTACTGGCTCAAAGGAGTTCTGTGGACACGAAAGTCATGTGATGAACGCGGAATTCAATTCAGAGAAAGCAAAGTTCTTCTACCATCACAACAATCAAAAGATACTTTTCAGCAACCTGCATGTGGTCTTTGTCATGAAGGATATGATTTGAGATTTACCTACATTGCTTGTGAAATCTGTGAAGGTATTTGAATCTCTCATGTATTTCCTGCCGGATATTTTGTTGTTCTGAAAACCGATAGCGAAAATTAACAGTACAGTGGTTGTTTTCTTCTTCAATAAGAGCTTTGCTAAGCCCACATGTGTCTCCATGGATGGTCACACGTGTACATGGTATGCATATGGGGCATTTGGGTTGTTCATCATGATGGAGCCACCTATGCCTGGCTGAAATCATGCTGATGCTGACCAAGTCATTAGGACTGTCAATGGGTGCCTGGACCCGCGAGTACCTGACGAGCTTGACCCGATTTTAACAGGTCTGGTCCTTTTTATTGGACCTGTTAGGAAGTCAGGTCGGGTTCGGGTTGGGTCCATGTGATGGACCAGGTTAAATTCAGGTCAGGGTTGGATCCGGATTGGGTCCAAATAGTTTTAATAGTAAAATTATATATACTTATGATGCATTAATTATTCCAGTAAAAAAATGAGGTTTCCTAAGCCACACACACATGTAAACGAGTCTGTTTACACACCATGGTGTGTCAAAGCGGCACATGTGTATGCAGTCTAATCCATCCACCATGTAGGCCCAACCATGTAAATGCTCTTAATTGTTCTGAACCCAACTCAAAACCTAGATCCATAGACCAGATGGGTACTCAATCAGATCCAGGTCCAGGTCTCCAAGATCTAGACCCTGTCCTGAAAGGACCCAGGCCCAGCAATACCCGAACACGGGTATGCTCGGGTATGTTCACCATAGGACCTGACCAGAACCTGACCCACTGACAGCCCTACAAGTCATCGACCAAGTCTTCTGTTGGCACATGTATGGAAATGATGGATAGTTTTCTATGTGGAGTGCACACACACGGCCCACCTCATGAGGGAACCATCCCATTTTGGCCTGCACGCCTGGTGGACCGCACCATATGCTTTTCATGGTGTGTGTGGGCTTAGATCTCATTGTGACTAAGTGCAAAACTTTCTTCGGACATTAACTGTTGTGATAACAGCTTTGGCACGCAGAATTTCAGAGTTTCCATTGTGTCTATCCTAATATGTTTCCTTCTTTAACACTTTTTTTTTTCCTAACATGCAGAGTGGTTTCATGGAGATGCCTTTGGGCTTACTATGAAGAACACCAATAACCTGCTTGGGTTCAAGTGTCACAATTGCCTCAAGAGGAGCCCTCCTGTGTGTCCACATTTGAGGGATGCTCAATTGCATAATGAGAAACATGATGAAGCAAGGATTGAATCCATTAAAGATTTATCTGAAGATGACAAGCATCCATGCCAGATAAATGGAGATAGATCACCATCAAAAGATGATTATTTGGGTTCATATGATAGTGAAGGACCTGTATGTAAGAAGCAACGGATAGATACTGTTCCAGATTCTAATAAGGTCGTCATGTTGGAAGAATAGCCTATTACTGTTGGATCTCATGAACCAGAATATGATGGGAAGGACAGCATACAAATGATTACAGAATTGTTGGAACACGAGGAAGAAGGCGGTTCAAAAGATAACTCCACAATCCCAAGGTCGCTTGATGTTGTGATGATGTTTACTAACTCTACTGAGTTGCGTCTGCACTCTGCAGACAATCCAATCATAGACGTGATTGTTAGATAGTCTGTGAGTGACAAAATATACATTTATCTTGATAACTCACAGCAACTTGAAACATATGCTCCAACCATTTCGTGGATTTCTAATACTTTAAAATGATTTTTCCTTCCGAAAGGTGATGGGTCTCATTTATAGGAAGAGTTCCAGAAGACATAGGGAAAAGAACCAATGTGGTTTATGGCATCTTTCTTCTGATTTTAGTGCACTCAGTGATGGTTGGAGTTAGTGTAGGGGAGTTGCGATGAGATTTCATTGGTTCCACGCACTGTTTTCTGAAAACTAAAACGGGCTGTTTATATGTACAAAGGGGTGTAAAATGCATATATTTCATACACAATATCCATGCCTCAACCTGGCATTCTTTAACTCCCAAATTGGATGTGTGCCTGCTACTAATAATTCAAAATGATTGTATCCACCAAGGACGAATTAGAAGGCTTTGGGTTCTGCGGTTGATTGGGATTCTGGAGATGGGTCATTCAATTCCGAAAGATTGTTAGGATCATCTTAAACATGAGTAAGTACGTTATTATTATTATTTATTTTCCTTTCTTTCAGTATTCCACCATTTTGATGTGCTTCCTTGTTTGCATGAAACATCATCAATGCTTGCAATTATTCATATTACACAATTTTGGGGTTGTTTGAAAACTTCAATAATCACAAGTCTACAAAGACATGGTCTATGTTAGCATTCGATCTTGTGAATGTGATGCAGTCTATGATTTACTCATTTTTCCATCCCTTTTCTGGATCTGAAATCTCAGGGAACTGTTCTCGTGGTCTCAATAGTTATCTGTAATTCCGTAGGAGGTGCTCAGTTTTGTTGTACACCTGTGTTAGCGTCATGGATATCTCATACACCATACACACCATTCAACAAAAGAAAAATAAAAAAAGAATTTGATTTACTATTTGACATAGCCCAAGGATTTTCTACTGTGGTGCCAGACAATTACATAGCTACCTATGGGGTTGTACATATGATTACATTCTTCATCGTGCGCTTCTCATGTTTGTAGCTGCATGAAATGGGTGTTTCTCCAGACTATTTTGACCAATCATGAGTACTAGGGGGTGTGGCACATGCAATGCACAGAGAGGATGAAGCAGAGAAATCCGGGAGAGGGGAGTTGGGGCCTAGATAGTTTCAGGAGAGAAAGGAGTCATATGCTACTCTAGTTGTGTGTGAACACTTGATAGATAGGCACTTGAAATATATTAACTCAAATTAAACAGACTATATTGTGGAAACCACTTTCACTAAGGGTCTGAAAAGCATATTTTTTGGATAGTCCTAACCTCTGATTCAAGGACACTTGTTTTTTGAAATAAGATCATTGGATATTTTTCGTTTTTGACCGTCCAATAAATGCCAATAAATTTAATTATTACAACCAGATAAAAGTAGGTTTGGATTCATGATACATCTAAGCTGGCACGCATAGTTTGTACGGTTCATTTTGAATTAATTGTATGCCACGTATGCAATTTCTCAGTAATTTCTAACTGCCTGAGTATCATCCATCACACTCTACCTAAGTATGAAAGTATTTCTCAGGAGAAAAGTTGGTATTTGACAAGCTTTTTGTGCGTAAGAATACAACCCATTGGCTGGCTATTGCAGGTGAAATCTGCGGAGGCCGGAGGATAGGCAAAGAAGGGAAAAGGGAGTGGCATTTAAGTTTTTTAGCTTCCCTTTGGGCGATAAGGTGGGAAAAAAATCAGCGCTGCTTCAACAGCAAAATGAGTGGACTAGTGCAAGTGTTCAATAGGGAAATTCTTAATATGAAGGATTGGGGGGCAGTTTAGATCTTTCAATCTTCCCTTTTGGCTTTTGAGGGGACTTTGTCTGGGGGTTTGTTGTACTTTTGTATATTTGTGGGTTTTGGCTTCGGCCTTTTTATATTCTATCGTCATTGTTCAAAAAAATAAAAATAAATAAAGAAAGAAAGAAATCTGAGCCATCCAGGGGACACCGGCCACATTTTTAAGTTCCCGAAATACCCTTAAATTTAATTAAAGGCCTCTCATGTCCTTTGAATTTTCAATGTTTGGTATCCTCCAAAAACTAATTGTGAGGGTAAAAATGTCTAAACTCTACTCTCGTTATATATAGTATTGATATTTGTAGTTCATGTAGGTGCCTACTTATAAAGAAAAGGTAGCCCTTGATTACACCCACCTTGATTAATCTACATATTATCATTTCTTGATATGAGAGTTATTCTAACAGACCACACTATTTCAATTCCAAAAAAAGAAAAAAGGAAAAAAAAAAAAAAGAAAAAGAAAAAGGAAAAGTTTGTATTTAAACCAATCAGCTTGGGTGGAGATATCCAATTCCAAAAAAAGAAAAGAAGAAAGTGTAGGTTTCACCAAGGTATTAAAGCATAGACAACTACCTTCTTTTGTTTGTAATTCTATACCAAATGTTTGAGATTTTACCCAGTTGTTTGTAGTGTTACCAGGACACTTCTACTTTTTAGTATTTTGGCATGCCAACACTTGGACACTCCAAGACAACATGCCACTCTAGGATGTCTAGGTAACACTAGGTCTAGGATGCAAATGGAAGTTGATTGCTCCCTAATCTGGGGTTGGGTAAATCAGTTTCATGGTTAATGATTGGAAGAACTCTAGAGGGTATGAGGGGAAATCATCCTCAAACCTTGAGTTTGGACAAGTGGAGCCCCGAGTAAGTGATTCAAAATGTGAGTATAATGGACTCCACTGTTAGGGATGCAACTTGGGTTGGGTTGGGGTCAACCTGAACCCCAACCTTGTCAGCCTGAGCTGACCCATTTTCGTATTACCCAAACAACTCCGACCTAGGGTTGACCTGCCCCAACTCATTACAAATTTTTGGATTTGGTTAAAGCATGCAGTTATGATTTGTGATCTTAGCTTCTTTGTCAAGGCTGAAATCAAGCAATGAGAAGGGTTTGTAGCATCATCAACAATGTTGCAGAGTACTTTGGAGGAATGATGCTTGGTCTACCAGCCAATTGGTTGTTGTCCGAGAAATGGGGGTGGAGAGTATGATGACAAGGTGGAGAATGGAAGAGATAGGTTCTGTGATGGGAGGCAAGGGGGATGTTGTGCTCCTCTGGAATCATTGGGAGGGGTAGATGACATGGAAAGGTGTAGTGCTGTGGAGGACCACTTTCTCTGGTGGAGTGTAGATTAATGAATCCTAATGGAAACTTGTGGGTACGTCGTAGCCGGGTAGTGATGCAACAGATGGCAATGGGAAAGATATTAGCTGTCCGTCATTTTCAAAATTCAAGTCTTTCTCTAATGGAGTGCGAATCAATGAATCCTAACGGAAACTTGCAGGTACGTGGTAGCTGGGTCCTGATGCAACAGATGGCGATGGGAAATAATACTAGCTCTCTGTCATTTTCAAATTTCAAAAGTCGCAGTGAGCCTCATGGAGTGGGGTTGGGGGTAAATTGAAGTTGATCTCTCTGTAATTTGGGGTTGGGGCTAAATCAATTTCATGGTTAAATGGTTGGAAGAACTCTAGAGGGTACGAGGGAATATCCATTTTATCCTTGAGCTGAGTTTGGGGTTTGGACAAGTGGGGCCCACGAGTCAGTGATTTGAATTGTAAGTATAATGGACTCCACCAATAGGGTTGCAACTTGGGTTGGGTTGGGGTCAACCCGAATGTAATGAGTCGGGTTTGTGAGGAACATACTAGTGTGATCATGAAGCAGAATGAAATGTGTCGTGTGGGTGGGAGACCTCAATTTGTGATTTCTCATATGAAAAAGGGTGGGTGGCAGAATTACTCCATGCATGCGTGATAGTCATGAATTGATGGATCTTTCAATCATGGGTTGTTGATTCACCTAGTCTAGCAATCAAGAAGATGCAATCATGTACCCATACCATGTACCAGGTTTCCAATATGTACAATCAACATGACCCAAATCGCACATTGAGAAGCAATAAGGGAAAGATGAATACATAAGAAAACACAAAATTGCAGTATTGAGGTCCATGATGGAGAAGACAAGCTGAAAATTTTCACTATGTAGAAGTGTGGTAGTACAAGCAAGAGCCACCTTTTCAGATATGCTTAACCATAATCCTATTAAAAATGGGTTACACTCTGTACTAAAAATAAATCTTGAAAATTTTGGAAAAATACTTATCTTGAGGTTCATATAATTCCTCCAGGGAAGGAAACTGAATCTTTTATTCGTTCAAGGAAGAATTTATTATGCTGATACTTTTCATACTTAGAAGTTGAGTCACCAACTGACCTTTTTAATCAGATAACTTGATCATTTACCAGTACTCTTCATTCACAATGGTTATGAACAGGATTCAGTACCTCAAGAATCATTAGGTGTTCAGCATCTCATATTCACGTTATGATTGATGCTCAAAATGCCCTTTGAATGAACTTAATTGTTTATTGTCATTATAGTATCCTGGAACTCACTTGATGTTTCTGCTGTAGAGGAAATATTCTATGCTAAAGACTCAATGAAAGTCTCTCTCTCTCTCTCTCTCTCTCTCTCTCTCTCTCTCTCTCTCTCTCTCTCTTTACATGCACACACTCATGCACTCACACCATAGTGGGATTTCACCACAATGTATACTCGAACCCATGATCTTGTGTTGAAATTCTTGTGAGTCTACCATTGAAGCATGAGTAAGGACCCCAATGAAAGTATATCTTTGTTCAACCAACAAACCATGCTTGTGTCCACCTTTCATCGGGTGGCAACCTATACTAAACAAGTCAAGCCGCAAGTAAGCCACCAAATAGGACTACCCATATGATTGGCAATTTCCTCATGGAATATGGATAGCTCACCAAACTATCAATTCACAGGCCATCTATCAGGCAGTTAAGATCATCATATGGAGGGGAGTTTTGGGTTATGGCCAAGCTATTGTGGATCAATGTTGTGGATTAAATGAATTTGGGTCCAACCTACACAGTGGCTAGGATGAACCGCAATATGCTGTTTCATAACTTACATTCCTTGTGCATCATACCTCTTCTTCGATTTGGGTACTTGAAATCCAGTAAGATTCTGATACCATTTTCTTTTGTTCCCTTGTAGGTACCAAAAGCACGTCGTGATGGTGGGTTTGGTTTGGTATGAATCAGGGATCTTATGATTTTTCTGTAGCTGATGTAAATCCACCAGAAGCAGGAAAACACCACAGATTTTACGTATGCCTGTCTTTAACAAATGCAGTAATCTCTTGTCAAAAGAATAGTGGAGCCGGGTATGATTTCATTCGTTTTACCCCGCGAGTTGAACAAGAAAAGAAACAGCATGTCAGCACTTGAATCTAGTCATTTGTGACAGGAATCAGTTGTCTTTACAAGTTATTCAAAATCCAAACATGTGGGGTGTCTCTAACAAATGCTTTGGTATCCTGGCTGTAGTAGAAAATGTCAAGCATCATTTTATGTGAATATATGTTGATTTACAATTTAATTTTTACATTTTCCACTTGCCTCTGTTCCTTTCAGTGTCTGTTTTTATAATTTTAATATTCCTATCTGGTTCTTAATGTTGGGAAAGAAAGGAGCCGCAAGCGAATATACTGAGATGATTAAGGACATGCATGAAGTTACTAACGCGAGGACCACTAGTGGATAGACAAGTGAGATTTTCAATTCTAGTTGGCCTAAAGTAGGGTTCAGCATGCCTCTCAAAACCTTGGGGGGGGCAGCGGTGGGTGGGTAGTATTTGTACAGATAAGGTCTCGTGGTGTATGGTGTACGCTGTCTGTAGATATCATAGTTTTGATTCACGAGTCATGGGAACAGGTAAATGCAAAGCTATAACTAACAAACTGAGAGTATTCAGATCGCAATTGTTTTTATTAAGATGACAAATTTTATTAAAGCCAAAGCCAAAGCAAAGACCACACAGAGCAAAAAAACAGCAAAAAAAAAAAGAGGCGCTGAGTCACCGACTCAATTACACCTCAAGGAACACAATATTACAACCCCAAAGCTTGGAGACAGAAGAAGCCCATTCGATAACCATCAGTCTATTTCTTTGGGAGATGGCTTCCACCGATTTCTTGACATTCAGAATGCAAATTTTGTAACAAGGGGAATGGTAAGCGGAGGAGCTAGTTATGATTGATGGCTAAGAAGTACCCCAAAATGACTATTTCCAATATCCCAGGTTGATAATTCATGAAAGCAGAGGGATCGAGAAGGACGCTGCTGGCAGAAGCAGAGCTGGGTGGATGAAATATGAGCCTTTGTACTTTTATGTAATCACTTCATACGATCAGATTGAAGATAGATTTTGTAGGACTTTAAAATACCAACCATGCTTTGTGCGACATTAAGGCATGTTCAAAGAATGAGGCATGTTGGACAGAATGTTCACAAAATACCAACCATTCCTCTTCTTTGCAAGGCTGTGCCATGTGACGGTTTCTTAACCTCAAGCCAAAGGTTCGAGGAGTTGGTGCCATCATCTTCAAAAAAAGGAATGAAGATATCGAGATGGATGAGTGGCAGGACAAGGATAGAATTGGAAGCGAATGCACTTGAGGGAACTTAGGAGTAGCCCTAATAGGTTATAAGATGAGAAAAGTTAGACTTAGGGCCCTCCGAAGGTTTGTTTGAGGTGTAAACCCCGTTTTGAGCCAAAGATTTTTTGTTTGCATTTGGATGCTGCAAACCCCCATTACTATCCTGCTCCACAAAAATACTGATTGAGTCGATCTGAAAAGCAGGCTTGAAGCCCCAATCTCTGGCAACCCCTCTTGTGCAAGTACTTCCAAACGGGCCATTAGATGGTTCAGTCCAGGGAATTGGAAATCTGGAACTGCACTGGTTAGGAGTGAGCTGGATCAAGTTGAAGTATATAAAAGGGCAAGGGGAAGGTCCAAAAGGGTGTGGATGGAGTTTGTACAAAAATATTTGATGACTGATGGCTTGCTAGAGGATCTGATATTTGATGGAGTGGAATGGTGGAACATGATTTGTGTAGTTGACGTCAGTTGGGATGAGGCTTTGATGACACTGACAATGGCAGCAAGGATTACAAAAAGTTGGCAAGCTTTGCAACTGTGAAAGGGCACTAACACTTCCAGGAACCCCACAGTCTAATGCAAACACATTGCCATTGTCGAAATCATTGAATCCCTAAGCTGGTTAAAGCAAAAAGTTGGGGACACAACTAAAGACTTTAAAGGGGTACTAACAATTTCAAATGTTCCACTGTTCAAACGCAAAACATCATTGTTGTCATCGCTGTCGCAGCGATGGTGACATTCCATTTGAACATGGGGCTTGGGAATTGTTAGTTCCCTTTTGGTTCGGAAGTCTTTAATAATGCAATCCTTGCCAACTTTTTGTTTCAACTAGCTTAGGGATATAATATTTTCCTCTGAAGTCACAGATTTTTCGATAACTGCTCATATTTCAGGTATTGAAGATGGTGTCTTACTCACATTTGGCTACTTTTCCGACAGTCATTGTGTGCACATTTTAGCTTCCCTAAGCTTTGAAAAATCACTGGGACATCATTACCTTTGTAAATACATTAGGACATTGAGGGCTTCTGGGGTCCATGTTAGTTGAGGTTGGTTTGTAACTCGTGATGAAATGTTGAATCATGGACTTGTTTTTATCTATATGGTTGGACCGAGCATAACTCTTTTCCTTTCGGTTCACATTCTGATTTCTCATTGTTTTTGTAGGCCTTTTAAAAGGAGTCATGACAACCGTTCGATTGTAAAACGAGCTGTATCTTATTTGGGTGGTGCATGAGAATCTACCACCTGTATGATAGGGTCTTTTCCAGGTTGATGGATGGTCTGTTCCATCAGCAAAGCTCCTCTTCCAGGTCGAGGGATGGTCTCTTTTTAACCACCAAATTACCATATCAAAATTTTAATATTTGATGATATGTAGAGGGTAAAAAAAAACTCTCAGATTCTATATTTCAACCCTTTGATTGTACCATAGTTTAAAAACCCAAAAAATTGACTCCACTCAATGTCATCTGGGGCAAGTTGCAACTCAACTCAAAGACTTGATGAATAAAATAAAACAATTACATTACTATTAAGTATTTAAAGCAATTAAAAAAAAAAATAACCATGTCGTGTGTGCCTTGCTGGTTGGGTCTCTCTATGCAATTAGATTTAAGTTTGCAGGTTCCTTACTGTCACATTTTATATTTATGAAAGACACCCTTCACATGGTGATTGATGCAGCACAAATCATTGCGAGTCGTGTCGAGTTGACTGAGTTAAGAAGTCGACATGATATATCTCTTCAATTCAGGGTGAGTCACTGCCAGAACTGCGTTCCTAAAGAATTGGCTCAAAATCTTGTTGAGTCAACCTGGTGAGTTTCAAGTCAACTGTTCATGTTCAAAGTAAAAGAGCAAAATTTTCGAACAGTTGAAATGATTCAATTGAGAACTTTTATTTTGTCGACTTTCCACCATACAACTAAAGTTCCGACTCATTGAATTGCAATACACTGGGATGTATCTGAGCAAACCTCACTGTGCTTTCCACTGTTCAATGATATGATGCCCATAAGATGTTAAATCGATGGAATGATTTTTTTTTTTCCTAAAATATTTTTCCATGCATTGGTTTGTAGTTGTCATGAGATGATATGGTCATTCATAAGAGGCCAGCGGTTATTTAGAGAGGACGCCCAGATCTAAGATTGTGGCCATCCACTCGTTTTTTTTTTTTTTTCCTTTCTTTTCTACCTGCCAAACGTGTAAGGATGTGGATAGCTGTGAAAGTGTTCTGAGTTGTACAGGGAGGTGGTTCTTGCTCCTGTTATGGCAGCAGGAAATTTGCTGGGGTTCATCTTGTGTTTTTGGTTCCTGGGGAAGCTCTGGTGTTTTGCATGGGGGCAGAGGATGGTGGCTGATTTGGTGTGGAGGCTAGGGAGATTGTCTCGCTGCAGGTTCGCTAGCTTGCTTCGGCCCCGTTGTTCTGCGCAGGGTAAAGCTTGCTTCCAGTATGGTGTGGGGCTGTTCTGCTGTGATTTTTATTTACTTCTGTGTATTTAGAGTGGGCTTTCTGTATGGTTTTACCGTATAGGTTGCTTTGTTGAGGTATATGATAGGATTGGCTCATTCCTTTTTGTTCTGCCCAAAGTTTGTACTTGTTTTTTCATTAATAAAGTTATAGGTGGTGAGCTGCCCCAAGCAAAGAAGAAAAGAACAAGAAATTTTATTTAAATGTTTATTTTGGCAGACTCCCCCTGGCCAGGTCTACTGTACATGGCCTGCACCGAGATTTTTACAATCTGCTCCAAAGTGGATGGGCCACTTTGCTTCTTCGCACTGGTTGGTACCCGTAAATGGGTGGCTAAAATAAAACTACCAGTCAGTTCATCCATTGTTAGGACAGTGAAATTGCATCTAAGAGCTGTTTTTGCTACGAGGTTCATGCACTGGTGGCCCCATGAGATTGTAAATGGCTCTTGGAAACGAGAACGAACGTGAACTGGACTTTGACATCGCTTTTGAAAGACCAAATGATTTCCAAACAAGAAGATTTCAAAGTTATTTGAAAGTTCATCGAATTATCTTTTTAATGAACATGTTTTCACCCTACTCTAATTTATAATGAGAAAATTATGACTATTTTTGTAGGATTGTATGAAGTTGGAAATGAAAGCGAATGTGACCAAACATCATCATGGACGTTAAACACATTTTTGAATGGTCAAACGGTGGTTAAATGAGATTATTTTAAATTTATTTGAAAGTTCATTGAATTATCTCTTCAACGAATGCAAAATTGCCCTAATCCAACTTGTAACGAGGGAATTATGACTAGTTTCGTGAGATCACGTGATGTTGGAAACATGAACAAACACGATTAAGTACTATCATAAACTTTAAACCTACTTTTGAATAGTTAAATCATGTTCCAATGAAATGATCTTAAAGCCGTTCAAAAGTTTATTAAACTATATTTCTGACAAGCACTAGATTATCTCATTGCACCTGTAATGAGATAGTTATGACTAATTTCATGGGATCATGTGCATGGTTAAATATTACTTAAATGAGATAATTCTAAAGTTATTTGAAAGTTTATTGACTTATCTTTTAAACGACTTAAAAATTTTCTTACAACAGGTTTTAGAAAATTGCGTAATGGTGGAAAAGAAGGTGAATGCACACCACGTGATCATGACCGCGCTAGGTGATCCTTCTCACCGAGATGAAGGCACCATCCAAAATTTTCCCCATTTTGAAACTCCGGTGGACCACACCACGTGATTCTATAGGTTTTTGGGGAAACGGATTGGCTACTCCCCCCTGCCACCAGCCTGGTGGCTGAAGGTGCTCTGTGGGCCCCACCATGATGTATGTGTTTCATCCATTCCGTTCATCCATTTTTAAAGATCATTTTAGGGCTTGATACCACAAATCAGAGAGATATAAATCTCAGTGGACCACACCACAGGATAACAATAGTGATTGGATATGCATCATTAAAATCCTCCTAAGGCCCAATGTACTGTTTATTTGACATCCAATCTGTTGATTAGGTCATACAGGCCCAGATGAAGGGAAAAAAACAATTATCAGCTTGATCCAAAACTTTTATGGCCCTCAAAAGGTTTTTAATGGTTGACGCTCATTCAACAATATTCCCTGTAATGTGGTCCGGTTGAGATTGGGATATACCTAATTTTTGTTCTTATATCATAAAATGATCTATAAAAATAGATGGACGGCATGGATGAAAACCATACATCATGGTCGGGCCCACATAGCACCGACCACCAGCCATTGGCTGGTGGCAGTGGAAGTAGCCAATCCGTTTCCGGTTTTTGGCAGGTTTTACACTGTTCCTCTGGTGAGGCCCACTTGAGGTTTGGATAAGTTCGATGTTCGTGATCGAAGCCTAACATGAGGTGGCGCATGATGGACGGGATGGATCTCATCCACGTCAGCGAATAGTCACTACCCCCACATGACTACGCGCCTACAACCGGTTGTAGGTGCCCCCATTCCTCTCATGCATGCAATGCTGGTGGATGAAGCAGCCATTTCAACCATTTCCACTCTCCTTCGCCTGTCTTCCACACTCCATCATCTCAACCAAATCCATTCCCGCATTCTCCTTCTCGGCCTTCAAAGCCACTACATCATCACCACCCATCTCATCTCTTCCTTCTTTCTCCGCTTCCTAGCCGTCGATCATGCCTTCTCCATCTACGCCCATTTCCCCTACCCCATTCCCATCCACTCCACTAACTCTATCCTCCAATCACTCGCTGACACGTCACCCCTCCAACCCCTTGCCTTCTTCCTTTATCTCCTCCACATGCGCAAGGTGGGAACCGTCGATCCAACACATACAACACGGCCCAATCGTTTCACCTTCCCGCCATTACTCAAAGCCTGCACATTAGCCTTCCCTTCTTCGGTGGGGCCCACCC
Organism: Magnolia sinica; assembly: GCF_029962835.1. NCBI lineage: Eukaryota > Viridiplantae > Streptophyta > Magnoliopsida > Magnoliales > Magnoliaceae > Magnolia > Magnolia sinica. The sequence goes on from NC_080579.1 coordinate 2,456,063, forward strand.
AAGGAATCCACACTCATGTTGTGAAATTCGGGACCCACGCCGACGTCTACGTTGGGACCGCCTTGATGGATTCCTACTCGAAGCACGGCGACGCGGGATCCGCACTCCGAGTGTTCGACGAAATGTCTGTGAGAAATGTCGTGTCTTGGAATTCCATCGTGTCTGGACTGGCCAAGTGTGGAGACTTGGTTTCTGCACGGAGACTGTTCGAGGAAATGCCTGAGAGGAATGTGGTTTCTTGGACGAGCTTGATCTCGGGCTATGCACAAAACGGGTACTTCTATGAGACGCTATCGATGTTCGAGGACATGCGCTCAGCAGGGGTGAAGCCCAATGATGTAACTATGGTGAGTGTTCTATCCGCTTGTGCGAATTTGGGTGCTCTTGGTCTTGGTAGACGGATACATTCTTTCTTGGAAGACAATGGTTTTGGCTTGAATCTGTTTGTTGGTAGTGCTCTTATAGACATGTACTCTAAGTGTGGTATGGTCGGAGATGCCCTCCACATTTTTCATAGAATGCGTGAGCGCAATGTGGTTGCCTGCAGTGCCATGATCATGGGATTAGCCATGAATGGGAGGGCTACGGAGGCTCTGGCAATCTTTGAAGAAATGAGAATGCGAGGTATGGTACCCAATGATATTACCTTCATTGGTGTGTTGTGTGCTTGTTGTCATGCTGGTTTGGTTGAGAAAGGATATCACTATTTCCACCTTATAAATCGAGAATACTCGTTACTTCCCAAGCTTCAACACTATGCTTGTATGGTCGATCTTCTTGGACGAGCGGGCCATCTTGGTGATGCCTACCTTTTTATTATGGTGATGCCCATTGAGCCAGATGTTGTTGTTTGGGGAGCTCTGCTCGGTGCGTGCAGGATTCACCATGAGTTTGAACTTGGTGAGCATGCTGCTCATCGGATTCTAGAGTTGGATCCACGACATTGTGGGAGTCTGGTGTTTCTATCCAATGTGTATGCTAGAGTTGGTGACAAGGATGGCATTAGAAACGTGAAACAGATGATGGGGATTTCAAGGACGAAGAAAATGCCTGCGAAAAGTTGGATGGAAGTGAATGATGTTGTCCATCAATTCTTTGCAGGAGATACATCACATCCCCAAAATGATAGGATTTATTCAAAGTTAGATGAGCTTGCAAAGCAATTAGAGCACGAGGGCTATTTGCCTAACACTAATTCTGTGGTTTTCAGTGTAGAGGAAGAAGAGAAGGAGCGATCCATGTATTTTCATAGCGAGAAAATAGCAATTGCCTTTGGGTTAATCAGCACCCCAAAAGGAAGTTCCATTAGAATTGTGAAAAACCTTCGAGTTTGTGACGATTGTCATTCTGTTGTGAAGCTTATCTCAAAGATAGAGAAGAGAGAGATAGTCTTAAGAGATAGCAACCGTTTTCATCATTTTGTAGGAGGGATGTGTTCTTGCCGAGACTATTGGTAATATTAAAAGAAATGCAAATAATGTTATATTCATTTTTCACCCCCTATAAATGTGCCTCTTAGGCTATGTAAGGAGTGTGACTTGGCTGTGACCCCGGAACCAGTGCTGTGGGTGGGACCCTGATCATAGGGCCTGCCTCGATGCATGCATTGTATGTTGATGCCATCAGTATGTTTTGCTAGCTTATTTTAGGGCATGGTCCAAAAAATGAAGCAGATACAAATTTTTGGTGGACCACACCATAGGAAACAATGTTCATTGAACGCCCACCATTAAAAACTTCCCAGGGTCCACCGTAATGTTTATTGACCATCCAACCTGTTTATAAGGTCGCATAGAAAGGAAAAAAAACTAATATCAACTTGATCCAAAACTTGTGGACCACAAAAGGTTTTAAATGGTCAATACCGGGGGTCTCAATGGGCTAGGCTCGGGCCTGAAAAATCGGAAATTTGAATAGGCCCATCCCAATGGCCCGGCCAAAAACTGTTCAAATTCCAGGCCGAGACCTACCCCAGGCCCGACCAGTTGACAGCCCTAGTCAATACCCACTGTTTCATGTGGTGTGGTCCAACTGAAATTTTCGTCTACTTCATTTTTGGGACCATGCCCTAAAATAAGCTGGCAAAACAGATGGAAGGCATGGAGACACATTGCATACATTGAGGTGGGCCTTACCATCGGGGTCCCACCTGCATTGCTGCTTCCGTGTTGCAGCCAAGCTGTGCTGCTATGTAAGTGCTCAAGGAGCCTTCCCATCCTCGTCATTGTGATCATCATCATTATCATTGTTGTTGTTGTCCTCGTGTCATCTTCCGGTTATTTGAGATACGCTCAAGAGGTTTTCAATGTTTTATTTGAAAAACCTCTTAATTTTAGTGAAAGGTGCAAGCATTACTCATGTACAAATCTTTAAAAATAAAAAAATGAGACATTTTAGTTTTTATATGTTGTACGTTCTCATGATCCATACCGGCCATGGTAGCCTACAAGAAATTCACCATGTATATAATATGATCAATAGACTGCCATGGATCATTCATCTGATGACTTCTTTCTTATTTCCTAATTAGTTATGTATGGTGAGCTTCATATTGTAACATGAAAGAACTATTTGTTAAGATTTATCCTTGTATTTTATTTGTGCAGAATTCACATGACATATTGCAACATGATACGTTGGGATTTTAGCCTTTGAATTTTGATGCATCTATGATACCACTTAATGTACGATCCACAGAAATGTTATAAAGAAAAAGAAAGGAGAACTTTGTTGCTATAATTTAGATCAAGAGCACGTTGGCCGAATGAGAATAAGGAAAATGAGATGGCTTAGGGACTCACTCACCCAAGGGGTTGGAGAATCACTGACCCAACAAGGGATAGCTTAGGGACTCACTCATCCAAAAGATTGGGAATCACTCCATTCTCAAATACAAAACTTATGGAAACCAACTCTAGAATGTCCCTCTCATGAAATGACCTATATATATATATATATATATATATATATATATATAAGGGAAGACTTGAGTATGATATAGTGCTTCTTGGTGTTCAAGGCCTGCATCAAATTTGGGTAATCTTCTGATGATATAAACCATTTGTATGGTGGAAAGTCAACAAATTAAAGCTCTCAATTAGATTATTTTAACCCTTTGAGAATTTGGTTACTTTGTTTTGTAAGTTAACCGTCACCATAACCATCATAAAATCCAAGGGTTGAATTATTCAACTAGAAACCTCTCCAAGGAGAGCCCTATAAATTATCCAACTGCTAGAGTCCCAGCAAACCTCTTGATTTGTAAGCTTGAGCTTTGATTCAGAATTGAATTGTTGCATTAATTAGTTCAGGGAAGCGGAAATGATTAAATCACAATTACTTTCTTTTACAAGTAATGTGAATTTTCATTAGCAAAAAGAAAACCTGACCTTAATCCATTAAGGCAATAGATAGCTGTGGCCTGCATACAAGGAGGCCACTTCATTGTTGGCTAAACAATCAGCCATGGATTTGCACTTCTAGGAAAGGAGATTAAAAGAAGTTAAAATACAAGGACATCAATCTTTTAATTTTGTTCACCACAGAAAGCCATTCCAAGGAATCATGCTCTTGAGGTGTTTGTTGATAATGATCCCCGAATGGCCTACATCTTTAATTGGATTTAGACTGATCTTTTGTAGCTTCCAAAGCTGCTTGGTAGAAACTTAAGCCTCCCTTTTGCTGGTGGGGAGTTATACCATACTTGGGTGGCAGACTATGAAGCTTGACATGTGGTATTATAACTTAAATCAAACAACTAAATTGTGAAATTGGTTGTCGCCAAACAGTCCCAAAACCAGATTTGTTGAACAATCCTAATCTCTGACTTGTGGACGCTAGTTGTTGAAGTAGGATAATTGGATAATTTTCATTTTTAACCGTCCAATAAATGTCCACCATTCCGATGGTCAGGTACTCAAATAAGTGTAATTTTTGTTCATGGTACATTCAAATTGTGACCTCTAATTTGGGTAATTTAGATTGAATTCTTATATAATAAGCATGCAATTTGTAAGTGCTCGTTTGACATCTCTATTAATAAGAGTTTATTTACTTATTTTGTTTTAAAAAATAAGTTCTTATTTTCAAAATAGGTTATTTGATAAAGCTTTAATTTTATCATTTTTTTTTAGAAACTAGTGAAAAAGTTCATTAGGAAAAAAAAAGAGCAGTAGAGAAGTCGTTTTTTTATTTAAAAGCTTATTTGGCTTAAGCTGATAGTCATTTTTGGACAAGTTTGTTAAACTTTGTGTGTAATTTTCATTTCGATCTCCTTTCCTCTGTTTACAATCTCTCTAAGGTGAGCCCACATGATGAGTAATCCACATTGAAGGTAGGGCTCCAGTGGGCCACATAATGTACAAAGGTGAGCCCCAAATGACGGACGTTCTACATGAAGCGGGCCCCACCCAATGGACGATCCACACCAAAGGTGAGGCCCCTCATCTGACGGGGCTGAATTCACTGATCTCTGTGTACAGGACACATGCATCAGGCAATGTAAAGATAAAAAATAATTTTGGTCCACTAATCAAATAGGTCAAACTTGTATGTTAAAAACTGGGTGGTGAAAAAAAAAAAAAAATGGTTCAACGGTAAAAAAATTTAACCTATATTTGCAGGTCCCTTTGATAAGTTTCCTAGTTTCTTAGTATGGTGCTGAGTACCTAGATGGATTCCATCTCCACGTATGAGGGTCCACATCAAGTGTGCGTCGATCCACCCGTCCATTGTCTTCAGCCCCATGATGCCTAAGTTACAAATAAAAAATCGGGCAAGATCCAAAACTTAGGTCAGCCATGACATAGGGAAATTCTCATTGTGCGGCCCAAGTAGGTTTTGGAGTGACTTGACTTTTGGTGAATCCCTTCATCCTAGTAGGGCGTCTGATGAATGGTGGAGCATCCCTTCCCAACTGTTCCCTATGTTGTGGTCCATCTGATTTTCAGTTCGGACTGAATTTTGGTCCCAGTGACTCAACTTTGAAGGGTGAATCTAATACATGGAGTGGATGGGATACACAGTTGATGTGGGCCCCACATCAGCATGGAGTTATGTCCTACTCTTTTTCTTAAATGTAGAAATCCCTGCAGCCAAGAGCGCGTACTATCATGAGTAACAGCAGTACAAGCAGTACAACTAGTAGTACGTTTTTTAGCGACAAAAATGTGGATACTCTGATAGTGTGTGATGGATGATACACAGTCAGTAATAAATTAGCACACTTGACATGCTAGTACTAAAATTATGGTACCCGGTATAGATAGTAAGCTTATTTCATTATCTGACCATCGGATCAGCGACCATCTATTGCACGGTCAAAAATGAAAAATAGCCAACGGTCCTATTTCCACAGACAAGTGTCCACAAATCAGATGTTAGGATTGTTTAACCAATCTGATATTTAGATTGCAACTTTACAACGGTGTGCTGCGCAATCTAGTCGGCTTTATTTGAGTTTATATTTGTAATGTGTACATTGTCTTAATGCCTGCGTATCAAAGGTTATATGCAGCCAGAGTATTATACAACTACTCTTTTTTTAACAGCTCCTTTACTCTCTTTATGTATAAATCCCTACTGAGTGTGAATTAGAATTTAGAAAGAAGAAAAAACCTGAGAATGATCGTGTGGTGCTGGATTCGGTGTTGGTGGGATCGAAGCCGTCGTTGCCGTTGGATTGGAATTAGATCCTTCGTGCTTTGCTTTCGATGCCAGCAACATCGAATCTAGCAGCTGACGGTCGCGATGCGAAGATTTTTTCAAGAAATTAGATCAACGGCGATCGGGCAAGGTACGGCGCTGTCCACTGCATTTCACTGCGGAAGACGCGCAAGTTCTTTGGGGCCCACCATTTTGTATATTTGAAATCCGCTCCCTCCATCAGATGATCACCTTGATTCTTGGGCCTTAGGCCAAAAATAGCCAGATCCACAGGTTAGATGGGACACATCATAGGGAACAACGGGGAGAGTGGATGCCTACCATAGGTATGTATGGCCTCCATTGTGTGTATTTTTCATCACGGAAAAAAATGATTTTATGGCATAACGCAATATTATTAATTTAAATTAGTCTTGAAGGATCAGATCTCCTCTTTTATATATTTAGTCCTTATTTAAAAGATGACAAACAGAAGTGGACTCCACTTTATGGACGATTCAAATTCATGTCTTGACACATATTGTTGTTAAAACAGATGTCTGAAAATATGGTGCGAGGTTCGAAAGTCTTTTCAACTGGCTAGTCGATGAGGCGGTTTTCAGACTTTTACAAAGTTAGTGCATAAGTAAAGCTTTTTAAACTATAAATAGGGGTTTCTAGGGCATTCTAAAATATTCTAAGGCTTTTTTTTTTTTTTTTTTTTTCACACACGCACACACTTTCGTACACTCACGCTGTAGTGGGATTTCACCACCTATGGATATTCGAACCCTTGACTGAGTGTTGAAACTTCCAAGAGTATACCACCCGAGCAAGAGCAAAGATCCTAAAGGTATTCCGAGAGTTTCTAAAAGGGTTATAGGAGTATCAAAGGGTGCAGTAAGGGTGAGATTCGAGGTTATTTGGATGAGTCTTTTCTCTTTGTAAATTATATTTTCATAGTGGATTTCTGTCGCTTTGTACCGTGGTTTTTTTTCCAAAAAGGTTTTCCATGTTAAATTTTTGTGTTCTCTTGTGATTGCTTAGTACTCTTACATTGCTATCCTAGATCCATATCAAAGTAATTCCGCGGCACAAATTTCAATATATATTACAAACAATGTGGGCCCGTGGTTCTTTTAAATATTGATCATATAGGTAAAATCATGTAATATAGAGAGATAGGCAACTAGAAGGTTAGTTCAGCCCACCTTCGATGTGAGTTGTCCATTATGGGGCCCACCTTTGGTGTGGACCATCCATCATGTGGGCTATTCCTACCATAGGCTAACTTTTGATGTGGGCTGTCCATCGTATGGCCCGACCTTTGACGTGAATCATCCATTGTGTGGGGCCCACTTTCAATGTGGACCATCCACTAGGATATGGATTGCTTGCAAACAGACCATGGCCCCACCCTTCCCATTACAGAAAATCCCTACACAAGGCTTTCGTAGGCAATTCACACCCCATCGTGTGCGCCCCCTCCTAGTCTCCTTGGATCCCAAAAATCCGGACGGTCCAATTCTCAGTTGGGCCACACCACTTAAAACCATTCCTAAAACTTCTAAAATCACTTCTTGTGATCCACAAGAGTTTCGAAATTTCCTGGATTTTCTTTCTATCCGTTCGTTTTGGTTAGATGCTTCTTCCGAATGAATTAGATGCATAAAAAGAAAACGGTAGGTCCCACATAAACTTGGAATTTTTTTAACGGTGCTCGTCCCCAGCCAAACTATTTCCTCTGTCGTGGCCCACCTCATTTTTTGATTGGCCAGATGTTTGGGCACCAAAGGAGATTATTAGAGGGCCTACATGATGGACGGATTGTATATCTTTAAAACATCATGATGGGCCCCACACATCGATTTAACCGTTAAGTTAGCTATTCCACACCAGTGCAAGACCCCTTCATATCCACACACAAGCACACATGTCCCGTTGAAACACGTGCGTGAGATTTGATCTTTTTTATAAGGTTGACTGGACTCTTTAGATCTTCTGACATAAAAATCAGGCCATTCTACACCTTGGTGTGGCCCACAACATATGAAACAGATTGACGGCTTGAAAAATGTTTTAACCCTTCAGTCTACAACCTGAGTTGTAAAAATACCTGATTTTCGAGACAAGAAGATCTAAGCATCATTTTCAACTCTATGGACAGCTCAGATCTCGCACACTCATTCCATATTCTCAAGTGAGCTTGCGTGTAGACACGCTCGGCTCCCACACACGTGCAGAATTATCAAACCTCTAAACTATCCACCTCACATTTCTCATGCAATTTGCATTGCATGTGAATCAAAACGTAATCCAACCATGCAATTTTCATGATCATGGGAGCTAATAAGGAGGTGGGCCCCACAATCAGCTCTTAATAAATTGCATCCACACCATAAAATAAGATTTAAGGAAAAAGAAGTAAAAAGATGGCTGTTTCCAACATACATCTATCTCTTCTGGTCTTTCTCGTCGCCGGAATCTTACTTTCCGGCTACAAGCGAGCCTTAGCCGATGATGTCGACTGCAAAGGTGATTTGAGTGACCTTATTCAAGAATGCAGCGACTACGTTAAAAAATCAGGCCCACCAGTTCCACCTTCTCAAGAATGTTGTGTTGTGGTGCGCCGCGTCGACCTGCCATGTGTGTGCAAGTACGTGACTAAGGAAGTCGAGAAAATAATTAGCATGGAGAAAGTCGTCTACATTGCAAAATATTGTAAACGTCCGCTCAAACCTGGCACCAAATGTGAAAGTAAGGAAGCTCTCTCACCATTAGAACTAGGCGTCGACTTGAGTTAGACTGACTTAGGGCTGACTTGAATCGATCCAGTTTTGAAATAGACCTGACCTGAACTCAACCCGACTCGGTACCGAATCTAGCATGTTTGACTGAACCATAGTTTTGGTTCGAGAGCCGTGTGATGGGTGACTATCCATCATGGTTCGGAGAGCACTTGTAGTCTGCGTGAATGGAAGCCCTACATAACATTTGCACGATATCGTTATGATCAATCAATGGGATCTGGCCGGAAAGTGTTCTTGCCTCTATCATTAATTAACACGGGTAGTCCCCATTTCAGGTGTTTCGGTCACCTATCAATGTCACCGGTACCAAGTAGGGTCAAGTCAGCATCGAGTCGGGTCAGGTGTGGCTCAAAATCTAAGTGCACCTGCTGGAATTGTAACCTCTCCATCATATACACGGCATCTTAGATCTAAAATGTCAAATCTAGATTTTTATTTATTTATTTATTATTATTTTTTAACGTATGTGAGTTGGGTTTCGAATTGAGTTAGTATCGAGTTGGATTTTGGGTCAAGTTACTGGGTGACCCGAACTTGACTCGGTTTGAGTTAGGATTGGGTAAAGTCTACTCGGTTCAGGTCGAGTTAGGTCACCTCTCAGTTCAGGTTGAATTGGATCTGAACAAGTCAGACGAGTTGAATCAAACTGTGTCCAGTTCTACTCACCATAGTTCTCCACCTTTGGATGTTGGATTTATTGAATTTTTTAAAGGGTTTGTGAATTCCACATGTATTATACATGCCACCACAAATGCCAAGCTGGCACCTATTAGTGTTGCCTACATTGCTGAAGAGCCTCTCAATGGGATGCAATCCATGTGTAGCGGCAATGTTAAATAATGTCTTTATGAGAGGCCGTTACCCTGAGTCCATGCCTCTAGCTTGGATGTTGTCCATCATTTGGGGATCCACCATGTATATGTGGGGCGTTCAAAGGCAATCCATTCATCAGGTGGCCCACATACACCATATGAAGTCCATTTGTTTATGTAGCCCACATGGTGAGTGTACTGGCATGGTTCATGGACCTCAGCATATATGCAGTGGGACCCACCTGATGGACTGCTATGATCTTACAAGGATGTGCCAGAGTGTGGAGTGGTATGCTTGTAAACAGGTATGAGAATATATAGCAAACCTCTCTTCCCTCTAAACTGGGGTTGCAACTAGGCTGGGCTGGCCCACCTGGCCCAAGTCCAGCTTTCTTTGGGCCTGCTTGGGCTGAGCCTTGAGGATCAGGGTCAGTACGTAGTATTGGTACATCCAACCACAGTCGATGTATCAAAACATCTCTCCAACTATTGTATCTGATCATTTCTTTCCCGTTTACCCCTCTTTTCTTTCTTTTTTTTTCTTTTTTATTTGAAATTTCAGGTTATATCGTTACAAAGGCATGAAGTTGGGAGAAAGTAAGAAATATAGCTGAAGTTCCCTTGTTAAACTCGGATGGATTTGAAGTTTAGAATACTTGGTTTGATATGGGAATGTATCTTTTCTTGATGGGATATTACCATGCATGTTATGTGTTGCAATGTTAACTACCAATTAAATTTTATTGCAGGTCCCACATTTCAATGATCCAGATCATTCATAAAATGGTCCCCACCATTGATGGGAAACACCAAGAATCACGCTTCAAAAGCCTGAAAACCGGACTCAAGTCGATGTTCAGTTGTGTTGGGTTGACTAAAAGAAGTTGACTCTAATCACCTCAATATTTAAATATTATAAACTAAAAGATATTAAGAAAGCTAATAAACATTTCAAATATGGCTGAGTTTTGAGTCGATTCAATGAGTTTTAGAACAATGCTCAAGATCATGGGCCTACATATCTGGCAGAGTATTATATACGGCGTGGAATTTCTGGGTCGGTCCAGAAAACAAAAATTGGATGCTCATAAAAAAATCAACTGACTGTGGCTCTTTTTATTAATTGCCACTGTTTGATTTGGGTAAATGACATCCGGTGATTATGTGTAACATGCCAACCCATTCGGATATATAAGATTCTGCCACTACAAACACATGTATTTATAGAAAAGAAAGTCATATAAGTTTACCCATTACACTTCTATCATATGAGGTCCCTACATCATATTTTTATACTTTGCTTAATAACTATATATATATATATATATATATATACACACACACACACATATGACTTTTTTGAGAACTCATCATGTCTGATGAGTCTCGAAAATCTGAACGGTCCACATGAAGTAGAATCTCGTGAAACCTCCTGGTATGAATTTTTACTTTGATACAAAACTTCGGTGGGCCATGCAAAATACAAACAGTTTCTTCCCTTGATTTGAATTTCTCTTTGATATGGGCCACCAGAATCTTAGATCAGGGTGAAAATTCATGTTTTAAAGTTTGATGGGATTCCGCATCTTATGGACCGTTCAGATTCGACACCCATGACACGTGTACAAAGGTGTGGACGTGCATAGGTGCGTAGGAGCATGCCTCTCTCTCTCTCTCTCTCTCTCTCTCTCTCTCTCTCTCTCTCTCTCTCTCTCTCTCTCTCTCTCTCTATATATATATATATATATATATATATATATATATATATATATATAATGAGTCAAACCTATTTACAATGATAGCAATTATAGTAGGGCTCGATAAATTGCTCAATTTAAATAATCCAATGGTTAAAATTAATCTATTGACCATATGCAGACCATCTAGTGGAGTCTTACAAATACTACTGATGAAAATTAAGACAAAAAGAGGCAATGACTATAACAAGATCGGATGGACTTTATTCTCTCTAAATTTTAAGAAAGGTTCTGTTTGAGGTATTGGATGACACTGGCAATGCAGCTTGGTCACCATTTCAGACATTGGATGGCGTTGGCAGTGTAATCTGTTGTAATCTCAGGTTGTTAAAGGCCAGTGACATGCATTGTCCTCTAACAACTCAAGTTTTTAGAGTAAGCGGTGATTTAACATGATATGAGATCTGAAGGTCAAGTGTTTGAATCTTGGAACCAAGAAGTCAAGCCCGGCGAATTTCCACCCCAAACGTGCCGGGGTCTTAGGTTCTATGTGATCCAAATCCTCCAAATTATGGGTTCCATTTTAGATATATCATTAAAAAAATTTAAAAAAATTAACATTTATTTGATTATATAATTATAGGATTGGACATTTACTGGATGGTTGAAAATTAAAATGGAAAATATCCAACCTCCCTATTTCATCAAATAAGTGTCCATATATCAGAAGCAATTAGTCTAGGATTGCTTGGCCAATGTGATTTTGGGATTGTAACTCAGTTGAAGTCGGTTTCACCATTTAGGGGGTTTAATTTAAGTTAATGTATGCCACGTCTGCGGTTTGTGAGTCCCTCGGGGGCGCGGATTAGCTACTGAAAGGTTGAGTAGCGAGACTCACCACTGAAGTGACGTCACCAAGTTCTGTGGGCCCCTACCATGATGTATGTTTTGTATCCACACCTTCCATCCATTTGGAGAGATCATTTTAGGGCAATATCCAAAGAATGAGTTAAATCTAAATCTCCATTGGACCCCAGCACAGAAAACAGTGGGGACAGTGATGCCCACCATTAAAAACTTTTAAAGGCTACAAAAGTTTTAGATCAAGCTGATATTTGTGTTTTCCCTTATTTCACAAATGTTTAAACTTTTGAACAGGTTGGATTTCAAATAAACATTATGGTGGGCCTTAGGATAGTTTCAACGGTGGGAATCACTCTCTCCACTGTTTTCTATGGTGGGTCCACTACAGCTTTTTATTTGTCTCATTCTTTGGCTCATGCCCTAAAATAATATCTCAAAATGGATGAATGGTGTGGATACAACACATACATCATAGTAGGGCCCACCGAACTTGGTGACGTCACTTCACTAGCCGACTCGCTACTCAACCTGTCAGTATCTAATCCGCGTTCGTGCCCGGGTATCAAGCATCACATGCGCCAGAGTATCAAATAACTCCCTAACAACGAAAAAGAGTCCAATTCAATCTCCGCCAGGCCTTCCCAGCAAGTGTGAGATTTTTGGTGCATGAGTCGAAAAGCACCACGTGGCACCCCATTGATCGCGCTGTATACAGTGATGTGAACCTGGTAGACGGTCCAGATTAATTATTCTAGAATGCTTCCTCGCGAAGGACGAAAAAGAAAAAAAAGGAGATTAAAAAAGAAAGGTCCCATTCTCCGTCAAACACTGGCAAGGTGCTGACTCAGACACCTCTCCGCAAATGGGGGAGCGGATTAGGTGCGGGGTGGGGCCTACCTTGTTGTATGTATTGGAAGCGAATTGCGCAGTGTGTAACTCACCATGCTTAGCGTACTGAGTAAACTCAGTGAGGTCCACCATGATTTATGTATCTTAGCCAATACGTATATCAATTTTACCAGATGATTTTAGGATTGGGCTGAAAAATGAATCATATATAATGTTTAATGGACAACACCATAGGAAACAATTGAATTGAACGTCTACCGTTAAAAATTTCTTGGGGCCACAAAAATTTTGGATCAAGCTTATATTTGTGTTTTCCCTTCATCCATGTTTGTATGATCTTATGAACAGGTTGGATGACAGATAAACATTACTATTGAGCATAGCAAGGTTTCAACGGTAGAGATCATTATCCCCACTTTTCCTGTGGTATGATCCACTTGATCTTTGGATATGCTTCAATTTTGGGATCAACCCCTTAAATTTGATGAAAAAACAAATGGAAGGTGTGGATAGACCATATACATTCAAGGTGGCCCAACTGAGTTTCCTCGATATGATAAGAGCATACTGAGTAACTCATACCCAATCCGACTTCGTATGTATTGTATATATATCCATGCTTCCCATCTTTTTTGCCGGATTATTTTAGGGCATGAGCCTAAATCAAATCTAAATATTAGGTGGACCATAAAATAGGATACACACACACACACACACACACACTATGCGATCGACCTCACGAGTCTGTCCCATGAGGTCGAGCTGTGTGGGCCCCACCATGATGCGTTTCGAACATCTACCCCATCAGTCAGATGCACCATTCCATTGTAGGCCTAAGTCTCAAAAATCAAGTCAATCCATGACTTGTGTGGACCACACCACATACAGAAGTGGGGATGGGCCGTGCACCATTAAAACATTCATAATCATTTTTTGGGCCCACTGAGATGTGGTTTGCAAATCCAGCCCATCCATTATGTGTGTCCCACTTGGATGAGGGTTCAGACTAAGTTTCAGCAGCATTCAAAACTCAGGTGGGCCCCACCAAGTGCTTTTATATGTTTTAACGATGTCTTTACATGATTTTAGATGGTATGGCCCACCTGAGTTCCGTATACGGCTGATTTTTGGGATATCCCATAATTTAGAGGGGACCCATCAAATGCACGTTTTTGATGGTCGACACGCATCACGGTTGGGGCCACACAGCTCGACCTCACGGGAGCTTATCGTGAGGTCGAGCGCATAGTACCTTTTCCCATATATATATATATATAAGAGTTTAGGAGTTAAGTAAAAATAAAATAAATAATTTATTTATACATCCATGACATCCACCTTCTAAAAAGAAAAATGGCCATGTTCATGTCAATGGTCCGTGTTTTTAATGCCCATTCAATTGCATAAGGGCCAAAGGAATCCGGATCCTCTATTTCCTTAAGCAGGGATTTTCTATTTTCCTACATTGTTATCGGTCCACATCATCACTGACTTTGTCAACACCACTACATGAAATGCAGGTTGTGATAATGTGGCCTAATCATGTTGCAACAAACTAGAATTTGGACTCAGGCTAAAGACATCATGTGCATTTGGCATTGGGCTACTGAAGCAGTACTAGGGTCCACCTCAACTCATCGGGGCCAATTTATAGAAAATGGTAGAAAAAATCGATGGCCCATGGATGATTGACTTAATGTACACATGGCACTTCATGGTCAATTGAATCTCTAAATGAAAAGCTTCCATTATTCCCAATAAATAACAAATACAAGAATTACTGTTTATAGTATTTTGGTCCATTTCATAGTTAGTTGCCATTAGCCTGAAAGAATTCTTGGCTTTGATATCAATTGATGCAGGGAGGAACATAATGAGGTCAATCACCGTCTTCCTCAAGGATGACTACTCCAAATCCATGGAGCTTTCTAATTCCTCACAAAGTTTCCTCAAATCCACGAGGATAAAATAGAAATAATTTCTAAATTAATTGAAAGTAAATTGATTGATGATGTAAAACCAAATCACAATCATTTAAATAGTAAACTCAAACCTAACATGGGGTTTTAGACCCAAACTCCAATTCAAACCGCCTAAAAATGTGACTTACTATAAATAGTTAACTTATTATTTATAAACAAACATGATTCCTATTAGAATTCATGGTTTTGGCCAAAATTAATAAGTGTCTAATTTTGCCTAACCAACCTATTTTCTAATTTTTCTAAGCCTTTTTTCATGTTAGGCACAACTCTTACAACTCAAAGGATTAACAATTACGATGGAACTAAAACTTATCATTTCTAGTAAAAATAGAAATAAAATGGACTTTCAACTGTTGATATGGTGGAATCTTACAAATCCAGTGTGGGCAATCTGGATAAGTGGGTTGGTTGACTAAAGTAGCTTCTACTCCCCCAAAATCATATAAGATACTTTGAAAAACTCATTCTAGTTTGTGGCATAGGATTGTTTTAAAGTTTTACGGTCCTGATCACGTCCAACTTTGACCGAGCCTTGTCTGCTCCATCTTTGCCATGAAAGTGTCCATGACCCAATTAACTTAGGAATGACGAAAAATAAGGTACAACAAAGTGTACTAAAATCGTTCAACTCTATGGATACTTTAACCTTCACAATGATCAATCGATGGTTGGCGGGAGTCCAATAGCATTTCAAGATTTAAAATTTTAAAAATCTAGCTTGAAATATGTGTTGCGATTCCAACCAAAGTATAAACCTTTTCTTATTGTGGGAGGAATGGATCTTTGGTGCTCTGGTAAAAAGATCAATTCTTTCCTTGTGGCATGCATCATCTCTTACCTTGGTCACATGTTATTCTTGGTGACGTGATCTACGTGGAATAAGAACCTCAACCAACGGATGCTATGAAAACCTCTTTCCAAAGAATCAGTTGCACTACGCCAAAATGCCTAATTTGCGACGTATTTTTGCGACGGACTTTGTCCGTCGCTAAAATCTCATGATTTAACGACGGATTTAATCCGTCGCTAACGGAAAAAGTCCGTCGCTAAGCTCGCCTCCGTCGAAAATCCGTGGTCCGAACGTCCGTCGCTAAAATCTGATTTACGACGTATTTACGACGGATTTTTGTCCGTCGTAATTAAGCGACGGACTAGATCCGTCGCAAAATTTGATTTTACGACGGAATATAATAAATGCAAATTCCCGCCCAAAATACCAACTGGCGCGCTTTTCAGTTGCTTTTGCGACGGACTATGGTCCGTCGTAAAAGGACTTGTGCCCTGATATTAATTTTTTTTCATTTTTTTAGAATATGGTGGAAAATTAAGTTTTTTTGTACTATAATAATTGTTTTTTAATAGAATTTCAGTAGTTTAACTGTACATTTTTGTATCTAAGATTATTTTTTAACAATTGATTGAATGCAAAAAGAAAATTTATTTTGTTTGTATATCGAATGAGTGGAATTTTTATTTTTATTTTTTAATTTAAAATTAATATCAAAGAATTTGATTTCGAGAAAAAAAATAATATCCTGAAGAAGAAAATTAAAAAGATTTAAAAAAATGTAAAAATTTTGATGATTTTAAAAAATGAAAATATTTTGCAAAAAAACGAGAGTTTGTATTTTGAAAAATAAAATAAATGCTTTTTTTTAATGGAGAAGTTAGAAAGAATTGAAAATTTTAAAATTAAACAATATTAAAGAATCGATACTTTTACTAAAAACAAACATTTTGAAATGAAAAATAAAGAAGTTGAAAAAATTTGTGATTTTAAAAAAAAATTGAAAATGTTAAAAATTTGAAATTAAAAGAAAAAGTTATTTATAAAAACATTGAGATTTTGAATATATATATATATATATATATCAATTTTTTTAAAAAAATTGAAAAGTTGAAAACAAAATGATGCTTTTGAAGAAAAAAAATCGACATTTTGGAATTTTTGAGAAAAAAATTTAAAAGATTAGGAAACTTTTTTGAGATTTAAAAAAAAAAAATCAGAATTTGTATTTTAATTTTTTTTGAAATATTTTATAATAAAAATAGTACTTTGTTAAAAATTTTCATAGAAAAATTACGCCTAAAAAAATATACATTTTGAAAAAAAAAATGTTATTTTTAAATGGAAATTGAAATTTATCTATGAAAAAAGAAAAATGTAGCCCGATCAGGGCGAGTAAATAGTGAAATTGAGGGTATTGATCCGTAAAATAGAGTAAATGGACCAACATATAAAATGAGCCAAATATTCTGGTCAAAATTGTGACCCAACTTATTTACCTTGCAAGAACCTAAGAATTAATGTTAGTAAATTCTGTGGGGCCCATCATGATGTGTGTCAAACATTAACACCGTGCATTTAATGTGTCCCCTTTAGGTTATGAGATATCTCAAAAATCATCCGTATACGAAACTCAGGTGGGCCATACCATCTAAAGCCATGTGAAGACATCCTAAAAATTATAAGCACTTGGTGAGGCCCACATGAGTTTTGCATGTGGCTGAAACTTGGTCTGACCCTTCATCTAAGTGGGACACACATAATGAGTGGATTGGATATGTGAATCACATTCAGGCAAGCCCAATATATGATTATGCAAAGAAACCCCTCTCCACTCCATTTAGGTGATTTACTAATTACCCTGAGAACGTTCTATGGGGTCTACCATTATTTATTTATTTTATCCACTCCATTCATCCATGTTAACAGATGATTTGGGGTCTAAAGAACAAAAAGGAAGCATATCCAAAGCTCAAGTGGACCACACCACAGGAAATAGTCTGATTGAACCTCTACCAATGAAAAATTCTTGGAGGCCATAGAAGTTTTGGATCAAGCTGATGTCTGTGTTTTCTCTTCACTCGTATCTTTTTGATATTATGAAGAGGTAGGATGACAAATAAACATTACTGTGGACCCAAGGAAGGTATTAACAGTGTAAGTCATTATTTCATATTGTTTCATGTGGCATGGTCCACTTGAGTTTTGAATTTATCGAAAATTTGGGATCAACCCACATCGTTCATCTATTTTTCGAGATCATTTTAGAGATTTATTCAAAATATAAATCATATCCAAAGATTAAATGGACCGCACTACAAATAAGGGAAGAAACAAATTGGCTACTTCCCCTAACACTGGCCAATGGCTGGTAGTTGGTGCCCCGTGGGCCCCACCATGATGTATGTGTTTAATCCTTGCCATCCATCTATTTTTAAGATCATTTTACAGCATGAGACAAAAAATGAGGTATATCCCAATCTGAAATGGACCACATTACAGGAAACAGTGTTGAATGAGCATCAACCATTAAAAACATTTTGGGGGCCATAAAAGTTTTAGATCGAGATGATTTTTGTTTTTCCCCTTCATCTAGGCCTGTATGACCTAATAAATAGATTGGATGTCAAATAAACAGTACAATGGGCCTTAGGAGGATTTTAATGATGGATATCCAATCACTATTGTTTTCATGTGGTGTGGTCCACGTGAGATTTAAATACCTCTCATTTTTGTAATAAATCTCTAAAATGATCTTTAAAAATGGATGAACGTAATGGATGAAATACATACATAATGGTGGGGCCCACAGAGCACCAACCACCCCGCGGCTGGTGTATGGGGAGTGACGCCGACCATTAAAAACTTCTATTGGCCACAAAAGTTTTAGATCAAGCTGTTATTTGTATTTTCCTTGATTCATGTATTTTTTTAAAAAACTTTTGAATAGGTTGGATTTCAAATAAACATTACGATGGGCCTTTGGATAGTTTCAACGGTGGGAATCACTCTCCCCACTGTTTTCTGTGGTGGGGTCCACTACAGATTTTTATCTGCCCCATTCTTTGGCTCATGACTTAAAATGATGTCTCAAAATGGATGGACGGTGTGGATATAACAATTACATCATAATGGGGCCCACAGAACTTGGTGACGTAACTTAGAGTACAATGTTAGGGGAAGCGGATTGTGTAGTAACTCACTACGCTTAGCGAACTGAGTAAACTCTGTGAGGTCCACCATGATTTATGTATCTGATCCACTCCGTTCATCCATTTACCAGATAATTTTAGTACCCGATCCCAAAAATGAAGCATATATAATGTTTAAATGGACCACACCACAGGAAACATTTGAATTGAATGTCTACCGTTGAAAAAATCTTGGGGGCCACAGAAAATTTGGATCAAGCTTATATTTGTGTTTTCCCTTCATCCATGTCTTTATGATCTTATGAACAGGTTGGATGATAAATAAACATCACCGTGGGGCCTAGAAAAGTTTCAACGGTAGAAATCTTTATCCCCACTGTTTCCCGTGGTATGATCTACTTGATCTTTGGATATGCTTCAATTTTGGGCTCAACCCCTTAAATTAGATGGAAAAATGTATGGACGGCTTAGATAGACCACATACATTCAGGGTGGGCCCAATTGAATTTACAGCGTACGATAAGAGCGTACTGAGTAACTCAGTACGCAATCCGATTTCGGTATTAGGGCGTCCAGAGAGACGCCCTATTTCTCCCACCCCGTCTCTCGCAACCTGTCCCTCCTCTCTCTTTGATCTCTCCACCCTACCGCGCGTTGCCGAACGCCCTACCCACGCACGCCCTCTCTCTCTCTCTGAAGCTCGGTTGAAGGCTAGCATTCACAACCGTGAGTATCTCTCTTTCCCTCTCATTCTCTCTCAATCTCTCCCAATCTCAATACCGATTTAGGGATTTAGGGATTTAGCGATTTG
The DNA here is from genome assembly GCF_029962835.1 of Magnolia sinica. Lineage (NCBI taxonomy): Eukaryota > Viridiplantae > Streptophyta > Magnoliopsida > Magnoliales > Magnoliaceae > Magnolia > Magnolia sinica. The sequence continues at coordinate 2,475,473 of NC_080579.1, forward strand.
GGGATTTAGCAATTTGTGGATTTTTGGGATTTGGGGATTTTAGGGCGCATTACTTCACATTGTTGAGTTGATGCATCCAAACAGCCCTAAATCACTGGCCCAAAGTCAAGTTCCACAAGCAACACCCTGGGCCCTAAATCACATTGTTATCTCTCTAATAAAAATGCTACTAGTTATATGTGCTGTGTATGGTATTATGTGGATATATGAATAATGCATGATGTGGGTTTTTCTCATGTGTTGTGTGTGGTAGTATGTGGATATATGAATAATACATGATGTGGGTTTTTCTTATGTGTTTCAGAGAATCATAAGCTCATTGACTGTGGGATGTGTTCTGTTTCTTTCATCTGTTCTGCTCCAATCACTAATAATCTGGGTAACCATGATTCTATTATAGATTGCCATTGAACCAAATAACTTTGGATCCGATAAAACAACTAAACACAATGTGAAGCGCATGTCATTGCCGGACAGTGCACCCGAAAATAAACAATTGTTGTTGTTGAAACCTGAAAGCTCAGATTGAATTGGCTTGAATTGAGAGAGATTCAAGATAAAGAAGTCTAGAACAAAGAAACTTCATATGGCAGGCTTTCAGTTTGCACGATTGTGCTAGCCCATGGTTCAGTGATCCAAGCCATTGATATTGTTTGGCCGACTGTCCGTGGCCAATGCACCTAAAATCTCTCACATAGGAAGATGAAATCATGATCCTTCAATAGGTTAAGGATGCTTTTGATGATATTTGGTGCAACCAAAGACCCTGTTAAGAAAGATAATACATCAATAATTCATGCTTCACATTGAAAAAAGGCCAAACAATCTGCTTTTATGATATTGTTGCTGTTCTCAATATTGACTAGCAGTGCCAAACTGGATTGGACTCTACTGAGTCCAAGTTGAGTCGGACGAGTCATATATCCACATAATACCATACACAGCAACAGCCCTAAATCACTGGCCCAAATGAATTCAAGGAAATTCGAGGAAATCAAGTTTGCTGGTGTTTTTTTTTTTTTTTAATTATTTTTTTTTATTTTATTTTTAAGTGTGGGATAAAAAAGAAGAAGAAGAAGAAGAAGCTCGTAGCAGATGAAATGTATTTGGGTCATTTCACCCTCTCAAGAAGGTCATTTAGAGACTTGAAATTAACTTGGAATTTTTTGACAAATCAGAATTTTCATATGCTGATAGTGTTCATAGACATGCAATAAAAAATAATGCATATGCTACAAATGGAAGTCAAATCAAACCATCGAAATTGTGGGGTCCACTTTATATGGATCCTTCATCAAATATTACACTAGATTGATGTCCTAACTAGCCGACTGAGAGACAGCTAAAGGACATTTGAAATGAAAAAATAAATAATAAATTATCAATTGCTCTAATTCAACAAACAAATGTCCACAGTCAAAGGTTCTCATTATCAACCAATCTGATTTTAGGATTATGAATTATATAGAGCGGAGTTTGACGATTCAGGTGATTTAATTTGAGTTACATATGTGCTAAGGGTTCTCATTATCAACCAATCTGATTTTAGGATTATGAAATTGTTTTTTTGCAATTGATTTTTTCTTTATTTTTGTTTTTTGCTTTTCTGCTGCTAGGAAAGTGCCTTTCTTTTCTCCCGTCTTCTCTGTTTTTTGAAGAATCTATATCTATCCTTTTAAAGAAAAAAGCCAATGGCAGCTGCTGTACTTTCATCTGTTTCCCCTTTTGCCTTCCATATACTGGGAATTGATGCACTTGTGGGCAATCAAAGTTTCATCTATAATCTGTCTGCTATATACAAAAGCTCCTTGCACCTTGGAGATACATTTCCTAGCACATTTTTGACAGTTTTTTAAGCATAAGTTTAATGCGTTGTATGGTTATTGACTGATTGTCCTTTGTGTTTCTCTCATTGTAATTGAGCTTTTATTATGTCATCATTGCAGGTGTCCATGCCTTTGATTTTATCACTTTGGGTTACAAAGTAGATTGGCCAGTCAGCATTGTCTTGACTGCAGATGCACTTAAACTATACACTGACATTTTCAGTTTTCTGACTCTAAGTTAAGCTGAGTGATGTTTTGTTATGATCTCTGATGTTCTATTATGATCTCTGAAACTGTCATGCTTCTTGTTTTTGGTTGTATCCATAGATAACTATGATTTCTTTACTGATATATGGTTTTGGGCTTTTGGTTGGATGTCAGCACATGAGTGCTTGCTGAAATGTGTTTACATCTGAAATTTGTGGTTGACTGAACAAACTCTTCAAAAAAATCTCCACCATCAAACCATAAGCTATAGACTGGATGGCTACAATGGTCTAATCAAGGTGAACTTTGCATGACAACCTTCGAATTAGGGGCAGATGCAACTAGAAGGTTCAGATAATAGATTGAATTGCCAAGGTTACAGTATAGAATTAGAAGCACTTGTGACTTATAGTGGTCCTAAATATGTATGTTTGAATGTTTTGGCTTTGTGGTGGATGGACGCATTCTATCCCAATGTGTATAATGAGTATAACCAGCTGCACTAAGTAGCTGGGTACTATTAAGAGGTTATTTCTTTGATACAAATAGTGGTGTGGGAAATGATCCTTTTCAAAACACAGTAGTTTTGTTTCATGTTCCGTTCAATCTTTGGACATGGGCTCAAATGCTTGGTGAAAATATGCATCAAATGCTAAAGATTTGCAGACAAATGCTAATTGCTGCAGATTTGGGCATTTACTCTTTTAGTTAATTTAGCTGGAGTTTGCTGTATTGAAATAGCTCTTTGCTTCTTTTTTTTTCTTTTTATTAATTTTTTTTGAACATTTAGTAGCTCTTTGCTTTTAACGTTGCATTGATAAAATTATAATTCATCAAAAAAAGAAAAAAAAAAAGCTAAAGATTTGCTACTGGTGTCCCGCAGTGGAGATGGTGAGAATATTTACCTATAGCCATTTGCAATTGGACTTCCTTGCTAAAGATTGGAGTGACTAGAGCATCAGTCATTGCCTGCTCTTAGTATTCTATTTTCAATTTTTCTTCTAAACAAATATTGTTACTGTCCCATCTCAGATTTGAAGCAAAACAGAGAGAAACTCATGTTAGAAAAAACTCATTAAAAAAACATTTCTGTTACAGGCTCATTATCCATCACTGTGCTTTCTCCATGCAGAAACCTCAGCTTTAACAGCCTAACTGGCGATATTCCAAGCTCCTTGGAAAGCCTTGCAAGAGTGGATTTCATGTTAGTCTAACATTATCAAATGAAAATTTGCTTTTTGAGTCTATGCTTACCCTTGATAACAATGAAGTGGGGATTTTCTTTCTTTCTTTCTTTTTCTTTTTCTTTTTCTTTTTTTCCCTCCATTTAGGTATTTAACTGGGAATATGCTGACTGGGCCTATACCTGGATGGATCATAAAGAAATAATAATCTTACTCATCAAACTAATTTCCTTAAATGCAGGTGGTTTTGCACTGAAGAAGCAAATGCTGGATGACAGAAGATTCTCCAAAATGCATCTGAATTTGCAACGCCTCCTGTAGGTATTTTCTCAATGTCTATGCACATTGCCTTAGAGAAAAATATGTACAAAAGGTGCTTAGTGCTTACCCAATCACAAGGGAAGCACACTAAATAGGAAAACTCCACAAACATCACTACTTGTGGCTGCACCTAGCACATGTGGGACATCTAAGCTAACTGTAAGGTGTGACTGACTGTGTAGATGACCTGGTCCAGAAATCAGGTGGACCACTCATCAGGGAGTCACTTGTGTGTGTGAATGTGGACCATTGGGAAATTGTTTATGAATGCAAAAACCAAAGTAGCCCCTGTATTGTGAATGCTATCCATCCAAGTGGGGCCCAATAGAGCAATGATCCCAGATTTACAAAAAAAAGAAAAGAAAAAAAAAGATGAAGAGAATGCCAGTTACGTGTTAGATGCCCCATTTGTTTGGATATCAAACTTAAATATCTTTTAAGAAAAAGTAATTTATTTCAGCCAATTACCTTCTTTCGAGAGGTAACTTGTAACTCTTCAATTGAAATGCTAGCATGCACAGTTATCTTTGAGTTATCTTGATTTTCTCATTCCCTTTCTCTCAGGTATTGCATTATGTGACCATCCTTCCATCTTGGACAGAGAAGAAACGCAGGGCTAGTTCAGGTACTAGAATTATGTCCATGTTGTCCATATTCTTTTCTATCTTTCCATATTCATACTAAAGGCATATAGTAGATTCAATTTCCCTTTGAAAAAGCAGCTTCCCATATTTTACCACTTAAATATGGTTGTGCAAGGTGCCTGTTTGATCAGATGGTTGTGAGAGGTGGTAGCATGGATGGCCATGATCTCAGGCTATACTAAGAATGGCGAATCTGGTGAGGCAATTAAGCTTTTTTACGCTTTTTCACATGATGTCGGTTGATGTTGTGAAGCCAGATGAGGTGAGATATTTGGACGATGCTTTTGAATTGATGTGTATTTTTATTTTTATTTTTGCTTATTTTTTTTTATTTTTTTTATTTTTTTATTTTTTCTTTTGACCAATATATTGATATGGTATCATGTTATCTAATTGTTCAATACTTTGACATAACAAATGGCTTCCATAGTGTTTGATTTGTATTTAGTGAATCAAATTTCGGATGTAATGTGAATATATTCAAAGCGGAAGAAATTGCTTTTGGATGTGCATGTAAGGGTGCTAGGAACTTAATTCTTGTCCTGTTTTATACATGACTAGTTTTAATACATGTATATGCTTCAAATTATGGATGTAATGTGAATATATTTGGATTTCATTTTCAAATTATAGGATGAGGGTTTTAGTGTGCTGCTATTCTTTTGACATGGTGCCATGTTGTCACAGGAAGTTCATTCTCATGGGCGCCAAGTTGTCACAGGAAGTTCATCCTCATGGGCCTAAGTCACGGACTTGACTAAATTTATGGTAATATTGTACATTACAGAGATTTTGCACAAATAAATCAAATTCCATTTTAGAGCATTGTGGAATCATAGATAGAAGTTGGTCTTCTCAACTTAACAATTATATAAATTATTAATTGATATTTTATCAATTGAAGTATGAGAGTATTCAACTTTTGAGTTTAAAAATAAATAAAAAATCAAAGATCTATTTGATCACTATTGTACTTTTTCTCTTGATGTATCTACCTACGGACTGAAATTTCAACACTGATGTGTTGCTCATGATGGGAATTGGAAGAGTTTGCATGGACCCTGCATGAATTCTGGTTAGTCAATCTTTCACCTACACTGTCTTGCATGCACAGCCAAATTGAATCGTAAATGTTCCATTCGCTTAAAAGAAATAGTTAAATTGTAATTGAGCTTATTTCCTGAATTACCACATTTTGTGTGTATGTTTCATCAATCTGGCCTTGCTGTTGATGTTCTATTCAGAAAAATGCAGCCAAGTCAAATCTGTATTTAGGACCAAATGTGGTGAAGCTTAGGCTAATGTGATACTGACATGAAAAGAAGATTTAAGCATCCTAAATCCAGAAGCTAATGTATCCCTTTTTTTCCCTGTAAGTTTTTGTAAACTGTATGGAAAGTTAGGATAGATCTCTGTCCAAGAATTATGAAGCTTATCCCATTGAAAATTCCATGGCAGGAGCCAGTTGCTTCCTCATAAAGTTTCATGATAGATAACAAATGTAATCTATGAGAAGGGATACGCTGTGCAAACTATTGGTTAGTGGCATCAATGGTCTGTTTATCATATGAAACATCCATCCCTCCAACATTTGGTTAGAGGCATCGATGGTCTATTAGTAGTGAAATCAAATTATCTCTAGTTAATGTGGAACTCCATCATGAAATTGTTTTTATTGATTTTGTCATGTTTTGTAAGTGCTAGCTTCCTTGTATCCTGTGTGAATCTTTTCAAGGGATTGAGAGGGCAGGAGGGATCATTGCCTTTTCCTCGGCTAATTGCATGCTATGGGTTCCATGTCTTGTGTCTTCCACTTGCAGCATACCTGTTATGGTAATTGTTTCATTATAGCATGCCAATTTTCCAGGGCTTGATTTCATGCATTTTGTTATTTCAGCATGCATACTGTGATGGCCGGTTAGTAGAAGTGGTACTACGCCATCTTGGCGCTGAAGATGGAAACATTGTGATAGCTAAAGATATCAGGTTTGGCTTTGCTTTGGCATCACTTTCTCCAATTTTTCTTTTGATATTCAAGCACACTATCTGGTGCATCTATATCCTTCTGCTTGCATTTGTTTCTTACAAAATTCATGGTTCTTCAAGGCTCTCAGACTTCCTTGGGAGGTTGCATCTATAATGGGTGAGCTGAGCTTGTTAAAAAGCTGAAATGTAAGTTTGATGTCACAATTCTGCTCTACCTCTTATTTTCTGCTCCTCTTTTCATTTTTCTTATGTACAAAGTTTTTCTAGCCCTACACTCCCTCAGATCACCCACCTGTTAACATGGTTTTATCCTTTTTTATTTGACCTGAAATGAGTCACCTGACTAATTGGGGACTGAAACTGGGACATAAATGGATTTGTGTGGGATTGAAAAGGACGAGATGGGGTGTAATCATTATTTGGTTCAGACCAGAAATTAAATAGGAATTCGAGTTGTTAATGGAAATGTGCATCTAGATAGTGCTTGCCTATAACATTGGACTTGCTCTTGTACAGACATTGTGCCGAATGCTTATCATCAATGCTGGACCTGGTTTTAGGCTGCTGTGGAGGACAATAGTCTTTTATCGATACAAAAACCACTTCAAACATTCATGTACTCTCAATGAGGCTTTTCTTCTATTTGTATTTAATTAATTAATGTTCCGTCTTCTAGAAACACTGATAATTATTGATTTTGTCGTGTTTTGTAAGTGCTTTGGAAGAAAGAAGTGTCCCATCAAAAGCTCCCGTCTCTTAATAAGTATGCAAATATATATTAGATTTCATTAGGGAGTTGCAGGCTTTTGCAAGTCAATGGCTATATGTTGTTATATGAGGTATCATATAATGCTTTGGCAGGGAATTTTTATTTTCAGTATGATCGAACTTTCTAGTCTGATGAATAGGATTCTTATTAAACTATCATGTGAATAGGATTTATTTTGTGAATAGGATTCTTATTAAACAATTGTATTGAATTATTTTTTGAATGACTATCAGGTGTAAGATTCGAAAAAAATAATAAAAATGTCATGATATTTTTTTTTAAATGTACAGATATTTTAGCGACGGACTAAATCCGTCGCAGATCAAACGACGGATTTTAGCAACGAAAAATCAACGACGGATTTAAGGTCCGTCGCTTACAATATTAGCGACGGATCTTATTCGTCGCCAATAATTTTAATGATGACAGATTTTTCGAATTTTTGGGACGGATTTTTAATTTTTGCGACGGATCGTATCCGTCGCTATGATGCGACGGACCTTATCCGTCACAGATTAGACGACGGATTTTACCCGTCGGAAAAAAAACGACTCAGTAAACAGCGACGGACCAAGCGACGGACGAAATCCGTCGTATATTTGGTTTTACGACGGATTTGGTCCATCGTAAATTGGCGATTTTGGCGTAGTATTGGTTCAAGTGGGGTCCATGGGTCATTACCCCCGACGTTTATCAAACGGGTTTCATTGCAGATTGGCCATGCCCCTACCCAGATTACCAACACATGAGTTGGATAGGCACCATTTCCACTGTCCTTTTCTTAACCGTCCATATCTTGGCGTCCAAACAAAGGGTTCAGAAAATCTAATGGTGGGTTTTCTTGTGGGCATGGTTTATCCATTGTGGAAGAGATGAGATCAACAGTCTGGATTATTCAAACCATGGGCACTTGTGAAAGCTAAAAATATATGCATATCCTTGCTTAGAGATAATATTACTCCATTCTTTAATTTGGAAGAAGTAATTAAGCTTGAAGTAGAGGGAAGGTTTTGCATCAATCTTGGAATGAGTGTGGATCCTCTGTTTCGTACAAACAACGAGCAGCTGAGTCCAGTATTATTATTGGTCCACGTCACTCTAAGTGCCACATCACCGGTTTTTTTAATATATTAAAAAAAATTACATTTCAAGAAAATCCTAACGCCGTTATACGGTTTCCTTTGGAAATCAGATTGCATGCCCGATTACAGTACGCCCTTGATCTCACCGTACTGAGTAAACTCAGTTGGGCGCACCTTATATGTATGTGGTCTATCCAGGCCGTCCATCTGTTTTTCCATCTAATTTAACAGGTTGAACCCAAAATTGAAGTATATCCAAATATCAAGTGGATCATAACACGGTAAACAGTGGGTATAATGATTTCCACTATTGAAACCTTGCTAGGCCTCACAGTGATGTTTATTTGTCATCCACCCTGTTCATAAGATCATAAAGGCATGGATGAAGAGAAAACAAAAATATAAGATTGATCCAAAACTTTTGTAGCCCTTGAGAAATTTTCAATGGGAAACGTTCAATTCAACTGTTTCCTATGATGTGGTCCATTTGAACATTATATGCTTCATTTTTGGTCTCAAGCCCTAAATTTATCTGGTAAAATTGATAGACGGAGTGGATAAAATACATAAATCATGGTGGGCCCACAGAGTTTACTAAGTACGCTAACCCAGCGAGTTACCCGCTACGCAATCCGCTTCCTTCCATTTGGGGAATCAGTGCACGGGTGGAGTGGCAAGACTAGCTATTAAGTTACGGCACCTAGTTATGTGAGTCCAACCATGATGTATGTTTTGTATCAACATTGTCCATTCATTTGGAGAGATCATTTTAGGGCATGAACCCTAGAATGAAGCAGATCCAAGTGTACCTGCTGGATGTGTAACCTCTCTATCAGCTACACGACATCTTAGATCTAAAATGTAAAATTTAGATTTTATTATTATTATTATTATTTTTTATGTACAAGTTAGGTTTTCGATTGAGTCAAGCTAGTACCGAGTTGGATTTTGGGTCAAGTCGAGTTACTGGGTGACCCAAACTCAACTCGGTCTGAGTTAGTATTGGATGAAGTCTACTCGGTTTGGATCGACTCACCCTCTCGGTTGGGGTTAAGTTAGGTCCGAACGAGTTGAGATTGGATGAAGTCTACTCAGTTCGGATCGACTCACCCTCTTGCTTCAGGTCAAATTGGATCTGAATGAGTTTGATGAGTCAAGTCGTACTGTGTCTAGCTCTATTCACCATGGTTCTCCACCTTTCGATGCTGGATTTATTGAAAATTTTAAAGGGTTTGTGAATTCCACATGTATTATACATGCCACCACAAAATGCCAAGCTGGTGCCTATTTGGTGCTGCCTACAGTGCTGAAGAGCCTCCCAATGGGACAATCCATGTGTAGCGGCAATGTTAAAGAATGCCTTTATGAGAGGCCGTTACCCTTAGTCCATGCCTCTACCTTGGATGTTGTCCATCAGTTGGGGATCCACCTTGTAGATGTGGGGCGTTAAAAGGCAATCCATTCATCAGGTGGACCACACTATATGAAGTCCATTCGTTTATGTAGCCCACATGGTGAGTGTACCGGCCTGGTGTCTAGACCTCAGCGTATATGCAGTGGGGCCCACCTGATGGACTGCTATGATATTGCATGGGTGTACCAGAGTGTGGAGTGGCCTGCTTATAAACAAGGGTTGCATGCTGGGATGACCCAATTCCAGCTTTCATAGAATCATGGTCAGTATGCAGAATTGGTACATCCAAGCACAGTTGATGCATCAAAACATCTCTCCAACTGTTGTATCTGATTATTTCACCTTTATCCTCTTCCTTTCAAAAAAAATAAAATGATGTGTCAGGTTATATCGTTACAAAGGCATGAAGTTGGGAGAAAGGAAGGAATGGCTGAAGTTTCCTTGTTGAATAAACTCGGATGGATTTGAAGTTTAGAATACTTGGTATGATATGAGAATGTATCTTTCCTGGATAGGATATTAAGGATATTAGCATGCATATTTATGGGTTGCAATGTTCCCAATGAAATTTTATTATGGGTCCCACATTTCAATGATCCAGATCATTCATAAAACGGCCCCCACTGTTGATGGGACACACCAAAAATCATGCTTCAAAAGCCTGAAAACCTGACTCGAGTCGATGTTCAGTTGTGTTGGGTTGACTAAAAGACCTTGACTCTAATCAGCTAAATATTTAAATATTATAAACAAAAGGATACTAAGAAAGCTAATAAATATTTCAAATACGTGACTCGGCTGAGTTTTGAGTCGACTCAGTGAGTTTTACAACAATGCTCAAGATCGTGGGCCCACATAGCTGGCGGAGAATTCATGGTGATTAAGAGACTAAAATTTAGATTCAATGACATGTATTCATAGAATAGAAGACCACAAAATCTTAGCCATCACACTTCTCTCCTCTAGGGTTTCACACCGTACATTGTGTATAGGGACCATGATTTAAGTGTACCACCTCAAATCTATTTACGATGATCGCAATTGTAGTGTGACCTACTGAATCGCTCAATCTAAGTAATCCAACGATCAGATGTGTGGCCCACCTAATGAAGTCTTACAAATACAACCAATGAAAATTAAGATGAAACGATGCCATGACTATTACAAGATCTAATGGGCTTTTATTCCCTCTAGTTTTTAAGAAAGGTTCTAATTCAGGCACTGGATGACACTGGCAGTGCAGCCCGGTCACCATTTTAGACATTGGACATTATTAGCAATGTAATTTGATGAAATCTCGGGCCTGTTAAAGGCCTTAATATACATTGTCCTGTAATGGCTTGAGTTTTTAGAGTAAGTGGTTATTTAACATAATATGAGACCAGAAGGTCAAGTGGTTGAATCCTAGGACCAAGAAGTCAAGCCCATCGGAATTCCACCCTGAACGTGCGGGGGCTTTAGGGCTAGGATTAGTGGGTATTAAGTGGGATGGAACTTCAAATCCCTTGTAAGAGAAATCATTCCTTGTTTGGTTTGTCGTATGAAAATTAGGGTTTACAACATATGGTCTCGTGTTGGTTCAAATGATGGAGTAAGGAAGGATTTCTACAATTACTTCTATTGTAAGTAGGGATTTTCGGAATCCTTCGGATTTTTGGGTAAAGCTTTTACGCAAGAAGTTCTTGTGCTAGGAAGGGAAGTGGGGCCCACAACCCATCCATCTGGTTTGTGAGATTATCTTAGGGCATGCAATAAAAAATGAGGTGGATTCAAAACTCGATCTGGCATCACATGAATTTGGCATCCAAGCTAGAGGTGGGAATGGGACAACCCAATCTGGCTAACTCGACTCGTCTAACTCAAGTCCGATCCGACTTGACCCAAACCAAATGGGTGAGTCGGTCCGAACCGAGTAAGCTTCGCCCAATCCGAGCTCAAACTGAGTCGAGTTCGAGTTACCCAGTAACTCAATTCGACTTGACCCGAAACTTGATCCGGTTAGACTTGACTCGATCCGAAACACGACTTGACCCGATTCTCCAACCCTAGCCCAACCCGATCCCAACTTCTCTCTCTCCCTCCCTAATCCTCCTCCTCTTCCAAGCCCGGCAACCACCTACCACCATCACCCTCCTCCTCCTCTCTCTCCTCTCCACCATGAGGCTGCTTTGATGGATGTGAATTTTCATGGCGGTGGACTATATAAAGTGTTGTGAACCTGATTGACGGTCTTAGAATGCTTCATGGTGAAAACTGGGGGCATTCAACTAATGGAGCCCGTGCAAATGCAACATGATCAAAGTAACATGTAAGTACAATATTCTATTGAACTGAACTGATCATCCATATTAGTTTCAATTGTAAGTTTTCACTTTCCAAAGTTTTGGTAGGCTTTCATTGCATTGTATTATTTTAATTGTTATAATTATGAACCATGTTGTGATACTCTAATAAGATGTGTGTGGTCCAACATAATATTTTTCATGACATCCTATCCATACAATATCTATTGGCAGATCCATAATACTTGGTAGATCCCTCCCTTTGAAACATTGGACTTCAGCTGAAGTAGACTCTGTTGAATGGATTTTTCATCCTGATTGCTCGACTTTCTTTTATTCTATATGATCATGATCGTCCATTTTGCATGTCATTGATAGGAAAGAGAAAGCTGCTTTGATGGTTGTGAATTTTTATAGAGGACTATAGACAGTGCCGTGACCTTATGGACCGTCCAGATTGATAATTCTCAAATGTTGCATAGGGAAAAGGCCCGATTCTCCGTGAAACACTAACCAGGTGCCCACTGAGGCTAGTCTCGGCAAACCGGTGGCATTAATCTAATGGAGGCTGTGCAAATGTAGCATGACGAAAGTAACATATGAAAATCTAGTGGACGGATTGTACATCTTAGTTTCAACCGTCCGCTTTCAGTCTTTGGTGGGCCAACATGATCACACATCAGGTATAAACTCTCTTGACAAGCTCATCGATGGTGGGCCTACAGTGTAAATGCATGAAGTTGATTTTTGAGTGCTATGTGAGTCACGAGATTCCATGTGTCGGATATCTTTGGGAAAAGTAGCTTTGGATGCCCTTTCTCCTCCAGTGGTCCCGAGTGTAAGTGCATGAAGTTGATTTTTGAGTGCTACGTGAGTCACGAGATTCCATGTGTCGGATATCTGTGGAAAAAAGTAGCTTTGGATGCCTTTTCTCCTCCAGTGGTTCCTATTACATTTAATCACTTTACTGGCAGCTCTTAAATGAGTGTACTATGATTTATTCATGATTGTCAGAATTGGGATATTTTGATATTCAAATCTATCAATCTGAACCGTTCACTAGATCTGGATCATAGTTTTAAGGTGTACTGTTAAAATTGACACTAATAAGATGGTTGAAGCATTCCTTACAAAGTTGTTTGTTTTCTAAGCTGTGGATGGAATGGATGGGATTGGATAATAAAAGGAGTGCTTTAAAATAATAAGCCATCCATCATGGTCTCTAACAAATGGATGGTTCAGATGGTTAGTTGGACTTATTTATGTGCAAACAATCTGAACCCTTAATTTTATAAGGTACTGATTGGGTGCCTGGATTTGTCTGATTTTTGGTTGGTACGCCATAGCATGCCTTTCAGAGCTAAGCTCATTCTCTACATTTGTGAGTCGAGTTACTAGGTGACCCGAACTTGACTCGGTTTGAGTTAGGATTGGATGAAGTCTACTCGGTTCAGGTCGAGTTAGGTAGAATTGAGTCGAGTTTGTGTTGGATGAAATCTACTTGGTTCGGATGGACTCACCCTCTTGGTTTAGGTTGAATTGGATTTCAACAAGTTGGACGAGTCGAGTTGTACTTGTTCCAGTTCTACTCACCATAGTTCTCCACCTATGGATGTTGGATTTATTGAATTTTTTAAAGGGTTTGTGAATTCCACATATATTATACATGCCACCACAAATGCCAAGCTGGCGCCTATTTGGTGTTGCCTACAGTGCTGAAGAGCCTCTCAACGGGATGCAATCCATGTGTAGTGGCAGTGTTAAAGAATGTCTTTATGAGAGGCCGTTACCCTGAGTCCATGCCTCTAGCTTGGATGTAATCCATTCATTAGGTGGCCCACGTACACCATATGAAGTCCATTTGTTTATGTAGCCCACACGAGTGTACCGGCCTGGTTCATGGACCTCAGCATATATGCAGTGGGACCCACCTGATGGACTGCTATGATCTTGCAAGGATGTGCCAGAGTGTGGAGTGGTATGCTTGTAAACAGGTGTGAGAATATGTAGCAAACCTCTCCTCTCTAAACTAGGGTTGCAACTAGGCTGGGCTGGCCCACCTGGCCCAAGTCCAGCTTTCTTTGGGTCAGTACGTAGTATTGGCACATCCAACCACAGTCGATGTATCAAAACATCTCTCCAACTATTGTATCTGATCATTTCTTTCCTGTTTACCCCTCTTTTTTTCTTTTTTTTTTTTTGAATGTCAGGTTGTATCGTTACAAATGCATGAAGTTGGGAGAAAGTAAGAAATATAGCTGAAGTTCCCTTGTTAAACTCGGATGGATTTGAAGTTTAGACTCTTGGTTTGATATAGGAATGTATCTTTTCTTGATGGGATATTACCATGCATGTTATGTGTTGCAATGTTAACTCCCAGTGAAATTTTATTGCGGGTCCTACATTTCAATGATCCGGATCGTTCATAAAACGGTCTCCACTGTTGATGGGAAACACCAAGAATCTCGCTTCAAAAGCCTGAAAAGCCGACTCAACTCAATGTTCAGTTGTTTGGGTTGACTAAAAGACGTTGACTCTAATCACCTCAATATTTAAATATTATAAACTAAAAGATATTAAGAAAGCTAATAAACATTTCAAATATGGCTGAGTTTTGAGTCGATTCAGTGAGTTTTAGAACAATGCTCAAGATCATGGGCCTACATAGCTGGCAGAGTATTATATACGGCGTGGGATTTCTGTGTCGGTCCAGAAAACAAAAATTGGATGCTCATAAAAAAATCAACTGACTGTGGCTCTTTTTATTAATTGCCACTGTTTGATTTGGGTAAACGGCATCCTGTGATCATGGGTAACTTGCCAACCTGCATGTTCGGATATATAAGATTCTGCCACTACAAACACATGTATTTATAGGAAAGAAAGTCATGTAAGTTTGCCCATTACACTTCTATCATATGAGGTCCTTACATAATATTTTTATATCTTGCTTAATAACTATATATATATATATATATATATATATATATATATATATATATACACACACATACATACATGCGGAAATGCTCACCTGCGAACCAGTTCGTATGACTTTTTTGAGAACTCATCATGTCTGATGAGTCTCGAAAATTTGAACGGTCCACATGAAGCAGAACCTCGTGAAACCCCCTGATACAAATTTTTACTTTGACACAAAACTTCAGTGGGCCATGCAAAATACAAACAGTTTCTTCCCTTGATTTGAATTTCTCTTTGCTATGGGCCACCAGAATCTTAGATCAGGGTGAAAATTCATCTTTTAAAGTTTGATGGGATTCCGCACCTTATGGACCGTTCAGATTTGACACCCATGACACGTGTACAAAGGTGCACACGTGCGTAGGTGCGTAGGAGCATGCCTCTCTCTCTCTCTCTCTCTCTCTCTCTCTCTCTCTCTCTCTCTCTCTCTCTCTCTCTCTCTCTCTATATATATATATATATATATATATATATAATTATAATTATAATGAGTCAAACCTATTTACAATGATAGCAATTATAGTGGGGCTCAATGAATTGCTCAATTTAAATAATCCAATGGTTAAAATTAATCTATTGATCATATGCGGACCATCTAGTGAAGTCTTACAAATACAACTCATGAAAATTAAGACAAAAAGAGGCAATGACTATAACAAGATCCAATGGACTTTATTCTCTCTAAATTTTAAGAAAGGTTCTGTTTGAGGTATTGGATGACACTGGCAATGCAGCTTGGTCACCATTTCAGACATTGATGGCGCTGGCAGTGTAATCTGATGTAATCCCAGGTTGCTAAAGGCCATTGACATACATTGTCCTCTAATAACTTAGTTTTTGGAGCAAGTAGTGATTTAACATGATATGAGATACGAAGGTCAAGTGTTTGAATCTTGGAACCAATAAGGCAAGCCCAGCAAATTTCCACCCCGAACGTGCAGAGGGCTTAGGCTCTATGCGATCCAAATCCTCCAAATTATGGGTTCCATTTTAGATTTATCATTAAAAAGATTAAAAAAATTAACACTTATTTGATTATATAATTATTGAATTGGTGGACATTTATTAGATGGTTGAAAATTAAAATGGAAAATATCTAACCTCCCTATTTCATCAAATAAGTATCCATATATCAGAAGCAATTAGTCTGGGATTGCTTGGCCAATGTGATTTTGGGATTGTAACTCAGTTGAAGTCGGTTTAACAATTTAGGGGGTTTAATTTAAGTTAACGTATGCCACGTCCGCGGTTTGTGAGTGCCTGGGTATCAAGCATCACATGCGCCAGAGTATCAAATAACTCCCTAACAATGAAAAAGAGTCGAATTCAATCTCCGTCAGACCTTCCCAGCAAGTGTGAGATTTTTGGTGCATGAGTCGAAAAGCACCACGTGGCACCCCATTGATCGTGCTGTATACAGTGATGTGAACCTAGTAGACGGTCCAGATTGATTATTCTAGCATGCTTCGTAGCGAAGGACTAAAAACGAAAAAAGGAGATTCAAAAAGAAATGCCCCATTCTCCATGAAACACTAGCAAAGTGCTGACTCAGACACCTCTCCGCAAATGGGGGAGCGGATTAGGTGCGGGGTGGGGCCTACCTTGTTGTATGTACTGGTAGCAAATTGCGTAGCGAGTAACTCACTACTGTTAGCGTACTGAGTAAACTCTGTGAGGTCCACTATGATTTATGTATCTTGTCCAATACGTACATCAATTTTACCGGATAATTTTAGGGCTTGAGCTGAAAAATTAATCATATACAATGTTCAAACGGACCACACCATAGGAAACAATTGAATTGAACGTCTACCGTTAAAAATTTCTTAGGGGTCACAAAAGTTTTAGATCAAGCTTATATTTGTGTTTTTCCTTCATCCATGTTTGTATGATCTTATGAACAGGTTGGACAACAAATAAACATTACTGTAGAGCCTAGCAAGGTTTCAGCAGTGGAAATCATTATCCCTACTGTTTCCTGTGGTATGATCCACTTGATCTTTGGATATGCTTCAATTTTCGGATCAACCCCTTATATTTGATGGAAAAATGGATGGAAGGCGTGGATATACCATATACATTCAAGGCCCAACTGAGTTTACTCAGTACGATAAGAGTGTACGGAGTAAATTAGTATGCAATCCGATTTTGTATGTATTGTATATATATCCATGCCGTTCATCTTTTTTGACAGATCATTTTAGGGCATGAGCCTAAAAATAAATCAAATCTAAATATTAGTTGGACCATAAAATAGGATTTTTTTTTTTAATTTTTTTTATATGTATATTTAAGAGTTTAGGAGTTAAGTAAAAATAAATAAATAAATAAAAATGAATAATTTATTTATACATCCATGACATCCAACTTCTAAAAAGAATAATGGCCATGTTCATGTCAATGGTCCATGTTTTTATTGCCCATTCAATTGCATAAGGGCCAAAGGAATCCGGATCCTCTACTTCCTTAAATAGGGATTTTCTATTTTCCTACATTGTTATCGGTCCACATCATCACTGACGTTGTCAATACTACTACATGAAATGCAGGTTGTGATAATGTGGCCTAATCATGTTGCAACAAACTAGAATTTGGACTCAGGGTAAAGACATCATGTGCATTTGGCATTGAGCTACTGAAGTAGTACTAGGATCCACCTCAACTCATCGGGGCCAATTTATAGAAAATGGTAGAAAAAATCGATGGCCCATGGATGATTGACTTAATGTACACATGGCACTTCATGGTCAATTGAATCTCCAAATGAAAAGCTTCCATTATTCCCAATAGATAACAAATACAAGAATTACTGTTTATAGTATTTTGGTCCATTTCATCATTAGCTGCCATTAGCCCAAAAGAATACTTGGCTTTGATTCCAATTGATGCAGGGAGGAACATGATGAGGTCAATTACCATCTTACTCAAGGATAACTACTCCGAATCCATTGAGCTTTCTGAATTCCTCACAAAGTTTCATCAAATCCACGAGGATAAAATAGAAATAATATCTAAATTAATCGAAAATAAATTGATTGATGATGAAAAACCAAATCGCAATCCTTTAAATAGTAAACTCAAGCCTAACATGGAGTTTTAAACTCAAACTCCAATTCAAACTACCTAAAAATGTGACTTACTATAAATAGTAAACTTATTATTTGTAAACAGACATGATTCCTATTAGAATTCATGGTTTTGGCAAAAAATAATAAGCCTCTAATTTTGTTTAACCAGCCTATTCTCCTAATTTTTCTAAGCCCTTTTTTTTTGTTGGGCACAACTCTTAAACTCAAAGGATCAAAAGTTATGATGGAACTTAAACCTATCATTTATAGTAAAAATAGAAATAAAACGGACTTTCAACCATCGATATGATGGAATCTCACAAATCCAACGTGGGCAACCTGGATTAGTGGGTTGGTTGACTAAAGTAGCTTCTACTCCCCCAAAATCATATAAGATATGTTCAAAAACTCATTCTAGTTTGTGGCATAAGATTGTTTTAAAGTTCTACAGTCTTGATCACGTCCAACTTTGACCAGGCCTTGTCTGGTCCATCTTTGCCATGAAAGTGTCCATGACCCAAATTAACTTAGGAATGATAAAAAATAAGGTACAACAAAGTGTACTAATATCGTTCAACTCTATGGATACTTTAACCTTCTCAATGATCAATCGATGGTTGGCAGGAGTCCAAAAGCATTTCAAGATTTAAAATTATAAAAATGTAGTTTGAAATGTGTTGCGATTCCAACCAAAGTATAAACCTTAATTTTCTTGTTGTTGGAGGAATGGATCTTTGGTGCTCTGGTTAAAAGGATCAATTCTTTCCTTGTGGCATGCATCATCTCTTACCTTGATCACATGTTATTCTTGGTGACGTGATCTACGTGGAATAGGAACCTCAACCAACGGATGCTATGAAAACCTCTTTCCAAAGAATCAGTTGGTTCAAGTGGGGCCCATGGGTCATTACCCCCAACGTTTATCAAACGGGTTTCATTGCAGATTGGCCATGCCCCTACCCAGATTACCAACACTTGAGTTGGATGGGCACCATTTCCACTGTCCTTTTCTTAACCGTCCATATCTTGGCGTCCAAACAAAGGGTTCAGAAAATCTGATGGTGGATTTTCTTGTGGGCATGGTTTATCCATTGTGGAAGAGATGAGATCAACAGTCCAGATTGTTTAAGCCATAGGCCACACTTGTGAAAGCTACAAATATATGCATATCCTTGCTTAGAGATATTATTATTCCATTCTTTAATTTGGAATAAGTAATTAAGCTTGAAGTAGAGGGAAGGTTTTGCATCAATCTTAGAACGAGTGCAGATCCTCTGTTTCGTCCAAACAGCGAGCAGCTGAATCCAATATTATTATTGGTCCACGGCACTCTAGGTGCCACATAACCGGGCGCAGATTGGATACTGACAAGGTCAGTAGCCAAATGGCTACTGAAATCACGTCACCAAACTCTGTGGACCTCACCATGATGCATGTGTTGTATCCATACCGTCCAACCATTTTTGGAGATCGTTTTATGGCATCACAAAGAGAATGAGATAGATCTAAAGTTCAAACGTACCCCACCATAGAAAATAGTGGGGATAGTGACATCCACCGTTCAAAACTTCTTAGGGCCACAGTAGTTTCCAGTCAAGCTGATATTTTTGTTTTCACTTCATCTATCCCTATGTTAACTTATGAATAGGTTGGATCTCAAAAATACATCATGGTGGGCCTTATAAATGTTTCAACGGTGGGTGTGACTGCTCCCACAGTTTTCTGTGGTGGGTCCACTTGAAATTTAGATCTATCTCTTTCTATTTGTAATGCCATAAAATGATCCCTACACATGGTTGGACGGTATGGATACAACACATGCATCATGGTGGGCTCCACTGAGCTTGGACACGTCACTTCAGTAGCGATTTGGCTACTGACCTCGTCAGTATCCAATCCGCGCCCACATCACCGGTTTTTCTAACGCCGTTATACGCCCTTTTAAAATCAGATTGCATGCCCGATTACAGTACGCCCTTGTTCTTACCGTACTGAGTAAACTCAGTTGTGCCCACCTTATATGTATCTGTTCTATACAGGCCATCCATCCGTTTTTCCATCTAATTTAACGGGTTGAGCCCAAAATTGAAGAATATCCAAATATCAAGTGGATCATAACACGGTAAACAGTGGGTATAATGATTTCTACCATTGAAACCTTGCTACGCCTCACAGTGATGTTTATTTGTCATCCAACCTGTTCATAAGATCATCCAGGCATGGATGAAGAGAAAACACAAATATAAGATTGATCCAAAAGTTTTGTAGCCCCCAGGAAATTGTAAATGTTAAATTCAACTGTTTCCTATGGTGTGGTCCATTTGAATATTATATATGCTTCATTTTTTGTCTCAAGCCCTAAAATTATCTGGTAAAATTGATAGACAATCATGGTGGACCCACAGAGTTTACTAAATATGCTAACCTAGTGAGTTACTCGCTACGCAGTCCGCTTCCTTCCATCCGGGGATTCCGTGCACGGGTTGAGTGGCAAAACTTGCTATAAAGTTACGGTACCTAGTTATGTAAGTCCCACCATGATGTATGTTTTGTATCAACACCGCCCATCCATTTGGAGAGATCATTTTAGGGCATGAGCCCTAGAATGAATCAAATCCAAGTGTACTTGCTGGAATATTAACCTCTCTATCAGCTACACGGCATCTCAGATCTGAAACGTTAAATTTAGATTTTATTTTATTTTTTAATATGTATGAGTTGGGTTTCAGATTGAGTCAAGTTAATACCAAGTTGGATTTTGGGTCAAGTTGAGTTATTGGGTGACCCAGACTCAACTCGGTTTGAGCTAGGATTGGTTGAAGTCTACTCAGTTTGGATCGACTCACCCTCTTGGTTCTGGCCGAGTTAGGTCTGAACGAGTTGAGATTATATGAAGTCTACTCAGTTCGGATTGACTCACCCTCTTGGTTCAGGTCGAATTGAATTTGAACGAGTCGGATGAGTCAAGTCGTACCGAGTCTACCTCTACTCACCATAGTTCTCTACCTTTTGATGTTGGATTTATTGAAAATTTTAAAGGGATTGTGAATTCCACATGTATTATACATGCCACCACAAAATGCCAAGCTGGTGCCTATTTGGTGCTGCCTACAGTGCTGAAGAGCCTCCCAATGGGATGTGATCCATGTGTAGCGGCAATGTTAAAGAATGTCTTTATGAGAGGCCGTTACCATTAGTCCATGCCTCTACCTTGGATGTTGTCCATCATGTGGGGATCCACCTTGTAGATGTGGGGCGTTAAAAGGCAATCCATTCATCCGGTGGACCACACTATATGAAGTCCATTCGTTTATGTAGCCCACATGGTGAGTGTACCAGCCTGGTTTCTAGACCTCAGCATATATGCAGTGGGCCCCACCTGATGGACTGCTATGATCTTGCATGGGGGTGCCAGAGTCTGGACTGGCCTGCTTGTAAACAAGGGTTGCATGCTGGGATAGCCCAATTCCAGCTTTCATAGAATCTCAGTATGCAGTATTGGTACATCCAAGCACAGTTGATGCATCAAAGCATCTCTCCAACTGTTGTATCTGATTATTTCACGTTTATCCTCTTCCTTTAAAAATAAAAATAAAATAAAATAAAATAATGTCAGGTTATACCGTTACAAAGGCATGAGGTTGGGAGAAAGGAAGGAATAGCTGAAGTTTCCTCGTTGAATAAACTTGGGTGGATTTGAAGTTTAGAATACTTGGTATGGGTCCTTACTCTTGCTCGGGTGTTAGACTCTCGGGAGTTTCAACTCCCGGTCAAGGGTTCCAGTACCCATTGGTGGTGAAATTCCACTAGCGTGAGTGTGTGGGGGGTGCGTGTGCGTCTGTGAAAAAAAAGAAAAAGAATAAAAAGAATACTTGGTATGATATGAGAATGTATCTTTCCTTAATAGGATATTAAGGATATTAGCATGCATATTTATGGGTTGCAATGTTCCCAATGAAATTTTATTATGGGTCCCACATTTCAATGATCCAGATCATTCGTAAAACGGTCCCCACTGTTGATGGGACACACCAAAAATCATGCTTCAAAAGCCTGAAAACCCGACTCAAGGCGATGTTCAGTTGTGTTGGGTTGACTAAAAGACCTTGACTCTAATCAACTAAATATTTAAATATGATAAACTAAAAGATATTAAGAAAACTAATAAATATTTCAAATTGGCTGAGTTTTGAGTCGACTCAGTGAGTTTTAGAACAATGCTCAAGATCATGGGCCCACATAGCTGGCAGAGAATTCTTGGTGATTAAGAGACTAAAATTTAGATTCAATGACATGTATTTATAGAAAAGAAGACCACAAAATCTTAGCCATCACACTTCTCTCCTCTAGGGTTTCACACCGTAAATTTTCATATCCAGTATAATAATTGTGTATAGGGACCACAATTTAAGTGTACCACCCCAAATCTATTTTCAATAATCACAATTGTAGTGTGACCTACTGAATCGCTCAATCTAAGTAATCCAACGGCCAGATCTAAATTATTAATCATGTGTGGCCCACCTAATGAAGTCTTACAAATACAACTAATGACAATTAAGATGAAAAGATGCCATGACTATAACAAGATCCAATGGGCTTTTATTCCCTCTAGTTTTTAAGAAAGGTTCTAATTCAGGCATTGGATGACACTAGCAGTGCAGCCTGGTCACCATTTCAGACATTGGACATTATTGGCAGTGTAATTTGATGTAAGTGCGAGCCTGTTAAAGGCCTTAATATACATTGTCCTCTAAAGGCTTGAGTTTTTAGAGTAAGTGGTTATTTAACATAATATGAGACCAGAAGGTCAAGCCGTTGAATCCTGGAACCAAGAAGTCAAGCCCGTCAGATTTCCACCCTGAACATGCGGGGGCTTTAGGGCTTGGATTAGTGGGTATTAAGTGGGATGGAACTTCAAATCCCTTGTAAGAAAAATCATTCCTGTTTGGTTTGTTGTATTAAATTTAGGGTTGACAACATATGGTCTCGTGCTGGTTCAAATGATGGAGTAAGGAAGGATTTCTACCATTACTTCTGCTGTAAGTAGGGATTTTCGTAATCCTTCGGATTTCCTGGTAAAGCTTTTACGCAAGAAGTTCTTGTGCTGGGAAGGGAAGTGAGGCCCACAACCCATCCATCAGGTTTGTGAGATTATCTTAGGGCATGCAATAAAAAATGAGGTGGATTCAAAACTCAAGTGGGCTACACGAGAGAAAGTAGTGAGGATTGAGTGACCACCGTTGAAACATTCATATGGCCACAAATGTTTTGTATTATGCTAAGGTTTTTTGTATTGTCAGTTCATCCTGACTGAAATGACCTTATAAACGGTTGGGATGACATAAACATCAAGGTGGAGCTTAGGAATGTTTTAACAGTAGGAATTTCTTTCCCA
The DNA here is from genome assembly GCF_029962835.1 of Magnolia sinica. Classification (NCBI taxonomy): domain Eukaryota; kingdom Viridiplantae; phylum Streptophyta; class Magnoliopsida; order Magnoliales; family Magnoliaceae; genus Magnolia; species Magnolia sinica. The sequence goes on from NC_080579.1 coordinate 2,498,636, forward strand.
CTATTTCTTCTCATATGAGCCGCTTGAGTTTTGGATCTGCCTGAATTTTGGTAGCATGTCCTAAAATGATCTTGCAAAATGGATGGACGAGATGGATTCCTCATAAACATCAAAGTGGGCCAACTGTGTGGGTTTTCAAATACAGTTTTCCATATTGAAAGTTGTTTTTCATGTAAAAACCAAACACAATATGGAATCAAAACATGTATTTAAGCCATACCTCATAGCATTAAGAGACAATCCACCTACAGGTACATTTATTGAGAAAATGCAATTTCATTCCACTTAATACCAGCTAATCCCTTATGCCAAATACCCTCTTAGGCTCCCTGCTATCCGAATCCCCTTTAATCCATTTTAGATATATTATAAATAAAATAATAATACTTATTTGATTATATAATTAATTAGGGATTGGTGGACATTTACTGGCTGTTAAAAAATTAAAATGGAAAATTTCCAACCTCCCTATTTCATCAAATAAGTGTCTATATATCCGAAGCAATCAAGCTGCGATTGCTCGGCCAATGTGATTTTGGGATTGTAACTCAGTTGAAGTGGGTTTAACAATTTAGGCGGTTTAATTTAAGTTAATGTATGCCACGTCTGCCGTTTGTGAGTGCCTGGGTATCAAGCATCACATGTGACAGAGTATAAATAACTCCCTAACAACGAAAAGAGTCGAATTCAATCTCCGCCGGAACTTCCCAGCACGTGTGAGATTTTCGGTGCATGAGACCTACAATTTTCCACGCCACCTACGACAGGAAAAATCAAAGAAAACGAAAAGAAGAGGCAAACCATATCACGCGCGTCATCCCCATAACCGTTCATTGAAAAGCACCACGTGGCACCCCATTGATCGTGCTTTACACAGTGATGTGAACCTGGTAGACGGTCCAGATTGATAATTCTAGAATGCTTCCCAGCGAAGTATAAAAATAAAAAATGAGATTAAAAAAGAAAGGTCCCATTCTCCGTGAAACACTACCAAGGTGTCGACTCAGACACCTCTCCGCGGATAGGGGAGCGGATTAGTTGCGGGGTGGGCCTACCTTGTTGTATGTATTGTATATATTATGTATATCCATGCCATCCAACCTTTTTGCCAAATCATTTTCAGGTATAAGCCTGAAAATAAATTAGATTTAAGTATTAGTTGGACCACACCATATGAAAAAAAATTATTTAAAAGTTTAGGAGTTACATGAAAATAAATAAATAAATAAATGTAGCATCCTTAATTTTCACTGTTTTGGATTTCCAAAAATCCATCAATTTTTATTTTTATTTTTATTTTATTTAATTAACCTAAATATTACTTAATGACCATTAGCACTCAATGTCAGTTTATACAGGGTGTACCAGTGAAGAACTGCACAAGTCCGGTTAATCATGTAACGTCCTGTCCAACCAGAGCAGTGTACTGAGGCGTCCTCGTAGGATTTGCAGCAGGACCGTTCGTTAAAACTACTCATGGTTTGGTGCCATAACTAAATTAAGTTAGGATTAGCCCATTAGAGTAGACCAGTCAGGTTGTGATTGGGCCAAGTGCGGGCCGTCAAGCCAAATGACCATTTACACTTGGCAGCAGCTCGTGCAGGCTATACCGCGACATGGGAAGGTCAGAAAATTATAAAAATTGAGGGGAGCATAGATCTCACTGGGCTTGGGGACCATCACGGACCACGGATCCAGTGGACACCCAGAAGTGTAATCTGACACTTGCTAGATGCGCCCCACCAATGCCAAAATTGGAATCTAACACGTGTAAATAAAACTGAAATGTAAGACATTTCAGCCATCAGATTTCTTCATAATTTACGATGAGGGTCTAATGTATTTTCTACACCCGCCCACAAAATCCGGGTCCCGATCGTGGCACGGTGACCGTTGATCGCAAATCAGACCCGTACGACCAAACCCCATATCCGATCATTCCCAAATTGTGCATGGCCCTTCATCAGGACATGGAGCACCTATCCTATAAGTTTTATGGCCAGAGGGCTACCAGAACTGCCCCGATTCTCCAAACAAGTTCTAGACCGCTCGTTGGCGGACCACTAGTTCCAAAAGTATAGAATAATGTCCATCTCATTGGGCTTGACGTCCATCGCGGGAATCGGACGTGGGTACGGTCCAGAACCGGTCAACTTGAGCTGAAGGACGAGTGTATGAAAAGTGCAAATACCCTAAAGGAAGGAGTTGGAACTTAAGTAAATTGAGTCGTCCATTCTTATGCAAAGTTGAGGATTTCGGACCGTCGGTTTGCGACCAAACTTTATCCATGGAGTAAAAATATTTTCCTACTCATATCCGTATAGCCGCGGCCTTGATCGACTATCGGTGACCGTTGAACAGACTTCTTATCATATCTGTCGATCGGCGCATCCAAATGGCGGGCCGATCATATCCATACGTAGATAATCATTAGGGCTAGCTATCCTACGGTGTATATTGACTTGTACACCCTATAGTGGGCCCTAGAGCTTAGAAAGACCCTCTCATAGGTCTAGTATAGTAAAAACCTAGCACTTGGGGCCATTGGCACCAAATCTGGCATTATAAAAGGGCCTCATTCGGGGCACCCCTCTCCCCATACGAATTTACCCTAGAGAAAGGAAAGAGAGAAGAGAGAAAAGAGAGAAAGGGAGAAGAGGAAGAGGAGAAAGGAGGAGAAAGAGAGAGGAAGAAGAAAGGAAAGGGGTGTGTGGTAGGAGGTAAGGCCCAAGGAAGCTTGGGGCCTTAGAGAAATATCTTTCCTTTTCCATATGCACAACTATAAGCCACTTCTATCCGAATGGGGAGGTAAGCACCTATCATTTTTGGTAATCTTTGGGTTTGAGTTAAGAAATGCATGAAATCCTAACATGCAAGTGCATTGTCTTAGGATTCCGGCCGATCAACATCGAGTTTGGCGCTTCTAGGTCGTTTTCCAAGATCTCAACGATCCATAGGTGCGGACTATTACTCTTAGGTGACCTAACACCAATTTTAATACAAGATTAATGATTTTGATTGCTTTGATGTTATTTTTGAAAGCCTAGGAAATCCTAGAAATTGTATGTTGGTTGAAATGGTATGGATTTATATGTTTGATTCTCTCTCTCTCATGATGTCATTTATGTTTCTCACATGATTTGATGTATGGATGATCATATGCTCATGCCGTGTAGATTTATATACGTTGTTGCTTCATATTTCGTATGATTTCATTACTCTTGTGTATATGATTTTTCAACATGGAGGAAGTGTTAACTTCCTCAATAACCCACACCACACACATACACTTTATTTATAATATTAATGATTTACTTGTAGGGAAATTTGAACTGTATGTTGGGCAACATAAGAATATGGTGTTGAATATGTTTGATGTTATATTGATAGTTGGCATGCTATGAATCACTATTCCTACCCTTGGGTTGGTCAGGAACATGAAGAGAGCGAAGGTGGTTCCGTTGGTGGAACCACCTTGAGGCTAAACCCATGGGTTTGGGCGAGTACGTGTGGGCGGCAGTAGTTAGGCTACATGGGTCGCTTGTACCCGATGTCGTTCCACCACATACTTGCCTAGGCTCGTGCGGTTTAGTCCACTGGCTGACCCACCTGGTTGTTAACCTTGTTTGCTGATATATGTATGGAAACTGAAACACCCTACCACCGTTGTAGCCCATCGATACCGGATGGAATATTGATCCACAGTCTCGTGAGCTGGGCATGGTGGAATGGGACACGATGTCCGAGCTGTCGGTCTATGCTGGGGTGACGCACCTCCCCGTAGTGACCGCGAGCGACCCCACCTTCAGCACCCCCCATGTGCTTGAAGTCGGGGATGAGGGAAACCCGACGGGGTCAAGGATCGCAAGGTCTCGGCCTCACACATTGGGGGGTCTTGGTCTCGCAACTAGTTCATGGCATTTGATACGTGGGGTGTATCAGATTCCCAAATCTGCTGGATAAATGGACTTAACTAAGAACCTGGTTAACATCATCATTGCATGGCATTAGCTAGGTTGGCGACTCGGCAGTCGAGGTCACACTGAGGGAGTGTTGGCATTGGCGATCGTTAGATGGTGTCGCACGAGGGAGTGTTGTGGCGATGGCATACATCATATCATCCTGCATGCATGTGCATTAACAAGACTAGATAGATGTTATGATTGATTGCTTTTCATTAAATTCTTATTATAATTGATGCTTGTTGCAACTTAAGACTAATAGCACCCACTGAGTTGATCACTCACTCCTACTCTGGGACGGTGTTTTAAAACACCAACCAGACCCGTTCATAGATGCAAGTGATACAGATTTCGTGGAGCCTGGTGATGCGAGCCTCGAGGAGGAGGACGAGTTCTCTTACTTCCAGCTGATGGATGGTTCCCCGTCGGCCTAGTAGATAGGATTTAGATCGCTGAGTTGTAGACTCAGCCCTATTCTTTGGACATGATATTCCTTTTGTGATTTTGTTGGGCAACACCTGATGCGACCCTTTTTATATCATTTTAGACCTGTATATAAGGATCTATTTTCATTTCAGCAGACTAGTTATGATCGTGCTTCATGTTTCAAGTAATTCTATGCTACGTCTTTAAACCTAGATTAATCGCATATTAATGAAAACTGATTATAAGTGACCCCGGGAACTCGGGAGTCGAGCGTATGCACGACCCCCGATTTTCAGGGTGTTACAAGATGGTATCAAAGTAATAGTTTGGAATCCCTTGGGCCATGGGTCATGAACTCACTAATGCGTCCGCTGACTTGAGAGGGAACGCAGTAGGAACCACAAAATGTTAGGAACCACCCCAGTCCCTGAACCACCAGTCTTAGACATAGGGTGAAACTTCCAAGGTGCTAGGGTTCAGTAGTGAGAGGGAATAGTAATGCTAGAGAAGGGGATCCGAGAGTCTTATAGTGCCTCGGCTTGTTCTCAGATAAGAATTTGAGAACTTGCAGGCAAGACTCGATTCGACTAACTAGGAAAGTTAGCTATTCCAGTCCACCTGATTCCTAAGTGACTATTGGGCCAACTGAAATAAGTGAGATTAGGGTGAAGGGAATTGTGAGAGTAAAGATAAATGCAGGTGTAAGGTATTGTCCCTAGATTGTCTGTATCCCATGTTTTCCAATACCAGGTTTGTGATGCATGCAATTAAAGGTAAATTGTGGGATTTCCTTTCAAACTACACTTGGAAATCCCATATCACACCTTCCAACACAAGACTCATTCTACAAAGCCTATGAAATAAGTTTTAAATTCTGTCCCACACCCATTCCACACATGCCATTTCCAAATTTTGAGTTGGGAGTAGCATTGCAATCCCATTTAGTACAACTAAATGCCCTTAGCCAGACAGGCCTAAGTCGAAATCTCTCTTTCCAACGTATCTCTTTAAATATTCACCTGACATCACCCTATTCTTGAATTTCCTGGGTATATTGGTAGGAACGAGTCGGAAAATGAAAGATTTGATAGTCGGAAACATTGTTCTAGACCAAATGAGTGAATACTGGACCAAATTTGATAATTCCGATCTGCTCTGGGACGAAGACTTAAGGGTGAATGAAAATTTACTGAAAATGGAGAAAACTGTAAAAAAATTAGATTTTAACTACTAACTAGGAAGAATCTCATGAAACCACTAGGCTCATTGCGTAGATCGGCTTCTCCTACCCCAAATTCATATATGGCACGTCAAATAACTCATTCCGGTTTGCGAGATACACACGTCGAAAGATCGACGGTTCAAAGGCCCGGCGTGACCTCGCCCGAGCGGGCGTGACCCCGCCCAACTCTCCAGCGGGCCGGCGTGACCCCGCCCAGCCCGCGTTACCCCGCCCAGCCCGCGCAATACCCTGCTCGGCCCGAGTTGCCCCACTAAAATTTTCTGCAATTTTAGGTTAACTTTAAAAATTCATATCTCCTTCGTTACAACTCCGATTTAGGTGATTCAAAAGCCATATTGAAGCTTGATGATTTAGTTTTATATAAAAATAAGAAAAAAATAAAATAAAAATTAAAATATAGTTAAAATTAAGATATTTTACCAACTATTTAAAAATTATTAATTTCGGACAACTATTGCTCCTGGAATTTTAATAATTTATTTTCAACTCCAAATGATGTGAAATGACTTTAAACTTAGTGATGAAACATTATAAAAATTTTAAAAATAATTTAGTTACCAAAAGTACCAAAAAAAAAACATTACAAGAAATAGAGACATTGTTGCAATCATACAAAAAATTTGTTAGTTTTAGACAAATGTCAATTCTAAGGTTTTAATAAGTTTTCTATAACTCAAAATGAGATGAAATTTTGTAATATGAGAGTAAACTTACTTATAACTTAGTATAAAAATTTAGAAACTAGTTTACTTACTGTAAATATGAAAGATATTACCAGAAATAGAGGTATTTTAGAAACAAATAGAAAATCATTGGTATTGAATGACTGATACTTCTAAAATTTTCATGATTTTTATGAAGCTTGAAATAAAATAAAATTTTGTAGAATAAAATTTAAATTATTAATAAATCACTATAAAAATTAAAAAAAATAAATAAAATAATAATAATAATTTAGTAGCTAAAATGGCAAGGATTTACTTTCAAATAGTACTTGAATTGAACTAGATGAAGCAAAAATCCATCATCCATGGGATTGGTAATCCCATCTCACACTTTTTAACACAAGGCTCACTTTCCACAACCTAGAAAGTTAATTTTAATCTCATCTCAAACTCCTTCCAAGCATGTCATTTCCAATTTTAAAGTGGGATTTGTAACGCAATCCCATTTGATACTACTTAATACCACTGTCCAAACACATTGGGAGAATCCTGGGGGTTCTAAATCCAGGGGGCTCTAATTCCACTGACCAAACAGGCCCTTAAGGGGTGTTTAGCACATGGTATTTGATAGGATTAGGTGGGATGAAATTGCATTTGATCCCATGCATGAATTCCATGGATTTTGAAATCTATTACACATATGGGCCCTACATTGAGGCATGCGTTAAACCATGCCATGCCATCCATATGCACCATTTACATGTGACATTCTGATTATATACGAGTACAAATGAACGACATCCGTTGTGAATTTGGTTTGCTGATTACAAATTTCATGGTTCACCAAACATGATTTAGCTTAATCCGGTGTTTTTCGTGGCAATTTTTTTTTTATATCCCAAACATGGGATTAGATGGCTGCAATACCATGGTATTTCCAGACATGCAATCATTGTGAAATAACGATGTTAATCCCATCTAATACAATTCAACACCATTCAATTCCACTAACCAAACAAGCCCTTAGGCTTCCAAATCCCAACCCATTTCCTCACTATTCCACTCATCTCTCTCAAATCCAAGGGCTTCGTGGGGCCAATGTCATATATGGATTGTATCTATGCCGTTCATTCAGTTTTTCTGAATTATTTTAGGGTATGACCCAGACAAATAGACGGCTAAAGTGAACCACAAAGTGAGGACTGAACTCCCACCACTAAAAACATTTTTGAGGTATATGTGGAAAATAACATGTTAAAGAATGCACTCTACATATTCCATAATATGGGGAGGTGTGGATGAGGCCTATTTTGAGATCTTATAGCAGTCTCTTCAATAATTTGGTTAGGAGCCATGAAGCCCGTGTAGCGATTCATGTTTATGATCAGATAATTCGAGTTGGGATCATGCCTGATCATTTCACTTCTACAACGATGGTGAATGTTTGCTTTAAGAATGAGATGATGCATAGGCCAGCTGAGTTTGTTGCAGGTGTAGAAGATAAGGGGTTTGAGCCAAAATGTGGTTACTTGTAATTCATTGATTGATGGATGGTGTGAGTTGGGTAAGACGGAAGTTGCATCAGACATTTTGCTGTTAGTGAGTGAGAAGGGTATTTTGCCGAATGGGGTTAGTTATACTTCATTGATTAAAGCCTATTGTAAAGAAAATGAGATTTAAAGTATATATTTGTATATACATGATATAGCTCGTTTGACTTTATCGCCTAATTTGCTTGTTCGGCTTTACCATTTGAGGTGTACATGTAATAGTCGTGTTGGGTTTAGTACTGATGAGACCATGTCAAGATGTGAGGGTAGTCAATCTGAGGCACCGCCATGGCCGGCTCCTGGATCCTAGTGTGTCATATCTCAAGTACTTTCCTAAATGTAAACTATGAAGCATTCGCACACACCCTCGTTGCGAATGAGTCAGCCTACCATCATAGCGTAATCACGCTATTTTGGAGAGGAGAGTAACATAAGAGAGCCTTCAAGGAAAGCGAATTTGTTATACTAGAACTGAAGAATGAGGTTTATTTGGTTAGTTACAAATGAGGACCCGTCTTCCTTATGTAGACCTAAGATCTTTTTAGTTACCTTACATGGATAGTTAAGATAAGGCTTACGATGTCATCTTGCGGTTGAGAAAACTTTAGAAACCATCTAGATAATTCTACGTAGTCTCTACAATACATTCTTGTACCATTCTAGAATTTTCTATATACGTAGGAACCTCTTAACCTACAAAATGTGCCAAAATGCCAAATTTCATGGAATAGCCTCCTTGAAATTTTTAGTATATCCATAACAACAGTTAACAGATGAAGATTGATACCCTGTGGGTTGCTAATGAACCAAGTGTATTTTTTTTTTCCAGATTTGAGTTTTAGTATTTTGTTTCTTTTTAGAAATTACTTCTAACCATGATAGAAATCGTCTTGTATGATTAAATTAGATTATTTTTAGTATATTTTTCTACTTCAAATAGTTTCTAGTACTGTTGAACTTTGACTCTTGAATAGGGTTAAGTTTGATTGTTTAATTCTTTCTAAGTTCATATTCGATGCAGACTTCACTAAATATATTGTAAGTTTTCTTTTTTTCTTATGTAATCAAGATTCATACCACATTGAGGAGATAATGTTCTTCCTCTTTTCATTCCTGCGGCCTTTCTAGGGTCACCATCCCTTCTAAACCCTAGAGAGAACTCTCTCATTCTAGATCTACTTCAAACCCATCTCCAAAAAAAAAACTCATCTCAAACTCCCTTCGCAAATCCAACACTAAACCCATTTCATTTTTCCAAAAACATTCTCATCAACAATCCATTTCCTCGCCGAGGGAAGTGGCATTCCTAACAACTGTTGTCTCCTTCTTCTCCATTCTGGTAATTCTTTCCCTCATGAGGAAGAAGCACCCCCACCCTTGTTTGACCCAGAAGAATAGAAGCTTAACACACGGATAATTAATAGTTTATTTGGAGTCAGTTAGGACTATTTTCATGTATTGAAGGATAATTAGAACCTTTCCTTAACTAGGTTGTATTTTCCTTACGTTTGGAATATCTATGCTGAAATCCATACTGTAGGATGTAACTGGCCATACTAATGGCACTTTGAATCCAATATGAATGTATGGATTGCCTTGAAATTTTCTTGTTGCCTTGTGAATGCTTCCATGTATGATTGCCTTACTGCGTCCTTATTAACGTTATTAACACTTCAAACCACCAGAATACTTTAAAACTTTCGATTATTCCTTCATTCTTGAAATTTATGAAACTAAAGTGTAGTCTGCTCCTAACCCACTAGACATGAGATCGAAATGGTGATATACATATAAGATTTTATACTATTAGAAACCTTTTTAAGATAATCATTTGACCATAAGCATCGTAAGAGATTTAAATCACTAAGTTAGACAAGAATTAAAATGAGAACTCTCTCGGACCAAGACCCAAAGGACAACCTTATAAATATGAGATTTAAACATTCCAATAATGACCGTCTCCTAAACATTTAGATTGATCGAACTACGGAATTACGGAAGTATACGCCTGCGAAGCATTCGCGGCTTGACTCAATTCTCAATCATGGGCGACTACCAATGGACTTACTGCTTTGGCCGAACAGAAGACCATGATCCACCAGGACAAAAAAGGGATACGATGAGCCTTCTACCCTGATCAGGTAGATGATCGACGTATCGGGTTCAAGCCTACTACAACCGTCTCTCCGTATTGATCTACTATTGAAAACAAATATTTTTACTCTAGATAGAAGAAAACCGTCGCCATGAATCTAAATCTTTATAAATAAATTTCAGTAAACCATCAGGGTGAAAAAGTTTTAAGGGGGGTAGACTAAAATGAGCCAGCCTAGCATAGATAGTATACACCCTACCATGCATATAAACTTAAAATCAACAAACCTAGGCAAATGAAATAATGGAGTCTTTACTTACTACCCTTAGGCAATTTCGGGGACGAAATTGTTTTTAAGGGGGGTAGATTGTAACATCCTTGATTTTCACTGTTTTGGATTTCCAAAAATCCATCAATTTTTATTTTTATTTTTATTTTATTTAATTAACCTAAATATTACTTAATGACCATTAGCACTCAATGTCAGTTTATACAGGGTGTACCAGTGAAGAACTGCACAAGTCCGGTTAATCATGTAACGTCCCGTCCAACCAGAACAGTGTACTGAGGCGTCCTTGTAGGATTTGCCGCAGGACCGTTCGTTAAAACTACTCATGGTTTGGTGCCATAACTAAATTAAGTTAGGATTAGCCCATTAGAGTAGACCAGTCAGGTTGTGATTGGGCCAAGTGCGGGCCGTCAAGCCAAATGGCCATTTACACTTGGCAGCAGCCCGTACGGGCTATACCGCGACATGGAAAGGTCAGAAAATTATAAAAATTGAGGGAAGCATAGATCTCACTGGGCTTGGGGACCATCGCTGACCACGGACCCAGTGGACACCCAGAAGTGTAATCTGATACTTGCTAGATGCGCCCCACAAATGTCAAAATTGGAATCTGGCACGTGTAAATAAAACTGAAATATAAGACATTTCAGCCATCAGATTTCTTCATAATTTACGATGAGGGTCTAATGTATTTTTCTACACCCGCCCACAAAATCTGGTTCCCGATCGTGGCACGGTGACCGTTGATCGCAAATCAGACCCGTGCGGCCAAACCCCATATCAAATCATCCCCAAATTTTACATGGCCCTTCATCGGGACATGGAGCACCTATCCTATAAGTTTTATGGCCAGAGGGCCACCAGAACTGCCACGATTCTCCAAACAAGCTCTAGACCGCTCGTTGGCGGGCCACCAGTTCCAAAACTATAGAATAATGTCCATCCCATTGGGCTTGACGTCCATCACGGGAATCGGACCTGGGTACGGTCCAGAACCGGTCAACTTGAGCTGAAAGACGAGTGCGTGAAAAGTGCAAATACCCTAAAGGAAGGAGTTGGAACTTAAGTGAATTGAGTCGTCCATTCTTATGCAAAGTTGAGGATTTCGGACCGTCGGTTTGCGACCAAACTTTATCCATGGAGTAAAAATATTTCCCTACTCATATCCGTATAGCCGCGGCCTTGATCGACTATCGGTGACCGTTGAACAGACTTCTTATCTTATTTGTCGATCGGCGCATCCAAATGGCGGGCCGATCATATCCATACGTAGATAATCATTAGGGCTAGCTATCCTACGGTGTATATTGACTTGTACACCCCATAGTGGGCCCTAGAGCTTAGAAAGACCCTCTCATAGGTCTAGTATAGGAAAAACCTAGCACTTGGGGCCATTGGCACCAAATCTGGCATTATAAAAGGGCCTCATTCGGGGCACCTCTCTCCCCATACGAATTTGCCCTAGAGAAAGGAAAGAGAGAAGAGAGAAAAGAGAGAAAGGGAGAAGAGGAAGAGGAGAAAGGAGGAGAAAGAGAGAGGAAGAAGAAAGGAAAGGGGTGTGTGGTAGGAGGTAAGGCCCAAGGAAGCTTGGGGCCTTAGAGAAATATCTTTCCTTTCCCATATGCACAACTACAAGCCACTTCTATCCGAATGGGGAGGTAAGCACCTATCATTTTTGGTAATATTTGGGTTTGAGTTAGGAAATGCATGAAATCCTAACATGCAAGTGCATTGTCTTAGGATTCCGGCCGATCAACATCGAGTTTGGCGCTTCTAGGTTGTTTTCCAAGATCTCAACGATCCATAGGTACGGACTATTACTCTTAGATGACCTAACACCAATTTTAATACGAGATTAATGATTTTGATTGCTTGGATGTTATTTTTGAAAGCTTAGGAAATCTTAGGAATTGTATGTTGGTTGAAATGGTATGGATTTATATGTTTGGCTCTCTCTCTCATGATGTCGTTTATGTTTCTCACATGATTTGATGTATGGATGATCATATGCTCATGCCGTGTAGATTTGTATACGTTGTTGCTTCATATTTCGTATGATTTCATTACTCTTGTGTATATGATTTTTCAACATGGAGGAAGTGTTAACTTCCTCAATAATCCACACCACACACATACACTTTATTTATAATATTAATGATTTACTTGTAGGAAAATTTGAACTATATGTTGGGCAACATAAGAATATGGTGTTGAATATGTTTGATGTTATATTGATAGTTGGCATGCTATGAATCACTATTCCTACCCTTGGGTTGGTCAGGAACATGAGGAGAGCGAAGGTGGTTCCGTTGATAGGACCACCTTGAGGCTAAACCCATGGGTTTGGGCGAGTACGTGTGGGCGGCAGTAGTTAGGCTACATGGGTCGCTTGTACCCGATGTCGTTCCGCCACATACTTGCCTGGGCTCATGCGGTTTAGTCCACTGGCTGACCCACCTGGTTATTAACCTTGTTTGCTCATATATGTATGGAAACTGAAACACCCTGCCACCGTTGTAGCCCATCGATACCGGATGGAATATTGCTCCACAGTCTCGTGAGCCGGGCATGGTGGAATGGGACACGGTGTCCGAGCTGTCGGCCTACACTGGGGTGACGCGCCTCCCCATAGTGATCGCGAGCTACCCCTACCTTCAGCACCCCCCATGTGCTTGAAGTCGGGGATGGGGGAAACCCGACGGGGTTAAGGATCGCGAGGTCTCGGCCTCACACATTGGGGGGTCTTGGCCTCGCAACTAGTTTAGGGCATTTGATACGTGGGGTGTATCAGATTCCCAAATCTGCTGGATGAATGGACTTAACTAAGAACCCGGTTAACATCATCATTGCATGGCATTAGCTAGGTTGGCGACTCGGCAGTCGAGGTCACACTGAGGGAGTGTTGGCATTGGCGATCGTTAGATGGTGTCGCACGAGGGAGTGTTATGGCGAGGGCATACATCATATCATCCTGCATGCATGTGCATTAACAAGACTAGATAGATGTTATGATTGATTGCTTTTCATTAAATTCTTATTATAATTGATGCTTGTTGCAACTTAAGACTAATAGCACCCACTGAGTTGATCACTCACTCCCACTCTGGGACGGTGTTTTAAAACACCAACCAGACCCATTCATAGATGCAGGTGATACAGATTTCGTGGAGCCTGGTGATGCGAGCCTCGAGGAGGAGGACGAGTTCTCTTACTTTCAGCTGATGGATGGTTCCCCGTCGGCCTAGTAGACAGGATTTGGATCGCTGAGTTGTGGACTCAGCCCTATTCTTTGGACATGATATTCCTTTTGTGATTTTGTTGGGCAACGCCTGATGCGACCCTTTTTATATCCTTTTGGACCTGTATATAAGGATCTATTTTCATTTCAGCAGACTAGTTATGATCGTGCTTCATGTTTCAAGTAATTCCATGCTGCGTCTTTAAACCTGAATTAATCGCATATTAATGAAAACTGATTATAAGTGACCCCGGGAACTCGGGAGTCGAGCATATGCACGACCCCCGATTTTCAGGGTGTTACAATAAATGAAAATTAACTATTTATTTATACATCCACATCCAACTTCTAAAAAGAAAAATGGCCATGTTCATGTCAATGGACCGTGTGATTAATGCCGATTCAATTGCATATGGGCCAAAGGAATCTTGATCCTCTGTTTTCACAAGTAGCGATTTTTTATTTTATTTTTATGCATTATGATTCATCTACATCATCATTTGCTTTATTAACACTATTACATAAGATGCAGCTTGTGATAATGTGGCCCAATCATGTTGCAACAAGCCACAATCGAGACTTGGGCCAAATACATCACGTGAATTTGGCATCCGAGCTAGAGGTGGGAACGGGACAACCCGATGGGGCTAACTCGACTTGTCTGACTCGAGTCTGATCCGACTTGACCCAAACCGAATGGGTGAGTGAGTCTGAACCGAGCAAGCTTCACCCAATCCGAACTCAATCCGAGTCGAGTTACCTAGTAATTCAATTCGACTCGACCTGAAACTCGATCCGGTTAGACTCGACTCAATCCGAAACCTGACTCAACCCGATTCTCTAACCCTAGCCCGACTCGATCCCAACGTCTCTCTCTCCCTCCCTAATCATCCTCCTCTTCCAAGCCTGGCAACCACCCACCACCATCACCCTCCTCCTCCTCCTCCTCTCCCTCCCTCCCTCCTTCCCGCATCCTCCTCTTCCTCTTCTAAACCTGGCAACCACCCACCACCATCACCCTCCTCCTCCTCCTCCTCCTCTCTCTCCTCTCCACTCCCTCCTTCCCTCATCTCTTAATCCGACTCGGTGCTAACTTGGCCCGACTTGATACTTCTGACCAGATCAAACTCGGTACGGATCAGTCCAGGCCAGACCGAACTCGGATTGAGTCAGGCATGCTGGACTCGGTATCGAGTCAAATCGAGTTTGAATCAGGCCTATTTCAAAACCGGATCGAGTCGAGTCAGCCCTAACTCGGTCTGAATGGACTCGATGCCCAACTCTAATTCGAGCTGCTAAAGCCGTGGGGTCTACCTCAAAATTTATGAGCCGCAAAAATCATGCCTATCCACTCATCAGGGCCAAGTTACAGAGAATGGTAGAAAATAATCGACGGCAGATGGATGACTGACTTAATGTACACATGGCCCACCTGGTGAGTGTACTACCCAGCTCATGTTATACCCAAGGAATTTCTACGGATCCGATTTCATGTTAACCTGAGACCCAACTCCAAATCTTTGTAGGTTAACTTACAATGAGATGTGTGTGACCCGCATAATATTTTCATGGTATCCAATCCATACTATCATGTGTATCCCCTCATCTTCACTTTGGTGCCAGCTGTAAAATAGGCCGATTCACAACTCAAGTGGGCCACACTTAATCACTTTGGGGGATCTTTAACTTTGAAACATTCGATTTAGCTAAAGTAGACACTTTGAAATTAATTATTCATATTGGACATCATCCCAATCGTCCATTTTGCATGTCATTGGCCAGAAGAGGAGGCTGCTTTGATGGACGTGAATTTTCATGGCTGTGGACCATATAAAGTGCTGTGAACCCGATGGACGGTCTTAGAATGCTTCATGGTGAAAACTGGGGGCATTCGACTAATGGAACCTGTGCAAATGCAACATGATCAAAGTAACACGTACGTACAATATTCTATTGAATTGAACCGATCATCCATCTTGGTTTCAATTGTAAGTTTTCACTTTTAGAAGTTTGGTGGGCATTCAATGTTTTGTATTATTTTAATCGTTACTATTATAAACCATACTGACTTAACCTACAATAAGATGTGTGGCCCAACATCATATTTTTCATGACATCCGATCCATATGATATTTACTGGCAGATCCATAATACTTGGTGGATCCCTACCTTTGAAACATTGGACTTTAGCTGAAGTAGATTCTGTTGAATGGATTTTTCATACTGATTGCTCGACTTTCTTTTATTCTATATGATCATGATCGTCCATTTTGCATGTCATTGATAGGAAAGAGAAGGCTGCTTTGATGGTTGTGAATTTTTATAGAGGACTATATACGGTGCTGTGACCTTATGGACGGTCCAGATTGATAATTTTCGAATGTTGCATAGGGAAAAGGTCTGATTCTCCATGAAACACTGACAAGGTGCCCACTGAGACTAGTCTGAGCAAACCGGTGGCATTAATCTAACCGAGGCTGTGAAAATGCAACATGACGAAAGTAACGTATGAAAATCTAGTGGACCGATTATACATCTTAGTTTCAACCGTCCGTTTTCGGAAACGGATTAGCTACTCCCCCGACACCAGCCCCGTGGCTGGTGGTCGGTGCTCTGTGGGCCCCACCATGATGTATGTGTTTCATCCATTTCGTTCATCCATTTTTACAGATCATTTTAGGGCTTGATACCAAAAATGAGAGGGATATAAATCTCAGGTGGACCACACCACATGAAAACAATAGTGATTGGATATCAACCATTAAAATCCTCCTATGGCCCACTATACTGTTTATTTGACATCCAAGCTGTTGATTAGGTCATACAGGCCCAGATGAAAAGAAAAAACAAATATCAGCTTGATCCAAAACTTTTGCCCCAAAATGTTTTTAATGGTCGACCCTCATTTAACAATATTTCCTGTAATGTGGTCCACTTGAGATTTGGATATAAATCATTTTTGGACTTAAAATGTAAAATGGTCTGTAAAAACAGATGGATGGCATGGATGAAACACATACATTATGGTGGGGCCAACCTGGCACCGACCACCAGCCATTGGCAGGTGTCAGGGGGAGTAGCCAATCCGTTTCCCCGTTTTCAGGCTTTGGTGGGCCAACATGATCACACATCAGGTATAAACTCTCTTGACAAGCACATCGATGGTGGGCCTACCCGTGTAAACGCTTGAAGTTGATTTTTGAGTGCCATGTGAGTCACGAGATTCCATGTCTCGGATATCTTTGGAAAAAAGTAGCTTCGAATGCCTCTTCTATCACATCATATACGCATATTTCTCCGCTGGTGGGTCCCGTTACATTTTATCACTTTACTGGCGGCTCTTGAATGAGTGTACTATGATTTATTCATGATTGTCAGAATTGGGATATTTTGAGATTCAAATCTATCAATCTGAACCGTTCACTAGATCTGGAACATAGTTTTTAAGGTCTTGTGTTAAAATTGACACTCAGAAGATGGTCGAAGCATTCCATAAGTTTTTCTTCTCTTACAAAGTTGTTTGTTTTCTAAGCTGCGGATGGAATGGATGGATTGGATGATAAAAGGAGTGCTTTAAAATAATAAGCCATCCATCATGGTCTCTAACAAATGGATGGTTCAGATGGTTAGTTGGACTTATTTATGTGCAAACAATCTGAACCGTCAATTTTATAAGGTACTGATTGGATGCCTGGTTTTGTCTGATTTTTGCTTGGTAAGCCGTAGCATGCCTTTCAGAGCCAACCTTATTCTCTACATTTGCATCTTTCCTCTCCCCTTCTTTCCTTCTCTACATTTGCATCTCTCTCTCTATTCCATATCTTCAGAGTACTTCTCATTTCCTATTTCTAAACCTATTTGAACTCAAATTCCTCCCATTCTTCCCATCTAAATACCAAAACAAGGATATAGAAATCATGGCGGAAGTGGTCACCGCCGCAGTGATCTCCAGCGGAGTGGAGAAGTTGAACACCATACTCCAAGATGAGATGGCTTGGTTGATGATGGATGTCGCGAACGAGACCGAAAAGCTTTCCAGTACGTTCTCCTCGATCCGAGCTGTGATTGAAGATGTTGAAACTCGGCGAGTGGAGGACGAAGCTGTGAAGCAGTGGTTGCAGGATCTCAAAGACGTGGCCTACGATGTGGATGACATACTAGATGAACGGAGGACGGAAGCTCTCAAATTACAAGCAGCTGATGAAGATAGTGGGTACTGTTTCAGCAAGAAGAAGGTAAGAAGGTTCCTGTCGTCCGTTAACTGCTTCAAACATGTCGCGTTACGCCACAAAATTGGGAGTAGGATAAAGGAGGTGAGGGGTAGATTAGATGATATCGCCCGAGGGAGAAGCCAAATTATGGGTCTTAGAGTACTAGATAGTGGGGAGGGGGAGAGAGTGGAGAGTGAAGTGAGGTGGGGAGAGATCAGAGAGCGAGAGATAGGCTCCCGACTCGACCGACCGTTAGTTGTTGGTAGAGAAGATGACAAAAACGAAGTCCTAGACTTGTTGCTGAATGAAAGTAGTGGAGAGGTGAATGAGGTGCCCTTGGTCATTTCTATCGTTGGAATGGGGGGGTTGGGGAAGACCACCCTTGCTCAGCTAGCCTACAACGATGAGAAAATCAAGGGGCATTTTGAGATGAGAATGTGGGTACGTGTTTCTGAAGATTTCGATGTAAAACGAATTACGAAATCAATCATCCAATCTGCAACGGAGACTGGTTGCGAGTCATTTGACTTGGATCAGTTGCAAGATTGCCTCGGGAAGATGTTGCATGAAAAGAGGTTCCTGCTTGTGCTTGACGACGTTTGGAGTGAAGATCGCGAGAAATGGGACAAACTGAGACTTCCCTTCCAAAATGGTGCATTAGGGAGTCGAATTGTCATAACCACTCGTAGTGAAAATGTTGCGTCTGCGATGAGAAGTGCTCACATACACAAACTGGCAGTTTTATCCGATGATGATTGCTGGTTGTTGTTCAGTCATATAGCACTCGAGCATCGGAGTGCAGAAGAACGTTCAGAGCTGGAAGAGATTGGAAGGATAATTGTAAAGAAGTGCGGAGGGTTGCCTCTCGCAGCAAAGACAATAGGGAGTGTCTTGTGCTCGAGAAGGACAAGAAGTGAGTGGGAGCTCGTCTTGCAAGACGACATATGGAATTCACCTGATGCCTTACAAGGTTTACCGGCTTTGTTACTCAGCTACTATGACTTGCCTCCTGCTTTGAAGCAATGCTTCGCATATTTCTCCATCTTTCCGAAAGATTTGGAGATTGAGAAGGATACGATAGTCAAGTTATGGGTAGCGCAAGGTTTCATCCCCTCCGATACAGGTAGAGATGTGGAGGAAATTGGTGGGCTGTATATTGATGATCTACTAAGACGCTCATTGCTTCAGGATGTAGAACTCGATTATGACAATTACATATGCAAGTGCAAGATGCATGGTTTAGTTCATGATCTTGCGCAATCTGTTGCTAGAAGGCACTGTTCACTGGTGGGGATCAGAATGCAAACTTTCTTTTACCCAAGCTATAACCGCCATTCTTTTTTAATTGCCAGTGATGAAGCTGGTGAAGTAGATCCTATTTGGGCCACCTTGTATCAGGCCCGCAAGTTGCGGACGTTGCTACGAGACTCAAGAATCTCCAGGGTGCCACAAGATTTGTTTGATCATTTTCGATTCCTTAGGGCGTTGGACTTGAGCCGCACTGACATGAAGATATTGCCTCGAACAGTAGAAAAGTGGAAACATTTGAGATATGTTGATTTGTCTTACACAGACATAGAGGTGTTGCCAGATGGGTTGAGTAATTGCATCAATTTACAGACCTTGAGACTCAATTTTTGTCAAAGGCTAAGAAAACTGCCTAAATGGATTAGTACAATGATTAGCCTAAGACATCTAGAATTTCAAAGTCATGTAACAGTTGATAGTGCTCACCATATAAGTTACTTACCGCAGCGTATAACGACACTAACTGGCCTTCGGACATTAACAGATTTCATTGTGAGTGGTGGCGACAAAGGATATAAATGTGGAGACTTGAAACACTTCAAACATCTTGGAGGAAGACTTCAAATTATCGGCTTGGAAAATGTTAGCAGGGACGAAGCTAGGGAAGCAGAACTGGACAAGAAGCAGAACCTTCATACTCTATCCTTGCAGTACGACTACAGACATGGCGAACTGTTCCATGATGAGGTAAAGACGACAGAGGACGTGCTCGAAAGCCTCCAGCCCCACACAAACTTGAAAGTGCTTTACATATGGTGTTACCAAGGTTTCAAGCTTCCCAAGTGGACAGAGGATCCGGTCTTCTCCAATCTACTCAAGGTGGAACTCCAGCATTGTCGTAAGTGTAAACAACTGCCGAGTCTTGGTAAGCTACCATCCCTTAAATTCCTTAAAATTGTGGGAATGACAGAGGTGACAACGGTGGGTAGTGAGTTTGATAACAATGACGGAAGTGGTGGTGGTGTCTCATTCCCCAAGCTCCAGATCCTCATCTTCTCCAACATGCCAAATTGGGAGGCGTGGGAATTGAGCTGTGGAGATGGAGAGGTTATGCCATCATTACTGGAATTAGAAATAAATGACTGCGGAAAGCTGAAGGCATTGCCCTACAACCTTCCACCTCTCATTCGGAAGCTGACCTTAGACATAAGTAATGATGGGATGTCTTCGGGAGGGCCCTTTCCTTTACTCCACGAGCTTAAACATCTGGTGATTCGGAGGAGTCCTGATTTGACATCGCTCCCTTGTGGTTGGTTGGGGAAACTCAAATCCCTCCAAACACTGGAAATCCACAGGTGTCCAAGGTTGAGGTCTTTATCTCGACCAGAGGAGCTGCAGCACCTTACCATGCTTCAAGAATTGAAGATCTCATTTTGTCCACTCTTGGAAAAGCGCTGCCAAAACGGAGGAGAATATCACGACAAGATAGCCCGCGTCCGGAATCTCAGCATTGGTCATCCCTCGTATTCAGCACTTGGTTGATTTGAATGATCGACTCCAATATGAGGTGAAGAGGAAATCAGTGGCACTTTTTCGTTTGAGTTTGTTTCAATAAATCGTGTTGCTTCTGTGTGTAACTACTGTACTTTTTTTTTTTCCTTCTTTTAATTTAATTTAATTTATTTTGTTTGTACTGAGTGATGAATAAAATTTGAGTGTTTAAAAAAAAAAAAAAATATTTTAATAATTTGTACAACATTCTTGTTTGTATTATTCTATTTTGCTAAAATCAACAAAGTTATGGGTGGTGTGCTCCCACCTTTAGTAAACTTAAAAAAATAAAAAGAAAAAGAAGAAGAAGAAGAAGAAAGAGACTAGCTTGGCTGCAATTGTTTTACCAAATTAAAGTTCCCTAGTGATGTTGATTGTTTTTCATTACTTCTTGGAGTCTTTATTTATTGCTATGAGTTGTTGCTTTATATGAGGTATCTATGCCTCACAATGATGCGTGAGGGGTCATCATCTCACTAATCAAATGCATCCTTTTATGGTGAGACATAGCCTAAAAATCAAGCTAATCCATTACTTAGATGGGCCACACTACACTACAGACAATAGTTGAGAGTGGATGCCCACCTATTAAAACCTCACCAAGTGTATATAGGGCCGGTGAGATGTGGTTTAGACATTTAGTGCATCCATTGTGTGTCCCATTTTGATAAGGGGTTACACCAAATTTTAAACCATTTCAAAACTCAAAAGTGTTTTTAAATGTTTTAGGTATGATTTTTCATAGTTTTAGGTGCTATGGCCTACTGAGGTTCGAATACAATTAATTTTTGGTACATGCCACAACTTAGATGAAACTTACCAAATGCATGACGTGGATGTTCATCACACATCATGGTGTGAGAATAGCAAACCTCCAGCCTGGTTAGCCCAAAAATGCTTTGGGTCAGATTTTGACTGAGCCACGAAGACCAGGGGTTGAAACTAGCTAGAGTTTTAGACCCAGTGACTAATTGGGTTGGACCTAAAACCTAGTTGAGCTGGGCTTGTATCTTCCTAGCCCGGCAAGTGGTGTAACCCAACTAACTGGACGCTGATGAGCTGAGTATTTAATGATTAGGCCCCATCCAAATTCGTTATTAGATAGTGTGCTGGGATGGACCTGGACATGCACGTGTGTGGTCTATTTGCAACCCTACCTTGTGGTAGTCGTAATACAGGTGTTATAGAATGCGCCAATCGCTGCACGTTAGGATTTTTTATTTGTAAAAGTGGGACCGTAGTTTGATGATCTAAACTATTAGAGGAGATGGGGTGTATCCTCATGTTTCCGCAACTCCAATCACATCTTCAGTGATAAGTTGAATGTTACATTTTAATTATGCAAGTAGTGTAGAATAGTCACTAATTAATAGTCGCAAAAAGGCTTTTGCGATGAGTTTAGCATTGTTAGTGATGACTTTACTTGTTACAAAAAGTCTGAATTGTTGTAGTGTATCAATTAAGAGCAGGGTTGTCAATGGGACGGGTTAGAGTTGGTCCAAGCTTGGCCTCTAATTTTGAACTTAAGCCCAAATCCAGCCCGGGCCCATGACAGACTGAAATAGTACAGCCCAAGTCTAGCTCAAGACATTTACACAGCCTGAGCCATGAATATCTATGTGGATAAATGATATTTTTGTATACCTCATGTCTGGGGGAGAGGGAGAATAAAAGAAAAGGGAGAAAATTAGGTTTAGAAAAAGACCTATTGGGCTGCCCTGAGTTATGGGCTTTTGGGGTGCTGAGCCTGAGTCTGGCCCGATTTACAATTAGAATCCTGATTTAAGCCTGAGCCGGACTGTTGGGCCCGATGCACCACCCCAAATCCAGCCCAATACGGGCCAAGCCCGAAGGCCCGTTGAGACTACCCGGCCCATTGACAGCCCTAATTAAGAGTAGAGAGAATGAAACATAAATGAGTGTCTGATTGTCTGATCTTCCTTCAAACTCGACTGAGATTTTCATTTGACTCGGTCGAATCCGCATTAAAAAAAAAAAAAACTTGAACCAATGGGTGGTGAGTTATAGGGAAATCCATTCGGGAATTTATCAATCTCTAGCGGACCAGATTGAATTTGTCCAATGTTGAGTGGACCAAGCTGATATTTGTGTTTTTCCTTCCTCCTGGTGGTGGAAATCACTTTATGAACGGGTGGGATGACATATAAACATCTCGGTGAGACCCGGCGAGGTTTTGGTGTTTCCATCCCACATGTGGCCCCCTTGAGTGCTTGATCTGTCTTCTTTAAGCTAGCAATTTTCATCCTCACTATTTCCTGGGGAGTGGCCCACTTGAATCTTGTGTCTGCCTCATTTTGGGGCCATCATCCTAACAAGAGCTGGCGAAATGGACTAATGGAGTAGATTTCACACAGACGGTGAGGTGGGGCCCACAGAGAGTTGCTTTACAGGAACTCCCGTGACAGGTGTCACAGTAAACTCGCGTCCTACAGCATCCAACGCTCATATTCGGAAACGGATTGGCTACTCCCCCTGACACGGCCCCGGGGCTGGTAGTCGGTGCTCTGTGGGCCCCACCATGATGTATGTGTTTCATCCATTTTTAAAGATCATTTTAGGGCTTGAATCTCAGGTGGACCACACCGCATGAAAACAATAGTGATTGGATATCCACCATTAAAATCCTCCTAACGCCCACTGTACTGTTTATTTGACATCCAATCTGTTGATTAGGTCATACAGGCCCAGATAAAGGGAAGAAACAAAAATCAGCTTGATCCAAAACTTTTATGGCCCCCAAAATGTTTTTAATGGTCGACGCTTATTCAACACTCTTTCCTGTAACGTGATCCAATTGAGATTGGGATATATTTAATTTTTGGTCTTATACTGTAAAATGACCTGTAAAAATAGATGAACGGCATGGATAAAACACAT
This sequence comes from Magnolia sinica, assembly GCF_029962835.1. Classification (NCBI taxonomy): domain Eukaryota; kingdom Viridiplantae; phylum Streptophyta; class Magnoliopsida; order Magnoliales; family Magnoliaceae; genus Magnolia; species Magnolia sinica. The sequence goes on from NC_080579.1 coordinate 2,522,012, forward strand.
AAATCTTGGTAGCCCCCACAGAGTACCGACCACCAACCATTGGCTGATGTCTGGAGTAGCCAATCCGTTTCCCTCGTATTCCTCGTGCAAATTGCATTGCATGCGAACCGTAACGTAACGGACCGGGATTGCGTGGTGAACCCCATGCCATATAGTCATGCAGTGTAAGAATTCTGTGGGGCCCACTGTGATGTACGTGTTTTATCCATACTGTCCATCTATTTTTAGAGCTCATTTTAGGGTATGAGGCCAAAATTTAAATATATCCATAGCTTAAGAAGACCACACCAAAGGAAACAGTGGGAATAATGACATCCACCGTTGAAACCTTTTTAGGGCCACGGTGATATCGATTTGTCATCCAACTTGTTAATAAGGCCAAACAGACCTGGATGAATGGAAAACACAAAAATATAAGCTTGATCCAAAACTTCTGTGCCCCCTAGAAGTTTTCGACGGCAGATATTCAATCCCCACTATTTCTTAAATTGTGGTCCCCTTAATCTTTAGATATACTTAAAATTTGAGAAAATAACTTAAAATGATCTGTAAAAACGGATGGACGGCATGGATTAAATACATACATAATGGTGGGCCCCACAGAGTCCTTACACAACGTAGCTCGGTGGTGTTCATTTCACCACGCAATCCCCACCGTAACGTAACCTGTCACCCTGCATTCTTCAGAACAATGGGAGCCAATATCGAGGCGAAAGCACAACGTGGCAACTGGTGGGCCCCACATTCACCTCTATATAAATGGGCCCCACAGCCCACTTCATCCACACCATACAAAGAAGAGGAAGTAAAAAAAGAAAAGATGGCTGTTTCCAACATACGTTTCATCCTTCTGGCCATTGCTGTGGCCGGAATCTTACTTTCCGGCAGCAGGCGAACCTCGGCCGATGACTGCAACGGTGATATAAACGACTTGATCGCCCAATGCCTGAAATATGTTCAGAATCCCGGCCCGGAGGTCCCACCTTCTCAGGCATGCTGCGATGTCATCAAGCGTGTGAACATACCGTGCGTGTGCCAGCACGTGACCAAAGACATTGAGAAAGCAATTAGTATGGAGAAAGTCGTCTACGTCGCTAGCTATTGCCACCGTCCACTCGCCTCCGGTTCCAAATGTGGAAGTAAGGATGACCTTTAAATCTCACCGTCCATGCTGTCTATCAGGTGGGGTTCATGGCTGGCATGAAAAATCTAGCTGATCCATTCCTCAGGTGGTCCATACTATAGGAAACGAATGGACAGAAGAAAAGAAATGTCTTTCTGTCCATTTGTTGCATACAACATGGCCCACATGGTGACTGGACTGGCCTGATTTTTCTAAACTTACAATCTGGCCCAGTCTTGCCTGATTTTAGGCCCTACGATTAATTGGGTTGGGCATGAGTTTCTTTGTAGCCTGATAATTTGACGTTGAGTGGGTCACTGACACTTTCATGTCTATGATGGATCAGAGAAGGCTCAATCAGTAGAAGTGATCTGGACAATCAAAACCTTAAAACAAGCATATCTCGCAAATTGGAATAACTTATTTAACTTACTATATATGATTTTAGAGTAGGAGAATGTATTTAGCCACCCAACCCTAATACGGGTTACCCATGTCAAATTTATGGAAAATTTATTTTCTTTTTATTTTTAAAAAATTATTATTTATAATAAGTTTTAGTTTGATTATAATTCTTCATCTTTTGAGCTTTAGAAGTTGTGTCTAACATAAAATGCTCTTAAAAAAATTAGGAGAATAATATGGTTAAACTAAATACGACCTTACTATTTTTTTTTTTTTACAGAAAACTATAAAGTCTAATAGGAATCATGATCGTTTATAAATAATAATTTTACTATTTATAGTGAGTCACAAATTTTAGCAAGTTTGAGCTGAAGTTTGATTCTGAAATTTATTCTAAGGTTTGATACTACTTAAACGGTTTTAAATTCGTTTTCTTTTTTTCTTTAGTGAATTGGATGACTCTCCATAGTTTCTCCATAGTTTCGGAATAATTATCCCCTATATTTAGAATAATTATCCCCTTGAGGAAGACAGTGACCGACCTCATCATGTCCATGTCCTTTCCTGCATCATAAGTGACCCAACCTGGCCCAGACCGACTTTGACCCTGATGAGCTAAAATATGAGGAAAGGTCCAATCAAGGAATAGGCCCGATTACATGATAGGTTGGGATCACGTGGTAAAATACATTCATGCGTGGCCCACCCAATGAATGGATCTCATGCTCACACAATGTATGTTGTCCTCTGTGGAAAAAAAAAAAAAACTGGGTTCGGATCAGACCATTTATCTATTGGGCCCTAAATTCAGGCCCACCCAGTCTAAGACATTCCTTGTAACAACCAATGGGTGCGCACTGACTCTCGATGCGCACCATGCGCACACAAACTTCTTCCCATGTGTTCTAACAATTTATTCTTTTTTTGGTTTGTTTTTCTCATCTCAGGTTACACAGTTCCATAGGAATGAAGTTGGGAAAATGGGACAGTGAAGCTGCAATTTACTTATTGAATAAACATGGACGGTTCTGATGACGTTTGGTGTCATATGGGAATGTATCTGTCGTTTTTAAATGGTGTTTAACAGCAATATAGATTTGATCATCATGGTTGTGGAGTAGACACTTTCATGATGAAAATTTCAATGGTGCCAAATGAATTTTACTTTTAAGGCCCACCTTTCAGTTTATCCAAGTCATTCGTTAAATGGTTCCTATGCTTGATGGAAGATACTCGGGACCCCTCATTCAATGGTTGTGATCATCAAATTTAAATATATGGATAAAAGCATTTGCAAATGACATAAATCAAACGAATTAAAATAGGACCATCACACCTAGATCCATAGCTCAAGTAGTAGACTGAGTGAAAGATACCACTGAGGTCTTGGTATCGACTCCATAGAGGGGGTGGCTAACAGTGAAGTGTGAACTAATGGTGTACTAACAAGCTAACCAAAAAAAAATTTAAATTAAATTAAATTAAATAGGAACATCTAGCATGCAAGAAAAAAAGAAAAAAGAAATTAAAATTAACTGTAAATGATCATGCAGTTACTCCTTTTCTTGTCTTTTCTTCTTCTCTTGAATTGGCCATCTTGACATAATTACCCTATATTTAAAAAAAGCTTTTTTGGGTGTAGAATTCTATAAAAATTTCTAAATTGCTTTCTTATATTCATAGATTTATAAACCTTTTTCACCTAGCTTTTCTAGTCATAAAAGAATTTCTCTAGAAAAATCTTAACTAATTAGTTAAATTACAATAATCATAGCAAATATTACAATTTTTTATATTAAAGGCCATTAATCAAATGGTTAAAATTTGTTCGATCCGTGTAATGCTTACATGGTAGGCCAAAAAATGATCCTTCGGACCTAATGAATAGCCTAACTGAATAAAGTGTCCTGATGCAGCTAAGAGCACCATTATTTATAATACTCCAAGAGCGTTTATGCATTTCCCAAAACTTCGAAATCATTTGTCTTTCTGTGAGAGGTTTAGGTTTTAGGGTTTAGAGCCTCATTAATGGACCAAAGTCCTCTATAACACCATTAAGTAGAGTGTAAAACGCAGGAGGTTTCTGGGCCGTTCTTTAGAAGACATCATATTCTATGAGTAAAATTCACTTTGTTCGTTGGAGTTTTGGAAACAAGGACAGGTTATACAGGAAGTAACACTGACAATGTGATGCCAACCATACGTTTGTGCGTGGGGCCACCATGGTGTATGTCTTTTTCAAACTCATTAACATGAAGTGAGAGTCTCACCCAAATCTCGGGCAATGACGGGCATGAACTTCATTGGCTTAGGAACAATTCTACATTGTTCCCGTATGTGTGACAAGCGAGAGTCCTATGTTGGGCTCATGGTTTGTATGTATGATTTAAATAACAATTTTCACATGATGGATGGAGTGGATTTATATATTAATTACATGATTGCCTTAACGGAATCTGAATCTCTGGCTATTTTTCATCTCAGCTATCCATTTGTCCATCAACAGTTATACTTATGATAGTCCATCGGTCGGAGAAGCCCTTAGCCGGAAGTAGAGTTGTACATGAGTTGAGCTTGGTACAACTCAGCTCAGCCAATGGCTAACCTTAACTTGAACTTAACTTGGCTTGGTTTGGTCAGCAGCTCGGGCTAATTCGGGGCTGAGTTTGAGCTTCCGTGACATTTTCTCAAATACATAGAATGCATCTTCAATTTCTCACGAGATTGCAAAACAATAACAACAGTTTACGGGTTTTTCATTGAACATTTGATGATCAATATCGAAATCAAGATATGAGGAGAATGTATGCATCGGAAACATAATAATTTGTTTCATATCCATTCGTTTCTTGCCACTAGCCGATCCCGCGGATAATGTATGCACCCAAAACAACACTTTGTTGAGTCATTTCATTAAACACTTGGCAAACAACATTAATATCAAAATAACTGAGTCAGCAAGTCGATTCAAGTTGAGGTTCAATCCAAGTCAAGTTGAGTTTGGACAAGTTTGACTTGAGCTTGAAATTTTGTTGAGTTCCACATGGAGAGTGTACGCACCCAAAACAACACTTCGTTGAGTCATTGATGTAGAGTGGGTCGCAGACAGTTTCATGGCCAAGATGGATCAGAAAAGGCCCGGTCGACAACAGAAGTGATCCGGACCATCGGACCTTAGATCGGGCGTATCTCGCAATCCGGAATGAGTTATCTGACGTAAAATATATGATTTTGGGGTAGAACGAGCTACTTTAGCCAACCAACCCCGCTACGTCGGGTTACGCAGCCCGGAATTGCGAAAAACCCCTTGATCGATGGTCGTTTCCCTATTTTAATTTCGTTTTTACTATAAATAGTAAGTTTTAGTTTGGTTATAACTCTTCATCCGTCGGGCTTTAGGAGTTGCGCCCAACGTGAAAAGAGCTTAGAATAATTAGGGGAACGGTTTGGTGAAGCCAAATAGGACACTTACTATTTTTGGCCGACAACCTTGCGCACTAGTAGACATCACGACCGTCTATAAATAGTAAGTTTACTATTTATAGTAAGTCGCGGATTCTAGGAGTTTGAGTTGTAGTTTGATTATGATTTCTTTTCCATTGCTTGATACCCTTATTTAAAGGGTTGTGAATTCGTTTTTAATTATTCATTAATCAATTTCGAATTTATTAGAATTTATTTCTATTTTCTGCTTTCTTTCCTCGTGGATTCGAGAAGTATCTGTGATGAGTCCAGAGAAGTTCCGTGGATTCGGAATAGTTATCCTCTTGAGGAAGACGGTGCTCGACCTCACATCCTCCCCTGCGTCAGTCATTTTATCAAGCACTTGACAAGCAACATCAATATCAAAATAACCGAGTCACCAAGTTGATTCGAGTTGAGGTTCGATCCAAGTCAAGCTTGACCTGAGCTCGAAATTTTTTCAAGTTCCAAAAACTAACTTGACTTGGTCCAAATCCAATTTTAAGCCAATATGAGCTTAGCTTTTCTGAGTCAAGTTAAGTGAGCTGACTGAACTAACTCAACTCACATACAACTCCAGCCGGAAGCCCAGTAGGATCCAACATCAGTGACAAATCCACTTCATCCATCAGTTTCTCCGGATCATGTGGGCCAAAGAGTGGGGATGGAAACGCCCATGGTCCAAACCTTCTTGGAGCTTGCTGTGATGTTTGTACCCAACGGTTCATAAGTTCATTTCCACCCGAATTAAACTAAAAAGATAAATATTAGTGTGATCTATAACTTCTGCAACCGTATGGGAGTTCAATCATGGGTATTTTCACCTCTTACTTTTTTTCTACTTCTTCTGTGCTGTGGCTTACTAGAATTAGATCTTTCTCATTTTAAAAATCTGTCTTGCTATAAATACAAATGAACAAAGTATATGTCACGGGAGATATTACGGTGGCCCCCCTTGGGTCCAAGATCAATCCATCCATCAGAACGGGCACCACTATTGGTGCCCTAGCGCAACAATAGGACAATCTACTGGTCAAGTTGGCCCAGTTAGCAAAAAATGTATGGCTCTGAATAGAAGTTTTGGGTGCGGCTCCAGTGGGCACCCGCATCCACTGAGGTGGGTGAGACCCCTGACTGTGGGCCAACCGTGATGTATGTGACTACATAATCTATTCATATTGAAAGCTCATTTCAAGTAGTGATTTAAAAATATATATATATATATATCCAAATATCAGGTCCTTCGATATTGAAAACTCATTATTGGTGTTGGAAGCTCATTTGACTACATAATCCATTCATATTGAAAGCTCATTTCAAGGAGTGATTAAAAAAATGAAACTAGTGATCCAAATATCAGGTCCTTCGATATTGAAAACTCATTATTGATGTTGGAAGCTCATTTTAGGATATTCTATAAAATATGAAGTAGATCCGTGTCTCAGATATAAGCCATGATATAGGAAGAAGTGGTAACTGGCCACTAAAATTTTACCATGGGCTACAAAAACTTTGGATTAAGATGATATTTATGTGGTATCTTCAACTAAGTAATTTTTTTATTATCTTATCAACAGGATGGATGGAAAATAAACATTCTCATGGAATTGTGGGATTCAATCAGGACTGTTTTCTGTGGTGTGGTCCACCTAAGACTTGGGCCTACTTCTTTTTTATTGGATCATCCTCTAAAATGAGTTGTCAAAATGGGTAGACGGTGTGGATTTAAGTTACCTACGTCACTGTGAGCTACAAGTCAGGGGTCCCACCCAACTCGGTGGCGCCGCGCCCTGAAGTTTTCTACCCCATCATATTCCCCTCCCGAGGACTGTCACCGTAAATGCCACCTTTTATCCAGCGTCTTTTATAAACAGTGCAAAACTTACCTTTCCAACTTATACCTTGTATGTACGGACATATCATTTGAGGACGAAAATACCACTGTCCTTGCGTGCAATGCCACGTGAAAAGCAGGGTATTTTCACCCTCTGAAATGCTTTATCCGTACGTGCAAGGTCTGAGTTGGGAAGGTAAGTTTTCGACTTTCATAAAAGACGCTGGATAAAACGTAGCATTAACAGTGGTAATTTTCTCATTCCTCCTGCTAGCAATGCTACGCCCACGTGTTGAGCGGATCAAATGTATTTTTGAGAAAGGCATGTATAAGGTAGGGCCAACCTGATGGATGGATTGCATCTCGCACTTATGTGCTATAACCCATTTACAATTTATGTGCTATACGATTTGGATACGGTCACACGCGAGCCACGTGTTCATATGCTTGAGCAGGAGTATGGATTTCCACATTCCCCAAGAGCATGAAATCTTTCTATCCATGACGCGGATTGCGTCCTAACCCCGCCCGGACTGTAATCCGCCCGGGCAGGGCTCTGTGGAGCCTTAAAGTGATGTAATTATTTTATCCTCGATGTTAATCGCTTTTATTAGACCATTTTAAGTTATGATTCAGAGAACAAGGCAGGACCACACCAAAGGAAGCTGCAGCGATAATGACACCCACCGTTGAGACATTTATGAGGGCCACTGTGATGTTTTTTTATCATCCAACCTATTAATATGGTCATGTAAACGTGGATGAAGTGAAAACACAAATATAATCTTGATCAGAAACTTCTCCAGCTCCCAAGAACTTTTTAATGGTGGGCGTTCAATCCCCACTTTGTGGTCCATTTAAGATATGTACCAGCCTAATATTTTTTTTCATAATTTAGAATGATATGAGAAAAACGATTAACGGCGTGGATAAAACACTTACATCAGTGTGGGCCCCACAGATCCCTGCCCGCCCGGACGACGCAATCCGCGTCCATAATGTATATAAGAGGACAGTGATAACAGGATAAGGGATTTGCCACTCAAAATCCTCTCTCTGGAAATGGCTACCGCTTCAGCTACAGCTCCCTTCTGTAGCTCTCTCACTCAATCCTCGATCTTTCCTTCTTTCAGATTACACCAATTTCCCTATTCGATCCCCAGATGCCGGTCCCACAATCACCTCAGGATTCAATTGCTTCGGCCGCGGGCAGCTGCTGCAGCGCCGACCATCGAATCCACGAATGGCGCTGTTGTCGTTGCCGATCCCAAGAAGACGGACAGTGATTCATATGGCCGGCAGTACTTCCCATTGGCTGCTGTTGTCGGACAGGTTGAGAATTTTAGCATTTTCCATGATTCTTTGTTAAAGATGCTTCGTGATGGGTTTTGGTGGTTTTGTTTACTGTATTTGGATTGGTTTTCTGAAGTTTCAGTCTTCTAGAGTCTTTTTCCTGGTCTTGATTAGGAATGTGTTTTCTTTTTAATGAATTGTTTGTTTCTTTTTAAATTTTTAGTGTTGGGTGAGTTTGGATTTGCAGTTTTTAAAGCCGCTATTTTTATGGTTTTTTATGTGTGTATGTGTGTGTCTATATATATATATATATATATATATATATATATATATATATATATATATAGACACACACTTTTTTCTTTCTTTCTTTTTTTTTTTTTTTTTTTTTTTTTTGGTATTTGTGTTTTTTCTCCTCATGTCGGTAAGTTTGCGTTTGGAGTTTTTAACGCCAGAAATTTGATGGGTTTTAGTGGTTTTGATTTTTAGTGTTAGAATTTTGATGGTTTTGGCAGGCTTTTTATTTATTTATTTAGGAAATGAGGATTTCTCTTAATGAATTACTTTTTTGATGGTGTTGGAAAGTTGGATATTTTATGGATTTTCAAAATGCCACACAGGTATTATCGTAAGCTCTAACATAAGAAAATGTTTCCATTACCAATTAAGCATCATGCTTGTTGGCTAACCGATACAAGCCGCGATTATATTTGTGTTATCAGTTTATTCTAATTTTATTGAGGTCGTCAGTTAACATGTTATAGATGCTGATTTATTACAGGATGCAATCAAAACAGCTTTATTACTCGGGGCCATTGATCGTGAAGTTGGGGGGATTGCCATCTCTGGTAAGCGGGGAACAGCCAAGACTGTGATGGCACGTGGTTTACATGCTATACTCCCTCCAATTGAAGTAGTTCCAGGTTCAATGGCAAATGCTGATCCAATGTGCCCTGAAGAGTAAGGTCACCAAATGCTTTCTAGTACCTTTCAAATATAAATGTGTAATTTTTTTGTGTCTAGTTTTAAAATTGCCAGAAATTTGTGATATTGGTATTATTGTGTCTTGATTCATGAAGCCATGAATATCATTCTTATGCATCCAAGCCATGCAAGTGGACCCAATGGGAATCCAAACCACTGATATGATGGTCCCACTGTGGATGGGATGCTCCAAAACTCTCCAACGATGGAAGGTCATAGTCTTACCTTATAGGATGATTGGAAGCTTTTGCCTGCTCAATGAAATTTATTTGTCACCAATAAAAAATATCTTGGTCCTATGTAGCACTTTCAGTGCATATTTTATGCTTCACCTTTAAAGATGTATTGTGATTTATACGTAACCCTTGTAGTGCATTTCTTATTGCAGATCTTTTGGTGGTTTATTTCAGTCTGAATCAAGTTCATAGGGATATCTTTCTTTCTTTCTTTCTTCTTTTATTATTATTATTATTATTATTTATTTATTTAATTATTTAATTATCTTTTAGTATACTGTATCTGTAAGAAACTTGCTAACATATGATCTGAAAACAATTGTTCAGCATGTAGGCTCTTATTTTTTCTTTTTGTGTATGCCAAATTTCTTTGATGGATAAACAAACTTTTCTTTTCAACAGACCTCAAAGAAAAAAATAAAAATAAAAAAAGAAAAGAAAAGAAAAGAAAGAAGAAGATGAAGAAGAACAAAAGAAAAGAAAAGAAAAGACAAAAAAAGTGGACACATTAACAAATCTGTTCTTCAATTGTTGATTTGTTACTCTTAGGGCCTATTGGATGGGTGGTGAATACCAACTTCTTTTGGATCCTTTATTCAAAAGGTTTTAAACCTGAAAAAAGTTTGCTATTTGGTTTCTCCAAAACATCAAGGCTGGGAGCGGAGATGACATCAGAAGATTTCCCTTTAAAATTCATCTGTATTCGTCTTCCATCCAAAACAAAATGGATACAGCTAGCCAATTCAATTGGAGGTACCCCACATCCAGAGTCCAAACAGGCCCTTAGCTTTTTAGAACAAGGGGGATTTTAATTATTGAGACAAAATAGTTGGTCTGAACTACTATTGTCATCGACTAATGTAACAACTGCAGAAGCTTTATTGCCTTACATGTTTTAAGTTTTCATTTCCAATTCTTAAAGGTGGGAAGATGGCCTAGCTGATCAAGTGCAGTATGATGCTGCTGGTAACCTCAAGACTGAGATTGTCAGATCTCCTTTTGTTCAGGTAATGATCAATAAGGTGACCATCATTGAGAAGATAGCTTACAAGTCACAATTTCTATTGTTTTATTTATAAGTAAAGATACATATTTGACTGTGCAAGTTTCACAGTCCAACAACTGTTTGGCCTATTGGGGATCCAGAGTGTTCATATGGCGGGTGCTATCGTGTATAGGTGATGCCACAAAATTGCCGCCATCAGATTCCTGACTGTGTAGGTGCATCTTTTACCTGATGTTTGGTGGCTATTGTCCATTTGCAACCTACAAATAGATGGTTAGGATCACCCGATGGGGAAGTTATTGAGGCATGGTCCAACCCACGATGGATGGTGGATGCCTGACGAACAATTCAATTCACCTGTAAAGTTGCTGGAAGGAACAAAGAATGCAAAATTTTCTTTTTTCAGTCAAGCCCCACTTGGTACCTCTGTCTTTAATGTTGTAATTACAAAAAATCTGCAGATTCCACTTGGTGTGACAGAAGATAGGCTCATAGGATCTGTTGATGTTGAGGAATCTGTGAAGACAGGAACAACTGTATTCCAACCCGGACTTCTTGCAGAAGCTCATAGAGGTGTCCTATATGTTGATGAGATAAACCTCTTAGATGAGAGTATTAGCAATTTGCTATTGAATGTCCTGACAGATGGAGTTAATATTGTTGAAAGAGAGGGGATCAGCTTCCGTCATCCATGCAAGCCACTTCTCATTGCTACTTACAACCCAGAGGAAGGTTCCGTTCGCGAACATTTATTGGATCGTATTGCGATCAATTTAAGGTAGTTAAAACCTCCACACATCTTTTATGGTGCTTTCTGAGTTTTTCAACACAAGCTTATGGCCTTCGTTGCTTTCCCTTCTGTGAAAGTGTAGTCAAATAGGAATACATAGGGAATTGTGCACATGAGATGCAGGGATTCCACAAAGCATGCTTGGCAATTGCAATATCCAGGGACCAATTTCCCTGACATGTAGTTCATTTTCTCTTTAACAAAAATTTCATTAGCTTGCACAAAAGTAAAACTGTACAAGATCCTCTTCATCAGGCGGGACCACTGTAAATATTCCCTGACCCAAATATCTTGCTGGTCCACCAAACATGTATGTTGAAAATAGACAATTTCTTTCCTTTTACCACCCACTTTTCTCATTTGTGTGCGAGTGCCTGATGAGTGACAAGCCTAACTCTGTCCAGGGCATGGTCAGTGTACCCACCTGAAGAGTGGCCTGGATCTTGCATGTGCATTCCATGTTGACAGGTTTGGCATGAAGAACCCTTCCATCTCTCATGCAAGTCTTGTTAGTGGGCTCATATTCAGATGTCATCTCTCAATACCATTATTCCCATTGCTGAATACAACTGTGAAGATTCAAAAAAGAGGTTTCAATTGTAGATACAGAAATTTGTCATGGATACTTGTCTTGTCTTACTCTTACAGCTAAGGAAACTATCTCTGCAGTGCAGATCTTCCAATGAGTTTTGATGACCGTGTTGCAGCAGTTGGCATTGCAACACAGTTTCAGGAATGTAGCAAGGAAGTTTTTAAAATGGTCGAGGAAGATACAGAATTCGCAAAGACTCAGGTATTTCTCTTGAGCTATATTTATAGTGAAATGATATGAATTCTCAGGATGTTCATTCTATCCTCAGGTTTTCAGTTTGTACAAGATGAGCCCATGTTTCTGTGATCCAAATTGTTGATCTGATAGTAAACTCTGGAGTGACCATGTGCAAAATGTTCCTCAATTGAAAGATGAAGATCCTAGTGGTCCAATCTTTGGCCTTGTTTTCAGTTGAATGTGGATCATTTCTGTATTTCTTTTCTTAACTATCATTCGCATGCTTCCAATGGAAGGATTTGTCTCCCATCAAGGAGATGCTTGGACTAGGTCTAGCCAAATGAGGCCAAAAAACATGAAACTAAGGATCCGAGGATTCTATGCATGTCCTTGGGCCAATAATCATACATTTCCTCATGTTTGGTATGTTTGCAACCTCTATTAGATGTAGGATCAGAATTACTCTGTTTTACTGAAAAAATAAACATTCCTCCATGTTGGATTTACATATTACCTTGAAACATTTTTTAGATCATATCGGGCCCGGACTGCAATGTTGCAACCATACAAAGCTTAAAACCATTCTCAGTAATATCCTTTAAATCATATGCAGCTATTGAATATACACTGTTCTGATGAAGCTATCACCAAATTTAAAAAGCAATTTTTATTTTTTATTATTATTTTTTTTCTGCCAGAATCTTAAGTTCTTTTTGGATGTACCCAAATGAATGGGGGTGGCAATGTGTACGGTTCTAATCAGGTTGGGGTCAGCCTGAACCCAACCCATTTGCTAATGGATGAAGAACATTACCTTGTGGCCCAACCCACTAAAAATTCATCAAGCCATAGCCTGACCTGATCCAACCGATTTACTTGCAATCATGTTGGGCTCAACTGAACTGACCAGCCCCCTGGTATCCAACTCAGTTTTGCGAATAGAATATAGGGCTAAATGCATTCCTACCCTGGGATCCAACTCAGTTTTGCGAATGGTATATAGGGCTAAATGTATTCCCACCCTGGCCCAATTGGTGGTTATCTATGTTGATACATACATCATATGTATGCATCGATACTTTTCTTCTATTATTCTGTTTTGGGTTTTGGGTCGTGTCAGTTCAAATCATATGGCACAGCCAATTTATACATCATATGTGTGCATATATGTTATCTTCTATTATTTTGTTTTGTGTTGTGTCTGGTCAAATCATCTAGCACAGCCTTTGTTAACCTACATGGGCAGGTCTGGTTGGGGATTCCACCCAAGCCCGAACCGTTTACTTGAATGAGCTGCCACTTTTCTACTGTGGCCCTGACCCACTAGTCCACTGCACATTTAGCTTGGCCCGAACTCATCTCAGAAGTGGGGCAGACCAGTTGACCCACAGGCCAACCCAACCCATTGCCGCCGCTAAGAATGAGCATTGGCCCATGTGCATTATGTGGGAGAAGACTCACTTCAAGCATCTTGGAAATGCAAACAGGAGGTTGTGCCAAAGTCTCCTATCTACATTTGACTGACATTTCAAGCAGGCCCTTAAATTGGATTTTTTTTTTTTTTGGTGCACCTGGAACTTGAAATTTGTTTCTCATCATATGCAGAATATTTTCATATAGTCATCTCTCTTTTAAGTGTTCTCCTATTCATGATAAGGATAAGCTTCACATTCTTCTATGCATTATATTAATACGTATACATTATGTATATCACTATATTGTATATGGCATCTTTGTGTAACCATTGATGTACGTTGTATGATGTGGACCTTAGGTTGGTATGTCTGGCCTTGGTTCTCTCAAGACTTGAAAAGTTGAGGCGTGACTTCTTGTGGAAAGGTGTGGAAGAGAAAAATAAGATTCATTTTAAAAAAAACAGAGAGAGAAGATTCACCTAGTGAATTGGAATGAAGTTTGCAAAACATACGAGGAGGGTGGTGTAGGGATTAAAGATCTCAAGGCCATGAACATAGCATTGCTTGGCAAGTGGCTTTGGAGGTTTGAGGATGAAGAGGGGGCTCTTCGGAGGAGGGTGGGGATTGGTGGACTAGAGAGCCATCTTTATATAGGACCTCGGCTCTTTGGAAAGGGGTTCAATCTGTTAAGTCGGCTTTCTTGGACTGGAGGGTGTGGGCTTCTCGGTTGGTAATGGTGAAACAATTACATTTTGGGATGATATTTGGGCAGATTCTTCCTACCTGAAAGACAATTTTCCTGTTATCTATCGATTGGCCCCGGATCGTGATGTCAAGGTAGCGGACTGCTTCTCTACAATAGGGGGAGCGGTTGTTTGTGAATCTCCTTGTAAACGCTTATTGCGAGATGATGAAGTGAGCGAGTTTGCAACCCTTCTTGAGCGCATTCATTTCTATGCCTCGATTTCTTCCAAATCGGATTAGATGGTGTGGGTGGCCAATAAATCGGGCGTCTTCTCAAATAAATCTTTTTATGCCCTCGCCAAAGGAGCAAGGCATCACAACGAGGCAGAGAGCATGAGGCTTGTTTGGTTCTTTAATGTTTCTCCAAAAATAGTGGCTTTTGGGTGGTTGGTAGGGAGAAAGAAAGTTCTAACTATTGACAACCTTCCGAAGAGAGCTATGATGATCCCAAATATTGGCATTATCTGCGTGAGGGATGAGGAAATTGTGGACCATCTTTTTGTGCATTGTCCTTTCTTAAGGGTGATTTTGGCTGATATGCTGAGTCGCTTCCAGGTGATGAGGGTTGCCCCTGATTTGGTAGGCTGTCTTTTAGCCTCTTGGATTGGGGTAGGCGTAGGGAAAGTTAGGTCTGGGCTTTGGAGAATGGCAATCCTCACTATGTGGTGGGCAATTTGAGAAGAAAGGAACGCTAGGTGTTTCAACAGTTTAGCAAGCCGGTAGAAAGCATTTCCTTGAGGGCTAGGAAGATGGTTATTGAATGAGCTTCTTGTGTTCCTCATTTGAAGGATTGTAATATGGCTTTCCTTGGGTAGTTTTGGGCCGCCTTCTCGGCGACGTCCTTTGTATTTGTATCTTTTCCCCTCATTTATTTAATAAAATTTCGTCATCTTTCAAAAAAAATGATGTGGACCTTAGGTGTACCATATGAAGAGCCTCCATAAAAGGAGAAGATTATCTTCAACTATGCAAAAAAAAAGAAGTAAATGATGTCAAATGTTCTTCAAGTTAGTAAATTAAAATAGAATTTAATAACTCTAGAACCGAAAGGCATCAATGTCCAACTAACATGCAACATGATGGCGTTGTTAAATGTGATTTGTTCATGCGGCTGAGAACAAACGATTCTGTTTCCTATATTTCCTGTCCAAAAATAGAAAGAGGACAATAAAGATTTGATGTGAGAATGCCCTTCTTCAAGATTTGGCTTGGGTAGCACAACTTTCTTGGGGATGCAGTCTGTTGTATGCTTTGGTGTCCACTGAGCCTTGAAAAAAAAAACAATTTTTTTTTTCTTTCTACACCTTCACATGGTGAATTTTAGTACATATTAACATTGAAATCAGTCCATTTTTCAAAAAAAAAAAAAAAAACCATGGAAATCAGTCCCTATGGGCAGTGATGCTGTTTTCTCCTTCAACAGGGTGTTGAAACTGCCATTGGGATTCTATGAAGTACATATTCACATTGACGTCTCTCTGTTCATAATCCTTCATGAATGTTTTTGAGCATTCATTAAGATGAAGAACATCCTTTAGCTTGGATAATGGCCGCATATACATAATCCCAAAGACAGACTGCAACTAAACCTCTTAGATGCAATATATTTGGAATTTTAGAAGGGCCCAACTTCAGTATGCATAGTGAAAACTGGGAAGCCGTGTCCATCTATCTGCTACCATTTAAAGCTGTAGGCAAGAAGCTAGCAAGTTTTCAGGATATGAAATTTCAAAAGCCTGTTTGAAATGCATGTTAAGATTGGTGTCTTCCTGTTACGATGGTGCTTAGTTGCACAACTCAGGTGTTGTTCCCACTTTTAATCACGCCTTGTGCCCCCTCTTGCTCCCACTTTCAAGATGTTTACTTGCTAACATTTAAAAAACTGAAGCTTTTCTACTTCTATTCCTAAATTGTTTTCCACTTCGCTTCATGCTTTATGCTTCATCCTCCGCACCTTGTGCCCTAGGTCCGTGCTGGCACACTTAGAAGAAACTTTTTATGGCAAGGAGGCAAGGCCACTAGGAACTGTTGAATTGGGATGAAGTTTGCAAGCCCTATGAGGAAGGGGGGGATGGGAATCATGCGCCTGGACGTGGTCAATCAGGGCTTGTTGGGGAAATGGGTGTGGAGGGTTATCGCAGACAAATATGGTACTTCTCTCTTGGGCTAGTGGGTGGAGTCCTTATATACATCTTTCCTTTGGAAATCTGTGGCTGAGATTGCTCTGCTTATGGCTAGGGGTTTCAGTTTTGTCCTTGGGGAAGGCACCGGGGTAAGATTTTGGCTGGGATTGCTCTGCTTATGGCAAGGGGTTTCAGTTTTGTCCTTGGGGAAGGCACCGGGGTAAGATTTTGGCTGGGATTGCTCTCTTCGGGAGTCTCTCCGTTCCATTGCTTCCCTTTGTCCGATGGAAAATATTTTTGTTGCCAGTTACTGCTACTTCTAGGGTTCTGGGTGAGTGTGGTTGCCTCCCTGCCATAGGGAGCTTGGTGATTCGAAATGCAAAGACTTAGTGGCCCTTCTTTCTCGTTTGCAGGATATTTCACTGAGTCCGGGGGAGAAGGATTCGTTGGTTTGGCATCAATGTCATAGAAAGTTGGGGACTTTCTCAATCACGTTGTTGTATTTGGAGCTGTCTCGTCTTGATCTTAGTTGCTCTGTTGGCCACATTGCTTTTCTGTGGTCTTATGGAGCTCCTTCAAAAGTCTCCGCCTTTGCTTGGCTGGCCGGGAGGAATAGGATCCTTACTATCAATAACCAGTGCAAGAGATCTCTCATTCTACCCAATCCTTGCCTTTTGTGCTTAAATGCAGAAGAGTTGGTCAATCACCTGTTTATTCATTGCTCCTTCTCCCGCATAGTTTGGTCCAGCATTTTCAGAATCGCAAAGATTAGCTGGGTGATGCTGTGCTGTATTGAAGTTCTTTTCCATTGTTGGCATCTCAAAGAGAGGGGAGCCCCTGGCTTGAACAGAATGAGGATAGCTTTGTTAGCCCTTCTTTGGTGCATCTAGCTGGAAAGAAATGGGCTCTGCTACTGGAATAGTAATAGCTGTCTCTGGGGTGTTTAGTCAGGTCAGTTTGTGTATAAGGGACCGGGGGTCCTTGAGGGTGTTTTCGCCTATCTTTTAGGTTGTGCAGGGTATAGTTTTTTTTAAGGTTTCTTTGGTGTTTTTTTCTTTGTTCTTTTCTGTTCTTTTTCTCTTTTGTTGCTTTTGCCCTTTGTCCTTAATAAAATTCATCATCTTTCTAAAAAAAAAAAAAAAAACTATAGGATGGTGGGAGATACATGCGTTCTGACTCTCAGTTCAACCTGTGAGAACACAAGCTTTTCCCCTTTCAAAATGGGTGCTGAACCCATGCAACATTTTTCACGCTTTATGGGATTACTCATGTTGTACACTTTCACACCCATGCTAAGATTGCATGATTATTGAAAGAAATCGTATCTGTATATAACTGTATTGGAAATAGCACAAGAACTTGTGCATGAATCCATTTTCGTTTTGTGCACCATCTTATATAGGCTCACAAACTAGATCACTATTTGCAACTATGAATGCTTTTGGATCTTCAGAGCTAAGTCTCCAACATTGACATAATGGAATGGTGTAGGTGTTACTTATCAGGTTAGTGAAACACATCTAGGGTGTGTTAACCCTTCCATTGTACATGCAACTTGCATGTTAATTTTGGACCTTCCGACTTGTGGGTCCCCTTGTGGATGGCGAGGTAATCTTCTCCGGTTTAGGTGTTAGCGGAATTTGGACCCCACCTTGTAGGCTTAATCTTTCTGATGCTGAGATTGCAGATCTGCTTCGGCTTTCTTGGTCATCTTTAAGGGTTCATCTGTCTGACTCTCCGGGGATACCTGATTTGCTGGTTTGGTTGATGGATAAGTTGGGCAGATTATCTGTGAAATCTTTTTTTCTTTTTTTTTTTTAGCTTGACTATCCAGGGCGTTGGCCAAGGTGCAGTGCTGCCACACTGGCCCTATTTGGTCCCATGGAGCGCTGCTTAAGTTTGTGGCTTTCCTTGGCTTGTTGAGAGGAAAAGAGTTCTCACCACTGATAATTTAAGAAAGCGGGCTATGGTGCTTCCTAATGTGTGTCTCTTATATATGAAAGATGTGGAATCTATGGATCACCTTTTCATCATTTGTTCCTTTGCTAGGGGTGTGTGAGAGGGCATTCTGGATGTTTTTAAAATCCCTTTGTTAATGCTGGGCTCCGTTGAAGTGTTGCTCCCAGCTTGGCAAAAAGGCATCCTTGTTAGACAAGTTAAGCCGAGTTGGCAGTTGGCTTTGCTCGCTGGTCTCTGGACTCTTTGTGCTGAGAGGAACAATCACTGGTTTAGAAATTGTAGGGTCCCTTCTGGATGCCCTCCTTAGGACCCTAATGTATCTCAGGGAGTGGGCACCCTGATTGTAGGGGGTGGTCCTTGGATCACACTGGTGGCGTCTCTTTTTTTCTGCCTTCAGGCTTTCTTAATAAAATTCTTTATTACCTCTCAAAAAAAATCTTTTTAACATTCCATTTAGTGGTCACCGAGTGGATGGTAAGGAACATTGATCAGTATGATTCTCGTGTATGCTCCGTCCACAATGGAACCCACAGTTTTGGTTGTCCAGATTGCCACACAGGCATGCCATGCCATATGTACAGTGGGTGCAGTTTAGGATGCTAGTAAGGTCTGACTGGCTGACCACAACTTTTCCCTTCAATGCAATTGCAAAGAGTTTCCTATTTTAGTTGTAACATGCAAGGTATGATCTTTCATGACCCTTCTATCATGTTCTTCATAATCATAAACGGCCAAGATCACGAGTTAGTCCAGTGATCGGATATTTAATTCAACCTGTTGATTGAATTTTTAGTGTTCGGTTATTTACATGGATTCCATTGCCGCAGATCATTTTGGCGAGGGAGTACTTGAAGGATGTCAGTATCAGCAGGGAGCAATTGAAATACCTGGTTATGGAAGCACTACGAGGTGGTTGTCAGGTTCATATTATGGAACTCTTTGATTAAATTGTTCTGTTTCAAATTCAATCAGTCGAAGAGTATTTCATTTGATGGATATAATTATTCTCCTAAACTCTAGGAAACAAATCTGGCATTCAGTGTCTTATCTGTTAGGTATGAAGAGGCCAATTTCTGTATGTATGGCACATGCATGAAATCTGGACCATCAATCTGTTTGGCACTACCATGGATTAGGGATACCCTAGATATCACACCGATCGGATGATTGTAGCCACTGAGTGGACAATTTTTTTAGGATTACAATTTGTCTATTGGGAAGTGACCAACTAATTGTCAGCATTCAACTGCAACAGTTTTCCAATCAGTGGCTAGGATCATCTGACCTGTGAATTTTCTTTTCTTTTCTTACTCTTTCTTTTCCAATTGGCTATTTCATTGGCCTCTCTCCGAATACTAGGAAAAAAGCAACATACCTATTGGTCAATAAGGACCTAATTTCTGATATACAAAAGCATATTTCCAAGGGCCAGCTGCCCAGAGGAAGTCCACTTCATGTCATTCGATAGTGACCCTTGATGACAAGGTCCCCAAAATGGGAGGCTACCTTATATAACCCACTTCCGAACCACCTTGGTCTCCAAGTCATTTGACTGCACATCACCTTGAAGCGCTGAATACATGTAAAATATCACCATTATGATTTGCTGGGTTTAAGGGATTCAATAACGATAATGGCCTTTACGACCCTGTAGGGATTCAATAACGATAATGGCCTTTATCTCTCTCTCTCTCTCTCTCTCTCTCTCTCTCTCTCTCTCTCTCCAGAAAAAGGGGGCCATCAGTCTCTCCATTCTCCCAACAGAAGAAGCTAGGATTGGCATCATTACATTTCAGCAGATTATCTGCCATTAATATTTTGTTCTCTGTCACTGTTCAAGCAAAGACTTCAACTCTTTAAGGAACATGACTCTCCCACACCCTAGCAGAAGGAGGGCTCTTTTACTAATTTGCACATTGTCATATCCACAACAGCTTGATGCCCAAAGTCCAATACGGCACATTTTGGCCTATTTCTTGTCCAAGTGGCGGGCCATCAAACAGTCACAGTCGCTATACATGTACATTGAGGATGGAACTGCACAGAACACAATGGCACTCACTGTATAATAACATTTGTCTTGAGAAAAGCCAGCTGTTCAAGAATGTTTCAGTCCGAGTTTCTCAGTTAAATTACATTCTAAAATTGGAACATAAAAGCCTTTATACATATTTAATTTCAAATGATCATCGTTGTGGCCCTTTTGTGCCAGCTATTTGGCATCGTCTTTGCAAATTTCATATGATATATAAGAATATGAATGATAGTCTTAGTCAATGTAGAGATTGAGTAGAACTCACTTGAGATTTATCTTCAATTACAGGGGCATAGAGCTGAGCTATATGCTGCCCGAGTTGCGAAATGCTTAGCTGCTCTAGACGGACGTGAAAAAGTCAACATCGATGACCTCAAGAAAGCTGTTAAGTATTTTCTACCTCATGACGCTCACTGAAGTAAATGCTTCGGCTGTGAGATTCATCCAGGAAACACGCTCATATCCCATTTTCTGTTACAACCATGAATACTCTGTAGATGAAACTTCTTAAAAGTAGTATGGTTTTGTCCACAAAATTCAAGGTCATCCTACTATTGCATGATATTGTTATGATTTTTAGAAAGAGTAGCAGACTTGGAGTAGTTTCTTTGCTTTGCTTATGAGATATTGAAAAGAATCAGTGAACCCTGTTACAACCATGAAATCTCCAGTTCTATTGTATATTTAGTTTACATCTATAGCCGTTTTAATCTTTGAAATGAACAATATCTATAACCATATTTTGCATCATGCTATCAATCATTATTAATATGAGCTTGTTCACAGAAGTTTTGCTTGATTAGTAGGGGCAGTGTAGTCATTTTGTTTATTTTACCTGGCTGAGGTAACTTCATTTCAAGTCATTTCTTCATCCTCATACCTAGTTTATTTCACATTTCTTTTGCTACATTCATAAAAAGGAGGGAAACATGATATTTGAAATATATGTACATGCTTAAGGAAACTTGAAATTTTTGTTTGTTTATTCTGTCTTGCTACTCTGACCATATTGTGCGCATTTGCCTGCAATGGCACTTCAGCTGTACTTTATTATTGGTTCTTGAGTTTACAGAGTTGGCTCAATCTTGAAAGTAAGTCAGAAGTCCCAAGTTAATCATGCTGCCCATCAATTAGTGCAAGACTTCCAACTCTTAGGGAGTAACGGTCCAATGTCGTGAAACATATAGGATAACACCCTTTCTGTCAGTAGTTTGCTAGTTAGGATGGTGAGTAGGACATAGGCACCCTTTGGTTTCTATTCAAATGGACAGCTTTCATATCAACAACCGCTATTGCCTGCTTGAACAGGTCTATCAGGAAAAGGTCTACATGAGTTTTGCAATTCCCAACAATCTTGCATCCATATTTTCTGGTTGCCATCTCTCTCCGGCCATGTTCTCCTTCTTGTTTCTATATTTCTTTTGATAGACAGATTCTGTTCTTTTGTTCTTAGGCATTTCGGTATGCCTTTACTGATAGTATCCTGGAGATGATTTTGTGCCTCCTTTGCATCCACTAAGAACTACCGTATAGAAGTTATATCTATCTTGAAGGGGTACACTCCCATGTCAGTTTTGCACCATTAAAAATGGTGGTGACTCATCATCCTCAGATGTGGCATTGATGTCCGACAACCGAGCCCATGTAAATTGTGGGTCCCATTGTGTATGGACTATGGAGAATGTCCAAAACCACAATGATCAAGCAATCTGAACCATCCATCTGATGTCCATAAAATATATGGTTAAAAGAAATATAGTGAGTGGTCCGAAATTTTTATAGCAAAAGAAATATAGTGAGTGGTCTGAAATTGAGTATGACAATTAGATAGTAAATATTCTATTCTCAATGCAAATTTTCAGTTATGCTCCATCCACAGTTGGGTCGGCAATTTGAATGGTCTGGATTGCCGTACAATTATTCCATGTGTATATGTGAAGAGTCTCCACCATTTTTTTTAGATGGTGCAAAACTAACATAGTTGTCTAGCCCATGTGAAATAAAGCAATGCAATCTGTGCCTTCCACTCCATTACAAGTGCATTCAGCAATCCATGTCAAATTCCCAACAATTTTCTTAGGTGAAAGTTGACGTCTTTATCTTAGGCTCCTATCCATGGGTTTGTTCTATTGTTGGTTGTTTTGAAAAACTAATATTGCGGGTTTCTATTACACATCTTTTACTGTTGTTTTCCCTTACCCTTTTTTTTTTCATGGAGAGATCGTTGTCTGTGCATCTGACTGAAACATTGCCACTTGATTTCTGCCCAAATCTATAGTTAGATAGCACTGTAGATCAGAGAAAAGAATCAAGGCATCAGAGCATGCAGAAGCCATTTGTTTAACATATTGGGCTTCCGAAAAACAATGCCAATCCATTTCATGCATCATAGCCACTTCATCAATAATTCTGCGCATATAAAAAATGGTAAACATTCCCATTCTAAGATTTTGTTCAATGCAGGTAGAGCTTGTTATCCTTCCTCGATCAACTGTCAATGAGAACCCACAAGAACAGCAAAACCAGCCACCTCCACCTCCACCACCCCCTCCACAAAATCAAGATTCTGCAGAAGACCAAAGTGAAGAGGAAGATCAAGAGGTACATAGATATCCATTAAAACTTTGATCTCCTTTAACATTTTACTTTTTTATTTACACTTATCCAGGTAAAGTTGGTGGGCCCTTGCCATGGTCCTTATTTGACATTTTTTTAGCTGAATTCAATGTGCCATAGTCTGAAATATGAAGGTTATGTTTGTCAACAGGAAGACAATGACCAAGAGAATGAGCAACAGGAGGAACAAATACCCGAAGAGTTTATCTTTGATGCTGAAGGTGGCATAGTAGATGAAAAGCTACTCTTCTTTGCACAACAAGCACAGAGACGGCGAGGGAAAGCTGGGAGAGCCAAGAATGTTATATTTTCTGAAGATAGGGGGCGATATATAAAGCCTATGCTTCCAAAGGTTTTTCTTTTCCTATGATGGATCTCTTTCAATTTACGGAGTTTATAACTTCACTCGGAGGTTCAAACTGATGGCCTTTTGGTTTGAGGACATCTGCACATATCAACTTGGCCCCAACCTGTAGATGTCCTGGCCCTTTCATGTCACATGTTATTTCAATGCGGACTGTTGGTTATAACTTCAGATCTGTCCATTATTTTTGAACTTGTGTCATCCACTGGATATGTTCACTGGCCCAAATTTCAAGCAAGGTCATGCACATGGTGAGGCCCACCTATGCATGGGTTGGATGTCTAACACATGCTAGGTTAGCATGTTCTGCCACACGTGTTATGAATACTTCCATTTTTTGGCTTTGTGAAAATCAGGAGTTAATGAAAATAGAAGCTTATGCTTGTATTTCACCGAAAACTTTATTTTGTTTTCTCCATATTATATTGCCTTTGTTATTGTATCGGTTGCCAATATGATCATAAGCAGGGTCCTGTGAAGAGACTAGCTGTCGATGCGACCCTCAGAGCAGCTGCGCCATATCAGAAGTTACGTAGGGAGAAGGACATTCAAAAAACTAAGAGAGTGTTCGTGGAAAAGACAGATATGAGAGTGAAAAGAATGGCTCGAAAAGCCGGAGCACTGGTAATGTTTCTCCAAGGTTCATCTGCTCTGCTTTTTCCTTTAGGGATTTTATTTTAGGAGAAAGGATCTGGTACTATCAATCATGTTGTAGTAGCTATCAAGCAATGTATCTCCATACACATGGCTTGCATGTAGTGTTCGAAATATTGGTATTGCGTTACATATTGCACCCTTGGGATACAGATACGTGTCGATTATCACACGGGATATATCATTTGTATTGGGTAATTTATTGCACTTTTTGGGAAACATTGGGAAAATGGTTGAATTTTTCAATGAAACTTCAGGGATTGTTAAAAAGACCTTAATACATACTTTTAAATCATAACATCTCAAAAAAGAAGCGCAAATAATAGGTTTTCTTTGTATAGGGTCCTAAGCTATGCTCTGTTTGACTGAACTAATGCAACTATATTCAAATTGAATGCATAACATTTACAGTGTATATGATAATCATTTCATCAAACACTCCTAAATACTTCGAAATTAGTCTCAATTGATAGCTGGTTGAAAGATATATATATATATAAAACATGGAGAACATGAAGAACCAATGGATATCAAAATCGAAGCTCCAACTCCATAATTTTTCATGCAAAACATGAAAAACCAATGGATTTGTAATCATTTGACACTGATTTAACATAATTTCAAAAAAAAAAAAAAAGATTGGAAATTGAAAATGCTCATCGGATCAAACATGTGGGATGTATTGGCACTACTTGTGTGTTTTGTAATGTACAGGTAGGATACAAGATATGCCGTAGGATATATCGGCTGATATCATCAATATTTAAAACATTGCTTGCATGTATGAGATCTGGATTATTCATCTATTAGACATAGGTCCTTCCAGGAGGCAGTATACCCCGAAACTCAACTTTCAACCTGCCATGTGATCCGAGCCTCTGATTGGATGACATTCAATGTTACAAATGGTTGAGGGAAAAAAATCCCAATGGCCGACACTCAATGGTTCAAATTCTCCAATAGGATCGTTGGGCCTATGTGATTCCTGGGATGTGGTTTATCCATGGCAAGTCTCATGATGAACAGTCTAGATTCTTGTATGTGTACCACACCTAGGAAGAGTGCTTGCTGACTTAGATATATGAAATCCCATGCAATCTTGAGCAATCTGTGGTTTGTATTTAGTTCTTGTGTCCAACTCTAATATGGAGTCGTGGCAGGTAATATTTGTGGTTGATGCTAGTGGGAGCATGGCATTGAACCGCATGCAGAATGCAAAAGGCGCAGCACTGCAGTTACTTGCTGAGAGTTATACAAGTAGAGATCAGGTGAAATTAAAATCCCAAGAACACCTGAAGTATGTACATAATTATCTATTGATGCCTATAGGTTTGTCAATGAACAGGATGGCCATCATGCTTCCAGGCCTGGGCCGTCATTAGCTGGGCCTGTGTTTCATTTCTATGCCTGTGCAGTAGGTCTAAGTCCGAGTTTCAGATCTGAGATATAAAGGCTGAGACGAAAATGATCTGTATGATAAATCTATGATGGTCTGGGCTTAAATCTCATTTCCAGGCCTGCAAACCAGACCTAGGTCTGATTTTTATGCCCGAAAATTAGAAAGATCTAACTTTTTTAAAGTTGGAATTTATACATCCAGTCAACCACAGATAGGAGGGAGAAGGCTATGATGATGATGATCTGTGCTATCGAACTGGAACCTCTGCTCTCTCCCTGCCCTCTTGAAGATGGTTTGTCTTGGATATTAATATATGAAACTTAGTTCTGAGATCTTGAGAGACAGTGGGGTTTTTAATGCGAATCGGTGTTTTAAATAGCTTTGCTATGTAGCATGTAGCATGTAGCTTATGCTATGTAGTAGTGTGTGTAGCTTACGCTACGTAGTGCAGATTAACCTTAACACCACATAGCTCATGAAAATAGCTTAAAGTCATGTGTAACATATGCTACATGCTAATTTGGCATCTGCTACATGCTGCATAGCCTATGGTACACACTACATAGCTTACATATTTTTCACTAAAACATTTAAATTGATTCATGTTTTCAATGATTTATTGTATTTTTCATTTTGTTAATAAAAATTAGTAAATGGTTTTAGTAAAATATTATAAGTAATAGTATTAAATCAATTAGGTAGCTCTTTCCTATTATTTTAGGTTGTGTTTGATTGCACCAAATGTCATTAAATTTCATTATTAATCAGACTAATTTGGTGCAAAATATCATAAAATTTCATGATATTTGGTGCAACTGAGCCAATCTTAATTGGGAATCTAGAAGTAGTGTCTATCTTATGCTACACGCTCTGTAGCTTAAGCTTCACACTTTAGATGGGTGAAGGATACACTACATGCTATTTAAAACACTGATGCAAATGGGTATGCAGCCTGCTTATTTGGGTCACTTTTTTTCTCCCAAATATCAATCTGAAAATTGTAGAACCAACACAAATGAAGAAACTGAGACAGGTCGGAAGGATTCCCAACCGTCTACCTGTCAACAGCAGTGATCGATCACCCCCTCTCTGACCAAGCATTTTGTGTAATAATTCAAGATATTATCTACAACCTCCCTGCATACATCATATATGGATTGTATCTTATCTTATCCATCAGTATGCATTGCTAAGGAAGTTGTACTTCTACCAGATTTCCATACCATTCCTTCTCTCTCAAAAGATGATGATGCATTAGAGTTGTTCATGTAAATAGTTTCCTAATTTAGTGTGAACATCAAGCAGGTCTCAATCATTCCTTTTCGTGGAGATTCTGCAGAAGTTCTTCTGCCTCCATCAAGATCCATTGCGATGGCGAGAAAACGTCTAGAGAGACTTCCATGTGGTGGAGGTTCTCCTTTAGCTCATGGCCTTAGCATGGTATAAAATCAAGACCATTCATTGCGTGTTCTAGAACTGCACTCATTATAGTCATTCTTCTTTATTTAATTTCCTTTTTTCTTCACATTTTAGGCTGTTAGAGTTGGGCTAAATGCCGAGAAGAGCGGTGACGTTGGACGTATTATGATCGTCGCAATAACAGATGGAAGGGCCAACATATCATTGAAAAGATCTACAGATCCTGAAGCTAATGCTACACCTGATGCTCCTAAACCTTCTGCACAAGAATTAAAGGTAATCACATCACTTTGGGCGAAATTTAAACACTGAAAGTATGAGATGAACATTGATTGAGATTTTAAATCTTGTAGGATTTTATGAACAATGTACAGCATCCTTTTCAATGAAGCACCAAAGTAATCCTCTTTTTTATACATGATTCAGAAATTCCAGTACGTTTTCAAATAGTTTGGGGATTTTTTGTGAATTCTTAAATTCCCAATGGACATTGCTTAGGCACCCAATTGGCAATGGGACTCATTTGTCGGTACAACATAAACAAGCATAATGGCAATTTTGTGCCAGTTTGATGCTAAAACCTATTGGACCTGCTACCAATATGCTGTCAGATTTCACCTAATGGCTTAAGAAACGAAACAGCATAGAGTGTTTTTGATATTGGGAGCCAAAGCAAGCTAACATATAGTTGCACGTCGGGTTGAGGGTCAACCCGAGCCAACCTAAAGAGTACCCAACCTGCAACTTGACCCTACCCGAATTCCAACCTGTGATTCCCAACCCGAATTCCACCATACGCAACCCAACCCGACCCATACCAACCCAAATACATGTGATTATTCTCAGCCCAATCCAACCCAACTAAACTTGCTCAACCTGAACCCAGCCCAATTTCAGATTGGGATGGCGTTTTGCAACTGGAACCCAAGCCAAGGACCTTGACAACCCAACCCAACCCGACATGCATTTGGGTCAGGTCATCAGGTTCAGGTTGATTTGAGCCCAAGTTGCAGTCCTAGTTGCACAAAGCATGAAGGGAAGCAGCAGAAAATTTGGGTTTGGTGCGAGGAAGCATTTATTTCAAAATGTTAGTGAGTAGAAATAGCTAGGAAGGGGTAGCAGGAGTCCGAAGTGATTCGAAGCAGAAGTGGCACTTGGTAGAAGGTCTATGCAACTAAAGATGACCACTTCTTGTAATGCTGCCTTAAATACAACTTCAAAATGTGAATATATTTCCCATGATATGATGACCCTTTCACAAAACTGAGAAGCAAAACCAATGTAATGATACATTTCCATATTACGTAATATAACAATGAAAAAGCAAAACAAGTGTTTACATAAATGTATTATAATAATAACTATCGAAAAAACAAAACACGTATTTACATTAATGTATTATAATAATAACTATATTGAAGAAGATAATTTAGGCTAGTAAATATGTCCAAAACTATATAGCGATGTATACCAGCCACTTATCAACAATTCAACGCTATGGGACATGTTTAAACTTCACAGTATTGCATGTTTAATTGGATGAATATAGATGGGAATGGAATGGTCACTTAATATCTTATAGTTTTAATATTTCTACAATATTTCATAATTTTATTTTTTATTTTTTCTTGTCTGAAGATTCGGATCAAATCTTACAATTTACGATTAGATTTGATTTGACCCATAGAGCATTTATGTAGTTAACATTGGCTGTCATAATTCTCTGTGGTATGCTTTCAAACATCAATTGCCATTGACTTATGTAAAGAAAAAATGGCCTGTTTGAAATGCGCTGTTCGTTCATGATCTGTCATTGTTCTAGAAGCAGGTCAACTTTGAAAAACAATGAACTTCCTGCTCTGTACTCGACATCCCCATTTACAAGATACCATGTGATGCCTGACTTAAACATATCTATCTTATGCTTGGGTTTCAGTTTGTACAAGTGAGGCCCATGTTTTGGTGATCCAAATCATTTATTTTATGGGCCATGCAGTGAATTCCCCTTGCAAATATCCTAGCATTGGAATTTTTTACAGGCCTCGTCGTTGTATTTTCTTTTCCAGCAATCTGTTTTCTGGCGACCAATTGAAGGATTAGGATTCCCCTTACTGGGAGATTTTATTTTATTTTTGTTCTTTTTTCACGGGGCATCCGGGGTGGGTCCCTTATCAATGTACTGTAGATAATCTTGGTTGAATATTGTCATATACCTCCCTTTTTTCTTTTTTCTTTTTTTATTGGTCATACATCTCCCTATTTATTTCCTCATGAGGCGGTACACTAATCTTCTTATCTGGTAAGTTCATTTGATTTTTATTTTTTATTTTTTTTTGGGCTCTCAAGGATGAGATTCTAGATGTTGCTGGGAAAATATACAAAGCAGGGATGTCTCTTCTAGTAATCGACACTGAAAACAAGTTTGTATCAACTGGATTTGCCAAGGAAATTGCTAGAGTTGCCCAAGGTAAAGTTATTTAGCCACCGATATCCCTGGCTAGAATTTGCTATACCACATGCATGTATTTCACGGCCTCTGCATACCCCTCCACACTTGCTAACATAACACACGTGGGACACTGAGCAGTCTATAGGCATTCAGCTCATGAACAGGTGAAGCCTTTGAAACAAATGGACAGCTAAAAATGACAGTTTAACTGTCTGGTTCTGTTTCCTACAATGGCCCACCTGATGGCTGAACCAGCATGATTTTTTGTTGGGCCAGGGCATCTACATGATGGGTGCCCACATTTGCAGGGGTTTGAATGTACACATAAGCTGATACGAAGTTTCCTAAGAACTCAAAAAATCTCATTGTTTTTGTACAACAGGGAAATATTACTACTTGCCGAATGCTTCGGATGCTGTTATATCTGCCACCACAAAGGAAGCCCTCTCAGTTTTAAAAAGCTCATGATTTTGAATAAGCAAAGGCCAGCTCTGGTATGGCCTTGGAAGCTTCTTGCCCTAAGTGATTTAGTTATTCTTAACTATGTATTTGTAGGTGCTTTAGAAATTTTTTTGGATATTATTTCTGAATTAAATTGAAATTATGTGGTGCAAGCGAGAGTGAACAGTTGAGCAAAGCAAGAGTTCGTACAGTTGAGCAAATAGAGTCCGAATATTTGGTGCAATATCTGGGGTGGAAACGGCAGAGTCCTGATGCCTTTGTGGCAGTTTGAATTGGAAATCTGCGCGTATTAGGGTTGGCAATGAGTCAGGTTGCCTCAGGGTGGATCAACCGAATCTCCTTAAATGACAGGCTCAGTTTTAACTTTTTTCTGGTTTTGGGTTGGGCTCAGCTTAGAAAACATTGCCCAGTTAAGTAAACAGGTCTGGCTTAGGTTGACCTTGGGGCCTAATGACAATTACTTAAAATTAATGTGATAGCTTATTGAAAACCTTTTTGAAAAAGGCGTACTGGAATGTAAATTTTATAATAGGTAGGCAGTTTTTTTTTTTTCTCTTTCTTTTTACGCTCCAAACCAGGCATTGTGTGTGCTCAGCCACTAATTGATCCCTAACCAAGTTTCCTATGACCATACTATCTTAAATATCTATTAAATGCGTCTTTTCCACATTTAATGCTAGTTGTTGCTTATTTTTATCTTTTAGTGTGCATTTGTCTGCATAAAATACGAAGGCTAGAATCATCCAAAAATTGCATCTTTTGGCCATGCATTGTCCATTGTCCCAAATGTGTAGTCAGCTGTTTTGTTCCATCAGTGTGGGCCATGTGTTCATAGTGAGATGGAGGCACTAATTCCAAATGGATGAAACTGAAAGCCAATGCCTGTAAGTAAATGGATGGACTTTTACATGATAATAAATATCCTTGATATTCAGGCTTATTCTTCAAGTTATTCACTTGTAAATAGCTCCTCACCTATAAATTTGGTCTTCTGCATTTTCACATACTTGTACACTATTGCCTATGTGGGGCCACTGTATTGCATATATGCCAAGCAACATGGGTGAACTCCATGGAGATGATGGATGCCTAAGAACCTCTAAATTTAGGTTGCTGCCCACATTGATGGGTAAATCAGCTTGATTTTTAGGGCATTCAACTTTCATCATAGGGAAATCCTGTTGAACAGGTTGGATGTCATACACACACCGCAGTAGGCTCCACCACGCAACTTTAGTAGAATGAGCTAATTCAACAAAAATAATCTTTCACTGTTCTAGTTATTCACATGCTTGTAAACACTTATTCACCATGTGTAAATTTTGTTAATCCTTTTTTTCACCTACTTAATATTGCCTGTGTGGGGCCCAATGTGTTGTATGTATGCCATTGAACTGGTGCATTAAGCGGACCCCATCAAGATGGTGGGATGCCCCAAAAAACCGGTCTATGCACAATAATTATGTGGGTCACACTGTAGAAAGTGATGATGGATGAACCACCACCCAAAATGCCCGAAATTCACAGTGACCCACATTGATGGTTGTTGGATTAGCCTGATTTTGGGGCATCCATCCTTCTTTTGTGGGAAACCATGCTGGATAGCTTGGATGCCACAAACACACTCAAGTGTACATGACACACAACACAAGCTTATGCTTCAAGGACTGTGGAGGAGCCTGCCTCTCACCAAACTAACCTCTTGCTAGTTGCTATTCGTGTGTTGACATGGGCATGTAAGTTGCAGGTCTTTTCAAAAATTACTTCCTTTATACAAGTTCATGCCACACGTGGCAAACATTTGTGTGATCCAAGCCATCCATCGGATTAGGCCCACTGTTTAGATGCTTTTGGGGATTTTTTCTTTTTTGCTTTTCCACTAATAAGATGAGCTATAGTGTATAAAAAGAAATGTATGCACGAAAGACATTTTAAGCTTGATTTATGAGCAACACCTGATGCAAGGCTTGGATCTCAAGCACATATGCTATGTTGTCACATGAGTTGCTCCTATGTGTGTTAGTTTCTAGGATGTTAATGATAAAGAATCATTTTCCAAGTGTAGAGTCCTTTCTAATTCTAACATTCCACTTTCATTGATGTTCTTAATATACAAGCCTCTTATGGGCTTTGCATGTGAAAATGGTGTTAGAGGTTGTCCATTTATTATGCATGCCACAATTTACAGAACAAATCAAAGCTATGCAAACGTTTTTACGATATCCACAACATGTGTGGCCCCTGTAAAAAAAGTGTATTCCAATGTAAAGACTGCCGGTGCAAAGCTAGGCTGATCAATTCATTGGCGACACCATCAAAATCAACGACTGAAAGCACATGGAATGAAAACTGAAATATTATTGGATTCTAATTAAAGGAATGGGGGAAAAAGATTGAGAGATTCTAATTGAAGATATTTCAGTTACCTCCCATTTAAGGGGAGGCCCATCAAACAAATGGCTCATATCAATGAAAGATAACCCCAGATCCATTAAAAGATTGAGTTTGGAAAAACAAGCACAAAAATATTTTATCATAATTCCTTGGAAAGAATTAATAAGTACACTCTTAGGTGGGACCTCCTTACAATTTAAGTACTTTCAACTCAAGTATCATTACATGGAAAAGGCATGAAAATCATCGGCTGTGATCTTTGAATCCAAAAGATCAAGATTTTTTTGGGGCACATCAGGACTGTTAATACTTCAAGGAAGCCCTGATTGTCTGCCATGACACTCGAGTGGCACCATAAGCTTTAGTAGTAAAAAGAAAAAATTACATAAGATTGGAGGGGGGCAAAGAACCTGACCTCCAAAACAAGGAATTAGATTATGTGAAACAAACTAATCTTCATGGATTGATGGATCATTAAGAAAAAGAAAGAAAAAAAATGTAAAAAGAAAATGACTTAGAAAGTAGAACAGTTACAACAATAACACAATTTCTTCAAACAAAAGCAAATGAAAAGTTGGGGTTGATTTCCTCTTCAAATCATTCAACTAATGTTGATATTGGGGATGTGGGTGATCTTGTTCCGATCTTCTCTTCCTTCTTGGTAGCACCTTTCTAAGACTGGACAGTACCAGATCTTTAATTCTTGAAGCATGGTGAGGTGTTTCAACTCCTCTGGTAGAGACTCCAACCTTGGACAATAGAAGATTTCCAGAGTTTGGAGGGCTTTGAGTTGTTCCAACCAACCACTGGGTAGTGATGTTAGTTCATGAATCATATCAATCCTCAAGTGGTTAAGGTTGGGAAGGACAGGTAAGGGCCGTCCAGATGACATCACTTCATTACTTATGTTTACTAAACCCAGCTTCTTGAGGAGCGGTGGCATAACCTCTCCACCTCCACCTCTCAATTCCCACTCCTCCCAATTTGGCATGTCTTCGAAGATGAGGGTCTCCAGCTTCGGGAATGAAACACAACCACCACCACTTCCGTCATTGTAATCATCCCTGGTAAAGTCACCACTTTTTCATCTCTTTCATTCCCCAAATATAAAGGTATTTAAGGAATGGTAGTTTCCCAGGACCCGGCAGTTGTTTACAGTTGCTACGAAGCTTGAGTATCACCTCAACTAGATTGGAGAACGCCGGATCCTCTATCCACTTGGGAAGCTTGGAACCTTTGTATTCAAATATGTAAAGCCTCCCCAAGTTTGTATGGGGCTGGAGGATTTCAAGCACATCCTCCATTCTCTTCACCTCATCATCCAACAGCTCACCGCGTTCGTGGTAATCCAAGATTAGAAAATGAAGGTGCTGCTTCTTATACAGTTCTGCCTCCCTAGCTTCGTCCCTGCTCCT
Organism: Magnolia sinica; assembly: GCF_029962835.1. Lineage (NCBI taxonomy): Eukaryota > Viridiplantae > Streptophyta > Magnoliopsida > Magnoliales > Magnoliaceae > Magnolia > Magnolia sinica. Next base: position 2,555,362 of record NC_080579.1, read on the forward strand.
GATTTTTTCCAAGCTGGTAATCCAAAGAAATCCTTGAAGATGATTGAGGTGTTTCAGTTCTCCACATTTACATCCTTCGCCACCACCCCCCACAATGAAATTTTGTAACTGCAAAGGCCAGTTAGTCTCCCTATACCCTGTGGTAAGAACTTCAGCATTTGGGTGCCTTCTAATTCTAGATGTCTCAGGCTAATCATTTTCCTAATCCCTCTAGGCAGTTTTCTTAGTCTATAACAGTAATTGAGTTTTAAGGTCTGCAAGTTTCCACAATTACTCACCCCCTCTAGCAACTCCTCTATGTCTGTCTCAGACAAATCAAGATATCTCAAGTGTTTCAACATTCCTACTGTTTGAGGCAGTTCTTTAATGCGAGTGTGGCTCAAGCCCAATGCCCTAAGGCATCTCAAATGATGAAAAAATTTTTGTGGCACCTTCGAAATTCTTGAGTTGAGTAGCAACGTCCGCAACTTGTAGGCGTTATGAAAGGTGGCCGAAATGGAAGTCACTTCATCAGCTTCATCACTGACAATTAATAAAGAATGTCGGACATTGCTTAAGTTTCATGAGGCCTCCTTTTTGAACTCAACCACCGAACAGGCACTTCTGGCAACAGATTGCGCAAGATCATGAACTAAATCATGCATCTTGCACTTGCATATGTTATTGTCTTCATCGAGTTCTGCATTTGGAGTAAAACACCAATCTCTATGGGGCCCATCAATCGGGTTTAGGTGCAGCCCCGGCCCCACCCAATGATGTTCACGCCGTACATCCGTTTTCCCAGATCATTTCAGGGCTTGAGCCCAAAAATGAAGCGGATTCAAATATCCTGTGGACCATACCGTAGCAAACAATGGTGATCGACCATACCTAATATTTGTTTTTTTTCTTTCCCTTCATCCAGGTTTATGTGACCCTATCAACAGTTTGGATGGAAAACAAACATTACAGAAGCATTAAGGTGGGCCCCACCCAATAATGTATAAAAAGAAATGCATGCAAGAAAGACATTTTAGGCTAATATTGTGGTCAGCTAATGTGCAGAATGGCTTCATTTTCGCATGTGTAAGCAACATCTATCTACAGCTTACATCTCAAGCACATATGCCACGTTCCATAAATTGTGTATTGTAGTGGAATTGGTTAGACCCGCTTGTGTGTCAACCGTCAAAACACTGCCAGATAATCAAAATCTCTCTCGTGTAAAACATTAAAGCCGCTCACTAGGTGGCCCCTGCATGTGCACATGTCTGGAATGAAATTGTCACACGTGTGACCGACTATCCAATATACATGTGTGCGTGTGTGAAGGTAGACGGGACCATCATAAGCTTTATTAAGAAAAAAAAATAAATACATAAGATGAGGGGAGGGGGGCATAGAACTTGACCTCCAAAACAGAGAACAAGATCACACGTTGAACTAAGTAAAATACAATCAACATCTGATAAACAGCTTAAAATTAAAAAAACAAACAAAAAAGAAAATGAATAAAAAAGAAGAGGAGTTACAGGGAGAAGCAATACATTTCCTATAAACAAAAGCAAAAGAAAATCCTATGCACCTTTTACAAATCAATTGATATATTGGAGATTTGAACAATCTTATCCCGTTCTTCTACACCACCTCCGTAGCGCTCTTCTAAGAGTGGACAACTGTGGATCTGCAATTCTTGAAGCGGTGGAAGGTTGCTGGGCAACTCCTTCAGCTTTGGGCAATCAAATATTTCTAATTGGAGAAGAGATGGCATAACCTCTCCATCTCCACCTCTCAATTCCCACTCCTCCCAATTTATCATGTCCCAGAAGATGAGGGTCTCCAACTTGGGGAATGAGACAACACCACCACTTCCGTCATTGTTATCAACCCCACTAAACTCAACACCCACCTTTCTCACCTTTCTCGTGCCTCCAATTTGAAGGTATTTAAGGGACGGCAGTTTCCCAAGACCTGGCAATTGTTTACACTCCTCACAAAACAAGAGTGTGATGCTGACTAGATTGGAGAACACTGGATCCTCTATCCACTTGGGAAGCTTCGAACCTCTGTAAAACAGTATTGCCAACTCTTTCAAGTTAGTGTGGGGCTGGAGAAATTCAAGCACGTTCTCCATTCTCTTCACCTCTTCATCCAACAGATTACGAGATTCAATCTTGTAGTTGAAGGATAGAGTATGAAGGTGCTGCTTCTTATTCAGTTCTGCCTCTCTAGCTTCGTCCCTGCTCCTGTTTTTGTCCAAGCCGGTAATCCGAAGACTTCCTTGAAGATGATTGAGGTGTTTCAGTTCTCCACATTTACATCCTTCGTTGCCACCCCCAACAATGAACTTTGAAACTGTCCGAAGGCTAGTTAGTCTCCCTATACCCTGCGGTAAGTACCTCAGATCATATGAATTTTCCAATTCTAGATGTCTCAGGCTGATCAGTTTCCTCAGACCTCTAGGCAGTTTTCTTAGATTATAACAGCCATTGACTCTCAAGGTCTGTAAATTTCTGCAATTAGTCACCTCCTCTGGCAACTCTTCTATGCATGTGCGAGACAAATCAAGAAATCTCAAGTGTTTCAACTGTCCCACCATTGGAGACAATTTCATAATGCTGGTGTTACTCAAGTCCAATGCCCTAAGGCATCTCCAATGATTAAATAAAATTTGTGGCACCACGGAGATTCTTGTGTGAAGTAGCAACGTTCGCAACTTAGAGGCCTTGTACAAGGTGTCGGACATGAAAGCCACTGCATCAGCTTCAACACTGACAGTTACTGTAGAATGGCGCACATTGTTTAGTTTCAACATTGCATCAGCTTCACTCAACTCCAATGCTTGCTTTCTGTTCTCCACCACTGAACACTCACTTCCTGCAACAGAATGTGCAAGATCATGAACTAAATCATGCATCTTGCAACTGACTATGTTCTTGTCACGGTCGAGTTTTGCATCTTGGAGCAACGAGCGTCTTAGTAAATCTTCAAAATACAGTCCACCAATTTCCTCCATGTCTTGACTTCCCTTGGAGCAGATGAAACCTTGTGCCACCCATAGCTTGACTATCCTATCCTTCTCTATCCAACTATCTTTTGGGAAAATAGAGCAATACACAAAGCACTGCTTCAGAGCTGGAGGTAAATCATGGTAGCTTAGTAACAAAGCCGGTAAAATACCTCCCAAGATATCACCCGAGTTCCATATCTTGCTTTCCAACACAAGCTCCCACTCCCTTCTCGTCCTTCTCCACCACATGGCACAGCCTATTGTCTTTGTGGAGAGAGGCAACCCCTCACAATTGTTTACAATTTCCCTTCCAATCTCTTCCAACTCTGGACGCTCTTCTGCATTCCGATTTTCGAACGCTCCACGGCTGAACAATAACCAGCAATCGTCTTCGGATAAGGCCGCCAGTTTGTATATGTGAGTGCTTCGCATCGCCCCTGCAACCTTTTCACTGCGAGTGGTAATGACAATTCGACTCCCTAATGCACCGGCTTGAAAGGGAAGTCTCAGTTTGTCCCACTTCTCTCTATCGTCACTCCAAATGTCATCAAGCACAAGCAAGAATCGCTTTGCTTGCAACTTTTCACTGAGACGAATTTGCAACAGGTCCAGGTCTAGATCCTCACAACCAGACCCATCTGCAGATTCTATGATTGATTTTGTAACCCGTTTCACATCAAAATCGTCTGAAACACACACCCACATTCTCTTGTGGAAATGCCCCTTGACTTTCTCATCATTGTAGGTGAGCTGAGCAAGGGTGGTTTTGCCCATGCCCCCCATCCCAACAATAGAAATGACAAAGGGCACCTCATTTACCTCCTGCAGCAGCAAGTCTATGACTTCATTTTTTTCACGTTCTCTACCTATAATTGACTTTGGGTCGAGGAGAGAGCCTATCTCTCGCTCTCTCATCCCACCCTGCCTCACTTCAGTATACACCCTCTCACTCACTCCACTATTTATCATAATAAAACGAAATTGGCTCATCTCTTTGGCGATATCATCTAATCTACCCCTCACCTCCTTTATCCTACTCCCAATTTTGTGGCGTAACATGACACGATTGAAGCAAGTAACAGGCGAGAGGAAGCTTCTTACATTCTTCTTGCTGAAACAGGATCCATCACCTTCATCGGCTGCTTTTGATATGAGAGCGTCCGTCATCCATTCATCCAGTATATCATCCACGTCGTAGGCTACATCTTTCACCTTCTCTAACCATGTCTTCACTGCTCTGTCCTTCACACGCCGAGACTCAGCATCTTCAAGCACAGCTTGAATGGAGGTGAATGTACTGGAAAGTTTTTCGACCTCATTGGTGACACCCACCAACAAAGCCACCTCACCCTGGAGGATGGTGTTCAATTTCTCCACAGCCATCGAGACTAGCGAATCAACCATGTTTTTTTTTTTTTTTTTTTTTTGGGGGGGGGGGGGGGGGGGGGGGTGGGAAGAAAGAAAAAATTTAAGTTCAAAGAGGTTTAGAAATAGAAAATGGGAAGGACTTTGAAGATATGGAATTGAGAGAGAGAGAGAGAGAGAGAGAGAGAGAGAGAGAGAGATGCAAATGTTGTTATGCAGTTATTGGTAAAAATGAATGCACATTTTATAGCAAATGTTTGATAAAAAAGAGTGTTGTTTGGTCTACTCTTTATTCCAAGATTGATACAAAACCTTCCCTCCACTTCCAACTTTGATTACTTCTTCCAATTAAGGAATGGAATAATATTATCTCTACGCAACCATATGCATATATTCTTAGCTTTCACAAGTGTGGCCCATGGCTTGAACAATCCGGACTGTTGATCTCATGTCTTCCACCATGCCCACAAGAAAATCCACCATCAGATTTTCTGAACCCTTTTTTGGATTCCAAGGGACGGACGGTTAAGAAAAGGACAGTGGAAATGGTGCCCATCCAACTCTAAGTGTTGGTAATGTGGGTAGGGGCATGGCCAATCATCCTCAATGAAAACCCATTTGATCAATGGCTGGTGTAATGACCCATGGGCCCCACTTGAACCAACTGATGCTTTGGAAAGAGGTTTTCACAGCATCCGTTGGTTGAGGTTCTTCTTCCAAAGTAGAACACGTCACAAAGAATAACATGTGATCAAGGTAAGACAAGATGCTGCAAGGAAGGAATTCCTTTTAACCAGTGCACCAAAGATCCATTCCTCCATCAATAAGAAATGGTTTGTTATACTTGGGTGGGAATCCCAACATATATTTCAAAATAGATTTTAGAAAATTTAAAACTTGATATGCTATTGGATTCCCGCCAATTAACCTTCCATTGATCATTGGGAAAGTTTAAAGTATCGACCAAAATGCTATTGGGCTCCTACCTGGCTTTGTGTGATTAGTTTCTCCCACAAAATGAAAATTCTAATTTCAATCAGCATGCCCACGCACCCGGAAAGGTGGGCTTACCGAGGGTAAAGGACATTGCAGGATAAAAGTACAAGCTCTTTATAACTTGAAATGCTGAAAATATCTTGCTTGCGATGCACAAACTTTCGGAAGTCATCTCAATGGGCTGGATCAAAGCCCACGTCCTGACACTAAAGGCCCAAGGCCTGAGCCTGGAAATTTCGGTTGGGCTCCTAACAAATTGATAAATTTCTCACTTGAATGTTCTTAGTTCATCCGTTGATCAAGTGGGCCACACATGTATGCCTATTGTCAACATAGATGTGTTTCCTAGCCAGTATTGGAGTGACATATTTGTGGGATATAACATTGGAGTAACACATGCACATACAAAGTCAAGTCGAGTCGAGACTGGCCAAAATGGCTCAAACCCAAACCCAACTTGAAAATTGATAAAATTCCTATGGGTGTTTTTTTTTTTCTTTGAATTTTTCATTCTATCCACTATCTAAGTGAATCACACATGCATAATAAATAAATAGATATTTTAGAGAAATAAAACCAGAGGTCAGAATTTAAGACTGATGATTACCTTAATAAAGATTAGAATAACATATTCATAGAACATAAAACATGAATATATAAAGTTAAGTTGGATCAGGTCAGGCTTATATGACTTGAGCCTAAGCATAACCCAAAATTTATAAGGTCATGCACATGACTCCAGCCTAATTTCTTCAACTGAATGTGGATTACTGACCACTATTACCTAAAATACATTGGATGGGTGCGAGTCGGGTGGTTCAGATTCTTTTAAGTGTGATTTTGTGGACCTATTACTCAAGAATTCATAGGTAGAGTCTAAGAGTGTGAACTGTAGAAGTAAACAATAACATTGATTAAATAAGAGAGATGTGATTCATTACCACACACCCTATGATTAAGATGATCTAGATCCTTACTCTTGCTCGGGTGGTAGACTCTCCGGAGTTTCAACACCCGGTCAAGGGTTCGAGTATCCATAGGTGGTGAAATTCCACTAGCGTGAGTGTGTGGGGTGTGTAAAAATAAAAATAAAAATAAAGAAGTAGATGAATTGAACGGTGGTTAATGAGCATTGATATCCATGGGTCCAGTTGAAATTATCCCCTTGAAGGTTAATTTTGAGTTAGAGTTGAAATGTATTATTTTTAATAAGTTATACGTTTGCTATTTCTAGGGTGTTTCTTGAAATCTCTGTTTTGAGTCTTTCATGAGAGTTTGGGTAATATTAGGCATTTTTATTATTTTTAAGAAAGTTTACTATTTTAATAAAGTCATAAAAAGTCTTATGTAAGCAATATCAAGTGCATTATAAGCAGATTTCATCCATTATTATTAATTTAATATCTTTTTAGATTATTTTTTTTCCCTTTTATCCTTGTATATTTAAAGATTTATCGTAGATGAAAAATCAATCTTCTCCTCCCTCTTCTACCATGCAGCCACTATATTAGTTTTATATTCCATATAATTCCATTCCTTAGCTGCCTACGTAAATTATATATATATATATAAAGAAAGCCTGGAAATGAATTTCAAAACAACAAAATGAGGCCACATATTAGAAAGGTGTGGAACGTGTGCATCCATTTTCAGCCATCCTATGTTACCCTTGGGATAGGATGTGAACATCCCACCTAATGGATGGAGTGGATTTTACTATTACAACATGATGGGTTCAACAGAACCTAAAATAGGTGTTGAAGATGAATCTAGTCCACCTCATCACATGCCTACAACATCATATCCGTGCAGAAGTGGCTCCACTGTGGATGGCAATAGGCAGCGAGTAAAACACCAATCTCTATGGGGCCCATGATGTGTTTGTAACATCCACTCCATCAATCAGGTTCTATCCTCGATTCTAAGCCTGTAGAAAAAATATTACTCAGATCTACAACTCAGGTGGGCCACACCAAAGGGAATCATGGGGATGGGATACCAACCATAAGTTTGGTAAGTGGGGCTCTGATGGTGTGTATTTTCCATCAAATTCGTTACTCAGGTGTAACTCAACAGATGGACAACCACTCACATTCACAGTGGGGTAGGCAGAGTTTACTGAATACCATAACAGCATACCGAGAAACTTGCAATCGGATTTCATTCAACTTGTCCGGCAGTTTCCACCGCCACATACACTGTACTCTAGGTTCTGCCATCCTGTCTATTGCTATTTGTTTCCTGCTCTTGGATGTAGGCATGGCAGAATTGAAATTGCAGCTCAAGGTGCGTCAATCTTATAAGGTTGATTGCCTATTCAGTCACTCAATGTGTAAATGGGATCAGGTAATCCACAGAGAGTGGGGTTTATCATGTGATGATTGGTTATACATTTACGTTCCATTTGAAAAGACTTTTCATTAAAGAATAAAGGAAATGAGAAAGGGATTCTTGCCATCGGTCATTAAGAACAATTGCAAAACACCTTTCCTAAAACAGGATAAAAACCATCATGTGAGTCTAGACTTCAATTATAGCTAAAAGCATCGGCTACTTGATTAATCACTATGGATTACACTACAAAATGTAAATGGCAAGCTGAAAGTAAATAAATACACTAAGGAATATTACTTACTTTGCATAAAAGTAAAGTGAATTCACTATGGAATGTAAATAACTTACTTCGCACAAAAGTAAAGTGATTTCCTTATAGAATGCAAGCTACAGGATAATTAAAAGGATAATTAAAAGATAATATTTGGTTTCGATTGGATTGGTACGAGATGAGATTTTCCTCTTGCATTCCTCTTTTATTTATAGCTTTACACTAGTCATCTAGATTCTTTCCATGTTCTGACTGTTGCTATAATCGTTTCAGTACTACTTGACTTTCAGGATGCTTCCCACATTCTAACAGTCGTTGTAACCATTCAAATGATTCAACCTTTTGGAGACTTCCTTGCCACTTGTCCCAATAACCAGTACTCTAGGCCTCTTTGCTGATTCAACTGCATTCTGCTAGGCTGCTCGATCGAGCTTTTAAATAATCATTGACTACTTGGTTTGCCTTCTAAATAACTATTGGTCGCTTGATCGATCTCTTGAATGACTATTGGTCATTAAATTGATTTCTTGGATGACTATTGACCGCTAAATCGATCTCCCGATGGTTATCAGTTGCTTGGTTTGCTTTCGAATTTCTCTCACTGTCTTGTCATTCTCTTAATTGTGATTCCATAAAAAAAAGCACTCCAAGCATCTCAGGAAAATATTAGCCAGCAATATCTTTTCATTACTATAACATGTCCTTTTCAATTGAATTTCCTAAAAATTATTAGAAAGGTTAGAAATATGTACAACACTGCCCATGCATTAAAATGATCTCATATAATGGATAGATAGTGTGGATATGACACATATATTATAGTGTCCCACAAAACTTGGTGATGTCAACACATTAATAAGTGTGTGGCACAACTATCACCCCAAAAGGTGCTGGTTAGGTGAGACCTCGGATCCACCGAGGTGGGTGAGACCTCTGGCTGTGGTGCCCTCAGTGATGTATATATGTGATTTATCTGGACGAGGATTTCTTGCCAAAGCATTTTGCAAGAAGTTCTCGCAAGTTCTTGTGCTGGGAAGGGAGGTGAGGCCCACCGTAATGTTTATGAGAAAGCCAACCCTATCCAGCTATTTTTCAATCCCATTTTAGAACATGCGACCAAAACTTAGGCAGATCTAAAACTCAAGTGGGCCACATGAGAGGAAAATATTGGCTCTTCCACTTATATAAGTTCATGCCACATGGCACACATATGTAAGATCCAAGTAATCCATCACATTGGGTCCACTGTTTAAATGCTTTTGGGGAAAATTTTGGCTTTTTCACATATAAAATGAGCTATAATGCATTAAAAAGAAATGCATGCAAGAAAGACATTTTAGGCTACTATTGTGGTCGAGAATGGCTTCATTTTCGCACGTGTAATACACGGTGAGCAACATCTATGTACAGCTTAGATCTCAAGCACATATGCCACGTTCCACAAATTGAAGATATTTAATTGACTATCACCCATTTAAGGGAATTTGAATCAAACAAATGGCTCAGATAATTGAAAGATTACCCCAAATCCATTAAAAATTTAAGTTTGGATGTATACTATTATATTAAGCATAAAAATGTCCCACCGTTGGAGACAATTTCTGAATGCTGGTATAACTCAAAGTCCAATGCCCGAAGGCGTCTCCAATGATGGAATGACATTGTTGGCACCATGGAGATTCGTGAGCCAAGGAACAACGTCCGCAGCTTGTGGGCCTTATACAAGGTGGCCAAAATGTAAGCCACTTCATCAGCTTCATCAACAGCTCCATCACTGGCAAATAAAGAATGACAGACGCTGTTGAAGTTTAATGAAGCTTGCTTTCCGATCTCCACCAGTGAAAAGTCACTTCCTGCAATACACTGCCAGATAATTAAAATCTCTCTCGAGTAATACATTAAAGCCGCTCACTAGGTGGCCCCTGCATGTGTACATGTCTGGAATGAAATTGTCACACGTTTGACCGACTATCCTGTATACATGTGTGCGTGTGTGCGTGTGTGAAGGTTGATGGGACCATCATAAGCTTGATTAATAAAAAAAAACGAAAGAAAAAGGTAGATAAGATAGAGGGGAGGGGGGCATAAAACCTGACCTCCGAAACAGAGAACAAGGTCACACGTTGAACCAACTAAAATACATTCAACATCTGATAAACAGCTTAAAATTAAAAAAACCAACAAAAAAGAAGAGAAAATCCTATGCACCTTTTACCCAGTAATTGATATACTGGGGATTTGAGCAATCTTGTCCCGATCTTCTCCTCCATCTCCGTAGCGCCTTCTTAAGAGTGGACAATAGAAGATGATCAATTCTTGAAGCAGGGTGAGCTGTTGAAACTCCTCATCTGGTAGAGACTCCAACTCCGGACAGTTGTCGATTTCCAGAGTCTTGAGGGCTTTGAATTGTCCCAACCAACCACAAGGGAACGATTTCAGCTCATCACTCCAGCTAATAATCAAATGTTTGAGGCTGGGGAGGACGGGTAAGGTCCCTCCCGATGACAACATCCCTTCGTTACTTATTTGTAAACTCAGCTTCTGGAGGAGCGGTGGAAGGTTGGTTGGCAACTCCCTCAGCTTTAGGCAACCACGTATTTCTAATTCAAGGAGTGATGGCATAACCTCTCCATCTCCACCTCTCAATTCCCACTCCCCCCAATTTATCATGTCCCAGAAGATGAGGGTCTCCAACTTGGGGAATGAGACAACACATCCACTTCCGTCATTGTTATCAACCCCACTAAACTCAACACCCACCTTTCTTACCACTTCATTGTACGAAATAGAAAGGTATTTAAGGGACGGCAGTTTCCCAAAACCTGGCAATTGTTTACACTCCCAACAAGACGAGAGTGTCATCCTGACTAGATTGGAGAACACCGGATCCTCTATCCACTTGGGAAGCTTCGAACCTCTGTAATAACGTATTGCCAACTCTTTCAAGTTTGTGTGGGGCCGGAGAATTTCAAGCACGTCCTCCATTCTCTTCACCTCTTCATCCAACAGCTCACCATCTTCAAACTTATAGTAGAAGGATAGAGTATGAAGGTGCTGCTTCTTATTCAGTTCTGCCTCTCTAGCTTCGTCCCCGCTCCTGTTTTTGTCCAAGCCGGTAATTTTAAGACTTCCTTGAAGATGATTGAGGTGTTTCAGTTCTCCACATTTCCATCCTTCGTCCCCACCCCCTACAATGAAGGTTGTTAACGTCCAAAGGCCAGTTACACTCCCTATACCCTGCGGTAAGTACCTCAGATCATCTGAATTTTCAATTTCTAGATGTCTCAGGTTAATCATTTTCTTCATCCCTCCAGGCAGTTTTTTTAGCTCCCCACAATCATTGAGTCTCAATGTTTGTAAATTTAGGCAATTACACACCTCCTCTGGCAACTCTTCTACGTCTGTGCCTGACAAATCAAGAAATCTCAAGTGTTTCAAATGTCCCACCGTTGGAGACAATTTCGTAATGCTGGTATAACTCAAGTCCAATGCCCTAAGGCGTCTCCAATGATGGAATGACATTCTTGGCACCATGGAGATTCTTGAGTCAAGGAACAACGTCCGCAGCTTGTGGGCCTTATACAAGGTGGCCAAAATGTAAGCCACTTCATCAGCTTCATTAACAGCTTCATCACTAGCAAATAAATTAGAATGGCGGACATTGTCGAAGTTTAACGAAGCTTGCTTTCCGATCTGCGCCACTGAAAACTCACTTCCTGCAACAGATTGTGCAAGATCATGAACTAAATCATGCATCTTGCAACTGACTATGTTCTTGTCACGGTCGAGTTTTGCATCTTGGAGCAACGAGCGTCTTAGTAAATCTTCAAAATTTTGCCCACCAATTTCCACCATGTCTTGACTTCCCTTGGAGCAGATGAAACCTTGTGCCACCCATAGCTTGACTATCGTATCCTTCTTTATCTCCCAATCTTTCGGAAAAATAGAGCAATACGCAAAGCACTGCTTCAGAGCGGGAGGCAAATCATGGTAGCTTAGTAACAAAGCCGGTAAAATACCTCCCAAGATATCAGCTGAGTTCCATATCTCGCTTTCCAACACAAGCTCCCACTCCCTTCTCGTCCTTCTCCACCACATGGCACACCCTATTGTCTTTGCTGCGAGAGGCAACCCTCCACACCTGTTTACAATTTCCCTTCCAATCTCTTCCAACTCTGAACGCTCGTCAGCATTCCGATGTTCGAATGCTCCACCACTGAACAATAACCAGCATTCGTCTTCGGATAAGGCCGCCAGTTTGCGTATTTGAGTGCTTCGCATCGCCTGTGCAACCTTTTCACTGCGAGTGGTTATGACAATTCGACTCCCTAATGCACCGGCTTGAAAGGGAAGTCTCAGTTTGTCCCACTTCTCTCTATCTTCACTCCAAATGTCATCAAGCACAAGCAAGAATCGCTGTGCTTGCAACTTTTCGCTGAGACGCCTTTGCAACGTGTCCAGGTCTAGATCCTCACAACCAGACCCATCTGCAGATTCTACGATTGATTTTGTAACCCGTTTCACATCAAAATCGTCTGAAACACACACCCACATTCTCTTGTGGAAATGCCCCCCGACTTTCTCATCATTGTAGGTGAGCTGGGCAAGGGTGGTTTTGCCCATGCCCCCCATCCCAACAATAGAAATGACATAGGGCACCTCATTTACCTCCTGCAGCAGCAAGTCTATGACTTCATTTTTTTCACGTTCTCTGCCTATAATTGACTTTGGGTCGAGGAGAGAGCCTATCTCTCGCTCTCTCATCCCACCCTGCCTCACTTCAGTATACACTCTCTCACTCATAATAAATTTAAATTGGTTCATCTCTTCGGCGATATCATCTAATCTACCCCTCACTTCCTTTATCCTACTCCCAATTTTTGGGCGTAACACGACATGATTGAAGCAGTTAACAGGCGACAGGAAGCTTCTTACATTCTTCTTGCTGAAACAGGACCCACCGTCTTCATCAGGTGCTTGGGATTTGAGAGCTTCCGTCATCCATTCATCTAGTATGTCATCCACATCATAGGCCACGTCTTTGAGCTTATCTAACCACTTCTTCACCGCTTCGTCCTTCACTCGCCGAGTTTCAGCATCTTTAAGCACAGCTTGGATCAAGGTGAACGTACTGGAAAGCTTTTTGATCTCGTTTGTGACACCCACCAACAAAACCACCTCATCTTCAAGAACTTTGGCCAATTTTTCTATGGCAAGCGTGACCAGTGAATCGACTATGTCTTCTGTTTTGGGCAGTGATGGAAAGAAGGGAGGAATTTGACTTCAAATAGGTATAGAAATAGGAAATGAGAAGGACTATGAAGATATGGAAGAGAGACAGAGGGAGAGAGTTGTTTTGGTATGTAGATGGGAAGAAGGGAGGAATTTGAGTTCAAAGAGGTATTGAAGTAGGAAATGGGAAGGACTCTGAAGATATGGAAGAGAGAGAGGGAGAGAGTTGTTTTGGTATGTAGATGGGATGAAGGGTGGAATTTGAGTTCAAATGGTTATAAATATAGGAGATGGGAAGGTCTGAAGATATGGAAGAGAGAGAGGGAGAGGGAGAGGGAGAGGGAGAGAGTAGTGAAAGATGCAAATGTAGAGAAGAAAAGAAGAGGAGAGTTAAAGATGCAACTGCAGAGAATGAGGTTAGCTCTGGAAGGCATGCTATGGCTTACCAACCAAAAATCAGGCAAATCCACGCATCCAATCAGTACCTTATAAAATTAACGGTTCAGATTGTTTGCACATAAATAAGTCTAACTAACAATCTGAACCATCTATTTGTTAGAGACCATGATGTATGGCTTATTATTCTAAAGCACTCCTTTTATAAGTCAATCCCATCCATTCCATCCACGGCTTAGAAAATAAACAGCTTTGAAAGAGAAGGAATACTTATGGAATGCCTCAACCATCCGCTCAGTGTCAATTTTAATTACAGCCCTTAAAACTATGTTCCAGATCTAGTGAACGGTTCAGATTGATATATTGGAATCTCCAAATATCCCAATTCAACATATCACAGTACACTCATCCAAGAGCTGCCAGTAAAGTGGTAAAATGTAAGGGGACCCACAAATGGAGAAAGATGCGTATATGATGTGATAAAAGAGGCATCCAAACATACGTTTTTTTTCAAAGTCATCCGGCGCATGGAATCTCGTGACTCACAGACCACTCAAGATTCAAAAATCAACTTCACGCATTCACACTGATGGCCCACCATCGATGTGCTTGTTAAGAGAGGAAGCGGATTGCGTACTGACTAAAATCTGTGGGGCCCACCGTGATTTATGTATTTTATCCGCTCCGTCCATCCATTTTAACAGTTAATTTCATTGCATGAGCTCAAAAGTGAAGTATTTACAAAGATCAAGTGGACCACATGAAAGGAAACAATATGAATTGAATGTCTACCATTGAAAAATTCTTACAGGCCACAGAGGTTTTGGATCAAGCTGATATTTGTGTTTTCCTTTCATCCATGTCTTTGTGATCTCATGAACAGGTTGGATGACAAATAAACATCACTGCATGCAATGGGAAGGTTTCAACGGTGGAAATTATTATTCCCACTGTTTCGAGGGCATTCCAACTATAGAAATGATGAAGGGCACCTCATTTACCTCTCTACTACCCCCAGCAACAATTCTACGACCTTTTTTTTTTTTTTTTTTACATCTTCCCTCCCGACAATAAACGGCTGGTCAAGTAAGGAGCTTGTCTCTCGGTCTCTTATCTCACCCCTCCTAACTTGACTATCCACTCTCTCCTTCTCTCCACTACCTACTCTAAGACTCAGTTGGCTGCTCTCTTTTTCAATATCATCTAATCTACCCCTCACCTCCTTTATCCTACTCCCAATTTCGTGGCCTAACTTGACCTTATCATAAACAGATTTCATCCATTACTATTATTTTTAATATCTTTTTAGAAGTTTGTTTTTTTTCCTTTTTCCCTTGTATTTTCAAGGATCTATGGTAGATGAAAAATCAAACTTCTCCTTCCTCTTTTACCATGCATCCACTAGGTTAGTTTTATATTCCATATAATTCCATTCCTTAGCCGCCTACCTAGAGTTGTACACAAACCGAGTTAGCTCGGTAAACTCGACTCGAAAAAGCTTAACTCAACTTAGCTTGAAACTGGGTTCGAACTGAGTCCAGTTGATTTTTTGAGCTCGAAAAATTTTCAAGCCGAGTTCGAATTAGACTCAAATTCAAACTGTAACGCCTTGAACTTTTCAAAACTTGAGCGTTACCATAAGATTCAACGTAATATATACGTGTGTACGATATCAATCCAATTATCATAGTCTTACATCCTCGTCCTGACACAAATCTAACGGTTGGAAACTAACTCCATTCAATAGATCCAACCATCTAACCGTTGATTTCAAGATCGGACCATCCATCACGTAATTAGACGTAAGTACTTTCCCATGAAGGACATAACGAATAACTCCTTGTTCATAATGGTTTAGATATACATTCTTTTGTAAGAATTGTTTAAAAATGTGCCTATGACCATGTAGAACCGTTACATTTCATAAAACTCTTGCATCAGCAATAATTACAAAAATGCCACTAACATAGACTTCTGAATTCTAAATCACATGATTTCCACGATCTGTTTAATGAGAAATTTTATACCATGCCAATGTATCATAAATTAACCATACATATCAAATTTTAGCCCTTAGATCATCATATAAGTGGCCCAAATTGAGAGATCAACCCCTTAACTATTGATTTTGGAGTCTATCAAGTGAAGAAACCTCGGGGATAGTCATAGTTGCCCATTATATGGATCAAGTGTGAAATATGAAAACTCCACTTTTGTAGGCTTTTCTTAGGTGCAAGTTATCCATTCGAGGCTTATCAACTCTTTATAAATATAGATCTTCAGATCTAATCACTTCCTGTCGTTCATCAAAACTCAAACTTCGATCATACATTGGCCTCACATGACTATGAAATCATACAAAATTTAGACCTCGATCTATGATCCTACGCCATTGAACATTGAAGGATAGAGTATGAAGGTGCTGCTTCTTATTCAGTTCTGCCTCTCTAGCTTCATCCCTGCTGTTTTTGTCCAAGCCGGTAATTAGAAGACTTCCCTGAAGATGATTGAGGTGTTTCAGTTCTCCACATTTACATCCTTCGTTGCCACCCCCAACAATGAACTTTGAAACCGTCGGAAGGCTAGTTAGTTTCCCTATAACCTGCGGTAAGTACTGCAGCATACAGGTGCCTTCTAATTCTAGGTGTCTCAGGTTAATCATTTTCTTCATCCCTCTAGGCCCCTTTTTTAGCTTCTCACACAAATTGAGACTCAATGTTCGTAAATTTAGGCAATTACAAACCTCCTCTGTCAACTCTTCTACGCCTGTGCCAGACAAATCAAGAAATCTCAAGTGTTTCAACCGTCCCACTGTTCGAGGCAATTTCTCAATGCCGGTGCCACTCAAGTCCAATGCCCTAAGGCATCTCCAATGATTAAATAAAATTTGTGGCACCATGGAGATTCTTGTGTCAAGTAGCAACGTTCGCAACTTAGAGGCCTTGTACAAGGTGTCAGACATGAAAGCCACTGCATCAGCTTCATCAACAGCTTCATCACTGGCAAATAAAGAATGGCGGACATTGTCAAAGTTTAACGAAGCTTGCTTTCCGATCTGCACCACTGAACACTCACTTCCTGCAACAGAATGTGCAAGATCATGAACTAAATCATGCATCTTGTAACTGACTATTTCTGATCATCATCGTCGTCATCATCATCATCGAGTACTGCATCTTGGAGCAACGAGCGTCTTAGTAAATCATCAAAATATTGCCCACCAATTTCCTCCATGTCTTGACTTCCCTTGGAGCAGATGAAACCTTGTGCCACCCATAGCTTGACTATCATATCCTTCTCTATCCTCCAATCTTTTGGGTAAATAGAGCAATACGCAAAGCACTGCTTCAGAGCTGGAGGTAAATCATGGTAGCTTAGTAACAAAGCCGGTAAAATACCTCCCAAGATATCACCTGAGTTCCATATCTTGCTTTCCAACACAAGCTCCCACTCCCTTTTCGTCCTTCTCCACCACATGGCACACCCTATTGTCTTTGCTGCGAGAGGCAACCCTCCACACTTGTTTACAATTTCCCTTCCAATCTCTTCCAACTCTGAATGCTCTTCAGCATTCCGATGTTCGAATGCTCCACGGCTGAACAATAAGCAGCATTCGTCTTTGGATAAGGCCACCAATTTGTGTATGTGAGCGCTTCGCATCGCCCATGCAACCTTTTCACTGTGAGTGGTGATGACAATTCGACTCCCTAATGCACCAGCTTGAAAGGGAAGTCTCAGTTTGTCCCACTTCTCTCTATCTTCACTCCAAATGTCATCAAGCACAAGCAAGAATCGCTTTGCTTGCAACTTTTGGCTGAGACGACTTTGCAACAGGTCCAGGCCTAGATCCTCACAACCAGACTCATCTGCAGATTCTATGATTGATTTCGTAATACGTTTCACATCGAAATCTTCAGAAACACACACCCACATTCTCTTGTCGAAATGCCCCTTAACTTTCTCATCATTGTAGGTGAGCTGGGCAAGGGTGGTTTTGCCCATGCCCCCCATCCCAACAATAGAAATGACAAAGGGCACCTCATTTACTTCCTGCAGCAGCGAGTACAGGATTTCATTTTTCTCTGCCTATAATTGACTGTGGTTCGAGGAGAGAGCCTGTCTCTCGCTTTCTGATCCCACCCCACCTCACTTCGGTAGACACCCTCTCACTCACTCCACTGTTTATCATAATAAAATGAAATTGGCTCATCTCTTTGGTGATATCATCTAATCTACACCTCACCTCCTTTATCCTTCTCCCAATTTTGTGGCGTAACATGACACGATTGAAGCAAGTAACAGGCAAGAGGAAGCTTCTTACCTTCTTCTTACTGAAACAGGATCCATCACCTTCATTGGCTGCTTTTGATATGAGAGTTTCTGTCGTCCATTCATCTAGTATATCATCCACATCGTAGGCTACATCTTTGACCTTCACTAACCATGTCTTCATTGCTCCGTCCTTCACACGCCGAGACTCAGCATCTTCAAGCACAGCTTGAGTGGAGGTGAATGTACTGGAAAGCTTTTCAATCTCGTTGGTGACACCTGGAGGATGGTGTTCAACTTCTCCACAGCAATCGAGACTAGCGAATCAACCATGTTTTTTTTTTTTTTTTTGGGGGGGAAATGGAATTGAGAGAGAGAGAGAGAGAGAGAGAGAGAGAGAGATGCAAATGTTGTTATGCAGTTATTGGTAAAAATGAATGCACATTTTATAGCAAATGTTTGATTTTAAAAATTAAAAAAAAGTGTTGTTTGGTCTACTCTTGATTCCAAGATTGATACAAAACCTTCCCTCCACTTCCAACTTTAATTACTTCTTCCAATTAAGGAATGGAATAATATCATCTCTACGCAACCATATGTATATATTCTTAGCTTTCACAAGTGTGGCCCATGGCTTGAACAATCCGGACTGTTGATCTCATGTCTTCCATAATGGATAAACCATGCCCACAAGAAAATCCACCATCAGATTTTCTGAACCCTTTTTTGGATTCCAAGGGATGGACGGTTAAGAAAAGGACAGTGGAAATGGTCCCCATCCAACTCAAGTGTTGGTAATCTGGGTAGGGGCATGGCCAATCATCCTCAACGAAAACCCATTTGATCAATGACTGGTGTAATGACCCATGGGCCCCACTTGAACCAACTGATGCTTTGGAAAGAGGTTTTCACAGCATCCGTTGGTTGAGGTTCTTCTTCCAAAGTTGAACTCGTCACTAAGAATAACATGTGATCAACGTAAGACAAGATGCTGCAAGGAAGTAATTCCTTTTTAACCAGTGCACCAAAGATCCATTCCTCCATCAATAAGAAAAGGTTTATTATACTTGGGTGGGAATCCCAACATATATTAAAAAATAGATTTTTGAAATTTTAAAACTTGATATGCTATTGGATTCCCGCCGATTAACCTTCCATTGATCATTGGGAAGGTTTAAAGTATCGACCAAAATGCCATTGGGCTCCTACCAAGCTTTATGTGATTGGTTTCTCCCACAATATGAAAATTCCAATTTCAATCAGCATGCCACGCACCCGAAAAGGTGGGCCCCATTACCGAGGGTAAAGGACATTGCAGGATAAAAGTGCAAGCCCTTTTATAACTTGAAATGCTGAAACTATCTTGCTTGCGATGCACAAACTTTCAGAAGTCATCTCCATGGGCTGGATTTAAGCCCACGTCCCGACACTAAAGGCCCAAGGCCTGAGCCTGGAAATTTCGGTTGGGCACCTAACAATTTGATAAATTTCTCACTCGAATGTTCCTAGTTCATCCGTTAATCAGGTGGGCCACACATGTATGCATGTGGTCAAGATGCATGTGTTGCCTAGCCAGTATTGGAGTGACATATTCGTGGGATATAACACATGTACATAGGAAGTCAGGTCGGGTCAGGACTAGCTAAAATGGCTCTAGCACAAACCCAACTTGACAATTGATCGGGCCATGCATGCAAGGTCCAAGTCTTCAAAGCTAGGGTGCCTAACCCATTCCTACCCCTAGTTAGAATGGCTGCAATGACTAGGTTGAGGTTTGCCCGAGCCCAACCCACTTGCTAATTGGACTTACAAGTCAGGTACTAGAGTAGGTTAGCTATCAGGTCCCACCCATTAAAGTCATAAGCAGGCATGTTCTGGGCCTTGTGGATGAACTTAGTCGATAAAACCGATGACCTAAAAATTTTAAATGTCCTACTGTTGATGAGACTCAATCTACCCCTACAAAGCTTCTGGACCACATGGCTTCCAACCTCTATTCTTTTATCTACCCCTATAATTAAAGCTTCTGGACCACATGGCTTCCAACCTCTGTTCTTTTAGAAAATTGGGAAAGCTTTCTTTCAAGGTCTTGATACCCAGCATCGGCCTACCAGAGCAGACCGAAGCCAAACTAAAAAGATTTGGTTGAGCCCCTTTCAAGCCAAACAGGTTCATCTGCGTGTTCACCTACTTTTACATTATTACCTATGTGTGTCCTGTGTTGCGCATATGCTAACCAATCTGCGTGAATTTCATATAGATGATGGGATGCCTAAAAGCTGGGTATATAAAAATTATGTAGGCCCACCACTTGAAAAACTAGTAAAGGCTGCCAAAATATTTCCAAATTCACATTGATGCTTGCATCATGGTTTGTTGAATTTGTGGAATTGGATCCACCATATCTTGATCAGGCTTCATTTCATCAGTTTCTATTAGCTCATATGTTAATTCGATTTTAAAAATTTTAGAATCTTCATAATCATTGTGAGAGCTCCAAATGTTTTTGGAATATCTTTCATTTTAGAAGAATTATGAGAGATGGCTTTATTGAGCATATCTAGATATGATAGAATTCTTACCTGGTGTTTTATAGACATGATTGATACATTGCCTCGATCTCGTGCCATACGTATGAGGGCTATATGTCATTCGACATTTTGTTCTTTTAAAAACATATGTACAACTCTATGACATCATATTAATAATAGAAAGTGTTTCCCACCGTGGAAAATTGACAAAATATATCTTTACTTTATATACATTGTTATGTCATTCCTTAATAACATGAGCTTTTAGAGAAATTGGTTCTTTGACATAGTATTAGAGCAGACGTGTGTAAAATCCGTAATCAATACGTTATGAAAAAGCTTGTTAATCTTTTATAGTTACTAGCTGAGTCACTGATGAGCATAAATTGCATGTTGAGTGAACTCTATAAGGCCCACCATGATGTATGTGCCTTATTCAAGCTGTCCATCAATTTTATAGCTCAGTTTATGTAACTATCTTAAAATTAATGCATATACAGAGCTGAAGTGGATGACGCTAAAGGAAACAATGAGAATTAAATGCGTGTTACTGAGATCTTCCCTGGAAACACAAAAGTTTTAATTCTACGATGATATTCGATTTTTCCCTTCATCCATGTTTGACCTTATGAACTGGTTGGATGGCAAATAAACATCACTGTAGACCCTAAGAAGGTTTAAAGGGTGGATATCATTATCCCCTTTATTTCCTGTGGTGTGGTTCACTAGAACTGTGGATATGCATCAATTTTAGAGTGATGCCCTAAAATGAGCTAGTGAAATGGATGGACGGTATGGATAAGATACACGCATCACAGGTGGGCCTTAAAGAGTTTACTCACTCTGCTAGTTATGCAGTACTCCATGCTCAATTTAAAGAGCTTACTCACTCTGCTACTTAAATTCCTAAGTGAATGAAATGGCTTAATGTGCATAAAATCCACCCTAGTAATCAGGCTCACCACTCTTTGATCAGCTTTGATCCAGAAAATAGATTGACTCAAAACTCAAGTGGGCCAACTCATAAAATCATTCCTTAAAGCCTCTCTATTTCACGTGGTATGGTTTACCTGAGTTTATGACTACTATTATTTATTTCTGGCTAATTATTTAATCCCATCAAATAAATGGATTGGATGGAATGTAAACACGGTGGAGGACCCTACACAAAACTAACGGTGGTCATCTCATCCCAACTTTTCCCTTAGTGTGTGGCCCACTGGAGTTCTGGATGCTCTTGATGATTTTTGGAATTAAGGTGAAGGTAAGATAAAGTGCCTGATACGCGGTGCTGATCTCATGAAAATTCCACTCATGTGGCTATTCATGCTGGAGATATGATTGTGTAATTCAAGGGGATACTTGCAATAATCTAAACAAGAGGGAAGTTTTTACAATTGTCAGAAATTATAGGGAGGTACCTTTTATTATCCCATTAAAAAAGAAGCGGTATGCATGTATTTTATCCACGCCGTACATCCGTTTTGCCAGCTCATTTTAGGGCATGAGCCGAAACATGATGAATCAGATCCAACTCTCAGGTGGACCACACAGTGGAGATAATGATATCCACCGTTGAAAACTTCCTAGGGCCATCGACGATGAAGGGAAAACACAGATATCAGCTTGATCGAAAACTCCTGGAGTTTTCAACGGTAGGCGTTCAATTCCCTCTATTTCCTATGCTGTGGCCCACTTGAGCTTTGGATCTGCCTCAATTTGGGCTAAAAAATTGAGCTGGAAAAACGGATGGACGGCGAGGATAAAAACACGTACATCACAGCGGGGCCCACAGAATCGTGCCAACAGGCAATCCGCTTCCTTCAAAAAACGCTCTTCCCGCTTCGTCCCTCTCTCTCGGTCTCAGCAAGGGGTTTAGCTTCCAAAGCCATCGCATCAAGGGATTTTTAGTAAAAATCAAGGGTAAGATTCAGAAATATATAGTTTCATTAATCCTCTCTCTCTCTCTCTCTCTCTCTCTCTCTCTCCATTTTCTGATCTTTTTCACTGCCCTCAGATTCCGCTCCTGAAACGAGAAAACGAAAAGGAGAAGAAGGTATGAATCTTTTCCCAATTTCATTTTCTTTTAATTTTCTGTATTTTTTTAAATTTTGGTTTTGTTTTCCCAATTCAATTTCCTGTGCTCTTTGGGAGAATTGCCGAAACCCTACTTGCTTTTGTCTTCAACGCTGAAAAACATACCCATGAATGAATCCATATTTCCAATTGATTAATGCAAATGGGGGTTTGGGTCACATATACATGTAGTCGTGAGATCCAGATCGTTCATCATGTGTTCCCCATCATGTAGATGCCTGTAGCAAAAAATCAGGCCGGTGCATTTGCCGTGCGGGCCATGGTGTTGGTTGAACTCTAGTATTGGCCGCCAGGTATTATGTAACAGTATCGGCTGGCATATCGGCCTGTAACAGCAGTATCAGCCCCTTAATGGTGCCAATACAAGCCGATACATCCCATTTTTTCATAGCGGACCGATACACCTCCCTATTGCATAACCAGGGTGACCATTTCCTTTCTATAGCCGCTGATACAGCTGTGAAGTAACGATTTTTTAATACCATTGTTGATGCAAACCCAAAAGGAAAAGCTAATAAATCAATAAGAAAAGAAAGAGATTGTGGGGAAACGCCCAACAATCCTCTAGCGGAATGCTAGAAATCACAAATGCAAGACTGTGAGCAAGCTCAACAATCCTCTAGTATAGAACTAGAGACCACTCTCCCTCCAATAGCCACCGTTAGGAAAATAAGAAAATTTCATAAAGAGAATATTGATCAGCTTGTCTTATTCCATATGCCATAGGTCCTATTTATAATCAACCTTACAATTTGTAATAAAGGATATGAAAACTACAAAAATAGGGAAGCACCTAAATAAAAAAGCATTCTAATTAAGAAAATGCCTAAAATAAGAAGATATATAGATAAGAAAATATTTAAAATTATTCCCTGCCTAAAATAAAGATATGAAAGAAGGAGCAGATTTCCTAATATAGAGATTTGAAAGAAATGGGAAGTGGTGATGGGCTAGAAAAGGAAGGTGGTCCTTTTCTTGTACACACGTGTGGAGCGTGCTCGCGTAAGATGTGGGCCTTTTCTTCAAATCTTGATCAATTGGCATGTGTGACCATTTGGTTGCATCAATTGTGGGCCGCCTTTAAACTGGAATTTGATTTCATACATGCACTGTCCAGTTGATGAATGGATCTGCCTGGTTTTGGCCTGGGGCATCTAAATTGAATTGCCCACATGATGGATGGCCTGGATCTCATTCGCATATACTTGTGAGTGCTGTTCGTGTTTTGTCAATACCTTAAAGAGGCACTACACAATGTGCTTCTTTTGGTATAACTTGGGCCAGGAAATCATCAAAAGATGGTATCAGAAGGAGGCTGCAACTGCACCTCAACATGATATCATCAATTTCAAGTTGAACACTTTAATCTCATTGTATGTAACCATATCTTCAGCTCATTTTTCATAGTTTACTATCTGAAATAGTCTTCCAAAGATCATAGCTAGTCATGGCACCTGATCTGGCTTGCTGGAGAAGTCTGCGATATCTACGAATATGTCTCATTTGATCTTCAATGTGATTGCAATAACTAGGCCCATGATAGTGGGACTGATATGGATAATGAGGCTGATGTGGCATCATGACCCTGGTCCTTTCCAAGGTTATCGTGGTGGCTGGTATCCAGATTGGGGATTGTATGCACAGTAGCATGCTCCCTTCTCTCTACCTGGCATGTGAAGTACAGGCTGTCTAGAAGATACACTACTTATTTCAACATGTCCCTCTAGATTGAGATGTTTCTTAGATACTCCATTATACATGGATTGGAGTTTCCTTTCTTACCATCCTTCATAACAATCATCTGTTCTGTCAGATCATCCACTCAACTTGTCATAGGATCTGTCAGACTATTCATAGCACCTATCTGTTCTGTTACCACTTGCATCTGTTGCATTGTCTTCTTCAAAAGCTTGTTTTGATCTTCCCCTTACATCCTAGGACTAAAAGATGTCCAGCTATATGTGCACATTTAATTTTGGAACTAGATGGGGGCAAAGATTTGACTGGAATATGGATAGATTTTGGAATTTTGGTGGGTTGTTTTTGGGTTGCAATTGGACAGGGCCATTTTAAACTCAAAAGGTGATGGTAATTGCACTGCAGGTTATAGGTTGGAAGTTGGCTAATTTAAGAACTGATTGAGGGTCTGTTTTGGGACAGATTTTGAGGTTGGGTATGTAATAGGATTGAAGTTGGGGAAGGAATGGGGCTGTAGTTTGTACTTTGGACAGAGATGGGTGTTTAAGGTTGTTTCAGAGTATGCAGATTCTGAAGGCTGTTTTTGACAGGTAGTGTGCACAGTTGGGTGGCTCCTAGGTTGAGAACTGGGACGGGCTCTAGGGCTGGGATCTGTTCTGGAAAGTATGATTGTGACTGTTCTTGGCAGCCTGTTTTCTCCTTTTCCTTTCTGAATGACATACCATATGGATGCGCTATGGTACCTTGACATGGATGTGGATATGGAGACTACACAATTTAAAAAATAGCAGGATGTGGCTAAAGCCATAACCATGCCATATTCTGTATTCCTACTCATACTGTATCTTTTGGGTATAACTGCTCTTGATCTGTACAAGTGTCTAGGTATCATATCAGTTGCATGCTACATGCATTCTTGTGACAGCATTCACCCGCTTGATTTTTATTTTTTACAAAGTTCTTCTAATTTCTGATGCAGATGGAGATGCAGTTGCTGTACTCCAAGCTTCATGATAAGTATACAGAGCTGAAGGTTTGCATGGCTTTTGACACTAGTCTAATTTTACAAGAATTATTGAGAAGTGCCTTCTTTTTTTCTTTTCGTTTTTTCTTTTCTTTTTTTCATTACTTCTGGGCTCGGCATGTTTAGATGAGAAAGGAATCTGAGATTGAGCAGTACAACCGTGAACAGAAATCAAAGTTTATGAATTACATATCTGGTACTTTTTTTCCTCATCATATTTCTTATCTTTCATTTACTTCATTTGGTTTTATTGCATTTTCATCATGCTTCAAAATTGTCAGCACCACCTATTTCGTCAGTCCATATCTCTATTGAACTGTATTATGCTGTTGATAATCTACATTTTTTTTCCTCTTATATTCTTTTCTTCAGATCCTACTACATGGACAGCCTCATTTCTTGAAAACCAATCCGCCTTGACTTTTTCGTGGTAGCATATGGCCTCTTCATGAAACAATTTCTTAATATATGAAAACAGCATCACAAGTCATGTTAGATTAGAGGAAATATACAATCTTCAATTGAGCATTTGCTTGTTCAACAAACTGTAAATGTGGCGCTCAGCTTTTGGCCATCCAGATGTTTCAGATGGGTGGGACTTGGTGGATTGAGATGTTCCAAATGTTTCTCCCATCAGAGAATGCTAACCATCCAATTGGGTCCCAGTTGAATGTGGACTGTTAGTTCCAGTTGTCTATTTTTACCGAATGTCTATCATCTGATAGGGAGAATGTTGGAGGATGTCCCATACCAGATGGGGGCACACCAGAACAACAGCATAGGTTATTGTTAAGATTAGACCTACCTGTACCATTGCTGGGAAATGAAAAAGGAAATAGGAAAAGAAACCCTTTTTTCTCTTGAACACCTAGGCCTTGATAGTATGAGATTATCGAGCATAATACAAAGAAAATAAAAATAAAAATCTCTTAAGATATTTAGCATTTTGCATACTATAATGGTTGAATGTTATGTGTATTGCACATGCAGCTGCAGAGGAAATGATAGAACACCTGAAAACTGCAAATGAGAGTCTGCAAGCAAAGATAAATGAGTTGACAGATAAAATAATTCCAGATAGGCACGCTCTTTTCAAGTACATTAACTGCTCCAAGTTTTAGTGCTGCTGAAAATCTTGGATTTCTAAAGCATAAGCTGTCTGGTTACAGGTCTGCTGAGGAGTACCAGTATGCCGAATACCAAAAGCTTTTGATTGAAGAGAGGCAAAAGAGTGAGGAATTATTGTTCCATTTGAATATTTCCATGCAATATGTGTACATTGGTCATGTTCCATTTGACCATGCAGTGTTTCCAATATTCTAACATGCTAATCCTGGGAACCATCCTTGGTTTACCTGCCTTATTTATTCCTCTTGTGGGACTTGTATAGAATGCCATTTCTATAAAATATGTGTACATTGGTCATGTTTCATCTGTGGTTGATGTATGTTTCAGTTTCAATTGCCATGGGTTTTAGCTGAATTGATATTGTATTTGTAGTGTTAGTTTGATTTATTTATTTATTTATTTATTTTTTGCTGTAAAAAATCAGCATCTTAGCTATCTCCAATTCATTTGGAGTTGGCTCTATGAATCGTGTTTCGCCAATCAGTCCCATTGAAGGTTTTTTTTTTTGCCCTAAAAAATCAGCATCTTAGCTATCTCCAATTCATTTGGAGTTGCTTTATGAATCCTGTTTCACCAATAAGTCCCATTGAAGGCCCTATCCTTAGTGTGCGAACCTCCTCTTTCTCACCACCTCAAGTCAAGTCTCTTTACTGGCCCCTCAGCCCTAATCAAAGTTCCCCACCTCGTCAAGGCCATTTACAGCTTTCATAGCACATGGGCTAACCATCTCAATCGGCTGTCCATTTTATTTCCTATTGGATCCACTCTTAGACTTCTCCTCACTCTTGGTTCTATCCTCCTCAGCCTTTCCACCCATCCATCTTAACATCTTCATCCCTGCAAAGCTCATCTTTGTGCAGTCGCATTGTAGTTGACGGACATTCTATCCCATCTGGAATAGATGGTTGAATAGCTATGTTATAGAACTTTTTCTTAAGTCTCATTTGCATGTCTTGATCATACAATACTCTCATTTGTCTGTTTTATGTTTGGCAGCCAAAGAACTTTCTGAAGAAGTTGAGAGGCTTCGCAACCTGCTACAGGAGAAATCTGATTCTATTGATAAGAATGACGACAGCATTGATGGGCAGCTGAAATCCCCTTATGGAGGTTCTCAACTTAGATCAAGAGATCTATCTGAAGGCTCAGCTGGATTGAAGACACTAAGGCCATGTTCTGGGGTTCAAACTGAAGAAGTTATGGTTATTCCAAATGCCGGTAGTCAAGAGGAGCATGTCATGGTAAAAGAACCAGAAAGAGGTCCGGGTAAAGGCATGCCCTACAGCGATGCTCTTGGAAACAGTCAGCAGGTATTATTTTTCAAGGGTCTGAACTCCTATGTTTGTTCACCAGCAAAAATGGTGGTGACTCATCTGCCGCACATATGGCGTACGGTTAATTGTCCAAATAGAGGGACTCATTGTGGATGGAACATAGCCTGAAAATTGCTAAGTGGACAATCACAACCATCTAGTATTTATTGGATGGGATGGATAAAAATAAAATGGTATGCGAATGCTTGTGATCATATTGTTAAGATGTCCAGTCAGTGTGTCAGTTTGGCTATATACTCTACCAACAATGAGGCCAGCAGTTTTGGACAGTACGGATCTCCATACATGCATGCCACATGTGAGGTGGATTTTTACTACATTTTTAATTAAGGTATTACACAGGGCTTGTGCCAACAGGTCAGAACTGTCAGGTTTTCAGTTTGTACAAGTGGGGCCTATAGTTCAAAGATCCAAATAATTGATATGATGGGTCTTATGGTGGATGGCCCATGTACAAAATGTCCCCCAGATTACATGATGGCAGCATGTTTCACCTTTTTTCTTGGTTGGATGTCAATGGTTGTTGTCCTCTCTCTCGTCTCAACCAAATATTTGTAGGCCACCTATGGGAGGATTAGGACTACTTTGAAAAACTTTTGGCTCATATAGAAAGTGAATCCCATGGCATAAACTGTTTGGATTACTGAACATGGGCCCACTTGCCCCCACTTGGACATAATATGTACAACCTTTTGACATGAGCATTGTTTAATACCTCTTTTAAAATGGTGGTTAACTATCACCATGGTTTAAGCCTTTCAAAAAAAAAAAAACTATCACCATGGTTTACCCTTTTAAAATTTATACACAGGGAATGTGGCTGATTTATTTGTGAAAAATCCTTAGGAGTAAGGCCATGTTTGGGCCGGGTCAGGCTAGGCCTGAGCTCAGTCTCATACTTAAGGCCCAAGCCCTGAGCCCGGAGACCTAGCATTGCAGTCCTGGAGCCTGAATATGAAATAATTGGTTAGGCCTGGGATCGACTCAGCCCAGCCCAAAAATTGGTAAATTTCATCTTCTCCACTAGAATGTTCCTAATCTGCCCATTGATCAAGTGGGTCATACATGCACAAAGAAATAGACGCGTGAATGAAACCAACAGTCTACCTTCAAGACTCATGGGTTGCTTAATCGAGGATGGGAATATCATCTTTGTAGGATATAAGTATATCACGTGCACATATGAAGTCGGGTTGGGATGAGCCAGGTTGGGCTAAATTGACTTGGGCCAAAACCTGGACCGAATTGATTGGGCCATGCATGGTAGGCCCAAGCCTGGCCATGGGCCAAGCTAATAGCTCCAAGCCCAGTCCAAAGCTGGGTTGGGCCTGTCAGGCTGGGCGACCCGCCCATTGCCACCCTTAGCAGATGTTATGTGAAGCCAGATTTAAGAGAAGAATAGCATCAGAAATGCAGAGGTGGCACACCTGTGTGATTTTTGGGCCATCCATTAGGCAGGGTTCACCATGAACACGCTCTGCATTTCACACATGTGCAATGTTGTGAATCACCTCTTCAATCCGCCTTCACGTGGATTTTCTTGCCATCTCTCCACAGGTGGGGAATGCACCAAACCTCTTAGTAGTAAATTTTTGTGACCTTCTGGTCATTACTTTGACCCTGGTTTTTTAATTTTCAGCCATGCAGCTGTAGAAGAACCATGGCCAGTTCAGGTATGTCTCAAGCATATAAATCTCTACCTTTTCACTTTGACTCTCTGGCAAACGTTTAACTGTGATGATTCTGCCAAATTTTCTAGGAGATGGTTTAAATGACGTTTGCCATGGCGATTGCCACTTCCAAACGCTTGTGGAGTGTTTAGTTGGCATGAAGTTTTCCACGGTTAATCAAACAGAAGGACTGTGTTTCTGTACTTCACCAATCGATTGGTAACCCTCCAGTCCCAGATGGCATTCTCAGTTCTTTCAGTTTTGACAGATTGTTAACTTCTTAACCAGTAAAACGGTTATGGCGGATACTATGCAGTTTGAGGCTTGTTAGTTCCGAAAAACACTACATTCCAACCTGGCAGGTCCGTTGATCTGAGCAGTGCATAAGGTGGCACCCACCATGAAAATTAACTGACACAAAGATCAGGCTAGGCCACCCATCATCGAGGAGACATCATCATCATCATTTAAGCCTTATCCCAACTAATTGGGGGCTGGCTACATGAATCCTGTTCCCCCATTCAACTCTATCAAGGACCATATCCTCAGTTAAACACCATATGCCGTTAAGTCTTTTTCTTTCTACCTCCACCCATGTCCTTTTGGGCCCTCCCCTTGCCCAACCTTCAACTTGAACCAATTCACTCCTAACTAGTCAGTTCTTGGTCTCTGTTGCATATGACCAAACCATCCAAGTCTACTTTCCCTCATCTTATTACCTATTGGTGCTATTCTCCAATATCCATTTCTAGTTCTATCCTTGTCTTCCCACTCATCCATCTTGATATCCTTAGCTACGTTGAATGTGGACCATTAACAAATTCTGATTGAACTGTCCATTCTCTTTGCTACCAATTACCTGCCTAATTAGTGAACTGTGGACCCCAATTTTCATGCCAGGTCATCCTCATGCAGGGCCCACCCTAGGCACTGCTTAGATGTCTTACGCACACCAGGTTGGTATGTAATGTACCTTTGCTCCATGTAAAGATGAAAGTGGGTTAGAAATCCTCTTTTAGTTTTGCTCAATGGTATTAAATTTCCCCTGTTAAATATAGTGTATGCTTAGGTGAATGCCTGTTTAACTTGAATTTAACTAGAACATCTATTAGAATGACTGTATGAGAGGACCGTGAAGTTCTATGTCCAACGTCAGTCTATTACAGTCATGCACATGCGGGGAAGGGATGTGACAACACAAAGTGATCTGAAACTTGGTGGCTGGGACTTGCGAACCCATGGCAACAGCAGTACAGCTTCAAATAAGCAAAGAGAGCAGACAAGGCCAGATCATAGTGAAAGCAAAGCTTGCACTAGGATCTTCTGATCCGGGAGGTTTTGCGGACATCCCCAATCCACAGTATGGCCCATCAGTTTGACGATTTCGATCACTGAAACATGGGTCCTGTATGTATGGAATCTTGTAATACTATAATTACTCATAACATAAACCTGTGCAGAAATCACTGAAATTGAAGGTCCACTATACGACAAATATGAATATCATGCATAGCAAATTTAAGCAACCAACATCTATTAGCATACATATGGATATCGAACATGGCATTAGAAATTAGAGATGATATTGATACGTGTGGTTTGGTTGCAGGCTATTCTTTCAGCTTAACATGGGTGAAAAACGTAGTTGGGGAGGAGCCGGAGTTGCTGTATCATGTTGTCTCACTTGGGACGTTTGAGAGGCTGGCCCCTGAGTGGATGAGGGAGGATCTGATATTCAGCATGAGCATGTGTGCCATTTTCTTTGAGAGGGTGTTGCAAGTCACCAGGCTTCACTGCTGATGTACTGGCAATTCTCAAGTGCTGTTGCTGAACCTACATACCTTTCCATTGTGGGGCATGCTTCGTGTTGTAATCTAGTAATTAGCTTTTCAATCACTGGTTGAATTCAATCACTTTGGTGTCTTGAAAAGAACTTGCTTCTTTTTTTCCTTTTTTTTTGTTCGTTTTTGTATGATGTTAAGTTTACAAACATTGGTGTTGTGTTTTAATCATAGTTCAAAAACTTAGAAACTTGACTCAGCTCAATGTTTGGCCGGGTTGGGTTGCTGCACTTGTCGTTACTTTGTTGGTTAAAGGTGGAGCTCACCTGGGGTTTGAAAGTCACCTGCCTTGTCTTTTTAATCCTGACCATGTTCCAAAAAACTACTTATTAAGTAGCTTTTTTTGTTTTTTTTACTTGCGTAAGTTTATAAATTTGGTTATTAAACTTAAATAAGTAACTTTTTAGAAAAAGTAACTTATTTTTATATATTATTTTTTATTGCTTCTCAACTTTCAAAAGTAACTTATTTTCTTCATGGTAAACATAACAACTTTGGAAGTTATCCGAGGAAACATGCTCTCGGTCATGAACCCTTTCTAAGCTCAGGAGATTGGAAAATCATCTACCGAATGGAAAGATGATATGGTGGGCCCCATGTAATGAACAATACACATCAAAGGTCCACCCTTAATGATGAATGGCTCACCTCGAAGGTGAGCCCCGCGTGATAGGCAACCCACATTGAAGGTGGGCTCCACATGATGGGCAGTTAGATTATCTACATAGAGATGGGTCCCACATGATGGGCAGTCCACATCAAAAGTCGGCCAAATGATGAGTGACCCATATCTAGGGTGGTTCTTGGATGATGGATGGCCCACATTGGAGGTGGACCCGCATGATGGACGGTCCACATCAAAGGTAAGCTCTACATGATGGGTAGTGGATATTGACGATGGGCTCTACACGATGGATAATAACATTGTTGGTGGGCCTCACATAATGGATGATTAACATCAAAGGTAATGAACTGTCCACATTAAAGGTCCTTCCTAACGATGAATGGCTCACAACCAAGGTGGGCCCTACATGATGGACAACCCACATCAAAGGTGAGGCCCATACAATGAACCATCGACATCAAAGGTTGGCCCCATATGATGGACAGCAGATGTGAGGAAAGATGATATGGTGGGATCGTTTGATCAGTGTTTTTCTTATGCTTTTTTTTTTTTTGGTCAGCTTGTTAGTACACCCACTGTCGGTTCACACTTCAGCGTCAGCTGACCTCACTAGGGATGGATACCAAGACCTCAGTGCTGTATCTTTAACTCAGTCTGCCACCTAGCTATGTATCAAGGTGTGTTTTTCTTATGCTCAGTGCACAATTGGATGGCCAGTCGCTTCGCATATACGGCATGGCAACCGTGGATGCGTCCTTATTCTTGAAAATTGCAGCAGAAAGTAGTCTTGGATGCGTCCTTATTCTTGAAAATTATGTGATTAAAAAGTCCACTGTAGCATAACCTTTGTATGGACGAAATACCAAACTGCCCCATTTCCATGGTTTGTCTCTTGACCGTTTGTGGGGCCCAACCTCCTAGCTGGTCCATATCTGCTATCTAGAAGTTCATTTCTGTGAACGATTGGATTTATGACATATCCAACGTCTGTCCCACGATTTGGACGGTTTTAATTTAAACTTGTGTACATGGCAGTTGCACAAACCTTGAGGTGCATGTGTACGAAGTACCACGCTGCATGCGTATGAAGAACCACGCCCCCCCTTGTCAGGTTTTCATCTCATCAATTGATGGCGACTAATACCTCACAACTGCAATGCAACACCTGTTCTCCTCAGCGTGTAAAACACTCGAGCTCTATGTGGCCCATCATGTTGTTTGTGTGGAATCTACTCCGTCCATCAGGTAATCTCCTCGATGGTAAGTTCAACGGCCAAAAATCAGCCGGATCATCAACTTAGATGGGCCATACCACAGGTAACAATGTGATGGGACGCCAACCATAGGTTTGCGTGTAGGGTCACCATGGTGTGTATCTTTCGTCAAACCCGTTCATCAGGTGACCGAAGAGAGAATACAAAAGCCATCCTGATCCAAAACGTAGGTGGGCCACACCTCAGGGTTACCATGGTGTGTATCTTTCCATCTGTGTGGTCCACTTGAGATTTTTACAGGCCTGATCTTTTGTGTATACAATGAAAATACGGGACCTCACCTGATGAACGGAGTCGATTTGACATATACATCATGGTGGGACCTACAGAAGTAGGGTATCTCACACCGTGGGTACAAGAGGTTTTATAATCTTGGAGGCGATTCTGGGCCACATCAATCTTACTGCCCATCAACTCATCCATGAAAGTGTCCAACCTTTCTGTGAGAATTCAACATGAATTATTAAGAGCCGCTCAAAACATTACTACGGTGCATGTGCCACATGGTAATTAGGACCATTGTTCCGTAGGCCATATAAAAAGATTAGGATGATCGGACTATGGGACCCGTCCGATTGGTGGATACGAAAAATGGATGGTCAACACAGAGTGGATTAAAAAAGAACAACGGTCCAATTTCAATGGGTTAAATGGTTTGGACCGTCCACATCGCATGGTTGTCCAATTAGATATGACCCTGTTTCCTCACATTTTTACCTGCTAGACAGAAAGGTCGGTAATCCAGACGGTTAGATATGACCCTGTCTCCAATGATAGGCAACGTTATCTCAAGTATCATATCACTAAGTCCACATTTTCTTAGATTTATAAAAGTAGTTTAGTGATCCAGACCGTTAACCCGATGGGCCTTATTATCAATGGTCCATATTTAATATTAAAAAAAATTAAAAGATTGGATGGTTAAGATCATTCAACATGGAAGATATAAAGGACATGAAATTCATACCGTCCATCAGCTACACCACCCTTTGTCCGACCTTATCTGAAAAATTAAGTTGATTTAACACTCCACAGATTAAAATTAATAATAATAATAATAATAAAACTTCTAAATCGCTTGTTCTGGCCCACCTGAGTATTGAAAAACGTGATTTTTGGGTAATCCTTTCATGCTACTAAGGAACATCACATGAATGGATTGGATGGCATATAAATACTAGTGGGCCCCACATAGACGTCCCATCGTAACTTCCTCTATGATTTGTTCTACCAAATGATCATCTTTTAAGTAATATATAATCCGACCCACCAATTGAAACAATCACTAACGCAAAAATTTTGAAAACGTAACTAAACGCGAGAAGAAATAAGGTCGGTCCATTCAGTGGGCCCCTTTTGTACAAAAGATTGGACGGTTAGAAAAGGACAACCGACAGCGCCTATTTAGAATCGGAGACCATTAAGAAGTCTACTTGCTGATTTCCATTTGCAAGCGCCAAAAACGAAAGTGCCCCTACTTCTCAAATTGGTTAATGGGTGTAAGATCTGACCATTCATCAGATGAGGCCCATGGTGAAATTATCACTGACCGAAAGTTTCTGGTCAAATCATCAGAATAGATACGCTTGCAGGAAAATATTGTACAGAAAGAAACTTTAACCAACGGTTCTAATTAAATGAATATGTACAGATAACAAAATATTGGATGGTCAGATTTCGATATAGGGTTCATCCAACTGGGATCTACATGTATAATGGTCTGGATCTCGGATACGTATGCAATTCAGCACGTGCAATAGCATTTTATTTTAGCGCGTGTAGATGTGTGCGTGCAGGTGAAATTCCTCATCAACTGAAAACCCAATTAAAGAAGTCGGTGTGTTAATCCGCTGGATCACCAAGCTATTTAGGCCCTCCTAGTTCGTACAGACTATTGTATGAGAACTTTCATATACAACGCTTTTTTCCAACAAACGTGTTGCCTTTGTTAAAAATCCGAGCCGTGAAAATGGTCAACACATACCGTCGAAACAATCAGGACCGTAAATTTACGAGGTGAGCTAAACATTTAAATCAATGGACAACCAATGGTGAGAATCAGTTTATGATTGTGGCCAAGATAACAATTGTCTATTTCTACATTATTTAATATCTTTTGAACGGCTCATAATTTCTACATAACTGATCTGTTATTAAAAAATAGGTGTTGTATGAAAAACTTCATATACAACGTCGTATGTGATCAGTTCTCCCTCAGTTCTATCCAGCGTAGGTTGGTAAATGGGCCGGACCGTCATTTCTATCCAGCGTGGGCTGGTAAATGGGCCGGACCGATACTCCCAAAGCATTTTTAACTTGATCCCATGATCTAGGGACACGTGTTCAAGCTCAGAACAGCCCAGTCCCAGTGGATCCGGGCTGGATCCACCGTCCACATGATCAACGCATCAATCTTAAAGTTGGGTCGTGCGGACCGTGCATACTTACCGGTTCTAAGGAAGCGGATTAGGTCCGGGTCAGCCGCACCAAACACGATGCGGCCCTGGACGTGGGGCCCACCTTGATGTATGTATTCTACATCCATACCGTCCATCCATTTCTCTAGCTCATTTTAGGAGGTTAAGATAAAAAAATTAAGCATATTCAATTCTAAGGCGGACCATACAAGTGGTGATTGGCGGCTAAAAATTTCTTGTGGCCCAAAAAAGTTTTGGATCAAACAGATTTTTATTTATTTATTTATTTATTCCATCATTAAGATTTGTGTAACCTTATCAATGGTTGGATGGAAAATAAACATTACGACGGGCCCTAGGAAATTTTTTAACGGTAGTTGTTCACTCACCACTATTTCCTATGGTATGTCCATGTTACATTTGAATCTGCTTTATTTTTGGACTCGTGCCCTAAAATGAGCTGCAAAAACAGATGGACGGCATGGATATACAATAAATACATCAAGATGGGCCCCACAGTCAGGTCCGCACCGTGTCTGGTGACGCGGGGGACGCACCTAATCCTCTCCCGGTTCTATCCAGTTATCAACTTATCATAGACCCGATAGAAGTGGGCTGGGTCAGGCCAGTGCAGCCCATATTCTATCCCAATAGAATACACGTGAGGGATTGCTAATTCTACGCACGTGTAGATTACTGTGCCTTTGGTCCACTTGAAGCCACACATGCCAACGTGTGTCAATTTAATGTGGGAAATTGGCCAATTTTTCTAGCCGTCGATTGAACTTGGTCCACTTGATGAATTAACCAGAGGTCCGGGAAAAAAAAGATCCAAGTCTCCACCGTGGATGTAGAATTCCCTAAAATCTCCCACATTCGATAATCTCACCGGCCAATATTAGGACATTTTCATGTCGAATCTGGACTAACCGTCAATTTATAGGCCAGAAATCGAAAGGCTAAGATTATTCCATGAAGTACCTTTTTAATTCATAGTCCATCCAGAATATATAAAAACACACCAACGGTCTAGATTTTCAGAAAAGAGCCCCACATATTACAAAATAAAAGCGTGTTTACTGTGCAAATACGCGGCCACGCATCATACAGAACCAACAGAAGCAGGGAGAGCGGAGGACCAACAAATTTGGTGTTCCAGCGGACTACCTTATTTTCTTTTCGACTAAAACGTGGAGACAGCGTGCGCCGCACGCAGGTTAGCGGGTCCCCCTCTGGCGCATGTTAGTCAAACCCCTCGCTCTTTTCAAAAAAGAAATATATAATACGTGGCATCTTTGGACAGTATACACGCGCTATTTTTTTCTAATAAGTGAACCGTAGATTTATAATCCAGACCATTAATCTGTTGTAGTCCTCGTTTATTAGATTAATAATAAAAATATAATCTCGATATAACAATCTGAACCTTTCAAATTATGGCTAAATTTTAAACTGTTTAGAAGAGAAAAACACGAACCGTCCACATTCAATTTAAGAAGTCCTAAGAATGTCCTTCGGGATCATTCCATATTTGAATTTTATTTGTATTTCACTCCATCCAAGCTGAGTCACAAGATACCAATGGTATGGATCATTCCACATTCCTACTGTTTAGTCCTCTTGCTTTCCCCTTGCATGGGGCCACTGTCATTGATCTCAACCATACAAACCGTGGGCCTCTCCATGGACGGTCTATAATGAAGAGAGTTAAATTAATGCAGTCTTTCTCAGGTATCTAAGCCATCGATCTATGGGCGCGGAATAGGTACTTCTACTTCCCCTGCCCGAGACAGGGACAGGATAGGGCTCTGAAAGACACTGTGATGTATGGATTTTATCCACACCGTCCATGCATTTCTCCATGTCATTTTAGGTTGATAAGGAAAATATTAGGCAGATTCAATGCTCGAGTGGACCACGAAATGAGGATTAAGAGCTCATAGTTGAAAACTTCTTGGGCGCCATAGAAGTTTTGGATCAAAGTGATATTTGTGTTTTACCTTCATCCAGGTCTCTGTGACGTTATGAACAGCTTGGATGAAAAATAAACTTTATGGTGAGCCCTAAGAAGGGTTTAACGGTGGATTTCATTAACACTTACGCTGCTTACTGTGGTGTGGCGCACCTTGACTTATATACGCCTCATTTTTTGGGCCCTATACTAAAATGACACGGAAAAATGCATGGACGGTGTGGATATAATCCGTACATCACAATGGCTCTCAAAGCCCTAGCCTGTCCCTATCTCGGGATGGGCAGTGAAGTACGCAATCCGCGCCCGCACCTGCCTTGTTTTGGATCTGCCTCATTTTCGACCTCATATCATAACATGTGAGCAGGCAAAACTAATGAACGGAGTGGATGTCTCACAGACAACGTGGTGGGACCCATAGAGTTAGGGCCACAGCACATTGTTGTCTAGTTTAAAGACATTCTTTCAATCATGCCCATTTACATTTGGGTTGGGACGGTCTTCGTGTTCTCAAAACATGATCTTAACCGTTGGAAAAAAAAAAGGATTTAGTTCATACGATTCTGGGCGTCTAATCATAGTGGGACCTACCTCTTGAACGGTTCAGATCATCCACACAACATGGGGAACGGATTAGGTGCAGCCCCGGCCCCACCCAAGACGGTGCGACCCTGACAGTGGGGCCCACTATGATATCCACGCCATCCATCCGTTTCCCCATATCATTTCAGTGCTTGAACCCAAAAATGAAGCGGATTCAAATATCCTGTGGACCATACCGTAGCAAACAATGGTAAGTGACCGTTAATAACTTGTTGTGGGCCATCAAAATTTTTGATCAAGCTAATATTTGTTTTTTTTCCTTCATCCAGGTTTATGTGACCCTATCAACAGTTTGGATGGGAAACAAACATTACAGAAACATTAAGGTGGGCCCCACGAAGTTTTTAATGGTGGACCGTTCACTCATCACTGTTTCCTATAGTATGGTCCACCTGAGATTTGGATCTGTTTTAATTTTTACTTCATATATTTAAATGATCTGAAAAAACGGATGGACGGTGTGGATAGAGAGTAAATACATCAAGATGGTCCCCACTGTAAGGGCAGGCAGGCAGGCACGTAATCCGCTCCCTACAAAATGGTCCAACCAGCAGACTACACATTCACTTTCAGTAGTCCGCGGACTACAAGAGCGGGTCTGAAAAGGCGAAAAAGAATCTTTCCATTCTAAAAAAAAGCCCAAACTAGCCGTTGGGAGATTAAACTCCATCTGGACCGTCCAATTCCTAACGTTCGGAAAAACAATCCGAATACGTATGCCCCATCGCTTCGTTGCTTTCCTTCCTGGAAAAGTCGTTTAAAAACACATCCCCTCAATCCACAGAAAAGACCACTCTCTCTCTCTCTACATCGAGAAGGAGATCATCATCTTCTTCTCTCTATTTCTATAAAAGAAGGAGATCACCATCTTCTTATTCTTCTGCAATTCTTCCATCTACTTTCTTCTCTCTCTATTGATTTTGATTTTGATTTCTCAATCATCTTCTCCTTCTCCTGTTATTCTTTCCGGTATTTTCTTTCTAAATCTGAAGATGACTCTGAATTCAGAGAGCCAAGAATACCAAGACAACAACACGCCTGTGCGGACTACCACCCCAGCCGCTTCTGCAAAACAGCGTCTTCCCATGGCTAAGACTGTCGACAGCCAGTCTGTTCTTAAAAGGTATGATTGATTCCTTCGTTTTCTTTCAACCGTTTGATATACGGCGGATTTTGTGAATTGGGTTCTCTTTCTTTCTTTTCTGTGTATATCTTGAATTGGGTTTTCTGTTTCGGCCTTTTTGGTCATAGTTTGGCTTTTTGGATTGATTTCGGCATTTGGGTGCTTTTGCTTTTGGGTGTTTCGTATTGGGTTTTGATTATCGGATGTTTAGGTTTTTTATCAGATCATGATCTTTCGATGAATACAGTTCTCTGTTTTGGTCTTTTCAGTGTTGGTGATTTTCATCAAATGAGTTCTTTGGTTTGACGTTTCAGATTGATTTTGATATTCGGGTTCTTTCTATCTTGGTTCTTCGGCATCAGGTTTTGATTGCCTTTAATTTGATATTTACTTGGATCATGATTTTTGAATTTGGTTGGTCTTTTCGATTTCAGATGAATTGGGTTCTCTTGTTACTTCGGCTTTTGAATTTTCGCCGAGCGGGTTGCTTGTTTGGACGCTTAGGATGGAGTGTGATATTTGGGTTCTTTAATTGGATTGTGATCTTCGAAAATTTTGGTTTTTTTCTTGTTGATTTTGGATTCTTTATTTGGGACTTTTGGATTTGGCTTTCATTGAACTGGCCTTCTTTTGGATTTTGGCTGATTATGGTATTTGGATTCTTTCGTTTATTCCTTTTTTTTCTTCTTATTCCTTGGTTCGTTTGGTGTTTCCGTCTTTCTTCAATTGGGTAAAGCTGGGATTGAACTGCTGACCGCAATCACCGCTTAATATATAGCTGCATGGTTTTTTCTCCGATTGATTTCTCTGTTTTGTTCTCAATCTTTCGAGGGTTTAATAATTCTCTTTTAGATTTGATTCTCTGCGGGTTGTGCTTTTCGTTGCAAGTGGATTCTTTGTTTAGGCTTTTGAAGCTGGTTTTTCATTTGCTTGAATTCATTTTGCCTTTGGATTTCTTATAATTAGGTTTTCTTTGTTTGCGGTTTCGTTGAATTGGGTTCTCTATTTGGAGTTTTCGGATTCCCTTGATTTCAACGGTTTTTTTTTAAAAAAAAAAAAATTTTATTTTTAATATCAGATTTCCATCTCTTAAACTGACCATTTTGTTTGTTCAGAGTCTGGGGAATTTGGATCCTATTGAATTGGATTTTTCAACCATATGTTTTTGGGTTTCTCTGGAACGAAATCGCATCTTCATTAGACGGATTTTCAACTTAGTTCTAGTTTTGCAATTGCTACTAATTTCGCCATCCTTATTGAGCTCGTTATATTTCAATCAGATGTTTGTGATTTCTATGTGAACAAATTCATGCCCTCCAACTTAAGTTTCGATCTTATGCTTCTTCTTCTTCTTTTTCCTTCAATTTTCGTTGAGTTACAACTCTTAAGTGTTTTTTTTTTTTTTTTTCCTGAAACTCAGTTGAGATTTCCATTGAATATCTCTGGCTTTTGACGTTTTGTATAGTTTAAACTTACCATTTCATTCAATTAGATATCATTCTTTTTCTTTTTTATTTTGTTCTTGTTCCTGATCAATCTTTCTTTCGCTTCTGACCTACCCAAACAGGCTTCAATCAGAGCTGATGGCCTTAATGGTAAGAACTTAAACAACCACTATAGTATCTTTCCCTACAATATCCTTAAAAATCCTTGTTTCTACAATTAATTTCTGACTTCCAACATAACCGCAATAATGATATATACTCTTATTGATCTTTGATTATTTCACAGATGTGTGGAGATCCTGGAATTTCTGCTTTTCCCGAAGGAGATAACATCTTCTGTTGGAAAGGTACTATCAGTGGGAGCAAGGATACTGTGTACGAAGGGATGATTTACAAGCTCTCTCTTTCATTTCCATCTGACTATCCATTCAAGCCTCCAAAGGTGAAATTTGAGACCATGTGCTTCCATCCCAACGTCGATGTCTATGGCAACATTTGCTTGGATATCCTTCAGGTAGTGATTTTCTCCCATCTAATTGAGTCTTGTTGGCTTTCTTTTCACTTGTATTTTTCTTTTTTCCTGCATGGCCATCAGAGCTATTACTCATAGTTTCATGTGCTGAAGTGACTGTTTTTCATGCCGTAGTTAGTGAATCTAATTTACTTAAACCCAGATCAGACCTTGGCCCTTTTTTCTGTGGACAGTTCCAACCAACCAATTAGACCCACCACCCATTTATGGTCGCTGTTTTTCGTGCCGTTATCATGCGCCAAAGTTTAATAGTTGTTAGTACAATCTAATTTACTAAAACCTGAATCAGACCTTGGCCCTTTTATCTGTGGAAAGTTTCTTCCAACCTGTCAGACGCACCCATTTCATGCGCTGTAGTCACTGTTTTTCGTGCCATTATCATGCACCAAAGTTTATAGCTGTTAGTGCAATCTAATTTACTAAAACCCGGATTGGACCCCTTGGCCTTTTTTCCTGTGGGCAGTTCCTTCCAAACAGTCCATTTCGACCAGGGAATTCGGCTTAATCTGTACTTATAAAAATACAATGCTTTGACCTAGTGCATTTGATTTTGAAGTAGAAGTCACATGTTCAGCTGATGTAGCTTGACTGATATAAAGCGATAGCTTTGAACATTTTTGTCCTC
This sequence comes from Magnolia sinica, assembly GCF_029962835.1. Classification (NCBI taxonomy): domain Eukaryota; kingdom Viridiplantae; phylum Streptophyta; class Magnoliopsida; order Magnoliales; family Magnoliaceae; genus Magnolia; species Magnolia sinica. The sequence continues at coordinate 2,597,153 of NC_080579.1, forward strand.
GACAAATTAGGCCTTCACAACATTGGTTAAGAGGGTGTAAATTCATCATAAAAATGCAGTTGCTGGCAAGGAATGGTTGAGATTTTATACATGTATTTCCTTTTTTGAAATTTCAGGACAAATGGTCGTCTGCGTATGATGTGAGATCTGTACTGCTTTCTATTCAGAGTCTCTTAGGAGGTAATGATAATGTTTGATAATGTTAATAAAGATGTATTTTTTTCGTGTTAAATCCATTTGATTTTGCGACTCTTTAAGCTGAGCTATATTTGATGATTCTTCTGTTTTTTTGGTGATTTCAGAACCGAACAATGACTCTCCACTCAACACTCAAGCAGCTGCGCTTTGGAGCAATCAAGAAGGTATATATAATTGTTTTAAGGTGGCCCTCCTTGCAGTGTTCTCCCATTCATCTTAGATTAAGGGGCCTTTCCCGTGGCACAAAATCACTCGCGTTCTGTGATTAAGCCATCCCATTTGGTGGGGCCCACCAGAGATGCCTCACCCAGAAATCAGGACCCCCATATACATTTGGAAATCGATGGCAAAAAAATTGACCAATGGCCATTGAGATATGTGCAGCGGGCCCAACTCGATGAATGTTGTAGGCACCTCTATATATCCATCTGGCCAATGGGAAAGGGTTTTGAAGACATATCCATCTGGCCAATGGGAAAGGGTTTTGAAGACATATCCAAGAATTGGGCCCCACCTGATGAGTGGCCTCATGCAGCTACCTCTCGCATGTTATGTATTTTACAGTCTGCAAAGTAGGAAAGATGTTTCATTTGACAAGAAGATATTGATGAAGTTTTTTGGTTTTATATCCATTTTTGCAGAGTTCAGGAAGATGGTGGAAAAGATTTACAAGCCTGCCTAAGTAGAGTAGCAGTTCTCATGTTAGCAATATCTGTGTACATTGCAAGTTGGGGGGATATTTGTTTTGTCTGCCTCTTTTCCCATGTCTTTCTTCATGTGGGGAGATGTCTTTTTTTCTTTTTTCTTTTTCTTTTTTTGGTTTCCTTTTTAAATGGGGGGTCCAAAGTTAGTCGTGTATGATCATGTCTTCATCAAGCAATGTTGCATTAGACGCTTGCTAATCATTCATTTTATAAGTCCCATACCATATAGGATTATGTTTTTGCATCTCTCTCTCTCTCTCTCTCTCTCTCTCTCTCTCTCTCTCCATATGTGTGTGTAGATTCTTTTATCCAAATAGGAGATGAGAAAGTAAGAATGTGAAAGAAAAGAAGAATATCTGAATGAAAGGCATTCCCATTCAAATAATTTAAAATATGTTTCTTGCCATAGCAATCTACACAAATGACTTTCCATTAGGTAGAGCTTATAAACCTCTCTCAATCATATACTTTCCCTGACCAAATCAAATTTTACAGCGACGCATGACTTGATCAAATCTTACCACATCAAATCCTTACTCAGTTGGGTGAGGGCCCAACCTCACCTAATCCTTAGTCATAATGGGAAGGAGGTGACCTCACCTAGTCCACTCCTTTAGTCATAATGGAAAGTCCTCTTACACAAAAACTAGCTTGTAGATGAAAAAAGTGCAGCTGGTTTGCTCATGGAGCCATACGTATCCAATCCATCCAACACACCAGGTAAAGAAAGTCCACTCCTTTAGTCATAATGGAAAGTCCTCTTACACAAAAACTAGCTTGTAGATGAAAAAAGTGCAGCTGGTTTGCTCATGGAGCCATACGTATCCAATCCATCCAACACACCAGGTAAAGAAATCTCTAAATAGGAAATAAATTTTGATATTATTGAGTGAAAAAAGATTTGAATCGTATACCCAAATGGCCTTAGGATAGCACGCCCATGTCAGGAGCTTTTAGGAATAATCCAAAGCAAGCACGCCCCATGTCAAGAGCTTTTAGGAATAATCCAAAGCAAGCACACCCTACGTCAAGAGAGCTTTTAGGAATAATCCAAAGCAAGCACACCCTATGTCAAGAGAGCTTTTAGGAATAATCCAAAGCGAGCACACTCATATCAGGAGCTTTTAGGAATAATTCAGGGCAGCGCTCATGTCAGCGCACTTATGTCGGGAGACAATACAGGGCAGCGCGAGACTCTTTTTAAGTTTTAAAACACCGGTCTATGTCAAACTAAGTCATGTTTTTTTACTCTGTTTTTCGAGATTCATGGTCTGTGTTAGACCTTAGATTGAACTTTCTGGCTTAATTTTTTTAGATCTTGGCTGTCCATCAGAAAATTATGCTTATACAATCATCATATGAACCGCACAAAAAATAAAAATAAATCAAAATCAAAATCAAAACATAATGAACAAAATAACCCCACCCCATTTTTATTACGGGGTGTTCCTATTATAGACCGGCTGAATGCTATATGATAAAGTGGGCCCCACACCACGAACGAATTTAGGCCGCCAGCCATTTTATTTTGGTCAGTGCAGTTGGGTGGGCCCTCCTCCGCTTTGGATCCAACAAGACCATCCAAATCACAGGCCTCATTTGGAGAGTAGCCTTGAAATGTACTGATCAGATGACGAAGGGGAGGACGTGTAGAGGTCGAGCACCACCGTCTTCCTTATAGGGGATAACTGTTCCGAATCTACATAACTTCTCTAGATTCCTCACAGAGATATCTCGAATTCGAGGAGAGATAGAAAATAGAAAATAATTCTAATAAAATTCGTAATAATTTGATTGATGATGAAAAACTAGCTTACAATCTCTTAAATAATAACATTAGCTAACTAACCAATTTTCATGTTTGCCAAATGGATGAAGAGTTATTTAAGTAGTAAAAATGAAATTAAAACAGGAACTCCACCGTCGATTTGATTATATTTCACAAACTCGGCGTGCACAAGGTGTAGCGGGGTTGGGTGGCTAAAGTAGTTTGTCCTACCTACCCAAAATCATATATGGCACGTAGATAACTCATTCCGGTTTGCGAGATACCTTCGTTTTAGGTTCTGAGGTCCGGATCACCTCCGTCTCCGATCAGGCCTTTTTTGGTCATCTTGGCCATGAAATTATCCACAACCCGATCTACATCATCATGAGCGCGAACATCTGAATTGGGAAGGTTGGGCTCATTATCATGGGCCCCACTTTGAAGAGAAAATTGGACCATCCAAATCATTCGCCCCATTTGGCAAGTAACCTCGAAATGCACTGATCGGGTGAGTGTAAACATCTGATTTTGACTGATGAATTGGGAGAAGGTTGGAGTCGTTATCATGGGCCTATTTAGGATGCTTGGGATCGCTATCAGTGCCATGCACTTGCTCGATGACTTCTATAATCCCAATCATGGGGCCCACCTGGAGCATAACCTGACAAAAATTATTCTAATCTGCCTTCATATCTGATTTTGACGGTTGGATTGGAATCACGGACCAGTTTAGAAGATCCTAGATGTAGGCTAACGTGGCTTTTCTTCATTGGATGAATGGAAACCATTGCCGTGTGGGTCCAGCTTCTGTGGGCCCACCGTGATGTGTATCTGTAATTTAAACCGTGCATCAGGTGCTTAGTCTGAAAAATCAGGCTGATATAAATTCACGTGGTGTGGACCACCTGAGTATTAAATGGATTGATGAATGAGGTATCCCTAGCGAGACTCGCCACTGAAGTGACGTCACCAAGTTATGTGGGGCCCACCATGATGTATGTGTTGTATCCACACCGTCCATCCATTTGGAGAGATCATTTTAGCCAATGAGCCAAAGAACGATTCAGATCCAAAGCTCGAGTGGACCCCACCACAGCCCACCACAGAAAACAGTGGGGAGAGTGACGTCCACTATTAAAAAATTTTAGGGGCTTAGTAAGTTTTCGAGATATTCGTTCATGTCTTAACAGGTTGGATCTCAAATAAAAATCATGGTGGACCGAGGAAGGTTTCAACGGTGGGCGTCACTCTCCCCACTGTTTACTGCGGTGAGGTCCACTCGAGCTTTTGATCTGCATCGTTCTTTGGATTATGCCCTAAAATGATCTCTCCAAATGGATGGACGGTGTGGATACGACACATACATCATGGTGGAGCCCACAGAACCTGGTGACGTCACTTCATTAGCGAGTCTCGCTACTCAACCTATCAGTAGCTAATCCGCGTGCTTCTGATGATTGGTTGAATGTCATACATACAGCATTGCCATTCAACCGTTGGATCCCACACACAATCTGGAATTTTCTATGGTGGGCTTCCCTCTCCCAATTGATCCCTACCGTTCGCTATGCTGGGGCCCACCAGAGTTTTGGATTAGACCGATTGGATGGAAGCGGGCATCAGATAAACTGGTTGGATGGCACTGACACATCTTGTGTGATCACCTGATTATCATTTTTCATGGTCCCATCTGCAGGCCCCTGATCAGGCAATAAGAGCCACACAAGCTTTCATCAGCAGATCTGGGCCCATCAGAGGTCTGTCCAAGACCATCCATCAAACCAAGATGGGAAACGATCACATACCTTCAAACGTATGGTAACTACCATAAGTTGGAGTTGTGTGGGGTCCATGATGTTTATGTGGAATCCAAGTCGTTCTGTGCGGTACATCATCATGATCCAAAACATGGTAGGCCCATTTAAAAGAAACAAAATATGAAATGGGCCAGCTTCATGCTAGGATGATGGGCTTCTAGGGCCCATTTAATAACTGGGCTTAGATCTTAGCCCTTGGATGGGCCTGGGCTTGACATGCTGGCCCAATAAAAGAGACGCCCAAAAGCAAGATGGCCCAGCATGGCCCATTAATCTACGATGGGGATCATTTCATCTGTGTCCGGAATATTAAGCACGTGCCATCTGTGTGTGTCATCTGTAGGACTGCTTTAGGATCGTTTAGCTGGTTGGCGCTTCCAAAGTGGGGCCCATTTATAATGGTGATCAAAGTAAGTAATCTTGTAGAGCATTTTTGGATGATCAAAGACAGATACACGCTATGGTGGGCCCATTACTCAAACCAAGTGCATCATCTCCTGCTAGCTGAGTGCCCATTACTCAAGTCTATCACTGATTCAGGTGAACTACATGATTAAAAATAGTATAAATGGCAACACTCACCCGCCAATCAGGTCTCAAGTTCAAAATTTAGTGCAACATTTAATGTTTGAAATGAATTTCATATAATCATTATGATAGGTCCCTTAAAAATTTAGGGTGGATGTCTCCCTGCAACTCAAATTGGGTACTGCCTACCGTACCAGCGGCCTGCCAGGATTTGATCGCGTGGCAGGCTCTTATTAGATAAGGAGCCACTTAAAGCACATTTGAAATATATTTGGTACTCATATGGCCCATTATTGTGGCTTGCACACCAATCAAATCCTGTCATGTCGCCGCATGTCCTTCTTGGTACGCAGAGGGTGCTCTGGATCCTTACTCTTTCTCCAGTGTTAGACTCTCAGGCGTTTCAACACCCCGTCAAGGTTGTGTATCCATGGGCGGTGAAATCCCACTAAGGATTAAGTGTGTGGGGGTGTGTGTGTGTAAAAATAAAATAAAAAATAATTTTTTTTAAAAAGGGTGCTCATCAGCCTTTAATTTTTCATATTGGCCTAACATGTGATTACATATCTAATGAACAAAATAAAGTTTACATGCTCATAAATGAGCCTGTCAAAAATCAATTGCTCTCATCCAACAAATGGCTCATAGTGCTCACCTTTATTTTTATGAGGTCCAATATAATATTTACGTCAAATTAACTATTAGATGCCTAATACCATATTAGGCTCACGATAAAATAAAAATAAAAACTAAAAACAATAATAATAATAATAACTAACCTATGATTCACTAAGGCCACACTAAAAGAAACAATTGAGAAAGAGTTACATTTTTTATTTTTGCAGGTCTCACTGTGATAAATACATGAAATCCACTCCCACCATTAAATGTCACACCAAAATAAATTTAAACTTTGGAGAGCGTGAATTGCGCTATACGTCCGAAATCATCAAATGGGCTGATTTTTAGACCTTGGGACTAACATGGGTTGACTCACTTGGGAGAGCCAGGGTAGATTTCATGTAAACATCACGGTGGCCCATTCCAGCTGCGGACGCGGATTGGATGCTGACAAGTTTAGTAGCCAGACTGGCTATGAAGTGACGTCACCAACTTCTGTGGGCCCCACCATGATGTATGTGTTGTATCCACACCGTCCATACATTTGGAGAGATGATTTTAGGGCATGGTCCAAAGAACGAGGCAGATCCAAGGCTGTGGTGGGTCCACCACAGACAACAGTGATGAGAGTGATGCTCACCGTTGAAACCTTCCCAAGGTCCACCGTGATGTTTATTTGAGATACCACCTGTTCATGTGTTAAAGCAGACATGAAAGAAGGGAAAATATAAATATTAGCTTGATCGAAAACTTTCGGGGCCCTTAAAAACTTATTAATGGTGGGTGTCACTCTCCCCACCGTTTTCTGTGGTGGGTCCTCTCGAGCTTTGGATCTGATTCAATTTTTTAGATCATGTCCTAATATGATCTCTCCAAATGGATGGACGGTGTAGATACAAAAGATACATCATAGTGTGGCCCACAGAACTTGGTGACGTCACTTAAGTAGCGAGTCTCGCTACTCAACCTGTCAGTAGCTAATCCGCGTCCCCCAGCTGCGGACCGCCATGACAAATAGGACGCGGATTGCGTACTGAGAAACTCAGCGCGCTAAGCGTACTGAGAAAACACTGTGGGGTCCACCATGATTTATATATTTTATCCATTCCGTCCATCCATTTTAACAGATAATTTGAGAGCTCTAGGAAAAAACGAAGTATATCTAAATCTCAAGTGGACCTCACGACGGGAAATAGTGTAATTGAAATTCCACCGTTGAAAATTTCTTGGGGACCACAGTAATTTTGGATTAATCTGTCTTTTTTTTTTTTCCCTTCATCCATGTCTGTGTGATCTTATGAACAGGTTGGATGACAAATAAACATCACTTTGGGCCCCACAAAAGTTTCAACGGTGGAAGTCATTATTCCTACTGTTTCCTGTGGTGTGGTCCACTTGAGCATTGGACATGCATCATTCTTCGGCTCAACCACTAAAATAAGCTGTAAATACGGATGGACGGCGTGGATAACCGATACCCATTCACAGTAGGCCTAACTGAGTTTACTCAGTACGGTAAAAGCGTGCTGAGTAACTCAGTACGCAATCCGATTTCTGCAAAAGTAAGATTACCTCGATGAATGAGGTAGGTTACAGAAAACCTGTGTCCTAAGTTGGTAGTTTATTTTTTTTAATTTCCATTAGGAAAAGGGCACTGGTTACGTACAGACAACTGTACCATAACATCTGGTGCTGTATATCTTTCCTACAAACATGCTACCTAATTAGTAAATCAGTACCATTAAAACAATAGGCCCCAACATGAAAATCACTATTCTCAAAAATCAACCTAATATGCTTACTACGTGGTTTGTATATTGAGGTCGGTTGTCCTTTGATTCCAACAGTGTGGCCCACCCAATGAGTGGACCAGCATGACTTTTGCGCCAAATTATCGCCATGGTTGGCCATACCGATTGAATGCTACTCGTTTTTAAAAAACCAGTATGCTGGCGGGAAGATGGTACTGTACCATAAGTTGTAGTACTCACCTGTATATGATCAGTTCTCTTGAAAAAGAAAAGAAAGAAAGAAAAAAAGCAGGATGCAAAATGGCCACACCCCAAAATAAATAAAGCAGTTATTTAATACTCCTGAAGTGCATGATATTCCATACGCATGCACATATAAATTATCAAAATGGAATGTATCTCCCCAAATTAAACTGCTCAAATAGTGGGATCATCTATAGATGGGGCATAAACCGAAAATCAGGTCGATTAGTAATCTCTTTGAATTGCAATTTTTCTTGTTGAATTTGGACCATTGATTATTTTCTACGTAACTGTTCATTCGATGTCTACAATCAGACACTCATGATCATATATAAATAGATTTTTGGATTACACCGCAAAAACAATGGACCCCATGATTTTGACTTCCACGTGGATAGTTTCAATGTGCTTGAGCATGGAGCGTCAACTCTTCCAGAGTATAAAAGCTTTTCTCCCCAAAAGGAGCTTTGTATACTAATTCAACGCACCACCTTTGACAGCTTATACCAGCCACCCAAAAAGCATGTGGGGCCCACCAGAAGGCCTTGTTTTCAAAGTAGCCGTTGTCCCACCCCCGTTTAAAAAATAAAAGGGACCCTTCAAGCAAGAAACATGTGATGAGCCTATTTGATGAATGCAATCCTTCCCACTTCTCTCCAACGGCCTTCTTTCTCTTCTTCTTCCTTCTCTCTTTCATTCATAATACAAAACCCACACTCTCTTGCAACAGTCCACATGAGAAATCCCTGCTTTCCATCATTCTCGAAAGGCCCACCTCCTAAAATGGTCCACTCCATCCAATCCAATCGCCTAGATTCCACACTATCTACCCCATTGCTCCCAAAATCCACGGCCACCAGCGACTCCGATGGCGGCCCCACATCGCCGCTCCAATTCTCCAATTACCACATCCCAGACATACCTGTAAATGGGTCCTGCCGATCGCTGGCCGTCCTTTCCGGGCATGTCGGATCGGTCTCTTGCTTGGCTCTGTGTGGCGAGTTCGTCCTAAGCGCGTCGCAAGGTAAGGACATCATAGTCTGGCAGCAGCCGGACCTAAGACGGTTTGCGAAATTCGGTCAGGGAGACGGCGTGGTGAAGGCCCTTGTGACCGTTGGTAACAGAGTCTTCACAGCCCACCAAGACAGCCGAATCAGAGTCTGGAAAGTATCGAGGAGCTCGGAGAACATCTTCAAGCTAGTAGCTACATTGCCAACAGCAAAGGACTACTTGGGTAAGTTCATGAAACAGAGTAATTACGTTCAGACGCGACGGAACCATAGGCGGCTGTGGATCGAACACGCTGACAGCATTTCATGCCTGGCAATCTGCAATGGCATGATCTATTCAGGATCATGGGACAAGACATTGAAGGTGTGGAGAATTTCTGATCTCAAGTGCTTGGAATCGATAAAGGCCCACGACGATGCAATTAACGGATTGGTCGCCGACAATGAAGTAGTCTACTCTGCGTCGGCAGACGGGAAGATCAAGGTGTGGGGCCAGGGAAAGAGCCTGCATTGCTTGAAGGGGGTGATGGTGGGCCACAAGGATGTTTCACTGAATTCAGTGAATGTTTGTGATGATGGGATGTTGGTTTATGGAGGTGGGTCAGATGGGTATGTTTTGGGGTGGAAAAGGGATGATGGGGGTCTTGAAAATTGGACGTTGGTGTGTGAGATGAAGACCCATCGAATGGCTGTGCTTTGTTTGTGCCTCATGGGGGAGTTTGTGTGTAGTGGATCAGCTGATAAGAGCATTGGAATATGGAAGAGAGAAGCTGGTGGTGGGCTTTGTAGTGTTAGAGTTATAAAGGGACATGAAGGGCCAGTGAAGTGCTTGCAAGCTTCATGTTATAATGTTGGAGGTGGGTACTTGCTCTATAGTGGGGGACTTGATAGGAGCTTGAGGGTTTGGTGGGTCCCAAAGGCGGGCCATGATGAGAAAGAAGGGAGCACCCAAGTGATTGGTATAGATAAAAACAAGTGCATTATGTTGTGTTAGTGATTTTTGAAATGATCATGTATCATGGCCTTGATAGGAGCCTGAGGTTTTGATAGGTCTCTAAGGTGGGCTATGATGAGAAAGAGGGGAGCACTTAAGTGCATGGTATACAGAAAATCAAGTGCATTATATTGTGTTAGAGTTGGGTTTTTTTTTTTTTTTGGAATTATGTATCGTCTGAGTAAAGAGTGGATTTTTTGAGAGATTTTTTAGTGTTTGGGTGTAGGTATATAGGGAAGAACATGTGTGATAACAAATCTTATAATAAAGGGTGGGAAGGGATTCAATTCAATTTAGTTAAAGTGATACAGATTTTTGTGTAATTGTTGTTCAAATATGTTGTGATTTTGTAAGTTTGGAGATCGATCACATTCAGTTTCTTGTCTCCTTTGTTGCTTGCATGGTGGCCCTGAAATTTCAAATACAGACCGTTGATCATCGCCGGAATCGGAAGGGGAAGAGTGTCATGAGATGGGGAATCGCTTTGGGTGGTGTGATTTTTCTAGATCATAGGGATTTTTTAGTGATTTTGTCAATTGGTTTCTTGTTGGATCTTGCAATGGGGTTGCTAATCCCTTTACATAGACTCTGATCCAACATCATGCTTTGGAAACTCTAATCCAAATTAACCTTTGATTTGAATAGTTGAAAATGAATTTTTTTACAAAATAATTTAAAGATCTAGATTAGTAAACCATTGTAGATACTTGGGTCTCCACCGCTAATGGCAAGGATCAAGAAGGCCTCATGGCCATTAATCCAACAGTCCCCAGATTGATCCTAGCAGTTCATGAGAAAGGTCACTAATCATCCGAAACTCATCGGCTCTGTTTTAATCTTTGTTTTTCATTGATCTAGATAGGATTTTGTTAAATATAAAAGAAGAAGATAAAATTTTAAAAAAATTGAGTTCTTTGATCTCATATGATTTTTATTTGAGGAATTACAGGATCAAGATTGAAAACCTAGTTTCAGGTTTTTAGTTCTGGGTATTGGGTCTCATTCTTAAGTAGAGCTGGGTACGTGCTAGCACGCTCTGCTTGGCTCGGATAAGCTCAATTCCGCTCAGCTCAAAAGTTGGGTTCAAGCCAAGCTGAGCTAATTTTTTTGCTCAAAAGAATTTCGAGCCGAGCTGGCCCGAGTTTGTTCAACCTGAACTTGACTTGTTTCAGCTTGGCTTGAGTTATAACTTATTTATATAATATTATATTTTTATTTATAACTTAATTAATATATTATATATAATATAAAAAAAGACCCGCTCATATAAAAATTAAAAAGAAAACACTCAACTCGAAAGCAACTCTGAAGCTCCAACTTAGCTTGAACTCCGCTCGAATTGGCCTGAGATGCTGACTGACCCAAGCTGAGTTAGAACTCAAGTTTGGATAGGCAGCTGGCCCAACCGATCCAAGCAATGCCAAGCTCGACTGGGTTCGGCGCAGCTCTATTCTTCAGTGTTCCATATCATTGATCAGCTCTATTCTACTATGGGTGGACCATTTTCAAAGTCTCTCTCTCTCTTAATATCCTCCCATGTACCAATCCGGGGACTTTTTCAGTTTAATGGGTACTGTTGATGTATTGTCTTCTTTTTTCTTTTCTTTTTTTTACACACACCCCCACACACTCACGCTACCGTTGATGTATTGTCTTCTTGAATGCTTCATTGTAGGCCACAAATCAAAAGGTCAAGATTGTCCCACCGAGGAGATTGAGGAATGTCCCATCTACACAGAAATGCAATATAGTCCAATAATTTTCTTTTGGGTACTTCAAATTCAAACATGTCAATAAAATCCTAATTAGAGTCTTAATGATACAATTAACACAACCCGGCCAAGTGGGGTTTGGGTTGAAACCAATCCAAGTTGCACCCATACCTAAAACGTAATGTGTGGGACCCACTCTGATGTGTGCATGACATCAAATTTCTCCATCATGTGTACCCCTTCATGTTATTTTTGGTACCCAAAAATCAAGCCAATCCAAAATTTAAGTGGGCCACATCATGAGGCCCATTTCGGATGAGGACACCCACCATTAAAAAAAAATAAAATGCTGAATGTGTGCAGTCCAATGAATTTTTATACGCCATCCAATCCATTCAGAGGATGAGAACCACCGGGATGAATGGACAGTCCAAAAAATCAGGGCATCAAAAAATAAGGTGGACCACACCACGTGATTTTAAAGTTTAGGGATGATTTTAATGGTGTAGCCCACCTGAGATTTGGATCCGTCTGGTTTTTGGGCGCCAAGGATAATACGAGGACGTACACATGATGGACGGCCTGGATGTGAAGAAAACATCATAATGGGCCCAACACATCGCGTTCAGGAATACCCTTTTCATCTTTCCAATTTTTCTTCTTCCAACTACTCAAAATTTCTTCATTGGCAGCAACGATAGACAAACTGTTAATAAAGTATTCACAGATAACTTAAGATGTTTGCTCACTCCACACCCATCTCTACACGTGGCCACATGCGTAGGACATCTGAACCGTGTATCAGGTGCGATTCACCGCGTCGAGCATTTGGGCAAAATGCAGGCCGTTGAACCATCAAACAGCCTGAATTTCTTTTCGCCAATTGGTTAAGTTGGGTCTCACCTGATATACAGCTTAGATGTCCTACACGCGTGCAATGTTAGCACGTGTGGGCTATAGACCCTTAGGTGAGAACAGTTTGATTGGTCTTCTCATTTCTTTCTGCCTTTTCTTTTCTTGTTGCTCTTACGAGACCAGCCCCCTATCTGGGCCACAACACCACATCAAAGCAGCTGACTTGGTCCATTGCGCAACTAATCAACGTTGGTTCGTTTCGACTCCATGGACACATGGTTATACGGACACTGGATCTAATTTGTCTATCTGGTGGACCATATAGAGATGGTCGTTGGATAGGGACCATTGCCCAATTATAGTTTTTGATAGTCCATTTTTAAGATCGCTTATTGGACGGCTATGCTTGCCTCTCCTGCACGATTCTTCATGATGGAGAGTCATCCGCTGTAAGACACATCACTTGGACAGTCTTGATTCACCGATCACACCACCATGTGTCGTTTCGGACAGCGACGAATCAAGATCTATTCATTGCAATACGGGCTAGATTTACTCTCATTCGGAAAAAAAATATAAAATATAAAAGCGATACCAACCAATGCACTTTTTCTGAAAACGCGGATTGTAGCGACCCAATACAACCAATTTCAGCCCTCTTATAAAAAAAATGCTCTCTCTCTTTTTTATTATTATAAAGAATTCATCAAAAGAAGGAACTTTTAAGAAGATAATCAAATCAATAAAATATAGAGAATCAGATCAATCATAGAAAAATGAGGGCAGAATAAAAAAATGACACCGCCCTGAGAAAATTACGATAAATTAACTTAAATTCAACCGTCCAGTTTGTGGGCCATGTTCCAATAGTCAGATTGATTGGACAATCCCAACTCCGATTAATTGATAATTTTTATTGAATCCAAGAAATGTCCACTTTTCTTTTGTATGAAGAAATGATTCCTCCAAATATGAGTGGCCATTTGAGCTTGCCAAATGCTTAAAAATCTGAAATTTCTCTATTTAATTCTGATGCAAGATAATTAACCACTTGTCTAAAAGCTCAAACGGATATAGCATGGTGAATTAATTCATTTATCTAATAGCCTAGGACTCACATCGTATGGGTTAGGATTTCAATCGAACCCCCTCGTGGGCCCCACATCACATGAGTACTGCCTCACACGAACCACCCACCTCACATGGGTGGAGCCTGCGTCACACGAGTCGCTCACTCCGACTATGCCCTGCATCCCACAAGCAACCCCACTCAAGTGCAATGTGAAAATGTCCTTGCATTTGAATCTTTTGCTTCTTGTTATTAGTACACATTTTTTGTCTCCCAAGCTTATACATCCGAATCACATCAGTGTAATTTTCGGTCTACCAGCCATCTAAAGTGGGACCCAAAACTTCTTAATGGCTGCCTACCACAGCTAGATATGTGCAAAATCAGGTGATGGGACCCATGGTCTCGGCATCAGAATCACCGGACTAAAGCAGCCCGCTTTTTCTTTTTCTGCCTAATGGTGTGTTTGGTTTCTTATAGAACTTAAAAAAATATAATTGGCGGAGAAAAGCACGCTTTAAAGCGGTGAATTAGACAGCATGGGGCCCAACAAAATCAAGATTACACTTAATCCTAATTTTTTAGGATCTTCTACCCAAAGCGAAAATGTGGTCCATAGAAAAAGCAATGTTTTTTGGCACTTTCGCGCACTTTGTCAATATAAGACTCCTGTCACTGCAAAACAAGAAAGCAACCTGACCCGCTTTGACCCTCTTCTGTGGTCACTGCCGAAGAGGCACTGTGCCGAACATATGCCAACATGGCGCACATGTGGCTCTTGTGTATACAGTGATTAAATGCATTGATTTGGTGGGCCATCATGTGGACATGCCATTGGCTCTGCGAACCATCCAATCACTGACCAGGAAAAAAACATACGTGTAATCATGGTGTGCCGTAAAGGCCATTATGTGAAGGTAATGGTGGTAAGCGTTACATGTTACCAAGTTGTAATGGCCGTAACAGCTATTATGAAAAAAATAACCTCTAACCACCATTAACGGCCCATGACACCCTTTGTAAAGGCCATAACAGCTTCGCAATAGTTTGTTATGGGACATACAAGTTTTACGGATTTTTTTTCAACATTACCGAACAATTACAGAGTTTTCAGATTTTTTCCTTAAATAAAGAAAACCGTAATGGCCGTTACGGTAGCCATAACAGCCGTTACGACCCATATCGTAAAGGAAATGGTGGTGGCTGTTATGACCATTGTTATCATTAGGGAATACCTTGCTTGGAATACACATGACGCACAAGTTGGCCCAAAGGCTGCTTAACTTGGACCTTTGGGACCCACATCTTCATCAATCTCTTTCAATGAAAATATTGTCTTCCATTAAGTAACTCTTGCAAATTTAAGAAGAGATGCTCCAGTTCTTGCAGAGCATAGTGTTCCAAGTTGCATCAGTTCACTTGGACAGTCCAATCAATTAACCTGAACTGTCTATTAAGTTCAAAACACATTTCATGGACTACCATGCAAAAATCGCGCTAATCAAATGATCAAATCCATCCTTGATTTGGCCTTATTGTCTAAGTCATCCTTTTTTCAAGCCTTGGATGGGATGGAATAGCTACGATTTCCCAACAAAAGTGATTGTTTAGAATAATAACCAATCCGTGATGGGCCCTAACGAATAGATGGATCAAATTGTTGATTGAGCCTGCTTTTTAGTAAACAATCTTGACCATTCATATTAAAGGCAATCAAATTGTTGATTGAACCTGTTTTTTAGTAAACAATCTTGACCATTCATATTAAAGGCTAGTGCTCAATTGGTTAATATTTGCAGCTTTGTAGAATGTTTACATGGTAGCCTATAAGCATGCATTGGACCCAATGAATAGTCTAGATCAATGGATAGGATTCTCTCTGTCCCAATGCAACTAGGAGCATTTTTCCTTGAGAACAATCAGTTGTCAATGAGAATATTTCTTTCCGATTTTCCATTCCATTAAAACATCAAAAACACTGATAACATCAAATTATTTCTCATGAGGGAATATGTTAACCCTAGAAATTTCTGATTTAATCAAACAGTATCAGTTATTAATGGAAAAATTAACAAAATTTTCTTATCAAGTCGTTGCGCGGTCATCTCTCAAGTTCAAGTCTATTTCCACGACTTTTCGTCTTCAGCAACAACGTCAAGTACTTCAAAGATGTACTGTTACAAGCATAAATATAGAAGCCTGTGAAGGATACCTCCGGAAAAACTCCGTGTTTGCTCTCGAGGGTTCAGACTACGGTTTTGGAGATGTCAGCTGCCTCAGGTTGAATTTCGACAACTCCTTGTATTTTTCAACCACCCCCACCAAGCACATGGTCTGCAAAATAACAGAATGAACATATATAATCACGACATGTAAATAAAAACTGTAATTCAGAGAAAAGAAATGCACCGGTGCTTCAAGTGCATTAGCTCACTTGGACAGTCCAATCGATCAATCTGAACTGTCCATTAATTCTAGAACTCATAGGCTACCGTGAAAAAATAGTACTGATTGGATGGTTCAATCCATCCTTGATGTGGTACTATTTTCTACAGCCATCCGTTCCCAACCCATGGATGGGATGGTTATAATTGCCTAAAAATAGTTATTCTTTAGAATAATAAGCTATCCATGATGGTCCCTAACAATTAGATGGATCAAATTGTTGATAGGCCTATTTTTGTGTAAATGATCTTGCTCTTGCCTGTCCATATTAAATACCATTGATCAAATGGTTAATATTTGCCGTATTGGTGTGATGTTTTCATGGCGGCCCATGAAATGTGCTCTGGACCTAATGAACAGTCTAGATCAACAGTTGGACTGTTTAACTGTTACAATGCAACTAGGACCACTATAACTTTAATGTTTATAAGTGGAGAATCACTCTTCATGGATTTTGCAAAAAAAAAGAAAAAAAACTAATGAAACCGAGTGTTTTGGCCACAGAATATTGATTATGGGGAGCATGACCTGTTGTTTTGCAAAGTGATGTCAGAGGTGTTACTGGGGCACATCCGCTTTCCGTGATTTGGCCATGTTGACACTTGGGACACTCCATGGCCTCACACGACACTCCAAAACACTTAAAAAAATATTGCATGTTCAACACTTCAAAAGAAGTGATCTGACATCATGCTATATAGGTCACAGTGCAGAAATAAATGGTCCACCGACTCCCTACGACACATGATATACACAATAGTGACAATCATATGCCTTTTTTTCTGAAGGTTATTAACTGTTAGCATTTTGTTCTTACCCACCAGCCACCCAAAATCAGTGACCATGGGTGGACCTCTACAAGACCAATACAAGCTAGCCTAAGGAAGACCAAGCAAAGAGGCTGATCAGTGCACCAAACATCCTCCCAGAAGTGCGAATCCAAGTACCATTCCAAATGCTAAACACTAGTTCTTTCTTGAAGAGGACTTCTATTCTAAATATTATCAGCACGATCTTTGGGGCGTGATTTTTGATGAATTGATGTTGATGGGACCTTCATTCATATTTTCGCTCAAAATTTCATTTTCTATCATTTATTGTTATAGATGAATCAACCACACGCATCCAAGATGAGGTCCTTTGGTGTGTGTCCTTAAAATTAGCAAAACCAAGACGAAGTATTTGGAACGCAACTCAAGTGAGAATATTAAGATCTATGGTCAAGAGTTCCAAGATGTGATGTGTTTGATTAAAATCTATGGACCTATGACAGTTAAAGCTTCAGCTACCATACCCCAATCGTTCAACAAAATCGAGCACCAAAGTCAAATATACCCAGATTCTTAGATAACGGTAAGGGATCTCCCATCATCAAGAGTTGAAACTGAGATCAACAACTCCCTTCTTACACAAAAAGCAAAAAACGGCATTTCATTCATCCTCTTTGAATTATCGACAATGAGGATCTTGTTAGCCATTGTTGTCCAACATAAACCTTCCACTCTAAAAAGAGAGACCTTTACCACAAACTGAATCAATTTAATGAGACATCAGCACAATAATCAATAAAGCCAATAGAAAACAATCTTGAAGAGAAGCCATTAGAGTTCGAAGACCATATACGGCAATCCCGCTAAACATCCACAGACCACAGTAACTTCCCTGAGGACATAAAGCAACTCAGTAAAAGGCTCAATCTCCCGATCATTAAGATCTCGCCTAAGCTTATATTCAAGAGCAACTCGCACCCAAAAAACACATAACAACAACACATTTTACAAGAAGCAATATGGCACATATGCAAATTTAGTAAGTCCAGAACCCACCTTACACCAAACCTCTGTTAAAGCACTCACCCACACACTTCAACTCATCCACCTAACAAACAGATTTCAACAAGAATCCTTTCTCCAAGTGACTTTTCCCGGATATCAAACTCCATTACAACATCAATATTACTTGCAAACAGCTCCCTCCATAATGTATCGGCTCTTCTCTGAACCTTCACCCCCATTTAATCAGACTGATTCCTTACTGTAAGATTCTCAATGCCTAACCATCTTAGCCTTTGCACCTTGTTACATTAGATTTAGTGATGTTTCTTCTTTCAGCCTTCCCCTTCAGAAAGAAAGTTGCATTGGAGCTTTTCCAAATATTTTAGCCATCACACTTTTGGATTTTAAAAAGGGAATCGCTTTAAAATCTAGAGATCTAAATCCATCACTAGGAAGCAAACAAATGCATGCCTTCGTCCTTATGTTCAACCAAACTATTAATTTCCTAAGGGCATGTTTGGATACGTGGCATCAAGGAAAGAAAGGAAAAAATAATGATATTTATCTAATGATGACTTCCATGAGCACTATTGGAACATGGGTTCCAATTTTAGAGTTTCTTTGTTTGGATGAGCGAGCGGAGAGCCGGAAATACCATATTCCTCCCACAACCATCACCTAGTTTCTTATGCCAGGAATTCAAATTATGGAAAAGTGTAATCATTGTTTGGTGAGTCCATCCTTTTCTTTGCTATCCAAACAATAAAAATTGTCACATCGAAGGAAAACCCTTTCCCTTTTCCATTGTTTCGCATGGAATCCCTTATATCCAAACATAGCCTAAGAGTTGATTGATGACAATATATTGTGATTTTTGAAGTAGAGAAGGCCTGCTAATTATTTGCTAGTGGCTCAAGAATAAAAGGGAATTGGCATGGGAGATTAGTTAAAGGAAGACTATTTTGATAATTGAAATTTTTGCAAAACTTGTGTCCATGGTTGCCTCTTTTTATTCTCACAATCCCTGAAACATATATACGGAAAATAATATTGCAAACTTCTTTTTATCAAGAAATAAGAAAAATATTTAAAGGCCAACCAAATACTCAAAACCATACATACCTTGGCAACTTGAACAATAATTGTCTTATCTGGGTTGCTAAGATCCACTTTATGTGGCGGGGGAACAGATTTTGCAACTGAATTTATGATTTTCATCCTTTCAATACCAGTGTTTGCTCGGGCTTCAAATAACACTGCAAACTGCATGTGCAACTGAATTTAGATATTGTTCCTTCACAAGCTAAGTCACTGAACTTCTCCAAGTGAAACAAAAAGTGATTGGAACTAAATAAGCCTGTGTCTGGATGCGATGGTGAAATGAATTGTGAATATTTAGTTTAATCAAGAGCGAACGACAAAAACTAATGATGTTTCCTAGTATTCATAATTTTGTACTAAGAAATCAGCCCTAAAATTGCATTTATATTTCTTTCAATCTCAACTTGAAAAGTAACTAAATAGCCATTTAGAGCAAGGTTTAAAAGTACCATCAGACCAGTATGACCAGTATCACCCATGAACAATATGCCCGTATCAGCTCAAAACAGGGGCGATATGGGGTGATACAGGACTGTATCGGTGGTGAATGATAGTATGATACAATACCCGATAGACTGATTTAAAACCTTCATTTAGTGCACATACACTGAAACAAATATATCTAGTAATTTAGTTATACCACCAAAGAAAAGGAACATCACCACCCAAAGAGAAACATCAATCGGTAGCCTTTTGGATGATGATATCAGATTCTTCCTTATGAGCTTTTTGCTTCCTAATGGTACAGCAAACTGATACCATAGAGTAATCCTACCGCGAGAAGTAGGGTTCTTATTTTGGGGTGCAATCATTTAAAAAGGGTACGACTATATGATCCAAGGAATGACTAAGCTATTCACACATGGAAACATCCCTTGCTCTTGTAGAAAAGAGATCTCTTCCACAGAAAACTGTTCTCACATCATTTCATCACTTTGTTGAATAATTTGGGAACTAACTACCAACGCATTTTATGATGCAGGACAGTATGATCATCCAATGGGAAACCACGCTGTGGTCTCGGTTGGTTGAAGATTGGGCCCATATGATTTTGGATGACACCACGATCAGGCTCATCCAAGGGTCAAACTATAGATTAAGCCTATCCAAACATCCAGATTCGGAGGCATATTTTGTAGATTGGCCCAGATCAGGAACATCCAAGGACCCAGATTGAAGATCTGGGCCATCGAACCAGACATATTGACAATCTGACCACAACAATGGTCCAGATTGACCTGATCACCAATATGGACCAGATTAAAGGTTCTGACAGCTATTTTGGACCAGATCAATGTGTCTGATTGGTTTATCGGACCCACATAACCAATCAGATGGCCTTGATCGATGACCAGTTAGATTGTGGGGCCCACTAGTCCAACTGTAATTTTCTAAGTGACCTTTATGATTTTATCAACCATAAATTCCTTTTGTGGTGTTTGTACAATCTGCCCATATGGGCTACTGTGGCTATACAGATTCAGTGTCCGATATAAGGGCAAGGAAAAAAACCAAGAGGACGTGGGTGAGGTGGTAAGAAAAGATCTGATGACCAATAGTTTAACCAAGGACATGGTCCTCAATAGAGTGGAATGGCAAAACAGGATACGTGTAGCTGACCCAAATTAGTTGGGCTAAGGCTTAAATGATGATGATGATGATGCTATACATACATACATACATATGAACTGCAATAACAGAAACAATATTCAACAGGAACGCACCTTTTGAGGTGTCTGAGCTTCAGTTGGAAAATTTCGATCAATAAGAGGTTTGATTGCTTTTGAAATTTCCTCTTCTGATGCATAGCATGTCACTTCGACTGGTAACAGCCTCAGGATGAATCTAAATATGGAAGCCATGTTTACTTTAGCACAAAATACAGAAATCTGTTTTCGAGAACAAATAAAGTGTAGTGAAATGAAAGCTTTCACATAATTTAGAGAGAGAGAAGATGACAGTAGGACCTAGACATGTGTTTCCTCGTGGCAGCAGCTGACTTCATCATGTGCAGTGCAATTTCAGTAGGTCCAGGTTCCCCGGCTCTTTTATGCATTTGAATGAAGATGACACCATTGCAACCCAAATCAAGGCTAACAAAATGCCTCTGTTAGACAGGATAAGCAGACATCAGTACATGAAGTTTTCTTAGTAAATCTGCCCATCTACTACCTTTCCCTCTTCAAAATCCCTATTGGGGTGGCAAAAACTCTAGAAAAAATCCAGTGCAATTTCCTTCAGAATGATTTTCAGGAAAATATGAAAATTTATCTCATAAATTGGAAGAATGTTCAAAGATGTAAAAAGTATGGAGACCTAGGTGTCGAGTGAAAGAAACTGGAGTCTCCTTTGCAAATGGTGGTGGACATTCGCTACTGAAAAGCAACCTCTTTGGAGAGGTACAATGTTGGAGAAATATGGGACAGAAAACATCGGCTGGGAGCCTAAATGGAATCATCCAGCAGCATCTTCTGAAGTATAGAGGGGGGTCTGCAGTATGGGGGACAGTAGCAAGATTTGGGGTGCAACACTCAAAGCAGGCCTTCGTTTTCAGGTGAATAAAGGTGACAATGTTTGCCCATGGGAAGATGAATAGATTGGAGACAAATCTCTCGCCATATAATTCCCCAACCTTGACAGAATATCAACGCAGAGGCAGACTGTGATGAAAGAGTTTGCAGTGGTTCATAACAGAAAGGTGGTCTAGGGCATCAGATTAAGAAGAAATTTGAAGGATGGTGAAATAGCCCAATTTACTGAAATGATGCAAAGACACAAAAATCTGGAAGGGATCAGCCTCCGGATCATTTTCTGCTAAATCCTACTTCTAAGAAGTTTCAAAAATCCCCTCAAATTCCTTTCCGGTCATTATTTGGAAGGTAGCATTTCCGCTTAGAATTTCAGCATTCATGTGGACAGCAATCCAAGAAAAATGCATGCTAAGTGGAAAGAAGAATCGGCATCTCATCTTTCCCTATAATGTCCCTCTGCAATATCAGTTTGGTCTTATGATTCTATCATCCTTTGGAGTTTCATGGGTCATCAAAGCAGTGTTTTAAATAGAGGTAGCTACACGATACTTCTGTTTTTTAATTTAAAAATAGAAAAATATGATAAATAATAAGGAAAAAAAAACATATATAAATGCCTAAAAGATTATTCATTTTTTCAAGCATGTTCAAACAAGTTATTAATTATCATTTATCAAAAAGCAATCCACGTATATAAACCAAATCAAATCATTGTCGCATCAACAACTTTCTAAGAAAACCACTTTAACTAATAATGTCTAATTGAAACCACAAGTCATAAGTATTAAAGAAATCAAAACCCCACACGTTGAGAGTATTAAGTACAAAATACAAAATACAATTATCATTTATAAATATATATAGCATACACTACATACGCCCCTATCGCATACGCTACATGGGATTTACGCTATTTTGCTAATGCTACACAGAGTCATAGCTGCTAATGCTACACAGAGTCATAGCTATGCTACAGACACTACAAAACACTGCTTGAAAGATAAGTTGCTTGATGAGATATCCAGCTGGAAAGGTTGGCAGTTTAAAGACAAGGGTTAAATTCCGTGGTCGATGACTCCTTTCTCAGTATGCTGGGAGATTTGGGCGAATGCTCAAAATTCCAAAGGTCTACAAGCATCGATCAAGAAAAATCATCAGTGAATTATGGGCAATCTCATATCTTGGGAAGCTGTTCATCTGCTGTTAGTCAATGTCAACTTTTCAAATTTTCAGGGCAATTGAACGAAATGGCTGGTGGAGTACAAAAGTAACACCAGTTCCCCTAAAAGAGTGCTTCTTATTGGCAAAGGGCGAAGATTTTTAGTGAATGTATATCAATCCTGTGGGATCGGCTGGTTACTCTTAGATGAGGTTGGGTCCACATTGTTGGCATTTTCAGCCCCGATAACAGCAAATTCTAGAATTATGGCCCTCTGTTTAGCAGTGAGGAAGGCAGCTCATTTTATCCACCGCCATTTCTGCCAGTTGCCTATGGCGAAAGAAATCCTGCACATAGAAGTGTGCTCTTGGGTGTTAGGGGTAGAGCTGTACACGAGCAGGCTAAACTCGAGTACTCGATCGACTCGACTCGCTACTCGACTCGTCTGAGTTAGAGCCGAGTACGAGCGGGTTTCATCTACTCGTTTAGATTACGAGTAGAGTACGAGTCTAGAGGTACTCGACTCGTGTACTCGACTCGTACTCGACTCGTACCCGTATATATAAGCAAAAAAAAAAAAACCCTACTCAGTCACTCACCCAGTCGCCCGTCATTTTCAGCACCCGCTCGAAACCCTTCTTCCCTCCAGCGATCGTTTGAAAAAAAAAACCCTCTCTCACTCTCACTCTCTCTCTCTCTCCCAACGCCGTTCGGCCGTCCGTCTTCTTCCATCTCTCTCTGTCTCACTCGCCCCTGTCCCCTGTCCGGCGGTGCTAGACGCCTAGACCCTGACACTCGTCCCTGCGGCCTGTTCGGTGCCCCTGTCCGGTGACGGAGCTCCTCCCTGCCACTCATCCAGTGCCGCACTCGTCCCTGCCAGGCTGCCACTCGTCCAGTCGTCCGTCATCGCCCTGCCCTGCACGCAGCTGCCGGTCGTTCCTGCCCAGCTCGCCCGGTAATGTATGGGTTTGATTTTTGATTTTTGATTTTTGATTTTTTATTTTCAGAAATTGTTTAATATATGTTAATATAGAAATTGTTTAATATAGATTTGGGATTAACCTGATATTTGTGTTTTCCCTAAATATGTCAAAATCAGAAAGAAACTCGAGGACGGGAGAGCTGGGCAGGAACGACTGGGGATTAACCTGATATTTGGAATAGGGATTAACCTGATATTTGTGTTTTCCCTAAATATTTCAAAATCAGAAAGCAACTCGAGGACGGGCGAGCAGGGCAGGAACGACTTGGGATTAACCTGATATTTGGAATTGGGATTAACCTAATATTTGTGTTTTCCCTAAATATTTCAAAATCAGAAAGAAACTCGAGGACGGGCGAGCTGGGCAGGAACGACTTGGGATTAACCTGATATTTATGTTTTTCCTAAATATTTCCCTAAATATTTCAAAATCAGAAAGTGATTTTTAGAAGCATGGTGCTGTCAGATTTAATGGTTCAAAGCTTCATCAATAACACATTTTTTAGTCATTTTATGTCACCCATAATTATAGAAAATTGAATTTGAATAACAAATCAACTTTAATATCTCAAATTAAAAATCAGAAAGTGATTTTTAGAAGCATGGTGCTGTCAGATTTAACGGTTCAAAGCTTTATCAGTAACACATTTTTTAGTCATTTTATGTCACCTATAATTACAGAAATTTGAATTTGAATACCAAATCAACTTTAATATCTCAAATTAGTGTGCATATAGTTTTGGGATGAGAGTCAGGTAGGTATAGAAGTTATTGAAATACAAAGTTCCTCGAGTTTCTTTCTGATTTTGATTATCCTCGAGTTTCTTTCTGATTTTAAAATATAGAAATTGTTTAATATAGTTTTGAGATTAACCTAAATACAAATTGTTAATATAGAAATATGTTACTATAGAAATATGTTAATATAGAAATTATTAATATGTTAATTATTGTCCTCTACTATTCAAGTCTCATGCCCTAATAGTTATGTTTTCCATGTTTCTTAATTTACTTTATAAATGACAGTTTACTTGTTACTTTGTTAGTGTTGAATGCTACCACTTTAAGATGCCTTTGGTTTTTCATTTGACATTTTGTTATTAGTTAGCTAGATGATGAATGTCAATTTCAGCATACTCCTTTGTTTATATAGATATGAATTATTTGTATTGTTCTAGTTGTAGACTTGTAGTATAAGATAATCAGTTGCCCATTTGAGGATTTCTATGTTGCCAGACATAGATTCAATGTGTTCTTGGATGCATAGAAATTGTTCAAATTGTCCCTTTTTTGGACAGTTCAGGGTTAGATAGATTGTAATGTCTTCATTTATTCCAATTTAAATGCATATGCCTGTTCTGGTTTCGTCTCTCCTTTTTCTCTCTAGATATATTTCATGTATTTATTTCCGTCGTCAAATATCCACACTTTGTGTTGATGATTGACATGGGAATCAAATACAAGATTAATATATTCTGGAGAGATAAGGGGAGATACTGCCGGAATTTCGGCGTAGCATTTAAATTGAAAAATGAAGCATTACAATCCATCTAACTTTGAATGGGTGACTGATTTAGACAGTTAAGTAATTATGCCCGTCTAATGGTCTAGCTATCTAGGACCCTAGGTATAGCCGTATAACATATCGAGAACTTTATTTTATAGATGGCTAGTCAAGACGAAAGCCCAAATACCCCTGGAATGGGTGCATCGGCCACATCTCCTCTAACCGTAAAGGACACAGACACGTCAACTGTATACAAAGGGAAGAAGGAGAGATCAGAAGTGTGGGGTGATTTCGAAGATGTGACAGTTAACGGTGTACAGAAGATAAAGTGTAATCACTGCAAAGGGTTATTCAGCAAGATTCCAGGAGGATCTACGACACATCTAATTAGACATTTGAAGACGTGTCCTAAGAAAGCAAGGCTCCCTCCTCCCAGCCAACAGATGTTGTCATTTACGAAGTCAGAAGGGAACGACTCCCAAAGCATAGTGTTCACTCATAAGTTTGACAAGGAAAAGTTGAATGAGTGGTATGTTAGATTAGTGATTCTGGAAGAAAAACCTTTCAGAATGATAGAAAGTAAAGGGTTTAAGGCTTTCTGTCAATTCCTGAATGTCTCCCGCGTCACAGTGCAGAGAGAGTGCATGAAGATGTACGCTAAGGAGAAGATGAAACTGAAAGAAGTTTTGGCTTCAGTGACCAGAATAGCTTTGACTTCTGATTTATGGACGGCGTCCAATCAAAGAAAAGGATACATTTCATTAACCGCTCACTATGTCGATAAAGATTGGAAACTATGCAAGAGAATTTTGAACTTCCGCAACCTTCCTCCTCCACATACTGGTTTACTTATTTCAGATTGCATCTACAGTTGTCTAGAAGGCTGGGGCATTGAGAAGAAAATTTCAGCAATAACTTTAGACAATGTTTCAGCAAATGACAGTGTCATTTCATGCTTACGTAACCAGTTCAGGGCTACAGGAAATTTATTTTTTGAAGGAAAAATATTCCAGGTCAGATGTTGTGCCCATATTGTAAATTTGATTGTACAAGAAGGGCTGAAAGCAATCGACGACACTATAGAGAACATAAGAGAAAGTGTGAAATATATAAGGGGGTCGCCATCGAGACTGAGTGTATGGAATGACATCATCCAACGTTTGAATGTGCCATCTAAAAAAACGTTGAAGTTGGATGTCTGTACACGTTGGAACTCGACCTATGAAATGTTAGATGCGGCAATGGAATTACAGCTTGCATTTCCTGAATACGCGGCGCGTGACAGAACGTATTCTTGGTTGCCGAGCACAGATGATTGGGCCAAAGCACAACAAGTTCACACATTTCTCAAAGTTTTCTACGATTGCACGAAGATTTTTTCTGGGAATCAGTATCCAACCGCGAATCTGTTTCTTCCGTCTCTTTGGAAGATTAAGGATGCTCTACAGAAAAATGTCAGTGCGGGTCCAGATTTCATACGCCAGATGACAGTTGGTATGAAGACGAAGTTCGATAAATACTGGGACGAATGTCATCTGTTGATGTCCTTGGCAGTTGTTCTTGATCCCCGTTGTAATATGGGATTGGTTAGCTTTATTTTCATGAAGCTTTATCCTACTGAAAGAGCGGCAGCAGAGACGTCTAAGGTTCGTCAAGCCCTTGAAGATTTGTACAAATCGTATGTTAATACTTTACCTGCAGCGGGTGTTGAAGAAAGTAGAGATGCGGATATTTCTGTACCTGGTAATCCGGATGTGCTAAATGAATACATATCATACTTGGCACAAGCACGAATGGGAGTTGATACTAAGGAATCAGAGTTAGAAATGTACCTCAAGGAGCCAATCGTAGTGCGATCTGAATTTGATGTGTTGGAATGGTGGAAGATGAGGGTTAGTGAATCAAAATACCCTACATTATCTATGATGGCATGGGACATTATCAATACCAATTTCAACAGTGGCATCAGAATCCGCATTCAGCACAGGGAGCATGGATGTGAGCAAGTATCGAAGCTCACTTTCGTCAAACGCAGTTGAAGCATTGATTTGTACGCAAGATTGGTTGCGCCCGATATGGGGAGGAGATATAAATGATGATGATGAAGAAGAGGAGATTGAGATTCGTGACGAGTCTCTACCTGCAGATCAGTAATTATTTTCGGTTTTTCAATTCTTTTTGGTTGAATGTTGAATGATCTGTAATATTATTTCACTGCAACTGCAGTCTGCAAACATGAAAGTGTTGGTCCTTTTGGAATGTGGTTTGGAAGACTTTGAATCTTTGATATTTATTTACATATGCGATATGCCTGTTCATTTGCTTTTATTTTTGAATTTTGATACATTTATATTGCTTTCTTTTGTTCCTATATCAAGTTCAAATTATTTATCAATATTCTGATTTTTTTATTAAAAATTGAGTATAGATATGTCGTCATCGCCATCGGACCCATCGACAAATATTTGGGACTATGCTTCCCTAGTTGAATCACCACCAAAGTCTGGAAAAACAAAGATTAAGTGTGGTTTGTGTGGCGCAAAGTTTGTGAACAAGACTAATCGCTTTCGCTTATACTTGTCATGTCGAGGTGGTAATGCAAAACCATGCCCCAATGCCCCTAAGGATGTCCAAATTCTTTTTCAAGCCCTGTTAGATTCGAATAGAAAACCTTCCACTCCATCCAAAACTTCTGCTGCTTCTGGATCTAGTACACGGATGACATCCACAAAAGATGCAGAGGAGGAAGCCAGATTAAAAGCTTTGGAGGAAGAACAATTCCAACTCGCCTTAAAACGCAGTATGGAAGATGTTTCTAGACTTCAGCGATATTCGAGTCAAAGACAACACGATGTTGAAGCAGGGTCGAGTTACTTGAGTACGACAAACAAGAAGAAGAAAAAGAGTAACAAATTCAAATTCCTGACTCGTCTCGGTGAATTTTATAAGGCATTGGGTACTACATACAATTCTTCACATAAAACAAGTTTGAAAAATCTGGTTCAAAGTGTAAAAAAGCATGAAGGAAATATCTCTTCGCCTTCTGAGGAAGTAAACCAATTTGTATATGAAAAAATAGATAGCAGTTCCGATGGATCAGATGACAATACAGGAAGACACTCCTCTTATGGAGGTTATTAGTTATAAATTGTCATTTTGAACAATGTAATGTAATTATGTAAATATGTTAATGTAATTATCGAAGTTTTTTAATCATAAATTATGTGCATTTTATATATTTTATTGTTTCGTTTAACTTCAAATTCCAATTGACAATCGAATTGAAATTCAAATTAATCGCAATTTATAACTCGAACTCGGCTCAAAGCTCGAACTCGTTACTCAAAAACCCTGCTCGAATTGGGCTCAAATTCAGACTCGGACTTGCCTTGAAAACTCGCACTCGACTTAACTCAATTTCTGCTCGTACTCGAACTCGCCTCGAAAACTCGGACTCGACTCGACTCGTTTACTACTCGTACTCGGCTCGTACTCGGGCGAGTAGAGTACAAGCAGGGAGTCCATGCTCGTTGGCCGAGTAGAGCCGAGTACGAGCAGCACTCGGGCGTTAAGAGCCGAGTACGAGTAGGGCGATACTCGACTCGACTCGACTCGACTCGTGTACAGCTCTAGTTAGGGGCTAAGAAATATTGTGGAGAAATGGATCGTATTTTTAAAGAGATTAGATTTCTGGAAGGAGGATTAAACATTTTATTTACACGTCCCACCGGTCATCCTAATTCTATGGTGATTGAGCTAGCAAGATCGTGAACAAACTGCCCTTATCTTTGTACTGGGAATTCCCTTCCCACCTAGCTTTTTGAACCTATATATCATTGCTTTGCAAATAAAAAATAAAAAACTTTCAACAGCAAGGAAAGCCTTTTTTTATTTTGAAAAATCACAAGGAAACCCTTTTATCTGTACTAAAAAAAAAAATAAGAACTGAAGATTTTATAGACTATGAACCACAGTTTGCAAACTCGAAAACCTAATTCAACCGTGTCAAGATTGGTCTGGTCATCTCAAAGGCTCATCTAGTTATGAAAATAATATTAAATATCAAAAATATATAATTCATGAATTAAAATATGAATGTGGCAAAACTAGGAAAAAGGCTTTTGTGCACAATCAAATAGCACACTACAAAAGTAATAAATAAAAGGTGCACCTACATTTTGAATAGGAAAAAAAAAAAGAGGTGACCTTTTTATTCAATTGAAATAGATTTTAAAAAATAAGAAAAGTGCCCAACTAAAAAGGCTTGTCAGCTCAAAATCCAACCAAGTCAAGTAGCAAAGGCCAAGAACTAGTCTCTATGCTATGAACTGAAAACGAAGATGAAATATTGAAGATACATGCAGCATAAGAATGGCGCAAAAGAGAGAGAATAACCCTATCCATCAAGTATGATAACCAGCTTCGCACCTGCAGACCATTCTTTATTTCTTGTTATCTCTAGTTTGCACCTGCAGACTATTAATCTCCATTTTAAAACCCGGAATGGATTGAATGTTCAGACTGGTTTAGTTGGAATGAAACCGGCTAGCAAAACAAGTCAGATTTTATCGGTCCAACCATCTGGGTCAGACCTTTTTTAATCCCCAATCAGACATGTGAACCTGTCAGCCTTTTTTATTTCTTACATGATGGATAAAAGTTTTGGATGTTTGAAGGTGTTAGTTTACAAACCGGGTGGGTCAACCTGGAAGTCATCCGAGTCAACCCGGCCAGGTCATAGGCCTGGTCAGTGGGTTGGGAAAACCAGGCAGTTATTGCCTCAGAACCAGTTTTTTATGGGTCGACTCAAGTCACTCAACCTAGTTTCACAGTCAGCTGAGTTGGAAAGGGAGCATTTTTTATAATTTTAGAAGAAGAGAGAGAAGAAAATCTTGGTATCGGTGTGGCATGACGTACGTTCTGTTGGCCATCTTTTGGAACACTTGGGGAGGCCGAAATCGTCGATGCTTCCTCAACAAACAGGAATCCTGGGAAGAAGTAATGTGGCAATCCAAGAGAGATGTCTTAGAATGGGCATATGGGGTTAAGGATGTTAACATTGATGAAATTTCATTTCTACTTGGGTTGTAAGCTTGGATTGTAAATCGGGTTGTACTCTTGGGTTGTATTCTTTTGCTGTTATGACATTCGTCTTAAGAGTTTCTCAATAAAGTGACGCTTAATAATCTTCAAAAAAAAAAAAAAAGATGCTGATAATGGCGACGGTGGAGAATAAGAAGAATAAGAGGAAGGTGGTCGTGATGATAACGATGACAACAAACACCGAGAAAAACACCCCAAAATCCTATAAAAAACAACAACAACAGCAAACCCATGCCGAAGATGGTGCTCGAAAATCTAGATTTGAGATGAATAAACTCTTGATTTGAGAAGCAGAACATTATGAGATCCAAATGATCTAAATATATATAAAAATGTGTTCAAAAATATTTAAAAAAATAATAATAATAACTCCCCTCGTCAACTTGAGACTCACCTGGTCAACTCGACCCGGTAACTGACTGAGTCTGGGCTGAGTCCTGGCTTGCAAACTATGCTATATATAAAGATTCTTGGTTGGACCAGTTTGGACTGACCCACAGACAAAAATGAGCAAGGGTTCCATACATGTTTTCTAAAAATTGGATACTGGCATTCTGCATGTTGCACGAGTTAAACCTACACTCAAAGGGTCTACTGCAATCTTATTGGACAGTGTAGGATTTTTTTTAATGATTTGATATCCATATTCTTCACCAAGCAGGCTGCTCAGAAGCAGGTGATGAGGCCATTCTGAAGCAAAGGCGGTGCTACAATTGGGCTGCATAAAGATTCCTCCATTCATCAAGCTTGGACATGTGCAAGAGAACATCAAGAGCATGTTCAATACATTGACTGACCAAGATGATGGATTGGAATCAGGACATCGCTGCCACCCATTGTGGCAATTTCAATAGATTTTTTCATGCTTAAAGCTAGTTTTGACCTGTTTGTATCCCTTAATGCTTCCTCATCTTTATAATGATATAAACATAAAAGAAAAGGAAAAAAAAATAGAATACAACATCAAGTTTGACTTTTCAAAATTCCAAGCAGATTTGAACTCCAGATAAATATAATTGAAGCTGTGTTTTTTCAAAATTCAATGCAGTCGAACTGGAGCTGTGTTCTTGTGGATCAGTCAGAAAATGACAGGGAAGATGCGTTAGCCAAAGGAGGTAACTGCTTAGAGCACATTTTGGACATCAGATGGTGGAAAGTCACTTTTGGGGCCTGTATCGGTTTCTAGTCAGGAAACATTGTACTTGTTGGACGCCTCTGCCCTTTTAAAATGTGGTTCGTCCTTGTTTTAAGTTTTCGATATACGGTCTCTTGGTTTTTTTCTCTTTGGCTTCAATAAAACATCTCCACTTCAAATAAATAAATAAATAGAAACTAACTGACATGGATATACTCAGTGTAGCAGCAGAATGGGAGTATTGGGTTCAATGAGTGACTCTTCCGAATATTGGGTTCAATGAGAGTATTGGGTTCAATGAGTGACTCTTCTGAATAAAACAGAAAATAAGAGACTTAAATAATGACTGCTCAGCAAATTGTGCTTCAAAAAACTCATAAACAGCAAACACTTTCTTGGCAAAATGCACATCACAAAGCTTAAAAGGACGAATTGAGAGATTAACACAAAAGGGTGTCATTCATTTCATCACGGAAATGCAAATCTATGAACTTGCCTGATATTGAGACTCAGGACATGGGTGCGACAGCGATAAGTTACCAATTTGATGTACAAAAGGGGCACAGTCAAGTGGTACCGAGGTGATACCACTGTAAGCTTATAGTGGTACTGGGCAGAGGGCCAACGTGATGTATGAAGGCCATCCAACTGTCCATCATATGTTCCACATTCTATTACCTCCAAGTGCAAAAAATCAGCCTGACCCAACACTCAGGTGGGCCACAACATTGAGAACAATGTGAGAAGGGGGGGGGGGGGGAGGGGTGCCCTTGTTTTACACAAACCCACCTGAACTTCAAACCTGCCTGATTTTTTGCTTGACCCTTCATCTAGAGAAGATGAAGGGTTGGAATGGCCCAGATTTCATCTGTACAACACAGCAAGGCCTCCACACGAATCAAAGGTGGACATTCCCTCCAAATTTGCTCCATGTGGTGTGGCCCACCAGATTCACAAATCAGCCTAATTTTAGGGCCCTGGAGGTAACATGGATTAACTCATATGATGGATGGGTTGGATTGTATGCATGCATCATGTCGGTGCCATATCTGCTGGGCACCACTGCAGTACTGGTACCACTGCAGTGCACTCCCACTCCAGACAAAAAATTAGGTAAAAGAGACGGGCAGCATATGCTAGATAACAGTGAGTACCTACATCAAGTCTGCATCATTCAAAATACATGAAGAACCAAAACTACTCGGCCATTAGATGGGCCACTAAATGCCCACTACTTTATTAAACTCACCTTGTTCCGATCTCCCAACTCTTCGAGTTCAGCTTCGATTAGCTGATCAATGGACTTCTCTTCGGTTTTTTCAGAGCCTGCATTTTCACATTTCACTGTACCGCTCTCCAGATGTTGCTTCTTCAATGCCTTGCCCTCCGTTTCATCTGCTTCATTTTCACCGTCTGTCTCCAGTCTTTGTTTCTTTGCTGGAGGGTCCACAGTTTCTTCTGATTGATTTTCATGGTCAGTTTCTAGACCTTGCTTCTTTGCTGGTATGTCCTCAGTTTCAACGGCTTGATTTTCATGGTCTGTCTCCAGTCTTTGTTCCTTTACTGGAGCAAACTCATTTTCATCTGCTTGATTTTCTTCCTCCTTCTCTGGACTTTGTTTCTTTGCTGGAGTGTCCTCAAATTCATCTGCCTTATTTTCATGGTCTGTATCTTCTTTATTAGGATACGACTCATCATCACTGCCAGAAGAATCAGAATCAGAATCAGTGAATTTCGTTATTTTGTTCAAGGGTTTGCTGGATGCCGTCACATGCTTCGGACCTGAATCTTTTCCATGCAGCTCTTCATAAAACTGCACATCAAATAAAAGGGTGGCGCAGATTGGAGTATGAATATGCACCTCATGTCAACTAATTGTTTGCTTGTCAAATTCAGGTAGTGAGAAGATTCATGATGGAATTCTGCATTTGGATGCACTATTCAATTGAATTACAATTGTTAAGGGTGCATTTGGTTGCACCAAAAATCACAAAATTTCATGATTAATCAATCTAATTTGATGCAAAATATCATGAATTTCATGATATTTGGTGCAACCAAACACACCCTAGTCTGATACATGGAGGAATACCAAATTGTAACCACCTTTGTTAGCATTATATTGAACAGCAGAGCCCACATCATATTTACGTTAAATGTATCTACGTTTTACGAATATTCAGACACATCATAACAGGCTTGTCTTTTCCTCTTGTTTGAACTAATTTTTTACAGTTTAATTCCCTTGTGCATCCAAACACAGCCTAAAGGAAAAACACATAAATGCTCATGTGCACAATTGTATCTTTTCTTTTTCTTTTTCTTTTTTACATTTTTCCATTTGGTTTCTCACCCATAAATCCCATCACCTATCAAGTATCAACTAATGGCATTTTAAAAAGGGGGGGAACAAAAAACTACCTAATTAAAATGGAATTTACACTCCAGTTATGGACAAGTTAACTACATTTGTAGGAAGAGCTCCCGTGGGTATGTTGTTTATTAATACCATAATTTTGATTGATGAGACAAGGGATGTGGTAAATGCAAAGCTAGAACTGTGGAGGGATGCTATAGAATCAAAAGGTTTTAAAATTAGCTAGATAAAAACAGAGTACATGAAATTCAATTTTAGTAACAATATGAGTGAAAACAAGGAATTAGTTAAGATTGATGGCTGATAAATGGTTTCCCCTTCAGTTTTTTTAAAGCCAGAGGCCCCCTCTCTCTCCCTTCCTATTTGTTGTGGTGGTTGAAGCCCTCAATAAAATGTTATCTAAGGCTCAAACTGTGGATCTTTTTTTATGATTTCTGTGTTGCTAACTTCCCTCAAGTTTTTTGTTTTTGAACGATAACTTCCCTCTAGCTATTAATCATCATGATGGCTTATCTCCCGAGGTGGTTTCAGGACTTAAAATTAATCTTGTTAAGAGTGAGCTCTTGGGTATCAACATTTCTTAGGATGAGGTTTATAAGTTAGCCAAGGTCTTTGGTTGTCAGGATGGATGCTTTCCATATACCTATCTGGGTCTTCCTTTGTATTTGGGTAAGCCGACTCTACATCTATGGGACAGAGTGGTAAAGAGAATGGAGAGGAAACTATCTTATGGGAAAAGCAAGTTTCTATCCCTTGGTGGTACGAGTACCCTCATCAAGGCTTCCCTCTCCAATCTTCCTATTTGTTTCTTATATCTATTCCAGTGCCCTAAGTTCGTGTTAGCTCATATTGACAAACTCGGAATGAATTTCCTTTGACAATGGCATGCTACCACCAGAAAATTCCATTTGCTTAATTAGAAATAGGTGTGTTGAATCAAGCACCTTGATGTGGTTAATTCAACCCTTTTGGGCAAATGGGTGTGGCACTTTGGAGTTGAGGAGTCCAGCCTGTGGAGGCAAATTATTCCTACCAAGTATGGCACCTCATGTAGAAGTTGGTGGATTAATGACTTGTCCCTGTATAGATCTTCCTTTTTGTGGAAGCTGGTGGCTCAGGTTGCCCCTCTACTTTCGAGGGGGTCTTAGTTTTGCTATTGGGGAAAGGTCTAAGGTAAGGCTTTGAGAGGATGTGAAGTATAGTGATTCTCCTCTTTGATTGTCCTTCCCTGCCTTGGCTAACCTTTGTCCTGTAGCCAATGTTACTATTATTAGTTGCTTTTCTGCTCAAGTCTCCAGAGGTATCTGGCTCCCTCCTTACTGTCGGGATCTGAGCAATTCTAAATTCGTTGATCTGCTGTGTCTCTTATCTTGCTTTGAAGGGATTTTTCCTACTTCAGGAATGAAGGATTCCCTCGTGTGGCGCTTCACAAAGCTAGAGTTTTCTCGGTGCACTCCTTTTATCTAGTGTTGTACCAGCCTGAGCTCATAGGTGTCAAGACCCATGTGGCGTTCCTTTGGTCCTATAAAGCGCCTCCAAAAGTGGCAACTTTTCCTTGGCTAACAGGGAGAAAAAGGATCCTCACAATTGATAACTTGCGGAAAAGATCAATGGTGCTCCCCAATGCTTGCCCCCCTTGTCAGGGTTCTAAGGAGACAATTGACCACCTCTTCATCCATCACTCCTCCCAGGTGGTTTGGTCAAGCATCCTCAGATTTGCGAATGTGAGCCAAGTTATGCCAAGTTCGATTGAAGGATTATTTCGACCTTGGCATCATGGTGGAGGTGGGAGCTCACTTGGTTCCTCTAGATGGAGAATAGCTTTGCTCACCCTTATATGGTCTATTTGGACTGAAAAAACAATTGATGCTTCTGCAATCTCAAAGGTTCTGCAGTTGGGGTTCGCAATCAGATTGATTTGTATATAAGGGAGTGAGCTCCCTGAGTTGTTCTTATGGTTTGGGTTGGTGGGGCTTAGCCCCTATTGTATTTTTGTTTTCCTTTGTTTTTCCTTTTTCCTTCTGTTTTTTTTTTTTTTTTAGCTTTTGTTTTTTGTTGTTTCTTTGTTTTGTTTTCCTTTTCATTTGTCTTTTGTTTGTTTTCTTTTTCATTTGTCTTTTGTTTGCTTTCTTTGCTGCCTCGGCCTTCTTATAAAATATTGCATCAACTTTCAAAAAAAAAAAGTACCCCAAAATGACTTTGATCGATAATTCTTTTTCTTCTTTTTTTGAGATTCAACAACCTTTATTAAAAAGCCGCAAAGCAAACAAAGAATACAACCCTAGCCGCAAGACTCAGAAAAAAGAGTCTCAACACAAGATTCTTAACTTTACAAATGACCTCTTCTATACCCCCTGTTTCATTCCAAAAGTATCGCCCATTTCAGGCTCCCCACAAAGTCCAACAAACCACCATAAAAAGGATGTTGCTCATAGAATTAGAGCTAGGTTGATGACGTGAAGATGTGCCTCTAAAGTTTTATGTGATTTCCGTAGACCTATCAAATTGAGTGGGAGATTTAATAGGACAGCTATAAGACCAATCTCGCTTTATGGAATAGAATGTTGGGCAATCAAGGAACAATATGCTCATAGAATGACTATAGCTTAAATGAGGATTTTGAGATGGATGAGTAGAGAGAGCAGCAAGGAAGGATGGAATTATAAATAAACAAATTCGAGGGAATTTAAGAGTAATCCCAATCGGTAATAAGACGAGGGAAAGTAGACTTTGATGGTTTGGTCATGCATACCGGAGAACAAGAACTGCGATAGCTAGGAGGAGATGGTTTAAGTTTAAGGCCATAAAAGGGAAAAGGAAATACCCAAAAGGACATGGGTGGAGGTAGTAATTGATTATTATGGTTTAACTTAGGATATGGTCCATAATAGAATGTAAAGGCATAATAGAATTTGTGCAATATACCCAGTTGGTTGGGATAAGACTGTGAGAACAAAGGTTTAACCCAACACCCTATTTTTATGCAGGTGATTCTTTATTTGTGTAATTATCAAATTATCGAGGTAAATTACTCCTTTTCTCATAGTGTTTCCTTTTCTATTGCTTCTCTTTTAGCATAAATTGGGGTTTTCTTGCAAGGTTACCGATTTCCAAAAATCAGCCTATGTACACACATACATATATCAAGAAAAGAAAAGAAAGAACATACAGTATCGAGCAGATTAATTGCTTCATGGGTTGCTTGCCTTTCCCTTCCTCCATCACAAGTGATGAAGAAGCCTTCAACCCCGGGCCGTAAAGGGTACGAACCTTTCTTCACCGATCTCTGAAGTTATAAATTTAAAAAACCCATTTCAGAATGAAGACCAATCAGTGTAGGATTCTACTCTCTTTAAACCAAAGAATAAAGGATTTTTTTTTGTTAATCTTAGGGGTGTTCACAAATCTTAGCTATTGAGGGGCCTATGTGGTGCATATACGACATCCAGGCTGTCCAACAGGTGCACCCCACTCAGAATCAGACACCCCAAAAATCAGTCCAATCTAACCATCAGGTAACAATGCAAAATCACCCAAAAGAAAAACGTCCCAATTCAAGTTGTGGGACCCATCTGATGATTGAATTGTCCTGATGATAATGGTGGTTTCGACAAGTTGGACACCATAGACACACCACGGGGACCCCATCACTTGAATTTGGAGATTTCTGGGCGGTTTTTAACTGTTCCCATTGGTGTGGCACACCCAATGACTGGACTTGCCTGGTTTTTACATTGGGTGCACATCATGGTGGGGCAAACCCGTTCGATGGGTTGGATTCCACACACTCACCACGTGGGCCCCACAATAGCTCGCTACCATCTAATATATTCGCTTCCACTTTAGTAGAAAAAGGCAAAGGAAGAAAATAAAATAGCATTTAAATAGTGTTGGGATTGAGAAACTTACGTTGTGAGGAAGGTATCTCTGCTTCCTCTTCTTGTTATTCCTGTTGTTAGAGTTGGAGTTGGATTTGTTTTCAGCACCCATGGTTTTGGCTTCTCGGAGAGAGAGAGAGAGAGCTGAAGATGTCTTATATTGAGAAGGGATGGCAATTCGGTAATATTTGTGGTTGGAGGGAGGAATGGCAGTCATGTAAATATGAGGGATTTTGTATTCAAGGAGGAAAACTTCACACTCGGGTGGAGTGTGATGGATGATACTCAGGCACAGGTAAACCGTACACGTATGGTATTCAAAAAATCCAAATAAACGGACCGAATCCCCTCCCCGAGTTTTACAACTTCCACAAGAGGATGTGCTCCAGTGCTCTCGGAGCACTATAAGTGCTAGTGCTCTAGTTATAGTGGGACACTTACAGAGTCCGATTCATTAATCGAGACGGTTCATCAGGTCCAACCCACTCCTTATGGGCTAAAGAGCAAGCATTACACGATTTGACGAATAATAACCATTGGAGCAATCGTCTTTAATATGGACGATCAATATCATCTTCATTAAAATAGGCCTGATTCTAATATATATTTGTTAGGGAGCATCATCGATTGCTTATGATACTAAAGAATCACTTTTGTTAGTCAATCATAACCATTCAATCCATGCCTTGGAAAAAAGGATGGATAAAGAAAATGAGATGAAATCAAGGATTGATTGGATCATTCAATCAATGCTATTTTTTCTTAGTAGCCCATGAAAAGAGTTCTGTACTTAATGGACGGTTCAGATTTATCGACAGTTCCAACTAGGGGCACAATTACTTCTAGTGCTCCTCTGTCCCATATTTAAAAGGATTTTTACAAAAGTGCCTCATTTTACTGGATGATGGTCTACCTTTTCCGAAATTCTCAGATGCTGTTTTGGGAGAAATAACCAAGTATGCGGAGTTGGAGAACTGTGTGGCCCATCGTATGTAGATACAATCGGTCATGATCCTTGGTTGAATCAATTATCTGACTCATGTGTCTGTCTCTCCTGATTTAGGCCCAAACTGAAATATTATAAGAGTCTTCGAACATCTTTAAGAAGATCTTTCATTTTAGGAGGATTTTGGGATATGTCTTCAATAAGGGTGTTATTGCTAGATATGTGATAAAATTCATTCTCCATGGTTATAAGGATACCTGCCTTTTATAGTTTGTGATAGGCATACTGCCTCATTAATTGGCATGATAATCATGACCATTAGGCATACAGCAGTTATAAGAATAGGTGCCTTTGCATTAATAACAAAATGTGTGACATCGAATCGGTGCCTTTGCATTAATAACAGAATGTGTGACATCGACGGAAGATCAAACAGAAAAACTCTTGGGCAAGAATAGGATTTCTGTTGGTATTAACCCCGTAGTGTCAGCACATGGTAGCCTTTCATTGATCCGGCTGCCGAAAAGTGGGTGTAAACACGTGCAATGAATGCCCCATCTTTTCCTCACAAAATCTTATTCCCACGTTTTGCAGCATCTATTCCTCACGAAATCTTATTCCCAAGTGATGAGTGGGCAGGATCTCACCCTCTACAGAGGTGCTGTGATATAATATAAATCAGAAACAAATGGTGTTCCATCCCCTATAAACACTTAGCACAGCAAGGCCCACTCGATTTTGAACGGTTTCCACCCAATTTCCAAGACCCATGTACAAATCAAGCCGGGTTCGAGTTCATAAATTTGGACCCAGTTAAGAAACCTGTCCAGTTGGGTTCGGATCAGTTACACCCCCTCAGACCAGTTAAAATCAGTTAGGTTTGGTCCAGGTTAAGAAAAATTAATCTTTAATAACAATATTACATGAGATGTCTTCTACATGCATGAGGGCATAGCCAAGCCCACATCATGTATTGGATATTATATTAACTATTCTGTCAATGCATGTAAGAAAGCCAACTTATACCACACAACCTGTCAAAGTGGCAAACGTGTGTGATCTAATCCATCCATTCAAATAGGCCCAACCATGTAAATGCCCTTAATGTGGACCCAAACCTCTCTTGAACCCAAGTTCCAAACACCTGGCACTTGAACCAATCAGATCCGAGTCTGGGTCTGGGTCCTTAAAAAAGGGTCCCATACCCGACCAAAAAATAAAACGAGCCCGATCAACCCATGTCTTGAGATCTTAAGAAGCCAACCTGTTGACAGCCCTAAAGTCTGAGGTAAAAGAATATGAGATGATTCTAGCACCTAACAGGTAAGAAAGAACAGTGCTACCATTGCACATTCGACTGGCAGTCTACTGATCAGATTGCCCAACAGATGCAAATTTTGGACAGTGGCCCACCATAAGAGTGCATATCGTATGCTCGTCATTCCCATCTTCTAGAAAGAGAGGCAGCACAGTTAGAAAGCGTGAATCCACGGGAAAAAATGGGTAGTTTAGGTCCATGATTTACAACAGAAATGCAGAAAATAAGGGGGGGTGGGGAGAGAATGCAGAGAACAACAAGACTACTGCACAACACCAGCTTTTATCTATATGAATATAATGACAATTTCTACATTTACAAAGGGACTGTATTTATTATGATGACCTTACTCAATCGACGGTGGCTGATGATAAGAAGCCGCAAGAAGAGCAGCTCCAGTGCCAGACCCATCTTCTGATACCCTGAGAACAACATATCTGGCCATCTCTTCGCCTAAGATTTCGGCCACCGCTTCATTCAAGTATTCCCTGAACATGGTATAACTAGAATATAGACCCCCTTCAATCGCCACAACCGTTCTCCTTGGCCTGCTGGACGACTCGCCCTTTGTTCTTCCGCTTGCAATGCCACCACTCCCATCTCTTCCTATTTTCTTCAAGATACCCACAATGCCAGCTGCTGCTAGCCGTGCAGCCCTCCGTGTAACCACATCGCATACTCTGACAACGAGTCTTCGGACCTTGAGAGGGACCTCCGGTATCTGAAAGGAAATGATAGTCAGCTCGACAAACACAATGCACCCTTGAGATGGAGGGTTTCTTACCAGAGCATGTGCTATTGAGATCCAGGATATCTATCAGGTGAGGGTGACTGTGGTGCCCCGGCCCAAATCGGGCTGGTCCACCACTCCCAGGCAGAGTACGGAAGCCTAGTCATCTTTTCTAAACATTCATTTTCTCATACACATGTAGCCCATGAGAAGTGTGAACCAGCCTAGTCCAAAACCAGCACATGTTCACAGTGGGCCTCACCTGATTAACAGCCCCCAACTCAGCAAAATTGACACGAAGAACCCCATCGATTTCGCATGTCTTTTAGCAAGGGCAACACACAAATGCAGCACCCACTTGACAAAGAATGTAAAAGGAGCATATACCTGCAGAACCTCTTGCAAGATCTTTGCAACTTCTCTCAAGTTGGGGGAATCATCTTCATGCATGGCAGACATCAATGGCGTCCTGGATTTTGTTAGAAAGGTGTAAAACACGTCACAACACTTGAAATTCTTATGAGTATTATACATCAGTAATGCCAGCCTAATCAAATGAAGCATTCAGAGTAAGAGTTTATGGTGTGATGGAGATCCAACAAAAAGGATGTTGCATGCATGCATTGTTCCTAATCATTTAAACAGAAATTATTTAAATATTCTACATTAAATAATGAACCCAGTGAAAGTTTCTAACTAATCAGAGCTAGAGACATTGTGATGCATTAGTAACGCAGTTCTGCCTCGGATTATATTCCAGTATCTACAGAGTGAGAAGTAAGAAACTAAGAATACAATGAAGGACATTGCGGGCCTCAGGAGTTGCCGGCACCTACAAAATGGATCCTCCTACAAAATGAAGAACATTGCATGCCTCAGAAAATTGCTACCCAATGGCCTAAATGGGACCCCCAACAAGTTCTCCATGGACACAAGGAATCCTCAATGCAGCTAAATGAAGGGCTAAAGGGCACCTTAACACATGAAAATTGCAGGAAATGCTACGATATATCAACCCACTTGTACTGATTCATTTGAATCATCTTAAGATGAAGAAAACCCCGGAAGGGCTCTTGCATGGCAATTCAAATGATCCCATGGTGAAACCAGCCACCTGTTTGGCTCACAAGTAGTCAGGTATGATGCCCAGATACAGATGCTGGTACTTCAGACTTTAGTTGCATGAAGCGTGAAGCAAAGCAGCAAAAAAATTGGACGCAGGAGCAGAGAAACATCTCTTTCAAAATGGAAACAAGTATAAATAGGCAGGTAGCAGGAGCAAGAGAGGGAGTCCGAAGAG
This sequence comes from Magnolia sinica, assembly GCF_029962835.1. NCBI lineage: Eukaryota > Viridiplantae > Streptophyta > Magnoliopsida > Magnoliales > Magnoliaceae > Magnolia > Magnolia sinica. The sequence goes on from NC_080579.1 coordinate 2,638,710, forward strand.
GGGATCCCAAGCAGGAATAGCACCTAGTTAGTAAGATACTACCATTAAGTTCCAGACACAACTGCAGAGAATTATGATATAGCTGCCCACAACATAGTATGGCATTCATAAGAGGCTGAACATACTTTGGTTTTTTATTTTCTTGTACTTTGGAAATTTTTACAAATGCTCTTAATTTTAGTTTTAGACTTTTAGTATAATTTTCAGTCGATTGGGCTCGCTAAATTATTGAAACTATCCATTCCTGGTGGTTTTACAATAAAAGTTTATATAGAATTTTTTTTACCAATATTTTGACAACATATAAATACAACACACACAATTGCCACGTGTTATGACAAATGATGCATGCTTTCATACACATCTAAGTGGCTCGTCTTCCTTCACCACTTGACTTTTAAGGCATTCAACAATTGGATTGCCACCATCCTTTGTTCCTACCACCATTATCAGTTTGGACAGCATCACCTTCCATTGTGGGCACTCTCTTGCCCGGTGGTCCTCATCACAGATGAAGCACATCCAGAACTCTTCAAGGGGGTTTGGGACTTCCTTTTGTCTTGTGGCTTCCTGAAGCCCATCGCATCATTGGACTCTTTTCTTCCCCATCTTTTCCCTTAGTGGAGTGATCGGACTGCCTGAAATTTGAAGCACCTTCACCATTTTTGGTGAACTCTGGAGTCACTCAGCCACTGTCATTGTTGATGCAAGGTCATGAAAGCCTTGTCGTTGCAACACTTGCTCTGCCCATGGCCATAGACCATCCATGAAGAAGAAGAAATTGACTTTCTTTGTCATGTCTGTGATGCCCAACAACAACATAATGAATTGCCTAACATATTCCCTAATCGATCCAGTGTGTCAGAGTCACTTGAAACTCTTCCTTGCCAAGCATTCTACATTCTCAGGAAGGAATTGCAGCTTCAACTCCTTGACCACTTCCCATGTGTGGAAGGCGCAGAGGCCCTTCTCAATGTCATCATGTCTCTTGTGCCACCAAAGCATCGCCGCATCGTTGACGTACATGATTGGCATACGTACTTTGACCTCTTCAACTTCCAACTTAGAATCCCGATAGCACTACTCCATTTGCCAAAGAAAATTCTCCAGCTCCTTGGCGTCCCTAGCCTCATTGAAGTATCCCCGGTATTATCTGTATCTCCAGCTTGGCGATAACGTTAACACTGGTAACGATAGCAATAAAACTGGTAGTATCAGAAATTCCAGGCATCGGCGATGTATCGCTATGTATCAGCAATATTTTGATAATATCTCCAACGTATTGATATCACCAAAAATTTGTTTATCGAAAAAAATTCCATTTCAACATATTTTGTGGAAACATGGTTGTATGCAGTGTTCAATTTGTCGACAATAATATCATAGCACTATCATTATCACATCATAGGTGGTATCGTCACCACGATCTCTCGTTTCCTTTCCAGTTGTCGATGATTTCTAGGAGAACTATCATGTGTTGACAACATTTTGAAATATCGATGGGTGTTTGGATGGTTGGATAGATGGTTGAATGGATAGATAGGATGGATCGGATGGTTGGAGAGATGGTTGAATGGATAGATAGGATGGATCGGATGGTTGGATTGATTTCTCACAACAACACATGGTTTGATTTCTCACAACAACACATGGTTTTAGACCCCCATTAAATGGGAACTTAGTGTGTATGCGTTCTTATTGAAAATTTTTGAATCTTAAATACGCAAATGTGTACCTAAAGTTTCATTGAAAATTTCCACCATTTCCCCATGTTTCCCCACATTTCTAATCGTTGGCAATATCATCAACGATATCTATATTATTTCCGCATCCTCGGCCAGTGATACTTGTAGCGATACCAAAACTTCAAACACTGGTTGGAGTAGACCCATTGTTTGCGACAACCTTCTCTAAGATGGAAACTATGTTACATGGCTCCTCAATCTCCTTTCCTATCACTACAAGTCTCAATAATTTGGGTCACAATTCGTGCCTTTAAGTGCTTCCACTATACTCCCCACACAGCCCAACACTTAAGACCCGAACCCAAACCCCGACATGGGGCCAGCATACCAGACCCAAGCCTGAGCCTGAAAAGGATTGGCCGGGCCTAAGCCTAATCAGAAAATTGATAAAATCTCTATTTCCCACTTGAATGTTCCTATACATTGATCAAGTGGGCCACATTTGCACAAAGTAATAGACATTCTGGAAAAACAAAACCAACAGTAGGGATTAGAATGCCATATTTGGGATATAAAACATGTACATGTAAAATCAGGTCCGTCCAGGCTGGGCCTGGTCGGGTTTCTTTGACTTGAGCCCAAGCCTAACCCGAAAATTAATAAGGCCCATGCCCAACCCACAGGCCAAGCAAGTATGTTCAACCCGGGCATCAGGTGGGTTGGGCTCGTCTGGTCAAGTGGGATACCTAGCCCATTACCACCCTTAGCTTGAATGCCTCAGTATGAACCCATAGAGTCTCCCCTCTTAAGCACCCCAACCATTCATCCCCTCCGGCAATACAAAGATCCAACTTGCCCATGTGATTCCTCCAACATACCAAAGTCCATGCTCACCCTTGGGTTATCGGACCAATTCCTATAGCAATGCTTGTTGGACAGATCAAACCTCCCATCAACATGCTCAGTTACAGTCACCTCCAACGCCGACATGAGATATAATGAACTATGCTCCATTACCAACTATCATGGACTTTAAGCCGTTAGCAATGCTCCCATTAATCAACACAGAAAAATGACCAGAAGACACAAGGGCCCACATCCACCCTCTCCATTTATCCCCAAACTCAAGACGCCCCAACATGTAATCAAGAAACTCCCAATCCACACAATCACAAGCTTTTTCAAGATCATGCTTAAAAACTACGTCTTTCGAACCCGCCTTGACACACAAATGGATACATTCATGAGCAAGTAAACAACTATCTAAGATTTGCCTATTTGCAATGAACACAACAACTATCTAAGATTTGCCTATTTGCAATGAACACACCTTGAGAGGAGGAGATGACCTTGTGAAGGACAGGCTTGAATCTATGAGCAAGGACTTTAGCAACAATTTTACAAGAGCTGTTAATTAGGTTGATAGAGTGGAAGTATTTAAAAGTGGAGACACCCTTAATTTAGGGAAAGGCACAATGAAGAAGTTGCTCATTTTCCAAAGCAACCTCCCAGACTCTAGAAACTCTGATAAGAAACTGAGAACATCACCCTTAATAATTTCCCAAAAAACTTGGAAGAAAGCAACGTGGAAACCATCCAGTCCCAAGGCCTTGTCTCTTCCAAGATGCATAACAGCTTGTTTTACCTCAGCCTCCCCAGAAGAAATCTGATCGAACTCCAGATTGTCCAGAGAAGACCTGCCCCATCCATCTTTAGAAGGAAGGCTGACTTGTTATCACAACAAAGCAAGCACCTATTAGGCATCACAATCTCATGATTCTTAAAGTGGTCAATTGTCAGAATTTTGTCGCGACTCGCTGACCAGACGAAGGGTCAGATCTTCATAGGCACCTAAGCAGAGCAAATCTTGCAAAAAAAAACCAACATGATGCCACCAGCACCACCCAAAGCAAAAGGGCCAACAACTTCACCAACAATCTACCATCTGGCTCCAAAGCCATAATCCTCCTATCCTTGCCAGATAAAGGGGTGTACCCAGCATCCAAAAATCCATCAACTGAACAAGGCTCAAGATTTCAGTCTCTAATTTTCCACCAGAAAGTGGGGCTCCACACAACCCTTTCCCCTAAGAGGTGAAGCAGTTCACTCACCATGGGCCCTCTGTGATCTGTCAAGAGCATAAGAAGAATGCAGTTGGCCATCTAGTTAACTAGAACCCTACTAAAGAAAAAGAAAAAGAAAAAAAAACAAGCACTGTAAAGCACAGGCATCAAATGTAGCAGAATATTTTGAATGGCAACAACCAGAAAGAAAAAGAAGCTTTGAGGAGAATGCAGAAACCAAGACAAGAAACAGCAAATGCAAAAGAATAGTGACAAAACAATCAACCTTAGCAGAAGTAGTGTAATTTAATAATGGAAGTTTACAGCTGGAGAAAACTTTATTCAGGTGAGAAGAATTGAAGCATAAAAGAACAAATCAACTCCAAACATGCAAAAGATCATCTGGGCTCAACTTTTTTTTTTTTTTGAAAGATCATCTGGGCTCAACTTTCACCAAACAACTTCGAGTACAAAGATTACACTAATCACTGACATAGAATGACACTCGGTCATTAGAAAAACTGAAGTATGCAAGATGAATGGTCACATTGTCAGATGAATGTGAGGATATGGGATCCCTCTTCCCCATTGATTGAACCTACGGTCTATGGGGATTTCAAGAGCCAGACCTATTAGTTATTTAGATTTTATGATGAATCATACCAAATGTGTTACAAACCCAACTGCCAATACTGTTGAGAAAAAGATTTAACATGGCTATGCCGATGATTCGCAAACAATCCTAGTCAGGCTCATATCTTGAGAATTAAGATTTGAGGGATCCTGTTGCAGCCAATCATTGTGATACTCGCTTCCCATACTCATACTTGGGTAACACATTAACATTTTGAACCCATGAATACTACATGATTATGTTTGTGCTGTTATTGTAAAATAGGTGACTCGAAATTAAACAAAGACAAGAATCAATGCTAATGAGGATTGCGGGGGGTTGTCCTTCCATAAAATTTCTAAAAGAAATGAAAGAAGGAAAATAAAAAATTAATACCAAACATGGACCGACCTCAAGATAAAGGGCACAGACAGGCTAGGAGCAACATCACCAAAAAGATCCGAGTCCTGTGCCATCCGAAAAATTACTCTTCTTACAATATCACCTAGATACATCCCAGAAATCATCTTCTCAAAACCCTGAAGCAAGAGTCACAAGGTTATACTTATCCATAGTTTATCCAAGGACAAAAGCCAAAATTAATGAGAATTCACCACAACAACTAAGACTTGCCTGATCATTTGGGTTAAGGCTCTCAGCATCTAGATCAATATCATAAGGAGTTCTTGGCAGATGAGACGACCAAAAATTTCCCCATTCCATGTTAACAGCCTAAATAACAACAGGGTTTAATCAGACGTAAAAACAACAGGAGTTCTGCAAATCCCATGTACACTTCTATATGTGGCCAGACATGCCAACATGTCATGAATGCAAGAGAAGCAGGCCATGCATGACAGCCCAGATTGTGATGACCGGCCATGCATTTCCGCCTAAGGATCAGGCTGGTCAACTTATGATGTGTGACCCAAATCTATGAGAATAATGGACAGTCCATATTCAACATATACATGTGGCCCACCTGATCAGTATCTGCCCAATTATTGGTCAGTCACCTACATAATGGAGTCCACCAAGTGCATGGTCTGGATGTTCCACATGCCACAAGTGCATGCAGGCAATACAAAAATCAAAACAGCACAGGTAAAGATTCTGCTGTGTGCGCATATGTGTACTTCATGTAAGACATGAGAATATATGATGACTGAGATGAAAAAAAGAAAAAAAAAACGATACCATCTCTCCCGAATTTGTAAGAAGGCCTTGACATTTGATTATGGCATCCGTGCGCTCCAAATAGCACGCATTTGTGCCAGTTCCAATAATAACTGCAGCCACAGTGTCCTCATCATGATAATGTCCAAGAGCTAATGTTCCCACAGTATCATTGACCTGCTTACATAGACCAGAAATTAAGCATGCAAAACCTAATTACTTCATCAGCATTTGTCATTGTTGTTCCTGATCATAATGAATATAAAGGCTTTAATTACTAGGGAATGGCACAGCAGATATGACTAAGTATGACTTAATACATTTCACCAAAAAAATATCTGAAATATGGTCCAGCATTTCTAGTCAAGAGTGAAACAGGATCTGAAGAACAATTTTTTTAACAATGACGATTATTCATGTCTTTTACCTCAATAAGGGCATCTTTGGATGTAACAAAAAGTAGGGTTTTAACTTATATCAGTAGATAAGTTACTTTTTTTAAATTTAGTTTGTTAATACCATTATTTAACTTATTTCCGAAAAGTAACTTATTCCAATCAGTTTTTTTATATATATACTGATGAAAAAGATACTGACGAGAGGCATTAGGCAACTGACCCTGGTTAGGCGGAGCATAGCCAGAGCATCCTATATTGTCATAATGTGCCATGATATGTGTGCAGTGCTAGGTGCTCCTCGTCTATGCATTTAGGGCCCACAGTGACCTGGACCATTGACCTTATTAGCCCATGGCTTAGTGATCTGAACCATGGACCTTATTATGCTTAGTTTTGGGGGCCCCATGATCTACCAGGCTGGGAGACCCAAACCCTTTCATCGGTGGTCTGGTTATGCATATTGGACAGCTAATCTTACAGTATGGAAGATGTTAGGCCTATTCTCCATCTCTGGTGGACCCATCAGATCAAATGGTGGAAGATGGTGCAAGTGTGTACAGTTCAAATTTGGGGCCCACATTTTGGAAGGACCAGATCCCAATTCTAAAATGAACCAGACATTATTGAACAAGAGAAACTTTAATAATCCGGCAGAGCATGATGATAGACACACAGCTTAGAAATTACTTGGGAATTGCATACATGGCATTCAGATAACTCATATTGAACTGTCCAAATTATGGATCTCGGTACAGATGTATCATGAACCAAAAACTATCAAATTGGTAGACATTTTATTGGACGGTTAAAATTGAAAATCATCCAATGATCCTCCAACAGTTAGGATTGTTCAAGCAATCAGATTTAGGGGATTGTTCCCCATACTTTCTGGTACTTCTGCAGATCCAGCCATTGGTTTAGCTGTGATGGGCCCGCCAACATCTGAAGCTGTGTTGTGTTGACCACATGGCAGTATCCTCTCCATTTACCTGAAGCATACTAAACACATTTGATGCACCAACATCATTTTCAAATCTAGCCGTTAATCTGGCATCGATGTCCATACCAGCAGCCGTCGCCAGCCGTTGAATTGAGTCCGGCAACATGTCCTCATGGGCAACAGTGGGCACACATGAAGGTAAGTTAAGCTCCTAAAGATGAATGATGCACATCCAAGGGGGCCCTGCATGATGGACGGCCCACATCCAAGGTGGGCCTGTGCAATGTATAGCCCACATCGAAGGTGAGCCTCACAAGGTGGATAGTCCACGTTGAAGGTAGGCCTCACATGATATATAGTTTACAGTGAAGACAGGCCAAGGCGGGCCCAGCATAATAAACAGTCCACATTAAAGGTTAGCCCCATGTGATAAATGGTGGTTGAAGTTTAGAATGGACCAAACAAACTTATGGATTAGTACTTGTGTGATGTTGGGAACCAAACATGCTTTTCTACTTTTTGGCAGATAAGTATGTTGTTTACCAAACATACTTCTCTACTAAATAAGTACAAACCAAGATAAGTTACTTAGAGACATAAGTAGCTTATCTTAAGTAACTTACAATCCAAAAAGGCCCTAAATGATCTTATCAACATGAATATTAATAAATTTGAAGATGTTCTTAGAAGACGCAAATATCCTTGTATTTGTCCTAACTATTAATACAGCCAATGACCTTTGTTGTAATCTCAGAAGAAGTCAGGCACATCATTGACATCTTATTATAAAGACCCCTTGTTATAGTTGCACGAAGCATGAATCGAAGCTGCAATTGATTTAGGTGCAGGAGCAGGAAAGCATCTATCTCAAAATGTTTTTGAGTATAAACAGGTAGGATACAGCATCAAGAGCACAGATCTGAAGCGCAATGCAAAGCAGGAGCATGGCACCTAGTTAGAAGAATCAGGCAACTAAGTCCCTTGTGCTTTGACCCACTTCATACCCTTTCAATATTAAAAAATTTTCATAACATATTTTCTGACAATATTCAAGAATATCAATTGACTAGATGAAGCACTGTGTACCAGGACTCAAACACATTAGTTCTTGCCGAGTTTTGTTTTCCAAATCCTTACCAGGTAGTGTTGTCTTCAAAAGAATCACATGCCCGGCATTGACTGGGTTTTCTAGAACACACGTAAGCGAGCTCAAAGGTAGGGCTAGACAGAGAGTGGAGATCAGCTATTCAGGGAAGCAAGTGATGCTTGTATGAACAAAGGAAGTGAATTATTCCGCTAGTGGACATTGGGATTGATGGAGAGGATAAAAAAGAATCTTGCATCCCTTCTTAGTGCAAGGTCAATAATTAACATATTATGTATTCAGTTTCAACTTGCAACCATAGCATCTTCATTAGAAGCCATCTTGAATAGGCCACTAAAACCATTACTGAGAGGCCATTCCTCGCAACGGATGTCCTTTTCAAGTTGTCACCTTTCCTGACTCATTCTTATACCCGGTTGAAAGAAACCACAACATGTTTGACAGCTCTCCACAGACCTGAACTTTCTTCTATTCACTCTGCAAATCTTCAACTCACTGACTTGCCACCATATTTCATGCAATGATGTAGACAGACCTTATCGAATTCTCCACCACCATTTGCCCAAGGGACCTTGTTCAACGCTCTATGCCTCAAGCCAAACCTCCCTCTACTTTTAGTATGCAAAGCTTTTTCCATCTAATCAGATCATTCTTATGACCACCTCCTCCAATCCAATGAAATTTGTGTTGCAGATGTTTGGTGCTGCTTATAACATTACATGGGCATTTGAACAAAACATCACAAATTAGAATATTCCACAATTGAAGCTTTCTTTCCATTCTTTCCACCAGCATGCCCGCATTACATGGGCATTTGAACAAAACATCACAAATTAGAATATTCCACAATTGAAGCTTTCTTTCCATTCTTTCCACCACCATGCCCCATAGATACTAGCTAGCTTCCTCAAGCAATGTGAAGGATCAAGGAAACGGGAAGCAAGCCTGTCTTGCATTTGAACACATCCACAATAACTTAAATCTTATCTTCCTCGATCAATGACCACGGTGTACTTTTCCCCTTTTCACTTTAGTCCTGACATCACCTCATAGCAAGAAAGTATGTCTGTTATGACTATCATGCTTCCCTAACTTCACCATTGCCAAAGATAACAATATTATCCATGTACTACATGTAAGAAATTCAAAGATAAGAATTATCCACTTAAATGCTTTCAAGCACACCCATCGAAACCTCGTTCGGCCTTGGGCATGCAAAATATCCACCTCTTTGATTTCCTTTCTCGATTATCTTTTCCAAGTCACTCGTCTCATGGTGCCCCAGCTCATCAAAATAGTGATTAGGTCTTACAAACTAAATGATCTCTTATTTTATTTGCCGTGCTAACGATTTAATAATTGTCTCTGTAAGTCCAAAATGATTCAGGTTATGCTCTTACCTATTATCTAGATATACCAAGAGAGAAGTACAATCAGTCTAATGAGCTACTATAAAATATTTAATCATGGGTGGGGCAAGCTCTTCTATTCTGGTTCATGGTTTCTCTTGGTTTCAGACATAACTGGTACATTACAAAATAACTATTCCTCTAATATATTTAACCTTGGACGTAACTCCTTTGGATTTTGGATTCACTCTGCATAAAGATTCAAGCCATAGAATTTCTCAATTCTTTTTTCTTTCTTTCTTTTTTTTTTCTTTTTTTCTTTTTTTGAGAATTGAGAATTTCTCAATTATGACACAAGGTACATACTAGATCCAATAATTACATCAGATCTATAGAATGATTTTCCGTATCCCAACTAAAATCAATCCAACCCATTTTATATACATGATGAACCCCAATGACAATTGGTTGACGTATCTGATGGATACAGAAATGGAATCTACTTCTAGAAATCCTATTCTTAGCATGATTTTGGGAAATCTCTTTGCTATTACTCAAACAAGCATGAAACGTATGCTCGCATATTTGTCCATATTTGATTTGTGCTCAACCATCTTTTGCAAATCATTTCTTAGTAAGAAACCCTTGACTCACCAATGCAAGCGAGGACACTTTTTATGTCGATGAATTCTTAGTAATTTTTTTAGGGTTAATGGAAGCTTTACTAAAGGCCTGCTAGCAAAGCTGAGCAAGAAAAGAATATAAAGGAGAAAAAGATTCACATCCTAAGGACCATCTTTACAAGATCAGGATCTACATCCAAAGAGGCTGACCATTCCAAGATGAAAACTTTAATGGTCAGCAACCATAGATCCCGCGGAATCCCAGAACCACTGCCTATTCCGCTCACCCCAGGATGAAGGCTCTCTCTCTCTCTCCCCGCTCACCCCAGGATGAAGGCTCTATTAGTTAACATGTGCTTTGATCAAGTGCATGCTGACCATCTTTATTAATTAACATGTGCTTCGATCAAGTGCATGCTGACCATCTTTATTAATTAGCATGTGCTTTGATCAAGTGCATGCTGGTGCATGTGTTGCCATGCAAGCTGATGGTATTACATAAGCAATGAATGGTGTCATGAGTGAATAATTACTTTAAAGTTTGAAAACGAAGTGGTGGAACTCTAATCATACCAATGCTGCTACCCGCATATCCAGTCCTCTTCTGGTCATTGCCTGTTGTAAACACTCAGCCACATCTACTCCAATCTGAAGAGCAAAATAAATATTAGGTGGTGCCTGTGCAAATTTACACGTGGATGACATAAAAATAATACAATCTGACCAAGCGCAAACCTTTCAACACAGAGAACAACCAGCTGCTGTCTATTTTGGGAAAATAACAGTCAAAGAACTGTAATTATATTCATTTAATTACAATTATACGATAAAAAAAATATAAGACTTTCTTTTATACAATTTGATCATGGGAAATCTGTGGATATTTCAATTTGATTAACTTATATTCTTCTAACAATATCTGAGTACAACAGGTTACACAAACGAATGTAAGACTTCTGAATCTTTATTAACCGATCTTTTGGCCATTAATATTAAGGATAATTTGCAGAAGATGAAATACAGAAGGTTCTGTAAGAGATGTCGGGTGCTTGAAAAGGACATTTTATTGAGCATTGTTCACGAGAAGAACTCTACAGACAGTCTTCATATTTTGAAGATGGAATGATCAGAAGACGGTGATTCAGGGGATCCAACATCGAACGCTATTGATCCAAAGAAGGATAACAAGATTTTCAGAGATCCTAAACAATATACCGGTTGACAAAACATGTGCAAAGGATTCCACAAATGGCAACTGAAGAAAGCTCCCATTTGAACATCCTCCAAAAGATCACAAATGCCCAGCAAGACATAGTTGAAGACGAGGCCAGAATAGTTGAGAGAAGTTGATGTAGGAGTGTAGGACAAATGAAAGAAAGCAACACATCTTAATACCTAATCCAAACTTTCGAGTTGAAGTCGCATCAAACCTAGAAGTCTCTAACCTCCAGTTGAATCAGTCCACGCATAAAAGCATCATGCACACAAAATTAATTTAACCAGAGATCAAGAAAAAACAAAGAAAACTTTTTCTTCTCATTCACAATTCATTATAATAGAGTCTTTACAGGTGAGTTGAAGTCACGTCAAACCTAAAAGTATGTAACTTCAAGTTGAATCACTCCAATAAAAGCATCATGCCTATAAAATCATTTTAAAAAGAGATTAAGAAAAACAAAAAGGACTTTTTCTTCTCATTCACCACACAAAGAAAACTTTTTCTTCTCATTCACAATTCATTATAATAGAGTCTTTACAGGTGAGTTGAAGTCACGTCAAATCTAAAAGTATGTAACTTCCAGTTGAATCACTCCACCAATAAAAGCATCATGCCTATAAAATCATTTTAAAAAGAGATTAAGAAAAACAAAAAGAACTTTTTCTTCTCATTCACCATTCACCATAAAAGAGTCTTTACATGTATATATGATTTCCCAAGGAAAACGAAACCCTAATCTAATCCAAAACCATTCACAACCAAATCTAACCCTGACAATTCATTAATTCTAATCCTAAAAATTATTTAGTAAAATATTAAATTTTGTATCAGTTTCAATAAATATTAATTGTTCATTTGGAATGGAAGCAGATTTTATTAAAAAAAGAAGCGAAACAAAGGGGATTAAAGAAGCCAATAGAACCAAAAAAAAAAGACGATCAGGAATTTAACCACTTTCAATTCTGCTAAATAGCAAAAGAGTCTATTGCTTCATTCCTTTCATATCAACAATAATCCCCCTCAAAGAGAAAGGTGACGTGGCGTCCTTTTGCTTTTACCAAACCCTTCCCATTGACATATTTGGAAAAAGACCTGAATCAACTTTGGCATAACCCAATCAATCGTGAAGAGCACTAATAACCTTCACCAAATATCCCTAATAAAATCGCAATGAAGAAAGTTATCTACAGACTCCTCATTTCAAAGGCAAAGAATTAAAAACATTGGAAATAACCATAAATCTTCTACTGAAATGTGTAACAGCATGGACCTTATCCCTTCCCACAAACCAACTAAAAGCAATCACCCTCAGGACCCAAATAAGTCCAAATGTGCACTGGCAAAGCTCAATCGTCTCCCCTTATCCCCTGACATTTAATGAATTATGAATAGAACAACTGAATAGAAAACTTCTCCCTTCTCTTGATGTTCAACTGACATTTGATTTTTTTTCCCCAGTTTTTGGGTTGCAATTATATAGGAATTGCATAGAGCGGACAAAATCCTCAAACTCCGCTTTATTAAGAAGCGTTTGAAAGCCCGCGGCCAGGGTTACCTTGATGACGGATCGCTTCAGTACAAGGTTTGGGTACATAGTAGCTACTTCCTCCAACATACACGGGTAGGACCAAGCAGGTCAATATATATTGCATGTTGAACATTATTATTATAGTTGCATGTATTATACTATATGAATGGTACTGAAATAAACAAAGCATAAATCTCAACATTGTACATATAAATTTGCGTCGCAACTTGATCAACATTAAAATGACCCATTATCAAAATCACGCGATTTGGAACAACAAACATTGAAGGTTTGGCAATTTAGGTCACATTGTTGATGACCACACCACTTGCAAACCAATTCTACTGAAAGCCTAGGAAACCATGATCTGCCTTTTGTCTCCCATTTATCTATCAATATTCCACCAACATTTCTCTATCGAAAATATCACCGATATTATCAGGTATCACCAGGCCAACAATTCTGAAACTACTGCAAGTGTAAAAAATTCCAAATATTGCTGATACTTTCAATAATATCAGCAATACTTGGTGAGATTATCAATAATTGTGTTGGTGTGCATCTATTGGACGGGTTAGCTGTCAGGCACATACTGAGTGGGCCCGAAAATTCTAGATTCTCCACTTTATAAAGAAAAAAATTAAAAACAAACGAGGGTAGCATCATAATTTTCCATCTGAAAAAACACTCTCCATGAGTATCCAGTTCCTGGACGCACTATTTGGTAAAATCCAATGTTGACAAATCACATATAATCGCATAAGCCATCAGCCTAGGCTAATCGCTTATGCCAATGCAATCGCATAGGCGATCAATCAGGCTCATGGCTTCTTTTTTTCCTTTTGTAAAATTATTTTTTTTTAAATGGAAAATTCTAAAAAAATCTTTAAAAAATTTTAAGAAAAGCTGTCTAATTACTACAAGTGATTGGATTGGGTTTATTTACCTATTTCGTTGTAGTTTGACTATTAGAATATCTATGAGTTGAGTTATATTATACTATATATAACAAAACAAATTTAAACAATCCACAAGTTACACCAAGAAATAATTAATTATTGAAATCTACAAACATAGAAATTGTATTGATAACTTGAATCTTGATGAGTTGATGCATACAATACAAATTACAACTTACAACTTATTACAAATATACAATAAATTTGACCGTTGGTCATTATGCCATCACATGACCATCACATACTTTTAGTACACCATGGCATATGCTATCTAAGCCAATGTATGCGATCATGCATCCTCATAATGACTTGTGCTATCGCACATGACAGCACTGGTAAAATCCTAATCCAAGAGGCATTTTGCGGTAAACAACCCTTTATTTTTATTTTTTATTTTTTGACAACACACATTAAACCCCTAGAGAATGGAGACTTATTATGTATAGTTGTTTTTTGCAATATTTCAATTCCCACATGTGTAAACAAGTGTCTTTTAACGTCTCCTAAAGGTTCACTGAAAAATTCCACATTTTTCCCAACGTTTCCCCAATATTTCCCTCAAACAAAGATATTTTTCTAAGCATTGACAATAGCATTAGGTGTTTGGAGGTTGTTAATTCAACTCTGTTGGGTAAGTGAGTCTGGCATTTTAGGGTGGAAACTTTTGGTTTGTGGAAGCAAATTGTTGAGGCTAAGTATGGTTCGTCTCCCTTTGATAGGAGGATTAGAGAATCCTCCCCTTACCATGCCTTCTTCATTTAGAAGGTTGCGCAGGTAGCCCCAAAGGTGTTTCTTGGCTATAGTTTTGTTGTCGGGGAGGGCTTTAGGGTGAGGATCCGAAATGATATTTGGTATAGCAATTCCACTCTTAGATCATCCTTCCCTGCTTTGGCTAGTCTATGCCCTGTGGCAAACATTTCAGTACAAGTTGCTTTTCTTCTTTGGATTCTAAAGGTATCTAGATCCCCATTTGTAGGAGGGATCTTAAGAACTATGAATTCGTTAACTAGTTGTGCCTTCTCTTTCATTTGCAAGGGATCTCGACATCTCCAGGAGTTGAAGATTTGCTAGTTTTGCGCTTTGGGAGCTCCAATAGATTCTCAATCTGTTCGATATATCAATGTTCATCCCATTCTGGACAAGGGGAAGATTGTCACCATACTTCATTCATTTAGTCGTATGGGGCCCCGCCTAAAATTTCTACATTTACTAGGCTTGCAGGGAGAAATAGGATTCTTACCACAGATAATCTTTAGAAGCTTAATTCTTCCAAATGTTTGTCTAATGTGTGTGTGTTGAATCCATGGGCCATCCCTTCATTCATTGCTCCTTCTCCGAGGTGGTGTGGTCCGGAATCTTCCAATCTTCAAGTGTTTTTTGGGTGATGTTGAGTTCGATTGACGGTTTTTTTTAAGGAGGTAAAAAGGCTAGCCTTGCTTGCTTTGTTACAATCAATCTGGCTAAAAAGAAACAATCAGTGTTCTCATAACTAGAGGGGTTCAGAGGGTAGAGATCTAAATCAAGTCCTTTTTGCATATTTTGGGGGGGCGGTTGAGCACCTTTTTTAGTGTTTTTGGGTTTTTTTCCTGAGTTGGTTTTGGTTCTATTTTTCTTTCTTTCTTTTTTTTGGTTTTCCTATTTGTTGTTCTATTTTGTTTTCTTTGGGTTTTGTTTTTCTTTTGTTTTGTTATTTGGCCCTAATAAAGATGCTTAACCTTTCATGTAACTAGAGCTGGGCATCGGACCGAGTCGGACCAGATTCGATCCAACCCGATTCGGTCCAAAACCTACGTGGCCGGATCCGAACCCGATCCGGCACCGAGTTCGAGACATCTGACCTGAACCAATCTGTTGCATGATTGGCCTGACCCAAACCAAGTCCGACTCGATCAGGGAAACCGAGTCAGATCAGATTGGGTATGAATCGATTTTTTTAACGGTCTATTTTCGGTGTGGTCCATTTGAGCTTTAGATATGATTCATTTTTTTTCCAAATGCTTTAAAATGATCACGAAAAATTTGATAAACGGTATGGATATAATAAATACATCATTGTGGGGCCCACGTAATGTCGATCTGATTTGAGCCGTTCATACAACTCGGAGCTCGAGGAGTACAGCTGTGTTGACGTGCACAGCACGCTAGCAGTTGTTACGTGTTGTGCACGAAAGTCTCGTGCATGGTGTAATGTTAGCAAGTTCTGTGGGTCTCATAATGGGGTATGGGTTATATCCAAACCGCCCATCCATTTGACGAGCTCGTTTTAAGGCTTGAGATGAAAAATAAGACAGATCTAACTATCAAGTGAACCACACTTAAAAAAGCTGTGGTGATTGAACGTCTACCATTGAAACCCTTTTTGGATTAATTTGAAATTTGTTTTTCCTCTTAATACAGGCCTCTGTTACCTTATGAACAGATTGGATGGAAAATAAACGTTATAGTGGGCCCTACGAATTGTTTAACGGTGAAAATCATTCTCAACTGTTATTTGCGGTGTGGTCCAGATGATCTTTGGATATGATTCATTTTTTAGATATGCTCTATTATAATCTCTAAAAATATATGAATAGTGTAGATATGATAAATACATCACCGTGGAGCCATATAACTTTGATCTCACCATTCGTACAACTCGGAGCTCGAGGAGTGTCATTGCTCGTCTTCGCACGACACGTGCCTACAGCTAGCTACTGCTAGTTTTGTGTGGTACTACACGGGCAAATCCTCTTACCGTAGTGAGTAAACTCTGTTGGGGCCCACCTTGAATGCATGTGGTTTATCCACGCCGTCCATTCGTTTTTCCATATTATTTTAGTGGTTGAACCCAAAATTGATGAATATCCAAAGCTCAAGTGGACCATACCATAGGAAAAAGTAGAAATATCGATATGAACCACTCCGGATCGAGCCGGATCGAATCGGTCCGGTTCCATTCAGATCGGATTTTTGGATCAGGTCGGTCCGGATTAACCACGACCCGATCTTGATCTGAAAACGGTCGGATCTAAAGGGCCCCTACTCGATTCGCACCGATCCAGGCCGTCGGTTCGGATCGGAACGGATCGGATCGGGTCTGATTGGGTCGAATCCACCGGATCGGGTCAGATGCGCCCAGCTCTACATGTAACAATGCAGATACTCTGAACACTGTATGCCCTTCGCCTATCACAATGGGCACCACATAAAATTTGAAAGGTTTTTAATGGAAGGCGTCCCATCCCAACTATTACCCATCATGTGGCCCACCCAATGATCAATTGGCCTATTTTTTTGGCTCATAGGAGAGTATCAATGGATAAACAAAATGGGCCCCACACACCATGCTTGTGTATCAGCTATTATTGTGCTTCAATATGTAGAATGTCTTCTTGGGTGTAAAGACTTCTTACAATCTAAAACATAGATTTTTTTTCCCTTTTTTTATATATAAAAAATAAATAAATAAATAAATAAAATGAAAGAAAGAAAGAAAAACAACTGAGGAAAGAGGGAGTTTAACTATAAAGTGTTTAGAACTTCTAAACACTTTACAGACAAATATTGTCACTCACACACCTACCAGTAAAGCGTTTACCTATAGACCCTTTAAACTAGTGATTTTGCAGGCATCCAAAAGATCCCTTTCTAAAAAGACCTAATAGAAAAAGGGTATAGTTGCATGAAATATGAAGCAAAGAGGTAACATATTCGAGTGTGGGCGCGGGAAGCATCTCTCAAAATTTAATCAAGTATAAACGGCCAAAAAACGCGAGCAAGATCAGTGTTCGAAATATCGATCCTATCGGCCGATATTATCGTTATCGCACCCCTGCGAGACGAAACCTCGCGATAACTCCCAGAAGATACACCAAAAAAAAAAAAAAAAAAAAACCCAAAATCTAGATATCGGCCGATATATCGTCGATATCACACAATATATCGTCGATATCGCGCGATTTCCTCCTCGATTATTGTCGGACATTGACAAACGCACTCAAAATAAGATCCGGGTTGTGGAGAATCAAAAAAAAAAAATGAATTAGAACAAAAAAAGAACAGAAATCATAGAGTACCTGGCTATAGCGGTGATCGGAGGTGGGCCATTCGACAGGTAAGTACAATTTTCCCTCTTTCTTAGATGATTTTTCTCGCCATTTTCTTCAACTTCCCTCTTTCTTCGCTGATTGGAGCGTGTCTGTGGGGATTTCTCAGAGATTCCGACGAGGAATCAAGCCGGATCGAGGAACCCTTCCTTCCGGAACGAGATTTAAGGGGACGTAACCCTTGCGTGCGTGAAGGAGAGGAAAAGTGAAAGAGAGGGCACGGATGGGGGTAAAAAACGGATCGGTTGCATAGTGCGTTACTCAGTATGCTCTTATCATACTTAGTAAACTCACTTGGGCCCACCTTTAATGTATGTGGTCTATCCACGCCGTCCATCCATTTTCCCATCTAATTTACGGGGTTGATCCCAAATTTTAGAAAAATCTATTATCATACCACAGGAAACAGTGGTGATACTGATTTCCACCGTTGAAACCTTTCTCAGCCCTGCAGTGATGTTTATTGGTCATCCAAACCGTTAATAAGATCATACAGACGTGGATGAAGGGAAAATACAAATATAAGCTTGATCCATTCATCTAAGACTTCCGTGGCCCTCAAGAAATTTTCAACGGTAGATGTTCAATTAAACTGTTTTCTACGATGTGGCCCATTTGAACATTGTATATGCTTTATTTTTTGGCTAAAGCCCTAAAATTATCTGGTCAAATGGATCGACAGATCGGATAAAATACATAAATCATGGTGGACCCTACATAAATCATTTTTTTTTATTTTTTACGCACGCACGCACACACTCACACCGTAGTGGAATTTCACCACCTATGGGTACTCGAACCCTTGACCCGGTGTTGAAACTCCTGAGAGTCAACCACCATACATAAATCATAGATGGACGGATCGAATAAAATACATAAATCACGGTGGGCGTCACTCTCTCCACTGTTTTCTGTGGTGGGGTCCCCACTCGAGCTCTCGATCTAACCCATTTTAGGCTCATGCCATAAAATGATCTCTTCAAATGTATGGACGGTGTGGATACAAAAAATACATCATGGTGGGACCCACATGACTTGGTGACGTCGCTTGTGCCCCGTCAATGACGGGCGTTCTGTATGGGATTGCGTACTGAGTTACTCACTATGCTCTTATCATACTGAGTAAACTCTGTTGGGCCCACTGTGATTGCACGTGGTTTATCCACGTCGTCCATCCGTTTTTACTGATCATTTTAGGTGTTGAGCCCAAAATTGAACCACATCCACAACTCAAGTGGACCACATTACACGAAACAGTGTTGAATGAACGTTGACCATTAAAAACGTTTTGGGAGCCATAAAGGCTTTGGATCAACCTGATATTTATTTTTTCCCTTCATTTGAGTCTTTAGGACCAAATCAACAGATTGGATGTCAAATAAACAGTACAGTGGGCCTTAGGAGGATTTTAATGGTGGATATCCAATCATTATTGTTTTCCTGTGGTGTGGTCCACCTGCGATTTATATCCCTATAATTTTTTGTATCAATCCTAAAATGATCCCTAAAAATGGATGAACGGAATGGATGAAACAAATACATTATGGTGGGGCCCATAGAGCACCGACCACCAGTCATGGGGCCGGTGTCAGGGGGAGTAGCCAATCCGTCTCCCTGCGCCATAGGACGCGGAAGATATAGACAGGTTGCATAGCCAAACTAGCTACTGAAGTGACGCACCAAGTTCTGTGGAGCCCACTATGATGTATGTGTTGTATCTACACTGTCCATACATTTGGCTATATCATTTTAAGGCATGAGACAAAGAATGAGTCAAATTCAAATCTAGAATGCACACCACCACAGAAAACAGTGGGGAGAGGGACGCCCACCATTGAAACCTTCCTAAGGTCCACTATGATGTTTATCTGAGATCCAACTTGTTTATAAGTTAAGACAGACATGAAAGAAGGGAAAAAAAACAAATTTCAGCTTGATCGAAAACTTTTGTAGCCCTTAGAATTTTTTAATGGTGGGCGTCACTCTCTCCACTATTTTCTGTGGTGGGGTCCACTAGAGCTTTGGATCTGACGCATTCTTTTTCTCATGGCCTAAAATGATATCTCCAAATGGATGGACGGTGTGGATACAACACACATCATGGTGGGCCCTACAGAACTTGGTGACATCACTTCAAGGTCCACCTTGTCATTTATTTTCCATCCGACATGCTGTAAATGTAAAATCCACCGTTCATCCGGTGATCCGTACATACAAAAGCTGCCTGATTAAAAAACTTTTGTAGGCCACACCAATGGGAGGAATGTAAAACTGCTTCAAATTGATAAATTCACACTGTGAGGCCCACCAGAGTTTCTTTTTATCGGGATGAATTTTGTACATTCTCTTTATTTTAGTGAGTTACACCTAATTAACGGCTTTGATTGAAGGTCCACATCATGGTGGCCCCTAATTACAAACCTATTGTTGGCATCAATTCCCATTGTTCCATGTGGTGTGGCCCATCTGAGTGGTGGATCTATCTGATTTTGGCTCCATCCAATCTCGACGGATAGATAAAATATTATTTTAGTTGCATTAGTTCAGTTATACATCGCATAGCTTGGGACCCTATACAAAGGAAACTTATTATATGCATTTTTTTTTTTGCGATGTTATGATTTAAAAGTGTGTATTAAGGGCTTTTTTAACAATCCCCAAAGTTTCATTAAAAAATTCAACCATTTTCCCAATGTTTCCCCATTTTTCCCAAAAAGTGCGATAAATTATGCGATACAAACGATATATCCCATGCGATAACCGATACGTATCTGTATCCCAAGGGTGCGATACATAGTGCAATACCGATATTTCGAACACTGAGCAAGATGAAGGAGAAGATCCTCCATTTGGTGAAATGAGAGGAAATTCAAAAACTAAGGAAGCAAGGGCTTTAGGCAGTGGCATAATCAAGGTAGAGAACAAAAGTTTGCAGAGTAAGTGGTGATGGCACTCTGGTAAGGAAAGAGATGCCTTGTGGCATAAAGTTATTTTTGAGAAATATGGTATAGCAAATAGGGGGTGGTGGGACCCATGTATTTTGTAAAGAACTCAAGCGTCCAAGATATGGGAGGATGTAGTAGGGATAGGAGATTGCTTAAAACCATGGGGGAATATTCTAATAGAAGGCTTCGAGTTTTCTCTGAAGACAATCCACCCTTTTGGGGGAAGATGTATAGCTTGATAACTATCCCCTCACAGTCAGATTTCGTAAGACAATAAAGGTTGGTGAAAGAAAGACACATTATGGTGGAGTATACAAGTTACACCAAGGGCAACCTATCTCTGAACATTATCCTTAGAGAGAATTTGAAAGACAAAGTGGAAGATTTGTTGGCTTCGTTCAGCATGTTAAATGTGATTGTGATCAACGATGATGAATTTGAGGTCAAGGAAGAGCAGTCAACGGTTAGTTCAATTCCAAAAAGCTTTGTGTCACAATGGTGTGATTCTAAGCTTGTGATCTTATAACACGAAGGCGTAAACTATCAAAGGTTATTACCATAAACAAAAACAATTACATAACGGTCATAACCATTACGCGTTACGGGGCGTAAACGGCCATAACAGTTGTTATAGAAAAACCTGCATTTAACGGCCTCGTAACGGACCCATAAAGGACTGTAATGGCCCCGTAACGATCTCAAAACAGGTTTTTCAAAAAATAAAAATGGCCATAACGATCCGTATCATAATGGTAACGGCAGTGGCCATTACGACCACGATTACCGTTATGGAACACCTTTGTTATTACTAATTGTATAAACTCCGAGGTCAAGGAAGAGGAACAAATAAAGACTCACATTATAAAAAGGTGCACTCAAAAAGAATGATTCTAAGCTAGTAAGCCACATCAATGGTGTGGTTTTCCTAATTGTAACCTCATTAAGTGATAAGTGGGTTAAGGGGGTTGTCCACTGTAAATAAAAATAAAATAAATTGCAACATGTGATTTTCTTGAGACTTTTGGAGCTTCAAATATTAGTACGTGCATTCATATTATTGTAATTGGTTTCTCTGCTCTTATAGTTGCATTAAAATTGCTCCTGCGAATGACACTCCTCCAAATCTCAACTGCAAAACCTCCACAAACAGCTTCAAGCACAAAACCCAACAAATTGTTGGTTCTGATGATCTTGCAACCCATCCCAACAACATTCTTACATTCCCATAACATAGCGACCACGAGACCTAATATAATGTAATCAACCAATTCAACAATCTTTGAGGACAAATCTTTACAATACTTACTTTATAAATTAAAAAAATCGCTTCATCCTCATGCTGGAAACCTTTGAGAAGAACCCATTCTTTTTTAATTTGTTGAGGATCTTGCCAACGAGGTCTCCTTTAACACTATCTGGCATTATGAGGTTAATGTGGGGGCATTTTCACACTGGGCTCGAGTGAGGTGGCCCGTGGGATGCAAGGGCACACTTGAGGTGGGCAGCCCGCAGAACCCATGGATTTGGGGGCCGTGTGAGGCGGGTGGCTGGTGTGAGGTGAAGCCCATGGATTTGGGGCCCACGAGGAGGGTTCGGCCAATAACCTGACCTAACCCATGAATTTGGGGCCTGCGCAATGAGATATAGGGATTAATTCGACATGCTCTATCAGTTCGAGCTTTTAAAGAAAGTGGTTAATTGTCCTGCATCGAATTGGTATCAGAGCAGGAGGTCTCGTGTTCAAGACTCCTCACTGAGGGTGATTAATGCAGGGGCATTTTCACACCGGGCTCGAGTGGGGTGGCCTATTGGGCGTAGGGGCACACTCGAGGTGGGTGGCTCGCAGAACCCATGGATTTGGAGCCCATGTGAGGCGAGTAGCTCATGTGAGGCGGAGCCCATGGATTTGGGGCCCACGAGGAGGATTCGTCCGATGACCTAACCGATGGATTCGTGGCCTGGGCTATGAGATACAGGGATTAATTTGCCATGCTCTATCAATTCGAGCTTTTAGAGAAAGTCGTTAATTGTCCTGCATCAGAGGTATGATCCATCTCCACTATTCGTCTATTCTTCTTCTTCTTCGTAAACCCTAACCTTACTAGCTTTGAGCCAATACTATAATTGTTTGATGATAAAACTAAATGTTAATAGATAGAGAAATCCCATTAGCTAGGTTCTTACGTGTGAAATTTGCCTACGAAACAGCTAGTGAGGCTTGAGTAGTCTTTTTTCCCCCTTTTCGAAAGGAAAGCTTGAGGAGAATGGAGACTGAATTTTTTTACCAAAATGGCCAACTTTCGATACCTTGGTCAATAATTCATGAGAATGGAGAGATTAACAAAAATGTTTCCCATAAAATTCAAGCTGGGTGGAATAAATTGGAGTTGTGCCTCTGGAGTGTTATGTGATTATTGTGTACCACTCAAACCGAAAGGGAAATTTCATAAGATAACTACGCAACAGCATGCCCATAAGATGAGTGTCGCTGAAATGGGGACGTTGAGATGGATGAGCAGTCAGATGAGGATGGAATTAGAAATGAATGCATTAAGCCAGACGAGGAAGGATAGAATTAGAAATGAATGCATTCAGCCAAACGAGGAAGGATAGAATTAGAAATGAATGCATTCATAAAAATTCGACTTAGATGATGTGGTCATGTGAAACAAAGACCAAGAATTACGCCGGTTAGGAGTAAGATGGTACAAGTTGAAGGCTCTAAGACCATAAGAGAAGGCTTAAAAGGACATGTATGGAGGTAGTATGAAAATATTTGATGACCTATGGTCTAATTGAAGGTATGGCCCTTAATAAAGTGAAATGGCAAAACTGGATTCATGTAGCCAACCACAATGAATTGGGATGAGGCTTGGATGATGATGATGAACGGCTTGGGGAATCATGTGGCGGCTCAAAGCCATGATTTGCTAAATATTCAACCTCACCTATATCATCGCATCATCTAGCATCTTCATTTTGTTGACCACTCAAAAGTAAACAAGGTAAATCTTCACCTTTCGAAGACATCACCGCATTTAAATCTAATCATCTTTAAGTCCTCAAATTCAATTGTTTATGAAAGACCAAGTTAAATGAGGTTTTTGTATTTTTTGGAAGATTAATGGGATTTTATTAAAGGCCCGCTTGGAACCAAGACGGGAAAAGAATACAAGGGAAACCCTAGGAATTACATTCCTAGGACTAATTTGATCAAATACTGCTCAACATTTAGGGTTGATGCCCATTCGAAAATAGAAAATGCATCAAAGGCTATCACTGCTTCACAAGAGGTGGAAGTATTACGAAAGCGACGTCTAGTCCTTTTCCCCAAATAGCCCACCAAATTGCTGGCAAGGAAAGCTGTCAAACAAACCTAGCCTTCCTAACCATATCTCCCCCATGCGAAGCCCATAAGAGAGCGCACATTGATCCCAGCATAACCCAAGAAATACTAAATCAGGCCAAGAAGTGTTGCCAAACATAATAGGTTAAAAGGACAAAAAATGAAGAGGTGGTCAATGGATTTAACATCCCGATTACACAGGCAGCATATGTTCGAAATGGGCATCCCTCGCTTTTGCAAATTATCAATCGTCAACACTCATTCTCCCCACCAAGTAAAGGTTGTCACCCTGGCAGGAGCTCCATATGACCAAAAGTGAAAAGCAATAAGTCCCCAATATAGATGGTGTTGCAGGGCAGAGCATCTCGTAAAAGGGGAAAACTGTAAACCGACCTGAGTTGTGATTATTAGACCACACCATCGAGTCAGACTCTTCCACAGGAACCACAAAACCAATGCGCACAAGGAAGGAGAGGAGATGTTCAGTTTTGCTATTTGAGAAATTAATCCTGCAAGGGGGCATCCAAATCGTAGTATATCCAATGTAAGAAAAGCAATCAACCATCTTCATATCCTCTAAAATTGCAAGGCTAGCCAGGCAAGGGAAATCTCGTTCCAAAGGGTGTCCACCGCACCAAGAGTCCTTCCAAAATCAGATTTGCGTACCATTCCCAATAGCAAAGGAAATACCATCCTTAAAGTTGATTTTCAAGGATGAAATTAATTTCCATATATGAGAGGCCCAATACAACAAAGACGCCTTCACCTCCCATCCCCCTTCTTTCAAACCATACTGACTAGCTATGATCTTACGCCATAAGTGATCATCTTCCATCCCACATCTCTATAACAATTTGTCGATAAGGGCCAAGTTCATGATGGACAAATTATGAATTCCTGCACCACCTTGAGATTGGGGCTTGCAAACCTCCTCCCATCTCAAACGATGAAACTTGTTTCTATCATCCAAACCCTTCCAAAGAAAGTTTCTTCTAAGCTTTGTCTAATCTTTCCTAGATAGATTGAGGGCATTTGAATAAGGACAAAATACGTTGGCATATTAGAGAAGGCAGTTTTATAAGTGTCAAATGACCGCCCAATGAGAGGTTCCGACTTTTCCACTTGGACAACTTTCCTTCAACACGTTCAATTACCCTATCCGATGGATGGTTAGGAGGCTTCCCGATGCATAAATGAAGCCCCAAATAAGCAATCAAAAAGGATTCAATCCTGCATCCAAATGTAGAAGCAAGATTCCCAATCTCCTCAGCAGTGAGATGAATCCCCGGCATCTCGCTCTTTCCCACATTTACCTTCAACCTATAGACCACCTCGAAACACGGTGCAATTTTGCGAAGATTAGAAACTGCCAAGGGATTAGCATCGCATAATATTATCGTGTCGTCAGCAAACTGGAGATGCAATGTCGAGAAAGACAAGTTATAAACCCTGAATACCCTGACGCGATTAGCCTCTTGACCTTTGGATAACATTCAACTGAAGGCTTTCACTATCACCAATAAAAGATAGGGAGAGAGCGGTTCCCCTTGACGAAGCCCTTTAGACAGCCCAAAGAACCCTTTCGGGGATCCGCTCACAAGCACTTAAAATGAAAGCGACCTAACACGTAACTGGATCCACCTTCTCCACTTGAGAGCACATCCTAGTCTTCCCAGCATGTAGTCATGGAATTCCCGCTCCACATGGTTATAAGCCTTCTCAACGTCCAACTTGCAAACAACCACTAGAACCATCTATTTAAATCTATAATCTATGCACTCATGTGCTATGAGGGCACTGTCTAGAATTTGCCTTCCTGCCACAAAAGCTCATTGGATTTCTGATATCACTCCTCCCAGCACTTGTCGAAATATCACCCATATCACTACTACACCTATGTTTTTCAATACCAATCTTTTGACCAAGTTCATAGGTCATTCATGATGCCTATAACTATTTTTTGCGAACCAAAACTATGGTCGTATACTCATATTAGTATATAGATATTTAAAACCAAATCCAAATAGCTTGGAGAAGGCCAAGACCATATGATGATGATCTACACATTTATACTTCGAATTATGCACTAGTAATCATATAAAATAATTGTGCATGCAATGATAAAAATAACAAAAACAACATGCTCGATACAATATTTTATGTGTTTTAATAAGTATGTAAGAGGATTCATACATACTAAGTAGTTGTATTGGAGTGACCCAAATAAGCCAAACTCCAGTGTACTACATACTAGAGCTACCCGCCTCCGAGGTAACTTTTGGATAAACCATGAAGTAAACAATTCTGCAAAGTAACTTAAAAATTGAAAAGAAATAATGACATAAGTATTGGCCGTAACTAAGTTCTAGAAATGGAATATATCCATTAGCCTCTCAAAAACAATAGACTCTACACCATAAAATACAAAATATTATTATTAGTGATATAGCAAACAATGGACAAAATTACCAAAAAGCATAAGCACCAAAAACTTTGTGGGAGCCCTTTAAAGAGCTTAAAAGACGTTTGAAAAAGTACAACTTTAATGGATTGTTCATGAATAGAACCTAACTCATGACTTACCATGTCTTCAATTGCAAATCCCTTCGTCCACTTGATAAGATTACCTGATGAAACAGATGTTTGTCTCACAGGAAAAGAGAATGTAAATCCAAGCTCCCTCTTGTCTTGTGTGAGCTCAAAACCATTGCCTTCTCCTTCCACAAATTGTTCTAACTTCGAGGCAATGAAATCGAATAGTTCCTACAAAAGAAGAAGAAGAAGAAGAAGAAAGTCAACAGCAATTGTTCCGAAATCTGAAAGGCACGAAAACAGATCATAGAAAAAAAAAATCAACTATTGCAAAGAATGCAATAGTCTAAGTAAGCACAAACGCCAAGTGGCATATGCTACTGACGCCAAAAGAAAGACCTAATCAAATAAGGTCAACCAAGCAGAACAAAAGCTAGAAAGAGAACAGGTCAGATACCTCACTTGTGCTGGTCATCAAATGTTGGGGAATGGGTTGGTGTTCAACTTGGTGTCCCAAGATGGTTGAACTTTGACCTCCAAGTTGAACACGCAAGACTCTGAAGTTAGTGCCTCCCAGATCGAGCGCATAAAAAATTCCCTTTTCATTCCTAAGAGCACATCAGAAACACCAAAATAAATAGACAAGCATTCCAGATCATTACCATCATGCAAAAATAATACAGTTGGCCACAACCACCACTCTAACACCCAAGAGAGGCAAGAAAAGTAGCCACCCACATCTAGCAAAATCCAAAACCCAGCTCTCCTTAACGAAAACAAATACAAACCAGCATAATACTCAACCCCAAATTACAATTAACCTTCAGGACAAGCAAGTTTTGGATTCATAAATATTTAGCTTCTCTTTAGTCTTTTCCATATCAAGAAACAATAATTTATTTTTATTTTTAAAAAAAAAAAAAAAAGCAGGTCAAACATTGCATTTGCATAAAATTGACCCAAAAAACCAACTGATTGCTATCATGATATCATCCAACACAAGGTGCAGTAAATTCCTCTAATGAGGTCTTGTGGGAGGTTCGGTCAAACAGGATATGTGATTGACTGGCATTGATACAACTAAAATTGACCAAAAAAAAAATTTCAACTGATCACTATCATGATATCACCCAACACAAGGTGCAGTACATTTCTCCAACGAGGTCTTATGGGAGATTCAATCAAACAAAATGACACGTGATTGACTGGCATTGATACAGCTAAAATTGACCCCAAAAAACCAACAGATCACTATCATGATATCACCCAACACAAGGTGCAGTAAATTTCTCTAATGAGGTCTTGTGGGAGGTTCAATCAAACAAAATGATATGTGATTGACTGGCATTGATACAGTTGTTCCTGGGTTAGTAACCTAAGCTGACCAACAACCAATGACCCCATCAAGGAATGGGCCATGCCCTAATATCTCCCCTATTAGGTGATCCTAGCCATCCAAAGAAAACAGTCAATTGCAACCAATGGCTCAAATTTAACAGTGCCCCAGACAAAAGGTTAGGATCATCCAACGAGGGAGATTTTTGTTGCGACACCCACTCCCATCCACTATGGGTCTCATCAAATGAACAAACTGGATCACCAGAAGTGGTCGTCACACGTAAAGATAATTGGACCAAGCAAATGTTCAATCATTCATTTGTATGTCTCCTCATTAATGGCCCAAAGGAATCTCTTTTATACCTCACAAGATAAGCTGTCAAGCACCCAAAAGAAAAGGATGGTAAAAAGGAAAAGGAATGTATCTCCAAATCTGACCAATCTACATAAATTCGTGAGTAACTCCACTCACCTCACAACAGACCCACCATCCCCCTATAGCTTCTTTATCATTTTAATCCGTACATTTAAAAACAAACAGCAACAAAATAATCATAATAATAATAATAACAATAACAATAATAATGTGCAAAGCTTTCTGAAAAGAAATAAAAACCACAAAATAAGATTTTCAAAATCAATAAATAAAATTAAGAAACAAACACACCATCCCAAAAATATAAATTAAATAAAGTAAGACCTACCAGACCTAACCATCAACACTAAAGAAACCAAATCCCTCATGTGTTCATCCAACCCAGTTTCTGCATCATCTTTTTCATACCAAAACCAAATACAAGACTTAAAAATGATCATAATAGCACATCTTTAAGATTATAAAAATAAAATAAAAATAAATAAAAAAGAAAAACCAACAACGCCGCATCCAATAAAACCAAACAGAAAAGTCAAAATCTAAAATTTTGAAAAAAAGAAAAATCAAAAGGAAAGTGCATACACATACGTATATCAGTCATCCAATCCATCAAGCAAAAGAAAATAATCCCAAAAACCCAGCAATACTTTCTCTCAAGAAACACAAAAATCACAGAGAAGAAACAACAAAAGCCCAGAAATCAATACAAAACTAAACAATCATCAGAGACAATACAAAAAAACAACAAAAAGAGAACATCACAAATCACAAAAGCAAGAAAATTTTCATTATATACCCATTTGGGAGTTTATCGACAAAGGTGAGCAGCATCTTGAGCTTGCTCCCGCCTTCCGACGCCAGCCCAGCATGCATCTCCACCGCCATCGCATCAACCACCTGCCTCAACCTCCCTATCGATGTCGAGCACCCGTCCTCGAATTCCCTCAAAACGTCCACCACGCGGTTCCACTTGCGCCGACTCTTCGCCCGCCGGCTAACCAGAATCGCAGCGATCGTGCAAGACAAGACTGCGCAGCTCACCGAGAGCCCAAAAGCCACCTTCCCCACCATTTCTTTACCCTTCCAGTCAAGCCATCAAAGCAAGAAAAAGAGATTTTCCACCCTCCCTACCTCCTCCTCTCCTATCAGATCAAAAGGAAATGGCGGAAG
Source organism: Magnolia sinica (assembly GCF_029962835.1). Taxonomy (NCBI): domain Eukaryota; kingdom Viridiplantae; phylum Streptophyta; class Magnoliopsida; order Magnoliales; family Magnoliaceae; genus Magnolia; species Magnolia sinica. The sequence continues at coordinate 2,668,160 of NC_080579.1, forward strand.
ACGGAGTGTTTAGGGGGCGGGAAACCAGACGCAGACGAACTGTTCGATGAAATGGGGAGGAGAAATGGAGAATAGAGAAAGGAAGAGAGAAACGGAGCGGAGAGGTGTTGGAAGCTGCGTTCGCTGGTCTTAGTAGTGTTGGAAAGCGAAACAGGGGATACTTATTTGAAGATGGAATGACGGATTTGCCCCTGGGAAATCTAGGAAATGACTTAGTGTTTCTTGTTTATGGGGAGTTAATGGCATTTGACTTGTGTCGGTTGCGTTGGTTTGGTGGATTAATGGATGGGTGATTCGCACGAAGAGAGATTCCAATCGCGATTCTCGGCGCGTGTGGGAACCTACTCACGTGTAAGACATCCAAACCGTTCATGATAATAATCTGACGAATAGAGATCATTTTCATAAGTTTGGGTGGATTACATAACAATGAATTGTTACAAAAAATCACCATCGGTTTAAAATCAACGTAGAAATAAGGCCCACCTGTTGAGTGGAGCAGTCTGATTTTCTGTGTAGTCGCATATTCGATGCGGGATCAACCTAGAAATATGGCCCACCTGATGAGTGGAGCTGCAAATCGCATTTTCAATCTCACTTCCTGCAATGCCTTCATGCTGGGCATTTTTACTCTTTGGTGATGGTTTAGTAGTCCGCGGGAGTATGGATATTGATGGCCCCCCGTTGCAAGAATTACAGTGATGGTATCACGCTATCTACCATCAACTTGCCATAGTGGTGAGGAATGAACTGCAAGCGTTGATTTTTGGATTCTTGGGAGTCGTGCTGGTTCGGGTTAGGAAACGAAGTATAATTTGGGGTGCTTCTGCGGGTTACCCCTTTACTGTTTTACCTTGGGTTATCACTCGGAAGGACGCGATTTACCTACAACTGTGTTGTAGAGAGCCCGTGCCAGAAAAGCTCTGTGGGGCCCACTGTAATGTGTTTCTGGCATCAGATCCGTCCATTTGTTAGGCCAGCTCATGTTAGATTACACATTTAGAAATCTAGCTGATCCGAAACTCATTTGGGCAACACCATTTAGAACAGTGGGCATGGGACAGCCCACCATGCCGACCTTTCTGGCCCACTTTGAAGTTTATAAGGTTAGTCCAATCCGTTCATGAGATGAGTCTCCATATGATGAAATGAAAAACAAAACAGCAGCATCCCAAGAGTCCTCTTTGGTGTAGCCCACCTAAGTGTTGTTCCCCGTTAGAGAAAGTTATACAAGCTTATAGTTCTATACTTGCTAAAAATAGCAATCTTAATAAAAAAAACAACACGTCTAATCCATCTAACTCATTGAAGGTATTAAGATAAGCATAGAATCTTCAAAGCCTGAAGAGATTGAATAATAGCAAATTCAAAATAGAAATAAAAAGATTTTTTATTGGCATTATATAAAGAAAATGTTTGATGATTGTAAATTACTTGTCTTTTTATCAACTCTACATTCTCACATTTATGGTAAGGGCCTGTTTGGTTTTCCCTAATATATGTAAATTACTGTAAATCACTGTATAAAAGTAATTATTACATTCTTTCACCTGTTTGAAAATGAGTGAGTAATTTCACTTGAGAAATCGATCCAAAAATGTTGACTTAAATTCGTGGGCCCCACCATAATGTATATTTTTATTGGAATATTTTAAGGCACATGAAAGGAAATAATGGACTTAATTTGTCCACCGTTGAAAGTTGATTCTTTTATTGGGCCCACGTTGAGGTTTATTCACCATCTAACCCATTCATAGGGTCACATGGATATGAATAAGTGAAAAATATAAATATAAGCTTGATCTAAAATTTCTAAGGGCCTCAACATGTTTTTAATGGTAGACATTTAATTCTCATAATTTCGTGTGGTGTGGTCTACTTGACCTTTAGATTTGCCTAATTTTTGGGCTCATGCCTTAAATTCATTTGGCATAATGAATGGGCAGTGTGGATAAGGAACACACATCATGGTGAGCCCCATATTTATTTTACAAATTCCTCGATTTGAGTGCTTAAAAAGTAACCAGTCAAGTCAGCATTGGGAAAGATGAAGGTAGATGAAGGTAAATACATTGATAAATAATGATTACTCATTTACAGCATAATTACACTTGGGCTAGAAAACCAAGCAGGCCCTAAATTCATAAAGATGAGTGTTTTATATTACTTTATGTCACGTAGCTATCAAAAATACATTGCCGTTAGTATTTGAATTCAAAATTCCAACAATAAATACATAAAAAGTACAATAATTACAAAATAATTATCTCTTTAATATATTTACATTTGACCGACAATTCCAACATATCTTGGTAGACATTTATTTTGGTAAATTTCCTTTACGGTGCCAAAATAAATTTGTAGAACAAACAAGTTCTCAATAAATTTGAAAATAATTGCTTAGAAATGCCTTGGTGCTGCTAATATTCCCAGTTGTATTAGTCTACTTTGGACAATCTAATTCAATCCAATTCATCAATCAATATTGATTTTTAAATCCTAACCATTAACCAATAGTTTTTAATATGGATGGTCAAGATTGTTTATAAAAAATTAGGTTTAGTAACCATTATAATCCATATATTTGTTAGGGCTATCGCGGCTATCGCAAATGACTTATGATTATAAAGAATCACTTTTGTCATGGGATCATAGTCATTTCATCCATAACTTAGGAATAGAATGGCTATGTAAGATAGTCGCAGATCAATAATTAATTAGATAATTAAATTAATGATATTTTTATAGAGACTAAGAAATGTGTGCTAAATCTAGCACTGTTCACATTGATCTATCTATCACAGCTAACATATGATCATAAAGAATCACTTTTGCCATGTGATCATAGTCATTTCATCCATAACTTGGGAATTGAATGGCTATATAAGATAGTCCCATATCTATTATTAATTAGATCATTCAATCAATAAAATTTTGGGAGAGAATAAGAAATGTGTGCTAAGCCTAATAGATCATTTACATTAATCAACGAAAATATTCAAATGAGCTAAATCCAGCTAGAAGAACTATAAGTTATATTGCTATTAAAGCATTAGAAGACTTATTGTCATTAAATTAGAAAAGTTTAACTTTAAACTAAAATCCAACCATTAAAACTGCCTTATTTGATAAAATTATTATGCCTTCTTTTTAAATTTCAAGCCTCTTCAAGAACTTTGAAATCATTTTAATAACTTTTCCAACACTCTTAAACATCCATGAGATAACCATGGTGTAAATTTTATATCAATTGAATAATCCTAAACATCCCTCTGGTCCTCACGACCCGTGAATAGTGTGGATGGTAAGCAAATAAACATTTCAGTGGGCCATTGTGAATATATATATATATATATATATATATATATATATATATATATATATATATATATATATATATATATATATATATATATATATATATTAACAGCTTTTGACTTTAAATAACACTTTCGTTTGATGATTCTAACCATGCGATTTATAATTTATAAATAGGGGTGTACATCGAATCGAACCGAGTCAAGCTGGCCTTAGCTCGACTCAACTCAGCTACTGGTTGACCTCAGCTGAAACTCGACTTGGCTCAGTCCTCGAGCCTGACTGGCCAGCTCGACTCGGTTCGGTCCGCAACTCAAGCCAGCTCAGGTCGAGTTCGAGCCAAGATCGAGCCGAGTTCGTCATCGAGGCATTTCCACAAACACCTAGACTGCACCTTCAAAATCCATTTGTATGTGAAACAGACGCAATAGTTTTGTAGGTATTTTATCAAACACCTTCTAAGCAACATAAAAACCAAGAAAAACTAAAAAAAAAATTGTATTTGTTTCATGTACATACCTTCCTTGCCACTGGCCGTACTTCATTGAGTCATTTTATCAAACACTTTGTAAGCAACGTCAATGGCAAAGTAACCAAGTCACTGAACTGGCTCGATTTGAGTTCAATTCGAGCTGGATTTGAGCTAGTCGAGTCGAGTCGAGCAAGCTAACCGAGCTAGCTCGGTTCGTGTACATCCCTACTTATAAATATATGATGCTTGCAATAAATTAGCCCTATTCGTAGAGTTAGGATCACCTATTTGCATCATGGCTTGCTTTTAATGATACTATTAAATAAACTATCCTAATTGATAGTTGAGCATCTTACATGTCATTTAAAAGCTTTGGGACCACTAGTATTTAAGCCGTTCTCTCTGGCGCAAACCTATGATTAGATCACAAAACAAATTAAACCATGTGACCCCACTTGTAGAAGTGGTACCTTAGTACCCCCAAGGACCATTTGTCAATGATCCAAGCCCTTGATATAATGTGCAATCCACTATCTACAAGCTATTTCCTTGAAACCTCTAGCATTGAAGATCCCATTCTTCCCATCTCTGGTCCTTTTTTCCTTGTTTTTTTTTCTAAATCCAATCCTATTGAATTGGATATTCCATTCTCTGGCTTGTTAGGCTTGACGTGAAATGATGAAACATTGTCTTATTTTTAACCATCTATTTGTAGGCAGAAAATCAAACGGTTAGGATCACTCGATGAAGGAGATTTTGGGTTTATAGCCTATCCACTGCTAGGCCAGCCAAATGAATGGTCTGGATCAGTGAAAAAAGGTAAACTTTTGTACGAACTCAAAACACAAGGATACCACAAGTATCTCTGCCGAGTATCGTACGCTTCCCTTTTTAAGATGGGAAGCCACACGCTGTTCGCTCTCTTCTGCTTACTAAATGGTTGTAAAACTTTCACTGTACATCTTCCATAAGTGAAACCCAATCAAGACCACACAAAACGTGGGCCACACTGCCAAAGGATCACAGCCCAAAAATCAGATCAATCAGACACTTCTATCTAAAATTTTCCCATTGAATTCAGATCACCGACTATTTTCTTCTCATCCATCCATTTATTAAACGCCAAATAAACGATCAGGATCACTCAGACAATGTGATCTAAGGTGTTGTACTTCATCCAAAATGGGATCCAAGATTTCGATGGGCAGATATTGGTGCACGTCTGGGCCATGCCGAAGAGTTACCACCGGTTAATAAATGCTTGCAAACGCACAGAGTAGTTTTCGTTATTATTACGGAATTGCCCCGCTACAAAACGAGTGGAATCAACGAGCAACTTGCATGATAAAAATAGGTTGACGACGTTGACGAAAATCTCCACCGAAATTACCAAACTACCCTTCTCTTTGAACGAGGGCTACTTTGAACGGAATACGCTTGGGTACATCGCGTATGTACCTATAGGGGTCTTTTTCTCCATCTTGGGGGGAAATAATCAAACAAAAATGAAATCTAAACCGTTCATTAGGTACATCATTTCTTTTCTTGACGTTGATCTTAAAATTAGATTGATTCAAGACTTATGTGGGCCACCCATTTAAATTCTCGTGGCATGGACAACTTGAGCCTTGGAAAGGTTTTCTTATAAGGTAATTCATTCATCCTAATGAGGAACATCAGATGAATGGATTGGATCTAAGATAAGCACTACGGTGAGCCCTACATAAATATAACAGTGGGTTAATTCGTGCCCTCTTGAGTCTTAGATCATTACAAAATTTAATTTCTAGGGTTTAAATTAGTCATCGTGTATTATGGACGGATTAGATCTGATTAAAATTCCAAGTACATGACGAACTGTAGGCGAGGATGAGCCACGCGAGTACTACGCGACGTACACTAGCACGGCTAGGGTTGAAAGAGAAATGACACGTTGTTCTCTTCTTAATCCCCTGTGTGTGTTGTGACGCGTCGTTTGGTACGTTGCCAGAGTACAAGAGGCGTGCGTCCACATGCACCATGACCTTTTACACGTGCCATAAAGGCACCTAATTCCAAACCTCCAAAATGGTGGGGGCCATCTTAGATGGAGAGATAGCCCTAGATCATGTAGGATCCTGTGTCGCATTCAGTGCTAACAGTCAAAGTGTGGGCCCTGATTTCTTATAGCTGGTTATAGATGGGATGGATAGGATCCTTTCCTGGAAGTTGAACTTTAAAGGCAAGAAATTCAATCTAGAGCTTTTCTAATGGACAGTATCAAATTAATTCTCTGTCGACAATCTGAACCGTTCAAATTATTACATGGTCAAAACTGTTTAAACAATGCAGTCTAGGCATATGTGTCTCAATGCTACTCATATGACTACAACCAACAATTAGAGGTGGGCATCGCGAGTCGAGTCCGACCGAGTTAGGGCTAACCTGACTTGATTCGGTTTTGAAATAGGCTTGACCCAAACTCGACTCGTCTCGGTACCAAGTCCAGCATGCCTGAATCAAATTGAATCTGGGTTTGGTTTGGACTAATCCGACCAAGTCTGACCTAGTAAAAAGTACCGAGTCAGTTCAAGTTGGCACTAATTCTAATATATATATATATATATATATATATATATAGAGAGAGAGAGAGAGAGAGAGAGAGAGAGAGAGAGAGAGAGAGAGAGAGTGTGTGTGTGGTAGGTGGTTGCCAGGTCTAGAAGAGGAGGATGAGGGAGGAAGAGATAGTTTGGGATCAGGGTGGAGTCAGGTACAACATATACCGTTAGAGATACTTAAAAATTTAAGGTTTTTTTAATTATATATATACCCCAATGCCAGTTGAGTAGGTTTTGGATTGAGTCAAGGATGACCGAATCGAGTTTCATGTCAAGTTACTAGGTAATTCAAACTCAACTCAATTTGAGTTTGGATTGGGCGAAGCATAATCGGTTCAGACCAACTCACCCATTCAATTCGGATTGAGTCAAGTTATGCAAGTCGAGTCATCTCTACCAACAATGCAATAAAGTGCAATTTAAAGAAAAGTGGTCACACACAACTAGGTATGCTGCCAACTAATTGGTGTCTGGGGCCCACCATGGTGTTTGAATGGTATATCGCCAATTTAGTAAGGTTGTCCATCATGAAAATGAAATACCTCAAAAATCAGGTCAATCCAACTATCGCATAAGGCATATCATAGAAAATCATAAACCACCTCCTTAAGAACACCACATCCATTGGTGCATCTCATCTTCACGGTAGGATCCATCTGATTTTTGAGACATCCACATTTTTACAGTGAGAAAACCTTATTTGACGCAGGGGAGGATGTGAGGTCGAGCACCGTCTTCCTCAAGAGGATAACTATTCCGAATCCACGGAACTTCCCTGGACTCCTCATAGAGACTTCTCAAATCCATGAGGAAATAAAGCAGAAAATAGAAATAAATTCTAATAAATTCGAAATTGATTAATGAATGAATAAAAACAAGTTTGCAACCCTTTAAATAGGGGAACCAAATAATGGGAAAGAAATCAGAATCAAACTACAACTAAAACTCCTAGAATTTGCGACTTACTATAAATAGTAAATTAACTATTTATAGATGGTCGTGATGTCTGCTAGTGTGCAAGGCTTTCGGCCAAAAATAGTAAGTGTCCTATTTGGCTTCACTAAACCGTTCTCCTAATTATTCTAAGCTCTTTTCACGTTGGGCGCAACTCCTGAAGCCCGATGGATGAAGAGTTATAATCAAACTAAAACTTACTATTTATAGTAAAAACGAAATTAAAACAGGGAAACGACCGTCGATCTAGGGGTTTTTCGTAATTCCGGGCTGCGTAACCCGGCGTAGCGAGGTTGGTTGGCTAAAGTAGCTCGTTCTACCCCAAAATCATATATTTTACATCAGATAACTTATTTTTGGATTGCGAAATACGCCCGATCTAAGGTCCAATGGTCCGGATCACTTCTGTCGTCGAGCGGGCCTTTTCTGATCCATCTTGGCCATGAAATTGTCCCCTCCACTTCAAAAGAACTCGTCCTCGAGTTCTCATCCTGCGCTAGTTCATGATACTCGGTCAGGTTCGCGACGTTGAAAGTCCTTGAGATCGCCATGTCATCTGGAAGATCAACAACATAAGCGTTGTCATTGATCTTTTGGATGATTGGTACCGGTCCAATCTTTTTATTCTTTAACTTGTTGTATGTTCGGGTCGAAAATCGTTCTTTGCGCAGATGGACTATTACTTGTTCGCCACCTCGAACACTTTTTGTCGCCGATGCTTGTCCACTTGCTCCTTGTACTTTTCGTTCGAGGCATGTAGCTTGGTTTGTACTTCCGTATGAATGCTCATGATCTTGTCAGCCATATGTTCTACTGCAATGCTCATGCCTGGGAGCTTGGGCAGAGGGACCAAGTCTAGTGTGTGGTGAGCTACTCGTCTATAAATAATCTGGAACGGGGATTTTCCTGTCGAACGCTTTACCATGTTGTTGAATGCAAACTCCACTTGAGACAAAGCCAAATCACACTGCTTCGGTTTTTCTCCTGAAACACATCGAAGGAGGTTTCCCAACGTGTGATTCACAACCTCAGTTTGACCGTCAGTCTGTGGGTGGTAGGCATTGCTGAACTGAAGTTGTGTATCGAATCAAGTCCACAAAGTCTGCCAAAAGTGGCTTATGAACTTCGTGTCACAGTCAGAAGTAATAGTCTTGGGAACCCCGTGTAGTCGCACAATTTCTCTGAAGAATAGATTCGCCACGTGTAATGCATCGAGAGTCTTCTTGCATGAAATAAAGTGCACCATCTTTGAAAAACGATCTACTACCACGAACACCGAATTCATGCCGAGTTGTGTTTGTGGGAGACCAAGCACGAAGTCCATAAATAAATCCTCCCAAGGGCCGTCAGACACGGGTAACGGGGTGTAGAGGCCCATATTATAAGATTGTCCATTGGAGGTCTGACAAATATAATAACGTTGGACTGTCTTTCCCACATCATGTACCAATTGCGGCCAGTAATACCGTTCTTCCACAAGAGCTCGCGTCTTGTCTCGCCCAAGGTGTCCACTGAGGTCACCTCCATGTAGCTCTTAGATTATCTGTTCTCTTAGCGAACTGTTTGGGATGCACAGTCGATTTTCCTTGAAAAGGAACCCATCTTGTATATGTAAGTCACCGGGGTGATCTTCTTGGCATTTAACCCATGCGTCTTTAAAGTCGTCGTCATCGGCATATATGACTTTAAGGTGTTTGAACCCGACAACCTCATTGCTCATAGTGACTAACAAAGTTGCACGGCGACTCAGTGCATTAATTACTTTGTTCTGTTGCCCTGACTTATGTTTTAGTATGAACGTGAATTCCTGCAAAAATGATATCCATCTAACATGCACACGGTTAATGTTAGCTTGACTATTAATGAATTTGAGAGCTTGATGGTCCGTGTAAAGTATGAATTCTCTTTGAATCAAATAATGTCGTCAGTGTCGTAGTGCCTGGACCACCGCGTATAACTCAAGCTCATATGTAGACCACTTCTTGCATGCATCGCTAAGTTTCTCACTATAGAAGGCTACCGGCCTACCTTCTTGAGATAAAACTTCCCCAATTCCGACATATGAGGTATCACATTTGACTTCAAACAGTTTGTCGAATTTGAGAAGTACAAGAACCGGGGTCGTGGATAATCTACGCTTGATTTCGGCAAAGCTCCTGTCGGCTTCGTTAGTCCACTGAAACTGTCATTTCTTCATGCAATCTATGATTGGTGACACAATGGTACTGAAAATTTTCACCAACCAACGATAGAATGTTGCCAGTTCATGAAAACTTCACACTTCGTGAATATTTGTAGGAACCGGTCATTCTCTGATTGCCTTCACCTTTTCCTCATCCACCCGAATGCCTGTGGATGTTACGACAAAACCCAGAAACAATATGCTATCAATCATGAAGCTGCACTTTTTAAAATTGAGATAAGTTTATTTTTAGTGAGCACTTGAAGGACCTTCTTGAGGTGTTCCATATGGGTGGTTTCGTCTTAACTGTGTATCAAAATATCATCGAAATAAACCACAACGAACCGCCCAATGAAAGGTTTCAGAACTTGGTTCATCAATCTCATAAATGTGCTAGGCGTATTCGAAAGATCGAAGGGCATGACCATCCATTCGTATAATCCTTCCTTGGTCTTAAAGGTCATTTTTCACTCATCACCTGACCGTATTCGAATTTAATGGTAGTCGTTCCTTAGGTCCAATTTAGAGAATATTTTTGTACCTGCTAGCATGTCCAACATATCATCCAACCATAGTATAGGAAACCTATATTTTATGGTGATTTTGTTGATGGCTCGGCTATCGACACACCTGCGCCAACTCCCATCTTTCTTTGGAGTTAATAGAGCTGGTACAGCATATAGACTCATCCTTTCTCGAATAAGTTCCTTACGGATCAACTCCTCTACTTGTACTTGCAGAATCTCGCACTCATTCGAACTCATTCGATAATGAGGACGATTAGGTAAATTAGACCCAGGGAAAAGTCGATATGGTGTTGAATATCCCGCATGGGGGTAACCTATTGGGAAGGTCATCGGGCCAGATTTCTTTGAATTCATGTAGCAGGAGCCTTAGTCTTTCAGGAATGATAGTAGGCTCGAGTTCTTCCCCTTTTACAATTAATGCATAAGTCTGTCCTGTTTCTTTGGATTCTTTCACGAAGTCCCGTATGGTTAAGAGAAAATGACCCTCCACTTTAGAAGTTTCAGGTGGTCCCTCTGGATCCATAGGAGCCAATATGGTCTTCTGACCATCCTTGACGAAGATATATATGTTATCTCGCCTTTTATGAGTGGCGTCACGGTCAGATTATCAGGGCCGACCGAGTAGTATGTGACATGCTTCCATTTCAACCACATCGTATAGTACTTCATCCTTATAATGTTTGCTAATTGAAAAGGATATGGTACACCGTTCAGTTACCTTTGTTTCACTAACTTTCTTGATCATCCAATCGATTGTATATGGAGAAGGATGACGCTCCGTTTTCAATTACAAATTTTTCACCATGACCTTGGAGACGATGTTCTCGCTGCTCCCGCTGTTAATGATCATGTTACAAACCTTTCGATTCACCGTACACCTAGTGCGGAAGATGTTATGCCGTTGTGGATGCACTTCTTTTCTTGACGCATATAATAGTCGCCTCACGACGAGCGACTCACCGTGATCTTGTTGAACCCAACTTGAATCATCTGCCTCGTCCTCGGTAGTATGCTCTTGTTCTTCAATACCTGGATATTCATAAGCGTTATCAGTACTACCATCATTGATAGCGAGGTTTGCCACTTTTCGCTGGGGACAAGTATTTGATAAGTGACTCGGTTGGCCACAACGATAGCAGTTGTCAGGCCTTGGCCGAGCATAGGGGTTCGAAATTCTACTTGGACCAGCAGTAGTCGGTACGCCACTTTGGGGTCTAACTTGCCTGCTTCCCTGATCTCGGTTGTCAGACGTAGGAGGTTGAGTGCGTGCTCCTACAGGTTCCTTCCCCTTGGGCCGTGGAGTTTCATGGGGCGGACCTGCTACAGAGATCCTTGCAGTCGGATAGGTCCGTGTGTTAGGACGTTCAAGTTGTGCTTCTGTCCGAATAGCTAACTTGATCGCATTATTCATTGTCCAGACGGACTGCATCTGGACCCGATCCTGGACAACTATACGCAATCCACCGTTGAATCAGGCGACGTACTGCGATTCAGTCTCGACCAAATCGTTACGCACCATTAGGCAGTAAAATTCTTCTGCATATTCTCTCACCGATCGACTACCCTGTCGACAATTTTGGTATTGTTGAAATAATACCTGATCGTAATCGCTAGAGAGGAATCGGACACGTAGTAGCTGCTTCATCCGCTGCCAGGTGCGGATTTGTGATTTCATCTGCCTGGTTCGCGCGAGTTGCAGTTATTCCCACCAAGCTGAAACTCATCCTTTCAACTTATAGGCCACAAGCTTGACCTTCTTTGCTTCAGGGATGTCCATATAGTCAAAAAATCGCTCAACTTCAGAAAGCCAATCGAGAAAATTCTCAATGTGTAGTTGGCCATTGAAGCTAGGAATATCAACTCACATCTTGAATTCTCGATCCGTTCGATCTACTTGATCGGTGCTTTGTCTGAGGTGTTGGAAGATTATGTTGTCAATTTCCTCCTCACTAGATCTCCATTATTTAAGAATGACCCTTGGATGCACTGCCGATACTATCCTGCGATCAGGGCAATTACAAGTTTCAGCAATTGGCGGTGGAGGATTACCACCAGGAACACGGAGTTGCCTTAGGTTTTTCGCTAAGAGATCCGCTATATGGTCGATGGAAGCCTGTAGCCCTTGCATGGCTTGCCAATTCTTTCGTTGCGCTACTTCGAAAGTTGCCGCCGTTAAAGGTAAATTCCCTGGAGCACCGTCCATGGGATCGTTGCCCGACCTGTCGTTAGAAGCCATCACTCCGAGGAGAAACATCGCTTTGATACCAAACTGACGCAGGGGATGACGTGAGGTCAAGCACCATCTTCCTCAAGAGGATAACTATTCCGAATCCATGGAACTTCCCTGTACTCCTCACAGAGACTTCTCGAATCCACGGGGAAAGAAAGCAGAAAATAGAAATAAATTCTAATAAATTCGAAATTGATTAATGAATGAATAAAAACAAGTTCACAACCCTTTAAATAGGGGAACCAAACAATGGGAAAGAAATCATAATCAAACTACAACTAAAACTCCTAGAATTCGCGACTTACTATAAATAGTAAACTTACTATTTATAGACGGTCGTGATGTCTACTAGTGCGCAAGGTTTTTGGCCAAAAATAGTAAGTGTCCTATTTGGCTTCACCAAACCGTTCTCCTAATTATTCTAAGCTCTTTTCACGTTGGGCACAACTCCTAGAGCCTGACGGATGAAGAGTTATAATCAAACTAAAACTTATTATTTATAGTAAAAACGAAATTAAAATAGGAAAACGACCGTCGATCTAGAGGTTTTTTGCAATTCAGGGCTGCGTAACCCAGTGTAGCGGGGTTGGTTGGGTAAAGTAGCTCATTCTACCCTAAAATCATATATTTTAGGTCAGATAACTCATTCCGGATTACGAGATACGCCCGATACAAGGTCCGATGGTCCGGATCACTTCTGTCGTCGAGCAGGCCTTTTCTGATTCATCTTGACCATAAAACTGTCCATGACCCGCTCTACATCATTATTGGATGGGTGAGATGCCGTAAAAATACTATGGTGGGGCCCACATGCAAAATAATGAGCCGTACAAATACTTTTAAATTTCTCAAATTTAAAAGGCTTGCAAGCTATACAAATGGTATATGTGCGGATGGAGATTGTTCATCAATCAGCCATCCAACCTTTTTTTTATCTTTCTTTCGAGCTCGCTTTTGGTGAAAGTGCTCAGCCTACAAATGTTGAACTTATTCAAAGAGAAATAATAAAAGTTTTAATTAACAAAAATAAAAAATAAAAATGGTGAAGAAAAAGAAAGGTTGTGAGACTGAGAAATATTGCAGCACATGCTATGACTCTTCTATACCATGGGCTTTTGAAATTTTTTTATTTTTTTAATTAAATATTAGAGATTGTGAAAATAGATTGTGTCCTACCCTCGCTTGTCTCTGGGAACAGATGTATGTGGGGCCCACGTGATGTCTCTGTTTATTCACACATTCCATCCCTTTTCTGGTATCAGTTTAAGATTTGAGCCCAAAAGTGAGGTAGATTCAACGCTTTTGTGAACCACACCAAATAATAAGTTTTGATTATATTAAATGCAAGTCTTTGGTTCATGCCTTAAAATGATACGAGAAAAAGAATGGATGACATGGATAAATAGATACATCGCAGCGATGCTTCACACAAATCTGACTATTCGTGGCTATGGACACCCGCTTCCTAGGGGTGTACACGAACTGATCTAGCTCGGTAGCTCGCTTGGCTTGACTCGAAAAAGCTCGATTCGACTTCGTTCGAAGTTGAGTTCGAGCCAAGTCGAGCTGATTTTTTGAGCTCGAAAATGAGTTCAAGCCGGCCCTAGCTTGACTCGACTCAGATCGAATCCAGCTTGAATCGAACCAGTTTGGTGACTCGGTTACTTTGCCATTGATGTTGCTCACCAAGTGTTTGATAAAATGACTTAATGTAGTGCGGCTGGTAGCAAGGAAGGTATGTGCATGAAACAAATACCCTTTTTTCCTTAGTTTTTCTTGATTTTTATGCTATTTAGAAAGTGTTTGATAAAATACCTATAAAACCATTGCTTCTGTTTCACATGCAGATGAGTTTTGAAGGTGCAGTTTAGGTGTTTGTGGAAATGCCTCAATGACGAACTCGGCTCAATCTTAGCTCGAACTCGGCCCAACCTGGCCCGAGTTGCTGACCGAATTGATCTGAACTGGCCAGTCAGGCTCGAGGACCGAGCCGAGCCGACTTCAAGCTGAGGTCAGCCAATGGCCGAGCTGAGTCGAGCAGAGGCCAACTTGACTTGGTTCGACTCAATGTACACCCCTACTGCTTCTTATGAAAACACTTTTTATTTTCACTATCCAAATGGTCAGATTTTTCCTATCCTTTAAAAATGATTATATAATTAATAATAGAAATAAAACAAAAGGCTATGAAAAAACTAACTCATACGGTAGATTCACAAGAGTTTCAACACAAGAGGTTCCAGTACCAATTGTAGTGAAATTATATTATGGTGTGAGTGTGACGGAACCTTTTTCGATGGGTAAGATATTATATAAATAATATAGTGGACCCCATATTCCAATTTATAGGGTGTACAACTAGGGAAACATTTTCAAATTTGAAGTCATACACGTTACATAAATGGCACGCGTGGATGGAGATTGTTCTTCCATCTGCCATCAAACCTTTTTATCTTTCTTTTGTCGTGGCTTAGATGAAAGTGATTGACCTACAGACATTTAGCTTATTCAAAGTGAAATGATAGAAGTTTTAATTTGTAAAAATTGAAAACCAAGGCCGGTCAAGAAAAAGAACCGTTGTGCGATTGATAATTGCAAGTCACACTATGACCCTTTTGTCGTGGGTTTTTTTATAAATTTTATTTTTTGTAATTGAATATCAACATGTTGTGAAAACTCCTTTTATGTCCACCATCCAAATGGCCAATGTTATATATCCTTTAAAAATGCCTATATGATTAATAATAAGAGTAAAACAAAAGGCTACGGAAAAAGCTAACTCATATCACTCCATCCATCAATCTAACTATGCTTTAAAGTATAATTTAAAAGGAAATGCTCACACACAACTGATTGTACTTTTAACTAGTTTGCATGTGGGCCCATCATAGTGTTTGCAAGACATCTCGCCCATCTAGCAAGGTTGTCCACCGTGACAATGAGGTCGATTCGACAATCAAATGAGGTACACCAAAAGGCCATGAACCGCCTCTCAAAAAATTTCTTATTCAAGCAAGGAATTTCTGACCTGATTTTTGAGGAATTGACAATTTCATGAACGGAAAACCTTGTTGGACGAGTAAGATGTCATATAAATACTATAGCGGACCCCACATACTAATTAATAGGATGTACAACTAAGCGACCATTTTTAAATTTAAAGTCATATAGGTTACACAAATGGCACTTGTGTGGATGGGGATTATTCTTCTAACAGCCATCCAACCTTCTATCTTCCTTTTGTTATCACTTGGATGAAAGTGGTTGACCTACAACCATTAGGCTTATTGATAGGGAAATGATAAAGGTTTTAATTAGCAAAATTTGAAAATCAATTCCAGTCAGGCATGACTCTTTTATACCATGGGTTTTTTATTTTTTATTTTTTATAATTGAATATCATCATATTGTGAAAACCTCTTTTATATATCTACCATCCACCACATATAGCCAGATCACGAGGGCCTCATGGACATTGATCCAACGACTAAAAATCCTATTAAACAACATTTTAAAATTTAGATGTCTTCCATTCATCATTACCATTGGTTAGGACTATCGAACCTTAAATCAGGCGTATCTCGTCATTTGGAATGAGCTATCGGACATAAAATATATGAATTTGGGGTAGAACGATCTACTTTAGCCACCTGACCCTCTACGCTGGGTTGGACAAGCCGAATTTGTGAAATACCATCAGATCGATGGTTAT
The DNA here is from genome assembly GCF_029962835.1 of Magnolia sinica. NCBI lineage: Eukaryota > Viridiplantae > Streptophyta > Magnoliopsida > Magnoliales > Magnoliaceae > Magnolia > Magnolia sinica. Next base: position 2,684,152 of record NC_080579.1, read on the forward strand.
TTCTTTATTTTAAATTCGTTTTTACTATAAATAGTAAATTTTAGTTTGATTATAACCCTTCATTCATTGGAGTTTAGGAGTTGCGCCCAACGTGAAAAGTTCTTAAAATAATTAGGATAACAACTTGGAGAAGCCAAAACAGGACACTTACTATTTTTGGCCAAAAACCTTACGCACTAGTAGATATCACGACTGTCTATAAATAGTTTTTAGTTATAGTTTGATTTTGATTTCTCTCCCATTGCTTGATATCCCTATTTAAAGCGTTATGAACTCGTTTATTTGGATAATCAATCAATTTATAAATTTATTAGAATTTATTTATATTTTCTTACTCTTTTTTTTTCCTTTGGTAAATTCAAGAAGCCTACGTGAGGAGTCTAGAGAAGTTCCATGGATTCAAAACAGTTATCCTCCTGAGGAAGACGGTGCTCAACCTCACGTCCTCCCCCGCGTTAACAGTAGACCCCACATGCTAATTAATAGGATGTACAAATAAGTGACCATTTTCAAATAAAAGTCATATGGGTTACACAAATGGCACATGTGTGGATGAAGATTGTTCTTCCAACAGCCATCCAACCTTTTTATCTCCTTTTTGTTGTCACTCGATGAAAGTGGTTGACCTACAAGCACTCAGCTTGTTCAAAGAGAAATGATAAAAGTTTTAATTAGCAAAATCGAGAATCAATACCAGTCAGCCATGACTCTCTTACACCTTGGGTTTTTCAATTTTTATTTTTTGTAATTGAATATCATAATATTGTGAAAACTTCTTTTATATATCTACAGTTGGATATCCTTTAGCCTTTAAAAATGCCTATGAATAAGCTGGTATCTCCACCACATATAGCCATATCAAGAGGGCTTCATGGACATTGATCCAACAACTAAAAATCCTATTAAACAACATTTTAAAATTTAGCTGTCTTCCATTCATCACTACCATTGGTTCTACACCCAATCACTAATTTAAACCATTCAACCTCAACTCATATAAATAAATAAAATGATAGCAAGTAAGCAACTAAACTCTCACATTCTATTAGTAAAAAACTAGCTATAAACTTGAATCCGACACATTAAGCACAAGTAGACCAAAACTAATTAGCAATTAAACCCATGTTGCCAAGTTGTTAGTTTATCTAATTTACAAAAAAAATTCAACGGTGCCACCAAATGCGTTATATGGGCGCGTTTGGTTGGTCCATTGAATCATTATTTATTGGACACTTTAGCATATTGCACCCACTTTAAACTTTGTGGCGGCGTGGAAAACGGAAGCCGCATTAACAAGATTCCCACTCTTCCCTCCTTTGCCTTTCCCATCTTGATTGGGAAATAAGAACATATAATCTTACCTTCAACTTTAGTGGACCACATACCATTGGCTATAAAGAGAGAACTATAAACATCCAAACGCGCCCTCTAAATCGGTGAAAGCTACATTATTTGGGTCGAGCCTGAAAGGGTTACATCAGATGTAACAGTAGCTGGTGGTCAAGTCGTTTTGGGCGGCCACGCGTGTGAATCCATATAAAAAAAAGGCTTCAAAGCAAGAGAGATGTGGACAGCCGTTTTGATGATTATGACAAAAAATAAAAATTCCTTCAGTTTGGTTTTATTGAGAATTGTATTGATTCTAAGGGTATTTTCGTCAATATAAAGTGGTGGTAGTTGTGTAGTTTTTTAAAAAATGAAGACCTTTTTAACCATTTGAAGGGAAAAGGAGAGAATGAATTCCTCCATGGATGTATTTGCCATTGAAGAAAAAGGTTAGGGTAGAAATGTCCAAGAGTACCTTTTAGGCGTACCTTGAATAAAAAAGTATTTTTTTTTATTAAGGGAGTTATTTGATACTCTTGCTGCAGATGACGCTTGATACACAGGCACTTGAAAATGGCACAAACGGATTATATATGCTCAAAATAAACCGAGTAAATTTTTTACCCAGGTAAAATTAAGCAATGATATGGAAATAATATTTTTAAATAATAAAAACATCTGAAGCATGGACACTAGTTTTTTAGAAATAAGACCATTGGATATTTTCGTTGTTAACCGTCCAATAAATTTCCATCAATCTATTAACTATATAATAATATAACAGTAATATTGTGTTCATAGCGCATCCAGTTTCCTAACTATAATTTGGACGGTTTATTTTGAATTATTTATATTTTACATATACAAATTATCGATAATTTATTACTGCCTGCGTATCATCCATCACGCTCTGCCAGAGTACCAGGCATTCCCTTTTTTTCATTCGCTAGGAATCGTCGGATTCCTCAACTTTTATACTCAGGTTTTGTGTTTGAAAATTGGACCATACCATTTAACTGTGGGGCCCACCATGGAATAAGGGTGGGCCATTCAAGTTCGTAGATGGTTAAATGCATAAATGGTTCACAATGTAGGATTTTTTATCCAAGATTAACGGACAGGATCATCCAGCATATGCTTTTTCATCCATAGACTATTCAAGGCGAGGTCATTCAAACCAACGGTCTGGATCAATGAATCATGGTTCCCAGTTGTAAAAAATAAAAACCCGAGTATGGAATGAGTGTGCGCGGGTCAGGAGAGAGGCTGATATTAAAAAGGGAGAGACAGCGCGGCTACCGTTCTCGACAGACGAACGGCAACAGTCGCTGCGAATCCGCCGTCGTACGTGCCAGCTGTCCTCCGCTAAGTCCAGCTAAGCGATAAAGCTACACCGTACGTATTTTTCCGGAGAGAGAAAAAACTAGGAAAAACAATAACTCTGTCTGCTTGCCTCGTGGTCCAAACGGGCCACGTGATTGGCATTCTGGAAAACAGGAATGCAAGCTGGCCTCGCACGTGCGAGAGGTTGGGGTGGGTGGGTCCCACTTATCAGGTGGGCCGCATTTCCGAGTTGGGTGTGGATGGTTGGACGGAACTTCCAGGAATCCCCTGTAAACCAGAGATCTGTTGGGCCCACCGTAATGGCGGAACTTTTCATCTCAAGACTTTTAATAATATTGAAGACTTTGAACGGTGGGGATTTAACACGCGCTACTCTCATTCATGCGTACTAGTCAGCTTATGGACGGGTCTGATGATGTGTAAACATCAAGGTGGGCCCCGGAAAATTTCAATGGTGGGAACTTTGTTTTCCTGTAGTGGGGCCCACTTGGGTTTTGTTTCTACCTCATGGACGGGGTTGCGTAGTGCTGACGTCACCACTAAGCTGGAAACGGATTGGTTACGACCTGCCACTAGCTTGGTAGGTGCTCTGTGGGCCCCATCATGATGTATTTGTTTCATCCATACCGTCCATCCATTCTTTCATTTCATTTTATGATATGAGCCCAAAAATGAGGTTGATCCAAATCTCAAGTGGACCGCACAGTGTTGATTGAACGCTCACCATTAAAAACCTATTAGAGGCTACAAAAGTTTTGGATCAAGCTGATATATATTTTTTCCATTCATCTAAGTCTGTATGACCTAATCAACAGGTTATATGTCAAATAACCATTACAGTGGGCCCTGGGAGGTTTTTAATGGTGGACATTCAGTCACTACTGTTTTCCCATGGTGTGGTCCACCTGAGATTTAAATATACATCATTTTTGGGATCAAGCACTAAAATTATCTTTCAAAATGGATGGACGGCGTGGATAAAATACATACATCATGGTGGGGTCCACACGGCACCGACCACTAGTGAGTCCGTGTTCTATGGGCCCACCATGGTGTATGTATCCTATCATGTTGTCCATCCATTTTTCGAGATGATTTTCTGCATGAGCCAAAAGAAAATAGGCAATCTAAATCTGATGTGAACCATACTAGGAAGCAGTGGTGATTGGACTCGTGGGGCCCACAAAAATACTTACTTTCATTCAACCGTTGATAAAGTCTGACCGAGCTGGATGAAGGAAAATGCAAATATAAGCCTGTCGTGTTATTCACCTGAGATTTGAATCTGCCTCATTTTCCACCTCGTGACTTAAAATGAGCTGGAAAAATGAATCAATGGTATGGATGAAACACATACATCATTGTGGGGCCCACATTCCACCAACTAGTAGCAACCTCGGTACCTGTTAGGTCAGTATTCAATCAACGTCCCTTCGTGTCCTTTTTTTGGGTGAGCTGAATAGGTGCATCCCGGGCCGAACCCAAGACGGTGCGGCGTTGATCGTGAGGCCACCTTTCTATATATATTTTACATCCATAACGTCCATCTGTTTTGAAAGATCATCATAGGGGCATAAGCTCAAAAATTAAAAGATACAATCCAAGGTGGGCCATACTGCCGGAAAGAGTAGTGAATGACTATTAAAGACTTGTTGTGGCCATGGAAGTTTTGTATCTATAAGATATTTGTTTTTCCCATCATCCATGCTTTTTTTGACCTTATCAACAGGTTGATAGCAAATAAACACTGCAAAAATATTATGGTGGGCCCTAGGAAGTTTTTAACGGTATCCCGTTGATCAACACTGTTTCTTATAGTATGGTCCACCTGGGATTTGCAGCTGTCTCATTTTTTGTATCATACCCTAAAAACTTCTTTAAAAACTGATGGACGGATTGGATATATAATAGATACATCAAGGTAGGGCCCACGGTAAGGGCCGCACGGTTTTATGTGAGGCCGGAGCCGTACCTAATCCGCACCGTCTTGGCTGGCCTCGTGGTCCAAACGACCTCGCGATTGGCATGCTGTAAAGCAGTAATGCAAGCTGGACTCGCACGTGAGAGGCGCCTACTGTCCGGTAGTTAGTTGGCCCGCTTATCAGGTGGGCCACGTATCTGAGTTGTACGCGAACGTTCTTTTCTAACCGTTCATTGCGCAAGTATGGCACTCGCAATGAATGGACGATGCTGATTCTCGCGTTGTGCCATCCGAATAGTAGGTCCACTTGATGACCATGATACCGTACATAGTGTCATGTGGGCAGGTGGGCCCTCCATCCAGCTCATTCTCAGTTTCAAACATCGAGATGGACAGGTTGGCTAAAAGTCCACACGCGTGTAGGACCCTAGGCAGTCACGAGCTACAGGCGAAAATATGAAACACGTGCTTGAGATCTTAGCTTTCCGTAGGGATGGGAGTTTTACTCTGCAGGTGGACCGCAACGTAAAAAGTAAGTTAACGGTCATAAATTTTCATAGCCATTCTTTACTTTTTTACGTACTCTGTCGCGGACGCGTATTGCCAGCGGACTCGACTCGGTTTTGCTAGTGACACCAGCTGTAACCACGTGGGTGCTGGTCCGTGCGAAAAAGGAAAACGGATTGGCTACGCCCCCTGCCACCAGCCAATGGCTGGTGGTCGGTTCTCTGTGGGACCCACCATGATGTTTGTGTTTCATCCATGCCGTCCATATACTGTTTTAGATCATTTTAGGGTATGTGACGAAAAATGAGGTGTATCCCAGTCTTAATTGGACCACATTACAGAAAAGAGTGTTGAATGAACTTAGACCATTAAAAAAATTTTGCGGCCCATAAAAGTTTTGGATCAAGCTGATCTTTGTTTTTTTACCTTCGGTCTGTATGACCTAAGTCAAATAAACAGTATAGTGTGCCTTAGGAGGATTTTAATGGTGGATATCCAATCACTATTGTTTTCCTGTGGTGTGGTCCACCTGATATTTATATACCTCTAATTTTTCGTATAAAGCCCTAAAATGATCTGTAAAAATGGATGAACGGCATGGATAAAACACATACATCATGATGGGCCCACAAAGCACCGACCACTAGCCACCTGGCTAGTGGCAGGGGGAGTCGCCAATCCGTTTCCGCGAAAAAGGCTCGCTGGGCCATCATGTATGTGTTTTATCCATGACGTCCGTCCATTTTGACAGCTCAAAAAATGAGGCAGATCCACGGAACAGGAATATATTGGTGATTGAACGGTCACGATTAAAATCTTCTCAGGCCACAAAAGTTTGGATCAAGCTAATATAATGATTTCCCATCGTTTATGTTTGACTTTATTAACTGGATGGTAACTACACGTTATGTCAGGCACCAGGAAGTTTTCAACGGTCAACATAAATCACCGCCCTAGTGTGGCTCACTCGAGATTTTGTGAAATTTTGAATTTTTTTAAAAAAATTAAAATATTTAAAATTTTATTTTCCATCAAAAATGATTTGAATTTTCAAATGAAAATTGCAATTTTCTTTAATCATATATTAAAAAAGAGAAAATATATTTTGTGATTTATACATGGAGGTTTGTTTAGTATTCTTACTTGAAAATTTAGATGTTGAGATACTTCGGTTGTGTGTTCTAATGCTACACTCGAATGCATGGGCTCAGGTGTGGATAGTGTGAATGTAGTGGCACTAAATAATACACTTTACAATTTGCATGCTTGCAAAATGGTCACATCTTCATTGTGAATCATTAGAAGACGGTGCGAGTAGCATGAGATAAGCCTAGATTTTATAGGTTACATCAGGGATCTGAAATTGTCGGCTATTTTGAGAACGGCTAGCTGCTCCAATAGATCTCATCAAAACCAATTAACTCAAACAGATCTTATTCGAACCATCGGATTTCACTAAAATAATTTTTTTTCTAAGAATATTATTAGACAATCGTTAATTTAGTTTGTCAAATAATCAACTATGTTGAAAAAGTTCCTAAATAGATCCTTCATGATTCTTGCTCATAGGATCTATATAGAAGACTTGTCTTATCCTAAAGGCAATTTGCTTGTAACCATCAGCAATTGATAAGAATGTGAATCATGCTTTAAGGACAACGTATTTTTATGTGATTCATTTTGGTGCTAAAAAGAAATAATTTTCTTTATTTTTTTAATTTTTTAATTTTTTCAATATATTTCATAACAATTTTGGATCTACTTTAATTTTAGGCTTATGTGTTAAAATAAGTTGGCAAAATGGATGAATTGTGTGGATAAAACGCTTGCCTTATGGTGTGGCCCATGAAGCTTTTCCACCGTGAGCATCGGTTCTTAAGTAGTGCTTGGAAAAACCACATTGTCATATATGTATTTTCTGTAATAAACCATCCTTTTAGATCATTATAGGGCATGCGCCAAAAGAGTAAGTAGATGTAAAGGTCAGGTGGACTGCATGATAGGAAATAATTGGAAACCAACGTTACTAATGCTTCTAGCATATACTGCACATACTTTGAATTTTATTACCTATCCAAATGCTTCATAAAATCATATAAATTTAGATGAAATAAAAATACAAATATCAACTTCATCCTAAACTTCCGTCGCCGCTCTATATCCCAATTGAGTTTTAGATATGCCTTAGCTAATGCCGCAAAATGGATAGACGGCGTGGATGACGCATGCATCATGGTGTGCTATAGAGCTTTTGCAGTCCCATCCCTTACTATTAAATCCAAGGGTGCAGTTGGCAGCCAGGTGGGTCGGCCGTGATCTACTCATTCCATCTGTTTTACTAGCTAATTTTTAGCAAGATGATAGTCAAAAGAAATTATTGAATAATTTAGTAGAACTGATAAGACTGCTATAAATGGTCTAACACTGAATAAATGAATATCTCCTCTTAATGGTCCTCTTTGAAAATTAGTTTGGTGGTATCTATTAGTTTGAAAATCTTTGTTGTTTCCTATCATGTAGCTCACAGGAAAATTTGGATCCACCTCATTTTTGGTCTAGTACCATAAGAAGAGCAGGCAGAATGGATGAACAAAGTGGATTCCTCACAAACATCATGGTGGGCCCCACGTAGCTAAGGGAATCCACGTACTCTATGGTACACCTAAGGCATAGAATTCCTGATTTCTTTGTTACAAGCCACTGTAGCTCAGAGTCATTTAGATGGAAGTAAATGGAGATAAATTGAGGGAATTGAGAGTAAATGATGGTAAATGATATTTTGGGGCCATTTGGATGGAAGTAAATGGAGGGAATTGGTAGGTGGTCGGTGCGTTTGGATAAAAGTAAATGCATGGAATTAAAAAGTGAAATGAGAGTAAATGGGCATGAAAATTAAATCCTCTTTACAAGAGATGATTTAAAAGTAAATGAGGGTATGTGGAATGCATTTTTGAGCTCTCTTGAAGAGTCACACGAGTAAATAAAGGTGACACCACACATATGTCCGCCATATACATAGCATGCTAGTGGTAATATGAAATAATTCAATTATTGGTTACATAACTAAAATCACACTAATAGATTAATGATCCAAATCATCCAAAGGTTAACCATCTAAATGGACAGTTAAAAAGCGTTAGCAAATTGTTTGTTTGTGATCCTTACCTTTGTGGCCCTCCCGAGGTTCAAATTTTGTTAAATCTTTTGCTATTGTAAATATTTCAATGGGCTTATTACAATCAATTCTTTAAATCTCACATACACACACTAATAAGGAATATCACTTACGTTCATGTGAATATATTGAAAATTTCCAATGCCCTCCAATTCTTCTCATCCAAGTAAAATATTTGCATTTCAAATGCATTTCATTTACTCTAATTCAAACACAAATAAGCCACTTACTCCCAAATTCTTTTGACCTCAATCGAGATCAAGTATGTTGTGATAGAAGTAAATGCATGCAAACGAAATACAATGGAAGTAATTGGGCTTGTAAATGAAATCTTCTCTCCAATAGATGATTTGGAAGTAAAGATTGAAAAACATTTTTGAGCTTCATTGGGAGAGTCACGCAACTAAACAAAAATAGCACTATGCACATGTCCACCATACACATGACGTGCTAGTAATGTTTCAAAATCATTCGAATATTAGTTACATCACTAAAATCACACCAATAAAATGATCCAAACCATTTAAAAGTTGGCCATCTAAATGAACAATTAAAAAAACATTATCAAGTTGCTTGTTTGTTATCCTTATGCTTGTGACCCACCTGAGGCTCAAGTTTTTTTCCTTACTAAATTATATATTTCAATGGGCTTATTACAATCAACCTACTAAATGTCACATATGTATACTAATTTGAGATATTAAAATTGATTTAAGATATCACATATGTTACTGTGAATATATTTAAAAATTTCAATGAATTCAAAATCTCCTATTTATGCCTATTCAAACAAAATATTTAGGTTTAAAATAAATTTTATTTACTCCCATCCAAACACATGCTAAGTAAGCCATTTACTTCCAATTTCATTTTCCATTTACAAGATCCTAGCTGATGGAAAACTCCCACACATGTTTCGCATTGTGACACACGCACGCATGTCGTGGTGACTTCTAAGAGGGAGACGCGGTGGAAGGTTAATTGCCTCAGACGTGCGCACACACGTCCAAAAGGCCTATGCACATGTAGGGGTGTACACGAACCGAGCTAGCTCAGTTAGCTCACTCGACTCAACTCGAAAAAGCTTGACTCGACTCGCTTTGAAGTTGAGTTCAAGCCGAGTTGAGCTAATTTTTTGAGCTCGAAAATGAGTTTGAGCAGGCCCTAGCTCGACTCGACTCAGATCGAATCCAGCTCGAATCCAACTCGAATTGAACTTGGATTGAACCAATTCGGTGACTCGGTTATTGTGCCATTGATGTTGCTCACCAAATGTTTGATAAAATGAGTCAATGAAGTGTAGCTGGTGGCAAGGAAAGTATGTACATGAAACAAATACCATTTTTTTCTTGGTTTTTTCTGTTGCTTAGAAGGTGTTTGATAAATACCTGTAAAACCATTGCTTCGGTTTCACATATAGAGAGATTTTAAAGATGCAATTCAAGTGTTTGTGGAAATGCTTCAATAGCGAACTCGGCTTGATCTTGGTTCGAACTCAGCCCGAGCTGCTGACTGAATCTAGCTGAGCTGGCCAGTAAGGCTCAAGGGCCGAGCCGAGTTCAAGCAGAGGTCAACCAGTGGCTGAGCCGAGTCAAGCTGAAGCCAGCTCAACTCGGTTCGACTGGATGTACACCCCTACGCACAAGCATGTTAAAGATCTAACCCCAGCCTTGGCCAAAATAAGATCTGTATTCTCATCCCTACCGTTAATCGTTTTAAATTGTGCTTCGGACAACCCAATAGATTAGGATACCCATACATGTCACACGTGTGCTGCCATCGTGTGTAGGATTTGCACGAGCTGGGAGCTGGATAGAGATTCTTGTCGAGAGATATACGTTAGATAGAAATAATTACGAATGCAGTATCTTCAAGTGAGAAAGGAAAACACACCGTATATTTCAACATATGATATTTTCACCATACACGGGGTGGATATTCATTATAGTAAAATCCAGACCGATCTAAATATTAGGTGGGCCACACATGTAGAAAGACTCTCGAAGTATATGTTAGAAAACTGAACACCAACGTTCTGCATTGAAACCACTACCTTTATAGCCCACCTTATGAAGGTCCCAGACTTCTCAGAGATCCTAGTCAGCACATGCTGTAGATTTGTCTATGGCACTTGCAGTCAAGGCTTCTAGAATTGCAATTCCTCTACTTGAAAAGTGAGGCATTGTATCATACAATTCATGATTAAAAGTGGGGCCCACGTGTCATCACGGCATGCACTGTGCGTTCTTTCCTCTTTAGAGCTTGCATACGGAGTTGAAACAGTCGATCCATCTCTTCCCAGCAAACATGGTAGGTGATGGATCAATCACGACCGTTCATCTATTTATTTTATTTTATTTTCAACACACGACCGTAAGATTAGCCGGCGGTCAACATTCAGTACGATAATACGAAGAAAAAATGACAGACTGATGTGACTAACTTGTACAATTTTTTAAGTACAGGCCGTCCATGACACGTGTCAAAAAAAATGTACGACTCTGATTTATGCATGACCATGCCACGTGTACTCTGGAGAGATGGCTGTCCCATACTTCGGTTCCTCGATCGGGATCTACCTTATCAACTCTAATTCCACGTGAGAAGTCACTCGTTACGCATGCTTATAGATTGGCTTTTGATACTCTAGCTGTGGAGTCACTTGATACGCATGCACTTAGAAATAGTATATGTTTAAACCGAGTTAATTGTGAAATCCTCTATCTCTGTATTATACTCCAAATATCAGATCGATCGAACGATGCCGACCTCTGATTCATGGAGAGTGGTTATTTTTCATCTCAACCGTCCAATACACGTCCACCAATCTAACAGTTATGTAGCCAAACTTCTATGGTGTGGTCAACTTAAACCTTGGATATTCTTAATTTTTGGAATAAAGATATAAAATTATCTATTAAAATGGATGGACGGAGGGATAAAATACTTAAATCACGGTGGGTCCCACAGAGTTATCAGTTTCCGTGCATTCCAAAGTTGGATAGAGAATTTTACAAAATAGTACCTAATATCATGGAATTTACATTCCGTACATTACCAAGCTACTTTATTAGCTTTAAATCATTTTCATTAAGGTTACCAATGACGAAAATGCCCTTATAATGAGAATATCCTTTCAACGTCCAAATGTTTAGAAAGGTTATAATTGTTAAAGCAGTCTTTGGGACTGTGACTTCCACAATTAGCTATGATTTGACTTAATACATGCCACGTGTATGATTAAAGGCAGATTCATTGGATTCTGAAAACCATTGAGGGTCATCCATCCGTGATCATGGGCCCACCTTGATGATGTAAGTGTTTTAAATGTTTAGGAAGTCACCCCTCCGCTACCAAGTTCTGTAGTGGTCGTTGCTTGAAAAGATACGTGGGCCTATGATGATGTACGTGTATTATGCAGTCCGTCCATTGGTATTTTTAAAATCATTTTATGTCATGAGCCCAAAAATAAAATAGATCTAAATCTCAAGTGGATCACATTGTAAGGAAACAATGATGATTGAATGCTCAAGTTAAAAACCTCATAAGGCCCACGATGATGGTTATTTGCCATTCAACCTATTGATTAGATCACACGTACTTAATTGGAGGAAAAACACAAATATCAGCTTAATGGTAGACTTTTGTAGCCTCAATTTTATTTATTTATTTATTATTATTTTTTATGGTGGGAGTTCAAGCACGAGTGTAATTGGCTTGACGCACTAGATAGAACTGGATGGTATTAAGTAAGATTTGATCCCGATTTCCATTCAATAGTATGTTTGGATGGCTGAATGTTACTCCACCTTGTAAACTGCACCGGCCTCCCAAGGGTCATGAAATCCTTCCTTCAGGCTTCGCCCATTCGCCGATAGAGGGTGGGATACGAGATGGGACCATAGTCAGCCTCATAAGAGGCCCACCGTAATGTATAACTTTGATCTACACCATCCGTACATAAAGTCCTATTAGTATAGAGAATCGAACCAAAGCAAAGGTACATCCAAGGATGCAATGGGCCACACTGTAGGAAGCAGCGGTGCTAAGGACGCCCACTGTTGAAAAACTCTTGCATTTCCAAACACTCTCATGAGTATACAGTGGGAGGAGAGACAAATCCCATCACCCATCTAAACAGAAAATCCAGATCATCCCAAGCTCTTCTAAACCACTGGAATTCCTAGACAACCACTAACAATCCTCTCATTACCTTAAATTTAATTACATTCCTTCTCATTCACTCTAATGCAACGTCCCAAACTAGCCCTTATTGTCTGTGGTGTAGCTCATTGGAGATTCTAATTATCTCATTTTTAGTCGATTGATAATATGATCTGAAAAAAGATAATAATGGATAGTATGGATAAAACACATAATATGGTAGGCCCTCGGAGCTTTTGATAGCACCCATTAATACTGGCTTATTACTAGAGTGGTCGCTATCGAATTCATATACCTTGACTCATTCATTTTTATGGACCATACCATAGGAAACAGTGATTGGTTGACCATCCACAGTTATAATCTCTTTACAGAGTTAAAAAGTTTTGAATGAAGATGATATTTGTATTTTACACTCGAATATGTCGGTGTGCGCATTAACATCTAATTTATTTTTTAACTTGCTCATTAAAATGAGCTGAAAGATGGTTGGCCAATGTAGATAAAAAGCACATACATCAAGGTGAGCCCCACAACTATTAATCAACGGACTTCAGTGGTTCCAGGATTCACCAAATCCATGTCCTATGATATAATAATGCTCGTGCATCAACTGTCATAATCCAAAGGAGTAACAAACAACAAGGATAATATATATGAACGGTTTCAGTCATTGAGCTATTTCAGCATGTGGGGCCCTCAGTGATACATGATAAAGGATAAGTAACTCCACTCACTCCCAGATCCATAGCTCAACTGGCAGACTGCGTGGAGATACCTCGTTTCAACACTTGAGGTCTCGGTAACGATCCCTAGCGGGGGTGGCTAACATGGAGTGTGTGTACTGACATGGGTGTGTACTAACAAGCTAACCACCCACCCCCCCCAAAAAAAACATAAAAATAAATAAATAAATAAATAATGATAATAAAAAATAAATAAAATAATAACAAATAAATAAATCTCCCCTCCCTCCCAGCTTCCACTATGATGAGATGGTCCAATTATCCTAACCGTCCTTATTTTTCTAAATTCAGCTGCTGACAGTGACTATCCCAATAATATATAATTTTGGAGTATTTTTGTAAATTTACACTATGCTTTACATTTCACAACATGGACGGTTCAGATCATTGGACCACTCAACATGTGGACCCTAGTTTTGCAACTCAAAACGTCCGGGTTGCCTATTAGTCATCATCTGATATAAGGTGACAAGCATTTGTTTTCAACACTCGTTTTTTGAAAGTATGATATGACAGTTTCAATATTTACCAAAAAATCACCCCACTGAATCTAATTACTGTTGAAAAAATTGAAAGAAATGTACTTTAATAAAAATTACTTAATAAAGTAGTTTAATGAAAACTTAAAAAATAAATACTGCAATGCATATTCAATCATTATTAATAAGAATTTTATAAAATTACTATTAAGATAACTAAAATTTTCATGAAAAATTCCTCATCAATTCCAAATTTATGAAAAAATTTCCCACATTCAGATCAAATTAGGATAAATGTTCTTATACATTAGTTTTTATTTATTTATTTTTTAATGTAATAAAGTCATAAATTATTTGGGGCCCACGTGATATATGCATGTACTCAATCATAATAATTACATAAACTTAAAATCTTTCTTATAGGATTACTAGATAAGTTGATGGGTTGCATGTGCATTTTAATATCGTCGGCAGTGTATTTTTGTTTTTTTTTGCTCGATTCACTTTATGTCTGAATCAATTACATTTTTTGTTCTTTTAAACATCATAGCAAATTACATCTTTTGAATGGATGGAATATCGTACAAATATCATGTGGGCCGTCTGATTTTCCACTTAACTGTTCTACGGAGAAAAAAGTATATTATGGCTGCTATGGTAACTTTGACCACTCAAAAAAAAAACTTGGTAAATATTTAGAAATGGTTAATTTTTTTTACCATGGAGCAGACGTACTACTCACTTTTTTTATTTGACTCGAATAAAACTTATCTTATCAAAGTAGACCTCTACATGTACGAAGATACTTATAAATATTAAAATACCCCTACTTTTTCAACTGTTTTACCCAAAAATTAGGAGTATTAACCTAAGTTTAGGGCGTCCAAAAAAAAAAAAAAAGGGCATATAAGGGGAGAGCATGCGGTGCTAATTTTTTCTATAAAAATTAACAAAGTGTAGGAGTGGCATGGGCGTAGGTTAGGTACCACCTCACCCCTGCTTGTCCGGAGATAATAACAGATTGGACTCTGAGGGGTCCATTGTGATTTATGGGTTTATAGTACCGTCCATCATTTTTTTTCATACCATTTTAGGGTAAAACTGAAAATATGAGGTAAATCAAAGGCACAGCTGAACCACACCCTTGGAAGCAGATCTGATAATGACACTCACCTATAAAACCTTCGTAGGGCCCATCGTGATATTTATTTTCCATCCAACCTAGACTTGGATGAAGGCAAAACACAAATATAAGCTTGATCTAAAACATCTGTGGCTTCCTGGAAGTTTTCAACGGTGAACATTTAATCCCCACTGTGTAGCCCTAAAGCCTTATATTTACCTCATTTTTGAAATTTTACTCTAAAATTATATGGGAAAATATATGGACGGTGTTGATAAACTCATAAATCATGGTGAGCCCCTCGGATTCCCAGACAGTTCTGAGCTCGGTACAGGTGGGGTAGTACCTATTACGCGTCCAGCACAAGCTCCGGAGAGTTAGTTCAGTACTGTTTAAAAAACAATGGTGGCTTTTCAACTGTACACATGACATAGTTGCATAGCAATCCATATTATCTAAATCGTTGACCTAACTATGAATGGAACATGACCAGAAAAACTACAAAGATAATATTAATTATCTGATTTTCTTTTGAAGTTGGACCACTCACTGTATTATTTTTAACCATCCAATCGATAGCCGTTAAAAATGGACCAATGATTTTAGAGATCTTCTCCATCCAATTTTGGACCCATGATTTCCATAGTTTTAGTTACTGTTTATTAGCATTGGGCGAGGAGGATGAACCATCACCACTTGAAAAATGGTGTAAAATTCACAAAGTAGTCTATCTGTACACTAGCAGGTCACAGCATGACAGAAATCCAATGATCCAAGCCGTTCATCACGAATTTCCTATCACACAAATCAACATGCTACGAAATCAGCTTGCTGGATTTTCATCAACTTGTAAAACAATCAAACCCTCCGTTTGTTCATCGTAGCATGATTAAAGTGCGAACCAATGAATGTACGTTCCAGATCAGGCACAGATATAGGTGGTCGGCACATGCATCGGTGTAAGAGAGTACACTCGCAGGACATAAATGGCATTTTAACCGCCGCTTTTTACGTTGCAGGATAGATGAGAGCGGAAGCGACGGAAGCGGAGTGCGTCCTGTCCTGCGTGGACGGAATCGGTCATGCAAGGGTGCCGTGGGACCCAAAATGATGTATGTGTTTCATCCAGTCCGTTCATCCATTTTTTCAGAACATTTAGGGTTTGAAGGAAAAAAAATTAGGCATATCTAAATCTCAATTGGACCACACCACAAAAAGCAACGGTGATAGTGACGGCCACCATTGAAACCTTCCTAAGGGCTCACCTTAATTTTTATTTTCCATCCAACCTTTTCAGAAGGTCTAATAGACCTGGATGAATGTGAAACAAAAATTTCAGCTTGATCCAAAACTTCTGTGTCTCCCAAGAAGCTTTTAATTGTGGGCGTTTAATCCCACTTTGGGTCCACTTGAGCGTTGGATCTGCTTCATTTTTGCTTTCATATCCTAAAATTATCTGGAGAAATGGATTAACGGTGTGGATAAAATCCATACATCTGGGTGGGCCCACAGAGGCAGGACACAATTCGTTTCCAGAAACACGTGTGAGTTTGAGAGCGTCACGGCTGTCGTCATCGCGGGTTCGAAGCATAAGCTATGTGCGATGTATCTCATATATCTATTCCGTCTATTGTTTCGAAAGTATACAAGAATAGTAAATAATGCAAATCTAAAAGTAGGTGGGCCATGCCACACGAAACAATGATCTCCATCATCCAAGTGGGGCCCGCCTTTTTTGCTTACAGCATCAGCTGCTCTTTGTTAGAATCAGCAAATCTCGAGACAATTTCTTGGAAAGGAACATCAGATGATTTGTCTTCAAGAGGTGGCCCATCCATCAGACAGTGTGGATCATTTGACAGTTGCACCAATCAGATGGTAGGATGGTTTACACATAATGCTTCACTGTAAGTAGAGGTGCCAAATCGACCATAGATATGGATTGATGGGTAAGATCCCAAATCGGACGGGAGAGATGGTTAGATTGATTTAAGTTGAAAATAGATTTTAAAAAAACAAAAGGAAAATGTATTTTCTTTATTTCAATGTCCGAAAAAAGTTAAAGAAAAGTAGTGGTTTATAAGTGGTTAAATGGATAATATTCTTACTAGGAGAAATGGAATATGAGAACATGGGCACGAGCATGAGTGTGGAAATATGGATGTGATGGCAATAGATGGCGCATGACCTTATGCACATGACCTTATGCGAACTGTCGCGAGATGGTGCGATCGCAGTGCAAAAAGTGTGAGATGAGCCTAAGTTTTATAGGTTGTTGAAAATGATTGGATCAAAAGATTCAAAACAGTTAACCGTTTTAAAAATGGCTAGTAACTTTAATAGCTAAAATGATGTGAAAACGAGTGGGCCTTGATGATCCAACAGTTAGATTATTGATCTAATGATCTTAAACACTCAAAAATTGGTGTCAACTATAAAAAATACTTGTTATAAACGATTTAAACCATTGATGACCACCTAATAACAATCAATTCCTCAGATGCTATATAAATTTAGTCATCTTGATACAGGATCATTCAAATCCAACAAATTCAATCAAAATCCGATCTGATCTCTCCAAACATTTTACTTTTAAGAAAATTGTTGAATAGTTTGAACATTGTTCGAAGCGTTGAATTTGACCACTCATCAAATTAATTGTGTTAATCGAGTTTCTAGAAAATTCCTTTATGCTTACTGCATGCATGATCTTGAAGAAAATGCTTGTCTTATTTTTAAAATAATTCGCTTGTAACCCATCAACAATTGAAAAGGAGTGAATCAAACTTTAAATACAGAGTTAATTCAAATAATTTTATTTTCAGTTTTCCAATATATCTTTTCAACATTTGCCTCATGATCTTCATGACGGGCTGTTCTTTCTAGCTAGTCGGATCCATATACACATGGCAATGGTTACTTCCCATCCATTGACATGGATATTAGTAATTATAGATGGGACCATTCATGATATTTTACACGTGCATGGTCATAAGATTGTGCCAATTTCTAACAATGTTCGTGAGAATCCGACGGTGGAGATGGTTTGAGAATGTGTCCTTGGTGTTGTTACATAAAAGGATCATTTCTAAACTATGATTGACCAATAATCATGGTTTCGGTGGGCCATCGAATTACAGAATCAAGGCCCACCACTAAAATTATCATATTCTTCAGAAATTTGTCCACCAAACATATTATAATATTGACATCATCCAACCGCCACGCTTCGGCCAAAAAACAAGAAAAATAATATTAAGATAATTCAAAAAAAACCCCAAATGCATTAACAAATAAAATAATGTGTTTTGATTAATCACAGCCCATAAATTTCCAGCTAGATATAGGGAATATCAGACATGCAATTCATGTAAAAGGCCCTAACTCATAGGCTTTTTTGTCTTTCTTCATGGCTGTATGCGATGTTTTTAAATTCCATCTCACATACTATGACTAGAAAAAGCCTCACATGATCACTACATTTGAAAAAGTTGAATAGTCCTTGGATGTTCTCCATGGATGATTCTACCAACTTAGGGTTCTAAGTTTGTGCAAGTGAAGCCTATTTTTCATGATCAGGACCGTTGATTCGATGAAGTCTGGCATGGATTATATCTGGCTTAAAAATTTCCTCAGCCCGACAATCCCAACCACTACATTGGTGCCCTGCAGATAGACGGTTGAGAAGAGAAATACATCAATGGTTCAAATTCAACTAGGAAATGGCTAAAGACCTACAACTCGATGGTGGGTCGATCTTAGATCAATGGTTCAGATTACTGAAACATGGGTCCCACGTGCATATCCTGGGTCGACGATGGTACATTTCCTATTTGGATAATCCCCACTCAAATAGAGGGAGATTATTTTAGATTGTGTCTAGGGCATCTCATTGAAACTTTTGAGACTAGTACCACCTTTTAGGGTACCTTTAAATATTCGTCTTTTGGGCAACCAAAGGTTACCTAATCTACGGTTAGGGTTTAAAAAATGCCACAAAACCTTGAATAACGGCTCCAAACGGTAAGTAGAGTCCCAAACCATAGGTTATAGTTCATATAAAATGATTTATTTTTTTTCTTTTTTAATTTTTTTTTGAGATGCCACGTTCAAACCTATGCCATTAGATGATTCTACCCTCGTGTCGTGACTGCTAGGGCGCGGGCCTTGACCTTAATTCGTTTTATAAGAAATCCAACGGCTATGATTATGTAGGTCAAAGACATGATTTGATAGGTCAAGCTGCAACAGCGAATGGATTCTCCTGGATGTCTTATTATAATGTTTAAAGGATGTAATATTTAGTTTTACTGAAAAGAAAAGGGATTGGTTACAGTTTATGGCCCGTTTGGACACACCCTTAAATGGGGGCGTTTGAGGCATAAATGGTACTTTTATCTAAACCCCAGTATGCATCATGCATTTAGATGCGGGTTTAAGAAACCTAAATCATCCATGGTGATGTAGAGTGGGCTGCATATGCATTCCCGGCACAATTGAACCAAAAAAACCTTAACAGAAGCAAAAGTGGTCTATTTGATTCGAGCCCAATCCTACGTATGATATATAATATAATTGGGTTCTGAGTATGTTCGGATCAAAGAAATTCATTCTAAATAGAGAAAAATTCACATTCAAAGTATTGGCTGTAAATCAATCATATCTTTTGACCTAAGTATCATCACGTAACACATGATATTGTAGCGGAACATCCAAGGTCAATCGACCTATAATGGGTTGCATCCATCTATTTTGTGAGAAAATAGTTGGAAACCATGAAAACACTCAGAGATGATCAAGCAAAGTACACGCAATTGTACAACCAAGTCCAAATAAAAATAAATCAAATTTTACGTGAAAGAACTATCTTAGAAAAAACCACAGCACAAAGCGACGAGTAATGCACTATAAAAGTAGAAATTATAAGAGATGGAGTCTTACCAATTCGAATAAGTCTTGAATCTCTTTTCATAGGCCCTAAATATACACTTGAATCATTAGGAGGGAATTTAAAAGCCCTAATACGCCTATAATCTCTTCCAAAATTCGATTACACTTATTATATATAGTGTTACAACCAAAATAAGAAACAAATCTTCACTTACGGTTAAAATAGGAAATAAATCATGCACTTATGTAATTGTACGCACATCTTCAACATCATCGACACACTATTGAGGATTTGTTGATGGTATTAAACTCATTTGATGCTATCGAATAACAACACCAAAACATTCCAGCAACTAACATGGATTTTTTAGATTTTCTTGATGGCATTGACATCCGCTTGACATCGAGTAGTCTACCGATGGTAGAGTTGAAAGTTGGGTGGTTCAACCCGACCAACCCGTGACCGACCCGACATTGGGTTGGGCTCGGGCAGGATTTATTGGGTTTGGTCTCATGCTTGGTTTATACAAACACAAACCCAATAAAACTTGGGTTGAGGTCTCGGGTTGCCCGACCCAACTCGAACTTGACCCCAATCAATATATAATTGAGTGTGGATCGTTTATGTTAAAGGTACGAAAAATTCAAGTGCTGTTGGGTCTCATTAGTCCATGTTATTTATGACGACCCAAGCTAACAAGATACACTGAATTTTTCTCTCCCAAATAGATTGCATGCTATACAACACGACTTTTAAAGGAGTGGTTGTCCTATATTGTAGCTTGTTTCTTTAGAAAAAATGAAGTTCTTCATGATAAATAATTAATAAAACCAAAGGTACAAAAAAATAAGACGTGTATAGAAATATAATAAACTAATATAATAACGAAAATAGTAGCATGTATCTGCCCAACCAACCTAACCAAGACCGCTTGGGTTGCGCTTGGGTTGAGAATTCTCAACCCGAGGTTGGGTTGGGTTAGGGTTGACGTATAGAAACCTTGGGTTGGGTTAGGGTTGAGCACCAATTCAACCCAACCTGCCCGACTTCTAACCCTAACCGGTGATATCGACAAACCCTATTATTGATAGATTTAATATCACATCAATAACAAAAACACCGTTTTAGTTCAACATTAGAAATTTTTTACTATTTTTATTATATATTCTTATTTTTAAAGTTTAAAGTTTAAAGTTTTTATCTTTTTAGAAACTTTAAATAAGGCTTATATATATACATTTTATTTTTGGCAAGTTAGGTTTTACCGTCTTCTTATTTTGGATAACTAAGTGTTTTATTATTTTGAATATTTTTTTTTGTGAGTTCAATAAATATCCTGTGGATTTAAAGTTTTGCCTATTTTAAGAAGACGATGCTCTTCCTCTCGGTGTTTCACACCATTCTCAGTGCCACATGGTTACTAAAGCATGCGTAGAAACTCCTCTATGGTAAACCACCTTCATCCAAAGTGCATCCATTCTAGTCGGTGTTTCACACCATTCTCAGTGCCAAATGTTTCTAAGACTCTAACGAGTCCAGTGTGACTCATCCCAATCTAGTCGGACATGGTCAGAAGCTATCAGGTTCCCAACTTTAAAACCACGACTTAGAATTGTTACTAGAGAGATCTGACTCAGCTGAGTCGGCCCAACTCGTCTGAGTCACAACTCGACTCACGACAGAAATGGGTCCAAGCCTTCCGAGCACATACCATTAATCAAGAGACGTCTGATCAGATGGGCCACTGGGTTGGTTGATTGAGGCCTTTGATGAGATTGTCCCCACAGTCATCAACCGTTGGTTGGTGGTTTGCAAATACAAGGAAACACGACAACCGTCCATTCCAACTGAAAGAGTGTCGATGAATGGATGGTTAGGATCTTCTAAGCAGAAATTTTTTCGAGTTAATGGCATGGGACCACTTTAACCGTGGGCCCCACTTGTACAAACCAAAAGGTTACTAGACTCTTCTAGTTCTCGGATGCCTTTCTTTGGGTGCGTTTGGATGCTTAGTTGGATTGAATTGTACTCATTCAATCAAATAAACGCAGCATGGTCCAAAATTGAGGTGGGGCCCACTTGAATTAGTACTGACTGCCAACCCCAAGTTCCAGTGCTTAGTGGGGCTGGTCCCACTTTGGTCGGTTGCACTTTAACGAATGATATTATTGCAATTCCATTCAATTGCGCATCCAAACGTGGCCAGATCTTTAAACCTACTTTTATGTGCCTTTGGCGTTTGCATGGTACCCTTTCTTTACGGGGAATTAAAGATACAAGTTTGGATCTGGACCGTCCATTTTGTCACAGCCATTCTTCTTGGACCATGGATCTGGAATTACACTCACTGAACGATTCTGGCCATCTGATTAGCGGGTTTTTAAAATGAATGGTTATAACAACATGGATAATTGTTAAGATGATTATGATCATGGATCGATGTAATTTTGGACTAGTGGGCCATCAAGGGTGGGTGGGACTATCTGAAGGGTTCAAACAAGGGTAGATGACATGGTAGGATTTCAACGGTGCACGTCACTCTTCCCACTGTTTTCTGTCGCGGGGTCCACTTGAACTTTGGATCTGACTCATTCTTTCGATCATAGCCTAAAATAATATCTCCAAATGGATGCACGGTGTGGATACAACACATACATCATGGTGGGGTTCACAGAACTTGGTGACGTCACTTCAGTAGCTAATCTAACTACTCAACCGGTCCGTAGGTAATCCGCGTCCAGATACTAGCGACAAGTTGCGTGGTTCCATCATAAGGTATGTGTTATATGCAAACTGTCCAAAAGCCATTTGGTGAGCTCCCTGTAAAATTTGACCAAAAAAAAAGATAAATTTAAATATAGAATGTACCACACTTAGAAAAGCAACGGTCATTGAACGTCTATCATTGGAACTTTCTGGAGAGTAACAAAAGTTTTAGATTAATACAATATTTTTTTCCCTATTTATATAGATTTTTGTGACATTATAATTAGATTGGAAGAAAAATAAAAATTACGGTGAGCCCTATAAATGTTTTAACAATAAAAATCATTATACCCATTGCTATTTATGATGTAGTAAACTAGGGCTTAGGGGTGTACATCGGGTTGAACCGAGTCGAGCTAGCCTCGGCTCGGCAACTAGCTGACCTCAACTTGAACTCGGCTCAGCTCAGTCCTCGAGCCTGATTGGCCAGTTCGGCTTGGTTTGGTCAGCAGCTCGGGCCAGTTCAAGCTGAGTTTGAGCCAAGTTCGCCATTGCAACATTTTCACAAATACCTTAATTGTACCTTCAAAATCTCACTATATTTGAGATAACAACAATAGTTTTACGAATATTTTATCAAACACCTAAGTAACATAAAAATCAAGAAAAAAATAGTGTTGGTTTCATATACATACCTTCCTTTCCACCAGCCACACTTCTTTGATGCATTTTATCAAACATTCAGTGAGCAACATCAATATCAAAGTAACCAAGTCACCAAATTGATTCGATCTAAGTTTGATTCAAGCTAGGTTCAATTCAAGTCGAGTCAAGTTGGGGCGAGTTCGAAATCATTTTTGAGTTCAAAAAATCAGCTCGACTCGGCTCGAATCCAACTTCGAACCGAGTCAATTCAAGCATTTTCGAGTCGAGTCAAGCAGGCTAACCGAGCTAGCAAGCTCGGTTTGTGTATGCCTCTAATTGGGCTTTGGATATGATTCATTTTCTGACTCATGATCTAAAATGATATTAACAAATGGATGAATAGTGCGGATATAATAAATAAATCATTTTGGAGATATGTTAGCCGTACACACACCATCTATTGGTTGGTGTGTGGTACACCAGTCAATCCGCTTTCCCTTGTGAGTCCGACCTTGAAGACGTTCTCTCTCACAAATCTCTCTAATAAGGAAGTGGATTGCATGTTGCCACGCCTCCACGATAATCAGTCCAGTCACAGATATGCGAGGGCTACCCAGATGTATAGGTTTTATCTAGGCCGTCCATCAAATTTGCCTGATTGTGCTAGATATAGATTAAAAAATGAGGTGGATCTAGGGCTCAAATAGACCACACTAGAAAAATCAGTAGTGATAATGACATCCACCGTTGAAACCTTGATAGGGCTGCCATGATTTTTATTTGCTTTCCCAGCTATTCAAAAGATCATGTAGCCCTGATCAATGGAAATCACAAATATTTTCAAGATTTTTTCAACGGTCAGTATTCAATCGTTGCTGGATGGTCTACTTAAGGTTTGGATCTATCTCATTTTTGGGCCAGTATATAAAATGAATATGAAAAAATAAATGGCATGGATAAAACTCATACATCACAGTGAGCCCCGTGGAGCCCAGTAGGCTTTTATAGTACTGAGTAAACTCTGTTGGGCCCACCGTGAAATCATGTGGTTTATCCACACCGTCCATCCGTTTTTCCAGATCATTTTAGACGTTGATCCCAGAATTGAAGTATATCAAAAGCTCAAGAAGAACATAGCAAAGGAAACAGTCAATGTATTGATTTCCATCGTTGAAACCTTTCTAAGGCCCAGTGATGTTTATTTGTCATCCAAACTGTTCATAAGATCAAAAAACACAGGGATGGAGGGAAAAAAAAAATATCATCTTAATCTAAAACTTCTGTGGGCCCCAAGAACTTTTCAACTGTAGACTTCAATTCATACTGTTTCAGGTGGTGTGGTCCATTTGAGATTTGGATATGATTAATTTTTATTTTAAACCCATATAATTATATGATAAAACGGATGGACGGAGTTGATACAATGCGTGAATGACGGTGGGCCCCACAGAGTTTACTCAGTACGCAATCCGCTTATGTAGTAATCCGCTTCCTATCAGGGACGCGGATTAGGCCAACACCACCCACAGCGGTGGTGTGCGATGTGTCGGGCGCTGTGGGCCCGTGATGTATATTCACACTGTCCATCCGCACGAACTAAAAAATAAACAGATCTGAAGCTCAAGCGGACCATACCACAAGAAAACAAGGAGATAATGACAATTACTGTTGAAATATTCTCAGGGCCCACCATAATGTATTTTCCATCATGGCCGTTGAGAAGTTTTTAACGGTGGACGTTTAACACCAGTGTTTCCTACAGCGTTGTCTACTTGTCTACTTGGATATAAAACAAATACATCATGGTGCCCCCACAGCGCCCAACACATCACCCTCGGCAACGTATCACGTGGACATTGTGTAAGAAATAGGTTTACGGTTCAGATGACTTCAGCCAAGCTTACTTCAGCCATTCATTTTTTTACCATCTGAATCTTGGACCAATACATCTACATAATGGGACAGGCCTGATGGACGACTTAGATCTCATAACTATTCGTGTGCTTTAGCTGCCTTGTATACACGTGTGGAGGTTTGCTATACATCTCCTCGTATTGCTTTACGATACATCGGGATTATAGTGGCAACCTAAACCGTTGATCTGATGAGATGCACAGATGAAGGTTACTTTGTAATAGATGGCCCACAAAGCAATGGGCATGAAGAAAAGTCAATATCAAAGTGGACGGTGATGCCCATCATGTAGACGGTTTGGATTGAACCGAACATGATCCAAGATCCAAGGGCTATGGTGCTGACCACCGACATATCGAATTGCAATGAGTGTACGGGCGTAGTAGATACATCCATATTCTAGCCGTTGGATTTGGGTTATCAATGATCCCAACCGTTTATCTGATAGGTGTCTCCTTGGATGGGGATGCAATAATAATAATAATAATAATTCGGATTTAATATTTGAACCCTTTGATGATAAAGACGTCGTGGTGACCATTCATTTTAAAAGAAAAAGGGCGAAATTATCGAAGGGTTGAAAAAAAATCCAATTAGAGCTTTTATTTGTTAGTTTTCTACCGCTGAAAAGTTGCAACTCAACGTATAAACGGTTTGGATAATTGGAAGATGACACGTGGTCAATGGCTAATACGTACGGTATTGAAACAAGTAGTGATGTATTCGCGCGGATCTCACCTGGAGCAAAGCTACGCAAAGGTGGCCACGCGCTTTGATTAGTTCACATGGACGGTGAGAAAAGAGCACGGTGGGCGGGTCCCACAGGCAGTACGAACCAATGAAAACTTGCATGGATGCCCATAGAAAAATGGGGTGGCTTCAATTTCCATGAAATGAGAAAAACAGCCCAGATTCTGGACTTGGATTCGGTAGTGACTAGTGATCCCTCTAGTGCTCAAAATTTGTGGGCCCATGCGTTTCATCCATGCCGTTCATTCATTTTTTGAAGTTATTTTAAGCAATGAGTTAAAAAATGAGGCAGATCCAAATCTCAAGTGGACCACACTACAAGAAAGAGTTGGGATGATAATGCCTTCCATTGAATTCTTCCTGGGCCCACTGTGATATTTATTTTCCATCCAACTTATTCATAAAGTCACATAAACCCAGGTGAAGGGATACACGAATATCAGCCTAGTCCAAAACTTACGTGGCCCACAAGTTTTTAACAGTGGGCGTTCAATCCCAACTCAGAGGTCCACTTGAACATTGGGTCTGCCTCATTTTTATGCTTATGCCATAAAATAATGTGACAAGATAGATGGACGATATATACATGATGGTGGGGCCCACAGAGCTTATGAAGACATGTGAACGGGCGGTGGAGATTAAACGACAAATGACAAGTTGGTTTTCTAGAGAATGAGATGGGAAGCACCCACACCCGTGAGATGAAAAGACAAAAAAACAACATGTGTGAGAGAGAGAGAAAGAGAGGGGGATGCAATTGCAAGCCAGCAAAATCATGACTACCTACCGACCGAAAAGTTCATTTTCTTCGCATCTTTGGAGATATTTGTGTCTACCTTTTTGGAATTTCAAGTGCTGTCCATCATTCAAACGGAGTAATTAGCTTGTGGGGCCCACCAGTTGTATGTGTTTGGTGAGTCGTGGTGGGCCCATTCGATCTAACAGAAGCGACAGGGGCCTATTTGCTTTCTGATTGGTGCAACCCACATGTGAGACCTACCCACCTGAGTGGGGCCCACTTCTCCTTACTCGGGTTCACATGTGGTGGGCCCCACCGTCGCCAGAAATTATAGGAGTGATAAAGTTCTGGTAGACTCGGTGACTCGATTTGAAACTCGGCCGAGTCAACTCGACTTGGCAAGAAAGAAACTCGGTCTGTGCATTTTATTATTATTATTGGGATTTTTTGCCGTAAAATTCCTCAGAAATTAGGATTTTACAAATTAAGCCTCATGACTCGCGACAGTTTGTGGGTAGTGAAATTACTAAAATGCCACCGTGTCTTTTTTATTTAGAAAGTGATAAAGTGGAGAATTTTGGGGTCCACATGATATCTTTATGATATCTAATCCATCCAATAGATGTAATCTGTCATTATGTTTAGAAGAACCTGAAATTTAGTTTTTCTAAATATAAGATAAGTCACACCATAAATAATAATATGGACCACTTAATAACATCAAAATGCACGTGCAGCTCATGTGGCAATCCAATCAGAAAAATTTGTAGTCTATGTGATTATTATGGCTAGGCGTGTATGTTTGACAGGCTGGATGTCATACACATACTAGGTGGGCCCCACATTCTCTTACTTCATTACTTGAAAAAAATAAAATTAGATGGTACTTTTGTAATTTGAGAAGAGGAATATTTCCCTAAAAATCCCGACACTAATTAGGGGGTGATTGGCGCATGGTATTGGGATGGATTAGGTGGGATGTGATTAGAAAAACGTGATTCAACGGTAGGTAATCAAACCCCCCTGATTTTTATGGTAGGGTCCACTTGAGCTTTAGATCTACCTGATTTTTTTGGCTCATGCTCTAAAATGATCTCGAAAAATGAATGGACGGTGTGGATATAGTGCACACATCATGGTAAGACCTACACAACTTACTGACATTGAGTAGAGTTGGCTCAATGCAATTCCATCTAATCTAATTCCAAGCTTTTCCATTCTTCTCAAACGTTGAGTGGAATTGGCACGGACCAAATGCAATTCCATCCCGCCTAACCCATCTAACATCAGCTAATAACGAGTTGGATTTGCGGAAGTTATTCGTGGGCGCGGCTTCGGTTGATCCCGGATCCCCTGGGTGGGTGGGATCCCTGATCATGGGGTCCAGCTTGATGTATGTAGCTCATATCGACACCGTCCAACCGTTTTAAAAACTCAGTTAAGGGCGTTATAAGAAAAATGAATTAGATTCTAATCTCAGGTGGACCATAATACCTGAAACAGTGGTAATCAACCATTAAAAGCTTCTCGTGGGCCACAAAAGTTTTGGATCAATCTTATATTTGTGTGGTCTCTTCATCCAGGTCTTTTTGAACTTAACAACAAGTTGGATGCCAGATAAACATTTTGGTGGCCCCATGAAAATTTTAATGGTGGAGATTCAATCACGACTGTTTCCAGTTGAATGATCCACCTAATATTTGGATCTGCTTCATTTTTGGGATTAATACCTAACATGAACTGTTAAAACGGATGGACGGTGTGGATATAATGCACATGCATCAAAGTGGGCCCCACCGTTAGGGATCCATCCAAACGACGCTGTTATTCATACGCATGTAAAATGGATTTCTATTATTTTTTCAGGACTTCTATATGACCAAAATATCCTTATTAAATGATAATAATCTATTCAAATGCTTCAATACAGGACTTAACAATTATATTTCATCATTCACGTGGGGCCCACCGTGTTGTGTATGCGCTATCTAAACCATTCATTACGAGAGGCCCACTATGTTGATGATCGTAGGATACTCCAAAATTGTGCTAAAAAAAATCCAGACCCACAACTCAGGTGGGCCACACTACAACAATGAGGTGGGATCCCAACCGTAGGTTTGGTCCACATGATAGTTAGATCGGGCTGATTTTTTGGGTGTCCCACCTTTCATGATGGTGTGCTAGGATCTGATGAATGGGTTTGATAGAAGTATAAATGCGACGGTGGATTCACACACGAACTTACGGTTGGCATCCCATCCCCCCTTTTCCTTATGATGTGGCCCATCTAAGCTTTGAACCTGGATGATTTTTGGTTCCATGGTGTAGAATCAAGGAGAAAACCTGATGGACGGAATGGATTTTACATATACAGTATGGTAGGGCCCATGAAGCGTAAGTGTTTCACACGCCGCTTAAAACTAGTATTGTAGATAGGGGTGCACATCGAACTGGTAGAACAGTGGAACCGGATCGGAGCCGACCAAATGGTCCGGTTTGGTCCATTTCTAAAGTGCACCGATTTCGATTCCAGTTCCAAAAATCAAAGAACCTATTACATCGATTTGGTTTTCGGTTTGGGGGCATGTAGAACCGAGCCGAATTGTGAATCGATCCGTAGAACCGAACCGTGGATCCGATTCGTAGAACTGAACCTGGAGCCTAACTTGGAACCGAACCAGGAACCCTTAGATTGTTTCCATATTTGACTCATGATTTGTGTTTAATAATACATTATTTGATTGTTTCTATCAATATATTTTTGTACACCTTATACAATATCTGAATTATTCATCAAATGAATCACAACATGAATGAACATGAGTTAAATAAAAAAATAAAACATATAATTGGGCTGAATTATAAAAAGTCTAAAGCCGTGGAACCAATCTGAAATCGAACCAATTTTAACAGCTTGGTTCGGCTCTAAGGTGCTAACGATCCAATTCCGGTTCGAATATCCTAAAACAGTTAGGAACTGAAGCAGGAACCGAACCAACCCGTCTGCACCCTAGTTGCTAGTTGTAGACGATTCGGGTCTGTATAGATCCTCCTACCGCGTGGGATATGTTTTGTACGGAAAAAGAACACTCTACAAACATGGCCTTTACGCACCCCTAAGACGCTCAAGCCCCACGGGCCCACCATGTTGTATATGTGGAATCCACGCCGTCCATCAAGTGAGAAACCTAATGATACATATATGGGCCACACCATCGGTGACAGGGTAAGATTTTGTCTAAGACCTACCAGGATGTGCGACGTGGTCTACCTGATTTCTATTTCAAGGTGATTTTTGTACCTTACCATCATCCTCATGATTCACACCCGATGAACGGGTTTGATGAAAGGTACATGCAATGGTTGCCACGTATGAACGGCACGCTCGACATTGGCTAGGGAGGCTTGTGTATGGCCATGACCCTAAAATCTAATCCTAGCCGTTGATTGTCATAGTCGAATTTTGACAGTTGATATGTCGAACTGGACTCACAAACCAATGGACAGAATCATCCATTCAGCATGATTATTGGACCATGGACAATTCTCACGTGCGATTTATGCCTATAAACTCAACATTGGGCAACTCTCGTTGGTAGGCCCAGAAATCTGGGCCTGTCAAGAACTAAGGCCCAGGATTTTCATTCATGGGTTGGGCTGGACCCCCAACGGTCCGGTTTGGGATGGGATGGCTCCAAACAAGCAGGATTCCTTCCCAAACCCAACCCACGGTCCATTGGGTCGAGCCCGACGGACCGAACCTGACCTGGCATGCCCACAAGAGTGAAATATGGGTCGAAGAGTGCGATACCCCTGCCAACTAGGGGAGCAGATTAGGTAAGACCCCCGACTCACCCTAGACAGTGCGGCCCTTACCATAGGGTCCACCTTGATGTATGTATTTTGTATCCACACCGTCCATCCGTTTTTCCAGATCATTTTATGGCATTATCCAAAAAATGAAGCAGTACCAATTATTAGGTGGACCATACCATAGCAAACAGTGGTGATTGAATACACTACCATTAAAAACTTCTTAAGGTACACCTTAATATTTCCCTAGTGTTTTTTTTCCATCCAATCTATTGATAAGGTCCCGTAAGCCTTAGATGAAAGTAAAAAATCAAATATCAGCTTGATCCAAAGCTTTTATGGTTCATTAATGGTAAATCACTACTGTTTCCTATGGTATGGTCCAAGTGATATTTGGATCCGTTTCATTTTTAGGATAACCCTTTAAAATGATCTGCAAAAACATATGAATGGTGTGGATACAGAATACATACTTCAAGGTGGGCCCCACAGTAAGGGCCATACCATCTTGGGTGAGTCAGTGGTTTCACCTAGTTGGTATATACAAATATACGTACATCATATGTACGTATCTATGCTCATCTTCTATTTATTTGTATATTTTTTGGGTCGAGTCAGGTGTAGTCATCTAGCCAGCCCATGGATAAGTTATATGGATCAGTTAGGTATCGTTGAACCCTAACCCAACCCATTTACTTAAATGGGTCATATTTTCTAACACACCTATTGACATGGTAAGTGTGCTTATGGCCTTTTTTGTTTATCACCATCCATCTGTAAGCCACTAAACTAAATGAATGGCTAAAAATTAGATGGTCCAATATGTTTTTTTGGGTCCACGGCGCTTCACGTGCACTTGAGGGTTTCATCATAGACGTGGATGGGTGTGACAAATATTGTTGAGATTTTAATAGTTTTTTTCGTGAGGAAGGAAAATTTTACAAATAACTGTCTAATTAATATGAAATTTACATTATGTATTCAAAAACATTTTGAAAAGTTACCTTATTAATTAATATAATTATCATTTCATTACTTACATGCCAGCTAATTGATATAATTATCATTCCACTACCTTCCAACAACGACTACCTTAAAAGCAATAGGTGGGTGGCTTGGGTGGGCTCCACTACCAACACGTTTTTTTGACCAAGCACACACAGGTAAAGAGTCAACTTTACCCTTTAGCTCTTATAGCTCTTATATGAGAAATGAATCATGCAATGGAAACCTATGTCTCAGCACATGGAAGAAATCCGAGAGCGATGTGGGCCCCACCATGATGAGTTTTTGAATGCACTCCAACCACTAGTTGCATATTTCAATTTATGCGTGAAAAAGGTATACAGGGTGATGCTCACCTCTAAACTATTTCCCTTGGTGCCGCCCACTACTAAATTTTGTATTTCATTTAATTGGGAGAGTAGATTTCATATAGTCAACATGATAGGCCCTTTAAAAAAAAATAAAAAAAAATCAATGGTGGATGCCTCTCTTAACCATTTCCTTTAATATGGTACATTTGAAGCATGGGTTAGCCTATTTTTTTTTTTTTTTGGCTGTAAACCCTAACATGGGACTGCATATTTAATGGTTTGAGTAGATTTCATATACACATCAAGATGGGCCCCCCCAAAAATCCAATAGTTGTAGCTCTCCGATTTGGATTCCCTAGCATAGCATGCAGCATGGACATCGATACAATGGTGTTTGGAAGATTTGTGGGTCCCACCATGATGTGTATGTTTTATCCACGCCCTCCATCAAGTTTTTCATGATCCAAAAAATGAGCTAAATCTCATGTGGACCATACCATAAAGAAACAACTGTGGTTGTACACCCATCATTAAAACCTTCACAGGGCCCATTCCAATATTTATTTGCCATCCAGCCTTTTGATGACATTACGCAAACTTGGATGAAAGGAAAACACTACTATTAACTTGATCTAAGACTTTTGTAGACCCCAAGACGTTTTTAATGGTGGGTGTTAAATCACTACTATTTCCTATGGAGTGGTCCACCTGAGATTCTAATTTGCCTAATTTTTAAGCTCATGCCCTGAAATAAACAGGCAAATTAAATGAACAGCGTGAGCAAAACACACCATCATGGTGTGGATAAAGCATAAACAGGTGTAGGTGCTGTGTGACACTACAAAATTAGAGTTGCCAATTTTTGGTAGGGCCCAACCTGATGTGTACACAAAATCCACTCCAATCATTAGATGTGTAATCCTATGTTAGATTTCCAACAACAAAAAATCATGCTACCTATGATTCAGATGGGCCACACCAAAGAAAACAATTGAAAGAGAGACGTCCTTCATAGATCTTTTATAGGGTCTACCGGGATGATTATGCAAATTTCACTTGGACCATTATATACAATACAAAAATTTAGTCATGGGGCCAAAAAATTCAAGTGGGCCAAACCAAGAAAGATAGTTTGGAGGGTCAGCATCGACGGACCTGTATGCCTTTTCCATTCATGTGGTCCACTTGAATCACGGATGTAGATGTTTTTTAGGCTTATGCCTAAAATTGAATCACATTACACAACTGGTGATCGGTGTGAAATTTAGTGTGGCTCGCAAATGATGAGGTCTTGTTTGGATAAATATCCGATGTCAAAGCATCTTCTTGTAACATCATGCATTGGGATGAATTTTGGGATTAAAAATCCTCTTGAGATTTTAACCCATGAATGATTCATTATATAACTATACAAAAATTTAAATTATTTTAATTTAAGGTGATTTTTTTTTCCTCCTATTTTCAGTGGCATTTTCCTGATACCCCAAGAAGGCCCAAAATATGAGAATCTCCTGAAAATACTCATCCGGCCGTACACATGGCATAGTTGCACCACCATCAAAGTGTCTAACTTACCGACCACAGCCAATGTGGGACCCACGGTTTCCATGGTTTTCATTAGTGCACGTGCGAGGAGGAAGAACCACAACCATCTTGAAAACGGCGCAAAACTGACGAAGTAGCCTATCCCTGCATTTGGTGCGTTTGGCTTCACCAAACATCATGAAATTTCATGAGATTAGGAAACTGGTTGTAATACATCATCTGGATTATCGGATGAGACCTGCGGTCCACCTTCTGTGCTCGCACCATCAAGCGGTCTTTGATCTCGTGACAATTTCTTGTAAAGGAACATCAGATGACAATTTCTTTAACTGTAATCGAAGTCGATTTCTTATTTACATGATATCAAACAGTTCTTTTAAAAGATGTGTTTTTACAATTGCTTTTATGATCAATTGTGAGTTTTTTTCTGCCGTTTGATTTACATTGATATTCTAAAAGTCATTTCTCGTGGAAGGCATAAAGTAACTTATCTTTAGAGGTATTACTCCACTCTCCAATTATTATCTTATCATTAAAAACTTCTAGGAGTGATTGAGGGACTGACCGGTAGTCTTAGAATCTGCTTATTTTAATGCTTGGGTTCAAAGTTAATTGGTTTGAATTGAGCTGTTGTATTGATTCTGAGATGTCCGCTTCATAAAAAACAAAGTGACTAACATTTACTCTGTTCAAACATGCTCCAATTCTTGGAAATTGCCATTAGTGCCTTATCAAATGCATAATCAACCTTTATAATGAACAAATCCTCCATCATTTTCTTCCTTATTTTCAATTGCACTTAAATGATATTCACATATCTCATCGCACTTTGATGATTCAATTATCAAATGTGTTGATATATGCATATTAACTATACTTCGATGATTCGATTATCAGGTGGACTATACCATAGAAAACAGTGGTGATTAAACACCTACCATTAAAAACTTCTTTTCCCTAATGTTTATTTGCCATCCAATCTCTTGATAAGGTCACGTAAGCCTAAATGAAGGGAAAAAGAAAAAACAAATATCAGCTGGATCCAAAACTTTTGTAGCCCATTAATAATAAATCACAACTGTTTCCTATGGTATGGTCCAACTGATAATTGGACCCGCTTCATTTTTTAGATAACCCTCTAAAATGATCTGGAAAAACGGATGGACAATATGGATACTAAATACATACTTCATGGTGGGCCCCACAGTAAGGGCCACACTGTCTTGGGTGCGTCGGGGGTCTCACCTAATCGGCTCCCACCAACTAGATGGTATATAAAAACATACGTGCATCATGTGTACGTGTCTATGTTCATATTCTATTTATCTGTTTTTTGGGCCGAGTCACGTGTAATCATCTAGCCAGCCCATTGATAAGTTATATGGAACTGTTGGGTTCGGTTGAACCCTAATCCAACCCATTGACTTAAATGGGTCATATTTTCTAACACACCTATTAACATGGTAAGTGTGCTTAATGGCCTTTTTTTTTTATCACCATCTATCTGTAAGCCACTAAATTAAATGAATGGCTAAAAATTAGATGGTCCAATATGTTTTTTTGGGTCCACGGCACTTCACGTGCACTTTGGGTTTCGTCATGGACGTGGATGGGTGTGACAAATATTGTTGAGATTTTAATGGTTTTCTCGCGAGAAAAGAGAATTTTACAAATAACTGCCTAATTAATATAAAAATTACATTTTGTATTCAAAAAGGTTTTGGAAAGTTACCTCATTAATTAATATACTTATCATTTCACTACCTTACATGACGGCTAATTGGTATAATTACCATTTCACTACCTTCCACCGACGGCTACCTTAAGAGCAATAGGTGGGTGGCTTGGGTGGGCTCCACTACCAACACGTTTTTTTTTACCAAGCACACACTGGTAAGAAGTCAACTTTACCCTTGAGCTCTTATGGATCTTATAGGAGAAATGAATCATGCAATGAAAACCTATGTATCTGCACATGGAAGAAGAAAACCAAGAGTGATGTGGGCCCCACCATGATGTGTTTTTGAATGCACTCCAACCACTAGTTCCATAATCCAATTTATGCGTGAAAAAGGTATACAGGGTGATGCTCACCTCTAAACTATTTCCCTCGCCCACTTGAATCATGAATTGTCTTAATTTTTAAGTTCCAAGACTAAATTTTGTATTTCATTTAATTGAGAGAGTAGATTTCACATAGTTATCATGGTAGACCTTAAAAAAAATAAAAAATAAAAAAAATCAATGGTGGATGCCTCTCTCAACTATTTCCTTTAATATGGTACATTTGAATCACAGGTTAGCCTGAATTTTTTTGTTATAAACCCTAACGTGGGACTGAATATTTAATGGTTTGAGTAGATTTCATATACACATCAAGATGGGGCCCGCCAAAAATCTAATAGGTGCTGCTCTCTTATTTGGATTCCCTAGCATAGCATGCAGCATGGACATCGATACTGTGGTGTTTGGAAGATTTGTGGGCCCCACCATGATGTATATGTTTTATCCTTACCCTCCATCAAGTTTTTGATGATCCAAAAAATGAGCTAAATCTCATGTGGACCATACCATAAGAAACAATGGTGGTTGTACACCCATCATTAAAACCTTCATAGTGCCCATTCCAATATTTATTTGCCATCCAGCCTTTTGATGACATCACACAAACTTGGATGAAAGGAAAACACAACTATTAGCTTGATCTAAGACTTTTGTAACCCCCGAGACATTTTTAATGGTGGGTGTTAAATCACCACTATTTCCTTCGGAGTGGTCCACCTGAGATTCTAATTTGCCTCATTTTTAAGCTCATGCCCTAAAATAAACAGGCAAATTAGATAAATGGCATGGACAAAACACACACATCATGGTGGGATAAAACATACACACATGTAGGTGCTATATGATACACTACGAAATTTGAGTTGCCAATTTTTGGTAGTGCCCAACTTGATGCAGGATATCTTAGTGCGGCCCAATTCCCATTGGTATTGGGAACTTAGACAAGGTAGATGTAACACACACACACACACACACACACACATATATATATATATATATATATAATGGTATCCTGTGAAACCATCTCGCAGGATATCTTGGTGTGGCCCAATTCCCATTGGTATTGGGAAGTTAGACAAGATGGATGTAATATAATAAGTTAATGAAAGTCACTCTAACTATTATGTTATTGATGGAAATTTATTCATAGAGCTAAAAAATCATCCTGATTAACGATTCAGGTGGACCACACCAAGACAAACAATTAGAGAGGGAATGCCTACCACTGGATTTTTACATGGCTTGCAGTGATGTTTATGTGAAATTCAATCCAACTATTATCTTTTTAATGAAAATTCATCCATGGGGACGAAAAATTAGGCCCATGAGTGATTTATGTGGGCTACACCAAGTGAAAAAATTTGAACGAGGGATATTCTTTGCACTATTTCTTCTTATGTAGACCACTTGAATTATGAATGTGGCTAATGTTTTACCCATATATCTAAATTCACATAACACACCTTGTGATTGGAGTGGATTTTAAATACACATCACTATGAGGCCCATCCAAAAAAAATATATAAAATCATGCTACCAATGATTCATAAGGGCCGTACCAAAGGAAACAATTGAAAGAGAGACTCCCTTCGTTGATCTTTTATAGGGCCTACCATGATGATTATGCAAAATTCACTTGGACCATTATATACATTACAAAAATTTAATCATGGGACCAAAAAATCAGGACATTCCGTGATTCAAGTGGGCCAAACCAAGAAGGATAGTTTGGAGGGTCAACGTTAGTGTGGTCCACTTGAATCACGGATGTAGATGTTTTTGAGCCTTATGCCTGAAATTGAATCACATCACACAACTGGTGATAGGAGTGAAATTTAGTGTGGCTCGTATACGATGAGGTCCTGTTTCGATGTCAAAGTATCTTCTTGTAATATCATGCATTTGGATGAATTTTGGGATAAAAAATCCTTGGGATTTTAACCCTTAAATGATTCATTATATAACTATACAAAAATCTGAATTATTTTAATTTAAAGTGATTTTTTTGTTTCTTTCTCCTATTTTCAATGACATTTTAATGATACCCCATGAAGGCCGCAAAATATGAGAATCTCCTGAAAATACTCATCCGGCCGTACACATGGCATAGTTGCACAACCATCCAAATTGTCTAACTTACCGACCACAACTAAGGTGGGACCCACGATTTCTATGGTTTTCATTACTGCACGTGCAAGGAGGAAGAACCACAGCCATCTTGAAAACGGTGCAAAACTAACGAAGTAGCCTATCCTGCATTTGGTGCGTTTGGCTTCACCAAACATCATGAAATTTCATGAGATAAGGAAACTGGTTGTAATACATCATCGAAACTATTTAATGAGATCTGCGGTCCACCTTTCGTGCTCGCACCATCTAGCGGTCTTTGATCTCATGACAATTTCTTGTATCGGAACATAAGATGAGAGTTTCTTTAATTGTAATTGAGATTTACAGTCATATGCTGGATTCGTTCTTTATCTAATATCACACGGTTATTTCAAAAGATGTATTCTTGCGGTTGCTCTTAATGATTAATTGTGAGGTTTTTTTTGTTCAATTTATATTGGTATTTTAAAAGTCATTTCTGGTGCAATGCATAAAATAACTTATCTTTAGAGGTAAAACCTCACTCTTTGATTAGCGTCTTATCGTTAAAAACTTCTACAAGTGGCTAAATAAGCATAGATCTTCTCATAATCTGGTCATATACGTTTATATTAGACTAATTCCTTTATTTTGGTAATTGAGATGAAAGTTGATCAGTTTGGATCGAACCGTTGCATCGATTTTAGAACACCTGCATAATTAAAAACAAACTGAGTGACCAACATTTATGCCGTAAAAACATGCTCTAATTCTCAAAAATTGGTATTAGTGCCTTATCAAACGCATAATCAACCTTTATAATGGCACAATCAGAACAAATCCTTTATCAATTTCTTCCTTGTTTTCTTTTATTCATTTATTTAATATTTTTTACACACACACACACCCCCACACACTCACGCCGCAGTGGGATTTCACCACCTATGGATACTCGAACCATTAACTGGGTGTTGAAACTCCTGGGAGTCTACCACTAGATCAAGAGTAAGGATCCCTTCCTAGTTTTTGATTGTGCTTAACCGATATTCACATATCTTAATACACTTCGATGATTCAATAAAAATTATAAATGCTTTATAAAATATCTTTTGAAGCATAATGGGATCAAAGGATATGCAACAAAGCAATACGTTGCCAACATAAGAGGATGCACCTATTCATTTAACAAACTTGAGAAAGGGGCAAAATCAATATTGAATTACAGTATATAAGATATATATTTTTCTTGCATCTAAATAGCTACATACTTTGAAAAACAGTGTCCACCAATTAAATACAAATGCATTCTAGAAAATGAATATTGAACATAATCCCGCCTGCATGTTGTGTGGGCTAGTTGGGGGGAGTAAGTGAGAGGAGACCAAGATGCAGACATTCCTACACCAGTCCAGAACTTGTTCATTTGCAAAGGCAAGGATGAAACTACATACATACATTTTCTTGTAATCATGTTTATATAGATATATTATCATTTATAAGTCTTAATTGATTTATTATTATTATTTTTGTTTCACCCACAAAATAATCAAAGGTTATCTAAACATAAGCTTTTACAGGCTTCGCATTTCTGTGCTCTGCGAGTTGCGAAAATAACATTGAGAACACCAACAGGCCTCCAAAAGGCTGCAGCTAATCCACAACCCCATTGAAGAAATCAACAGAACCCCATGAACCCAGACCTCACTGAATTATTTTTAATGTAGTTTGGATGGTCATGTTCTGTATTCACCCCATGCATGCGCCTAGGTAATGAAAACTTTCATAACAAGTGTGCAAACTTTCATTGTTCAGATGCCCGGGGTCGGTTCTTAAGAGTATGGAGAAAATTCGACGAGAGTTCCAGTGGTTTGGCAAGGAAAATCAGAGGAAGATTCATTTGCTTGAATGGAAACAAGTGTGCAAAGTTTTTAGCGAGGGAGGTGCGAATGTTAAGATTCTGAAGTTAACGAATTCGACGCTGTAGGGGAAATGGGCATGGCGATTTGCGTCGTAAAAAGATGCCCTATGGACTTGGATAATTAAAGGTAAGTATGATGCATCTCATGGGAATTGGTGGCCTAAAGAATCTTCATATTACAAGGCTTCCCACATCTGGAAAGGAATTGTTAAAGCCAAAAACCCTGTTATTACTAATAGTAGGTATGTGTTGGGCAATGGTTCAGCTACTCGATTATGGGAAGATCTATGGGTTGGGGAAAAGCCTCTTAAATTCTTATTCCCGCAAATCTATCGGCTTTCTCCTGACAGAGAGATTCTTATTAATAGATGTGGTTATTTCACTTATGTCCACTTTGTTTGGAAAATAAAATGCATAAGAAATCTCAATGACAGTGAAGCTGACGAATACATGGCTCTTCACGATTGCATCTCCAAATCAAAGGTCATCTCCTCTCAGCTTGACAGTATTGAGTGGCTACTGGAAAAGTCTGCGGTCTTCTTAGTCAGGTCCTTCTATGCTGCTATCTACCCTGTAGACCAGTCTCACTGTGATGCGACTCCTTTCATTTGGAACTATCAAGCTCCTCCTAAGATCAGATGTTTCGGGTGGCTAGTGGCTCGTAATAGAATTCTTACTATTGATAATCTGACCAAGAGAGGCATGCAAATTGTCAACATTTGCCTACATTGTATGCGTCAGGCGGAATCCGTGAACCATTTGCTAGTATATTGCTCCTTTATCTCGTCCATTTTGACTGATTTCTGCTAGTTATTTTCAATTTCTTGGTGCGTTCTGGAGTCGGTTGCGAAGATGTTGATTGCATGGAATGGGCTCAAGCTTCGAAAAATGAAATCAACAATCTGGCGCATGGCCATTTTTGCCATTTGGTGGGCTATTTGGGAAGAAAGAAATGAAAGATGTTTTAATGATAGATCGTCTTCTGCAAAGGGAGTGGGGGCTAGGGCTAAAAAGATGGTATTAGAATGGGCTGTTAATATAAAGGATTTGAATAGTGTTGATCGTAAGTAACTTCTGTTATCTCAGCAGTTCTGCTTCTCTAGTTTCTCTTTTGCTTTTCTCTTTTGTTTTTGTTTTCCTCTTTTAATGCATTTTCAGTTCGTTGCCTAAAAAAAAAATAAAAAAATTCCATAACAAAAGCAGAAAAAGCAAGATAAGCATTCTGGAGAGGGAATGGGCAAACATGCTTAAAACATTCTCAAGCCCAAACTTTGTAACAAGACGGTGAACCTTGTTAATGTAACTAGAGTTAAAGGCCTTCAAATATTCCTTGAGGGAGGGAGGGAGAGGGGCTTCTTTCCTCTCTTCAATTCAATTCTAACAACAGGTATACAAGGTTTCAGAGCAAACAATTCAATTTTTGAAATGTTTTCTGCAATGAATGGATTGCAAAGTCAATGAATCAAGATGTCTCATTGTAGGCAATATTCCTCTTTCACTGCTCATTTTCTATCATTCGGAGTCCTTTCCGCCATGTCAATTTAATAGGACTGGTCGCTCTCTACGGCCAAGTCCCTCTTGCTTAGTGTTGGTAAAGTTAGGAGCCGGTATTATTATTATTATTTTTGCCCTCACACCACAATGGGGGATTGAACCCATGGCATCGTGTTGAAACTCTTGTGAGTCTACCACCGAGCCATCAGGTCGCAGACAGCTCCATCTAGTAGCTCTTTCTTAAGAAATAGAAAGACCCTCTCCTGCATTTTGGCTAGCTGGCTTGATGCCGCACTAATCCTAGGGCTCCCTTTGGTCTCTTATAGGACCACTAAAACAACAACCTGCCACTGTCTTTCCTCAATTGCCTGGCCTGAGCAAATCGATCAATGCATGCAGCAATTCCAATTTCAATCAATAGATCTAAGTACTATTGATTTTTTTTTTTTTTTGCTTTTCCCAGTATTTGAAGTGATCTACAATCAAAGTAATATTTCTATGCCAACCAATCACTGAGCCAATGGCTTGCCTTGTTCAAATCATCAGACAAGTGCAACAGTGTTGAGCAGGCAACAGAATGTCATGTCTGTGACAAATCCAATCCTTCCGTCTGTTTTGAAAGACCACAATAGGTCAGAATTATATAAGTCAAGCGGATCCAAAGCTCAGGTTGGCCACACTAAATGAAACAGTTGGAAAAGAAATGTCCACTGTTGAAACCTTCTTGGAGCTGAACATAATATTCATTTACCATCCAAACCGTTCACAAGGTTATTACCACTCAAATAAACTATAGGCACAAATATCATCCTGATACAAAACTTCTTTCATCCCCAGCCATTCAATCCCATTTTTCATGTGATATAGCCCACATGGATTTTGGATTTGCTTGATTTTTAGACTCCTATCCTATCATGGTCTTGCAAAATAGATGAACAGAATGAATTTGTTCATTCCCACGGACATCTCTGTGCGCTCCCCGCACAGCCCTGGGCAGTAGGCAATCCGCTTCCATGGGGAAGCAGATTGCGACTGGGGCACAAATATATACTTGTGTACAGCCCTGAGCATGAGAATATTTTTACGCCCAAGCTGTCGGCAATACGCTTCCATGGTTTATGGAAGCCTATGGAAGTGGATTGCGACCAGGGCACGAATACGTGTGCCTAGGGCTGTGTGCAAAAGTCTTGATGGAACCGATGTCTTTACTTGATTTGACTCAATATTTTAATAAATAAAATGTTTCGTCTTCTTTTTGACTTGACTCAATATATTTTTATTTTGAAGATGACTTGACTTGATATTTTAATAATTGAAGTATTTAGTGTCCCAGAGAAAAGTGTAAGGTAGTTGGAAGGATGAAAATAAATTACAAAGCAAAACAAAACACATCTTCACTGATTGGTTAGCTGGTAGTAGGTGTTAAACCTCTTTGAAGAGATCGCCCATCCAACTTCTATAACAAACTGGGTGAGTGAGTAAATCAGTTGCCCATGTTTCTGAGCCAACTTGAGGAGTCCTCTCGAGTCCTGACCAAGTCAGCTCACTAGTCAGTTTTCAAGAGAAATAGTGCTGATTCCGTTGGAAGTATAACAACTGGATTGTGGATTTTTTTTAATTTTTTTTTAAGGATGACCAAAAATATATATTAACAAGGGGCCTCAAAGACGCAGAAAATACAGGGAGCTGGAGGCAAGTAGCCATCCCACTAATTACAAAAGGAAAGAACTTTGTCTTTACAGAAGATAATCAATTTTATTAAAAAAGGGTCGAAGCTAAAGGATACAAACAAGGGAAAAAGAAAAATACAGTCAAAAGACCCATTACAGCTCAGATCTCAGACTATCTGGAAATTGATCGAAATATCATTCATTTACACCCAGATGAAAACTTTTAGACGTCGGCCCTTTCAGTTCTTGAAACACCTATAGTTTCTTTCGGACGAAAGACAAATGCAATACCCGCTCACCAACTTTACCTTTGCCTCCACCATGTCAAGCTAAGAAAAACTGTCTAATCAAGCTTGGAGCAACCCATGAAACTCTGAACAAATAATAATATTTTTTTTTAAAAAAAAACATCCCAAATCTTTTAAGTAAAAGGACAATGAATAAGGAGATAGTCAATCAATTCCTCGTCTTGAAAATATAATATGCATACATTTGGAATAATCATATGATTTCATGACTTCCCCTCCAAAGAAGAGGCCCATTTAACTGGGTTGTCAATCCTGATATCTAAAATTCAGTTTTGGCTTTTGATTTCCATTATCACTTTAATGTAAAAGTGCAGCCTTGCTAATAAGAGAAATCCGCAATCAGATAACTTGGATATCGAGATAAATCCCACTGGCCTTTTGAAACTTGCTTTAGTACTGAAACAAATAAGCAAGTCAACCGCACTCAATCAAAATGTCTGTTGAAGAGGTAGCTCATTGTTCTAAAATCCAAACAACTCGACAACTAAAAAATCTAAATCCAGAAAAATAAGAAGCTTCGAGCAACTACAACATTAATTGCTCAAAATCAACCCTGCATGCATAGTACAAGTGAAAAGAAGAAAAAGGTTTACATATTAAAGCATCTTCAAAGCTTGAATTGGATGCTGTCTCTGTATTCTCATTTGTTAGAACTGGGAAACAGTGATTTTACTGGCAGTCTATTCATAGTTGTAATGAACAAACCTATCGCCTGGATTAAGTGAATCATGGGCCCCACATGTCAGAACTGGAAAACCAAGTAGCCCCAGCAAACCCTTAGGAGGTCCTATACTTCCTCCTAAGTATACACAGAATCTAAACAGGACAAAGCTTAGTGAGAGCAAGATACAGTTGTGCACATGAAAACACATCATGCAAGCAGAGAATCCAATTTGTACTCATTTTCAGCACATTCAAAGTCTTTATTTTTTTTCCTGCCAAAATAACAAAATTCAGTTCAAGTAAAAAGCTTGAATTGGATGCTGTCTCTGTATTCTCAGATCGTCAATCATGGATGCATCTGTTTTGAACTTGTGGATCATTTAGTGCTGCTGCTGAAGAAAGAATACCCAAATGGGATATCACCTACAGCTGGCTGCCTGCTAACTTCTTGTCATGTAAACCATCTTTCCTTCCAACATGCGACATACATTTTTTTGGATGTCTGCATCATGCAAACAGGTAGGGCCATCGTGAAGAGCATGTGTCTAAAAAATGAGGCTAGTCCACTAATTAGGTGGGCAACAACTGTAAATCTTGCCCATTGGATCCAATTGTGGCCACTTGATGTGCAGGCCGGCCTGATTTTTGTGCCAAGCGACGTTG
This sequence comes from Magnolia sinica, assembly GCF_029962835.1. Lineage (NCBI taxonomy): Eukaryota > Viridiplantae > Streptophyta > Magnoliopsida > Magnoliales > Magnoliaceae > Magnolia > Magnolia sinica. The sequence continues at coordinate 2,728,127 of NC_080579.1, forward strand.
TGGTTTGTTTTTAGGGCACAAGTGTCCTACAGAAGTGGCATGTTAGCAGGAAAGATAAGGTTGCATGACAAGTTAGCATACAACCAGCTGCAGGTGATTAGTCTGCACTTTGAGCTTTTCCATCCCAGATGACATTTTGTTCATTTCAGGTAGTACATACTTGTGTGGATAAGCATACCTTCAAATGTCTCTGCACAGATCTTTTATTCCAAAGGGTAAAAATAAAAAAAAAATAAAAAAAAATAAAAAACAGAAGAAGCAACTGGGGCTTATACATCAGCAAGAGTGGTTGTCTGATATTGACGAAGGATGGATAAGAAGAAGAGAATAATGGGCATTTGCAAAAAACCACAAAATTAAAGAGATTGCTTTTTCTTTTTTAGGGTTCTCCTTTCACAAGAGACTAATTTCTCCAAAAACTATTACTCTTTATTCCAATCTATGAGATATTTCCAATATAAACTTCACTAATTTAGATATAAACCATATCTCAATGTTGACATCTAACTTCAAAATCCAAAAAGAGATATAGCTACAAAAGGAATTCTACATCTTAAGGCCCTGTTTGGTAGACACCTAAAAATGAGTTAATCTCATCTTTGATTAACGGTGATTATGCATTTAGATGTCTTGACCTCTAAAACATAATCACTTTTAACATAACCCATTATTTATATAGATCAAAATCTCTAATACATAATCACGCTGACTAAAAATGGTATGAACTCATTTTTAGCTGCAGGGGCCTAAAAGATCCTTGCAGAATAGAAAATAGTCATGACTCAATGACACATGAGATTCCGCAAGACACAAATCTCCAAAAGTAACCAGAATATCCTTGTCCATGGCCTATTTTACATCCACCCCCACAATCAAAGCAGGTCCATCTGAAAGTGATGGATAGCCTTGATGTATTAAATTCTAACAAGCAGAGTAGCACAGTTCTAAATCCAGCAAGGCCTGGACTTCAGGTTTTAGAAAAATCAAAGGAGATTAGAAAGAAGATTCTTCACGCCTTGTTCCAGCTTCTTGAGGCTACTTGAGATTGGTTTTACAAGTATTGTTTCGCCAATGATTCCCGAGGACTTGTACTGGTAAGTTAACAAGTCTTTGCATCCCTTCTTGCCACCACATTCCATATCCTTCTAAGTCTTCCACTCATCCACCTTTCATGCCCTCCGCTCCGACCCTAATGAAAGCCCCCCTCATCCAGGCTGGCTCCAGTTGTTGCAGCACATGGCCAACCCACCTCATTGGCCCACCACCATTTTTTCTATTGGAGCAACTCTTAGGATGCTTTGAGCGACCTCATTCTCAATTCTACCCTTTTCTTACCTTCCCAAATGAAAAAGACTGTTTAAGGAAAAAAAGAAAAAAAAAAAGAGGAAAAATAGGATAGTTAAGACTTATTAGAGTGTTTTCCAAATCTTCCTATAATAAGCACTGGAGACTAATGAGTCCATTTCCAGATATGGATTGCATAAACTAAAGTTGCACGCCACAGCTTTTGCAAGGTTTCTCTAAAAGAACTTGATCTAAACATAGCATCACTCAATCCATCTTTCCAAGAAGAGCATCATCAGAATTCTGTCCCTCTAATTGGAAATCATCTTTTGCTTACAAACCACAACCCCTCATCCTTTGCTTCCTTCTACTAAAAAGACAAACTTCTTGAAGCTCTCCCCAATTAATCGGCTAGAGGCGCATGAATTGGGACTTTTAAGAAGAAAAAGAAAAAGATGATGCACTTTTATTAGGGCCAAAGACCAACAGAAAAATGAAAAAGACAAACAAAACAAACAATGAAAGGGAGAAAAACACAAATTAGAAACCAAGAAAAACAAAATACAACCACCACCGAGAAAGCCCAGCCCCAGGATAACAAGTATCTCACGGCACCTAGTTAGTAACATACATGGGTCCTTACTCATGCCTCGGTAGTAGACTCACAAGAGTTTCAACACGAGGTCATGGGTTCAAGTACCCATTGTGGTGAAATCTGACTGTGGGGTGAGCACGTGGGTGCGTGTGGGGTGTGAGTGCGTGTTAAAAAAAAAGTAATATACATAAAAACCTGATTAAAAACTCCAGCTGCTGACCTGCTCTGATTAAGGAAGCAACGATTGTTTCTTTCCAACTAAATCGACTGGATTATGGCAAGCAAGGCAGGCCTCCATCTGGGAGTACCATCCTCCAATGCCAAGACTGGAACAGACAATGGATCAAACTTGGCATCACCTAGGAAACACTCGAGGATCGGAGCATGCTAGACTATACCACTCTGGAGAAAGAGCAATCAATGAAGAGGTGGTCAATGAACTCTTCCGCACTTAGGCACAAAAGGCAAGCATTTGGAAGCAAGCACCATGAATTGACGTAGGATAACTAAACACTTTCTCTAAAAGCTTGAACTGATAGAGCGTGGCAAATCAATCCCTTTATCTTATAGCCCAGGCCCCACACCCCATGGGTTAGGTCCTTGGCCGAAGCCGCCCACCCCGAGTGTGCCCCTGCATCAATCACCCCTCTGATACCATTTTGATGCAGGACAACTAACCACTTGCTCTAAAAGCTCGAACTCCATGGGCCCTACATCACATGGGTTCCGTGTCACATGGGCTACCCACCCCGAGTGTAGGCCCTTGCATTAATCACTCCTCTAATATCACTTGATGCAGGACAACTAACCACTTACTCTAAAAGCTTAAATTTTGTGGGCCCCACATCACATGAATTCTGCCTCACACGGGCTGCCCGCCTCGGGTGTGCCCTTGCACCCCACTCAAGCCCGCCCCACATCACATGGGCCAGGTGAGGAGTCCCGAACATGAGACCTCCCGCTTTGATACCACTTTAACGCGGGACAACTAACCACTTGCTTTAAAAGCTCGAACTGATAGAGTGTTGTGAATCAATCCCTTTATCTTATAGCCCAAGCCCCACATCCCATGGATTAGGTACTCGGCCGAACCCCCTCGTGGACCCCACATCACATGGGTTCCGTCTTACACAAGCCACCCGCCTCTCACAGGTCACCCACCCCGAGTGTGCCCTTGCATCCCACAAGCTACCCCACTCGAGCCCGGTGTGAAAATGGCTCTGCAATATGAATCTTTTCCGAAGATTGTTGATAGTGAGTATCTTGCTCCTCTTAGCAAGCCAAGCATAAGCGGTGATTTTTTGAGGTGCCCTATAACTGAGACATATTGTGAACTCGTTGATTTGCCAAAGCCTTAACTAGTGAAAGCTAGATCATGGAGAATAAATTTGCTTGCCTTGCTAGGAAAAAAAAAAGAATCCCGACAATCAATAACCTTGGTAAAAGAAACCTGACAATAGATAACCTAGAAGGATGACGATAATTTAAGAGCCTTCTCTGAGTCTAATGTCTCAACCTTCAATGCGGTGTTCACCAAGTCAATTGGTTAGGTATCCTAGACAACTTTTTTTTAAAGGTACGTTTCCATTTTTCTGATTATCTGATATTATTCCATATATTGTTTTTTTACTTTTAAGTTCACACCAATGTGGCCAATACTCACCGATATATATATATATATATATATATATATATATATATATATATATATATATATATATATATATATATATATATATATATCATTTTAGGATGCCATCTCTATATGTAAAGGAGTTTGAGCTTAGGCCCCTTGGCTATCCATTCTAGTGACCATGTCATGACCATGCTTAGCCCCCCTAGCTAGCCATATACGTGATCGTATCAGGACCTTCCAGTACGATTGTTGGCCAAGGGCTACACAACCTTCTAACAAAAGAAAACTGATTTTGTTACTTCAGCTAAAATTATATTCACTTGATGTTGATAATGCATTGAATTATTCGATGTGCACAACTATAGATTAGTTCATGTCATCAACTCGAGGAGGCCTTGTCAGTGTGGTATGAAAGAGTGGCTGCTAAAGAAGCACTTCATCTAGCTGCAGCTATAAATTTTTAGGGCCTGCTTGAAAAATAATTAGTTAAAATGGGTAAGGAAAGGTGGACTAATAATAGGGCTTGAATCGAGTAATTCGTGGACTTGCTCTCCATGTTTTTGGTCCCCATTTTGATAATTGCATGCATCAAGTATCTTGGTGAAAGTTAAGGACTAAAGAAACCCAAATCAGCATATCCTGTTAATCTTAATTAAATTCACTAGGCTTAAATCTGAAGAAGAAGTTTTTTGATGCCTACTCAAATGTTTTCAATGTATCGTAAACCCCATACAACATGCGCTTGATACTATCTGTTTCACTGATATCACCATCCAAGAATATACCAGTTTTGTGTGAACAGCGCCAAACAAAATTTTGACGACAGCCAGTCAAAGAGGGCAACACTATGGTGTTTGTAACGTTCCTTAGCTTTAGTTATCGGCGACCTGATTTCTATACATACAGAAAATGAGTGTGGGATCTGAACCTATCATCAGATAGGCTGTACCTTGAATGGGCCATGCCCTAATATACTTGCCTGACAACCTAACCATTCAATCACAAGACTAAAACAATCCTATTATTGAAATTGCCTAACCAATGTGAATTTTGGGTATGTTCCATTGAAGCTAGAACCTACATGATGATTGGTCTGGTCCGTGCACATGTTTTCGAGAGTAAATGGAAAAACTCTATGTTCTCACATGGAAAATATTCAATTATCATCAGAAAACTATAATATAAAAAGGAAAAATTATATCTTCTATTCAGCTGACAGGACACTGTCTTCCATTTCGAGAACAAAACCATATAATTATAGGTGAAAGATAAGAACTTACAAGATTCTCTATTCAAATTAGTTAACAAAAACCGCAGAATTATGATCAGATATATTGCAATTCATCTCAAGCAACATATACTGAAATCTTTAAATATGCCGATCACTCACAGAATCATGCAGCCACCCTTTACGCACTCGCACTGCCTATTCCAAGCTGTTGTAAATGGCATATCATATGCAACTACGGATGCTACACCGGCCCATTATACTTCATTACCATCTGATTTACAGGGGCATCTGTCCACCCTGCATCTACGGTACCATTCAATCCATCATCCACAAAATCTCCCACCCTTTTAACCTTTGACTCTTTCGGGAGAACAGGATAATTCCCAGAGAAGCAAGCGTCACAAAAGGTCGGCGCCTCATTGCCAAGCAATTTCCTCAAGCTATTCAATGGAAGGAAAGCGAGTGAATCAGACCCAATAAAGTCCCTCACTTCCTCAACAGTCATCATGTTCGAAATCAACTCCTCCGTGCTGGGTGTGTCCACTCCATAGTAGCACGAGCCGATGATGGGGGGGCTTGCAATCCTCATGTGGACCTCTTTCGTGCCTGCCTCCTTCAGCAGCCTCACAATCTTTGACGACGTTGTCCCCCTAACAATTGAGTCATCAACGACAACCACCCTCTTCCCTTCCAAAACCCGACGGACAGGCGCGAGCTTGAGCTTCACCCCAAAATCCCGTATCTTCTGTGATGGCTCAATGAATGTCCGGCCCACATAGTGCGACCGTATGAGCCCCTGCTGGAAAGGCACACCAGCCTTGGCAGCGTACCCGAGCGCCGCAACAACCCCAGAGTCAGGCACAGCAATCACGATATCGCAGTCGACAGGAGCCTCTGTGGCAAGGATCTGACCAAAGGCGTAGCGTGACTCGTAGACGGAGCGGCCGAAGACGATGGAATTTGGAAGGGAGAAGTAGACGTGCTCGAAGACGCAGGCCTTCCGGTCGCGGTGGGGCAGCAGGCAGAGAGAGCTGATGCTGTCAGCGTCGACGACCACCACCTCCCCGGGGTTAACCTCCCGCTCGTATGTCGCCTCGATGAGGTCAAGCGCACATGTCTCCGACGCAAATACAACCGCCCCGTTCGCCCTGCGGCCCATCACCAGGGGCCGGAACCCAAATGGGTCCCGCACCGCAACGAGCTTGTCCTCTGTCAAGAACACCATCGAGTAGGCGCCCTCGAGCTGCTCGCAGGCGCCGACGATCCGCAACAGGAAAGGCCGAGCCTTTGAGATTGCAATCAGGTGGAGGACGACTTCCGTGTCGGAGCTAGTGTTGAAGATCGAGCCGTGCTCTTCAAGCATGGCCCTCAGGGCACGGTAATTTACTAAATTGCCATTGTGGGCGACGCCAACAGAGCCAAAACGGTACCCGGCGACGAAGGGCTGGACGTTCTTGAGCATGGAGGAGCCGGCAGTGGAGTAGCGAACGTGGCCGATAGCAGAGGAGCCGGGAAGCTGGTCGAGCTTCGAGCCGGTGAAGACGTCGGAAACGAGGCCCACCCCGGTGATGGATTGGAGGAGATTGTTATGGACGGATACGATGCCAGCGCCCTCCTGGCCACGGTGCTGGAGGGCGTGGAGGGCCAGGTAGCAGAGGCGGGAAGCTTCCGGGTCGCCGTAGATGCCGACGACGCCGCACTCCTCGCGCGGCTTATCGTCCGACGCGTCGGACGGGAAGAAATCTGAGATGGGGTTTTTGGAGGAGAGCTTGAATGGAAGAGAGGGGTGGTGGTGGTGGAGGGAGAGGGAGGGGTGTTTTGGTAAGGAAAAAAGGGTTTGAGGAGTTTTGAGGAAAGGGGAAGGGGCGAGGGAGGGGTATTTTGGGGAAGAAGGGGATAGATGGGGTATTTCTGTAGAAGAGAAGGAGAGTTTGGTCGTTGATGGAGAAGAAGTAGCCATGGAAGGAGTTGGAGAGAGAGAAGGGCAGAGGATGAAGTTAAGGGTTTTCGTTTCTATGCGAGGAGATGTTAAAAGCTGGCGCGGTTTGGGTGGATCCCCGGATCCACGACGGTCGGTGTATCCATAACTGTGGGCCCAATGTGATGTATATCCATTACATCTACACCGTCCATACATTTTTAAAATCTCAATTTAGTTATTATTACAAAAATGAAGCACATTTAAATTTTAGGTGGACCATACCATAGGAAACAGTAGTGATTGAATATCCACCATTAAAAATTTATAAGGCCATCTGAATGTTTATTTTCCATCCAATCTTTTGAGAAGATCACAAATACCTGGATGAAGAGACCACAAAAATATCATCTTTATCCAAAACTCTTGTGGCCCACAATAAGTTTTTAATGGTCGATTACCACTGTTTTCTATATTATGATCCAGTTGAGACTTGGATCTGCTTCATTTTTTGTATCATACTCAAAAATGAGTTTTCAAAATGGATGAACGGCTTGGATATAATACAAATACATCACAGTGGGCCCCAAAGTCAGGGATCCCACCCACCTTGGGGATCCACCGAAGCCGCGCCCGTTAAAAGCACCCCATGTATACAAAGATTCATTACACGTGTAAATGCTAACACGTGTATAAGATTTAATCGACTGGTCAGCCGGTTCTTGTAGACCACATTTTATAAATCTTAAATCAGGCAAATATGCTCTTCAAGTGGACCACACATGTCCATGGTTTTATTTCTTTTTACCCAATTTTTTTTTTTTTGTACAGGTGTGGCCCACATGATGATCCTATGGATGTTGCTTTTTTGACATGGAAAGCATGATAAGCGGCTTTGATCACGCACAAGCGTACACACGTCTTTGCTTGTAAGGCCAAGGTCAAGGTCCAACTGCAATCAAGGTTCTCAAAATTACTAGTCCAAATACAACATGATTTAAAATTGCCCATTAATTAATGGATCTAAGCCATCTATCATGTGTATTGCATTTGATAGGATAATCCCAAACATTCAATTAATGGTCAGGAGAATAGACGAACCATATTGATCATAACAGACATTCATTTTGATTTTGACCTGCAGCTGGCCTCTCTAACTGCCCCTCTAGAAGGAAGGTTGGAATGGGTACTAACCTTTCCTGCCATGAGGTAGCTAAAGATAGACTTAAGATATTTTTGAGGCAGCTATGAGATTAAAAAAATGAGAAAGATGAAATGGTCAAATGAATCATACATAGGAAGCAATGGGATTAATGCCTATGGTCTAAACTTTTTTTTAGAGGAACAGAAGTTTTAAAAGTTAATATTTGTGTTTTCCCTTCATATAGAGAAATAGATAGCATGACGGGCCCTTTAAAGGTTTCAATGGTGGGGCCATTGCTACCTTGCTTCAATGTGGTCCACTCAAGCCTCAATCTCCTCCTTTTGAAATCATGAGTAAAATGATCTTTCAAAATAAATTATTTGGATAAAATAATAAAATAAATATCACAATAAGCCACACAAAGGTCCTGACATGCTCATCTATCTTTAACTAGGTCCCTATGGGATGGTATTCAAATTGCCAATAATAATATATTTGGTTTTATCTACCCTGTCCATTTATTTTTCCAAATAATGTTAGACGATGCTCCACGAATAAGAAAGATTCAAATTTTACATCGGCCTTATTATAAGAAAACAATGGTAATTGAATGTACATCATTAGAAACTTTCCAAGACCATTGTAATGTTTATTTGTCATTCAACTTATTAGTTTGGTCATGAAGACTTAGATTGAGAAAACACAAATATCATATTTAGAACTTTTATAGTTCCAAATAAGTTTCTAACCGAGAGACTTCGATCACCACCGTTTCTTAGTGCGTATTCCACATGAGATGTTTGCCTCAATTTTCAACTCATCTCCTAAAATAATCTAGAAAAATAGATAGACGCCGTGGATAAAACACATATATCATGGTGGGGCTTACAGATCACTGACCAATAGTGCAAGTGATGCACGAAGAAAAATCGCTTGCAAGGTCTTATTAGAAGATATACAGGATGCATGTACTTGGTTTCTTAAGGTCCTGAGTTTTAGCAGTATACCTAGGTTTTGCGTGGGACTTAAAAAAATAAGGGTAGACTCTTCCAACTGATCTATTCGATGTGATCCTTATTATTAATTTTGGATATGAGACTAAAGTGAGATTGCACATCTAATGAATGGATTGGATTTCATATACACATTACAGTGTGCCATGCTAGAAATAAGCCCCAACATTCCATTGAATTTGGGATTTTATGCTTCCAAGGTGATGTTATGTGAAATTCACCTTGACCTAGGATGACTTGTGATTTTAATGGGGGGACCTCAGAAGAACTAATTGAGAGATAAACCTATCCTTGATTTTTCACCAAACCCACTGTGATAATTATATAATTTCCACTCCAATTAGATTCCATATAAAAATTTAGGCATATGGCCTAAAAATCATATTCATATTTAATTCAATTGGTCCACTCTAATCAAAATAATTGGAGAATAAGTGTTGCTCATTCTAATCATGTAGTCTATTTGAATCATTAATTGAGCTAATTTTTGAATCCATGTCTTAAAAGGAAACGATGCAGCCTCTAGTCAGTGTGGATTTTACATAAACAACATGTTGGGGGCTCACACGAGCCACTATCATTATATTAATTAATAAGGTAGCCTTTTGAAAACCTTTTTGGGAAATACACCCAGATGTAAATACTATATTAATTATATAGTTTTTTTTTTTAATTCTCTTTCCTTTTATCTCGTAAGTGAGGCTGATCCGAACAAGATGGAGAACGCATGGTTATCTCATTTGTAGTTTTCTTGTCGCCCTCAGCTCGGCCAATCGCCAGTGAAACGGAGTCGTCGCATGCGAGTTCGATAGCTATCGCTCTGTATGTCGCGATTTAGGATTGCCAACTTGTCTCACCCCAGTGGGCGACCCATGTTTGGATTTGATCGCACGAATGAGGCCAATCCAAAGTTAGTTCGTGTGGCCCACCTGTCACAAATCAGGCCAATAAAAAGTTTAGTTTGTGTGGCCCACCTGAGTTCTGAAATAGGCAAAGAGGCAACGGTTCCAGTTCAATAAATAAAAAATTTCAATACCTTGTTTCAACGTTGAGGTTTTAGTATCGATTTACTAGTTGGGGGTGGGTAACAGTGAAGTGTGAATTGACAGGGGTGTGCTAACAAGCTAGAAATAAAAATAAAATTCAACAGTCAAGATGTTAGGATCATCTAATCAATTTGATTTAGAACCATAGATGGTCCAAATGTTTGAATGGTTGAATTTCATTTAAAGCCACGTGTACATGGCGCAAGCGCAGGCTGCCCATGTATTGGATGGACGCGGATTGTGTCCTACCCGTCTCTAGCAACGTATGGCAGTTACGTGGGTGGGCCCACCGCGATGTATCTGTTAATCCATGCCGTTCGTACCTACTCTCACATCATTTTAAGGCATGTGAATCAAACACACAAGTGTACCACACCAAATAATAAGCTTAGGTTGCATTAAATGCTCAAATATGCCGTTTGCATTAAATGCAAGAGTCATATCTGATGCGGCCTATTTGAGCGTTGAATCTGTCACATTAAATGCTCGAAAATCCATGTTGCTTAAAATGTAAGAGTTATATGTGATGTGGTTTGTTTGAGCAGTGGTTCGTCTCATTTTTTTTATCTGATTCATTCATGAGAAGTGATAGACAGCATGGATTAGCAGGTAACTCAAAGTGGCCCGCCCGTTCGTGGCTAGAGACAGGCAGGGGTAGGAGGCAATCCACGTCCGTTCTGGATAAGTCAGGAAGCGTGTTGCGTACTGAGTAACTTGGTACGCTAATCGTACCGAGTCAACCCTGTGGAGCCACTGTTACTATGCATTGTATCAACTTTGTCCATTGGTTTTATCATATAATTTTAGGGTTTAAACAAAAACTTAATCATATCTAAAGCTCAAGTGGACGGCACTACCTGAAACAGGGTAAATTGAAGTCTTCCACTGAAAAGTTTTTGGAGCTCACAGAAGTTTTAGATCAAGATGATATTTGTGTTTTCTCTTCGTCATATTTGTGTGATATTATAACTAGTTTGATGACAAATAAGCAATTTGGATGACAAATAAACATTAATGGAGGCATTAGAAAGGTTTCAACGGTGAAAATTATTTTAGGCTCAACTCTTAAAATGATTTGCAAAAACAGATGAACTGCATGGATAAACCATATAAATTCACCGCGGCTCAACAGATTTTACTCAGTACAATAAGAGCCTACTTAGGGCCCGTTTGGCCGGTCGGATTGGAAGGGATTGGATGGTATTGGAAGGGATTGGAAGTCAAATCCTGAGATTAGCCTGGCGTGCCAAACAAGAGTCGGTGATATATATCAATCCCATGGATCTCCAGACAATCCACCGACAACACCATTATTACCTAGAAATCCATGCCATCCACCCTAATACCATTCAAACCCTTCCAATCCACCCGGCCAAACGGGCCCTTAGTAACTCAGTACGCAATCGGACTCCAAGTCCCCTGATACGACGATTAATGCCACTGAGTGGAAGATATATTTGTTTCAGTGATCTGAACATCTGTGGACCACCGTTGATCTATTTCATTTTCAACCGTGCATTTATTGGCAACGAGCTGAAGAAGAAATAGGAATTTCCCATCCCGATTTTATTTCTACAAGTGGCCATCTCATGAGGGGACCATCCGCCGGATACATCAAGATCACGTGGCTTCCACAATGCCCCTATTAAGTAGGGAATTCCATTGACTGGTTACATACTCTGTGTGGCCCACCGTGATGTATGCCTTTCCATCCACATCATCCATCTATTTTTCCAGCTCATTTTAATGGACCAGATTCAAAGCCTAAGCCTACGTGGACCGGAATAAGGGGAATCGAACGGCCACTTTTAAAAGCTTTATGGGAGCCACGGAAGTTTTGGATGAAGTTAGATATTTATGTTTTCTATTCATCCAGGTCTGTCGAACCTTATTAGCAGATTGGTTAGCAAATAAATTTCAAGGTGGGCCACAGGAAGGTTTCAACGGTTTCCATCATCACCACCACCTTTTCTTGTGGTGTGGTCCACCCAATCTTTGGATCAACTTCGTTTTTGGCCTCTTACCCAAAAATGAATGTTAAAAAATGGATGAACGGCATGTATGAAACAAATACATCATGGTGGACCCCAGAGAGTTTGGTCACTAAGTGCTTCACAAGCTTGCGGAACACTTAGAAACTCATGAACACTCCGGACGCGGATGGCCAGCCAAAGGCTTTCGAGGAAGATAAGGGAAGTAGATAGGGCCTCTAGAAATCTATCCATCCATCCATTTCATCTATCTGTTTTGGTAGCTTCTTTTAGGACATTAGGCAAAAAAACGGAACAAGATGAGTTTCTCACATACACCAAGAGGCCACATAACCTCTCAGCTTCCTTGGAAAAGCCTTCGGCAACCATCCACGTCCCGACGCTCCTTGGAAACGGCAACGGATTGCGTGTTACCGGGTGTAATCCTGAAAGTGATCCCACCTTGATGAATGTGTTATACATCCACACTGTCCAACTGTTTTTCCATATCACTTTAGTAGTAAATCCCAAAATTCAAGCAGATCCAAATCTCCGTTGGACCACACCACACGAAACAGTCATGATTGTATGCCTACCATTAAAACTACCTAGTCCCCACCGTAACGTTTATTTGCCATCCAACCACTTGATAAGCTCAAACACACCCGAATGAAGTGCAAATACAAAGACCATCTTGATCACAACAGTTTCAAGTGATGTGGTCCACCTGAGATTTGGATTTACTTAACTTTTGTAATCAACCCCTAAAATGAGATCTAAAAACGGATGAACGGCCTAGATATACAACACATTCATCAAGGTGGGCCCCACAGTACCTAATCCTCTCCCGAAGGAAACGGCCCATTATACTTCAACCCCATCTGATTTACAACTGCCTCTGTCCACCCCACATCAACGGCTCCATTTAATCCATCATCCACGAAATCTCCCACCCTTTTAACCTTCGACTCCTTCGGCAAAACAGGATAATTCCCAGAAAAGCAAGCATCGCAAAATCCCGGCCCCTCATCTCCAAGCAATTCCCTCAATTTCTTCAATGGAAGAAAAGCAAGCGAATCAGACCCAATAAACTCCTTCAATTCCTCAACGCTCATCGAATTCGAAATCAACTCCTCCGAACTAGGCGTATCGACTCCATAGTAGCAGGAGCCGATGATGGGCGGGCTTGCAATCCTCATATGAATCTCTTTCGTTCCTACCTCCTTCAACAGCCTCACAATCTTCGACGACGTCGTGCCTCTAACGATCGAATCGTCGACGACAACGACTCTCTTCCCTTCCAAAACTCGCCGGACAGGCGCGAGCTTGAGCTTCACCCCAAAATCGCGTATTGTCTGTGATGGCTCGATGAACGTACGGCCCACGTAGTGGGATCGTATAAGCCCCTGCTGGAAAGGTACGCCGGCTTTGGCGGCGTACCCTAGCGCTGCGACGACGCCGGAATCGGGGACGGCGATGACGATGTCGCAGTCGACGGGGGCTTCGGTGGCGAGGATCTGACCGAAGGCGTAGCGAGACTCGTAGACGGAGCGGCCGAAGACGATGGAGTTTGGAAGGGAGAAGTAGACGTGCTCGAAGACGCAGGCCTTCCGGTCGCGGTGGGGAAGTAGGCAGAGAGAGCTGATTCCGTCAGCGTCGACGACGAGAACTTCTCCTGGATTAACTTCCCGCTCGTATTTCGCCTCGATGAGATCGAGAGCGCACGTTTCCGACGCGAATACAACTGCGCCGTTCGATCTCCGGCCGATTACCAGTGGCCGGAATCCGAATGGGTCTCGCACGGCGACGAGCTTGTCTTCTGTTAAGAACACCATCGAGTAGGCGCCTTCGAGCTGTTCGCAGGCGCTGACGATTCGAAGCAGGAAAGGTCGAGCTTTTGAGATTGCAATCAGGTGGAGGACGACTTCCGTGTCGGAGCTCGTGTTGAAGATGGAGCCGTGTTCTTCGAGCATGGCCCTGAGGGTGCGGTAATTTACTAAATTGCCATTGTGAGCGACGCCGACGGAGCCGAAGCGGTATCCGGCGACGAAGGGCTGGACGTTTTTGAGCATGGAGGAGCCGGCGGTGGAGTAGCGGACGTGGCCGATGGCGGAGGAGCCGGGGAGTTGGTGGAGCTTTGAGTCGGTGAAGACTTCGGAAACGAGGCCTACTCCAGTGATGGATTGGAGGAGGTTGTTGTGGACGGATACGATTCCAGCGCCTTCCTGGCCCCGGTGTTGGAGGGCGTGGAGGGCGAGGTAGCAGAGGCGGGAAGCTTCCGGGTCGCCGTAGATGCCGACGACGCCGCATTCTTCGCGGGGTTTGTCGTCCGACGCGTCGGATGGGAAGAAATCTGAGATGGGGTTTTTGGAGGAGGGCTTGAAAGGAAGGGAGGGGTGGTGGAGGGAGAGGGAGGGGTGTTTTTGTAATGGAAAAAGGGTTTGGGGGGTTTTGAGGAAAGGGGATGGGGCGAGGGAGGGGTGTTTTGGGGAAGAAGAGGATAGATGGGGTATTTCTGTAGAAGAGAAGGAGAGTTTGGTCGTTGCTGGAGAAGTAGCAGTCATTGGAAGGAGTCGGAAGGAGAGAAGGCTTTGTGGAGGGAAGGAAGTGTTTTTTGTGAGATTACCCTCGTTTCTATTCTATATACGAGGAGATGGACGTAGATTTACTTAGAAAGCCTTCCGCAGGAAGTTCCTGCGCTGGAAACCTAAGTGGACCCACCGTTGTTTTGCGAGAAATCCGCACTATCCATCCGTTTTTTGAGCTCATTTTAGGATATTAAACGAAAATTAAGCAGGATCCAATGCTCAGGTGGTCCATACTACAGGAACAGGTGGTTAGGGAAATTCCTACCGTGGAAACATCCCTGGATCGACAGTGATGTTTACCTGCCATCCATACCGTTGATAACGTCGTTCTTACGGATTCAAAACTTGTGTAGCCCCACGAATATTTTCAACGTGGATATTCAATCCTTACGTTTTCGGTCCACTTGTGTATTAAATATTATTATTTTTATCCTCGTACACTAAAATAATATTACAAAACGGATGGACGATGTAAAATTACCCCACTAGTTTTACAGCTCAGGAGCTTCCTTTGCAGGAAATCCACGTGAGGGGATGTAAAAAGCGGAAGCGGATTGGCTGGTGTACCTCCAGCTATGCAGCTGCTGCGTTGATGTCAAGTTCCGTGGGTCTAAGCATGAGGCAGGTATTATATTCAAATTGCCCTTTTGTTTGATGAGCTACTATGAAGGCTTGAGATGAAAAATAAGACGGATCTAATTATCAAGTGGACCACATTACAAGTAAAAGTGAGGGATTAAACGATTATCATTGAAACCCTTTTTGGGGTTATAGAAGTTTTGGATTAATGTAAAATTTATTTTTCATCTTCATTCAGGACTTTGTGGCCTTACAAGCTGATTAGATGAAAATAAATATTATGGTGGGCCCTATAAATTTTTTAACGTTGAAAATTATTATCTCCGCTACTACTTGTGACGCAGTCAAGATGATCTTCGTATATGATTCATTTTTTAAATAATATGCTAAAATGATCTTGCAAAATAGACAAGCAGTGTAGATATAATAAATACATCACTGGAGCCGATATAACTTTGATATGCGGTGGTCTTGGATGACACGTACCATCAGCAGCTATATAGCTGGTGTGTGTTACACCAGCCAATCCGCTTCCGTAAATGGCATTGCATGTCTTCTGTACTCATGTCAGTACTGACACCTGGTGCTAACTAACGAATTCAGATTCGGTAGGGACCCATCCCCGTCAGCATCGTCTGAAGATGAGCACCGCCGCTCCTTGAGCTCCCTGTTGTACAAACGGTTCAAAGGAGATCAAAGTTACGTGGCTATGTATTTATTATATCTATACTGTTCATCTATCTTTAGAGTTGATTTTATTCCCCATAAATAACAGCAGAGATAAAGATTTTTACCCTTAAACAATTTGTAGGGCCCACCATAACACTTATTTTACATTCAATGAGGTCACAAATACATGAATGAAGAGGAAAAACAAATTTCCTATTGATCCAAAACTTCTTTGACCCCAAAAAGGAATTCAATGGTAGATGTTCAATCCCCCACTGATTTTTGCGGTGTGGCTCACTTGATAGTTATATCTGTCTTATTTTTTGTCTCAAGCCTTGAGACAAGTTCGCCAAACGGATGGACAGTTTAGATGTAACACATACCTTGTGATCAGACCCTCTAAACTCACTAACGTATATACAAAGGCTACATAGCTGGTGTGAGGTACACTAGTCAATGCTGCTTCCCTTCGGTTTAAGCTATGTGTGCCCATTGATGCATGCATTCTATCCACACCGTTCATTCATTTTTTCTGATAAGTACATGAACCGCACCTCATTAGCCAGTGGTTACTGAACGTCCACTATTAAAAACCTCCTAGGGCCCACATCCAAACCGTTGATCTGGTCACACAGTCCTGAATGAATGAATGAAAAATAAAAAGATCAGCTCCATTCAAAACTTTTGTAACCTCCCTGGAATCTTTAACCGTGGGCGTTGGATGGTCCACCTGTTTCATTGTGGTATGGTCCACTGAGATTTGGATCCACCTTATGTTTTAAACTCATCCCCTAAAATGATCCGAAAAAATAATGGACGGAGCAGATAAAACAAATACATAATGGCAGGATCCACATAACATAGACCAGTAGCGTACTTTGTGGGTCCCACAGTGCTTTTTCCAGAACCTTCAAATAGCATGGTACTGGAGTGGTCTCCCGAATCCGAGGCAGTCGCCCGAATGCACTTTGAAAGTACTCTCCCATTACACGTGTCAATGCCAACTTGTGTATAAGATTTGATTGGCTGGTCAGCGGATCCTAGCCGTCCGCACTCCATCCATCTAAAATCAGGCAAATATGCTCTTCAAGTGGGGCCACAAATGTCCATGGTTTGATTTCTCTTTATCCAATTATGGATTTTGTAAGCCCACATGATGATTCTATAAATGGTTGTTACTTTTTAGACATGAATAGCGTAATAAACGGCTGGAATCACGCACGCGTGTAACACGTCTCTACTGGCAAGGTCAGGTTCCAGATCCAATCAAGACCCTCAAAATTACTAGTCGAAATAAAACATGATATAAACTTGTCCATTAATGGATCTAAGCCATCCATCATGTGTACACGTTTGATAGGATAATCTGAAACATCCAATTAATGGCTAGGAAAATAGATGAACCATAGTCATCATAACAGGGAAATTCCATTATAGATCATGACCCTCCAATAAGGCCCACCTCTAATTGCCCCTCTAAAAATCACTCTAATATGATGATCCCAACCATCTGATCAACAATTTGAAAAATGATAGTCCATATTTATTATAGTAGAATAGGTCCTATCTTTTATTTGAATTTGAATTTGAATTGGACCTCTCTTAAAATATAACTTAGAATGAGTCAAACCATCTGATTAATGCCAAAGAAATGGATTTTTAATATTTATTACACCATAGAACTGTCTAACAATTGTCCATCATGTGGGCCCACTATGAATCACCATTCTTTTTATATATGATCTAGACTATCCATCATGTGAGACCCGACATTGACTGCTCATCCCTTTAAAAGTCACTCTGATGAAATGATCCTAGCCATTCGTTCAATGGTTTGAAAGAAGGACAATCCATGTCCGTCGTTGGAGGTGTACACGAGTTGAACTGAGTCGAGCTTGGCACAACTCGACTTGGCCCAGCCAATAATTGACCCTAGCTCGAACTCGGCACGGCTCGGTCCTTAAGCCTGATTGGCTAGCTTGGCTCGGTTCGGTCAGCAGTTCTAGAAGCCAAGATTGAGTCGAGTTCGCCTATGAAGCATTTTGACAAACACATAAACTGCACCTTCAAAAGCTCACTGTATGTAAAACAGTAGCAACGATTTTACAGGTATTTCTTCAAACACCTTGTAAGCAACATCAAAATCAAGAAAAAAAATATATTTGTTTCATATACATACCTTCCTTGCCACCAGCTGACACTTCATTGAGTCATTTCATCCAACACTTGGTGAGCAACATCAATATCAAAGTAACTGAGTTATCAAACTACTTCGATTTGAGCTGGGGTTCGATCCGAGTCGAGTTGAGCTTGGGCAAGCTCGAACTTAGTTCGGAATTTTTTCAAGCTCAAAAAATCAGCTCAACTCGGCTCGAACTCAATTTCGAACTGAGTCGAATCGAGCTTTTTTGAGTCGAGTCGAGTCGAGCGAGCTAACCGAGCTAACTCGGTTTGTGTACAACCCTATCTGTTATAATAGAGGGTGTCCAATTGTTGATTTGACCATTCAATGCATGGGACCACCTTTGAATTCTTAGAAAATGGATTGTAGATGTTTGTTATATTAGGAAATGTCATGTTCATGAGTGTATGGGCCCACTTTTCATTACCCACCACTTTCAAGAATCACTTCGATTGGACTATCCTAATCACTGACTAGTACCTAGGGCATGGACAATTCATATATATCATACTATATTAATGTTTAATTATTGTCCTTGATATGGCCCCACTTTTGATCTCTTTATTTTAAAAGCCACTGGTATGTGATGATTCTTACTATATGAGGAATGACTTGAAAATTCTTCTTATGCTGTCATTGATTGAATCTTTTTTCGCATGGGGATTGCTTGATTGCTAGAGCATTCTTTTGACTGAATTATTGTAGCTACCATATCAGTGGGCTGAAAATGACATTTTGTGAAGGTTGGAAAGCAAAGATTAACCTTATTGAGGGGTTTTAACTTTCTTCTTCCCTCCCTACACCATAGGTCACTATATATGGTCTAAGTTGGGGCCATACAATGAATTGTCTAAATGAAATATCAAAATTTCTTTGTTATAATTAATACATGCTGTCCATTTTCCTAGCCATCAATTAAATGTTGAGTACCATGATATGATTGAAGTAGTTTTCTAGAGGGATAGGCAATCAAATGTGGACCACACATGGTTTTATCGATTTTCCTATCCATTTTTATAGGCAATTGAAGGTTGAGTCTGCAAATGAAAAATCAAACCTTCTTTGTTATAATATGTGTTGTCCACTTTCTTAGACATTGACGTAGGGATGAATGTGATAAGGTTGATCATTATCTTCCTCAAGGATAACTACTCCACATATACAGAGCTTCTCTGAATTCCTCACAGAGATTTCTCAAAACCACAAAGCTTCTTTGGACTCCTCATAGAGACTTCTCGAATCCACGAGGAAAAAAGCAAAAAAAAAAAAGAAACAAATTCTATAAAATTCGTAATTTGATTGATGAATGAAATAAACGAGTTCACAACCCTTTAATATAGAGATACTGAGCAATGAGAGAAATTTTAGAATCAAACTACAACTAAAACTCCTAGAATTTGCAACTTACGATAAATAGTAAACTTATTATTTATAGATGGTTGTGATGGCTACTAGTGTGCAAGGTTTTTGGCCAAAAATGGTAAGTGTTTTACTTGGCTTCATCATGTTGTTCTCCTAATTATTCTATGCACTTTTCAAATAAAATTTACTATTTATAGTAAAAATGGAATTAAAATAGAAAAATGACTGTCAACCTGATGGTATCTCGCAAATCCAGCTTACATAACCTGGCATAGCGGAGTTGGTGGCTAAAGTAGCTCGTCTTACCCCAAAATCATATATTTTATATCTGATTACTTATTCTGAATTGCGAAATATGCCTGATTTAAGGTCTGACAGTCCGAATCACTTCTATCGTCGACTGGGCCTTCTCTAATCCATCTTGGCCATGAAACTGTTCGCGACTTGCTCTACATCCGGCATCAATCAAATATTTGGTATTATTTGATTCAAGCAATATTTTAGAGGGATAAGCAATCAAAGGTGGACCTCACATAATGGATGGCTACATCAATGAAAACAAGAGAAGTTGAATGCCCTCCATCTTCTTCTTTCTCCATCTTTTAATTTGGAAGAATAATAATAAAAAACAATAATCAATTTTCATTTCAAAATCTCTCAAATGTATTATTTACCTAATAATGTAACTAATATAGCTATTTAGTGATCAGTTTGCTAATCATAACCTTTAACTAATAAAAAATAATTCTAACAATCTTATAACTAAAACTAGTAACCAAAAACAAATGACCAAAATAAGCTCGTAAAAGCTTAATTTTTTAAAAATGAAATCCCATGATTAAGATAGAGATGATTGTGTGTGGTCCTCCTTTCGATCTCATTCCATGAGATGATGGGATTTCTCTAAGAAAACTGATTCTTTGGAAGCATAAGTAATTTTAAATGTGACCAACAAATAGATAGACAGAATATTTGCTTGGATATATTTTTTGTATTGACAATCTTAGCCATCATATTAAAGGCAGTTGATTAGATGGTTAATATTATTTACCGGGAGTGGTTTTTAAATGGTACCCTATGAAATGTGTATTGGACCTAGTGGATGGTCCGGATCTATCAATAAGGCTATCCAACTGTCCAGATGCATTTAGGAGCACTATAACTTACGTGCCGTCAGCGCTTCTCTTTCTATATCTATCTATAAAACTATTAAACAATCAAGGGTGTTCATTAGCCTTTTTCCTTTTGTCATTTTTGACTTTTTGTTTTTTGTTTTTTGAATGTTGTTTGAGAAGTGCTATATCCAATAGTGAAACACCCCAGCTCTTTGGGTCCCACAACATTAGTAAGCTTCCTTATATTCACCATACAGCCCAAAAAATAGCTGAATACAAAAGTATTGGAGTCCACAACATGAGAAATAACATAAAATGACACCTAAATCATCTAAAATCACGGTTTGTGGATGCCCACCCATTGAAACCTTCCTTAATTTGTATAAGTCCTACCAAGATATAGCTTAGACATCCAATCCATCCATTTTGTGTGTCACACTTGGATGAGGGGGTCAGGCCAAATTTTAAGCTATTCCAAAAATTAGAAGGGCTCCACCAAGTGCTTTTTATTTTTTTAGTCATTATTTCCCGGTGAAGCTAACCTGAGCTCTAGAGGCAATTGATTTTTGGGACATCCAATAATCTAAAGGGGCCCTACCAAATGCATGGTGCGATGTCTAACAGAAATCATGGTAGGGTCCATAGAGTTTGACCTCATGAGAAGCTCCCATGAAGTCAACTAGGTGTGCACGTGGGTCAGTTCAGTTTGGTTTTGGGGTGAAACCAGAAACGAACCATTCCTAACGGTTCCAGGAGATTGGGAACATGAACCGGACCGTTAGCACCTTAGAACCAAACTGGAACTGGACTGTTAAAACTGGTTCGTTTCCATGGTTCTACTAGTGGTGAATGGAGAGAGAGAGAGAGAGAGAGAGAGGGTATGGTGGTCAGCATAAATAGGAGTTAGGTTTTTTTTTTTTTTTTTTTTTAAAATTAAATAAAGGTTCGGTTCTACGGATTGGTTCACAGTTTGGTTCAGTTCTACATACCCCCAAATCAAGAACCGAATCGATATAATTGGTTCTTTGATTTTTGGAATCGGAACCGAAACCGGTGCATTCTAGAACTGGATCAAACTGGACCATTTGGTCGGTTCCGATACAGTTCCACGGTTCTACCGTTTGATATGCACCCCTAAGGTCAACAGTAACTTTCCTTGCATGTGTACAGTCATGATCAAGCAGACGAAAATAAGTCCAATCATCCACGGTTATAAAGAAATATTTTTCAGATGATGCTAGCCATTCAATCCATTGCTTGTAAAATGTACGGTCATCTTGAATGACCAACATCCAATTTGGACGGATCATCATCACATTCGTGCATTCTTTCATCCCAACAGTGTACTAGAAAGAATGGACTGTTTAGATGATTGGATAGTCTGATATGTTAAAATATCAACCAGTTGCATTGTAAGCCTTCCATACAACTAGTTGGTTAAGATCCTAAACATGAATTTCATATGGCTGTAAATCCCCACAGGAGAGATAATAGGCAGTTCTGTCACTTTCCTTAATAAGGGCCTCTCACCCACTTCAGTGGCACTTCTAAAGTGACAAGCGTAATGTACGATTGGTATAGTCCACAGCTGTGGGCCCCACCCAATCCCTTTTTAGAATTTATTTTTTTATTTTTTTATTTTTTTTATTTTTGTCTTTTTTCTTTTAAATCTTCCAAGTGAGGCTGAGATTCTCACACTTAGATTCCAAAACAAGATGCAGGAATGGTATCTCAGTTGTAGTTTTCTGGTTGTCAGCTATCCCTCTGTCCGTCGCGATACAGGATCGCTATCATGTCTTACCTCCGTGGGGCCAACATGATGAGATGTCTCAATGATCTAAACCGTCCATATTCCAATAATCATAATTCAATGATGATCCTGACCTTTACATTCTGAATCGAATTTTTTCCACTTTTCAATGTTCTCAATTCATCTGTACATGATCATAATCATCATCCGTTCAATGTATAAATTCGTTCTTATGGTTTTAAGAATGTCATATAGAAGATGGACGGTTCTGATCATTGGACCATTTCAGCATGATTATTGTCCCACCTTTTCTGCATGGTTTATTCAGTTGCATAAAAATGAAGCTCATGTGACATAACACCCAGATCCATAGCTCAACTGGCAGACTGAGTGGAGATACCTCGTTTCAACCCTTAGGTCTTGGTTTGGATCCTTAGGAGTGTGTGTAGTGACATGGGTGTGTCCTAACAAGCTAACTCCAAAAAAAAAAAAAAAAAAAAAGAAAAGTAACAATGTGGCTCATGTTCCGATAACTCGGGTCACTTTGTTTTTTTGTTTTTTTTTTGTCGAGAAAGTCTCTCTTTAAGGCTCTTATTAAATAGGTAATACATGATTATTGGTTTAGATTTGACCATTGGATTATGCAGATTAAGCGATTCAGTGGACTCCACTACAATTATAATCATTACAAATCGGTTCGCAGTGGGACGCTTAAACTATGGTCCCCATACACAGTTATTAAGCCGAATATGAAAACCTACGTTATGAGTATCATAAAAGTAAGGGGGTACACAAACTAAGCTAGGTTGGTTAGTTCTCTCGACTTGACTCGAAAAAGCTCGATTCAACTCGGTTCGAAGTTAAGTTCGAGCTAATTTTTTGAGCTCGAAAAAATTTCAAACGAAGTGCGGTTGGTGGCAAGGAAGGTATATATATGAAACAATACTATTTTTTCTTGAATTTTATGTTGCTTAGAAAATGTTTGATGAAATATCTGTAAAACCACTGCTGTTGTTTTACATACAACGAGATTTTAAAGGTACAATGTATGTGTTTGTGAAAATGCTGCACAAGCGATCTTGGCTCAAACTAGCTCGAGTTGCTGATTGAACCGAGCTAAACTAGCCAATGAGGCTCGAGGACCAAGCCGAGCCGAGTTCGAGCTGGGGTCAGCTAGTAGCCAAGCCAAGTTGAGTTGAAGCCAGCTCGACTCGATGTACACCCCTACCTAGAGGAGAGAGGTCTGATGGACAAACTTCTCTAGCCTTATTTCCTATAAATAGATATTTTGGTACCATCTCTACATATGAGAGAGAAAATCCCAATTCCATTAAAGGCTCTCTTAAAGGTGTGAGGTGTGAAAGACCTAACATTTCTTGCTTATGATGCAGTTTCAGAAATGTCTTTCCAATTTGATATGCTCCTAAGATTTGAGTATGGAGTCTCCCTTATTGATGTACAAATAATCCGTCAATTCTACAATATAGAAATAACAGTAAACACCACCCCACAAAAAAAGAAGATCATAACCATTTCTATTTGTAGAACAAAAATCATATGGTCAAGGTTATCTATGAACTAGATTTTTAAGTCAAAAGCCCTCCAAGTGATAGGCTTGTAATGTTTAATGGAGCCCAGGCTCTTTAAATTTGCAACTGGATGGCTTAGACCGTTTCCTTTGGTTGACCGGATCATACAGAGGTCCTGTAAGAGCTGGGGTGTTGAGGTTTTCCTCGGGCTGGCTCAGGCCTATTTGGCTCAGTTGCGCTGGACGAAGTAGGCCCTGTAAAACACCTGTTGACAGCCCTACTCGTATGCACGTGCAGGTCTGAGAATATGCACCCATGGCCCCACCATATGGGAATTTTTTGAATTGAATGTGGACCATTGCTTTCCATATCGGAACTTTTTGAAAGTTAAATGTGGTCCATTGCTTTATTTTTATTCTTCTAGTTTAAGCCTATGAATTGAAAGGTTATGATCACTTTATTAAGGCAACGTTCTTTCTGAGCACAATCCACCCACGGTGGGGCACAAGAGATTAATGGTCAAGATTATAAAACCATCGGCCCCACTTGTTTGAATTAAAAACCCATGTACACAGTGCAACGGTTCATTTCCTGAACTAAACGTTAATAAATAACACTGGTTTTTTCCGGCCCACTAGACAAATGCACATTCTAATGGGAGCGGATTAGCTGTTACCCGGGTAACAGCTTAGTGGGTGTTACCCTAAATGTATAGGGCCCACCCTGATATGTTTTATGTATATCCACGCCGTCCATCTGTTTTTTATTCTCATTTTAGTGGGAGATCCCAAACCTTAACTGGATCCAATTCTCAGGTGGACCATAATATTAGAAAAGGTGATGAGTGACTATTAAAAACTTTATTTTGGGCCACAAAAGTTTTGAACCAATGTGATATTTATATTTTCCCTTCATCCATGTAATTTTGACATTATCAACAGGTTGGATGGCAAATAAACATTACAAAAAGCTTATGATGGGCCCTTTGGAAATTTTAATAGTGAGGAAACTGTTTCCTGTGGTGTGGTCCACATGATGATATTTGGATATGCTTAATTTTTTGGATTATGTCCTATAATTATCTGGATAAACGGATGGACGGCACGGATATACAACATATCATCAAGGTGGGCCCCAAGGTAAGGGTACCATGCACTAAGCTTGTTACACAGGTAATACCTAGGGGTGTACATTGAGTCCAACCGAGTCGAGCGGGCCTCAGCTCGACTCGGCTTGGCCATTGGCTGACCTCAGCTTGAACGCAGCTTAGCTCAGCCCTCGAGCTTGACTGGCTAGCTCATCTCGGTTCGATCGGCAGCTTGGGCCAGCTCGGGCAGAGTTCAAGCCAAGATCGAGCTGAGTTCGCCATTGAGGCATATCCACAAACACTTGAACTGCACCTTCAAAATCCCTCTGTATGTGAAACATAAGCAATGGTTTTACATGTATTTTATCAAACACCTTCTAAGCAACATAAAAATCAAGAAAAACTAAGAAAAAAAGGGTATTTGTTTCGTGTACATACCTTCCTTGCCACCAGTCACACTATGTTGAGTCATTTTATCAAACACTTGGTGAGCAACATCAATGGCAAAGTAACCGAGTCACCAAACTGGTTTGATTCGAGCTGGATTCGATCCGAGTCGAGTCGAGCTAGGGCCTGCTCGAACTCATTTTCGAGCTCAAAAAATCAGCTCGAACTCAACTTCGAACCGAGTTGAATCGAGCTTTTTCGAGTCGAGTCAAGTGAGCTAACGGAGCTAGCTCGGTTCATGTACACCCCCAGTAACACCTAATCTGCCCCCATTCTAACACCGTACAGTAAGCTGAGAGCAGCTTGCGTGCTGAGGACTGACTAAACTTTGTGGGCCCCACAGGTGATGCATATGTCTTATCCACCGTCCGTTTTACCAGCTCATTTTAGTGAATAAACCTAAAATTGAATAATATACAAAGCTAAAGTGGACCACACCACAGGAAACGGTGGAGATAATGACATCCATCGTTGAAACCTTCCTAGGCCCACAGAGACGTTTATTTGTTGAAACCAAGTCAACCTGTTTATGAGGTCACATAGACATTGATTAAGGGAAAGCACAAATATCTGCTTGACCCAAAATTTCTGTGGGCCCCAAGAACTTTTCAACACTAGGCCTTCAATTCCCACTATTTTCTGTGGTATGGTCCACTTGAGCTTTAGATATACTTCAATTTTGATCGTATGCCCTAAAATGACCTGAAAATGGATGGATGGATGGCGTGAATAAGACACATATTTTACAGTGGGCCCCACAAAGTTTACTTAGTACGCCACTCACGTGCAATCCTCTCTCAAATAAGTTGGGCCAGGATGGGCCCCACTTGAATGGCCTAAAATTCAAACCAGGTCCAAAACAACATGATAACTTGTTGTAAACCTACATGCACGTGTACAGCTAGTGAATGGCCGGAGAGATAATGATCAAGGGTAATCAATCAGATCACAGTAGAATAGTACTTCAGCCAATGTGGATTTCATAATGGAACCATTTTGATCAGATGAACGGTCCAGAATCACCAGCAGAGCAGCCATGTATGGGTACGTAGAGACGTATCCATCTACACTGGAATCTTATCTTTTTCAAGTCCTATTCACGTCGCTCTCTCCAAAAAAGCCTTTACTAGTTCATGGATAGGGGCTTTGAGGTATGTGAAGCTCACACGTTGAAGTTCTGAATTTTCTCATCTTAAGCTGAGCAAAGCTATTTTCAGCCGTGCATATGTGGACCTCTTGATGAATGCGTCAATCCAACGTCTATGTGGATTGGGGATGGTTGGTGTTCCTACTTTCTAACCGTTCGTTTTAGTTATATATGCGCGGCCATTTGATGAATGTAAATGACTCCGTCTTCCTTGTGGATAACTAATCCGAATCAAAGGAGTTTTCTGGATTCCTCATGGAGTTTTCTCGGATCCTATTTGTACATACCATCTAATTCAAATTGAATGACGAAATGTATTAGTAATGTACTTCTTATAGTTGCTTGTATTGAATGCAGTATTAGTTTCGGTTAGTTTTATAATTTTCATTTCTTTTTAACACGCTGTTGGTAGCTAAATATCATGATATTTTTCATCCAATTGGACTGATGAATGATGAAATATTCTGATATTTGGTGCAACCAACCGCGTATTTGGCTATCGAATTGCAATGAATTCTCATACTGATGAGTTATCAACAGGCTAGGTTTTATGTTGCCCAATGCCACGAAGCTTAGCCTATGTCAAAAGAAAAAATCTAAATTGTTGCCCGTGCCGATTCCATTGACAGTTTAATGCCCATGACCAGCAATACCACTCAGCTCATGACCACTTCACCTGCCAAATGTCAAAATAAAATATAAATTTTAAGTTATTTCAGTCTAAGTTAATGACACAGGGAAGGATCCTCAAGAGGATAATTATTCCGAATCCACGGAACTTCTCTGGATTCCTAACTCGAGTTGTACACGAGCAGAGTTAGCTCGGTAAGTCACTCGACTCGGCTTGAAAAAGCTCGGCTGATTTTTGGTGCTCAAAATGAGTTCGAGCCAAGCACGAGCTTGACCTTACTCAACTCAAATAGTACTCGAAATCAATTCGACTCGTTCTTGACTTGGTAGAAGGACCAGGGGTATATATACCCTTCTAATTTCCAAAAACAAAATACCCTAAGGCCTAACCCCATCGCCCATCCCAACGCCTGTTCAAAAAAAAAAAAAACCTTAAGATCCCTAACCCTGTAAACCCTCACCCTCTCTCAAGTCTTAGGCCATCTGGACCATCCCAGTGCTCGTTCCCCTCTCTCCCATCGGCCGTCCGGCTGTCCCTCTTCCCTCGCCTATCTAGCAACCTTTCTGGTGGCCACAACAACCGTCCGGCGGTCCCTCTTCTTCTTCTTCTTCTTCTTCTTCTTCTTCTTCCTCTCTCTCTCTCTCTCTCTCTCTCTCTCTCTCTCTCCTCTATTCTCTCTTTCTCTCAAACCCTAACAAATTCGGATTTGGGGGAGAGGAATGTTCACTCCCCAAGTATAGAGTTGTGATATAGTAATAAACTCGGTGAGACCGAGGTCAAAGCCCAAGGGACTGATACCTGTACGTTCATTATCAGATTATCATATTATTGGATTGGTGGGCTTTTTTTGGACAGTTAAAAATTTAAAAATGCAATTTTACTATTTCAACAAACAAGGGTCTACAATCAGAAATAAGGGTTATTCAATCAACCTAATTTTGGGACTGTGATTTCAATGGGTCCCACAATTTGGTTGGTTTAATTTGAATTAATATATGCCATGCCCCTAGTGGGGGTGGCCAACAGTGAAGTGTGAACTGATAATGGGTGTACTAACAAGCTAACAAAAAAAAAAGCTAACTAATATATATATATATATATATATATATATATATATATATATGCCCACAATTTATTAGTGTCTGCGTGTCAAGCAACATTAGCTATCTGCCTATCTGAGTATCATATAAATCCCAAAGTTAGATTATCAGATTATGCATTTTATATATTTTATTGCTTTGTTCAACTTCGAATTCCAATTGATAATCCAATTCAAATTCAAATGAATATCAATTTATAACTCGAACTTGGCTCAAAGATTAAACTCGGAACTCGATACTCGGCCCGAAAACTCGAATCAGCTTAAAGCACGAACTCGAAACTCGACACTCGGCTTGAAGACTCGAACATGAAATAGGCTCGAAGACTCAAACTTGGACTCGACTTAAAAATTCTACTCGAACTCAGCTCGAAATCTGCTCGAACTCAGACGAGCCGAGCATGAGCTGTTGTTCTGAGCTCGAAGGTCGAGCCGAGCACGAGTTGGGACTTGAGCAGTCGTAGTCAAGCTCGAGCTGGGCAATGCTTGGCTCGTGTACACCTCTACTCCTCACAGAGACTTCTCAAATCCACGAGGAAAGAAAGCAAGACTTACTATAAATAGTAAACTTACTATTTAGTAAGTTTATAGACGGTTGTGATGTCTACTAGTGTACAAGGTTTTCGGCCAAAAATAGTAAGTGTCCTATTTGGCTTCACCAAGCTGTTCTCCTAAATTTTCTAAGCTCTTTTCATGTTGGCCGCAACTCCTAAAGCCTAACGGATAAAGAGTTATAATCAAACTAAAACTTAATATTTATAGTAAAAACGAAATTAAAATAGGGAAATGACCGTCGATCTGGCGGTATTTCACAAATCTAGCTTCGGTAACTCGACATAGCGGGGTTGGTTAGCTAAAGTAGCTCGTTCAACCCCCAAATCATTTATTTTACGTCTAATAACTCATTCCGGATTGCGAGATACGCCCGATTTAATGTCCGATGGTTTAGATCACGTCTGTCGTCGACGAGCCTTTTCTGATCCATCTTGGCCATGTAACTGTCTACGACCCGTTCTACATCATTTAAATGAAAAAAATATAATTATAGTTCACATAAATTACTAAAGCACGGGTTTTATATCACTTAACATTTATTCATGCATGACCCAAAAGGCCAAAACTCATTTGAAAAGGCTTGGGAGAGTGCTTCCAATGGACTATGTGCCTTTAACATTTTCATTCATGGAACCATAGCTAGGGATTCATTTTCACCCTTATAATTAATTTATATAATTGCGGACGATGGAAATCGGTGCCCACATTGACTTGCTATGTTTTGGTTTTAATGGTAGGGGTGACTAGGCTGATTTGTGGATGTTGGAATCGCCACTAGCCAATAAATCTCATAATCTAGCAGTCGGCTAGAATCCACAGAATACGTAAGGTTAGAGAAATTCGAAGACTCTCTTACCTTAGATTGATTCCTAATCTGCGATAAGGGATTCTAGGTAAGGGACCTTGGTTACAAAGAGGGAAGGTGTTAGTCACCCTCTTTGCTTGTACAAAAGTACGCTCTCTACTTGGTGTGCAAAAAACAATCTCAAGGGATAATGGATGTTGTAGTTGAGATAAAACTAGGCACATACGCAAATTTCTGATGTAGCAAGATCCAAGATTTCGGCAAGCCACAGAGTATATGTCCAACGACGTGTCTAGAAGGCGGATGAAATGATGTTTATATAAAGGAGGTAAGAAAAGTAGACTAGACTACTAGAAATTTCTGATGTGACAGGATCCGATGTACGACAAGTCATAAAGCATATGTTCACTAGAAATCTAGAGGAGCAGGGAATAAATGTCATGATGAAAGCTGGTGTATGAGATGAATGGATCTTTGGCTTGGACTTGAATAAGCTAAAACATAGACCGAACCATGACCAGACTGGACTAAGCTTAAGGGTTGGAAAGGTTAAGAGGGGGGGGTCCTAAAAAATCAGAACTTTGAAGGCTTGGGAGCTCCTTCCCTCCTTCTCTCTCTCTCTCTCTCTCCTCCTCTCTTAGTTGTTGGTGTGTTGTGTTGTTGTGAAAATGAGAAGAGGAGAGGCCTATTTATAGCCTTCTCCAATGGTATTGTGGTAATTTTTTTAGGAGGTGAAGGGTGAAAGCTGACATGACAGCTTGAGAGTGGTTGAGGAGAGAGAAACGCTACGTGACGTACTCCCATTGGCTTTTGGGGTTAGTAAAAAGGTAAATAGTATCGGCTGGAAGGGTAATTTCAGGAAAAAGTTGACTTTCATGCGCAGAGACAGCTGTTGCTTCGAGGACACATGCGCCCCGTGAGCGGAGGTAATCGGAATACCGCCAGCGGTAGTCAAACTACCACCCGGGCTAGGCTTTGGTCGATGGGCCTCATTTGGTGCGCTGACTCATCTGATAGTTTTCTTTCGGGCTTTTGGGTTCGAATAGGTGAGTTTCCATGCTGAATTGCGTATATATTCTGATTCTGACAGGGTCTAGGTTCGAATTGGAATCCTAGTTAGGCTAGGTTTAGGGTTTAGGTTGAGGTTAAGCTGGGATTTAGAGGTTTGGATTAGGTTTTGGGGGTTCAGATTAGGGTTTCAGGGTGCAGATTAGGGTTTCGAGGTTTAGATAGGATCATGGTTCTTGGACTGTCTTAGCCTTCTCAAGATATTAGCCTAGGTGGGGTGTCTACAATAATACAATATATAATATACATATATATTAAGGAGGAATTAAAGGAATTTGTAATCATTGCAATTAAAAGAATTAAAGGTTTTTTTTTATTATATTGTTTTTCTTTTTGGCAATGGCAAAGATGAGATGAAATGTGTATGGGCTAATGGGCCTTTCCTAATCCAATCATAATTGTTAGCTCTTGGTTAAAATGGGGTTTTCCAAATCAATGGATGATTTTGATTACCAACTGGAACCCACGTGAGGTCCAATAAGGAGATGAAGTAGTGTGCCTCTACCTCTTTTTAATGGTCTACAAGTAAAAGGTCCAAGCCTGTAATACGTTGGGTAGTTCTTGGCTGAAATGGGCTACCCAAATTGGGATTCCCTAGACCGTTGGATGATTTTTTATTTTTTATCATGCCATATTCCATGGTCGTTGTACAAGAATTATGTATTGTGGGAAGAATATTCTGAATTTTGTATATGCCGGAGCACAATTTTGTGCAAATTGAAATAAATAATAGAGATAGTTATTTTATATTTTAAAGTACTTTTCTTCAATGTAATTTACATGGTGTATGAGGCCGCACTTTCATCATATTAGCAGGCGCCCCCACTTCTATGGCCCACTTGAGTCTCAAAATTACCTCCTTTTTATTTAAAATAATTTTTTATAGTGAATTTGCTAAAACTAATGTCTAAAATGTTAAAAAAAATGTATATAATTTTGGAGTATTCAAGGTGATTTATTTAATCAAATTCATATAAATATAGTATAAAATTCTAATGCATTCCAAATTAATGGTAACAAATAAAATATTTGGATTTCAGCTACCAAATAAAAATAGGGATTCCAAGTCACTTTGACTCATGTGTATTGATAACTTGGATTCCAATGAATTTCAAATGCCAGCTACGAGCTTGGCAGGTTATGGTCTCCACTAACCAGGTATCACCCTATGCAAGAATATTGAAGCCTTTTTTTTTTTCCTCTTAAAATTATTTTGATTAAATGGACCAAAATGCCACTTCAAGATTAAAATGGTGGATGGGTAGCTAGCTAAAATAAATGAAGCAGATCCAAAAATCAAATAAGCGTCTTGATTGGAACGGCAAGGATTAAACATCCACCCTAAAATATTCAGGGGCTACAGAAGTTTTGAATCATGCAAATATTTTTATACTTTCAGGTCATCCTAAGGGCCTGTTTGGCCCGAGAGATCCCATGGGATTAGGAGGGATGAGATGAATTTTAAGGTAATGATGGTGGTGTCAATGGGTTTAAGATCTATGAGATTGCTATATCCCAGGATAAGTTCACCGAATTGCCCGCCATATTTCGAGATTTTATCTTCCAATCACTTCCAATCTATTCAACCAAACATGCCCCAGGCACGATTGAACATGATTAGGAGGGATGAGATCAATTTTAAGGTAATGATGGTGATGTAGGTGGATTGTTTTAAGTTTGCAGGTTTGCTATATTCCGGGACAAGTTTACCAGGTCTGTTTGGCTCGTCATGCATATCCCGGGATTTTACCATCCCATCCCTCCTAATCCCATGGGATCCATCCGGCCAAACACGCCCTAAGTATGAATGATGGAATATAAATACTATTAGGCACTGCCCAACCTAATTTTTCCTTTCATTTAGGCTAGTTGGGTTTTGAACCTGCCACTGGGCCCATGTCATAACATGATTTCCAAAATAGATGGGTGGATGAATTTGTCACAAATATCACCGTGTGCTCTACTTAGGGCCCGTTTGGCCGGGTGGATTGGGAGGGATTGAATGGTATTAGGGTGGATGGCATGGATTTCTAGGTAATGATGATGTTGTCAGTGGATTGTCTAGAGATCCATGGGATTGCTATATCCCTGGATTGCTATATCCAATCTGTTTGATTGCTATATCCAATCTGTTTGGCGGGCCCGGCCAATCCTGGGATTAAACCTTCTCATCCCTTCCAATCCCTCAAACCAAACACGTCCTAGGCAAATTTGAAAGAATTAGGTTGGATTGGATGGGACTTAAAGGTAATGATAGTGTTGTCAGTGGATTGTCTTAAGATCCATGGGATTGGGATCAGATCACCGACTCTGTTTGGCACGCCAGGCCAGTCCCAGGATTTGACTTTCAATTCCTTCCAATACCATCCAAGCCCTTCCAATCCGACCGGCCAAACGGGCCCTTAGCTTTTATGATAAGAGGCGCATGTGAAGGCAGTCCATGCCTAGCCTAAAGCCTACCTTGCCTTTGACCAGATTGGTTGAGCAATCCAAACCTCAGATCGGTGGTCTACACCGTTGGAAACAATTAAATGGGCGCTTAGATTGTGTGTTGAGTACCCCATCATATTATAAACTCTGTGGAGACCACCATAAATGTACATGTTATATCCACGCCGATCCCTCCATTTTTTAGCTCATTTTAGGGCATGAATTCAAAATTGAAGCATATCCGGAGCTCAAGCGGACTACACCATAAGTAAAGGGGAAGAATGTGGCTGGCTATTGAAACCATTTTCAAGCCGATTTGTCATCCAATCTGTTCATTAGGTCAAATACTAGAAGAAGATAAAACACAAATATTAGCTTGATGGTCGGTGTTCAATTCACATTGTTCCCTGTCGTGTGGTCCACTTGAGTTTTGAATATGCTTAAATTTTGAGGTCATACTCTAAAAGCAGGGTCAAAAACTGATGAACGGCGTGGATAAGAAACTTACATCACTGTGGGCCCCACAGAGTTTACTCAGCACTCAGTAGGCAATCCGCACCCTTAGATGGGATGCCCACCGTTAGTTCTGAGTAGGGCCCACAGTGGTGTTTATAGGCCATCCAATTCATTCATCTGCTGTGTGGTGCATGGGATATGCAAGTATTCCGAAACTGAGGGTTGGGATGCAACGAGAGTTCGATGAAGCTTTAAACTGGGTGGCCCACCTGGGTTGTTGGGATATAGGGTGGGGTACCTGATGGAAGATATGGATTCCATGTACGTTAAACCCTAAACCCTGAAACAGCGACCTTCCAACCCCTTCCCCTTTCTTCTCCTCAAAACCTCGGAGAGAAGAACGAAGGATAGAGAAACCCCATTTCTATGAAATCTCATCCCATCATTTCCTGATTTTGAATCTCTCTCTCTTGGTTCGATGGCGCTTTACCTCCTCTTTGAATCGGCGTCGGGTTTCTCTCTCTTCCACGCTCATGGCATCGACGAAATTGGCCAGAACACGGAAGCCATCCGCAACTCGGTCCTCGACCTCACCCGATTCAGGAAAGTGGTGAAACTCGCCGCTTTCCAGCCCTTCTCCTTGGCTCTCGACGCTCTCAATCAATGCAATGCTGTCTCCGAAGGTGAGAATACCGGGGCTCCAAGCATTCCTCTCTCTCTCTCTCTGTGTGTGTGTGTGTGTGTGTGTGTGTGTGTGTCTATATATATATATATATATATATATATATAAAATAACTGTTTTTTTTTTTTTTTTTTTGCTTTTGATTGGTCGATATTTTAGTCCCCTTGAAGTGACTGAACTTTTGATGGTTGTTAATGGAGCTTTCCGATGCTTTGATGATGAATTTTCTAGGGTTTTACAGCTTAGCTGTCCTACTCCTTGACTGACAATTCGGTGAAATGCGTAGAGTTAAGTCATGGCCTTCTAATTTCTTATGAGTTTCAGCATTTTGAAAAAAAAAAACAACAAAAGTTCCATAATCATTTTGGAATCGATCAACAATATACTCAAATGCCAGTTTCAATGGATGCGTTAGAGAGGATCCATAATTTGTAAAGGAGTCATTTGGGTGTCTGTAAAATCGTTAAGTGGTAAACACTTGTAGTGTTTGGATGGGGAAAAACACTGTAAATTGTTCCACCTTTTTCCTACTTTTTAATTTTTATTTTATTTCCTGCAGTAAAGGAGAGATTCATATTAAAGTTACAAGTGTTTACATTCTAAAATTTTACATGCTCAGGTAGAGTGCAATGTTTAATATAGACACACCCTTGTGTGGGGTCCACCATTACGGGTGCAGGACACGCAATCCATCCATCATGTACGTCCGCTGATGTGAGCTCTTTTCCCAAAGCGGGTGGGCCACATCATGGATAACAGTTTGCATTTGGACGCCCATCATTAAAAACCTCCCAGATACTGTGTGCAAGGCATTCAATTTGTCCATCATGTTCGTTGAACTAGCCCAGCCCATCTTATATTAAGCCCTATTATGCAATTTGAAGATTTCGGTGGGATTTTTACCGCTCCAAGCTCTATCTTGTGAGAATACTCAATTTATACTTGGTAAACTTTTTATAAGTTAACCAAGACAAAATATTTACCGATAAACACTTTACCACTTAAAGCCAAACCTGAAAGAAGTAATTTACCTATCAAACTCTTATTTGTTTATTTATTTTAAAGATGATACTTTATTAGGTAGAAGCTGAAAAGAGAAACAAAAACTACAAACCGAAAGGAAAAAAAGAGAAAAAACAAAAAACCAGAAACAAACCTAAGAGAAACTACAACAAACCTAAGCTATAAAAAGTATAGAACCTAAACAGGCAGCCTCTTCAAGGCGCTCAGTCCTTGAATAGCTGAACCACTCTGTTAAAGACCCCAACACTTGCAATACTTTTGTTACGAAAACATCTCTCATTTTGTTCTCCCCAAATCGACCACAAGACTGCTAATAGGGCTAAACTCTTTACTATAAAAAATTTACAACTTCAAATTTTACAAGCATCTAAATGACCTTAACGGAAAATGCTTAGACCTCACTTAGATACCTACCAGGGTAACTTTCTCTAACGTAAAGGACATGACTTGATGTGCATGAAATGCACCTTGTCCATTAGGTGCATCACCCCTTGTTAAGCCTTGGTCCGAAAAATTAGGCCGATACAACATTCAGGTGGCCTGCCCCATAAAACTGTATGTAAAACTTCAAAATTCATGTGGTATGCCCCACCTGAGTTTTGGAATCCTGTGATTGCTTGGTAAATGTTTCATCCTCATGAGGCATATCAAATTAGTAGATTGGATGACATATAAACACCTTGGTGGGCCCTACAGAAAACTAATGTTGGGCACCTCATACCAACTTTTTCCTAGGGTGTGGCTTACCTAAAGTTCTGGATGGTCATGAGTTTTGGGTTCCAATGTGAGCATGAGGCAGCGTATCTGATGGACGGGGTGGATCTCATGAAAATTCCGCCCACGTGGCTCTTGGTGCACGTGGTATGCTAGCGATGTTCTAAGGTGAAAGGAAACAGAACAGCTGATGTCATGCCTGTGGGCCCTGCAGTATGTTGCTGATAATGGGACATATATGGAATGACAAATATCCCCCCCTTGTGAAGCTCATTGATTGGATTTGCATAATGTCTTTCGAGAGTTTCAATGATATTCATAGGTGATTAATTGTTTTTTGGAGCTTAAATTCACACAGATATCATGGATTCCTAAATCTCTTGGAGTTGCAGGGCTTTTGACAGATGAATCGATGAACTTTTTGGAGCTGAATCTTCCTAAAATTAAGGAAGGAAAGAAGCCCAAGTTCAGTTTGCGTGTCACAGAGCCAAAAATTGGGTCGCAGATTTCTGAATCAACCAAGATTCCTTGCTAAAGCAATGAGTTTTTCCTGGAAATCCTTCGTGGTGTACGCTTACATTTCGAGAGGTTTATCAAGGACCTTAAGGTTTGCAATTTTGCATCTGAGTTCTGTATATGGAATTGTCCTTGTTTTCTTTCTAAAATAACAGTCAGTTTATTTCTTTTTCCTGTCTGTTATAGCAAGCTGACTTAGAAAAGGCTCAACTGGGTTTGGGGCATGGTTGCAGTCGAGCAAAGGTCAAGTTTAATGTTAATCGAGTAGACAATCTGGTTATTCAGGCCATTTTCCTTCTTGATACCCTACACAAAGATGTCAATTCCTTCTCCATGAGAGTCAGGTTTGTTGGCATTCAATGTATATTTTTTGAAAGCATAATTTAGATTCCTTTTCTTATTTGGAAACCGCTTGCTACGTTGTGCTGAGTACCTACCATGGTTACTTTATCTATTGTTGGGGAAATGATTTAACATGCATGAAATCCATGTCCTCCATTAGGTACCTTGTTTGGCCTTGATCCCAAAAATCAGGCTGATTCAACACAGGGGGGCCACCCCAAAATAATTATACCTAAAACCTCCGAATTGACTTGCTATGGCCCACCTGAGTTCGTAGTGCCCATGTAGAAGCTGTTAACCATGTTGTCAAACTTTAGTTGAGATAGTGTTGGTTATGCTTAGTGATCCAGATCCAGGGTCCCTGCCAGACACTAGCATCTTCCAAACCCATGACTGGTTCATCAGATATAAGGTGTCATTTGGCAACCTGGATTTGGGTTCCAAATCCAAAAGACCTCATCCTTATGTTTGACAGCCCCTTTTCTCCTTGGAATTCTAGATTTCAAGCTACTTTGGGTTGCAAAATCCGTAGATTCCAATTCTAACCCAACGGTTAAAATTTTCAAATTGTTCCCTTTTGGTGTGGCCCACTTGCCTATTGGAATGGCCTCATTTGTAGTGTAGCCCACCAAATACCATTTTTGAATTTTATAGGATTGAAAATCCAGGTTGCCAAGCACAACTGATAGAATCCAGACGTAGGGATTTCAATTCCAGTATTTGGATTCTCATCCTAGCTGCCAAATGACCCCTAATGGTCCTGGTCAGGATGGAAGGTTAAGGTGGACAGCAACCTTGTGCACCAGAACAATTTATTTATTGCTGTATTATATACTGATGGAAAAAGAAAAAGAAAAAAAAAACTGTGATTGAAGCTTTCTTTGATTTTTATACCTTTCTGTAGAGAATGGTACTCTTGGCACTTCCCTGAACTTGTAAAGATTGTCAATGATAACTATCTCTATGCCAAAATTGCAAAATTCGTGGTGAACAAGTCAGAGTTGACTGAGGACAAGATTCCAGGGTTAGCAGACATACTTGGTGATGAGGATAAAGCGAAGGAGAGTCTTGAAGCAGCTAAAGCATCCAAAGCTCATGAAATTAATTTGTTTTGCTAGCTGTCTGATGTTCTATTCATAATTTTATGCTGCTTTTTCAGGACAGGATTTGTCTCCAATCGACTTGATTAACGTTCAGCAATTTGCACAGAGGGTAATGGACCTCTCTGAATACAGGAAGAAGCTCTATGAATATCTTGTTACAAAGATGAATGACGTTGCACTGAATTTGGCTTCTTTGATTGGTGAAGTTGTTCGCGCCCGTTTGATTTCTCATGCTGGTAGTCTTGCAAATTTAGCGAAGTGCCCCACTTCTACTCTTCAGATCCTCGGTGCAGAAAAGACACTTTTCAGGTGCATCTTCCGCATCTACTTATGCCTTGATGATGATGAAATAGGTTCTTTCTAGGAAAATTTTCTCTTCTAAAAGGGTCCATTTGGGTAAGGGATCCTACAAAATCGGGATTAACCTAAATCCTGATTTCGGTTGTCTCATGCCCTCCAAGTTGGATTAGTATGCGCGAAACCAGTGCTGTCCTCCTTAATTGCAACTATTTGAAGTTCTAATGGTCAATAATTGTGGCTAAGTAGGGAAATTGTACTAGGATAAATGGATAATATGAATCTAAAGAGGAGGGTATGGAGCTCATCAAAATTGTGACTAAGCCATAATACTGATATCCCCCATCCAAAGGGGCCCAAAAGCAGAAGGAACTGAAAATAGAGAGTTTATTTATTTATTTATTTATTTTTTTATAATTCCAATTTGTGCTGTTCAACTATTTTACAAAATCATAGCTAGCAGAAATTATTTAGCAAAGTCATTGTCACGCCCCAAAATTCGGTACCCGAGTTGGCCAGACCCGACTCCGAATCTCAGGACATGATTCAATTTTAAACATTCACAACCACACTTAATTAAAACTCATTACAATAAACAATATTCATCAAATACAACCTTTAACTATTACAGCCTAAACTCACTTCTAAGTTCCTGCTATACAATTTATTATTATTATTTTTAAAAAAAATACAAATACGGATATGGCTACCACTAAGCCGATGGTTAGATCCTCAGTCTGCTTCGCCTCGACTAAACTCCAAGACCTGAAACACTGTTATTTTGGGTATGAGCACAACCGCTCGTGGGATCTTATCCAACCAAATATGAAATTTCTAGATTTATATCAAACGAATAAATAATAAGAGTACTTCTGAAATTCCAAAACATGAATCAAAATATTAAATATTTCATATGACATGAATGCGATGCTGGAATCATAAAGACGTACTGAATGCCACACTATCATGAATTCAAGAATAAAATTTAAATAATCATCACATCTTACAACACCGTACCTAGGTGTATGACCACGTTGCATTAACGCCCACACACCAGTACCTCATGGTGAGGGACTCATTTATACGTTAGCTAGTCAGACTACTGCTCCAGTTGTACCTCTGACGTATGTCCGCGCACACAATTGTACTCATACGCCGTACACAAAGGAGACTCCGAAGGATCCAACGGGTTCTAGGGTCTTTCACCCAAGGGACACGATTGCCCTACTTGCTAGCTTTAGGGTCTCTCACCCAAGGGACACGATTGCCCTACTTGCTGGCTTTAGGGTCTTTCACCCAAGGGACACGATTGCCCTACTTGCTAATACCACGATCATTTTCTCATTTTTCTTTCTTTTTCCATAATTTCGTAATCAGTATAGATGAATGCATGTCATGAATTATTCTAAAATCAGAAGCGAAATAATTTAATTATTTAAATCCCGATACAACAATGCAAGTTCTATACAAATGTGCGAAAATTCGATGCCGTAAAAAAAAATTCCTAAAATTTACTGAAACATCAAGCTAAAATCAAATTAATTAATATTATTTTAAACCAATTAATTTAAAGCAATTACT
Organism: Magnolia sinica; assembly: GCF_029962835.1. Classification (NCBI taxonomy): domain Eukaryota; kingdom Viridiplantae; phylum Streptophyta; class Magnoliopsida; order Magnoliales; family Magnoliaceae; genus Magnolia; species Magnolia sinica. Next base: position 2,767,721 of record NC_080579.1, read on the forward strand.
TTAACACAAATTTAAGGTCTAAATCTTAACACCAAATTTCATAAATAAAAGTTAGATTAAAATCTAACTCTACAAGTTAATCAGATTCAGTAAATGCTAAAATTTAAAAAAGTAAATATTATGTATAAAGGAATTTGACAATATTAATTTGAAGTCATTATGTCAAATAAATAAATTTTCTAAAATACATAAAATCAGAAAGTTCATAAATGGAGGAGAATCACCCACCTGATATTTGGACCGTCGATTTCTGGACTAAACCATACGCCCACGACCTACTTAGCGTCGCATGCTAGACCTGACCCACGCTTATGCTCTCAACGAGTTTCTCCCACTGACGCAACACATAGCATTAAGTTACTGTCTACACTCGCTGGATGCGTGAGAAGTCGAGTTTCAGGACACCATCTACCAAAAGAAAATAACACCTAAGTGGTCTATTTAATGAATGGTTTGGATTTTAGGTTAGTCTATTTAACTATGGCTGTTTCCAATCAAGGTTTTCTACTGTTCGTGTTGTTGGGCTGATGGTATGTAAGATGAATTACCGTTTTACAATCGAAAATGTCAACAATATAAATTTTTATTTGTAATTAATAATTCTATATATCATTTTGTTAAAACTTTAATAATTCAAATACTTAAATAAAATATTATTTTTACTATTATTTAATTTAGAAATTACAGTAAAACAATGTACAAGAAATTTTATTTAATTTCTAACTTTAATTAAATTAATTTTTTTTTACTTAAATAATATTAAATATTAGCATAAAAATATTTATTATTTTAATCACTAAATTCTAAAATTAAAATTTTTATTTTATTTATCACATAAACTTAACAAATACACACACACACACATACGCACACATATGTATTGAAATAACTTGATTATTTTATAACAAATTTTAATTTCTTTTTGATAATTCATTGAAAATGTATATTTAGGTTTAATCGATAAATTATCTAAATTTTAATTTAAACAAAAATTTTGAACTACAAGGAAAACATTTTTTTTTTTTAAAGTTTAAAAATCTAATATTATATTTTATTAAAATTTTAATTTAATAAAGTTTTAAATACACATTAATCACTAGAATTTCAAAATATAGAAATCTAATCAATTTAATTTCAATTCCAAAACTTGGAAAATTTTCTTAAACTTAAGTTCATTTAAATTTAATTTAATTAACTCTTCAAATTTTAGAATTAAAATTTGGATTTTAATCTTTACAGAATAAAAATTATCACACTAATTTATATAATATAACATTAATAATGTAATTAAATTATTATTGATAATTTAAAATTTATTATTATTATTATTTTTATCTAACTACTTAAATCTAAATTCAGAATTTTATTATTATTTATTTTTAAATCTAAATTGAATAAAGTCAAGGAATATATTAATTTAGATTTTAAATACTATTACTATTATATAAATTATTTGTTACAACATTATGTAAGTATGATTAACTTGGCTTTATAATTGACTATTTAAATTAATAAATTTATTTTTATTTGATACATTTAATATAATTATTATATTACTTTTATGTTAAATTGTTAATATCATCATTTACATAATTTTTTTTTAAAAAAATAATAAATTATATTTATCACAACTTTTATATATTATCAAATAAAACTTTTCTATTTTGTTACTTATAATATAATCATATAAATAATATTAACTACATGTGTATTAATTATGTAATATAATGTTATCTTACACATGTTTATTTTAATTATGTTATATATTTTGTCATTATTATTATTTTTTTATATAACCTACAGTTATATTGTATTACTACTATATTATTATGAAACGTAATATTTATATTTTACCATACCTTAATGATCTTATAAACCTTTTTATTTTATTTTATTTTATTATATATCTTATTATATATCATATTAATACTGATTACATATTACAATTATAAAATTTATAATTTGTTATTATTAATATATATTTTTATTTTATTTTTATAATCATATTTGCTTATATATACTTATCAATCTTACATCACTTATATTTACAATTCTGCATAATGAATCATAAATATTTTAAATAATTAATTATATATTCTGTTTGTACTGTAAAATATTGTAGGATATTATAATTTATTTGAAATTTAATTTAATAAAAAAAAAATTTCTTAACAAAACATTTAAGAATTAATAAAATAATCTTAAATAAACTATTTATTTTATTTTATAAATTTATTTATTTTATTTATCCATAAATTATTTCAGTATTAAATATTTTAAAAATAAATAAAATAAAAATTCCTAAATGAGTAGATTCCCTAAAAAAAATAAAATAACTGACAATAATATTTCTACGAAAATTTAGATTAAATAAACATAATCATAACTGAAAATGATAAATTTCATGTTAAGATCACCTACCTTAAATTCTGATGATCCGGCCCCGCTTTAATCTCTCTCTCTTGATTTACAGAGCTCTTTCTCTCCTTCACTCAATTTTTTTTTTAATTTGATTGATTCATTCGATTCTTTCTCTCTCTCTCTCTCTTTTTTATAAAAAGATGCGTAATGGAATGGAGGATTGAGAATTTTGGGACGGTTTCATTTAGTGGGAGGTTCGGCGGCCATTACCGAACAAAAAGGAAGGAAAGTGGAGAAGGTGGTTTAGTCGTGCGGAAGATGTAACTTTCATTTTTTATTTTATTTTTGTTTTTTAAGATATAGTGGGTCCCATTAACAATAATTTAAATCTAATCCGTCCATCATCTCGGCCTGGCCAAGAGAAAATATAAGGAAAAAAAAATGAGGCTGATCTGAAACTCAGGTGGGCCACACACAAGCGGACGGTGGACTTGGTTCCCACAAAAAATGGGTTGTTCTTGATTTTTATTTTATTTTTTAACAACAATCCAGTGGTTAAGATCAGATTAATTTTAGTGCACATTCAATAGTTGATGTTGGCTAGATTTGGATTAGTTAATAATTAAACACGTGGTCTTAAGTATATGAGTTGAGAGAGTGCATTATAAATAAACTTATATATATTCTACCAAAATCATGTAATAATTAATGACATTAATTAATAGTTCACACTAAGCAAAACGATCACACATCAACGGTTACAATTTACATGAGCCGATAGATGCATGTGTGCATGGGTGCGTGGATGTATGCATGGGTCTATGTGTGTATACTCCAATGAAGGCAATTGTACATACATGTATGTGTATACACGTGTACCAAAATTCTGGGTCATTACAGTCATGGTCAGTTTTTCTATTATACAGGACATGTTTGTGTTCAAAGCTGTGTAGTGGCTAATTGGCTCATTCTCAAAACCATTTCTTGGAATGCTTAGGTTTTGCTAATTTAGTTAAACCCATTCAAAACGCAAATTTTCTAATTTGCATTCCTATTTTATTTCTATGTGTTGATCTCTCTCTCTCTCTCTCTCTCTCTCTCTCTCACAGAATCCGTACAGGTTCTATCAGTTTGTTGTTTAAATGAGATATTGTGAAAATTTCTTTCTAGCTACATCAGAGTCAACAACTCCTTTTTTCCTTTCAATGAAATGCCTATTGTGAAAGCTCATAACCATTTTTATTATTTGAGTATTGACAAATTGAGTTCTTTTGCTGTGATACATGAGTCATTATCTCATTGATATTGTTTGTCTTTAGGGCGTTGAAAACCCGAGGGAACACGCCAAAATATGGCCTTATATTTCATTCTTCTTTTATCGGCCGAGCATCTGCATGGAACAAAGGTCGTTTAGCTCGTTACCTTGCAAACAAGTGTTCCATTGCATCCCGTATTGATTGTTTCTCAGGTTAGATTTTTCCTCAGTTTAACTATTTTAACATGGGTCTTTCTGTATTCTACTTCTCTACCTGTCTGGTGGATTTGTGCCGGACTACTGTTAATATTGTATTCTTTGTGTAGAGATGTGACGCAGGGATGAACGTGATGAGGATAACTACTCCGAATCCACGGAGCTTCTCTGGACTCCTCACAGAGACTTCTCGAATCCACGAGGAAAGAAAGCAGAAAATAGAAATAAATTCTAATAAATTCGAAATTGATTAATTAATTAATAAAAATGAGTTCACAACCATTTAAATAGGGGTACCAAGCACTGGGAAAGAAATCAGAATCAAACTACAGCTCAAACTCCTAGAATCCGCGACTTACTATAAATAGTAAACTTACTATTTATAGACGGTCGTGATGTCTACTAGTGCGCAAGGTTTTTGGCCAAAAATAGTAAGTGTCCTATTTGGCTTCACCAAACCGTTCTCCTAATTATTCTAAGCTCTTTTCACGTTGGGCGCAACTCCTAAAGCCCGATGGATGAAGAGTTATAATCAAACTAAAACTTACTATTTATAGTAAAAACGAAATTAAAACAGGTAAATGACCGTCGATCCAGGGGTTTTTCGCAATTCCGGGCTGCATAACCCGGTGTAGCGGGGTTGGTTGGCTAAAGTAGCTCGTTCTACCCCAAAATCATATATTTTACGTCAGGTAACTCATTCCGGATTGCGAGATACGCCCGATCTCAGGTCTGACAGTCTGGATCACTTCTGTCGTCGACCGGGCCTTTTCTGATCCATCTTGGCCATGTAACTGTCCGCGACCCGCTCTACGTCAAGATGAATACCACTGTTTTTGGGCAAAAGCTTCGTGAGCAGTTGGAGGAGAGGCTGGACTTCTATGACAAGGGTGTTGCCCCACGGAAGAACTTGGATGTTATGAAAGCAGCTATTGATAGTGCATTAAACAAAGACTCGCAGGAGAAGCAAGGTAAGGGCCTTTTCCCAATGCCTGCTGCTACCATACTTGTTTTATGTAGATCAAATTGTTGACTGCTACATTTTCCTCATATGCAGATCACCTGTATATCACTTGTATGCTGTACGATTCCAAACTTGCGTATTCAACTTTCGAATTAGCTAACTGATCTGAATTACCGTTAGATGATCTTGTAACCAATGTCAAATTCATAGTGCTCCAAATTAGGCATTCTTCATTACATACAAATTTCTGTGCTTCAGAAAGTGCTGCAGCTATCAAATAACCATTTATCTTCTAAAAGTGTGCATTTGCCGGTGCTCTTCTAGGAATGTGTATTTTTTATATTGAACTTGATTCAGAGCCTTTGAAGGCATAGAGGTCAATACATCCTCATTTTTTACTGCACATGTTTCATACTTAGCTGACATCTAGACCATACATTCAGCTGGTCCTCAACCATATTGGTCCGATAGGTCACAAAGATGATATTAAGGGCCTGTTTGGGAGCGTGTATTCGAAACCCCCTGTATTCGAAACCCCCTGGATTTGAAATCCTCTTGTTGTATTTGGCACCCTAGATTGAGAATCAACTTTAATCCAAAAGTAGCTATTCATAGTATATTTGCAGGGGTTTGAATTTAATTACTAAATCAACTTTAATATCTCTAATTAGTAAACTTATGTAATTTTTGACACAATGGTTGTAATAAGCCCGTTGAAATATATACTTTGCCAAAAAATGATGAAATTCCAAGTCTCGGATGGGCCACAAGCACAAGATCACGTCCGAGTGACTAACCAATGATTTTTAACCATTGATTTACATGGACAATGTTTGGATGGTGCTGATCATCGTATTAAAGTAATTATAGTGATGCAATTGATGATCTAATTATTTTGGGATATCATTAGTGGGCCATGTGTCCAATAGATTAATAGTCTAGTGATACACATGTTACACATGCAACTATGGGAATAATTTTAGATGTAATCCAAGGTCTCACCTTGGATTTGAAACCCCCTGGATTTGAAACCCCCAGTTACTTTATGGTGCCAAACAACTTAGGGGATTTGAAATCCCCCCAAATCCATGGTGCCAAACGACCCTTAACAGTTTAGTTGGTGTACAAATGACACTAATAGGCAAAACTTAGCAATTAATTCACAATAGTCAGGTGTATGTTTTGGCTGATTTACAATTAATGGCGGAGTCACAATATTAACAGTCCGCATGTCATTGGCATATTTCATGTGTATAGTATTTGATGTGGTGTTGTAACTCGTGTGCCTTTGGAGGCTACTTGGCTCCAACTAATTTCATCTTTACACGCTTCTAACTACTACTACTACTACTTCTTCTTCTTCTTCTTTTGAGAATATACAAGATTCGTGTTTTGCATTGTGGTTCAACCCTAGAATATGTAGTGTCTTTTAGCCTTTCAGTTTGGACAAGCAAGATGTTTACACCTAATCTGACTGTGTTAGATCTAGCAACTCAAATGATATCATGTAGTAGGGAAATCTCAACAAGAGATAAACGAAAGATCTCTTCAGCTGCCTTATGGCTGAATGTGATCAGAATATGTAAAGTCTTGAGTTTGAAGGGTAAGTTCAACTGGCTACAACAATGCAACACGTGTCGTGTCGCGTATCCCGCTTATGTGGCAAAGCCATCTAATACGATAGTGGTCTCATGACCGACGATGTGTATGGATTGAAACACAGTTATGGCAAGTGATGAATTCGATTGATGCACCCTAACATCTCATGGATGCCTTTTGCCCGAAAACGCTTGAAGAGTGGAATAACAACCACACCAAGCTAACTGAGTTTCATAGCGCATTACACATTTGCGTGGAGAAATAGATAGCTATCACCAACACATGGCATGTTGAGTGTGACTCTCGTCTAGGTAACAGAAGCAGAATGTGCATACAACTAGTGGCCAACCCACGACAAACGACTAACATACGTGGTGTTGTTCGGACCTAGATAGTTATTTTCACATTAGTAGACATAAAGAGTGACTACGAAGATTTCTCTCCAACTGCTGCCTCAAAATCACATAAATAAGAGAAAGATCGAAGAGCTCCAGGTCCTCGCAAACTCAACACAAGTCAAATCTACATTCTAACATTGCTTATCCATTTATTTTATCAAATTTATAGCGCAAGGCTGCCTATCCTTTTATTTTATCTCATCTTAGCTTATTTTAGACTAAGACAACCTGTCTATGTTACCATGCTGGACTGGCTTTAGCATAGTAGTGTAATCCTGTCTATCTCTACATTGCTATGCTTGGTCGACTTAGATTAGGAATAGTGTGATTCCCGTCCATCTAGAGCAAGTACTGGATTGTAAGGATGACCTTTTATTATTATTATTATTATTTTTTTTTTAGTAGTATAATTCCCTTGGTCCATGCTCAAGACTAAGGAAGACTTAGATCCTAACTAAATATTATTGTAAGTTTTTATTTTCATTTTTATTCAATACAATTGAGTTCCTTTTACTCTTACATTGCACGAATCGGGTTATCTTTGCTATCACGATGAGAACAATTCCTTTCGGCTGAAAGGCAAAAAGAACTCATTAGAAGGACGAACCCTCCATTTTGCAAAATCGCCTGATTTCATTTACAGGAGGCTGAATGGATGGTTGAACTGTTTCGATTCTTGATTATAGACAACCGCTCACGGTCTCTCTGTCTATCTAGGCATTTGGGGTCATAGGTTTTCTGTTCGGATCGAGCTGTAATAGGTTCTGGCATGCCCGACACCATATACACATACCAACAACTGAATTTTGAACCAACCACAAGGCCAATAGATCAGGGGCTGGCTTTTGGTCTGATTCGCCCGACCATGTATTGACCATCACTCCAAATCCCTTAAAAAGTTTGGAAAGATCCTAACCAGCAAATTTGGCCTTCTTTAGGTGGATGTGGACTTCTGCTCTTTAAAAGATCCTGGGCTTAGAGCGGCAACTCGGGCAATTTTGGGTCGGGTTGAGGGTCAAACCGAGCCCGACCTGACCTCGAGAGGACCTAGCCTGCAACCTGAACCAACCCTAAATCTAACTTGAGGTGCCCAATCCGAACCCAACCTAAATTCCTCCATGCTCAACCCTGACCCAACCCAACTCAACCTAACCCAAATTGACCCAAATCGAACCAAATGCATGAGATCATTCCCAACCTAGCGTAACCTGATTTGGATATGCGCAAACCGTAACTCGACCCGAGGACCCTGACCAATAGACCCAGCCTGACTCGAACTTGGGCTGTGTCAACCAGGTGTGGGTCAATCCGAAACCAAGTTGCAGCCCTTATTAGGGTTGTCCAGTTAAGGAGCTGTTGCTTCCACAGTCTGTCTACTTTGGGGCTTATCGGAATTACATTTTAGATCACTGACCACGGAACTAGGGCCCGGGGATGCTAGACACATCCTGAGGTAGAGGATCATACGAGTCTCCTGGTAATGAATTACTAATGAATACCATGTGCTCACCACTTTCTGCAGCAGCATTTGCACATTTTGGAGGGTTTTTCTCACCTTGGTTTTTGCGTATCGAATTGTTCACCATTGATATGGGGTCATATTGCCCCTGTATCAGGCCAACACGGTTTGTATTGTTAGGGGTGGGGTCAAGGTTTTTGTCGATTTGGGAGGGGTAATATTGTCATTTTCAAAAAAAATTGTTATTTTCCAAAAATCTGCTAACCCAGTCATGGTTAGTTTTTCCCATCCAAAAAATTAACGGCAACGTGTTTTTTGGCCACATTTGGACAAATGCTCCAGGGTGGGTGCTATTTATCTTTGGTCTGAAATAGAGGGTGCTATATGTCAAAACCTTAATAAATTTAAAAATTAAAATTAAAATTAAAACACAAGACAGAAGTCACGGTTCTCTTGTCAAATTTATGTGGACATATGATCTGATGCAGATTTAGGAAAAGCATGTATGTCGTTGTTTGATTTGTTTTGTATTTGATATGAATGCTTGCAGATGGAGAAAAGACCCAAATGGATACAGATCATGAACCCACACAAGTTTCAGTAAAGAAAAGAAAGAAAAAGAAAGCTAAAAGTGAGGGAGTGGATGGTGTTCCCATGGCAGAGGATAAACTAGCCGAGACTGTTGATGGAGATGCTCTTGATGAGCGTGAAACCAGGAAGAAGAAGAAGAAAGAGAAACGCAAGTCAGTGGATGAGCCAGTTCCCAAAATTTCCAATGGCACGAATGGCTTGGATTATGAACAGAACGGGACTGCTAAAAAGAAGAAAAAGAATTAGGGTGAAGAGGGTGATGGAAGTGAACTACATACCCCCAGTGACGTGAAGAAGAAAAAGAAGTTGTTAATAAGCAAAGATGAGTGAGTTTTATTTTCTTTTCTTTTTTGGTACCGAGTCTTCTTGAGTTTTGTTTATGTTGTGGGCCTCATTGACCAATGCTTACTCATGGGCCTTATTGTGCAACGCTTACTCCTTGTTGTGGCCTCAGTTATGCCATATGCATTTTGCGGGAATCTAATGGAATTTTTATAATTTAGTCAATTTTTTATTTCTGTTTTGGAAGAATTGATCCTGTAGTTTCCTAGCTATGTGCTCTTGTCACATTGGTCACCAATCTTTTTTATCATGGATGTAGGGGTCGTTTAGCAGTACTAGCATTCTTCAACTGCGTTTGTTAATGTAGATTTTTTATCTTGTAAAATCCAGAAATTGTTTGACAACAGACCTTAAAAGTGGGGAGAGTAGTTATTACAGTTGGAGAACTAAAAATTCCTTGGATTTTACATACACCTTTTTTTTCCCCTTCTAATTTGAAAGGGGCTCCTTTGGCGATCTTCATTCTTGTTTTTGAGGGTTCTAAACATGATTTGGATTGAAAATCCTGGATTCTAATTCCTAACTGCCCAATATCCATGCTACCAGATGGTCCTGTTTCTTGAAGGGAAAAAAAGAAAAGGAAAAACTCACTTGGGGCTTGTTTGGATTTATAAAAAGCAGGGAAAGGTAAATAGTGTTTCTTAGGAAACTTCTTTCTAGGAAACTAGGAAAGGAAACAATGCTTCCCGTTACTAATTTTTCACAAGGTTTTTCTAAAAAGTTTGGACATTTTTCAATTTGTTGCTTGGCAAAACAAACATTTTCTTATTTATTTATTCATTTTTCTGAATGTTATCGTCACACGTGGCATTCACAATATATATGAGGCACTTGAAGCCTGGCATTCTTGTCACGTGTGATATGCTTGAAGTTGTATAGTGGCATGTTGCGCCTGCGCGCGCACATACATAATCACATGTTTATGCATGGGATGCGAGTTGCCGGTAACCCATCATTAGAGAGGTCACTCGTAACTCCGACATGACCCAATTAAAAGGCACCAGGCGTCCATATTAGATCTTAGGTCAGTAGTAAAAAAGCACCATACGAAATGACAATATTATCATTTTCAATGTGGGGCATGCATTTGACACATGCACGTGACTTTGTAATGATGTTGTCCAAATTATGTAACTATAACAACAATGTTCATCTCCAATTTATCATAAAAACCATGTCTAGGGGGTTATTGGGACCAAATGGCATGTTGGCGTACATGACAAGATAATTCGATGGCAAGGGAATCAAATCACCTTGGGGGTTACATTGGAAAATGTGGCAGAGGTTATTAAAAGTGAATGGTGGCACATTTGGATTATAAGATCAAATGGCACGATTAAACCCGCCATTAAATGATGTAGGGGGGTTATATTGGCAAATGCAGCACATGAGAGGTTTTTAAAGGTGGATGGTTTAACTCTTGAAAAATTTATTTTCCTTCAAAAAAAAAGTTTTTCTCAAGGATGAAAGTGGGAAAATAATAATAAGTGAAAAATTTTGTTTTCTATTAATTGCTAAAAAAAATGGCTTCACATATGAGGAAAAATTACTTAGATGAAAAATGGTGCTTTCTTGTCTTTCCTTTCCATGATTCCAAGCAGACACTAGGGCTATATCCATTAGGCATGCGTATGTGGTCGAATTCAGTCAAACAGTTGACATTCGAAAATTCAACGATGAAGGAATCTGCCGAAAAGAATTTCAAGATTTAAAAATCATAGGCATTGAAATCAATAACACTCAAAGCGGTGATCAAAAGGTCCGTCTAAATTCAACAGAAAACATTGAATTCCATGTGTGGTGAAGCCCATCTTGTATATGGTTTGGATCATTGAACACAATCCTAAATATCATATTATCACATTGTGATTAGAGTTGTACACAAGCCGAACCAGGTTGAGCTTGGCCTAGTTTGGCTCAGCTCAGCTGCGAGGTTACCATAGCTCGAACTTAGCTCGGCTTAGTCCTCCAGCCTAAATGGCCAACTTGGCTCGGTTAGTAGCCTGGGCTAGCCTAATCCAAGTTTGAGCCAAGCTTGAGCTCGATCTTTTGAGGCAAATTGGAGTTCGAGCCTACAATCTGAGTTCGAGTTTAGATTTTAAAAATTTTAATATATAATATATATAATTTATTTAAATATATAAATATTTACATTAAGTGAACCTTCGAACTGACTCAAGTTTTGAGCCGAGTCAAGTTGAGCTTCTCCGTGTCAAATGAGCGAGTTAACAGAGCTGATTCGGTTTGCTAATAGCTCTAATTGTGATTCCTCTTGGCTGTATTAGTGCCAAGAAAAACATTTATGAGAAATGCTTCAGCACTCAGCCCTCTTTTAAGTTACAGTGCTCCTGGTTGCATTGGGAAACTTTGATAGTCCAATCCATTTTTATACTATTTATTTGGTCCATCACACGTTTCATGAGATGGGCATGCAAATATCACACCAATCTAGCAAACGTTGATCATTCGACCAATGACCATTAATACCCAAGGTCTAGATTAGTCTACACAAAAATAAATCAAATCAACAATTCAATTCACTTTTTCTTAGGCAATTATAACCATTCCATCCCTGAATTAGAAAAAAAAGGACGGATTGGATCTGATAATGATTTCCAATCTTATGGAAAGCTCAGATCTCGCACAAGAGTTTCATATTTGCACGTGTTACGGCGTGTAGATGTGTACGGTTCCATGCACGGGTAGAATTAGCAAACTTCTAACCCTAAAGAAAGGCCAACGGTTAAGATTCTATGACTCTTTTTACCGGATGGGTAGGATGCATTTTCGGCCTTGGGCCATCACTGGGTGCTTGGCGTGCCGATCACAGCTGTCGGACCACATATGGTGCGGTGCACATCCCTACAGTTTAGGCTGGTCCTGCGGTCCTCATTTGTTAATCCATTTTAAATTTTGACACAAAATAACGAGCCGAGCTGTCATTTCAATCTACTCGTCCCGTAATAGACAATGGGGATTTGTTTGATACTCTGGCAGGGTTGGACGCTTGATACGCATGCAGTAAAAAGTTACACGTGCCATGTATAAGCTGGAATTAAACCGGAAGCAGATTGGATGGTGTCCCACACACCAGCTGCATAGGTGATGTAGGTACGGCGCGAAGACAAGAGCTGACGTTCCTCGAGCTCCGAGTTGTACGAACGGTTCAAAGGAGATCAAAGTTACATGGCCCCTCAGTGATGTATTTATTATATCCACATCGTTCATCCATTTTTCGAGTTAATTTTAGAAAATTATCAAAAAAAATTAATCATATCCAAAAATCAACTGGACCACACCACAAATAGCGGAGATAATAATTTTCACCGTTAAAAAAATTCATAGGCCCACCATAACGTTTGTTTTCCATCCAATCTGTTAATAATGTCACAAAGGCCTGGATGAAGAGGAAAAACAATTTTCATATTGATCCATAACTTATTTGACCCTTAAAAGGGTTTCAATGGTAGACTTTCAATCCCCCGCTGTTTTTTGCAACGTGGTCCAATTGATAGTTAGATTTATCTTATTTATCGTCTCAAGCCTTAAGACAAACTCGCAAAATGGATGGACGGTTTGGATATAACACATACCTCATGATTTTTATGTATTGTAGTGGAATTGGTTCGACCCGCTCGTGTGTCAACCGTCAAAAAGAAATGAAATTGTCACACGTGTGACAGACTGTCCAATAAACATGTGCGCGTGTGTGCGTGTGTGAAGGTAGACGGGACCATCATAAGCTTTATTAATTTAAAAAGGACAAAAGAAAAAAGTACACAAGATAGAGGGGAGGGGGGCATAAAACCTGACCTCCAAAACACAGAACAAGGTCATACGTTGAACCAAGTAAAGTACCATCAACATCTGATAAACAGCTTAAAATTTAAATTTAAAAAAAAAAAAAATTTGTATAAAAGAGAAGAAGAATTACAGCGAGAAGCAATAAACAAAAGCGAAAGAAAATCTCATGCACCTTTTCCTACAAAAATGATATATTGGGGATTTGAACAATCTTGTCCCGATCTTCTCCTCCATCTCCGTAGCGCTCTTTTAAAAGATGACAGCCATGGATGATCAATTCTTGAAGCATGGTGAGCTGTTGCAACTCCTCATCTGGAAGAGACTGCAACTGCCCACAGAATTTGATTTCCAAAGTATTGAGGGCTTTGAATTGTCTCAACCAACCACAAGGGAACGATGTCAGCTTATAACTACAGGCAATAATCAAATGTTTAAGACTGGGGAGGAGGGGTAAGGTCCCTCCCGATGACAACATCCCTTCGTTACTTATTTGTAAAGTCAGCTTCTGGAGGAGCGGTGGAAGGTTGGTTGGCAACTCCTTCAATTTTGGGCACCATTTTACTTCTAATTGGAGGAGAGATGGCATAACCTCTCCAACTCCACCTCTCAATTCCCACTCCTCCCAATTACGCATGTGTTCGAAGAAGAGGGTCTCCAATTTGGGGAATGAGACAACACATCCACTTCCGTCATTGTTATCAACCCCACTAAACTCAACACCCACCTTTCTCACCTCTCTCATGCCCTCAATTTCAAGGTATTTAAGGGACGGTAATTTCCCAAAACCTGGCAATTGTATACACTCCCAACAACACGAGAGTGTCATCCTGACTAGATGGGAGAACACCGGATCCTCTATCCACTTGGGAAGCGTAGAACCTCCGTAATACTGTATTGCCAACTCTTTCAAATTTGTGTGGGGCTGGAGAAATTCAAGCACGTCCTCTATTTTCTTCACCTCTTCATCCAACAGCTCATCATAGTCTTTCTTGTAGTTGAAGGATAGAGTATGAAGGTGCTGCTTCTTATTCAGTTCTGCCTCTCTAGCTTCGTCCCTGCTCCTGTTTTTGTCCAAGCCGGTAATCAGAAGACTTCCTTGAAGATGATTGAGGTGTTTCAGTTCTCCACATTTACATCCTTCGTTGCTACCCCCAACAATGAACTCTGAAACCGTCCGAAGGCTAGTTAGTCTCCCTATACCCTGCGGTAAGTGCTTCAAATTGACGCATAATTCAAATTCTAGATGTCTCAGGTTAATCATTTTCTTCATCCCTCCAGGCAGTTTTTTTAGCTTCCAACACCAATTGAGTCTCAATGTTTGTAAATTTAGGCAATTACACACCTCCTCTGGCAACTCTTCTATGCCTGTGCGAGACAAATCAAGAAATCTCAAGTGTTTCAAATGTCCCACCGTTGGAGACAATTTCTTAATGCTGGTATAACTCAAGTCCAATGCTCTAAGGCGTCTCCAATAATGGAATGACATTCTTGGCACCATGGAGATTCTTGAGTCAAGGAACAACGTCCGCAGCTTGTGGGCCTTATACAAGGTGGCCAAAATGTAAGCCTCTTCATTAGCTTCATCATAAACTTCATCACGGGCAAAGAAAGAATGGCGGATGTTGTTGAAGTTTAACGAAGCTGGCTTTCCGATCTGCACCAGTGAAAAGTCACTTCCTGCAACAGATTGTGCAAGATCATGAACTAAATCATGCATCTTGCAACTGACTATGTTCTTGCCATCATCGACTACTGCATCTTGGAGCAACGAGCGTCTTAGTAAATCATCGAAATACAGCCCACCAGTTTCCTCCATGTCTTGACTTCCCTTGGAGCAGATGAAACCTTGTGCCACCCATAGCTTGACTATCGTATCCTTCTCTATCTCCCAATCTTTCGGGAAAATAGAGCAATACGCAAAGCACTGCTTCAGAGCTGCAGGTAAATCATGGTAGCTTAGTAACAAAGCCGGTAAAACACCTCCCAAGATATCACCTGAGTTCCATATCTCGCTTTCCAACACAAGCTCCCACTGCCTTCTCGTCTTTCTCGAGCACATGGCACTCCCTATCGTCTTTGCTGCGAGAGGCACCCCTCCACACCTGTTTACGATTTGCCTTCCAATCTCTTCCAAATCCGAACGCTCTTCTGCACTCCGATGCTCAAGTGCTCTACGGCTGAACACTAACCAGCAATCATCATCAGATAAAACATCCAGTTTCTGCATGTGAGTACTTCCCATCCTCGATGCAACATCTTCCGAACGAGTGGTGACAATGATTCGACTCCCGGGTGCACCAGCTTGGAAGGGACCTCTCAGCTTGTCCCACTTCTTGCTATCATGGCTCCAAACGTCGTCAAGCACAAGCAAGAATCGCTTTGCTTGCAACTTTTGGCTGAGACGACTTTGCAACAGTGCCAGGCTTAGATCCTCACAACTAGACTCATCTGCAGATTCTATGATTAATTTCGTAATACGTTTCACATCGAAATCGTTTGAAACACACACCCACATTCTCTTGTGGAAATGCCCCTCGACTATTTTATCGTTGTAAATGAGTTGAGCAAGGGTGGTCTTGCCCAAGCCCCCCATTCCAACGATAGAAATGACGAAGGGCACCTCATTCACCTCTCTACTACTCCCCCCTAGCAACAAGTCTACGACTCTATTTTTTAGATCTTTCCTTCCGACAATGAACGGCTGGTCAAGTAGGCAGCTTGTCTCTCGCTCTCTTATCTCACCCCTCCTAACTTCACTATCCACTCTCTCCCTCTCCCCACTATCTACTCTAAGACCCAATAGGTTCTTCTCTTTTTCAACATCATCTAATCTACCCCTCACCTCCTTTATCCTACTCCCAATTTCGTGGCGTAACTTGACATTATTGAAACCAGTAACAGGGAAGAGGAAGCAAGTAACGAGGAAGCTGAAACAGGACACATCACCTTCATCAGGAGCTTGTCGTCTGCGAGCTTCTGTCGTCGACTCATCTAGTATGTCATCCACATCGTAGGCCACATCTTTGACATTCTCTAACCAGATCGTCACTGCTTTGTCCTTCACACGTCGAGACTCAGCATCTTCCAGCACAGCTTGAATCAAGGTGAAAGTTCTGGAAAGCTTTTCGATCTCACTGGTGACACCCACCAACAAATCTACCTCATCTTGGATGACGGTCTTCAACTTGTCGCCCACGGAACAAACGAGGGAATCAATCATATTTTCTTCTTCTTTCTTTCTCCCTTTGGTATGTATGGATGAGAAGAAAGGAGGAATTTGATGTGTGGGAGAGCTCTGGAAAGCTTAGAAATATGCAATGGCAAGGAATTTCATGGGTCAGAGAGAGAGAGAGAGAGAGAGAGAGAGAGAGAGAGAGAGAGAGAGAGAGAGAGAGAGAGAGAGAGAGAGAGAGAGATGCAAATGTAGAGAAGGAAAGAAGGAATTTGAAATAGGAAATGGGAAGGACTGAAGATATGGTAGAGAGAGAGGGAAAGAGTTGTTTTGGTATGTAGATGGGAAGAAGGGAGGAATTTGAGTTCAAATAGTTATAGAATTAGGAAATGGGAAGGACTGAAGATATGGAAGAGAGAGAGAGAGAGAGAGAGAGAGAGAGAGAGAGAGAGAGAGAGAGAAGGAAAGAAGGGAGGAATTTGAAATAGGAAATGGGAAGGACTCTGAAGATATGGTAGAGAGAGAGGGAAAGAGTTGCTTTGGTATGTAAATGGGAAGAAGGGAGGAATTTGAGTTCAAATAGTTGTAGAATTAGGAAATGGGAAGGACTGAAGATATGGAAGAGAGGGAGAGAGGGAGAGAGTAGTGAAAGATGCAAATGTAGAGAAGAAAAGAAGAGGAGAGTTAAAGATGCAACTGTAGAGAATGAGGTTAGCTCTGGAAGGCATGCTATGGCTTACCAACCAAAAATCAGACAAATCCAGGCATCCAATCAGTACCTTATAAAATTAACGGTTCAGATTGTTTGCACATAAATAAGTGTAACTAACAATCTGAACCATCCATTTGTTAGAGACCATGATGGATGGCTTATTATTTTAAAGCACTCCTTTTATCAACCAATCCCATCCATTCCATCCACGGCTTAGAAAATAAACAGCTTTGTAAGGGAAGGAAAACTTATGGAATGCTTCAACCATCTGCTCGGTGTCAATTTTAATTGTAGCCCTTGAAACTATGTTCTGGATCTAGTGAACGGTTCAGATTGATATATTGGAATCTCCAAATATCCCAACTCTGGCAATCATGAACATACCACAGTACACTCATCCAAGAGCTGCCAGTAAAGTGATAAAATGGAAGGGACCCACAAATGGAGAAAGATGCGTATATGATGGGATAAAAGGGGAACGGATTGGCTACTCCCCTGACACCAGCCCGTGGCTGGTGGTCGGTGCTCTGTGAGCCCCACCATGATGTACGTGTTTCATCCATTCAGTTCATCCATTTTTACAGATCATTTTAAGGCTTGATACAAAAAATGATAGGGATATAAATCTTAGGTGGGCCACACCACAGGAAAAAAATAATGAATGGATATTCACAATTAAAATCCTCCTAAGGCCCACTGTACTGTTTATTTGACATCCAATCTATTGATTTGGTCATAAAGATCCAGATGAAGGGAAAAAGTAAATATCAGCTTCATCCAAAACTTTTATGGCCCCCAAAACATTTTTAATGGTCAAAATTCATTCAATACTGTTTCCTATAACGTGACCCACTTGAGATTGATATATATTTCAGTTTTTTAATGATATCATAAAATGATATATAAAAATAGATGGACTGCGTGGATGACACACATACATCATGGTGGGCCCCACAGAGCACCGACCACCAACCAATGGCCGGTGTTAGGGGGAGTAGCCAAGCCGTCACCAGCCCCGTGGCTGGTGGTCGGTGCTCTGTGGGCCCCACCATGATGTACGTGTTTCATCCATTCAGTTCATCCATTTTTATAGATCATTTTAAGGCTTGATACAAAAAATGATAGGGATATAAATCTTAGGTGGGCCACACCACAGGAAAAAAATAATGAATGGATATTCACAATTAAAATCCTCCTAAGGCCCACTGTACTGTTTATTTGACATCCAATCTGTTGATTTGGTGATAAAGATCCAGATGAAGGGAAAAAATAAATATCAGCTTCATCCAAAACTTTTATGGCCCCCAAAACATTTTTAATGGTCAAAATTCATTCAACACTGTTTCCTATAATGTGACCCACTTGAGATTGATATATATTTCAGTTTTTTAATGATATCATAAAATGATATATAAAAATAGATGGACTGCATGGATGATACACATACATCATGGTGGGCCCCACAGAGCACCGACCACCAGCCCCATGCCCCACCATGATGTACGTGTTTCATCCATCCAGTTCATCCATTTTTACATATCATTTTAAGGCTTGATACAAAAAATGATAGGGATATAAATCTTAGGTGGGCCACACCACAGGAAAAAAATAATGAATGGATATTCACAATTAAAATCCTCCTAAAGCCCATTGTACTGTTTATTTGACATCCAATCTGTTGATTTGGTGATAAAGATCCAGATGAAGGGAAAAAATAAATATCAGCTTCATCCAAAACTTTTATGGCCCCCAAAACATTTTTAATGGTCAAAATTCATTCAACACTGTTTCCTATAATGTGACCCACTTGAGATTGATATATATTTCGGTTTTTTAATGATATCATAAAATGATATATAAAAATAGATGGACTGCATGGATGACACACATACATCATGGTGGGCCCCACAGAGCACCGACCACCAGCCAATGGCTGGTGTCAGGGGGAGTAGCCAATCCGTCCCGGATAAAAGAGGCATCCAAAGCTACTTTTTTCCATAGCTATCCGACACATGGAATCTCGGGACTCACAGGCCGCTCAAAATTCAAAAATCAACTTCATGCATTCACACTGATGAGCCCACCATCGATGTGCTTGTCGAGAGAGGAAATTGATTGCGCACGGAGTTAAATCTGTGGGTCCCACCATGGTTTAAGTATTTTATCTGCTCCGTCCATCCATGTTAATAGATAATTTTATTGTATGAGCTCAAAAGCAAAGTATTTAAAAAGCTCAAGTGTATCACACCAAAGGAAACCATATGAATTGAACGTCTACCATTGAAAAAATCTTGTAGGCCACGGAAGTTTTGGATGAAGCTGATATTTGTGTTTTCTTTTCATCCATGTCTTTAAGATCTTATGAATAGGTTGGATGACAAATAAACATCACTGTAGGCAATGGGAAGGTTTCAACAGTAGAAATTATTATTCCCAATGTTTCAAGGGCGGTCTTGCCCAAGCCCCCCATTCCATCGATAGAAATCACTCCTCTGTCGCATGTTAGTCAAAAGCCCACGCTCTTTTCAAAAAAAAAATATATAGTACACGCGCTGTTTTTATATAACAATGGCGGTCTTACCCAAGCCCCCCATTCCAACGATAGAAATCACTCCTCTGTCGCATGTTAGTCAAAAGCCCTCACTCTTTTCAAAAAAGAAATATATAATACGCGCGCTGTTCTTATATAACAATGGTGGTCTTGCCCAAGCCTCCCATTCCAGCTATAGAAATCACTCCTCTGTCGCATGAACCCTCGCGCTTTTCAAAAAATAAATATATAATATGTGCGCTGTTTTTATATAACAATGGCAGTCTTGCCAAAGCCCCCCATTCCAACGATAGAAATCACTCCTCCGTCGCATGTTAGTCAAAAGCCCCCGCTCTTTTCCAAAAAGAAATATGTAATACGTCGCATATATAAACAATATACACACGCTGTTTTTATAATAAGTAAACCGTAGATTTTCAAACCAGACCATTAATCTGATGCAGTCCCATTTTTTTAGATTGATAATAAACATAATCTCAATATAACAATCCGAACCATTCAAAATTTGGCCAAATGTTAAACTGTTTAGAAAAGAAAAACACGAACCGTCCACATTCAACTTAATAAATGTTCTCTGAAATAATTCAATATTTGAAATTTTGTTTATATATATCTCCATCCAAGCTGATTCACAAGATACCAATGGTATGGATCAACTAAACGTGGGATCCACTGGTCAGGATTGAAAAACCAAAAATTGTGGTTGAAAAAAATGCTGACAGCCAAACAGATTATTAAACCATGGGGCCACTGTCATTGATCTCAACCACACAAACCATGGGCCTCGCCATAGACGGTCTATAATGAAGGAAGCTAAATTAATGCAGTCTTTCTTAGGGATCTAAGCCATTGATCTTTAGACGCGGAGCGGATTGGGTACTTCCCCTGCTGTCCCGAGATAGGGACATGCTAGAGCTCTGAGAGCCACTGTGATGTATTGATTTATCTACACCGTCCATGCATTTTGCCATGTCATTTTAGGCTGGAGGCAGGTAGATTCAATGCTCAAGTGGACCACGAAATGGGGATTAAATGCTTATCGTTGAAAACTTCTTGGGGCCACAGAAGTTTAGGATCAAGCTTATAATTGTGTTTTACCTTCATCCAGGTCTCTATTACCTTATGAATAGATTGGATGAAAAATAAATATCATGGTGGGCCCTAGGAAGGTTTTCAACGGTAGGTGTCATTAACACCTCTTTGTGCTGTGGTGTGGCCCACCTAAACCTTGTATCTGCCTCGTTTTTGTAGACCCAAACTAAAATGACATGGAAAAATGTATATACGGTGTGGATATAATCCATACATCACAGTGACTCTCAAAGCCCTAGCCTGTCCCTGTCTCGGAACTGCAGGAAGTACCCAATCGACGCCCGCAACTGCCTTGTTTTTGCAACAAAGGAAAAGCCAAGGATACAGGAGGGTAGTCGTCGGACTACTGAATGGAATCTGGGTCAGTTAGCTGGGCCATTGGATCAACGCAAGACCATGGAAGGGTCGTGCCAATGGGCCCAACCCAACTGGGTGGCCCAGCAATGTGGGTCTAGGTCGTGGGCCCCAACTTGAATGAGGAATGGCCTACCTCAAATCATCAAGTGAAGTACCGTTATTCATAAGAAAGGGATGCAATTTTCAGCGATCCAGACACTAAGCTCTGTGTGACCACCGTGATGCCTGGGCCATATACACTCCATCCTGACCCTAAGCTCTTTGGGGCCTACCCTGATATCTGTGTCATATCTACTCCATCCACCAGCTTTGTCACATCATGTCAGACGTATTCCAAAATAGAAAATTTTAAATTTTAAGTGGGTCACACCACAAGGAAAAAAAAATGGTGATGAAATGTACACCATTGAAAGCTTCCTGGGGTTACAGAAGTTTTGGATTAGGCTGATATGAGAAATTTACGACTGTGGACCCCACCTTTTGTCCAGTGGTTTTTACGGAACAATACAAACTTAACATACGCACTTAGACCTCCTCCTACGGACACCGAATTTGAGGACGAAAATACCCCTGCCTTCCTCATGCTGGCGTGCAGAGACGAGCATTGACGGACGGTCCGACGATGGGAACTCAGGTGAGGCCCACTGTGATGTTTGTGAGAAATCCTCCCCTTCTAAGTTCATTCATAGGGTCACAAAGACCTGGATGGATGAAGAGGAAAAACAAATTTCATAATGATCCAAAACTTCTGTAACCCCTGAAAGGGTTTCAATGGTAGACGCTCAATTCCCCACTGCCTTTTACAATGTGGTCCACTTGATAGTTAGATCTATCTTATTTTTTGTCTCAAGCCTTAATATGAGTTCAACAAATAGATGGACGGTTTGGATATAACACATACCTCATGACGGGAACCACGAAAGCAACCTAACAATAAAAAAAAGCACAGACAGCCACGACATTACCACCGGTTCGATGGCAGTGCCGCGGTTGTCTGGCAGATTATTTTATTTTATTATATTATTTTTTTTTACAGAGAGAACTTTTTCTCTCTTACATTTTTCTCTAATACATAATTATGTAAATATGTATATATAAGTATATAAAAATATTTTTCTATCTTTTAATTCATTTCTTTGTCTATTTATTTAACAAGCATATCTCTTAAATTAGAATGTTTTTTTTTCTTCTTTTTTTTTGCACACGCGCACACACACCCCCATGCACTCACACTAGTGGAATTTGACCACGTATGGATACTCGAATGCTTGACCGGGTGTTGAAACTTCTGAGAGTCTACCACCCAAGCAAGAGTAAGAATCCTAAACTAGAATGATTTACTTACAGGGAAAATTTTGGAAAAATTTTGGTTCATGGTGCGACCCATTAGATGACTGGCCTGGATCACCAAACCATGTGTCACAGTTGAATAAACTCAAGACCCGAGAGTACTATTCATATTATCTAGTCAACGATCATATCATTCATCTCTAAGTTTTACTGTTGGATTTGATTTTCATGTTTATTTGAATAGGTAAGAAACCATTATGAACTCACAATCATACAATTGATTGAAAATGCGAAAGTAATGCAGAAAATTAAAGAACACAATTATTTATGTAGTTTGTCATAAAAGTGATTATGAGATTATCAAGTAGAGTCAACCATATGAAGGTTACGAGTAAAAGCTGTGAACACGTCATTTTTTGTGTTCTCAAACCCTATTTCAATTGGGAGTAAAAAAAAAGATTATGACCCAAAAAATTTCAAAACAAAAGTTTCATCCAAACAAGGAAACTATGTGGTTTATATATGACGATATCACCCATGAAAATTAGCGGGGCAAGCATGAAAATGAGCGGGGCAAACATGAAAATCAGCAGGGCAAGCATAAAAATAAGCGGGGCAAGCATGAAAATAAGCAGGGGAAACTAGAAAATCAGCGGGACAAACTGAAATATGAGCAGGAAAAACTAGAAAAACAGCATGGCAAACTGAAATATGAGCCGGGCAAACTAGAAAAACAGCGGGACAAACTGAAATATGAGCGGGGTAAGCTGAAGTATGAGTGGGGCAAACTGAAATATGAGCGGGGCAAATTAAAAAAACAGCGGGGCAAACTGAAGTATGAGCGGGGTAAACTAGAAAAACAGCGGGGCAAACTGAAATATGATCAGGGCAAACTAGAAAATCAGTGGAGGAAACATGAAAATCAGCGGGGAAAACTAGAAAATCAGTGGGGGAAACATAAAAATGAGCGGGGGGCAAACTAGAAAATGAGCGGGGCAAACATGAAAAATGAGCAGGGCAAGCATGAAAATGAGCGGTCAAGCATGAAAATGAGCAAGTTAATCTCAAGCATTGAGTTCCATGTGCATTAAACTTGATCGATGAGCATTGAACTTACTCATTTTCATGCTTGCCCCGCTTAATTTCATGTTTGCCCCACTTAATTTCCAGTTTGCCTCTCCAATTTGATATTTGCTCCACTTAATTTCCAGTTTCCCCCGCTGAATTTCATGTTTGGCCCGCTCAATTTCTAGTTTCCCCCATTGAATTTCATATTTGCCCTATGTAATTTATAGTTTGCCCCACTCAATATGAGCGAGGCAAACATGAAATTCAGCAAGGCAAACTGAAATATGAGTGGGGCAAACATAAAATTCAGCGGGGCAAACTTAACAAATAATTTCATGGCTTGAGCCAAAAAATATAAACATATCCAATGTTCAAATGAACCATACCACATGAAATTTTGAATTGAACTTCTATTGTTAATCATTTTTTATGGGCCACATAAGTTTTGGATTAAGCTGATATTTGTATTTTCCTTTCATCGATGTCTTTGTGATCTTATGAACAGGTTGGATGACAAATAAATATCACTGTAGGCAATGGGAAGATTTCAACGGTGGAAATTATTATTCCCACTGTTTCAAGGGTGGTCTTGCCCAAGCCCCCCATTCCAACGATAGAAGTCACTCCTCTGGCGCATGTAAGTCAAACGCCTCGCTTTTTTCAAAAAAGAAATATATGATACGTCGCATCTTTAGACAGTATAGCGTAGATTTCTAATCCAGACCATTAATCTGATGTAGTCCCATTTTTTTAGATTGATAATAAAACATAATGTCGATATAACAATCCGAACCATTCAAATTTTGGACCAATGTTAAATTGTTTAGAAAAGAAAAACACAAACCGTCCACATTCAACTTAATAAATGTTCTCTGAAATAATTCAATATTTGAAATTTTGTTTATATATATCTCCATCCAAGCTGATTCACAAGATACCAATGGTATGGATCAACTAAACGTGGGATCCACTGGCATGATTGAAAAACCAAAAATTGTGGTTGAAAAAAATGTTAACAGCCAAACAGATTATTAAACCATGGGGCCACTGTCATTGATCTCAACCACACAAACCGTGGGCCTCGCCATAGACAGTCTATAATGAAGGGAGCTAAATTAATGCTGCCTTTCTTAGGGATCTAAGCCATCGATCTTTGGACGCGGATTGGGTACTTCCCATGCCATCCCAAGATAGGGACATGCTAGAGCTCTGAGAGCCACTGTGAGGTATTGATTTATCTACACCGTCCATGCATTTCGCCATGTCATTTTAGGCTGGGGGCAGGTAGATTCAATGCTCAAGTGGACCACGAAATGGGGATTAAATGCTTATCGTTAAAAACTTCTTGGGGCCACAGAAGTTTAGGATCAAGCTTATAATTATGTTTTACCTTCATCCAGGTCTCTATTACCTTATGAACAGATTGGATGAAAAATAAATATCATGGTGGGCCCTAGGAAGGTTTTCAACGGTAGGTGTCATTAACACCTCTTCATGCTGTGGTGTGGCCCACCTAAACCTTGGATCTGCCTCGTTTTTGTCAACCCAAACTAAAATGAATGGAAAAATGTATGTACGGTGTGGATATAATCCATACATCACAGTGACTCTCAAAGCCCTAGCCTGTCCCTATCTTGGAACCTGCAGGGAAGTACCCCATCCACGCCCGCACCTGCCTGGTTTTTGCAACAAAGGAAAAGCGAAGGATCTAGGAAGGTAGTCCTCGGACTACTGAATGGAATCTGGGTTAGTTAGCTGGGCCATTGGATCAGTGCAAGACCATGGAAGGGTCGTGCCAATGGCCCAGCCCGACTGGGTGGCCCAGCAATGTGGGTCTAGGTCCTGGGCCCCAGCTTGAATGAGGAATGGCCTACCTCAAATCATCAAGTGGAGTACCGTTATTCATAAGAAAGGGATGCAATTTTCAGTGATCCAGACACGACCACCGTGATATCTGGGCCATATACACTCCATCCCGACCCTAAGCTCTTTGGGGCCTACAGTGATATTTGTGTCATATCTACTCCATCCATCAGCTTTGTCACATCATGTCAGACATAACTCACAAGGGAAAGTTTCAAATTTTAAGTAGGTCACACCACAAGGAAAAAAAATGGAGATGAAATGTACACCATTGATGTAAGACCCGTATCCTAGTCCGTTCTATTCCATCGAGTCCCGCGATCCTTCCTGTCGAATTTCGGCAACCTGTGATGTATAATCGACGTTGCGATCGACCCTAAGTCGTATGTTGTAGATTTGAGTCGGTTTAATTCGAGACTTGTACCATTGCGACCGCACCGTCGTCGCGTCTCTCGCACCGATCCGTTACCCTGGCAGTAAGATGTGAGCCAGCGTTTATTTCGAAGAAAACGCCGCGCGTTTGCAATCCCAAGAGAATCTCTACAATGTGTCAAATCAATCCCATCAATCAATCCCATCCATCACCTCATGTCAAGTGCAAGCAACCCATGCTTTCTCTCTCCAAAGTCAACCCATTCTCACCCTCTCTCTTACACACCCATGCTAGTCAAGTACACATCACCTCACCCATCACTCACACCCATCACTCTCTCTCTTTACATCCCATCTCTCCCTCTCTCTCTCTCTCTCATTTCTCAACTCTATCCCAAGCAACAAGTGAGCTCACGTCCAAGCTTGTCTATGTGAGAGAGTGCATGTGTGTGGCCCACTTTCCCATCCCAAACCTTCCATCCTAGCCTTTCATTTTTCATCTTCCACCGTTAAAGTGAAGCTCAAGGAGGCGGGCATTCCAACGGACCGAGAAGATCGACCGGTGGGTGCTTATTAGACTAGATTTTTCATGCTTTGTGATGGACAGAGTGAGGCCTACCGAATCAATGGCATGGATCTCACTTTGGACCACTAGGTGTGGCCAATGGCCCACCTTGATGCTCATGATCATTCCATGATGGGGCCATTCTCCATGGACCCCATCATGATGTTTATCTTCCGTGCATGCATAGGGTCATCTAGACCGTCTATTTTGGTGGAGAAAGGATCTCCACCGTTGATTTTCAATTTAATGGGCCCACATGCAATGGGACCCACTTGATGTACAATTGGATGTTTGAAAGGGAGGGCCCATAGTGTCGGGGTCCCTCCATCACACGTGTCCCACTCTCTTTTCTCTCTCTCCCTCTCTTGTTATGTATGTAGTTTATGTATCATAGAATGGCCATATGGCCCACCCGAATGGACCCCACTATGAAGCATGGTTTGGACCCAATCCATTTGTGGGTGAGGCCCATCTTGCATGTGTATGTGATCCACACCACCCCACCATGTGATGGCCCGCCTAAGCAGGGCCCACCCCAATGCACTTGATACGTCCAAACGTCCAGGGACGTCCCTGGACGTTAATTGAAAACACAAATATTAGCTTTTCCAAAGCTTATTGGGTGTGCCATTCATGTAGGCCCCACCTTGATGTAAGTGTTCAATCCATGCCGTTCATTCTATTCTCGAGTTCATTTTAGGCGTTGGACCAAAAAATAAAGCTGATCCGAGTATCTGGTGGGCCATAGTATGAGAAATTGTGATGGTTGCCGTTGAAAAATCAACTACTATTTTTATCCATCAAAATATATTCAATATTGGGCTCATTTGCCTTGTATTAAGCCATGGGACCCAATGGCAGGGTCAGATTCCACTAATGTGGGCCCCATACGTGAAAAACCATGACATTTAGCATTTTCAAAAAAAAAATATAATATATACATGCAGTAGACGCTGCTGCTGTCAGAGACGCAGGCAGCGCCTGCTGCGTGCGGGCGGGCGAACGAACGGACGCAGCAGACCCACGGCTCCAGCCGTGGGCCCCACCATGATGTATGTTTAATATCCAAACCGTCCATTGGGTGAGCCCCTCCTTGCAGTATGCTCCTGCCGAAAATTCGGCCGATCTGACGCTCAGGTGGCCCACATTATAGGAAACAGTGTGAATTGAACTCTACCATTGAAACCTTTCTTGGGCCCACAGAGGTTTTGGATCAAGCTTAAATTTGTTTTTTTCCCTTTCATTCAGGTCACGGTGACCTTATCAACGGGTTGGATGGAAAACAAACATTATACTGGGCCCCACGTGGGACCCACAATGATGCATGTGTTTTATTGGTACCGTCCATAGGCAGTGGACGGTTGGAGCCCACAGGGATGTGTGTGTTTCATGGGCACCGTCCACTGTCCACCCTGGACAGTGGGACCGCCCCCTGCAGCTGCTCCATGTGTGTGTGTGCGTGCATGCGTGTGTGTGTATATTGCATTTTATATATATTATATATATTATATTTTTAATATACTTAATGGTGGGCCTTCATGTGGACCCCCACCATGATACATGTCCAATCATTTTGAAAGCCCCTTTTAAGGCTTGAGACTAAAAATAAGATAGATCTGTAGTTCAAATGGACCCCACCTTGGCATATGTTTGGGGCACATCTTGATTTACTTATAGCCGTCCATTGAGGCTCACCTTGGTATATATCTAGGGCCCATATGATGAGGCCCATTTGGCATGCATTAGGCCCATGTGATTAGGCCATCTTGATGTATTTATGGCCCATATTTATGGTCCGTTGTTGAGGCCCATCTTGATGTGCACAAGGCCGTTGTTGAGGACCACTTTGATGTACATAAAGCCCATTGATGCGGCCCACTTGATATTTATAAGGCCCATTTGAGGAGGCCCACCTTGATGTATTTGGGGCCTGTTGTTGAGGCCCATCCTGATATATGCAAGGCCCATTGTGATGTTCTCAAAGGCCCATGGGATATGGCCCATTGCAATGTACATAAGGCTCGTTGGTGGGGGCCCATTAATGCGGCCCATTTGATGAATGTAAGGCCCATGTGATACGGCCCATTTGATGTATCCAAGGCCCATGGGTCAAGGCCCAACGGGATGTCCTTAGGATCCATTGCAATGTGTGATTCCCTATGGTTTGCGTAAATATTTTATGGCGGGCCATGCCTTGGGAGCAATGTTGGTTTGACGTCCACATTGTAAGTACAATGTTGGTTAAATGTCCGCATTGTAACTCTCCTTAAGGCCCATTGATAGGCCCATACTTGTTGATAGTTCATCACTTTATAACATGCTTAGTGCACTTCCATGATTCATGCCCATACGCATCATATGTATGCTTGAGATGAGGAATGTTTGATCATAGCATAAGCCGTTGGGCTGAGACATTTACGGGACTCCTTATGAGACGGAGTGTCCCACATGATCGCGTGGTACGCGCGGGATTGCTGCATGATTGTACAGTGTGACTCATGCATCTCGCATTGTGTGTCATGATCACTGCACGCCCTAGCGACATCAGGGCCGTGGCTCCACAGACACATCGTGGATGGCCGTATCGGATACCGGAAATACTTGGTTCTAGCACTGTGGGATGTCCTTGAGTGAAAGTTCCAGAACCTTTTTGGTACCAGGAGATGCTCCAACGTCTAGACCGAGTGGATACATGAGCGCCCGAGTGCCGAATACCAGTAGGCCGCGTCTCCCACTGTGTCGTGGTCGGTTGGAAGGGGGTGTGGCCTTATCCGCCCGAGTGAGGGGGCTATAAGCTAGGCTGAGTTTGACCAGCTCGTAAATGAGTCCGCTATCGACGAGCCGGGTAGATATTGGCAGACTACTGGTCAGGCGGATAGTGTGGTCTCTTCCACCTGTGCAGCTAGGGAGGAGGCAGTCTGTGTGGAGTGTATTAGACCCCGGTGATATCCAGAGAGGAACTGTACTGATATGTGTACTTGATGAGGACTGACATGCTTGCTTCGCATCTCGCATATGACATTTGGCTACATAGGCCTCGCATCGCATGGTCTTAGTATGGCCGATAGCATTCATGCCTTGCATCACATGGCTTTGATATAGCTGATAGCATTCTTGGACTTACCGCATATTTCCGCATTACTCTGATATTATACACTTGGCACTCGCCTTACACACACTTTCACCACCCTCTAAGCTTTCTATAAGCTTATGCACGATAGATGCGTGCAGGTGGCGTTAGGTTGCAGCAGCGTTGAGCTTGGAGCGTGCAGCCGAGCTTCTGGAGTTTCTTTTACTATATTGTATTTCCCTTTCATACGCATTGTACTTAAAGTCTTTGATTTAGTGGATATGTGGTGATGTTGTTTTGTGACTTGGTTATGCTTGTAGTTATGCTCCATTACAAAAAAAAATTCATACTGAAAATCCTCCTTGTAGGATCCCAGGATCGGAATCTGGCGTATGGGCGCTGGGAGCCGAGAATGGGGTGCTACGGAGGCTGTCGGCACCGGATTCGGCGATCGGGAATTTTGTGAGCCCGTTTTCCGAGTTTGGGGCGTGACAATTGAAAAGCTTCCTGGGGTTACAGAAGTTTTGGATTAGGCTGATATTTATGTTTTCCATCGACTCACCTTGTGGCTGGCTCGGATGGGATGTAAACATTATGGTGGCTGTTTCGACGGTGGGCATTTCATCCCGGCTGTTTCCGGTGGTATGACCCGCTTGAGTTTTGGATCTACCTCATTTTTAGACTCAAATCCTAACATGTGAGCCGACAAAACTAACGAACGGAGTGGATGCCTCACAGAAAACGTGATTTCGCCCATTGAGTCAGGGCCACTACACATGCCTCACAAACTGAAGTTATTCTTTCCTTCATGCCCATTTACATTTGGGTTGGGACGGTCTTCCTGTTAGAAAAACATGATCTTAACCGTTGAAAAAAAGGATTTAGTTCATAGGATTCTGGGCGTCTAATCATAGTGGGACCTACCTCTTGAACAGTACAGATCATCCACACAACATGGGGAGCGAATTAGGTGCAGCCCCGGCCCCACCCAATGATGTTCATGCCGTCCATCCGTTTTCCCATATCATTTCAGGGCTTGATCCCAAAAATGAAGCGGATTCAAATATCCAGTGAACTATACTGTAGCAAAAATGGTGATTGACTGTTAAAAACTTGTTGTGTGGGCCGCCAAAAGTTTTGATCAAGCTAATATTTGTTTATTCCTTCATCTAGTAGGTTTATGTGACCCTGTCAACAGTTTGGATGGAAAACAAATATTACTGAAGCATTAAAGTGGGCCCCACCCAATAATGTATAAAAAGAAATGCATTCAAGAAAGACATTTTAGGCTAATATTGTGGTCAATTAATGTGCAGAATGGCTTCATTTTCGCATGTGTAATACACGGTAAGCAACATCTAGCGTGACGGTGCTTCCATTTATGGTCTGGCTGCTGGAAGTGCTCTTCCTACTTAGCCTAGAGTGCAGCCTGCCTGCTGAAGACCGTAACCACACAGGAGTTCAATTGATACTATATCCTGTGTAATGCGACAAGTTTTGTTGAACACATATTTTTATATACTAAAATGGATAAACGGTAGTGATTGAACACAAATCTCACCGTTGGTCCCTCGTATCAGCTATACGGTAGGTAAAGTAAGTTAGAGAGGCGTCCGCATGGGATATTCGGTTGAATCCATAGGGTAGCCAAACAAAAGCTCTCTTGAAGTCCTATGAAATGGTTGCAATCCCACGAAACCTGAATAGGGCCTGGCAGCGCATGTGATACAGATTTACACCACAATCAGCTGATAGAACCCTGCGCGTCATATAAATGCATGAGATGTTCGTAATTCCATCCATGTGATACGCCGTAACTCACGCGCTCAAACACGGCCTTAGGAGTCAAGGAAAGATGCCAATGTAGAAAAGGATAGATTGGCTAAGAAAGAGTGGCTGTAGATTAGGTATTACAGCTTGTGGGTATTACCCTTTCCGTGTGGGGCCTACCTTGACGATTGTGTTACATATATCCACGCCACCTATCTGTTTTTTAATTTCATTTTAGCCACTTATACAAATATTTAAGCAGATACAAATCTTTGGTGGACCATATCACTGATAAAAGTGATAAATAATTATTAAAAACTTTTTCTCAGCCAAAAAAGTTTTGGATTAATCTGATCTTTATATTTTCCCTTAGTCAAGGTTTGGTTGACCTATCAACATGTTGGATGGTAAATAAATATTATGTATCTATTTATGATGGCCAAAGGAAAGTTTTTAATAGTGATTATTCAATAACCATTGTTTCTTCTGGTATGGTCCACCTGAGATTTGAATATATATTTTTTAAAAAAAAAATCTTAAAATGGAAAGGAAAATCGGATCAACGGCATGGATATACAGTAAATTATCAAGGTGGGCCCATGGTAAGGATAACACCATAACACCCAATCCACTCATCGAACGCATTGCTTTACCGCCTGAGGCACATATTCATCCACGTAGCCATATTTTTCAGATTTTTCCATACCGTCGG
Organism: Magnolia sinica; assembly: GCF_029962835.1. Lineage (NCBI taxonomy): Eukaryota > Viridiplantae > Streptophyta > Magnoliopsida > Magnoliales > Magnoliaceae > Magnolia > Magnolia sinica. Next base: position 2,799,304 of record NC_080579.1, read on the forward strand.
CAGCCTTTTGGACTCGGAGTGCGGATCCTCTGTTTCGTGGAAACAGTGATGAGCTGAATCCACTTTACTATTGGTCCACGTCACTGCAAGTGCCACGTCACTAATTTTTAAAATATATTTAAAAATTACATTTCTAAAAAAGCTTAACGGAGAGTCGGAGACGTTAGACGGTTTCCATCCGGGGATTCAGCGCCAAATCGGACTGCGTACTGAGTTACTGAGCACACTCTAAACGTACTGAGTAAACTCATTTGGCCCCACCTTGAATGTATGTGGTCTATCCACGCCGTCCATCCATTTTTCCATCTAATTTAAGACGTTAATCCGAAAATTTAAGCATATCCAAAGATCAAGTGGATCATACCACAGGAAACAGTGTGGATAATGATTTCCACCGTTGAAACCTTTCTAGGCCCCACAGAGATGTTTATTTGTCATCCAACCTGTTCATAAGATCATACAGACATGAATAAAGGGAAAAACAAAAGTAAGGTTGATCCAAAACTTATGTGGTCCTAAAAAATCTTCAACAGTAAACGTTCAATTCAACTTTTTACTGTGTTGTGGCGCATCTGAACATTCAATATGCTTCCGTTTTGGGCTCATGCCCTGAAATTATCTGGTTAAATGGATGTGCAGAGTGGATAAAGTACCTAAATCATTTTGGACCTTACAGAGTTTACTCGGTACGCTAAGCGAAGCCTAGTGAGTTACAACGCGCTATGCTTTCATTTAGCACAGAGGTTCAGTGGCGAGACTCCCTCCTGAAGCCACGTCACCTAGTCATGTGAGTTCCACCTTGATATATGTTCTGTATCCACACCGTCCATCCATTTGGAGAGATCATTTTAAAGCATGATCCAAAGAATGAATCAGATCCAAAACTCGAGTGGACCCCATCACAGAAAACAGTGGAGAGAGTCACGCCCAGCATTAAAAGCTTCTAAGGGCCACAAAAGTTTTCGACCAAGCTGATATGTGTGTTTTCCCTTCTTTAATATCTGTGTTAACCTATGAAAAGGCTGGATCTCAAATAAAAATCACGATAGACCTTAGGAAGGCTCCAATGGTGGACGTTACTCTCCTCGCTATTTTCTGTTGTGGGGTCCATTCCAGCTGTGGATCATTCTTTTGATCATGCCCTAAAATGATCTCTCCAAATGGATGGACAGTGTAGATACAACACATACATCGTGGTGGGCCCCACATAACTTGGTGATGTCACTTCAGTAACGAGTCTAGCTACTCAATCTGGTTGCGACCTAGAATGAGTGATGTCCGTAGGATCCTCACCGTGGGCTCACATTGATCTATGCGTTGTATATCTACTCCATCCATCTGTTTTCTCTTATTATTTTAGAGAATTGTATAAAAAAAAAATGAAGCATATTCAACTCTCAGGTAGACCAAACCATAGAAACAATGGTCATTGAATGTCGATCATTGAAAACTTCGTTGTCCACTGTAATGTTTATTTGCCATCCAATCTACTATTGATAAGGACACACAACATGAACGAAGGAAAAACACAAATATCAGCTTGATCCAAAACCATTTGTGGCCCACAAAAAGGTTTTAATAATCAATGACTATGATTTCTTTCAGTGTACTGTAACATCCTGGATTTTCACTGTTTTAGATTTTCAAAAATCCTTGAAATTTTTTCTATTAATTAACTTATAATATCACTTAATGACCATTAACACTCAATGTTAGTTTATACAAGGGTGTACCAGTAAAGAACCGCACTAGTCCGATTAATCAGCCGTAGAAAGCCAATGAATCTGCCCAATCACTTGAACATCAGGTGTAGTGTAACGTCCCACCCAACCAGAACAGTGTCCTGGGGCGTCCACGTAGGATTTATCACAGGACCGTTCATTTAAGCCACTCATAGTGAGGTATCACAAATAAATTAGACTAAGATTAACCCAATTGAATAAACCAGACGAGCCTTGATAGAACCTGGTGCGGGCCTCCAAGCCAGATGACCGTTTACACTTAGCGACAGCCCGTGCGGGCTATACCGCGACACGAGAAGGTCGGAAAATTATAAAAATTCAAGAGAGCATAGATCTCACTGGGTTTGGGGACCATCGCGGATCACGGACCCAGTGGACACCCAGAAATAAACTATTCAGGCCGTCCCAACGACACTTGTCAAATGCAACCCACCAATGCCAGAATTGGAATCTGACACTAGTAAATAAAACTGAGATTTCAGGCATTTCAGCTGTCGGATTTCTTTCAAATTTACGGTAAAGGTCTAATGTATTTTTCTACGCCCGCCCATAAAATCTGGGTTCCGATCGTGGCACGGTGACCGTTGATCGCAAATCAGACCCGTGTGACCAAACCCCATATCTGATCATCTTCAAATTTTGCATGTCCCTTCATCGGGCCATGGAGCACCTATCTTATAAGCTTCATGGTCAGAGGGCCACTATAACTGCCCCGATTATCCAAACAAGCTCTAGACCACTCGTTGGTGGACCACTAGTTTCAAAATTATAGAATAATGTTCGTCTCATTGGGCTTGATGTCCATCGCGGGAATCAGACCTGGGTACGGTCCAGAACCGGTCAACTTAAGCAGAAGGGCGAGTACATGAGAAGTGCAAATACCCTAAAGGAATGAGTTGGAACTTAAGTGAATTGAGTCGTCTACTCTTATGCAAAGTTGAGGATTTCGGACCGTCGGTTTGCGACCAAACTTTATCCATGGAGTAAGGATATTTTTCTGGTCATATCCATATAGCGGCGACCCTGATCGACTATCGGTGACCGTTGAACAGACTTCTTATCATATCTGTCGATTGGTGCATCCAAATGGCGGGCCGATCATATCCATATGTAGATCATCATTAGGGTTAGCTATCCTACGGTGTATATTGACTTATACACCCCATAGTGGGCCCTAGAGGCTAGAAAGACCCTCTCATAGGTCTAGTATAGTAAAAACCCAACACTTGGGGCCATTTTCACCAAATCTGGCATTATAAAAGGGCCTCATTTGGGGCACCCCTCTCCCCATTCGAATTGCCCTTGAGAAGGAAGGAGAGAAGAGAGAAAAGGGAGAAGAGAAAGAAAAGAAAGGAGGAGAAAGAGAGAGGAAGAAGAAAGGAAAGGAGTATGTGGTAGGAGGTGGGGCCTAAGGAAGCTCAACCTTGCAACTCTCTACCCATTATCCAATGAAACCTCCACCAAACCCACCCATGTCAAGAACTGGAGGTAAGAATGGCATAGTTCCCTTCAATAGAGCAACTTAGTGTAGATTTGTAGGCATTAATGTTGTCTTTTTTGATTTTGATTTAGGAAATGGTGGTTTTATCCAAATCCCCAGACCCTAAGATCTCAAAGAATGGAAATCTCCCCTTAAGGTGCGGACTATTATCCTTAGGTGGCCTAGCACCAATTATAGTTGAAGTTTAATGATTTTGTTTGCTTGGTGTCACGCCCCAAACTCGGAAACCGGGCTCACAAAATTTTCGATCGCTGAATCTGGCGCCGACAGCCTCCGTAGAATCCCATTCTCGGCTTCCAGCGCCCATTTGCCAAGTTCCGAACTGGGGATGCTACAAGGAGGATTTTCAATATCAGTTTGATTCGTAATAAGCATAACCAAAGGCATATCCCACAAACAACAACCAAAAACTCCATCACATTTTCACTATGATCAAAAACTTTACAAGTACAATGAGCATAAAGGGAAATACAATGATGATAGACCAAAAGCTCCAAAAAGATCTGCTACGTGCTTAAGCCTCAGCGCTGCTGCGATCCAACGTCACCTGCACGCAACGGTCGTGCATAAGCTTATGGAAAGCTTAGAGGGTGGTGAAAGTGTATGCTCAAGGTGGTAATGCAGCCATGCAGTATTAGAGTAATGTGGAATATGCTGATGAATGCCAAGAATACCATTAGCCGTACCAAGGCCATGCGGTGCAAAGAATGATGTCGGCCATACCAAGGCCATGTAAATGAGAAATGCAACTCAAGCATACAAACCCTCATCTAAGTCCACATGTCAATACGGCTCAAATTTAGAATATCACCCGGGTCTAGTACACTTTAACCCAGATTGCTGCCCCATCACGCGTAATAAGGTAAGTGAAAAAGATCTCACTATCCGCCTGCCAATATCGGGCTCGGCTCGTCAATAGCGGACCCATTCCTCCAGCTGGTCAGACTAAGCCTAGCATTGCCCCCTACTCTCGGGCGGGTAAGGCCGTACCCCCTTTCAACCGACCACGACATAATGGAAAGCGTAACCGTCTGGTAATCGGCACTCGGCGCTCATGTACCCACTCGGTCTAGACGTTGGAGCAACCTCTTGGTACCATAAGGGTTTAGGGACTTTCACCTAGGGATATCTATCGCACCCCATGTAGAACAGTATTTTCGGTATCCAATCATGCCAACCACGATACGTCTGTGGAGGCTACGGCCCTGATGTCACTAGGGCGTACAATAATCCATATCACACAATGCGAATGCATGAATCACACTATCCAGTCATACAACAATCCTGCGCGTATCGTGCGCTCATATAAGGCAACACCCCCAGTACGGGAGCCCCTAAACAATTTGCCCGAAGGCATATGCGATGATCAGTCATTTCTCATATCAAGCATACGTATGATGCATATGATCATGAATCATGGAACTAAACATGTTATATAGGATGGATGATGTTCATAACAAAGATGGGCCTAGACGGCCTACACATTAGACGTACGAGCCTAACAATGGGCCCTCGGGAAAGGCATAATGCGGACATTTAACCAACACTATACTTGCAATGTGGACGTCAAACCAACATTGCTCCCAAGGCACGATTGTCACAAATATCATTACATAAATTATGTTGGGATCACATATTGCAATGGACCTTAGGTACATCCCATTGGGCCTTAAATACATCAAATGAGCCAAATCACATGGGGCTTATATTCATTAAGTGGGCCACATCAATGGGTCGCACCAATGGGCCTTATGTACATTGCAATGAGCTATAACCCGTGGGCCTTAGAGTGCATCAAATGGGCCTACTCACATGGGCCTTATGTGTATCAAATGGGCCTCGCCAATTGGGCTCCATACGTGCATCAAATGGGCCTCAACCCATAGGTCCCAATGCATCTTAATGGGCCTTAACCCATGGGCCCCTAATACGTCAAATGGGCCTCGACCCATGGGCCTTACATATAAATCAAAGTAGGCCTCAACCATGGGCCACAAGTAAACTGAGATGGGCCTTGAATACATATCAAAGTGGGCCTCGACCACGGGCCACAAGTAAAATAAGATGGACCTTGAATACATATCAAAGTGGGCCTCGACCACGGGCCACAAGTAAACTAAGATGGGCCTCCAATCACCCGTAAATTATATAAAATCTAATAATATATATATATATATATATATATAGTACATAAAATATTATATATAATATAATATTATATATATATACATATATATACACACACGTACACACCCACCCACGCACGCACAGGAGCCCACCCACTCAACACAAACATCACAGTGGGCTCCACCGTCCGCCTGGACGGTGGCAGCAACACATATATCACTGTGGGCTCCATGTGGGGCCCACCATAATGTTGATATATCATCCAACCCGTTGGGAAGGTCAAGTAGACCGAGATGAAGGGTGAGAACAAATTTCACCCTGATCCAAAACTTCTGTGGACCCCAAAAGGATTTCAAAGGTAGAGGTTCAATCCCACTGTTTCATACGGTGTGGGCCACCTGAGTGTTGGATGGACTAGAAATTTTAAGGGGGCCCACTGCTGGGAGTATCCCACCTCATGAACAAATTGGATGACAAATAAACATCAAGGTGGGGCCCACGGCTAGAGCCGTGGGTTGCTGACTGCCAGCCCGCCCGCCAGTGTATGTGCGACACAGCAGCAGCAGCTGTTGTGATGTTTGTTTTTATTTTTATTTTTTATTTCTGTTTTTTCATGGTTTTCACAGGTGGGGTCCATATTTTGACAATCCACTCCGTCCAATGGCCTTCCATGGCTCAACATGAGCAAAACAAGTCCAATATTGGACATATTTTGACGTATAATAATTTCAGGGAAGGCTTCAATGGTGAAAACCACCATTTGATATAGTGTGGCCCGCCAAAACCTCGGATTGACTCTGTATTTCGGTTAAACGCCTGAAATGGGGTTGAGAAAGGAATGGACGGCATGGACTGAATACATGCATCAAGGTGGGGCCTACATGAGTGGGCCACCCCAAAAGCTTGGGAAGAAGTTGATATTTGCATTTTTTCCTTTTTGTCCAGCGTCCAGAAACGCTGGACGGTTTGAGTCTGGCACAAACAGTGAGGTGGGCCCTGCTTAGGTGGGCCACCAAATGGGGTATGGTGTGGGTACAATACACACAAAGTGGGCCCCACTTGTAGATGGTTTGGATGGAATACATACCTTGTGGTGGGGTCCATTCAAGTGGGCTACAAAACCTCATTATCATCACACATTAAAAAAAAGAGAGGGAGAGAGAGAGATAGAGAGTGGGACACGCTTGATGGAGGGACCCCGGCACTATGGGCCCTCCCTTGCACTAAATCATACATCAAGTGGGTCCCATTACATGTGGGCCCATTAAAATTAAATCCAACGGTGGAGATCCCTTCTCCACTAAATTAGATGGTCTAGATGACCCTAAATATGCAAGAAAATAAACATCATGATGGGGTCCATGGAGAATGGCCCCATCATGGAATGATCATGATGATCCAAGTGGGCCATTGGCCACATCTTAGGGTCCAAAGTGAGATCCAAACCATTGATCGGTTGGCCTCACTTGGCCCATCTTAAAAACATCAAAAACTACCCTATCAAGGCACCCACCACTTGATCTTCTTGCTCCCTTGGCTTCCTTAGCTCCTTGTGCTTCTCTTTGATGGAGGAAGATGAGAAATGGATGGTTGAGATGAGAGATGAAGGGGTAGGAAAGGTGGGCCACGCTTGAAGCTTGGGAGATAAGGGGAGTGACTCATACGTATGAAATTTTTCTTGCTTGGGGAGAGTTTTGAAAATGAGAGAGAGACTTGTAAAGGGAGAGAGAGAGGGAGTGATGGGTGATGGAGTGATGGATGTGGTGGTGATGGGTGTAAGAGGCTCCTTTTTGACTTTTGGGGCAAAAGTTGTAAGAGAGGGTATAGGTTGTAAGAAACTTTTTTGACTTTTGGGGCTTGCTTGGGAAAGGGTGAAAGGTGATGTGTACTTGACATGATGGGATTGATAGGTTCATGTGACACCTTGTAGAGATTTCTTCGTAATTCGCACGCGTGGCGTTTTTCTCGCACCGAACGCTGGCCCACATCTCCCAACTAGGGTATCGCCTCGGCGCGCAAGTCCCGGCATCGGAACCGCGACGATGACGCGGTCGCTAAGGTATAAGTCCTGGGTTGAGCCGACTCGGGTTGACGGCATGAGAATTAAGGTCGCGCGTAAATACCGGTTAAGGGTCGAAGGTTGCTGGAATTCGACCGGGAAGACCGCGGAAGCTTATGGAACGGTACGGTCTAGGATACGGGGCTTACAGCTCTCTCCTCCTAATAAAAATTTCATCCTCGAAATTTACATAATCATCACAGCTAAGCAGAACTTACAAGGAAGAAGAAACATATCATCACTATATAAAATCAGAGATAACATACAGAATACAACACATGATCAATCATCAAAAAGATGGGGATAATGCTCTCGGATCTCAGCCTCGAGCTCCCAAGAAGCCTCCTCAACAGAATGGTGACCCCACTGAACCTTCACCAATGGAATGACCTTAGTTAGGAGGACCTGCTCCTTCCGATCAAGGATACGGACTGGCTGCTCGATGTAAGAAGCGTCCTCACGAACCTCTAACAGTTGCCGATCGATAACAGGAACGATGTCTGACCCACAATTCCTCAACATGGAGACATGAAAAATATTGTAGACGCCAGACAACTGAGATGGCAAGGCAAGCCGATAGGCCACGGTGCCAACGCGCCCAGTGATCTCAAAAGGTCCTATGAATCTCGGAGCAAGCTTGCCCTTCGCTCCAAATCGAACTATGCCCTTCATGGGTGAGACCTTGAGATACACATGGTCCCCTACATCAAACTCAAAGGGACGACGCCGACGATCAGCAAAACTCTTCTGCCGGCTCTGAGCTGTGCGCATCCTCTGCCTGATGATATCAATAGCCTCTGACGTCTCCTGCACAAGCTCGGGACCTAGGAGACGACGCTCTCCAACCTCGGTCCAACAACTCGGTGATCTGCATGGTCTGCCATATAGTGCCTTAAAAGGAGCCATGCCGATGGTCGCCTGATAGCTGTTATTGTATGCGAACTCAGCCAATCGTAGATGCTCATCCCAGCTACCCTCGAAATCAATCGCGCAGGCCCAAAGTATATCCTCAAGGATCTGGTTGACCCTCTCGGTCTGGCCATTGGTCTGCGGATGGTACGCGATGCTGAGCTGCAAATCAAAACCCATCGCTCTTTGAAAGCTCCCCCAAAACTGAGATGTGAACCTCGGGTCTTAATCAGAAACGATCGAGACTGGAACGCCATGCAGTCTCACAATATCCTCGATGAATAATCTCGTAAGCTGGTCCAGAGGCTAAGTCGCACGTATCGCAATAAAATGCGCCGACTTCATCAAACGATCCACAATAACCCAGATGGCATCATGACTGCGCTGAGTCCTCGGCAAGCCCATAATGAAATCTGTCGACACGTGCTCCCACTTCCACATCGGGACACTCAACGGCTGCAATAGACCAGGGGGTCTCTGATGATCGGCCTTAACACGCTGGCATGTGTCACACTCGGCCACAAAACTGGCGTTCTGACGCTTCATCCCCGCCCAAAAATACTGTCGCCTCATGTCGTGGTACATCTTCGTCGAGCCAGGATGGATAGAAAACCACGATCGATGTGCCTCGGTCATAAGATCTCTGCGTAACTCAGGAATATCCGGGACACATAATCGGCCTCTGAAGCGAAGTCCACCATCAGTACCAATCTGCCTGACCCTTAGATGTTGCCTCTACCATATAGCTCTGCAACGACTCATCAACCTGCTGAGCCTCGATCACCCTTGTGACAAGAGAGGGTTGAATCGACAGGCTCGATAACTGCACAATAGAAGACTGTAAGCCAAACTCAAAGTCGTACTCTGCTATATCCTCGAGCATCCGCCACTCTTAAATCATTATATGCGCCACCAGGCCTCGTGGCTGACGGCTGAGGGCATCCGCCACCACGTTCGCTTTACCCAAGTGGTACTGGAGATCGAAATCATAGTCCTTCAGGAGCTCTATCCAGCGTCTCTGCCTTATGTTCAACTCAGACTACGAGAAGAGGTACTCTAGGCTCTTGTGGTTAAAAAAGAGCTCGAACCTAACCCCATAGAGATAGTGTTTCCACACTTTCAGTGCGAAAACAACTGCAGCCAACTCTAAATCATGCGTGGGGTAGTTCAGCTCATGGACCTTGAGCTGGCGAGATGCGAAGGCCACTGGTCTCCCGTACTGCATCAGGACAACACCCAAACCAATATGCGAGGCATCAGTAAATACAATAAATCCGTCACTCCCAGAAGGAAGAGTGAGGACAGGAGCGGACGTCAGACGGTCCTTTAACTCCATAAATACTCGCTCGCAGGCATCGCTCCAAATAAACTCTGCGCCCTTCCGGGTCAACCTGGTCAACGGGGCTACAATACTAGAGAAGCCCTCAATGAAACGCCGGTAGTAGCCCGCTAAACTAAGGAAACTACGGATTTCGGACGCAGTCGTGGTCTGGCCCCACTGACGCACTGCCTCAACCTTTGAGGGGTCCACTGCGACACCCTCCCTTGTCACCACGTGACCGAGGAACTTCACCTCCTCCTGCCAAAACTCGCACTTCTTCAGCTTTGCATACAACTGGTGTGCGCGGAGGGTCTGCAATGTAACCTCCAAATGCTACTCGTGCTCCTCACGAGTCCTCGAATAGATCAGAATGTTGTCGATGAAGACTACAACAAACTGATCGAGATACAGACGGAAGACCTCGTTCATCAACTGCATGAACACTGTTGGCGCATTAGTCAGTCCGAAGGACATGACCTGAAATTTGAAATGACCATAACGCGTCCTGAATGCTGTCTTCGGAATGTCCTCCTCTCGGACCCGAATCTGATGATAACCGGAACGCAAGTCAATCTTCGAAAAGAACTGTACACCTGCAGCTGATCAAACAAATCATCAATCCTCGGGAGCGGGTACTTGTTCTTGATCGTGACCTTGTTGAGCTTGCGGTAATCTATGCAGAGCCTCAACGAGCCATCATTCTTCTTCACGAAGAGTACCGGCGCTCCCCACGGCGAACTGCTCGGATGGATAAAGCCTAACTCGCGCAACTCGTCCAACTGCTTTTGCAATTCCCACAACTCCAATGGTGCCATACGATATGAGGCCTTTGAAATAGGCGCAGTACCGGGCACGAGATCAATCTGAAACTCGGTGAGTCGATGAGGCGGTAAACCTGCAATCTCCTGAAATACATTGGGAAAATCGTAAACCACAGGCAACTGGTCGATGCTCACCGCCATGGGCTCCTCTATGGCACACGACATTAAACAAGACAACGGCTCTCCTCTGGGCTCAGCAATAAGCTGGAACTACGACAAGTCAGGTATACAAAACGTGACTGTCCTCGCGGAACAATCCAATATGGCGTGATACTCGGCAAGCCAATCCATGCCTAGGATGACGTCGAACTCGGACATCGGCAAAACAAAGAGGTCGGCAGGCAAAAAGATATCCCCAACCAGAACAAGGCAAGACGAGCAAAATCGGCCTAACACTGCAGTCTTCCCCAAGGAAATTGATACTGTCAACTCCTCACGAGCAGACTCTAATGGCAAACCAGTCGATCGGCAAAAACTCTCAGCCACAAAAGAATGAGATGCACCAGAATCAAACAACACACGTGCAATACATACAGATACTGAAAGTATACCCTCAACGACTCCTCCAAATGACTGAGGATCCTGCTGGGCCGCATAGAATCGAGCCTGAGCTGGCTGAGGAGGTGCCTGTCCCCTCTGAGCGTGCTGCTGCTGCTGCTGTCGCTGAGGCGGTCAAAACTGCTGCCTCTGCTGCTGCGGTCTCGGAGGCTGGTGCTGATGCTGTTGCTGAGGTGGCCTCGGTGGTGGGGGCTACTATCGCTGCTACTGTGGGGGTCTCTGGTGCTGCTGCAGTGGTGGAGGCTGCTGGGGACCTCTCTGCTGCTGCTGATGGGGGCGAGGACACTCCCACATACGGTGTCCTGCCGCACCGCACCTAAAATAAGTGCCGGTGAACTGCCTCGGAGGTGGTGCTAGAGGTGCTGCTGGCGCTCGGAAGGCTGGGCGACCTGTGCGCCTCTGCTGTGGTCGACCCTGCTGGGTATCACTGGAAGGAGCCTGCCTCTTTCGGTCTCTCCTCTGACCGCGATCAGACTGAGAACCGTCCCACTCAGCCTCAAAAATCTGGGCCTTTCGCACCACTTCCTCGAAGGTAGGGAGCTCATGCCTAATAACACGGCCTCGAAGACTGTAACGCAAGCTGCCCTCAAATCTGCGGGCTTTCCATTCCTCATCATCTACTAAGTATGGTGCAAACCTGGACAGTGCTACAAAACAAGCAGCATACTGAGCCACTGTCATATCGCCCTGCACCAAGGCCTCAAACTCCAACGCTCGTTGTCGTCGGATGTGATCAGGAAAATACTGTCGGTCAAACCGATCCACAAAATCCTCCAAAGTCCATACAAAGTCAGCGCCTACTGCTCGGGAGACTGATACCCACCAGTGCTCAGCCTCACCATGAAGGAGGAATACAGCTAATCAGACTCGCTGTTCAATCGTGCATCCCATCGTCTCAAATATCTTCTCTACATCGGCGTGCCATCTCTCAGCTACGGTCGGGTCTGGCTCACCCTGGAAATGCGGGGGATCGAGTCGTCGGAACTCTCGAAGGAGGGCACTCGCACGCTCCTGCTCTGCCTGCGCTGGTGAAACAACAGGGTATCTACCCTGCCCCTGAAGTGTGGCCGTCACAGCCTGCAGCATCTGCTGTAACTGGGAAGCACTCACGGATACGGTCGGCTCCGCACCGGTCTCTGGTGGAGGAGCTGCATCCATAGGCTGGGCAGCATGAATCCCTGGTAGAGGAGCGGCATCCTCAGGCTGGGCAGTAGGAATCTCGGGTGGTGGAGCAGGAATCGTAGGTGGTAGTGCGGGGGCTGCAAGTGGTGGAGCAGGAGTCGATCGAGTCACTCTCCTACGCGGCGGCATGTCCTACAGAAAAAAAAGCGAAGGCGCCTAACACTTTGAAAACTCTCGAAGGCACGCTCGTTAAGGGTCGGTAATAAAAGATCGCTAGGCTATCCGAATTAAGGACTTAAATCATTCATAACAAACATGTAATATTGTTCTTCATTATGCCCGAGTTATGCTTTGATACCAACTTCTGTCACGCCCCAAACTCGGAAACCGGGCTTACAAAATTCCTGATCGCCGAATCCGGCGCCGACAGCCTCCATAGAACCCCATTCTCGGCTTCCAGCTCCCATTTGCCAGGTTTTGATCCTGGGATGCTACAAAGAGGATTTTCAACATCAGTTTGATTCGTAATAAGCATAACCAAAGGCATAACCCACAAACAACAACCAAAAACTCCATCACATTTTCACTATAATAAAAAACTTTACAAGTACAATGAGCATAAAGGGAAATACAATGATGATAGACCAAAAGCTCCAAAAAGATCTGTTACGTGCTCAAGCCTCAGCGCTGCTGCGATCCAACGTCACCTGTACGCAACGGTCGTGCATAAGCTTATGGAAAGCTTAGAGGGTGGTGAAAGTGTATGCTCAAGGTGGTAATGCAGCCATGCAGTATCTGAGTAATATGGAACATGCTGATGAATGCCAAGAATACCATTAGCCGTACCAAAGCCATGCGGTGCAAAGAATGATGTCGGCCATACCAAGGCCATGTAAATGCGAAATGCAACTCAAGCATACAAACCCTCATCTAAGTCTACATGTCAATACGGCTCAAATCTGGAATATCACCGTAGTACACTTTAACCCAGATTGCTACCCCATCGCGCGTAATAAGATGAGTGGAAAAGATCTCACTATCCGTCTGCCAATATCGGGCTCGGCTCGTCAATAGCGGACCCATTCCTCAAGCTGGTCAGACTCAGCCTAGCATTGCCCCCTACTCTCTGGCGGGTAAGGCGCACCCCCTTCCAACCGACCACGACACAGTGAAAAGCCAACCGTCTGGTAATCGGCACTCGGCGCTCATGCACCCACTCGGTCTAGACGTTGGAGCAACCTCTTGGTACCATAAGGGTTTAGGGACTTTCACCTAAGGATATCTATCGCACCCCATGTAGAACATTATTTCCGGTATCCAATCCTGTCAACCACGATACGTCTGTGGAGGCTACGGCCCAGACGTCGCTAGGGCGTACAGTAATACATATCACACAATGCGAATGCATGAATCACACTATCCAGTCATACAGTAATCCTGCGCGTATCGTGCGCTCATATAAGGCAACACCCCTTGTACGGGAGCCCCTAAACAATTTGCCCGAAGGCATATGCGATGATCAGTCATTTCTCATATCAAGCATACGTATGATGCATATGATCATGAATCATGGAACTAAACATATTATATAGGATGGATGATGTTCATAACAAAGATGGGCCTAGACGGCCTACACATTAGACGTACGAGGCTAACAATAGGCCCTTGAAAAAGGCATAATGCGGACATTTAACCAACACTATACTTGCAATGTGGACGTCAAACCAACATTGCTCCCAAGGCACGACTGTCACAAATATCATTACATAAATTATGTTGGGATCACACATTGCAATGGACCTTAGGTACATCCCATTGGGCCTTAAATATATCAAATGAGCCAAATCACATGGGCCTTATATTCATTAAGTGGACCACATCAATGGGCCGCACCAATGGGCCTTATGTACATTGCAATGGGCTATAACCCGTGGGCCTTAGAGTGCATCAAATGGGCCTACTCACATGGGCCTTATGTGTATCAAATGGGCCTCGCCAATTGGGCCCCATACGTGCATCAAATGGGCCTCAACCCATAGGTCCCAATGCATCTTAATGGGCCTTAACCCATGGGCCCCTAATACGTCAAATGGGCCTCGACCCATGGGCCTTACATATAAATCAAAGTGGGCCTCAACCATGGGCCACAAGTAAACTGAGATGGGCCTTGAATACATATCAAAGTGGGCCTCGACCACGGGCCACAAGTAAACTAAGATGGGCCTTCAATACATATCAAAGTGGGCCTCGACCACGGGCCACAAGTAAACTAAGATGGGCCTCCAATCACCCGTAAATTATATATAATCTAATATAATATATATATATATATAGTACATAAAATATTATATATAATATAATATTATATATATATATACATATATATATACACACACGTACACACCCACCCACGCACGCACAGGAGCCCACCCACTCAACACAAACATCACAGTGGGCTCCACCGTCCGCCTGGACGGTGGCAGCAACACATATATCACTGTGGGCTCCATGTGGGGCCCACCATAATGTTGATATATCATCCAACCCGTTGGGAAGGTCAAGTAGACCGAGATGAAGGGTGAGAACAAATTTCACCCTGATCCAAAACTTCTGTGGACCCCAAAAGGATTTCAAAGGTAGAGGTTCAATCCCACTGTTTCATACGGTGTGGGCCACCTGAGTGTTGGATGGACTAGAAATTTTAAGGGGGCCCACTGCTGGGAGTGTCCCACCTCATGAACGGATTGGATGACAAATAAACATCAAGGTGGGGCCCACGGCTAGAGCCGTGGGTTGCTGACTGCCAGCCCGCCCGTCGTTCGCCCGGGCGCTGGTACGCAGGCAGCGCTGCTGCGTTTCTGACACAGCAGCAGCAGCTGCTGTGATGTTTGTTTTTATATTTTTTATTTCTGTTTTTCCGTGGTTTTCGCAGGTGGGGTCCATATTTTGACAATTCACTCCGTCCAATGGCCTTCCATGGCTCAACACGAGCAAAACAAGTCTAATATTGGACATATTTTGGCGTATAATAATTTCAGGGAAGGCTTCAATGGTGAAAACCACCATTTGATATAGTGTGGCCCGCCAAAACCTCGGATTGACTTTGTATTTCGGTTCAACGCCTGAAATGGGGTTGAGAAGGGAATGGACGACATGGATTGAATACATGCATCAAGGTGGGGCCTACATGAGTGGGCCACCCTAAAGCTTGGGAAGAAGTTGATATTTGCATTTTTTCCTTTTTGTCCAGCGTCCAGAGACGCTGGACGGTTTGGGTCTGGCACAAACAGTGAGGTGGGCCCTGCTTAGGTGGGCCACCAAATGGGGTATGGTGTGGGTACAATACACACAAAGTGGGCCCCACTTGTAGATGGTTTAGATGGAATACATACCTTGTGGTGGGGTCCATTCAAGTGGGCCACAAAACCTCATTATCATCACACATAAAAAAAGAGAGAGGGAGAGAGAGAGATAGAGAGTGGGACACGCTTGATGGAGGGACCCCGGCACTATGGGCCCTCCCTTGCACTAAATCATACATCAAGTGGGTTCCATTACATGTGGGCCCATTAAAATTAAATCCAATGGTGGAGATCCCTTCTCCACTAAATTGGATAGTCTAGATAACCCTAAATATGCAATAAAATAAACATCATGATGGGGTCCATGGAGAATGGCCCCATCATGGAATGATCATGATGATCCAAGTGGGCCATTGGCCACATCTTAGGGTCCAAAGTGAGATCCAAACCATTGATCGGTTGGCCTCACTTGGCCCATCTTAAAAACATTAAAAACTACCCTATCAAGGCACCCACCGCTTGATCTTCTTACTCCTTTGTCTTCCTTAGCTCCTTGTGCTTCTCTTTGATGGAGGAAGATGAGAAATGGATGGTTGAGATGAGAGATGAAGGGGTAGGAAAGGTGGGCCACACTTGAAGCTTGGGAGATAAGGGGAGAGGCTCATACGTATGAAAATTTTCTTGCTTGGGGAGAGTTTTGAAAATGAGAGAGAGACTTGTAAAGGGAGAGAGAGAGAGGGAGTGATGAGTGATGGAGTGATGGATGTGGTGGTGATGGGTGTAAGAGGCTCCTTTTTGACTTTTGAGGTAAAAGTTGTAAGAGAGGGTATAGGTTGTAAGAAACTTTTTTGACTTTTGGGGCTTGCTTGGGAAAGGGTGAAAGGTGATGTGTACTTGACATGATGGGATTGATTGATTAATGTGACACCTTGTAGAGATTCCCTCGAAATTCGCATGCGCGGCATTTTTCTTGCACCGAACGCTGGCCCACATCTCCCAACCAGGGTATCGCCTCGGCGCGCAAGTCACGGCATCGGAATCGCGACGACGACGCGGTCGCTAAGGTATAAGTCCTGGACTGAGCCGACTCGGGTTGACGGCATGAGAATCAAGGTCGTGCGCAAATACTGGTTAAGGGTCGAAGGTTACTGGAATACGACCTGGAAGATCGTAAAAGCCTATGGAACGGTACGGTCTAGGATACGGGGCTTACACTTGGTATGTTGTATGGAAAAATCTAGAGGAACCTAGGGATGACATGTGGTTGGAATTGTATGATTTGCATGTTTATTTCTCTTTGATGTTAATCTTGCCTCTCTCATGATCTAGTGTATGGATGATTACATGCTCATGTTTGGTTGATTTCTTTTTCTCATATGTGTTATTTCATATTGTGTATAATTCATTTGCTCTTATGTATTTGATCCCTTGAGGTGTAGGAAGTACTTAACTTCTACACCAACCCACACCACACGCATACACCTTATTCATGATATTAATAGTTTGTTTGCTAGAAAAATTTGAATTGTATGTTGAGCAACACGAGAACATGGTGTTGAATATGCTTGTTGTTACATTGGTAGTTGACATGCTATGAGTCACTATTCCTACCCTTGGGTTGGTCAGGAACATGAGGAGAGCGAAGGTGGTTCCGTTGGTAGGACCACCTTGAGGCTAAACCCATGGGTTTAGGTGAGTACATGTGGGCGACAGTAGTTAGACTACATGGGTCGCTTGTATCCGATGACGTTCCGCCACATACTTGCCTGGGCTCGTGCGGTTTAGCCCACTGGCTGACCTACCTAGTTTGTTAACCTTGTTTGCTCACATATGTATGAAAACTGGAATACTCTACCACCATTGTAGCCCATCGATACCGGATGGAATATTGATCCACAGTCTCGTTAGCCGGGCATGGTGGAATGAGACACTGTGTCCGAGCTGTCGGCCTACACTAGGGTGATGAGCCTCCCCGTAGTGACTGCGAGTGATCCCACATTCAGCACATCCATGTGCTTGAAGTCGGAGATGGGGGAAACCCGACGGGGTCAAGGATCATGGGGTCTCGGCCTCACATATTGGGGGGCCCTGGCCTCGCAACTAGTTTAGGACATTTGATATATGGGGTGTATCAGATTCTCAAATCTGCTGGATGAATGGACTTAACTAAGAACTTAGTTAACATCATCATTGCACGACATTAGCTAGGTTGGCGACTCGGCAGTCGAGGTAGCTCTGAGGGAGTGTTGTCATACGCGATCGTTAGATGGAGTCGCTCGAGGGAGCGTTGTGGCGAGGGCATACATCATATCATCCTGCATGCATGCGCATTAACAAGACTAGATAGATGTTTATGATTGATTGATTTTCATTAAATTCTTATTATAATTTATGCTTGTTACAACTTATGGCTAATAGCACCCGCTGAGTTGATCACTCACTCCCACTCTGGGACGGTGTTTTAAAACACCAACCAGATCCGTTCATAGATACAGGTGATGCAGATTTCATGGAGCCTGGCGACGCGAGCCTCGAGGAGGAGGACGAGTTCTCTTACTTCCAGCCGATGTACGGGCCCTCGTCGGATCAGTAGATGGGTCGTTGGATCGCCGAGCAGCGGCTCAGCTTTATTCTTTTGGTCATGCCATTCTTTTTGTGATTTTGTTGGGCGTCACCTTGTGCGCCATTTGTATTCTTTTGGTCATGTATATATAGGTATAGTTGATTTTCTTCTATTTCAGTAGACTTGTGTGGTTGCACTTCATGTTCCAGGAAATTTCAGAATGCGCATTTTGACTGGATTAATCGCATAGTAATGAAAACTGGTTATAAGTGACCCCGGGAACTCGGGAGTCGAGCATATGCACGACCCCCAATTTTCAGGGTGTTATATGTACTGGTCAACTTGAGATTTGGATAGCTTCACTTTTTGACCTACTCTGTAAAATGAGCTCGTAAAATGGATAGATGGCATAGATATTCAATGTATACAATTAAATGGGTCCCACTCACATAGGGAGATCCGAAGTTGTCGGGTTCTTTCTTTTATACTCGGATCACATGGCATAGTACACAACACCAATGTTGGTATTGTGTTCTACTAAAAATTAAAAAAGAAAGAAAGAAAAAAACATTTGTCGGCTTCACCGTTATTAGGGTTGGGCAAGTGACGACTAGGTAAACCTGACTTGTCCGACTCTATATGGACGGAGTGGGTGAGTCGATCCTAATCGAGCTGACTTCATCCAATCCGAACTAAAAACGAGTTGAGTTTGAGTCACCTAGTAATTCAACTCGACTTGACCCAAAATCCAACTCGGTACTCACTCGACTTTATCCGAAACTCGACTTGTATATATATATATATAAACTTAGATATGACATTTTAAATCTGAGATGTCGTGTAGCTATGGAGAGGCTGCAATTTTAACAAGTGAATCTCGATTTTAAGTTGTGATTTTAGCTCGTGGATACCCAATGCACCCGACCCAACTCGGTCCGACTCGACCCGAATCGGTACTTGTGATGATTCAGTCCGGATTAATCCAGGCTAGACCCAGACTCGGATCGGGTTAGGCATGTTGGACTCGGTACTAAGTTACGTCGAGCTCGGGTCAGGCTATTTCAAAACCGAATTGAGTCGGGTTAGACCTAACTTGGTCCAAATTGACTCGATGCCTACCTCTAACCCTGATGGTTGTTTTTTTATCCACACCGTTTATCCATTTTGCCTACTTACATCAGGACATGAGTCTAAAAATATATAGATCGATATCTCAGGTGGACCACACCATAGGAAAAGTGGTGATTGAACACATACCATTACATCGGGTCATACTGTGATGTTTTCTGAAAAATCAACTTGGACCACAAGGCGCATCATCCCATTTTGTGCCATAGGCTAAAAAAATCAGTTCTATAATTCAGGTTGACCACATGATTGTAAACATTGTATAGAAAATCCTTGCCTTCCAAATTATTTCCATTAGTCTGGCCCAAGTGATTCATGTATCGATATGATTTTTGGTAAAACGCTTTTATTTATTTTTTAATAATCTAGTTGTTGCAGTGGATTTTGATGTAAGTATAATGTTTGACCCTTTAAAATGAAGGTTGGACATCTCACTCCCAGCTATTTCCTTTAGTGCATATCTCTAGGCTTGATATGGGACTTAATAGCCAATTGTCATAATAGATATTACATAAACACCGCAATGGGGCCCGGAAAAATCAAGAGTCACGCCCATATTATATATATATAAACTCTCTTTAAAATTGAAGAAATATGGGGGATTGAATTTTTGGCGGGAGCCCATCATGATGTGTATGCAAAATCTACACTGAAAATTAGATTTGTGATCATTTAGGCCCGAATCTAAATTTTTTTTTTTTTTTAAAAAGGTTAACATGAGATTCATGTAAGCCACACTAAAGAAAATATTTGGAAGAGAGACATCCACCCTTGAAACTTATAGGACCCACCATGATAATTATATAAAATAATCTAATGGAAGCCTATCATTTTGTCTAATGAAACTCTATCACTTTGTTTATTGAAACCCCGTCATTTTATTTGACAAGCCGCCACTTTATCTAGTGAAATCTTGTCATTTTGCGGAATAACATCATCACTTTGTCTAGTGGAACCAAGTCACTTTATTCAAAAACTCGTCATTTTATCAAGCAAAACCCTATTAATCTGTCTAGCAACCCTATCACTTTATCTAGTGGAACATCATCATTTTGTCTAATGAAACCCCATTACTTTGACCAATAATCACGTCACTTTGTCTAATGAAACCCCATTACTTTGACCAATAATCACGTCACTTTGTCTATTAAAACCTTGTCACTTTGTCTAGCACACGTTTCACTTTATTTAGTGAAATCCCGTCACTTTGTCCAGTAACCTCGTCACTCTCTGTCATCCCGTCACTTTGTACAGTAACCTCGTCACTCTCTGTCTAGTAGAACCCTGTCACTTGATACAGTGGAACTTTGTCACTTTGTCCTACTGAATAGTCTCTTTTTCTAGTAGAACCTCATCACCTTGTCCTATAACCTAATCACTTTGTCTAGTGAACCTCGTCACTTCGTCCAACAACCTCGTCACTTTGTCCAGCAACCTCATCACTTTGTCTAGCGGAACCCAGTCACTTTGTCTTACAGCCTCATCACTTCGTTTAGTGGAACCAGGTCACTTTATCTGGTAATCCATCACTTTTTCTGATAATCTATAACTTTGTCTAATGGAACCCTATTTATTTTGTCTCATTTAACCTTATTACTTTGTTTAGTGGAATCATGTTGCTTTGTCAGACAATCTTGTCACTTTGTTTAGTATAACTCTATCACTTCGTCTAATAATCCCGTCACTTTGTCTAATGACTAAAAAAAATTATCGACAATGGATGACCTATATTGTCGATGGCCCCACATGATTTAAGGCCCATGTTAAATTGTCTTATTACCATGAAAGTTATTCAGTATATATTGTTCCTAAAAACCATGCTTAATTATCTTGATGTTTGGTAAATCTTGGGGGTTGTACCTCACTGGGATAGTCATTGATACTATCAAACCATATTCAGTGCGTAGGAAATGCAGATGATGGGTATGTTGATGTTCACTTGGGTTTTTGGAAAACGAGTACTGTACTCAAGTTTTGGGAACCGGGGTGTTATAGACGTGATTATTGGTCAAAGTATTGAGATTTTATTAAACAAAGTGACAACGATACACTAAATAAAGTGATAGGGTTGTCAGACAGATTAATAGGGTTTCTTTTGATAAAATGATGAATTTTCGAATAAAGTGACTTGATTCCACTAGGAAAAGTAACGATGTTATTCTGCAAAGTGACAAGATTTTACTAGATAAAGTGGCGGCTTGTCAAATAAATTGACGGGGTTTCAATAGACAAAGTGACATGTTCGTTTGACAAAGTGATAGGGTTCCATTAGAAAAAATAATGGGGTTCCATTAGATAAACTAATGCGTCCCTTTTATATAATCATCATGGTAGGTCGTATAAGTTTCAAGGGTGGATGTCTTTCTTCCAAATATTTTTTTTGGTGTGGCTCACATGAATCTCATGTTAACCTTAAAAAAAAAAAAAATTATTCGGGCCTAAATGATTACGCATCTAATTGTCAGAGTGGATTTTGCATATACACATCATGGTGGGCCTCCGCTAAAAATTCAATCTCCCATACTTCTCCAATTATAAAGAGAGAGAGAGAGAGAGAGTGTGTGTGTGTGTGTGTGTGTGTATATATATATATATATATATATATATATTGTATGGGGTGTGACTCTTGATTTTTTTCCGGGCACACTGCGGTGTTTATGCAATATCTATTATAATCATTGACTATTAAGTCTCATATTGAGCCTAGAGATACGCACTAAAGGAAATAACTGAGAGAGAAATGTTCACCCTTTATTTTAAAGGGTCAAACAATATACTTACATCAAAACCCACTTCAACAACTAGATTATTAAATTATTATTTTTTAAAAAAACATTTTACCAAAAATCATACCGATACATGAATCACTTGGGCCAAACTAATGGAAACAATATGGAAGGCGATGATAAAAAATGTGGACCCTAACAAGCTAACAGTGCTTGTATTGACAGTGGGTGTGTACTAACAAGCTAACTAAAAAAAAGAAGGTAGATTTTGTAAATATTTTTTTTTGTCTTATAAAATTGTTGTGAGATGATGTGGCCTAATTAAATTTCATAAGAAATAAATTGGAGGCTGATTAGCTACCAACAAGTTGAATAGCTAGACTCGCTACTGAAGTGATGCCGCCAAGTTCTGTGGGGCCCACCATGATGTATGTGTTGTATCCACACTGTCCATCCATTTGGAGAGATCATTTTAGGGCATGATCAAAAGAATGAGGCAGATCCAACGCTGGAGTAAACCCTACCATAGAAAACAGTGAGGAGAGTTGTAACAACCATAAATTTTGATACATTATATATAAAAAATAAATAAATTAAATATTTAAAGATTTTATTTTTAAATAAAAAATAGGAATAAGTTAATAGTTGAGTTGGTAAAGATATTCATAGTTGAGAAAGATGTTTAGGGATCAATTCTTGAAGTAGTAATAATAATTTCTTATCAAATGTCATTAAAAAAATTTAAATTCAGGATAAAGGAGGATGTGCTCATCCTATCTTATGAGAATTTTCTTTAAAAGGGGATACGGAAGGTTTCTGCATTAAAAAAAAAGAAAGATAGGAAGCCCTAAAGTAAGTTCCAACCCTTAGATTGTTTTAATTTTTTATTATGTTGTTAATTTCTTCTTTATCTATACAATGGATGGTGTGGATCATCCACATGATCATTGTATGGGTGTGTAGAGACAATTTTAATAAAGTGATGCTTTATGATTTTAGATCTGTTCAGTATTATTTTAGGAATAAATTTAATGAGTGCAACCTGATCGAATTAGATTAGATCTATACGGATCATATGATCCTTAAGGCCAAAATATACAAGGGCCCTAATTTTCAGATCAATCTGACCATCAGATGGGTCACATTAGTTAGATCTAGAAGTGTTTAATAAGAGAATCTTAGATTTTTTCGCAAGTGTTAGATCCACATCATTCATCCAATGTGTAGAGACAAAACATATCAAGACCTCAAGAATTTGAATGATCTAATCATCCAATTGGCCACCCCGATCAAATAATTTTCGATCAATTTTATGATCTTAAAAAGGAAATAAGAGATAGAAATATAAAATAGGAATTTTAATTATTTGATCATTTTGGATTTGACCACCTATGAAGTTAATCAAAGGTGGGCCCTACAATGTAATAAAAATATATGAATAATAATATCATTTATATAATTGATAGGACCTTGGAATTCAAACCAACCTAATTACCCTGCAGAGTCTATACTACCAAACTTAGGTGAGTAACCTAACTTGTTTCATGATTCATTAAAATAAAAATAAATTATTTGTGATTGTTTGATTGATTGATATACTGATTTGAATATTTTTTATGATAATTGTACGCTAAATTTATATGTGAATATTTTGATCAAAACAACTATGCTAAATATGAAAAGTATGCATTTATATATCATCAATCATTCATTGCATTGCATAATGCAAGGTCAATCTTAGGGGCCCTCCCTGAAAGAAATGTCGATCCTAGTAAAGCGTTACCAGATGCGGGCTATGCCCAAGCCTACCGAAAGGTAGAAGCCTACCAAATGGGTGGATGCAAGTTGACGACCTCCAACCCAAGCAGATGGACGATCACCCATCTAATGCATTCATACACCATTTGCATCAATATCATTGTGCATACATTTTTATGTTATTTTAATTGCTATGATTATGAACTATGTTGGGTTATTTCACTAAGTCTGGCCAAGTTACCTTTTTATTGATGGAAAAACCGTACATAGGAGACATTAGTAGATGATGTGGTACAAGAACCGAAAGGATCTACCGTACCTGAACATGACCCATGTGAAATGTAGCCATACTTATTTGAAGATGAAGTAGCGGCATTAAACAATTTTTGATTATGTGATTTATTTATTAGCATAGTTTGATTAATGTATAATGCATATTGGTATTGATTTTGAGATTTTAATGAATTATTTAGATTTATTTTATTGAAACAATTTTAGAATCGAATAAACATCATTATAGTATGATGATAAAATAAATGAATGATTTTTAAGGTTTATTTTATTTTAAGGGTCGTCAAGATTTATATATGTCTGGTTGATTGGTGCTAAGTGTTATGTATGTGTGATTGGAGTTGTGGTGGAACTTAGACTGAATGTAATTATTATCTCTAATTAAATTGATTAAGCAATTAAATTAGTACACTTTGTGTACGAGTTACGAACTGAAACTCGGGTCTGAGGGTTCACACTCTATACCTGAATTTCAGG
This sequence comes from Magnolia sinica, assembly GCF_029962835.1. Taxonomy (NCBI): domain Eukaryota; kingdom Viridiplantae; phylum Streptophyta; class Magnoliopsida; order Magnoliales; family Magnoliaceae; genus Magnolia; species Magnolia sinica. The sequence goes on from NC_080579.1 coordinate 2,823,709, forward strand.
GCATGACAAGAGTGATGTCCACCGTTGAAGCCTTCTTAAGGTCCACCATGATTTTTATTTAAGATCCAACCTCTTCATAAGTTAACACAGACATTAAAGAAGGGAAAACACAAATATTAGCTTGATCGGAAACTTTTGTGGCCCTTAGAAGTTTTTAATGGTGGGCATAACTCTCTCCACTGTTTTCTGTGGTGGGGTCCACTCGAGTTTTGGATTTGATTCATTCTTTGGCTCATGCTGTAACGTCCTGAAAATTGAGGGTCTTGATATACTTGACTCCCAAGTTCCTGGGTATCACTTATAACCGATTTTTACTAATTTGCATTTAATCAGGTTTAGATGCGCAGTATGGAATTACTTGAAACATGAAGCACAACCACAACTAGTTTACTGAAATGAAAGCGGCTAAATATATACAAGTCCAAGATAACATAAATGGGTCACACAAGGCATTGCCCAACAAAATTACAAAAATTTATATAAAAAAGAATGATGAGCTGAATCCAACACTCAGCGATCCAAAATCTGTCTACTAGGCCGATGGAGAACCGACCATCAGATGGAAATAGGATAGCTCGTCCTCCTCATCCAGGCTCAGCCGTAAGGCTCCTCGTACTCAGCGTCACCTACATTTACAGGAGAGTCTGGTTAGTGTTTTAAAAGACCGTCCCAGAGTGGGAGTGAGTAATCAACTTAGTGGGTGCTATTAGTCTTAAGTGTAACAAACATCAATTATATTATGAATTTAATGAAAGACAAACATTCATAAACACCTAACTAATCTTGTTAATGCAGGTGCATGATAAATGATATGATGTATGCCCTCACAATAACACTCCCTCGAGCTACTCCATCTAACGATCGCGTATGACCAGTACTCCCTCATTGCGACCTTAACTGCCGAGTCACCAAATCATAGTTAATGCAATGCATGAGAAATGTTAACCGGGTATTTAGTTAGTTCAGTTCACCAAGTAGATTGGGGAAACTTGTACACCCCACATATCAATACTCTCAACTAGTTGCGAGGCCAAGGCCCCTCAACGTGCGATGCCAGGACCCTGCAATCCTTGATCCCGTCGGGTTCCCCATCCTCAACTTCAAGCACATGGGGAGTGCTGAGAAAAGGGATCCCTCGCGGTCACTACAGGGAGGCTTGTCACCCCAGCGTAGGCCGACAGCTCGGACACAGTGTCTCATTTCACCATGCCCGGCTCACGAGTTAGTGGATCGGTTTCAATGTGGCTATCGATAGGTTACAACGGTTGAAGGGTGTTTCAGGTTCCATACATACGTGAGCAAACATAGTTAACAAACAAGGTTGGTCAATGAGTAGGTTAAACCGCATGAGTTCAGGCGAGTATGTGACAGATGACATTGGGTACGAGTGACCCATGTAGTCTAACTACTGTCACCTATACGCATCGTCCAAATCCATGGGTTTAGCCTCAGGATAGTCCTACTAACGGGACCACTATTTCTCTCCTCAGAATCCTGACCAACCCAAGGGTTTTGATAGTAATCCATAACATGTCAACAATCCGGGTTATCGACTAGCATAAGTAATATTATGCATATATATTTTCCAACATAAAATTTAGATTTTTCTACAAAGCAATGCTAACAATTTTACGAAATAAAGGTGCATGTGTGTTGTGTGGGTTAGTGAGGAAATCAAGCATTTTATATATCTCCTAAAACCAAAAATGTTCACAAAAGGATAGTGCATCAAACATATTATGAGGAAACATCATATAAGATTCGAATAAGGAATGCACAAGCAATCGTCAATTACATACCCAATCTTATTGAGAAACATCAAGCATTTCATCATTACCCCATATTGATTTGAGGGGGATCTAAGGTGTAGGGTCTTGTTTAGGTTTTTTAGATTATCCAAATACATCACTCAATAAGCAAAATCATTAGACTCATATTAAAATTGGTACTAGGTCACCTAAGAACAATAGTCTACACCTTGTGACGTTTCGCCCAACTCATGGCGCTCCTTGGGTTAGAAAATTGGGGAAAATGATTCCTATATCAATTTAGAAGCAATTTGGTAAGATTCATGCAATTTATTTAAGAAAAACCTAGGTTGGGGAGTAAGTTTTGTTTCTTACCTTCCAATCGCAAATGAGGCGAATTCGATAGAAGGAAATGATCGACGCTAGGGCTTGATTGGAGAAGACCGATGAAGGGGAGCACAAAAGCCTCCCCCACCCTACTCTCTCTTCTTCTCTTCCTCTCTCTCTCTTCCTCTTTCTCTCTTTCTCTCTTTCTTTTCTCTAGGGCAAAATCGTATGGGGAGAAGGGGTGCCCAAATGAAGCCCTTTTATAATGTCAGATTTGGTGTAAATGGCCCCAAGGGCTAGGTTTTTACTATATTAGATCTATGGGAGGGTCTTTCTAAACTCTAGTACCCACTATGGGGTGTATATATTAATATACACCGTAGGATAGTTAGCCTTAATAATGATCTACGTATGTATATGATCGGCCTGCCATTTGGATGCGCCGATCGACAGATATGATTAGAAGTCTGTTCAACGGTTACCGTTAGTCGATCGAGGCTGTAGCTATACGGATATGAGCAAGGAAATATTCTTACTTTACAGGTGAAGTTCGGTCGTAAACCGACGGTCGTAAGAGTGGATGACTGTAACAACCCGATCTTTTCAATACCCGAGTATTGAAAGTCCTCGAGTGTTACCATGAAGTTTAACTTGATACATGCATGTGTACGACACCAACTTAGTTATCCTATACCTACATCCATTCCCCAACAAAAATTGAACCATTGAAAATGATCTTCTTTCATAGATCAAGCCATCTGACCGTAAACTTCAAGGTAAGACTCTCTGTCATGAGATCTAACGTATGTGTCTTCCCTTAAAGGAATTGACAAATAACTCCCTATCCATAACAATTTAGATATACGTTCTTTTGTAAGAATTTCTTAGTAACATACTTAGAACTATGTGGAGCCATTAGACTTCTCAAAACTCTTAGATCAGCAATAATTACGAAAATGCCATCAACCTATATCCTAAATTCCAACTCACAAGGTTCTCATGATCTGTTTCGTGTGAAACTTTATACCATGCCTAATTACCAAAAATTAACCGTACACGTCGAATTTTAGGCCTTAGATCACAGTAAATCAACTACTTGACCTCTACATCCGTTCGTACACTTATCAGATCAAGATTCTGATCCGTCCATCTTATTCACACCATATGAAAATGCTTATCCCACCATTAGAATCAGAATCTGAGAAACTTTCATGTATAAGAAAGTCACTCGAATCTAACGTTATATAAGTCTTACCCCTAATCACTCTGGAAACCCACTTTGTGTTTACCTATTCACAAAACTGACCATACATCCACCCATATGCATGGTTAGAGTGCTAACCATAAAGCTTCCTTATTTTTAACAAGTCACCTTACCATCCATCAGGTTTGGATCCGCCAAATGGACCATCCGAATATCAAGATGAATCGGTCATTGTGAAGATCTTCGGGTTTAAGTCCCAACTACCTGGTAACTTGTCAATCGGAGGTATATAAATGTCATTTTGAATTACGGAATGTATAGGCCACTAAAGAAGCATCTTAGACACCCTTGGGAGATCGGGGCCCAAACTAGACCAAGAGAAAGAGCACGAAAAATGAAGAATGCTTGCCAAAATTCAAGAAATTCGGGCGGCGCACTTTGACGTAATGGACGTCGGACGCTGGTTGAGAAATGAATGACAACATCGTAAATATTTTTGAATGCCATTATATAATCCGTTGAAGCTAAAACATACCGTGCGGCCCACCCGATCAACAAATCTGCCCCATTTTTGGACCTTAATCCTAGCAGGGCATGTTAAACTTAATGAGTAGAGTGGATCGTACAACTACAAGTAGTAAAGTGGACTTTTTGAAAAATATCAATTCATTCAAATTTTCTACGTGCATGGGATTTCACGGTAAATGCCATTTAATGTATTATCAAATCGTGCGGCCCACCTAAAGTTCGGATCTACTTCAAATTTTAGACCATCGGTTAACACGGCGTGCCAAAGACGGTGAATGGAGTGGATCTTCTGGAAGATCATCACAGGTGGAACCCCATCTATTTTGAACAACAAGAAAGAAAAGAAACTGTTGCGTGTTGTAAAAGCGGACGAAAAAGGAAGGTGACGGAATTATCACCACATGTTGACTAGTGGTGTGGCCCATCCAAAACTCGGATCTATCCCATATTTTGGCCCATGGCCTAACATTATCATACAAAGCAAATGAAGGGAGAGGATTTGCCTAAGCGATATCAAGAGGGACCCTACATGATGCCACAGCCAATCATGAGAGTGGTTCCAGAGGCAATTAGACGCTGGGCAACATCTACTGTTCAAATATGTTGTGTCCCACTAAAATGCTTAGATCCTTTCCATATCTGAACCCATAAGACTACATGATCTGGCCAAGAGATGAACGGCGTGGATTAGTCACAAACACCCGGTGAGCCTTATGTTTCTGTGCACGTACACCATGGTGTAGTGCACCTGGTGTGCATCAGACGTGCCAGGCAAGCCGACCGGCGCTGACCCGCGCCCTCTCTCGAACTGAGAGATTTCTCTCTCTCCCTCTGGTTTTCAACAGCGGACGGACAACTGTCCGTGTCTATGATCATGGCCCATGAGGGTGGACCCGATTCCATGATCCAATCCGTTCATCTTGTAGAGGGTGAGATTTTGACCACAACCCTGTTGGTCACTCACCTTGAAGCTCCCATACAGGGTTGCAATTTCCAGTGCAAGAGAGCCATTTGTGTTTCTTTCTTTCCCAAAAAAATGGAAAGCCCGGTTTTCTTCCACACTGGCGATCCATGTGAGGGCCTCTCCTCCAATACATGCCCTTGTTTCGGATGTACCAAAACCATTCACGCGCTAATCACGTGCTAGGTTTTCTATGCAAAACCAACACCTATCCCTCCCACGGTTTTGAGAAAACCGAATGGCTGTATTCAATCCGGGCCATCCAGTTCTCATCCAATGGCCCTAGAGAGCTAGGATTTTTCCATAAATGAAGAGGATCGAGCAGCCGCAGCTGCTCTCCATTTTCGCAGCCACAAGCCAAAAACCGACCGTTTCCCTTCCACCAGCGAACCCACCACCCAAATCATCCTAAAGCTTCAAATGAGCTTATCCATAAGCTCCCTAGGGTTCATATGAACCATCCCATGCTGTCAGATCGGAGGAAGAAGCCTCCATTCGAGATCCGCCATTAATGGCGTCATCTTCTTCCTCACCGATCCACCGCACCCGGCAACCCAAACCGAGTCGAATCTGGCCGGATTGGCGTCCTCAATGGGACATTTCTGACTGGAAAAGAGAGAGAGAGAAGATGGAAGAAAGGAGAAAGAGGAAGATGGAGTGGTGCGGTTGTTGCACCGCACCAACACAACCAACTCAAACTGGGCCGAATCTGGACCGACTCCAGATTGAGTCACACATGGGACTGATTCAGTCCAGGCACCACTGGTCCTTTGCACGTCCAGGAGGAGGAAGGAAAAGGAGAAGTCAGTGAGAGAGGAGCAGAGATAGAAGAAAAAAAAAAGGGAAAGAATAGGTGCGGCTGCACCATCACCAAGCTACTGCACTAGCTTGACTCGAGCTGAGTCTTGCGTCTGGCCCAGTCCAGACGTTTCTGATTTTCAGCTTATTGAAAACAGAGAAAGAAGAGGAGAGAGTTAGGGAGAGAAGAAGACAAGTTGAGAGAGTGAGTTGTGTAGCTGGCGAGTCGACTCGACTCACCTGAGTTGAGTTGGCCCATCCTTGAGTCGAGTCCAGCCACCTCTGGACTTCCCAGAAGCATAAATGAAGAAGGAGAGAGAATGGAGGGAAAGAGGGAGTGGAAGAAGAGAAAAGAAGGAAGTGAAGGAGAGCGAGTGGTGGTGAGTCGAGTTGACTCAACCCGAGTCGACTAAGGTGAGTTCACCTTCTCCTTCCTAAATGAAATTCTTTCGATTAAAATTTATCATTACTACTATTTCCATCATTATTAGAATCATGAGTATTATAAATGAATGGCAGTTGATAAACTATCTATATTGATGTTAGTTATTACATATAAGAACTATCATTATTAAATATTAGTGTCTTATTTTGTTATTACTAGACATTATCATTGATGTTAGGACATACTATGCATCTTCACCAAAATAATTGTTAGCATCACTTTAGCTAATATAAATTATAACACTAATGCTAACAATATTTTTTAATTATTAAAATTTAGTGCTCACCACCTAGAGTTCAAACCCTAAAAACCTAGCCTAAACTTACGTAATCTGGACCGTATGTTATGATCCTAGTCGTTAGTAAATTATCCATACAAATATTAGTTAATACATATAAAAGTTATGATTGTTAAAATATTAATATTTTACCTTGTCATTCTTAAGATATCACTATTAACGTTAGAACATACTACTCATTTTCATCAAAATGATCATTAATGTCACGTTAACTAATATTAGGGATATTGTTAATACTAATAATCATTTTAGAATTATTAGTATTATTGTTTGTGGTGGGTTCTTGTTAGGAAATTTAATATAATAGTGGCCATTGTTAATATTCCTAAATTTAATAACCAATTTATCTAATTAATTTTATTCATTTATTATTCCAGTTGATAATATCATTAATGACCACACAAAATAGAGTTCGAATTCCATAACTGAAACCGGGAATCTAAGCCTAAAACTAAACCCTAGGTAGTAGGTAGAACTTGGATCTAATTGTACGAGTTCTTGATTTATGGTAGGATTTGATTTTAAGGGCACGCGCTTCCTAGCAGCCTTAGTTGGCATTGGCAATTCGACTAGTCAGGTGATGATTCTTCCCCCTGAGCTTTCCATCTTCTCATTAGCTTAAGTCATAGTTTTTATTTAAATTTATATTTAATATCTCTCTCTTATAATCACATGTGTTAGTTGGTGGAAATTGAATTGCTATATTGCCTGCTCAACATTCATCTTGTATGATTGTTCATGGATTATTTGTGGATTGCTTATGGAACTTGAATTGGTGCACCAGTGGGAAACCCCCACCTATATGTGTACACCCATACTTGGGATGTAACCCGACTGGTTGTGATAGTAATGGACCTTCGGCTTAGTGGTTATTGAATGGTGGTTTAAATTAACCAGTGATGTGGGCCTACCATCCAGGGTTGTTGTGTCCAACGGTTTTCAAGGATGGTCTTTTATCGCACGATTTTGATACTCGCCCTATGTGGCTTATTTTGATATTTGTGCTTTGATATCGTCGTACGTGTCCTTGTCCTGGTATTTTCCCTATATGGGCTCGATGTTTTTATACGATGCAACCATGCGATGGCAAGCCCCATATGTTGTAATATGATTGACCACTAGTCGATGAGTTTCCATTAAACATCCTAAGATGGTAGGCTCATGAGCCGGGGATGGTGGTAATGGGACACTATGCCCGAGCTGTCGGCCTACGCTGGGCTCTGAGCTCCCCGTAGTGACCTTGAGCTTACCTAAATTGGCTGATTGTAACTGGACTAATAACGGTTTGGCTAATCATGCATCCATAGCATGTTGGCGATGACGGGTGGCTAATCTGGATGCTGTAGCACGTGCCCTTAGGATCTTCGGGGTATCGTTTCGCTAGCTCCCAGACCACCGACTATCGACCCCTGTCCGACTGGATGATTTTCCCAGGTCGATGATTTGCATGGGTGACGAGCCCAAGTCCGGCTGGATGTGCATCCCCAGGCCGATGTGCATACATGCATCCATACATTTAAAAAGATTGCATCATGTATTGTTTTGATTGCTTTGTTGTTTTATAACTATATGCTTACCTGATGCGGCGGTGTGTAATCTTGAGGAGAATTCACACTGAGCTGGCCACTCATCCATCAAATATACAACCGTACAGGTAGTGCAGGTGGCCCTGTATATTGGTGAGGAGCAGGCTATGTGGTTGACAAGGGTGCATGATTCTATTTGCTAAGGGTTGCTACATGATTTTACAATCAGTTCAAGATTGTTGCAGTTTACCTTGTTTCACATGTAATATTATGTCAATTTTGTATTTGTAAGAATGGGGACATTGGTTTGTATAAGTCATTATGGGCAACCACTTGTATATTCTAAATGAAAATTTAAACTTCCCTTTTAGCTTACTTGTCCATTCTACGCTCATCTGCTTACTCTGATAAAGAAAAGAAAAAAAATACGTGAATTTGACCATCCTTTAAGATTAACACTCGGGTTTTTGGGAAACGAGTCATATACTCGGGTCCTGAAAACACGGGGCGTTACAATGACCTAATTCACTTAAGTTTCAGCTCATTCCTTTAGGGTATTTGTACTTCTCATGCACTCGTCCTTTGGCTCAAGTTGAGCGGTTCTGGACAGTACTCAGCTCTGACTCCCGCAATGGATGTCAAGCCCAGTAAGATGGACATTATTCTATAGTTTTAGAACTAGTGGCCCAATAACGAGCAGTCTAGAGCTTGTTTGGAAAATCAGGGTATTTCTGGAATGAATTAGGTCTTGAGATTTCTCGTGGGCAGTGATTAGGGTTTGGATTAACTATGTTTATAGTGTGGCCTATTTATAAGTAGTGAAAGTGGAGATTTGGTCATGTTTACTCTAAACTGTCGGTTTTAGGGTAAAAGAGTAATGATGTTGATTTGGTCTATTAGTCAAGATCCGGGTCTTATCTGACTCGACTTCGATTAGATCTTTAATTTAGTTATGATTGTCATGATTAGTTAGCGATGAGTCGGTTGGATTTGGGCCCTACGTGAGTAAATCATGGGGCTAAACTTGATGTTCAAGTAATCGGGCAGATTCGTTGGCTTCCTACGATTGATTAATCGGACTTGTGCGATTCTTCACTAGCATCACCCATGTATAAACTAACATTGAGGGCTAATGGTCAGTAAGTGACATTATAAGTTAATTACACATTTTTTTAAAGGATTTTTGGAAATCCAAAACAGTGAAAATCCAGGATGTTACACATGCCCAAAAATGATCTCTCCAAATGGATGGATGGTGTGGATACAAAACATACTTCATAGTGGGACCCACATAAATAGGTGATATCACTTCAGTAGTGAGTCTCACTACTCAACGTGTGCTCTGAATCCCAAATGGAAACAGGAGCAGATTGGCCGCTCCCCCTAACACCAACCCGATGGTGGTGGTTAGTGATCTATGAGCCCCACCATGATGTATGTGTTTCATCCATTCTGTTAATCTATTTTTACCTATAATTATAGGGCTTGATCCCAAAAATGAGAGGGATATAAATCTCATATGAACCACACCACAAGAAAATAATGGTGATTGGATATCCATCATTAAAGTCCTCCTAAGGCCGGCCCATTGTACTATTTATTTTACATACAATCTGTTGATTTAGTCATAAAGACCCAGATGAAGGGAAAAAACAAAGATTAGCTTGATCCAAAACTTTTATGGCCCCCAAAAAGTTTTTAATGGTCGGTGTTCATTCAACACTGTTTCATGTAATGTGGTCCACTTGAGATTGGGTTATACCTCATTTTTGGTGTCATACCATAAAACGATATAGAAAAATAGATGGACGACATGGATGAAATACATACATCATGGTAGGCCCACATAGCACCGAGTGGAAGGGGAGTAGTTAATCTGTTTCCAATGGAAACCGTCCGTAGACGCGGATTCACTGGGGAAAGCCTTTTGCAGGAAGTTCCGGCGCGATGTAAGGTGGGGTCCACCATGATGTTTATAAGAAATCTAATCCATTCATCCATTTTTAGAGCTCATTTTAGGATATGTAACCAAAAATTAGGATGATCGAAAACTCAACTGGGCCATCCAAGATGAAACAATGGAGAAAGAAATTCCCACCGTTGAAACCTTCTTAGGCGTCTTGATGTTTATATGCCATCCAAACCGTTTGTAAGGTCATTTTTACTGGGATGAAGTGAAAACACCAAAAAATTAGACCGATGCAAAACTTTTGTGGCCACGTAAATATTTCAACGGTGTTCACTAAATCCCCACTGTTTCCTCTCGTGTGGTCCATTTGAGTTTTGTATATACCTTAGTTTTGGTATAATTTCCTAAAATAATATCTAAAAACGGATGGACGGATTAGATTTATCTCAAACATCGCAGCAGGCCCCATCCAAAATCCTTGCGCCACGAGCTTACTGCAAGAGGCTTTGGCAGGAAATCCGCTTGCAGTGTTTAACGTCTCCGTTAAATGTAATTTTTTAATATATTAAAAAAAAGTGGAGATGTGGCACTTTTAGTGACGTGGACTATGAAAACCCTGGAGTAAGGCAGTTCCTGACACCAGGAAACACCGGATCTGTTCTCACTCGACTAATGCCTGTTTGGCCGGGCAGATCCCGTGGTATTACGAGGGATGGGATCAATTTTAAGATAATGATGGTGATGTCAGTGGATTGTCTTAAGATCCATGGGATTGCTTATATCCCAGGACCAGTTCACTGGGTCTGTTTGGCACGCCGTACATATTCCGGGGTTTTACCTTCGAATCCATCCAACCAAGGGATAGGATCAATTTTAACGATGGTGATGTCAGTGGATTGTCTTAAGATCCATGGGATTGCTCATATCCCGGGACAGGTTCACCAGATCTGTTTGGCTAATCATGCCCATCCCAGGAAATTGCCGTTCCCATCCCTCCTAATACCGTGGGATCTGCCTGGCGAAACAGGCCTATATTTTTAACCGTTAGTAATTAAACCACGTGCTGGTAAGTATCCATACGAATTGATTTTTGTATTTTTGCAATTACAAAACTGCCCTTATTTTACTGCAGTTGGCAGCCTCGGTTCAGATTATTAAGTGCCAACTCCATCCCGAACTTTCACAGGCCACCTTGAAGTTTGTGAAAAATACACTCCGTTCATCTGTTTTTCCAGCTCATTTTAAGGGCATAGGGTAAAAATGACGTAGATCCAAAGTTCAAAGTGGGCTCCTTGGTTGCCCTAAGATATTTCAATGGTAGACGTTCTTTTTCAGTGTTTCCTGTCGTGTGGCCCACTCGAGCTTCGTTTATAGCTTATTTTCGCATATGGTATAAAATGAGCTGATTTAACAGATTGACGGATTGGATTTGCCACCAAATATGTATGACCCATGAATATTTAACGCCTTAAAATGAGATGAAAAATCTGATGTAACATCATGGTAAGCTCCACCAACTAACTGTGGAAGTGGACTGGCTACTCCCCTGCCACCAGCTAATGTTGGGCACCTCATACCAACTTTTTCCTAGGGTGTGGCTTGCCTAAAGTTCTGGATGGTCATGAGTTTTGGGTTCCAATGTGAGCATGAGGCAGTGTATCTGATGGATGGGGTGGATCTCATGAAAGTTTCACCCACATGGCTCTTGGTGCACGTGGCTAGCGGGGTTCTAAGGTAAAAGGAAACAGAACAGCTGATGTCATGCCTGTAGGCCCTGCCGTATGTTGCTGATAATGGGACATATATGGAATGATAAATATATCATTCCACAATTTATATCATTCCACAATTTATCATTCCACACCCCCCCCCAATTCTGGTGCCTTATTATATATTTGTTATCTGTTGATTGAATTGAAATGTTGATGAGAGTATCCTGTGAAGCTCTCTGATTGGATTTGCATAATGTCTTTCGAGAGTTTCAATGATATTCATTGGTGATTAATTGTTGTTTGGAGCTTAAATTCACACAGATGTCATGGATTCCTAAATCTCTTGGAGTTGCAGGGCTTTTGACAGATGAATTGAGGAACTTTTTGGAGCTGAATCTTCCTAAGGAAGGAGAGAAGCCCAAGTTCCGTCTGGGTGTCGCAGAGCCAAAAATTGGGTCACAGATATCTGAATTAACCAAGATTCCTTGCCAAAGCAATGAGTTTGTCCTGGAAATCCTTTGTGGTGTACGCTTACATATCGAGAGGTTTGTCAAGGACCTTAAGGTTTGCAATTTTGCATCTGAGTTCTATATATGGAATTGTCCTTGTTTTCTTTTTAAAATAACAGTTAGTTTATTTCTTTTTCCTGTCTGTTATAGCAAGCCGACTTAGAAAAGGCTCAACTGGGTTTGGAGCATAGTTACAGTCGAGCAAAGGTCAAGTTCAATGTTAATCGAGTTGACAATATGGTTATTCAGGCCATTTTCCTTCTTGATACTCTAGACAAAGATATCAATTCCTTCTCCATGAGAGTCAGGTTTGTTGGCATTCAATGTATATTTTTTGAAAGCATAATTTAGATTCGTTTTCTTATTTGGAAACCGCTTGCTACCTTGTGCTGAGTACCTACCATGGTTACTTTGTCTATTGTTGGGGAAACGATTTAACATGCATGAAATCCATGTCCTCCGTTAGGGGGCATTTGGCGCAGGGCATTAGATGATATTAGGTGGGATAGAATTGCATTGGGTCCCATGTAATTCCATCCAGCATTTAGAGAGGATGGGAAAGGTTGGGATGGAATTGCATTTAATCCCGTGGATTTGCATTTGGTCCCATGCAGGATTTCTGTGGATTTTGAAATCCACTACACATGTAGGCCCCACATTGATGCATGCGTTTATCCATGCTGTCCATTCATATACACTGTTTACACATGACATTCTGGTTATAAATGTGTACAAGTGAATGACATCCGTTGTGAATTTGGTCCGTTGATTACAATTCCATGGTCCACCAAACATGATTTTGCTGAATCCTGTGTTTTCCCGTACCAAAAATTTTATCCCAAACGTGAGATTGGATGGCTACAATACCATGGTATTTCCAAACATGCAATCATTGTGCAATAATGATGGTAATCACATCTAATACAATTCAATACCGTTCAATTCCACGGACCAAACACGCCCTTAGGTACCTTGTTTGGCCTTGATCCCAAAAATCAGGCTGATTCAACACAGGGGGACCACCCCAAAATAATTATACCTAAAACCTCCAAATTGACTTGCTATGGTGTGTTTACCATGTTGTCAAACTTTAGTTGAGATAATGTTGGTTATGCTTAGTGATCCAGATCCAGGGTCCCTGCTAGACACTAGCATCTTCCAAACCCACGACTGGGTCATCAGAATATAAGGGGTCATTTGGCAACCTGGATTTGGGTTCTAAATCCAAAAGACCTTATCCTTATGTTTGGCAGCCCCTTTTCTACCTGGAATTCCAGATTTCAAGCCACTGTAGGTTGGAAAATCCATAGATTCCAACTCAACCCAAGGGTCAAAATTTTCAAACAGTTCCCTTTTGGTGTGGCCCAATTGCCTACTGGAATAGCCTTATTTTAGTGTAGCCCACCAAATACAATTTCCGAATTCTATAGGATTGAAAATCCAGGTTGCCACAACTGACAGAATCTAGACGCAGGGATTTCAATTCCTAGCTGACCCCTAATGGTCTTGGTCAGGATGAAAGGTTAAGGTGGACAACAACCTTGTGCACCAGAGCATTTTATTTATTGCTGTATTACATACTGCTAGAAAAATAAAAAAAATCTGTGATTGAGGCTTTCTTTGATTTATACCTTTCTACTGAGAATGGTACTCTTGGCACTTCCCTGAACTTGTGAAGATTGTCAATGATAACTCTCTTTACGCCAAAGTTGCAAAATTCGTGGTGAACATGTCAGAGTTGACTGAGGACAAGATTCCAGGGTTAGCAGACATACTTGGTGATGAGGATAAAGCAAAGGAGATTGTTGAAGCAGTTAAAGCATCCATGGGTAAAGCTCATGAAATTAATTTGTTTTGCTAGCTGTCTGATGTTCTATTCATCATTTTCTGCTACATTTTCAGGACAGGATTTGTCTCCAATCGACTTGATTAACGCTCAGCAATTTGCACAGAGGGTAACGGACCTCTCTGAATACAGGAAGAGGCTCTATGAATATTTCTTGTTACAAAGATGAATGACATTGCACCGAATTTGTCTTCTTTGATTGGTGAAGTTGTTGGCGCCCGTTTGATTTCTCATGCTGGTAGTCTTACAAATCTAGCAAAGTGCCCCGCTTCTACTCTTCAGATCCTCGGTGCAGAAAAGGCACTTTTCAAGTGCATATTCCGCATCTACTTATGCCTTGATGATGATGAAATGACGCAGGGATGAACGTGATGAGGATAACTACTCCGAATCCACGGAGCTTCTCTGGACTCCTCACAGAGACTTCTCGAATCCACGAGGAAAGAAAACAGAAAATAGAAATAAATTCTAATAAATTCGAAATTGATTAATTGATGAATAAAAACGAGTTTACAACCCTTTAAATAGGGCTACCAAGCAATGGGAAAGAAATTAGAATCAAACTACAACTCAAACTCTTAGAATCCGCGACTTACTATAAATAGTAAACTTACTATTTATAGACGGTCGTGATGTTTACTAGTGCGCAAGGTTTTCGGCCAAAAATAGTAAGTGTCCTATTTGGTTTCACCAACCCGTTCGCCTAATTATTCTAAGCTCTTTTCACGTTGGGCGCAACTCCTAAAGCCCGACGGGTGAAGAGTTATAATCAAACTAAAACTTACTATTTATAGTAAAAACGAAATTAAAACAGAGAAACGATCGTCAATCCAGGGGTTTTTCGCAATTCCGGGCTGCGCAACCCGGCATAGCAGGGTTGGTTGGCTTCAGTAGCTCGTTCTACCCCAAAATCATATATTTTACGTCAGATAACTCATTCCGGATTGCAAGATACGCCCGATTTAAGGTTCGATGGTCTGGATCACTTCCGTCGTCGACCGGGCCTTTTCTGATCCATCTTGGCCATGTAATTGTCCGCGACTTGCTCTACATCAGTCTCCTCTACTTCAAAAGAACTCGTCCTCGAGTTCTCGTCATGCTCTGGTTCATGATACTCGGTCAGGTCCGCGACATTGAAAGTCTGTGAGATTGCCATGTCATCTGGAAGATCAACAATATAAGCGTTATCATTAATCTTTCGGATAATTGGGACGGGTCCAATCTTCTTATTTTTTAACTTGTTGTACGTCCTGGTCGGAAATCTCTCTTTGCGCAGATGGACCATAACGCGGTCGCCCACCTCGAACACTTTTTGTCGTCGATGCTTGTCCGCTTGTTCCTTGTACTTCTCGTTCGAGGCATGTAGCTTGGTCTGCACTTCTGCATGGATGCCCATGATCTTGTCTGCCATATGTTCTGCTGCAATGCTCGTGCACGGGTGCTTGGGTAGAGGGACCAAGTCAAGTGTATGGCGAGCCAAGATAATCTGGAACGGTGATCTCCCTGTCGAACGGTTCACCATGTTGTTGAATGCAAACTCTGCTTGGGACAAGGACAAATCCCACTGCTTCAGTTTTTCTCCTGAAATACAGCGAAGGAGGTTTCCCAATGTGCGATTCACAACTTCGGTCTGCCCATCAGTCTGTAGGTGGTAAGCACTGCTGAATTGAAGTCGTGTATCGAATCGATTCCATAAAGTTCGCCAAAAGTGGCTAATGAACTTCGTGTCGCGATCGGAAGTAATGGTCTTGGGGACCCCGTGTAGCCGAACGACCTCCCTGAAAAATAAATTCGCCACGTGTGTTGCATCGAGGGTCTTCTTGCATGGGATAAAGTGCGCCATCTTTGAGAAACGATCTACCACCACGAACACCGAATCCATGCCGCGTTGTGTTCGTGGGAGATCAAGCACGAAGTCCATTGATAAATCCTTCCAAGGACCGTTAGGCACAGGTAATGGGGTGTAGAGGCCCGTATTCTGAGATTGCCCCTTGGAGGTCTGACAAACATCACAACGTTGTACGGCTTTTCTCACATCACGTACTGCTTTTCTCACATCACGTACTAACTGCGGCCAGTAATACCGCTCTTCCACAAGAGCTCGCGTCTTGTCTCGCCCCAGGTGTCCACCAAGGCCACCTCCATGTAGCTCCTGAATAATCTGCTCCCTCAGAGAACTTTGGGGGATGCATAATCGATTCCCTTTAAAGAGAAAATCGTCCTGTATATGAAGGTCACTGGGGTGACCTTCTTGACACTTTATCCAAGAATCTTTGAAGTCCTCATCCTCTGCATACAACTCCTTGAGACAGTCGAAGCCGACTACCTCGTTGCTCATTGTAACTAGTAGTGATGCACGACGGCTAAGTGCATCAGCCACCTTGTTCTGCTGCCCTGACTTGTGCTTCAGAACGAACGTGAATTCCTGTAAAAACGCAACCCATCTAGCATGCACACGATTCACGTTAGTCTGACTATTAATAAACTTTAATGCTTGATGGTCAGTGTACAAAACAAACTCTCTTTGAATCAGATAATGCCGCCAATGTCGCAGCGCCTGAACAACTGCGTACAACTTAAGCTCATAAGTCGACCACTTCTTTCGAGCTTCGCTGAGCTTCTCGCTGTAGAAGGCTACCAGCCTGCCTTCCTGTGATAATACTCCTCCAATTCCGATGTATGAAGCGTCACACTCAACCTCAAATAATTTGTCGAAATTAGGAAGCACCAAGACCGGTGTTGTAGACAAACGATGCTTGATCTCATGAAAGCTCTTATCAGCTTTATCGGTCCACTGGAACGGTCCTTTTTTCATGCAATCTGTTATAGGCGTGACTATGGTGCTAAAATCTCGCACAAATCGACGATAGAAAGTCGCCAACCCGTGAAAACTCCTCACCTCATGAATGTTTATCGGGATCGGCCATTCCCTAATAGCTCGCACCTTTTCATCGTCCACACGAATGCCTGTGGATGTTACAACAAATCCTAGAAACAATAGGCTGTCAGTTAAAAAACTACACTTCTTCAAGTTGAGGTACAACTTGTTAAGTTGTAGGACCTGTAGCACCTGCCTGAGATGTTTCCTGTGCTCCGCCTCATCCTGGCTATATATCAATATGTCATCAAAATTTACTACCACAAATCGGCCGTGAACGGTTTTAGAACTTGATTCATTAAACGCATAAAAGTACTTGGTGCGTTCGATAGGCCGAAGGGCATGACCAGCCACTCATACAACCCTTCCTTGGTCTTGAATGCCGTTTTCTACTCATCACCGGGTCGAATACGAATCTGATGGTATCCGCTCCTTAGATCTAGTTTAGAGAACACCTTGGCCCCTTCTAACATATTGAGCATGTCGTCCAACCGTGGTATTGGAAACCGATATTTGATGGTAATTTTGTTGATTGCTCGGCTGTCGACACACATGCGTCAGCTTCCATCTTTTTTTGGCGTTAATAATGCTGGTACGGCACATGGGCTCATGCTCTCTCTCAAGAGACCCTTACGGATTAATTCTTCCACTTGCCCCTGAAGTATCTCACACTCCTTCGGACTCATCCGATAATGAGGGCAATTGGGCAGGCTAGCTCCAGGGACGAGGTCTATGTGATGTTGGATGTCCCTTATGGGGGGCAATCCATCAGGTAAATCCTCAGGCCAGACTTCTTTGAATTCGTTTAGCAACAGCCTTAAACTTGGAGGGATGTTTGAGGATTCCTCTTCCTTATCCTTTACTACTACGGCGTATATTTTACGTCAGATAACTTATTCCGAATTGCAAGATACGCCCGATTTAAGGTTCGATGGTCTGGATCACTTCTGTCGTCGACCGGGCCTTTTCTGATCCATCTTGGCCATGTAATTGTCCGCGACTCGCTCTACATCATGAAATAGGTTCTTTCTAGGCAAAATTTCTCTTCTATAAGGGTCCATTTGGGTAAGGGATCCTACAAAATCGGGATTAACCTAAATCCTAATTTTGGTTGTCTCATGCCTTCCAAGTTGGATTAGTATGCGCGAAACCAGTGCTGTCTTCCCTTTATTGCAACTATTTGAAGATCTAATGATCAATGATTGTGATTAAATAGGGGAAATTGCATTAGGATAAATGGATAATATGAATATGACGAGGAGGGTATGGAGATTCCCCATCCAAAGGGGCCCAAAAGCATAAGGAGCTGAAAATAGAGTTTTATTTTTATATTTATAATTCCAATTTGTGCAGTTCAATTATTTTACAAAATCATAGCTAGCAGAAATTAATTTGCAAAGTCACAGTCAGTTTTTTTATCATGCAGGACATGTTTGTGTTCAAAGCTGTGTACTGGCTAATTGGCCCATTCTCAAAACCATTGGAAAGCTTGAGTTTTGCTAATTTAGTTAAACCCATTCAAAATACAAATTTTATAACTATTTTATTTCTACGTGTTTATGATCTCTCTCTCCCTCCCTCTCACACTCTCTCAAAATCAGTACAGGTTCTATCGGTGTGTTATTTAAATGAGATATTTTGAAAATTTCTTTCTAGTTACATTAGAGTCAACGACTCCTTTTTTTCCTTTCAATGAAATGCCCATTGTGAAAGCTCATAACCATTTTTATTATTTGGTTATTGACATATTTAGTTCTTTAGCTATGATTCATGAATCATTGTCTCATCGATATTGTTTGTCTTTAGGGCATTGAAAACCCAAGGGAACACGCCAAAATATGGCCTTATATTTCATTCTTCTTTTATCGGCCGAGCATCTGCACGGAACGAAGGTCGTTTAGCTCGTCACCTTGCAAACAAGTGTTCCATTGCATCCCGTATTGATTGTTTCTCAGGTTAGATTTTTCCTCAGCTTAACTATTTTAACATGGGTCTTTTTGTATTCTACTTCTCTCCCTGTCTGGTGGATTTGTGCTGGACTACAGTTAATATAGTCTTCTTTGTGTAGATATGAATGCCACTGTTTTTGGGGAAAAGCTTCGTGAACAGGTGGAGGAGAGGCTGGACTTCTATGACAAGGGTGTTGCCCCACGGAAGAACTTGGATGTTATGAAAGCAGCTATTGATAGTGCATTAAACAAAGACTTGCAGGAGAAGCAAGGTAAGGGCCTTTGCCCAATGCCCACTGCTACCATACTTGTTTCATGTAGATCAAATTATTGACTGCTACAATTTCCTCATATGTGGATCACCTGTATATCACTTGTATGCTGTACCATTCCAAACTCGCATGTTCAACGTTCGAATTAGCTAACAGATCTGAATTACCATTAGATGATCTTGTAACCAATGTCAAATTCATAATGCTCCACCAAATTAGGCATTCTTCATTGCTTACAAATTTATGTGCTTCAGAAAGTGTTGCAACTATCAAATGACCATTTATCTTCTAAAAGTGTGCATTTTTCCAGTGCTCTTCTAGGAATGTGTATTTTTCTATTGAACTTGGTCCAGAGCCTTTGAAGGCATAGAGCTCACTACATCCTTATTTTTTACTGCACATGTTTCATACTTAGCCGACATATAGACCATACATTCAGCTGGTCCTCAACCATATTGGTCCGATAGGTCACAAAGATGATATTAAGGGCCTGTTTGGGAGCGTGGATTTGAAACCTCCTGGGTTTGAAATCCTCTTGTTGTGTTTGGCACCCTAGATTGAGAATCAACTTTAATCCAAATGTAGCTTTTCATAATATATTTGCAGGGGTTTGAATTTAATTATTAAATCAACTTTAATATCTCTAATTAGTAAACTTATGTAATTTTTGACCCAATGGTTGTAATAAGCCCGCTGAAATAAATACTTTGCCAAAAAATGATGAAATTCCAAGTCACGGATGGGCCACAAGCACAAGATCATGTCCGAGTGACTAACCAATGATTTTTAACCGTTGATTTACATGGACAATGTTTGGACAGTGCTGATCATCGTATTAAAGTAATTATAGTGATGCAATTGATAATCTAATTATTTTAGGATATCATTAGTGGGCCATGTGTCCAATAGATTAATAGTCTAGTGATACACATGTTACACATGCAACTATGGGAATGATTTTAGATGTAATCCATGGTCTCACCTTGGATTTGAAACCCCTTGGATTTGAAACCCCTGGTTACATTATGGTGCCAAACAACTTGGGATTTCAAATCCCCCCAAATCCATGGTGCCAAACAACCCCTAACAGTTTAGTTGGTGTACAAATGACACTAATAGGCAAAACTTAGCAATAATTCACAATAGTCAGGTGTATGTTTTGGCTGATTTACAATTAATGGTGGAGTCACATGTCATCGGCATATTTCATGTGTACAGTATTTGATGTGGTGTTGTAACTTGTGTGCCTTTGGAGGCTACTTGGCTCCAACTAATTTCATCTTTACATGCTTCTAACTTCTTCTTCTTCTTCTTCTTCTTTTGAGAATATACAAGATTCATATTTTGCATTGTGGTTCAACCCTAGAATATGTAGTGTCTTTTAGCCTTTCAGTTTGGACAAGCAAGGTGTTTATGCCTAATCTGACTGCGTTAGATCTGGCGACTCAAATGATGCCACGCGGTAGGGAAATCTCAACAAGAGACAAATGAAAGATCTCTTCAGCTGCCTTATGGCTGAATGTGATCAGAATATGTAAAGTCTTGAGTTTGAAGGGTAAGTTCAATGGGCTACAACAATGCAACATGTGTCATGTCGCGTATCCTGCTTACGTGGCAAAGCCATCTAATACGATAGTGGTCTCCATGACCGAAGATGTGTATGGATTGAAACACAGTTGTGTCAAGTGATGAATTCGATTGATGCACCCTAACATCTCATGGAAGCCTTATGCCTGAAAACGCTCGAAGGGTGGAATAACAACTACACCAAGCTAACCGAGTTTCATAGCGCATTACACATTCGTGTGGAGAAATAGATAGCTATCACCAACACATGGCATGTCGAGTGTGACTCTCGTCCAGGTAACAGGTGTAGAATGTGCGTACAACTAGTGCTCAACCCACAACAAACGACTAGCATACGTGGTGTTGTTAGGACCCAGATAGTTATTTTCACATTAGTAGACGTAAAGAGTGACTACGAAGATTTCTCTCCAACTACCGCCTCAAAATCATATAAATAAGAGAAAGATCGAAGAGCTCTAGGTCCTCGCCAACTCAAGACAAGTCAAATCTACATTGCAACATTGCCTATACTTTTATTTTATCAAATCTATAGTGTAATGCTGCTTATCCTTTTATTTTATCCCATCTTAGCTTATTTTAGACTAGGATAACCTGTCTATGTTACTATGTTTGACTAGCTTTAGCATAATAATGTATGATGGGGACATCTCGTGCACATGCACGTCCCCCTTATGCATGTACGCAAGGAGGAGGGCCCCACCATCGATCTGGATCGATGACGACGTCCAGGGAGGACCCCCTAGTTAGAGGACTGTATTTTAGTTCCTTGGAGTGGACTTGATCGTTATGTGAATCCCACAATGGGTTCTCATGATCGTGGCCCACTATTCCAAACAATTTAGTATTTTAAGTTTTGGTTATTATTATTACTAGGAATATCATGGACGATTTAGATTATTTTAAGTAATAGGTTACGCACATGGCGCGAGTTTTGGGGTATATGATTTTATTATAAATAGGCACCCCTTGTAGTCTTTTTCCTCATTAAAGATGATTAATAAAATTCTGCATTTTCCTGCTTCTCTAATTCTCTGAGTTGTGGAAGCCTAATTGAGTGCGAAACCCTCCCTTCTTCGAAGGGTTAAATACCATGGTGTGAAGCCACACCCATCCCAAATCGTCCCCATCTCCTACCCTCCATATTCCTCATCTTCTACAGTCATCCCCTCATCAAATTCACTAACATTTACAGCTAATCTTTCCCCTACAACAGATTTTCAGAATCTGGCCCTGTAGGAGGGCTAAAACTTTGGCAGAACACTGTGTTCAAACCGATCATCCGTTTGCCTGAAATTTGGAGGGAAGGTGGCCTAACCCAGGCCGACTAGGACCTAGCTTACCGATTCCAGATTCGTGGACCCCACACATGTGCGGGTGCCATCCACGCACGTGCATCATGCCGGTTTGTTGTACACATGCGGGCTGATCAAAGGTTCCCTCTCATCTCTATTTCACTCCTCTCTCGTTTTGTTTCAATAACCCTAATCCTAGATCGTCTCAAATCCCCAAGTTCTATTCCACTTTTGCAGTCCTAGGGTTCCCCGAATTGAAACTTGTGAATCCCTTGGATTGAGAAAATATTTCTATGCATGTGTGAATGAATTTACTCCCCTTTGAACATTGTTTGGTCTATAACTTTAATTGATCCATCCCTAGCATGTGTAGGCTTGGACCCGCATAGATTCCCCTTGTTGAATGCTTGACTTTTTTGTGGGATGTGAAATTTTGTGTGATTGTTTCTGAACTAGTATGATATTAAGCTTGAACTCTTGCATATCATATTTAAATTTCCATGTCCCGCATCAGTGTAATCTTGTTTATCTACACTGCAACGCTTGGCCGACTTAAATTAGGAATAGTGTGATTCCCTTCCATCTACAAGTACTGGATTGTAAGGATGACCTTTTATTTATTATTTATTTACTAGTGTAATTCTCTTGGTCCATGCCCAAGACCAAGGAAGACTTAGATCTAAGGCCTCACCATCTATGCCATAGATGCCGGATCGCAAACAGATATTATTGTAAGTTTTTATTTTCATTTCTATTTAATACAATTGAGTTCCTTCTACTCTCACATTGCACGAATTGGGTTATTTCTGCTATCATGATGAGAACAATTCCTTTTGGTTGAAAGGCAAAAAGAACTTATTAGAAGGACGAACCCTCCATTTTGTAAAATTGCTTGATTTCATTTATAGGTGGCTGAATGGATGGCTGAACTGCTTCGATTCTTGATTATAGACAACCGCTCACGATCTTTCTGTCTATCTCGGCGTTTGGGGTCATAGGTTTTCTGTTCGGATCAAGCTGTAAAAAGTTCTGGCATGCCTGACAGCATATACACATGCCAACAACTGAATTTTGAACCAAACACAAGGCCAATAGATCAGGGGTTAGCTTTTGGTCTGATGTGCCCCACCATGTATTGACCATGACTCCAAATCCCTTAAAAAGTTTGGAAAGATCCTAACCAGCAAATTTGGCCTTCTTTAGATGGATGTGGACCTCTCCTCTTTAAAAGATCCTGGGGTTAGAGCGGCAACTCGGGCAATTCTGGGTCAGGTTGAGGGTCAAACTGAGCCCGACATGACCTCGAGAGGACCTGGCCTGCAACTTGAACCAACCCAAAATCTAACTTGAGGTGCCCAATCTGAACCCAACCTAAATTCCTCCATGCTCAACCCCGAGCCAACCCAACCCAACCCAAATGCATGTGATCATTCCCGACCTAGCCTAACCTGACTCGAATATGCTCAAACCTGAAATCGGGTTGAAGTTTACCAACCGTAACTCGACCCAAGGACCCTGACAAACAGACCCAGCCTGACTCGAACTCGGGCTGTGTCAACCAGGTGTGGGTTAATCCAAAACCAAGTTGCAACCCTTATTAGGGTCGTCCAGTTAAGGAGCTGTTGCTTCCATAGTCTGTCTACTTTGGGGCTTATCAGAATTACATTTTAGATCACTGACCACGGAACTAGGGCCTGGGGATGCTAGACACATCCTGAGGTAGAGGATCATACGAGTCTCCTGGTAATGAATTACTAACGAATACCATGTGCTCACCACTTTCTGCAGCAGCATTTGCACATTTTGGAGGGTTTTTCTCACCTTAGTTTTTACGTATCGAATTGTTCACCATTGATATGGGGTCATATTGCCCCTGTATCCGGCCAATATGGTTTGTATTGTTCAGGGACGACACTGGTATGTCCGGAGATTACATACTGGTATTCGACAGTATGTCAAACATTGGTTTTAACAAATAGTGCACTCCCTTTTGGCACAAAGATAAGTGACACCCTCCCTCATGTATTTTCCCAAATAATCCCTTCTGTTTTCCATTTCAGGTATCGTCTGTCAGCAAAATGTGATTGAACAATGTCATAGCTGTTACAATTGACTGTTGCCAAGGAAAAAGACATTTTTGTGCTCAAGTTGGGAGTGGGTAGGGTTGGGCCTTGGGGTTGGGAGGAAAGAGAAGAGATGTTAGTGGTGGGGTCGGGGTTTTTGCCGGTTTGGGAGGGGTAATATTATCATTTTCAAAAAAAAAAAAAAGTTCTTTTCCAAAAATCTGCTAACCCAATCATGGTTAGTTTTTCCCATCCAAAAACTTAACAGCAGTGTGTTTTTTGGCCACATTTGGAAAAATGCTTGAGGGTGGGTGCTATTTATCTTTGGGCTGAAATAGAGGGTGCCATATGTCATAACCTTAATAAATTAAAAATTAAAAATTAAAAATTAAAAATAGAACACAGGACAGAAGTCAGGGTTCTCTTGTCAAATTTATGTGGAAATGATCTGATGCAGATTAAGGAAAAGCAAGTATGTCGTTGTTTGATTTGTTCTGTATTTGATATGAATGCTTGCAGATGGAGAAAAGACCCAAATGGATACAGATTACAAACCCACACAAGTTTCAGTAAAGAAAAGTAAGAAAAAGAAGGCCAAAAGTGAGGGTGTGGATGGTGTTCCAATGGCAGAGGATAAACTAGCTGAGACTGTGGATGGAGATGCTCTTGATGAGCATGAAACCAAGAAGAAGAAGAAGAAAGAGAAGCGCAAGCCAGTGGATGAGCCAGTTCCCAAAATTTCCAATGGCATGAATGGCTTGGATTATGAACAGAATGGGACTGCTAAAAACGAAGAAAAAGAATTAAGGGTGAAGAGGGTGATGGAAGTGAACTACATACCCCCAGTGAAATGAAGAAGAAAAAGTTGTCGAAAAGCAAGGATGAGTGAGTTTTATATTCTTTTCTTTTTTGGTACCGAGTCTTCTTGAGTTTTGTTTATGTTCTGGGCCTCATTAACCAATGCTTACTCATGGGTCTCATTGTGCAATGCTTGCTCCTTGTTGCGGCCTCAGTTATGCCATATGTATTTTGCCGGAATCTAATGGAATTTTTATAATTTAGTCAATTGTTTATTTCTGTTTTGGTAGAATTGATCCTGTAGTTTCTTAGCTATGTGCTTTTGTCACATTGGTCACCAATCTTTTTATCATGGATGTAGGGGTCGTTTAGCAGGACTAGCATTCTTCAACTTCGTTTGTTAATGCAGATTTATAATCTTGTAAAATCCAGAAATTGTTTGACAACAGACCTTAAAAGAGGGGAGAGTAGTTATTGCAGTTGGAGAGAACTAAAAATCCATGGATTTTACATGCACCTTTTTTTTTCCCCCTTCTAATTTAAAAGGGGCTCCTTTGGGGATCTTCAGTCTTGTTTTTTGAGGGTTCTAAACATGATTTGGATTGAAAATCCTGGGTTCTAATTCCTAACTGCCCAATATCCATGCTACCAAATGATCCTCTTTCTTGAAGGGGGAAAAAAAAAAGGAAAAGGAAAAACTCACTTGGGGCTTGTTTGGATTTATAAAAAGCAGGGGAAAAATTAGTAGTGTTTCTTAGAAACTTATTTCTAGGAAACTGGGAAAGGAAACAATGCTTCCCTTTCCTTGTTCACAAGGTTTTTCTAAAAAGTTTGGACATTTTTCAGTTTGTTGTTTGCAAACAAACATTTTCTAATTTATTTATTCATTTTTCTGAAAGTTAGTCACATGTAGCATTCACAATATATATGATTGTGGCATATGTGTCACGTGTGATATGCTTGAAGTTGTATAGTGGCACGTTGCGCCTGCGTGCGCACATGCACACATATGTAATCACATGTTTATGCAAGGGACTCGAATTCCCGGTAACCCATCATTAGAGAGGTTGCTCGTAACACCGACATGACCCAATGAAAAGGCACCATGCGTCCATATTAGATCTCAGGCGGGTAGTGAAAAAGCACCATATGAAATGACAATATTATCATTTTCAATGTGGGGCCTGCATTTGACACATGCACGTGACTTTGTAATGATATTGTCCAAATTATGTAACTATAACAACAATGTTCATCCCCGATCTATCATAAAAACCATGTCTAGGGGGTTATTGGGACCAAATGGCTTGTTGGCGCACATGACAAGACAATGACCATGTCGATGGCAAGGGAATTAAATCACCCTGGGGTTACATTGAAAAATGTGGCACATATGAGGTTATTAAAAGTGAATAGTGGCACATTTGGATTATAAGACCAAATGACACGATTAAACCCACCATTATCCAAAATCATGAGACAAAATGATGTAGAGGGTTACATTAGCAACTGCAGCACATGAGAGGTTATTAAAGGTGGATGGTTTAACTCTTGAAAAATTTATTTTCCTTCCATCGTAAAAAATAAAATTAAAAAAAAAGGAAAAAAGTTTTTCATAAGGAAGAAAGTGAGAAAATAATTTTATTAATTTTTCAACAAAATAGTAAGTGGAAAATTTTGTTTTCTATAAATTTCTAAAAAAATTGGCTTCACACATGAGGAAAAATTACTTGGATGAAAAAGGGTGCTTTCTTGTCTTTCCTTTCCATGATTCCAAGCAGACATTTGGGCTATATTCATTAGGCATGTGTATGTGGTCGAATTCAGTCAAATAGTTGACATTCCAAAATACAACGACAAAGGAATCTACCAAAAAGAATTTCAAGATTGGAAAATCATAGGCATTGAAATCAATAACACTCAAAGCGGTGCTCAAAAGGATCATCTAAATTCAACAGAAAACATTGAATTCCGTATATGGTGAAGCCCATCTTGTATATGGTTTGGATCATTGAACACATTACTAAATATCATATTATCACATTGTGATCAGAGTTGTATACAAGTTGAACCAAGTCGAGCTTGGCCTAGCTTGGCTCAGCTCAGCCGGGAGGCTACCCCAGCTTGAACGTAGCTCGACTTAGTCCTCGAGCTTGACAGGCCATCTTGGCTCAGTTAGCAGCTTGGGCTAGCCTGATGCAAGTTTTAGCCAAGCTTGAGCTCGATCTTTCGAGCCAAGTTCGAGTTTAGATTTTAAAATTTTTAATATATAGTATATATAATTTATTTAAATATATAAATCTCTATATTAAGTGAACCTGATCCAAGTTGAATCTATTTGAACCGAGTCAAGTTTTGAGCCAAGTCGAGTTGAGCTTGGTGTAGCCCAAATTCAGCTCAAAATTTTTTTGGAGCTCAAAAAATCAGCTGGACTTGGCTCAAACACAATTTCAAGTCGAGTTGAGTTGAGCTTATCCGAGTCGAGTGAGTTAACAGAGCTGATTCGGTTTGCTTACAGCTCTAATTGTGATTCCTCTTGGGATGTATTCAGCACTCAGCCTTCTTAAGTTACAGTGCTCATGGTTGCATTGGGACATTTTGACAGTCCAATCAGTTTCTAAAGTATTTATTTGGTCCGCCACACGTTTCATGGACTGTACATGCAAATATTAATCATTCTGACCAATGACCATTAATATCCAAGGTCTAGATCAGTCTACACAAAAATAAGTTAAATCAACAATTCAATTCAGTTTTTCTTAGGCAATTATAACCATTCTATCTCTGAATTAGAAAAAAGGACGGCTATAAAAAAAGGGCCAAATTAAAGATGGATTGGATCATCTAATCAACCTAACTTTTACATTAGGTGGT
This sequence comes from Magnolia sinica, assembly GCF_029962835.1. Lineage (NCBI taxonomy): Eukaryota > Viridiplantae > Streptophyta > Magnoliopsida > Magnoliales > Magnoliaceae > Magnolia > Magnolia sinica. Next base: position 2,851,233 of record NC_080579.1, read on the forward strand.
CCTCAGGGCGGGCTAACCTATTGAATGGGTTGGATGTGGCTGGGGCATGAACGGTTAGAGTTATGTATTGGGTGAACTCACTTGTAGTCGAATTGGTTCGACCTGCTTGTGTGTCAACCGTCAAAACACGCTGCCAGATAATCAAAATCTCTCTCATATGTAATACATTAAAGCCCCTGCATGTGTACATATGTCTGGAATGAAATTGTCACATGTGTAAAAAATAAATGGACGGTTAAGAGAAAGTGACGGAAGCGGATTGGCTACTCCCCCTGCCACCAGCCCCGTGGCTGATGGTCGGTGCTCTGTGGGCCCCACCATGATGTATGTGTTTCATTCATTCTACTCATCCATTTTTACAGATCATTTTAGGACTTTATACTAAAAATGAAAAGGATATAAATCTCAAGTGGACAACACCACAGGAAAACAATAGTGATTGGATATCCACCATTAAAATCCTCCAAAGGCCTTTATTTGACATCCAATCTTTTGATTAGGTCATACAGGTCCAGATGAAGGGAAAAAAACAAAGATCAGCTTGATCCAAAACTTTTATGGCCCCCAAAAGGTTTTTAATGGTTAACGCTCATTTGACACTGTTTCCTCTAATGTGGTCCAGTTGAGATTGGAATATATCTCATTTTTTTTCTCATACCATAAAATGATCTGGAAAAATATATGGACGGCGTGGATGAAACAATTACATCATGGTGGGGCCCACAGGGCACCGACCGCCAGCCATTGGCTGGTTGCAGGGGGAGTAGCCAATCCGTTTCCGAAAGTGACCGACTTTCCAATATACATGTGCGCGTGTGCGCGTGTGTGGACAGGACCATCGTAAGCTCTATTAATAAAAAAGAAAAAGAAAAAAGTACATAAGATAGAGGGGAGGGGGGCATAGAACCTGACCTCCAAACAGAGAACAAGGTCACACGTTGAACCAACTAAAATACAATCAACATCTGATAAACAGCTGAAAATTAAAAAAACAAACAAAAAAGAAAATGAATAAAAAAGAAGCAGAGTTACAGGGAGAAGCAACACAATTCCTAGATCCAAAAGCAAAAGAAAATCCTATTCACCTTTTATCACCAAAATGTGATTTTTGGGATGTGAGCAATCTTGTCCCGATCTTCTCCTCCATCTCCGTAGCGCTCTGTTAAGAGTGGACATTCATTGATGATCAATTCTTGAAGCATGGTGAGCTGTTGCAACTCCTCATCTGGTAGAGACTCCAACTCCCGACACCAATGGATTTCCAGAGTCTTGAGGGCTTTGAATTGTCCCAACCAACCACAAGGGAACGATTTCAGCTCATTAGGCCCGTGAATAATCAAATGTTTAAGGTTGGGGAGGACGGGTAAGGTCCCTCCCGATGACAACATCCCTTCGTTACTTATTTGTAAAGTCAGCTCCTGGAGGAGCGGTGGAAGGTTGGTTGGCAACTCCTTCAATTTTGGGCATCCATCTATTGTTAATTGGACGGTTTTAATTTAAACTTGTGTACACGGCAGTTGCACGACGTTGGGGTGCATGCGTACGAAGTACCACGCTTCCCTCTAGGTATTAATGCTTGTCAGGTTTACATCGAGAAAATTATCACTGTAAAGGCCACCTTTTATCCAGCGTCTTTTAGGGGCATTGAAAAACTTACCTTGCTAACTTAGACCTTGTACGTACGGACAGAGCCTTTGAGGACGAAAATAACCCGGTCCGTACGTACAATGTGAAAAGCAGTATTTTCGTCCTGAAATGCTCCGTGGAAGGTAAGTTTTGGACTCTTCGTACCAGACGCGGGATAAAAGGTAACTTTTAGGGCCCGTTTGGCCGGGTGGAATGGGAGGGATTGAATGGTATTAGGGTGGATGGCGTTGATTTTTAGGTAATGATGGTGTTGTCAGTGGATTGTCTTGAGATCCATGGGATTGGTATATCCCTATATCTAGTCTGTTTGGCACGCCTGGCCAATCCCGGGATTAAACCTTCCCATCCCTTTCAATCCTTCGAACCAAACACGTCTCAGGCAAATTTGAAAGGAATAGGGTGAATTAGATGGGATTTAAAGGTAATGATAGTGTTGTTAGTGGATTGTCTTAAGATCCATGGGATTGGGATCAGATCAAGGACTCTCTTTGGCACGCCAGGCCAATCCTGGGATTTGACTTTCAATCCCTCCAATACTATCCAATCCCTTCCAATCCGACCGGCCAAACGGGCCCTTACAGTGATAATTTTGATGGCTCCAGTCAATCACAATGCTATGTTTCGCTGTGCGGCGCCACGAGACTCGTACCTCGTAATTCCAATCCAACACCTGTTCACCTCAGTGCGTAAAACACCTGAGCTGTATGTGGCCCACCATGTTGTTTTTTGTGGAATCCACTCCGTCCATCAGGTAATCTCCTCGATGGTAAGTTCTGCTGCCAAAAATCAGCCAGATCATCAACTTATATGGGCCATACCACAGGTAACAATGTGATGGGATGCCAACCATAGGTTTGTATGTGGGGTCACCATGGTGCGTATCTTTCATCAAACCCGTTCATCAGGTGACCGAAGAGAGAATACAAAAGTCATCCTAATCCAAAACATAGGTGGGCCACACCTCGGGGTTAGAAAATACGGGACCTCACCTGATAAACGGAGTGGATTTGACATATACATCATGGTGGGACCCACAGAACTAGGGTATTTCACATTATGGATACAAGAGGTTTTATAATCTTATAGACGATTCTCGGCCACATCAATCGTACTGCGAGAAATCAATGTGCCACATGGTAATCAGGACCATTGTTCTGTGGGCCATATATAAAGATTAGGATGATCGGACTATGGGACCCATCCGATTGATGAATACGAAAAATGGATGGTCAACACAAAGTGGATAAAAAAAAAATCAGCTCGACCTGGCTCAAACACAATTTCAAGTCGAGTCGAGTTGAGTTGAGCTTCTCCGAGTCAAGTCAGCGAGTTAACGGAGCTGATTTGGTTTGCTTACAGTTCTAATTGTGATTCCTCTTGGATGTATTGGTGCCAAAAAACTTTTATGAGAAATGCTTCAGCACTTAGCCCTCTTTAAGTTACAGTTCCTGGTTGCATTGGGAAACTTTGACAGTCCAATCCAGTTTTAGAGTATTTATTTGGTCCATCACACGATTTCATGGGATGGGGATGCAAATATCACACCAATGTGGCAAACGTTGATCATTGGACCAATGACCTTTAATATCCAAGGTCTAGATCAGTCTACACAAAAATAAATCAAATCAACAATTCAATTCACTTTTTCTTAGGCAATTATAACCATTCCATCCCTGAATTAGAAAAAAAAAAGGACGGATTGGATCATCTAATCAACTTGATTTTTATATCAAGTCAGTCTTCACGACAGGCTAACCTATTGAATGGGTTGGATGTGGCTGGGGCATGAAAGGTTGGAGTTATGTATTGTAGTCGAATTGTAACACGTGTACAAAATAAATGGACGGTTAAGAGAAAGTGACCAACTATCAAATAAACATGTGCGCGTGTGTACGTGTGTGAAGGTGGACGGGATCATAAGCTTTATTAATAAAAAAAGAAAAAAGTACATAAGATAAGATAGAGGGGAGGGGGGCATAGAACCTGACCTCCAAAACAGAGAACAATGTCACACGTTGAACCAACTAAAATACAATCAACATCTGATAAACAGCTTGATTTTTTTTTTAATTTTTTAATTTTTATTTTTATTTTTAAAAAAAAAACAAACAAAAAAGAAAATGAATAAAAAAAGAAGAGTTACAGGGAGAAGCAATACAATTCCTATAAACAAAAGCAAAAGAAAATCCTATGCACCTTTTACTAATAAATTATTTTATCGGGGATTTGAGCAATCTTGTGCCGATCTTCTCCTTCGTCTCCGTAGCGCTCTTTTAAGAGTGGACAATACTGGATGATCAATTCTTGAAGCATGGTGAGCTGTTGCAATTCCTCATCTGGTAGAGACTCCAACTCCCGACACCAATGGATTTCCAGAGTCTTGAGGGCTTTGAATTGTCCCAACCAACCACAAGGGAACGATTTCAGCTCATCACTCCTCCAAATAATCAAATGTTTAAGGTTGGGGAGGACGGGTAAGGTCCCTCCCAATGACAACATCCCTTCGTTACTTATTTGTAAACTCAGCTTCTGGAGGAGCGGTGGAAGGTTGGTTGGCAACTCCTTCAATTTTGGGCACCATTTTACTTCTAATTGGAGGAGAGATGGCATAACCTCTCCAACTCCACCTCTCAATTCCCACTCCTCCCAATTTGGCATGTTTATGAAGACAAGGGTCTCCAACTTGGGGAATGAGACAACACATCCACTTCCGTCATTGTTATCAACCCCACTAAACTCAACACCCACCTTTCTCACCTCTCTCATGCCCTCAATTTCAAGGTATTTAAGGGACGGTAATTTCCCAAAACCTGGCAATTGTATACACTCCCAACAACACGAGAGTGTCATCCTGACTAGATGGGAGAACACCGGATCCTCTATCCACTTGGGAAGCGTAGAACCTCCGTAATACTGTATTGCCAACTCTTTCAAATTTGTGTGGGGCTGGAGAAATTCAAGCACGTCCTCTATTTTCTTCACCTCTTCATCCAACAGCTCATCATAGTCTTTCTTGTAGTTGAAGGATAGAGTATGAAGGTGCTGCTTCTTATTCAGTTCTGCCTCTCTAGCTTCGTCCCTGCTCCTGTTTTTGTCCAAGCCGGTAATCAGAAGACTTCCTTGAAGATGATTGAGGTGTTTCAGTTCTCCACATTTACATCCTTCGTTGCCACCCCCAACAATGAACTTTGAAACCGTCCGAAGGCTACTTAGTCTCCCTATACCCTGCGGTAAGTACTCCAGCATGTCGGTGCCTTCTAATTCTAGATGCTTCAGGCTGATCAGTTTCTTCATCCCTCTAGGCAGTTTTCTTAGCTTATCACAATAATTGAGTCTCAATGTTTGTAAATTTAGGCAATTACACACCTCCTCTGGCAACTCTTCTATGCCTGTCCATGACAAATCAAGAAATCTCAAGTGTTTCAAATGTCCCACCGTTGGAGACAATTTCTCAATGCTGGTATAACTCAAGTCCAATGCCCTAAGGCGTCTCCAATGATGGAATGACATTCTTGGCACCATGGAGATTGTTGACTCAAGGAACAACGTCCGCAGCTTGTGGGCCTTATACAAGGTGGCCGAAATGTAAGCCACTTCATCAGCTTCATTAACAGTTTCATCATTGGATAATAAAGAATGGCGGACGTTGTTGAAGTTTAATGAGGCTTTCTTTCCGATATGCACCAGTGAAAAGTCACTTCCTGCAACAGATTGTGCAAGATCATGAACTAAATCATGCATTTTGCACTGGCGTATGTTACCGTCATCATCGGGTTCTGCATCTTGGAGCAATGACCGTCTTAATAAATCATTAAAATACAGCCCACCACTTTTCTCCATATCGCTACTTAAGTCAGAGCCGATGAAACCTTGTGCTACCCATAACTTGACCATCATATCCTTCTCTATAACGAAACCTTTTGGGAAAATAGAGAAATATGAGAAGCACTCCTTCAAAACAGGAGATAAGTCATGGTAGCTTAGTAACAAAGCCGGTAAAACACCTCCCAGGACATCACCTGAGTTCCAAATCTCGTCTCTCAGCACAAGCTCCCATTCCTCTCTCGTGCTTCTAGAGCACATGGCACTCCCTATTGTCTTGGCTGCAAGAGGCACCCCTCCACACTTGTTTACAATTTCCCTTCCAATCGTTTCCAACGCCAAACGCTCTTCTGCATTCCGATGCTCGAACGCTTTACGTCTGAACACCAACCAGCAATCATCATCTGATAAGGCAGCCAGATTGTGTGTGTGAGCCGTTCCCATCGCAAAAGCAACCTTTTCATTGCGAGTGGTTATGATGATTCGACTTCCTAATGCAGCATCTTGGAAGGGAAGTCTCAGTTTGTCCCACTTCTCACTATCGTCACTCCAAATGTCATCAAGTACAAGCAAGAATCGCTTTGCACGCAACATTTCACGGAGGTGAGTTTGCAGTTCATTCAAGTTTAAATTTCCACCCTTAAACTTAGTGTCTGCAGATTTTATAATTGATTCTGTAATCCGTTTCACATCAAAATCTTGTGAAACATACACCCACATCCTCGGGTGGAAATGCCCCTTAACTTTCTCATCGTTGTATGTGAGCTGAGCAAGGGTGGTCTTCCCCAACCCTCCCATTCCAACGATAGAAATGACCAAGGGCACATTTACCTCTCCACGACTCCCCCCCAACAACAAGGGCACCTCCTTTACCTCTCCACTACTCTCACCCACCAACAAGGGCACCTCCTTTACCTCTCCACTACTCTCCCCCACCAACAAAGGCACCTCCTTTACCTCTCCACTACTCTCACCCACCAACAAGGGCACCTCCTTTACCTCTCCACTACTCCCCCCCAGCAACGAGTCTACGATTACTTTTTTTTCATCTCCTCTCCCAACAATGAACAGCTGGTCAGGTAGGGAGCTTGTCTCTCGATCTCTCATCTCACGCTGCCTAACTTCACTATCCATTCTCTCCCTCTCTGCACAATATACTATAAGACCCAATCGGCTCTTCTCTTTTTCAATAGAATCTAATCTACCCCTCACCTCCTTTATCCTACTCCCAATTTTGTGGCGTAACACGACATGATTGAAGCAGTTAACAGACGACAGGAAGCTTCTTACCTTCTTCTTGCTGAAACAGGATCCACTATCTTCATCAGGTGCTTGTGATTTGAGATCTTCCGTAATCCATTCATCTAGTATGTCATCCACATCGTAGGCCACATCTTTGACATTCTCTAACCAGATCGTCACTGCTTTGTCCTTCACACGTCGAGACTCAGCATCTTCAAGCACAGCTTGAATCAAGGCGAAAGTTCTGGAAAGCTTTTCGATCTCATTGGTGACACCCACCAACAAAGCCACCTCATCTCGGAGGACGGTATTCAACTTCTCCACTGCCAGGGAGACGACTGAATCCACCATGATTTCTTTATCCTTGTTTTGGTATGTAGATGGGAAGAAGGGAGGAATTTGAGTTCAAATAGGTTTAGAAATAGGAAATGGGAAGTACTCTTTGAAGACACGGAATATAGAGAGAGATGCAAATGTAGAGAAGGAAAGAAGAGGAGATGGAAAGATGCAAATGTAGAGAATGAGGCTAGCTCTAAATTAAGGCATGCTATGGCTTACCAACCAAAAATCAGGCAAATCCAGGCATCCATGAATAAATCATAGTACACTCCTTCAAGAGCTGCTAGTAAAGTGCTAAATTGTAAGGGACCCACAAATGGAGAAAGATGCGTAAATGATGGAATAAAAGAGGCATCCAAAGCTACTTTTTTCCAAAGATATCCGACACATGGAATCTCGTGACTCACAGACCACTCAAAATTCAAAAATCAACTTCATGAATTCACACTGATGGGCCCACCATCGATGTGCTTGTTAAGAGAGGAAGCTGATTGCGTACGGAGTAAAATCTGTGGGACCCACCGTGATATATGTATTTTATCCCCTCCGTCCATCCGTTTTAACAGATAATTTTATTGCATGAGCTCAAAAATAAAGTATTTAAAAAGCTCAAGTGGACCACACCAAAGTGAAGTACAATCCGTGGGACCCATGTAACTTTGATCTCCTTTGAACCGTTCGTACAACTCGGAGCTCGAGAAGCGTCAGCGCTTGTCGTCGCACGACACGTACCTGCAGCTGCTATATAGCTGGTATGTGGAAATATGCGTATGTAATTTGATAGAAGGGAAACGGATTGGCTACTCCCCTTGCAACCAGCCAATGGCTGGTGGTCGGTGCTCTGTGGGCCCCACCATGATGTATATGTTTCATCAATGCCGTCCATCTAATTTTTTAGATCATTTTATGGTATTATACATAAAATGAGGTATATCACAAGGACCACATTATAGGAAATAGTGTTGAATGAATGTCAACCATTAAAAACTTTTTGGGGCCCATAAAAGTATTGGATCAAGCTGATCTTTGTTTTTTCCCTTCATCTGGGTCTTTATGACCTAATCAACAGATTGAATGTGAAATAAACAGTACAGTAGGCCTTAATAGGATTTAAATGATGGATATCCAATCACTGTTGTTTTCATGTGGTGTGGTTCATCTGAGATTTCTATCCCTCTAATTTTTGGTATAAAGATCTAAAATCATCTTGAAAAATGGATGAACGGAATGGATAAAATCATGGTGGGGCCCACAGATCACCAACCACTAGCCATGGGGCTGGTGTCAGGGACAGTGTTGAATGAATGTCAACCATTAAAAACTTTTTGGGGCCCATAAAAGTATTGGATCAAGCTGATCTTTGTTTTTTCCCTTCATCTGGGTCTTTATGACCTAATCAACAGATTGAATGTGAAATAAACAGTACAGTAGGCCTTAATAGGATTTAAATGATGGATATCCAATCACTGTTGTTTTCATGTGGTGTGGTTCATCTGAGATTTCTATCCCTCTAATTTTTGGTATAAAGATCTAAAATCATCTTGAAAAATGGATGAACGGAATGGATAAAATCATGGTGGGACGGTATTCAACTTCTCCACTGCCAGGGAGACGATTGAATCCACCATGATTTCTTTATCCTTGTTTTGGTATGTAGATGGGAAGAAGGGAGGAATTTGAGTTCAAATAGTTATAGAAATAGGAAATGGGAAGTACTCTGAAGATATGGAATAGAGAGAGAGAGATGCAAATGTAGAGAAGGAAAGAAGAGGAGATGGAAAGATGCAAATGTAGAGAATGAGGTTAGCTCTAAATTAAGGCATGCTATGGCGTACCAACCAAAAATCAGGCAAATCCAGGCATCCAATTAGCACCTTATAAAATTGACGGTTCAGATTGTTTGCACATAAATAAGTCCAACTAACAATCTGAACCATCCGTTTGCTAGAGACTATAATGGATGGTTTATTATTTTAAAGCACTCCTTTTATCAGCCAATCCCATCCATTCCATCCACGGCTTAGAAAATAAACAGCTTTGTAAGAGAAGGAAAACTTATGGAATGCTTCAGCCTTCCTCTCAGTGTCAAGTTTAATTGTAGCCTTTAAAACTATGTTCCAGATCCAGTGAACGGTTCAGATTAATAAATTTGAATCTCCAAATATCTCAATTCTGACATTCATGAATAAATCATAGTACACTAATTCAAGAGCTGCCAGTAGAGTGATAAAATGTAATGGGACCCATCAGAGAAGAAAGATGCGTATATGATGTGATAGAAGAGGCATCCAATGCTACTTTTTTCCAAAGATATCCGACACATGGAATCTCGTGACTCACATAGCACTCAAAAATCAACTCCACGCATTTACACTGGCAGGCCCACCATCAATGTGCATGTCAAGGGAGTTTATACCTGATGTGTGATCATGTTGGCCTACCAAAGCCTGAAAACGGACGGTTGAAACTAAGATTTATAATCGATCTACTAGATTTTCATATGTTACTTTCGTCATGTTGCATTTGCACAGCCTCCATTAGATTAATGCCACCGGTTTGCCGAGACTGGTCTCAGTGGGCACCTTGTTAGTGTTTCATGGAGAATCGGACCTTTTCCCTATGCAACATTCGAGAATTATCAATCTGGACCGTCCATAAGGTCACAACACTGTATATAGTCCTCTATAAAAATTCACAACCATCAAAGCAGCCTTCTCTTTCCTATCAATGACATGCAAAATGGACGATTATGATCATATACAATTAAAGAAAGTCGAGCAATCAGGGTGAAAAATCCATTCAACAGAGTCTACTTCAGCTAAAGTCCAATGTTTCAAAGGTAGGGATCCACCAAGTATTGTGGATCGGCCTGTAAATATTATATGGACCGGATGCCATGAAAAACATTATCTTGGGCCACACACATCTCATTGTATGTTAACCTACAAAGATTTGTTGTCACGCCTCAAAATTCGTGTATAGAGCGTGCATGCTCCTCCCTGAGTTTTAGTGTGTAACTCATGTACAAAATGTACTAGCTTCGAGCGATTTAATCATATGTGAAAATTATATTCATGCTAAATTCCACCTAATTTCATCGAATTCCAGCCACGTATACATTACACTTATGACTAATTAACCAGGTATATATAAATCTTCATGGCTATTAAAATAACATGAATCTTAAACATCGTTCATTTATTATAACGTCATATTATAAATATGTTTATTCCAGACTCATATTCTCTCAATTAAATAAATTCAAATAATTTTTTAAAATCTCATAATCAATATCAATATGCATTATACGGCAATCAAACTATCCTAGCAACTAAATTAGAAATTCGGAAATGGTCTAATGTTGCCAGTTCGTCTTCCACATTTCACATGGATCGTGTTTAAGAGCAGTGGCTTCTTCCGGTTCCTATACCACATGATTATGTACTAACAGCTCATCTGTATAGTTTTTTTTTATCAATAAAAAGGTAAGCTTGTCAAGCTTAGTGAAATAACCCAACATAATTTATAATCATAGCAATTAAAATAATAAAAAGTACTAAATGCAAAAATGTATGCACGATGATATGAATGCAAACGGTGTATGAATGCATCAAATGGGATACTCGTCCATCTACTTCGGTTGGAGATCGTCAACCCACATTCACCTGTTCGGTAGGCTTTCAACTTTCGGTAGGATAAGACATAGCCCGTATCTGGTAATGCTCTAATAGGATCGACTTTTCTTCCAGGGATGGCTTCCAAGATCAACAATGCAATGTGTTTGTTTGATGGATGATGTGTTAATGCATTATTTTCATCACTGTCATAATTACTTGTCTTATTCAGAACATTTATATATGAATTTAACGTACAATTATCATAATTTATACAATTTGGCATAGATAACAAGTGATTTACCGTAACATGCATTCACAGTAGTTAAATCAACAACATTATGACAAAACACTCCAATAAGTATATTAATCAATTAAATTATTACAAACAATTTATTTTAATTCCAATGAATCGTGAGACACGTTAGGTTATTCACATGATTCTAATAGTGTAGAATCAACAAGGTAATCAGACTGTTTTAAATTCAGAAATCCTATCAACAACATTTTATTCATCGATTACATTACACGGTGGGGCCCACCTTTAATAAACATCCTAGGTGGCCAAACCCTACATGACTAAATAATTGAAATTTCTGTATATTATATAATATGTTTATTAAATTATATATATATATATATATATATATATATATATATATATATATTTTAAGATTCTAAAATTGAATAGCAAATGATCAATCGGGGTGGCGTACCAGATGATTGGATCATTTAAATTCTTGAGGTCTTGACATATTTTGTCTGTAAACATTGGATGAATGGTGTATTTGTAACCTCACATACACCAATAGCCCATCTCGACTTTCTACGCCAAGTGATACCAACACGTACGCATAAATCCTTATTAAATACTTCTAGATCTGACTAGTGTAGCCCATCCAATGGTTAGATTGATCTGAAAGTTATGGTACTTCTATATTTTGGCCTTAGGGATTGCATGATACATACCGATCTAATTAGATTCGACCGGATGCACACCAATCAATTTTTATGATAAGAAACTTCACATTGAATTTTAAACTTTTATCATCTTTACATCATATATATCCACAGATCCATGTAATGAACGTATGATTGACCCACACCGTTCATTACATAGATCGAATCAAATTATATTAAATGCACACAAAAAATTAATGAAAGAATGGACAATAAACTTACTGGATCTAAGCTCTCCAAAATCCTCTTTCGCCCTTTCTTAATTGTCATAGGGTGACTTTTTATTAATATCTAAGTTGAAATAAAACTTCTGTTACGACAGACTCCTTAAAAAATTAAGAAAGGCTCATTTGAGGGATTGAGAGATACATGAAAGGTTAGAGTTATATATAAGTAAAGGCTCATTTGAGGATTGAAAAATACAGGAGGATTACAGTTATATATAATGAAAAAGATTAGGAATAGAGATAAGATAGGAGATAAGATAAAGATAAAATAAAGATGATATAAATAAGATATGAGATAAGATAAAGATAATATAGAGATAATTTTTTTCATTACCATTACAATGACCCTTCTATATATTTTACCTTACGGATAATATGATTTACCTTATGGATAATATGATCCATATAAATCTAATTTGATTCGACCAGCTGAGTTGGAGTGAACTATTTTTCCTACACCATCCTTAAAAAGAAAAGCTCATTTGAGATATTGAGAGATACGGGGAGAGTTAGAGATATATGTAGAGGGCACTGATGTATATGCTTTATGCATGCCGTCCATTAATTTTTCTGGATCATTTTAGGCCATTGCCTCTAAATTAAAGCACATCTAAAGATTAAGTGTACCATGATATAGGAAATAGTGAGTAGTGAACATCTACAGTTGAAATTTTCTCAGGGGCACAAAAGTTTTGGATCAAGCATATATATATATATATATATATTTTCATTCATCTAGGTCTGTTTGACCTTATGAACAGGTTGGATGACAAATCAATATCACTGTGGTAGGCCCAAGAAAGGTTTCAATAGAGGATGTCATTATTCCCACTGTTTCCTGTGGTGTGATCTACTTAAGATTTGGATACGTTTAAATTTTGGCCCCATGCCCTAAAACGAGCTATAAAAACAGATGGACAACATGGATAAAACAAATACATCAGGACCCCACAGAATTCTTACAGCGTATAGTTCTACGGCATGGGGTTCACCACGCAATCGAGGTCCGTTACGTTACGGTTCACATGCAATGCAAATTGCATGAGGAATCTAAGGGCCTGTTTGTTAAATCTGAAGTTTGAAGTTTGAATCTTAAGTCCGAATCCGAAGCCTGAATCTAAAGTCAGAAAACTAGCAGTGAATCCAGGGCAACCAGTTTGTTAACTTACATCTGAAATATTTGAAATATGATAATTTGACATATTTTCTATCATTAAAATTTTCATAGATTCCTATGAAATGTTTATTTGCTATCTAACCCATTGATATGGTAAAAAACGACTCCGATCAAGAGACCACATAAATATCATGTTAATCCAAATCTTTTGTAACCCATACAAATCTTTTAATGTACGTGTTTTATCCATGCCATTGTTGAGGGTCAAATATTGCATATCAGACCCCAGTAATTACCTAATGTTATGAATATGATACTATTTAACGACCTGGTTTAATCATGTTTATGTTGCAAGGTGGATTTATAAGCGTAGACTGAAAAAGATGCTAAATACATAGAATTGACACTCCAGAATCACCAAGGCAAGGGACGGATTCCAGGGGACTGAGATCGAAGAATTTAAATGCCAGAGATCTGAGACAATCATGCCACGTATGTTAAACGGGCCCAAAAATCGTCCAGAATGCGAGATCACAGGGTTCCTACCATCCGTTCAGTTCAAAACTTCATATATAGTCTGAGGACCATAAATTAACCATACACGTAAAATTTTATCCATTGGATCCTTATGGAAATGGCCCGACGGACATACTATCCAATGAATCTTTGATTTAGGGCCCATATGATACCTGGATATGCTTCGGTTTTGGTCTCAAACGTTTAAATGAGATGAGAAAATAGATGAACGGAACGGATTCCAAAGATACATAACAATGGACCCCACATGTACATTGCATGTACATAGGGTACACGAGCACAAGAGATGCACTGGATGAAGAATCGGGTCAAACGGAGGCTTGACCGAGCCTTCCTTTAAAAACGAAAATTTCTGTTTTCACCAGCGTCTGCACGACCGGATGCTGGGACATGTAGTGGGCCCTCGCTGTTCATCACAAGGATAATCAGGACCGTTCATTCGGTTCAGGAGGTGTCCAAGATCCTCTCCAAGATCTCCTTATGGTCCCATACATGCACACCTAAACGGATTGTAATCAAACGTAGGACAGACGGCTGAATGGAAAATCCGTGAGCCACACCAAATTTGAGTTGTACCGAGACGTTTCCAACTGGTTTTTCGAGAGGATTACAATGGACAGTGTGGATTTCCCAACCGACCTCAATCATGGACCCCACCAATCAATCAGCATAAGCTCTGTTACGCACGCCCTATTTCAGTGTCCGAAACCGACCGATTTTGGGGTTATTGTACACCTATAGTGATGATAGGACGGTCGATCTGGACCGTCCATCGTGTAGGACTGTCCAAAACTCCCCAAGGGACATTTTTCTTTTGGACAGAATCAAAGGAAAGTGGGCAATTTTCGGCTCGTTTTCTTGGCTACGTAAACAGGATTTACACAAGGAAATTCTTGGCTGCGTAAAAGGTTTTTTTTGTTCGACTTCCACTGCTACAGTTGTCCACCGACTCCAGCAATCACTCCCAGCCGACCAACCTTGCTGGTTCTATATAAAGGAGAGGAGAAAAGAAGAAAAGGGGATCCAAGCTGGGACGTGAAGCATAAGAGAGAGATTAGAGTTTTTTTTTTTTTTTTTTTGTTTTAGTTTTTTTTTTCTGTCTTTTCTTTTAAGAAGTAGTTAATCATACCTGTGGTTAGCTAACCGCCTAGCTAGGGCTAAGAGGTGAAGCTTGTGGCATGATGGGTAGTATTCTACTGCTTGATTTATGTTATATGAACTGATTTTGAGTATAGTTTGATTATAAGGAGTGTTTTCAGTTTTTAATGATTTGTTGTGACTTAAATTACAATGGATCTGCGATAGCTTGAGCATGTTCTAAGCATTATAGGGTTTGTGAATTTGGGAACCCTGTTGTTCACCATCGTCTCCTGGGCATGGTTGGATGACGGAATCCTTCCTAACATTCACACATCCCTTAGATTGGATATGGATTGGTTTAATTCTGTTGTTTGCTTTGTCTCATGGGCATGGTTTTGTGATGGAATCCATTCTAATTTACATTCGTCTTTTCTCTTGAAAACTAGATTAAAAGAAGTTCAGATTTGATTTTCATGGTATATATTCCAACTGGATGAAGATGGGACTCGAAGTCCAGTTGAGTTCTTGAATCAAGCGTAGATCTCCCTGATCTCTACAAGTGGATCCTTGGCACCCTAGTTTCCTACCTTTGATTTTTATAATTTCTAGATTAATACTTTCACCATTATTCCATCATATTCACTTGGTTCAGATTTCATCTTAGTCTAGTTCTAGTTCTACTTAATTTCATATTACGTATAGGTATCAGTCCCTTGGGATTCGACCTCGGTCTCACCGAGTTTATTACTACATCACAACCCTATACTTGGGGAGTGAACAAGTTTTTGGCGATCCATTCATTTTTCCAAATCATTTGAAGGAATGATCCCAAAAATGAGTATGATGCAAATCTCATGTGACACTGAACTTCCATGGCCCGTTAATGGATAATCACCACCGTTTCCTATGCTATGGTCCACTTGATAATTGGATTTGCTTCATTTTTTTTATAATGCCCTAAAATGAGCTTTCAATATGGACGAATGGTGTAGATGTAGTCATATACATCATAGTGGGCCCCACAGTCAGGGTCCCACCCACTTGGTTGGATCAGGGGTCTCACCTAATCTGCTCCCCAGTCTAGAATTGCATGCTACACCCACCAACCAGAAGCGGATTAGCTGGTGTACCACACCGTGGATCGGGCTGGTGGGTTGACATCAGGAAATTCCATGGGTCCCATCATAAGGTATGTGTTATATCCCAACTATCCTTCCATTTGGAGAGCTCATCCTAAGCTTGAACTGAAAAGTAAGACAGATCCAATGATCAAGTGGACCATACTGTAAAAAGTTGTGGGAGATTGAACGTCTACCATTGTAACCCAGAAGTTTTGGATCAGTATGATATTTGTTTTTATTCTTCTTCCAGGTCTTTGTGACCTCATGAATAGATTCGATGGAAAACAAACGCTATGGTGAGCTCTACAAATGTTTTAATCGTGAGACTTATTGTCCCACTGCTATTTCTGGTGTGGTCCATTTAACATTTGGATACCAATAATTTTTGATACCACTCTCTAAAATGATCTCACAAAATTGATGAAAGGTGTGGATATAATACATACATCATTTTGGGTCCATAAAACTTTGATATCCTTTTGAATGTTTGTATAACTGGGAGCTCGAGAAAAGGCAGCGCAGCCCTGGAATCGCAGGACACGTAGCCACACCAAGTACACTAGCCACTCTGTTTCCACCTGAATCGAGCTAGAGACGGGTGGTCCAATAAAGGAGCTTTGTGGGTATACCGTTATGGATATATATTTTATCCACACCGCTAATCTATTTTTTTCATATCACTTTGGAAATTAACACAAAAAACAAGGCAGATTTAAGGCTAAAGTGGACCACACTACAAGAAACTATGGGAATTAGGTGCCTACCATTGAAAACTTCTTGAGGCCACGTAAGGCTCTGATCAAGCTAATTTTTGTGTTTTCTCTTAATACAGATCTGTGTGACCTTATGAAGAGGTTAGATGACAAATGAGCTTCATGGTAGACTTCAAGAAGGTTTTAACGTTTGTCGTTTTATTCCCACAACTTTATGTGGTATGGTTGACTCGAGCGTTGGTTGTGCCTATTTTTCAGGATTATGCTCTAAAATGATATAAAAAAGTTGATGGACAGTGTGGATCTAACACATAAATCTTGGTGGGCCTAGAGAAGTGCGGTGCATTAAAAGTTGGGTTGTGTACTATGTAAAGAAGAAAATCTCTCTTGCTGAGGTTAATATTGGAATTTTTTAAAGACTTGGTGGAGCGCATTCTGGATTCACCGTTAAGATCTTGTAACGCCCTGAAAATCGGGGGTCGTGCATACACTCGACTCCCGAGTTCCCGGGTCACTTATAACCAGTTTCTTTAATATGCGCTTAAATCAAGTTTAAATATGCAGCCTGAAATTTCCTTGAACATGAATCACAACCACACAAGTCTACTGAAAAGGAAGAGATCTAGTATATATATACAGGTTTAAAACATAAATGGGTCGTACAAGGCGTTGCCCGACCAAAAACCGCAAAAGAATAATACGTCCAAAAGAATAAAACTGAGCCCACTGCTCAGCGATCTAAATCCTGCCTATCAAGCCGATGGAGAACCGCCCATCAGCTGGAAGTAAGACAGCTCCTCCTCCTCGTCTAAGCTCGTGCCGCTAGGCTCCTCATACTCCTCGTCACCTGCAATTACGGGAGAGTCTGGTTAGTATTTTAAAACACCGTCCCAGAGTGGGAGTGAGTGATCAACTCAGTGGGTGCTATTAGTCTTAAGTCGTAACAAACATCAATTATATTATGAATTTAATGAAAGACAATAATTTAAAAACACCTAATTAATCTTGTTAATGCATATGCATGATAGATGATATGATGCATGCCCTCACCTCAACACTCCCTCAAGCGACTCCGTCTAACGATCGCGTATGACCAACACTCTCTCAGAGTGACCTCGACTGCCGAGTCACCAACCTAGCTAGTGAGATGCAATAATAATGTTAGTCAAGTTCTTAATTAATTCCATTCATCTAGCAGGTTAGGGAAACTGATACACCCCACGTATCAATGCCCTGAACTAGTTGAGAGGCCAAGGCCCCCAATGTGTGAGGCCAAAACCCCACGATCCTTGATCCCGTCGGGTTCCCCATCCCCGACTTCAAGCACATGGGGAGTGCTGAGAGAAAGGGATCACTCGCGGTCACTACGGGGAGGCACATCACCCCAACATAGGCCGACAGCTAGGACACAGTGTCCCATTCCACCATGCCCGGCTCACGAGACGGTGGATCGATTTTAATTTGGTTATTGGTAGGCTGCAACGATTGCAGGGTGTTCCAGGTTCCATATATATGTAAGCAAACAAGGTTAACAAACAAGTTAGTCAGCCAGTAGACTAGACCGCACGAGTCCAGGAAAGTACATGGCGGAACGGCATCGGGTGCAAGCGACCCATGTAGCCTAACTACTATCGCCCGCACGCACTCACCCAAATCCATGGGTTTAGCCTCGAGACGGTCCTACTAACGGGGCCACCTTCGCTCTCCTCATATTCCTGACCAACCCAAGGGTGGGGTGGTGACTCATAACATGCCAACTATCAATGAATCATCTAGCATACACAACACATGTTCTCATACTTCTCAACATATAATTCAGATTCCCCTAGCAAACAAAGCTACTAATATCATAAACAAGGTGTGTGTGTGTGTTGTGTGGATTGGTAGGAAGTTAAGCAATTCCTACATCTTAAGGAATCATATGCACCAGAGTAATGAATCATACATACTATGAAGCAACACCATATGGGAAAATCAAATAAGACATGAGCATGTAATCATCCATACACAAATCATATGAGAGATAAGAACAACATCATATAAGAACCAAATATGACAAGTATATGCAATCATCCATTGGAATCAAACCATAGGAAAGGCAACAACATTCCATAACTATTTCATGTGAATCGATAAGATCAAAGGTAGAGTCTTTTCTAGGTTTGTCTAGATTCTCCAAATGTATCATTTAAGCAATCAAAATCATTAGACTCATATCATAATTGGTGCTAGGCCACCTAAGAGTAATACTCCGCACCTATAGATCGTTGAAGACTTGGAAAACGACCTAGGAATGAGGAATTTGGGGTCGATCGACTGGAATCCCTAAAGCAACCACTTGCATGTTAGAACTCCAAGCCAATCCCTTCTCAACACATGGGTTTCAAGAAAAGGGATGAGGGATCTTACCTAGATGATTAACGGAGCGATTCCTGTGGTTGTGGTGTAGGAATTTTCTTGGAGAAGGGGTAGAGAGTTGCAAGGTTGAGCTTCCTTGGGCCCCACCATCAACAACACCCTCCTTCACTCTCTTCTTCCTCTCTCTTTCTCCTCATTCTCTTCTCCTCATTCTCTCTTCTCTCTCTTTTAGGGCAAAATCGTATGGGGAGAGGGGGTGCCCAAATGAGACCCTTTTATAATGCCAGATTTGGTGGAAATGGCCCCAAGTGTTGGGTTTTTACTAAACTAGACCTATAGGAGGGTCTTTCTGAGCTCTAGGGACCACTATGGGGTGTACATATTGATATACATTGTACGATAGTTAACCCTAATGATGATCTATGTATGAACATGATCGGCCTACCATTTAGATGCGCCGATCGACAGATATGATTAGAAGTCTGTTCAACGGTCACCGATGGTTGATCGGGGCCACGACTATACGGATATGAGCAGGGAAATATCCTTACTCCATGTGTGAAGTTTGGTCGTAAACCGACGGTCCAAAATCCTCAACTTTGCATAAGAGTGGATGACTTAATTCACTTAAGTTCTAGCTCCTTTCTTTAGGGTATTTGCGCTTCTCATGCACTCGTCCTTCGGCTCAAGTTGAGCGGTTCTGGACACTACCTAGGTCCGACTCCCACGATGGACGTCGAGCCCAGTAAGACGGACATTATTCTATAGTTTTGGAACTAGTGGCCCACCAACGAGCGGTCTAGAGCTTATTCGGAGAATCGGGGTATTTCTGGAATGAATTTGGTAGTGAGATTTCTCGTGGGTAATGATTAGGGTTTTGATTAACTATGTTAATAGTGTGACCCATTTATAACTAGTGAAAGTGGAGATTTGGTCATGATTACTCTGAACCATTGGTTTTAGGCTAAATGAGTAATATGGTTGATTTGGTCTATTAGTCAAGATCTGGGCTTTATTTGATTCAGCCCCGGTTAGATCTTTAATTTAGTCATGATTGTCTTGATTAGTTAGCGATGGGTCGGTTAGATTTGGGTCTTATGTAAGTAAATCACGGGGCTACACCTGATGTTCAAGTGATCGAGCGGATTCATTATCTTCCTACGGCTGATTATTCGGACTTGTGTAGTTTTTTTACTGGTACCAATTCTGTATAAACTAACATTGAGTACTAATGGTCATTAAGTTGTATTATAAGTTAATAAATAAATAAAAAATTTTAAAGGATTTTTGGAAATCCAAAACAGTGAAAGTCTAGGATGTTACAATCTTCTTCGTCGAAAAAATTCAGCATAAAATTAGGGAGCGCTTTCCATGTTCGGTGATAACAAACACCACTAAACACGGAGTGCTTTTCAAATTCTGTATTAAGTAAAAAATTTCATAACATGCCCTCATTACAAGAAAACCACCTGTAAAGCCTTTGCCAACGGTTAGGTAAGTGCCGATAAAGGTGGTGTCGGGAAAGGTTTTACTGGTGGTTTTGCTGGATGTCCTGAAATCTTAGTATAGTACGAGAAAAATGATCAAATGCTACGGATGAAATCCGTAGCCATGAAGATTATTCCGCAGAAAATCCTTCTCATCAACATGTAAAAAAGAAAAAAGAAAAAAGAAAAGGTGATCGTGGTCTCCTACCCTGCCAAGTTGAACAGTTTGCTTCCTGCAGCTTCTCAATTTGTCCCGTCTTTCAGCCTCTTCAGAATCTTAGAGTGGGCTTCTTGGCTGGTCGGGCAGAGTGGCAGGATGTTTAGAGGCTGGCAACCGAGAGGCGGAGCATCACAGATTTTGCTTTAGGCTGGTTCAGTTGCTGTTTTGCCTCCGTAGGCCCTGCTCTTGCTGTATCGCTGTTCCTCTACCGTTTGAAGTAGCTGTCCCTGTAGTGGGGCTACTGCCGTTTTTCTTTATTAGCTGCTGGTTGAATTGGTTGTTGTGGGAGGGAAGTTTGAGCCAGCGGTGTGGTTTCCGGATTGGCTTGTTCGATTTGGGGTCCCCTCGTTTTGAATCCTGGGGATGTCCATCCACAATGTGGCCAAAGTGTGAACTAGTGCAGGTTGACCATCATGGGTGGACTGTGGATGTGTATATGACATAATTTCAAGGTAGAGTACATGTCCATTTATAATGAAATATTTTAAAGAATGTGGACTTGATAACATAAGCAGCATACCTTCTTTCCATTGAAGCCATCAATCCGTGAAACTTTCCCATCGATATGAGACGCTTCCATCATGCTTCTCAACACTATAACAACATATATACATTTGGGGAAAAAATTTTCGATTGACATCAGGAAATTCCATGGGTCCCATCATAAGGTATGTGTTATATCCCAACCGTCCTTCCATTTGGAGAGCTCATACTAAGCTTGAACCGAAGAGTAAGATAGATCCAAGGATCAAGTGGACCATACTTTAAAAAGTTGTGGGAGATTGAACGTCTACGATTGTAACTCTCTTGGGGGTCACAGAAGTTTTGGATCAATATGATATTTGTTTTTATTCTTCTTCCAGGTCTCTGTGACCTTATGAACAGAGTGGATGGAAAATAAACGCTATGGTGAGCTCTACAAATGTTTTAACCGCGAGAATTATTGTCCCACTGCTATTTCTAGTGTGGTCCATTTAACATTTGGATACCAATATTTTTTGATACCATTCTCTAAAATGATCTCACAAAATTGATGAAAGGTGTGGATATAATACATACATCATTTTGGTCCCATAAAACTTTGATATCCCTTTGAATGTTTGTATAACTAGGAGCTTGAGAAAAGGCAGCGCAACCCGGGATTCGTAGGACACGTAGCTACACCAGATACACTAGCCACACTCTGTTTCCACATGAATCGAGCTAGAGACGGGCGGTCCAAAAAAGGAGCTTTGTGGGTATACCGTGATGTATATATTTTATCCACATCGTTAATCTATTTTTTTCATATCACTTTGGAAATTAACACAAAAAAATAAGGCAGATTTTATGCTAAAGTGGGCCACACTACAAGAAACTATGGGAATTGGATGCCTACCATTGAAAACTTCTTGAGGCCACCTAAGGCTCTAATCAAGCTGATTTTTGTGTTTTCTCTTAATACAGATTTGCGTGACCTTACGAAGAGGTTAGACAACAAATGAGCTTCGTGGTAGACTTCAAGAAGGTTTTAACGTTTGTCGTTTTATTCCCACAACTTTATGTGGTAGGGTTGACTCGAGCTTTGGTTGTGCCTATTTTTTGGGATCATGCTCTAAAATGATATAGAAAAGTTGATGGACAGTGTGGATCTCACACATAAATCATGGTGGGCCTAGAGAAGTGCGGTGCATTAAAAGTTGGGTTGTGTATTATGTAAAGAAGAAAATCTCTCTTGCGGAGGTCAATATTCAAATTTTTAAAAGACTTGGTGGAGCGCATTTTGGATTCCCCATTAAACTAGATCTCTTCATGGAAAAAATTCAGCATAAAATTAGAGAGCGCTTTCCATGTTCAGCGATAACAAACACCACTAAACACTGAGTGCTTTCCAAATTCCGCGTTAAGTAAAAAATTTCATAACATGCCCTTATTACAAGAAAACCACTGGTAAAGTCTTTGCCAGCGGTCAGGTAAGTGCCGGTAAAGGTGGCGCTGATAAAAGTTTTACCGGCGGTTTTGCTGGATGTCCTTAAATCTTAAGTATTAGGTGCCCTACGAGAAAAACGATCAAGTGCTACGAATGAAATCCGTAGCCATATAACTTATTCCGCTACTCCACAACCATAGAGAAAATCCTTCTCATCAACATGTAAATTTAAAAAAAAAACGGGGGGGGGGGGGAAGAAAAGGTGACGTGGTCTCCTACCCTGCCAAGTAGAATAGTCTGCTTCCTGTAGCTTCTCAATTTGTCCCCTCTGTTTCAGCCTCTTCAGAATCTCAGAGTGGGCTTCTTGGCTGGTTGGGCAGAGTGGCAGGATGTTTTGAGGCTGGCAACCGAGAGGTGGAGCATCACAGATTTTGCTTTAGGCCGGTTCAGTTGCTGTTTTGCTTCCGTAGGCCCTGCTCTTGCTGCATCGCTATTCCTCTGCCGTTTGAAGTAGCTGTCCCTGGAGTGGGGCTACTGTCGTTTTTCTCTATTAGCTGCTGGTTGAATTGGTTGTTGTGGGAGGGAAGTTTGAGCCAGCAGTGTGGTTTCCGGATTGGCTTGTTCGATTTGGGGTCCCCTCATTTTGAATCCTGGGGATGTCCATCCACAATGTGGCCAAAGTGTGAACTAGTGCAGGTTGAGCATCATGGGTGGACTGTGGATGTGTATATGACATAATTTCAAGGCAGAGTACATGTCCATTTATAATGAAATATTTTAAAGAATGTGGACTTGATAACATAAGCAGCTTACCTTCTTTCCATTGAAGCCATCAATCCGTGAAACTTTCCCATCAATCTGATACGCTTCCATCATGCGTCTCAACACTATAACAACATATATTCATTTCGGGAAAAAAAAATTTCGCTAACAATGTAGGAAAATAAAAAATCCCTGCTTAAGGAAGTAGAGGATCCAGATTCCTTTGGTCCATATGCAATTAAATGGGCAGTAACCACACGGTCCATTCGCATGAACATGGCCATTTTTCTTTTTAGAAGTTGGATGTTATGTATGTATTAATAAATTATTTGTTTTATTTATTTATTTTCACTTAACTCCTAAACTCTCAAATAAAATAAAAAATTCCTATTACGTGGTCTAACTAATATTTAGATTTGATTTATTTTTAGACTCATGCCCTAAAATGATGCAACAAAAAGAATGGACGGCATGAATATATATACAATACATACAACAAGGTAGGCCCCACCCCGCTCCTAATCCGCTCCCCCATTTGCGGAGAGGTGTCTGAGTCAGCACCTTGCGAGTGTTTCATGGAGAATGGGACCTTTGTTTTTTACTCCCTTTTTTTTCTTTTTAATCCTTCGCTACGAAGCATTCTAGAATAATTAATCTGGACCGTCTACCAGGTTCACATCACTGTGTACAGCTCGATCAATGGGATGCCACGTGGTGCTTTTCAATGAATGGTTGTGGCGATGACACGCGTTATATGATTTGCCTTTTCTTTTCGTTTTCTTTGATTTTTACTGTCGTAGGTAGCGTTGGAAAGTGTAGGTCTCATGCACCAAAAATCTCACACGTGCTGGAAAGTTCCGGCGGAGATTGAATTCGACCCTTTTCGTTGTTAAGGAGTTATTTAAACCGCAGACGTGGCATAATTAACTTAAATTAAACCGCCTAAATTGTTAAACCCACTTCAACTGAGTTACAGTCCCAAAATCACATTGGCCAAGCAATCCCGGACTAATTGCTTATGATAGGTGGACACTTATTTGATGAGATAGGGAGGTTGGATATTTTCCGTTTTAATTTTCAAATAAGTGTTTTTTATTTTTTATTTTTTTTAATTTAAATGATATATCTAAAATGGAACCATAATTTGGGGGATTTGGATCACATAGAGCCTAAGGCCCCGGCACGTTTGGCGTGCGGACTGGATACTGGCAAGGTCAGTAGCCAAATCGCTGCTGAAGTGACGTCACCAAGCTCTGTGGACCCCACCATGATGCATGTGTTGTATCCATACAGTCCAACCATTTTTAGAGATCGTTTTATAGCATTGCAAAGATAATGAGATAGATCTAAAGTTCAAGTGGACCCCACCATAGAAAATAGTGGGGACAGTGACATCCACCGTTCAAAACTTCTTACGGGCCACAATAATTTCCGATGAAGCTGATAATTTTGTTTTCACTTCATCTATCTCTATGTTAACTTATGAATAGGATGGATCTCAAAAATACATCACTGTGGGCCCTATAAATGTTTCAACTGTGGTTGTGACGGCTCCCACACTTTTCTGTGGTGGGTCTACTTGAAATTTAGATCTATCTCATTCTCTTTGTAATGCCATAAAACAATCTCTACAAATGGTTGGACGGCATGGATACAACACATGCATCATGGTGGGGCCACAGCTTGGTGACATCACTTTAGTAGTGACTTGGCTACTGACTTTGGTAGTATCCAATCCGCGCCCAGAAATTCGCCAGGCTAGACTTCTTGGTTCCAATATTCAAACACTTGACCTTCTGTCTCATATTATGTTAAATCACCACTTACTCTAAAAACTCGAGCCATTAAAGGGCAATGTATATTAATGGCCTTTAACAGCTTGAGATTACATCAAATAACACTGCCAATGCTATCCAATGTCTGAAATGGTGACCAAGCTGCATTGCTGGTGTCATCCAATGCCTGAAACAGAACCTTTCTTAAAATTTAGAGAGAATAAAGTCCATTGGATCTTGTTATAGTCATTTCCTCTTTTCATCTTAATTTTCATGAGTTGTATTTGTAAGATTCCATTAGATGGTCCGCATGTGATCAATAGTTTAAATCTGAACATTGGATTATTAATATTGAGCGATTCAGTGAGCCCCACTATATTTGTTATCATTGGAAATATTAGGCTTAGAGTAAGATACTATAATCGTAATATACATATATACATATATATATATATATATATATATATATATATATACTATAATCGTAATATACATATATACATAGTTATTAAGCAAGATATGAAAACCTATGGTGTAGAGATATTAGATGAGAGAAGTGTAATGGAAAAACTTCTCTAGCTTTCTTTTCCATAAATATACGTCATACTGTGTTTGTAGTGAGCAGAATCATACACATCCGTAATCATCAGAAGCTGTTTACCCAAATCAAACAGTAGCAATTACTAAAAGTCAGGTCGAGTGCCATAACTGTATCTTGCTTTTTTTCGTGAGCATCCATATTTTATTTTCTGGACCGACTCAGAAAATCCACCCCCTCTAGTAATCTGCCAGCTATGTGGGCCCATGATCTTAAGCATTGTTCTAAAACTCACTGAGTCGACTCAAATCTCAGCCGAGTCACATATTTGAAATGTTTATTAGCTTTCTTAATATCTTTTAGTTTATAATATTTAAATGTTGAGCTGATTAGAGTCGAGGTCTCGTAGTCAACCCAACACAAATGAACATCTACTTGAGTCGCGTTTTCAGGCTTTTGAAGCATGATTTTTGGTGTGTCCCATCAATAGTGGGGACCGTTTTATGAATGATCTGGATCATTGAAATATGGGACCCGGAATAAAAAATTTCATTGGGAACATTGCAACCCATAAATATGAATGGTAAAATCCCATCTAGCAAAGATACATTCCCATATCATACCAAGTATTCCAAACTTCAAATCCATCCGAGTTAATTCAACGAGGGAACTTCAGCTGTATATTTCTTCCTTTCTCCCAAATTCATGCCTTTGTGACTATATAACCTGACATTTCATTAAAACAATAATAAATAAATAAAGAGGGTAAACGTGAAATAATCAGATACAACAGTTGAAGAGATGTTTTTGATGCATCAACTGTGTGCTTGGATGTAACAATACTGCATACTGACCATGATTCTAAGAAAGCTGGAATTGGGCCATCCCAGCATGCAACCCTTGTTTATAAGCAGGCCACTCCACACTCTGGTACACCCATGCAATATCATAGCAGTCCATCAGGTGGGCCCCACTGCATACATGCTACGGTCCATGAACCATGCTGTTACACTCACCATGTGGGCTACATAAACAACTGGACTTCAGATGGTGTGGTCCACCTGATGAACGGATGGCCTTTTAACGCCCCACATCTACAAGGTGGATCCCCACATGATGGACAACATCCAAGCTAGAGGCATGGACTTAGGCCTGATGGGGAGCGTGGGTTTGGAGGACGGTCTTCAACTCTCCCCCACGGTTGAAACGAGTGAATTAGCCATATTTTGTTTTTTCTTCTTTCTCCTTTTGGTACGTATGGATGGGAAGAAGGGAGTTATTTGATGTGTGAGACAGCTAGGGAAGGCTTAGAAGTATCCAATGGCTAAGGACTTTCGTGAGTCAAGAAGAGAGGATAAGGGAATCAAAGAAAGATGCGAATGTAGAGAAGGATAGCATTGGCTAAGAAAGAATGGTTGTAGATTAGCTATTACACCCAGTGGGTATTATCCTTTCCGTGTGGGGCCTACCTTGACGATTGTGTTACATACATCCACGCCACCCATCTGTTTTTCAAGTTCATTTTAGCCCCTTATACAAATATTTAAGCAGATACAAATCTTTGGTGGACCATACCACTGGAAAAAGTGATAATGATCATTAAAAACTTTATCTAAGCCAAAAAAGTTTTGGATTAATCTGATATTTATATTTTCCCTTCATCAAGGTTTGGTTGACCTTATCAACATGTTGGATGGTAAATAAATATTATGTATCTATTTATGATGGGCAAGGAAAGTTTTTAATGGTGAGTATTCAATATCCATTGTTTCTTCTGGAGTGGTCCATCTGAGATGTGAATATTGTTTTTTAAAAAAGAACATCCTAAAATGGAAAGGAAAACCGGATCAACGGCATGGATATACAATAAATTATCAATGTGGGCCCCATAGTAAGGGTAACACCATAACACCCAAGCCGCTCGCGGAACAGGTATTACTTTACCGTGTGAGGCACACATTCATCCACGTAGCCATTCAGTTTTGAGATTTTCCCATTCAGCCGCCAGTCGAAAGGCTATGGACTAAATACTCCTTTTAAACTATTTTCCAACCCTCGCTTATATTTCTCACCGTTGGTAATTAAACCACGTGCTGTTTAGTATCCGTACGAAATTACGAATTGATTTTTGTATTTTTGCAATTACAAAACTGCCCTTATTTTGCTGCAGTTGGCAGCCTCGGTTCAGATTGTTATGTGCCAACTCCATCCCGAACTTTCACAGGTCCACCTGAGAAGTTTGTGAGAAATCCAATCCTTTCATCTGTTTTTCCAGCTCATTTTAAGGGCATAAGATAAAAATGACGCAGATCCAAAGTTCAAAGTGGGCTCCTTGATTGTCCTAAGACATTTCAATGGTGGAAGTTCTTTTTCACTGTTTCCTATCGTGTGGCCCACTTGAGCTTCGAATATATTTTACTTTCTTATATATTCCATTGAATGAGCTGATTTAACAGATTGACGGATTGGATTAGTCACCAAATATGTATGACCCATGAATATTTAATGCCCTAAAATGAGATGAAAAATCTGACGTACGGGGCGGACTTATAACAAACATCATGGTAGGCCCCACCTACTGTCGGGTGATGTGGACTTAAATGTCCAACCATCCCTCCGAAGGCGGACGCAGATTACGTCCTACGCCCGCCCGTCTCGAGCAGGGAACCGGCAGGAGCTTAGAGTGGCCACCGCGATGTATGGGCCTTATCCACACCCTACATCCATTTTTACGTATCATTCTAGTTATAAGACCAAAATTGAGGTAGATCCAATACAGATATGGGCTACACTGTGGGGGTTAAACTTTTACCGTTGAAAACTTCTTAAGGGCCACAGAAGTTTTGGATGGAGCTGATATTTGGATTTTCTCTTCATCCTATTTAAATTTTTGAATAGGTTGGACGGCAAATAAACATCAATGTGGGCCCTATAAATGCTGCTTCCTGTGGTGTGGTCCACTTGAGCCTGGATATGACTCATTTTTGGGATTGTAACATAAAATGATACAAAAAATGGATGGATGGTGTGGATAAGGCCTACACATCACGGTGGCCTCTCAAAGCTCCTGTTTGACCCCAGCTGGAGACGCGCGGGGTTGGATGCAATCGGGCGAACGCATTCAATGCCGTGCAACTCTCGTCCCGTTTACATTAGCAAGGGGCCGTTTGGCACCGTGGATTGGAGGGGATTTGAAGGGGTTTTAAATTCAAGTAACCGGGTGTTTCAAATCCAGGGGGTTTCTAATCTAGGGGTTTGCAATTGACTGTGAGAGCTTGAATTACACCTAAAATCATTTCAATAGTTGCAGGTGTAACATGTGTGCCACTATACATTATTATTCTATTAGGCACATGTCCCTCTAAAGATGATGGGTACCGTCCAAACATTGTCCATGTAAGTAAGCACTGTCCAAACATTGTCCAGCACTGTCCAAACATTGTTCATGTTAATCAATGATTAAAAATTATTAGTTACTCACTCAGACATGATTTTGTGCTTGTGGCCTATTGGAGACCTGGAATTTCATCATTTTCAGGCAAAATATATATTTCAAGATGCTTATTACAACCATTGTGTCAAAAATTACATATCTCTCTAATTAGATATATTAAAGTTGATTTGGTAATTAAATTCAAACCCATGTGAATATAACATGCATAAATACTTTTGGATTAAAGTTGATTTATACTCAGGTGCCAAACATACTGGGAGGATTGCAAATCCAAGGGGTTTCCAATTAAGGGGGTTCCGAATCCAGGGGTGATGATGGGCCAGGACACGATTGCTACGGACGCCACCAGGAGCGACTCTCCATTGGGCAGTGTTCCATCGGCCACAATGATGTATATATTTATCAACACTGGCCATCATTTTTTTCAGATAACTTTAGGGCATGAGCCCAGAAATGAGGAAGATCAAAGTCTCAGGTTGACCACACCACAGGAATCAGTAACTGAACGGCTACCATCAAGAAACTTTTCGGGCGCCTCAAAAGTTTTGAATCAAGCTGGTACTTGTTTCCCTTCATCAAGGTCTTCGTAACCTAATCAACAGGTGGGATGAAAAACAAACATTACAAAGGGCACTAGGGAATTTTTAATGCTGGGCGTTTAGTTACTACTGTTTTTCATTTTTCAGTGGTGTGGTCCACCGGAGATTTGGATCTGCCTCATTTTTGGGCTCATGCTACAAAATAATAATCCAAAATTTATGGATGGCATTGATAAAATATATAATCACTGTGCCCACAAAACACCGTCCAATAGCTCCCCCTAGTATCAGACCGGTTGGACATTTAAGTGGGCGAGCAATACAGACCGTATGTGGGGCCTATGATGATTTTTGTGACAAATCCACTCCATCTGATTTTCCATTTCATTTTAGGGCAACATAAGACAGATCCAAGGCTCAAAGTAGGCCCTGAGATAACCCTAAGTTATTTTAATGGTGGTCATTTTTCCTACTATTTTTCGTTAGTGTGGTCCAATTGAGCTTTAGATCTGCCTCATTTTTTTTGGCTGTGCTCAAAAATAAGATGACAAAACAAATGGATGGGATAGTTTTATCATAAACCCCAGTGCTCCAATGAATGTTTCAATGGTGGGCATTCGATTCCACTATTTTCCATCGTGCGGCCCAACTGAACCCCGGAATATCTCTTCAACGTGGGGTCTACGTTTAACACATGCACGTGACTTTGTAATGGTATTGTCTAAATTATGTAACTGTAATGATGATGTTCATCTTGGGTCTATCATTAAAACCATGTCTACGGGTTATAGGGAACAAATGTCACTAGGGGTGTGCACGGTTACCAAATGTCAGTGGGGTGTGCACGGTTCAGTTCGGTCCAGTCCAAGGGTGAAACTGGAATCGAACCGTTCCCAACAGTTCCAGAACAACTAGAGCTGAAATCAGACCATCTGCACCCTCAAACTGAATTGGAACTGAACCGAAGTTCCACAGTTGTGGGCTTTCCATAATCCAGCCCAATTACATGGGTTTTTTTTTTTTTTTTTTTTGTTTTTTTTTTTTTTTTTTTTTAAATCCAACCTAGTTGCATAATTTTCTTTTATAATCTAGCCCAAGCTTGTTTACCGAAAATTTTCACACAGAGTAATCTTGTCATGATTTGTTTTTTTTATGACTCTTTCTTGTTCCTAAAATGATGTTGTTGCCATTAATGTTTATTCGTGTTGTGATCCATTTGATGAATGGTCTAGTCTTTTATGTTTTTAAAAAATAAAATTTAAATATTTATTGACCAAGGGCTACGATTCAAGTTTTGTTACAATGTTCGATTTTACGATTTGGTTCGATTCTATAGAACTCCAAACTGAGGACTAGACCGAACTAACTGTTTCTTTGATTTTCAAAATCGAAACTGGTGCACATGAGAACTGGACCAAACCATGCAGTTTGGTTGGCTCCAGTCCAATTTACCAGTTTCAAGTGCACCCCTAAATGACACATTGGCACATATGACAATATATTGGCAGTGTCCATGTTAAGGGAATTAAATCACCTTGAGAGTTACATTAAAAAATGTGGCACATGAGGGGATTGAAGGTCGATGATTAATTCTTGAAAATACACACACACACACACACACACACACACACACACACACATATATATGCTCACCTGCCTACCCGAGCACTTGTGAACACCTTTGCATATATGTCATGGCACGGAATCTGAACATTCCATGTGATGCGGTATGGTCGATCTTAGGGGTACTCTTTAAAAGAAATATCGATCCTGGTAGAGTATTATCAGATGCGGGCTATGCCCAAGTCTATCGAAAGGTGGAAGCCTACCTAACGGGTGGATGCAGGTTGACAACCTCCAATCCAAGCAGATGGACGATCATCACATCTGATGCATTCATACACCATTTGCATCCATATCATTGTGCATACATTTTTATGTTATTTTAATTGCTATAATTATGAACCGTGCTGGGTTATTTCACTAAGCCTGGCTAACATACTTTTTTATTAATGGAAAAATCATACAGAGGAGCCATTAGTAGATGATGTGGCACAAGAATCAGAAGGATCTATCGTACCTAGACATGACCCATGTGAAACGTGGCCATACTTATCTGAAAATGAAGTGGCGGCATTAGACAATTTCTGATTATGTGATTTATTTATTAGCATAGCTTGATTAATTTATAATGCATATTGGTATTGATTTTGAGATTTTAATGAATTATTTAGATTTATTTTATTGAAACAATGTTAGAATTGAATAAACATCATTATAGTATGATGATATAATAAATGAATGATTTTTAAGGTTTATTTTATTTTAATGGTCGTCAAGATTTATATATGTCTGGTTGATTGGAGATAAGTGTTATGTATGTGTGATTGGAGTTGTGGTTGAACATAAACTGAATGTAATTATTATCTCTGATAAAACTGATTAAGGAATTAAATTAGTACACTTTGTGTACGAGTTACGAACTGAAACTCGGGTCTAAGGGTGCACAATCTGAATCCGGATTTTGAGGCATGACAAGAGTGATGTCCACCGTTGAAGCCTTCCTAAGGTCCACCGTGATTTTTATTTGAGATCCAACCTCTTCATAAGTTAACACAGACATTAAAGAAGGGAAAACACAAATATTAGCTTGATCGAAAACTTTTGTGGCCCTTAGAAGTTTTTAATAGTGGGTATGACTCTCTCCACTATTTTTTGTGGTGGGGTCCACTCGAGTTTTGGATCTGATTCATTCTTTGGCTCATGCTCTAAAATGATCTCTCCAAATGGATGGACGGTGTGGATGCAAAACATACATCATAGTGGGACCTACATAAATAGGTGATATCACTTCAGTAGCAAGTCTCACTACTCAACGTGTGTTTTGAATCCCAAATGGAAATGGGAGCAGATTGGTTGCTCCCCCTAACACTAGCCCGATGGTGGCGGTCAGTGCTTTGTGAGCCCCACCATGATGTATGTGTTTCATCCATTCCGTTAACCTATTTTTACTTATAATTTTAGGGCTTAATCCCAAAAATGAGAGGGATATAAATCTCATATGAACCACACCACAGGAAAATAATGGTGATTGGATATCCATCATTATAGTCCTGCTAAGGCCTGCCCACTATACTATTTATTTTACATACAATCTGTTGATTTGGTCACAAAGACCCAGATGAAGGGAAAAAACAAGGATTAGCTTGATCCAAAACTTTTATGGCCCCCAAAAAGTTTTTAATCATTCAACACTGTTTCATGTAATGTGGTCCACTTGAGATTGGGTCATACCTCATTTTTGGTCTCATACCATAAAATGATCTAGAAAAATAGATGGATGACATGGATGAAACACATATATCATGGTGGGCCCACATAGCACCGAGTGGCAGGCGAGTAGCCAATCCGTTTCCAATGGAAATGATCCACACGGATTCAATAGGGAAAGCCTTTTGCAGGAAGTTCCAGCGCAATGTAAGGTAAGGTCCACCGTGATGTTTATAAGAAATCCAATCCATTCATCCATTTTTGGAGCTCATTTTAGGACATGTAACCAAAAATTAGGATGATTGAAAACTCAACTGGGCCATACAAGATGAAACAATGGAGAAAGGAATTCCTACCGTTGAAACCTTCTTAGGCGTCTTGATGTTTATATGCCATCCAAGCCGTTTGTAAGGTCATTTTTACTGGGATGAAGTGAAAACACAAAAAAATTGCACCGATACAAAACTTTTGTAGCCATGTAAATATTTCAATGGTGTTCACTAAATCTCCACTGTTTCCTCTCATGTGACCCATTTGAGTTTTGTATATACCTTAGTTTTGATATGATTTCCTAAAATGATATCTAAAAACGGATGAACGGACTGGATTGATCTCAAACATCGCAGTGGGCCCATCTAAAATCCTTGCGCCAGGAGCTTACTGCAAAAGGCTTTGGCAGTAAATCCGCGTCGCAGTGTATAACGTCTCCGTTAAATGTAAATTTTTTAATATATTTAAAAAATAAGTGGTGATGTGGCACTTACAGTGACGTGGACTACTGAAAACCTGGAGTTTGGTAGCTCCTGACTCCAGAAAACACCGGATCCGCACTCACTCGACTATGGCCAATTTGACAAACACCACTTATATTTCTCACCGTTATTAATTAAAACACGTGCTGGTAAGTATCCGTACGAATTGATTTTTTGTATTTTTGCCATTACAAAACTGCCCTTAGTTTGTGAAAAATACACTCCGTTCATCTGTTTTTCCAGCCCATTTTAAGGGTATAGGGTAAAAATGACGTACATCCAAAGTTCAAAGTGGGCTACTTGATTGTCCTAAGATATTTCAATGGTAGATGTTCTTTTTCAGTGTTTCCTATCGTGTGGCCACTCGAGCTTCATTTATAGCTTATTTTCGCATATATTCTATAAAATGAGCTGATTTAACAGATTGACGGATTGGATTTGTCACCAAATATGTATGACCCATGAATATTTAGTGCTCTAAAATGAGATGAAAAATCTGATGTACGGGGAGGATTTGTAACAAACATCATAGTAACCCACCAACTCTGGAAGCGGATTGGCTAGTCCCCTGCCACCAGCCAATGGCTGGTGGTTGGTGCTTTGTGGGGCCCATAATGATGTATGTGTTTCATCCATGCCGTCTATCTATTTTCCTAGACCATTTTATTGTATATGATCAAAAATTAGTTATATCCGAATCACAAGTGGACCACATTATAGGAAACAGTGTTGAATGAACTTTGAACATTAAAAACTTCCTAGGGGATATAAAAGTTTTGTATCAAGCTGATCTTTGGTTTTTCCCTTCATCTGGGCCTGTATGACCTAATCAACAGATTGGATGTCAAATAACCAGTACAGTGGGCCTTAGGAGGATTTTAACGGTGAATATCCAATCACTATTGTTTTCCTGTGGCGTGGTCCACCTGAGATTTATATCCCTCTCATTTTTGGTGTTAAACCTAAAATGATATGTAAAAATGGATAAACAGAATGGATGAAATACATACATCATGGTGAGGTCCACGGAGCACTTCCCACTCAGATTCGGTAGTGATCCCTCCCCTCCAGCACCATGTCTGTACAGGTGCAAGCTATGTAGGCCCACTGACGCATGTATTCTATCCACACCGTGCATTCATTTTTTCTGACTAGTGCAACTCTCATATGGACCACACCCCATTAGACAGTGGTGACTGAACTTCCACTATTAAGAACCTCCTAGGGCCCACTGTGATGTTATTTGCCATCCAACCCATTGATCTGGTCACACAGGCCTGAATGAATGAATGAATGGAAAACACAAATATCATCTCCATTCGAAACTTTGGTAACCTCTCCGGAGTCTTTAATGGTGGGCGTTGGACGGTCCACCTGTTTCATTGTAGTATGGTCCACCTGAGATTTGAATCCTTATTTTTAGAGTCATGCCTTAAAATGATTTTTAAAAATAATGGACGGCACAGATAAAACAAATACAAAATGGCAGGGCCCACGTAACACAGACCAGTAGCGTACTTAGTGGGTCCCACAGTGCTTTTTCCAGAACCTTCCAGTAGCATGGTACTGGAGGGGGCACTTTGAAAGTACTTTCCCATTACACGTGTCAATGCCAACATGTGTATAAGATTTGATTGGCTGGTCAGCGGATCCTAGCCGCCCGCACTCCATCCATCTAAACTCAGGCAAATATGCTCTTCAAGTGGGGCACAAATGTCCATGGTTTGATTTCTCTTCATCCAATTATTGGTTTTGTAAGCCCACACGATGATTCTATATATGGTTGTTACTTTTTAGACTAATAGCGTAATAAACGGCTGTAATCACGCACGCGTGTAACACATCTCTACTGGTAGGGTCAAGTTCCAGATCCAATCAAGACCCTCAAAATTACTAGTCGAAAACAAACATGATATGAAATTGTCTATTAATGGATCTAAGCCATCCATCATGTGTACACGTTTGATAGGATAATCACAAACATCCAATTAATGGCTAGGAAAATAGATGAACCATATTGGTCATAACAGAGAAATTTCATTATAGATCATGACCCTCCAATAAGGCCCACTTCTAGAAATCACTCTAATATGATGATCCTAACCATCTGATCAACGAACTGAAAAATGATGGTCCATATTTATTATAGTAGAATAGGTCCTATCTTTTATCTGAACTTGGACCTCTCTTAAAATATCACTCAGAATGAGTCAAACCATCTTATTAATGCCAAAGAAATGGATTTTTAATATTTATTACACTATAGAACTGTCTAACAATTGTCCATCATGTGGGCCCACTTTGAATCACCATTCCTTTTATATATGATCTAGACTATCCATCATGTGAGACCCAACATTAACTCCTCATCCCTTTAAAAGTCCTCTGATCAAATGATCCTAACCATTCATTCAATGGTTTGAAAGAAAGACGATCCATGTCCGTCGTAATAGAGGGTGTCCAACTGGTGATTGGACCATTCAATGCATGGGACCACCTTTGAATTCTTAGAAAATGGATTGTAAATGTTTGTTATATTGGGAAATGTCATGTTCATAAGTGTATGGGCCCACTTTTCATTACCCACCACTTTCAAGAATCACTTCGATTGGACCATCCTAACCACTGACCAGTATCTAGGGCACGGACAATTCAAATATATCATACTATATTAATGTTTAATTATTGTCCTTGATATGGGCCCCACTTTTGATCTCTTTGTTCTAAAAGCCACTATTATGTGATGATTCTTACTATATGAGGAATGACTTGAAAATTCTTCTTAGGCTGAAAGTATCATTGGTTGAATCTGTTTTTGCGTAGGGATTGCTTGATTGCTAGAGCATTCTTTTGACTGAATGATTGGAGCTACCATATCAATGGGCTGAAAATGATATTTTGTGAAGGTTGGGAAGCAAAGCTTAACCTTATTGAGGGGTTCTAACTTTCTTCTTCCCTCCCTATACCATATGTTGCGCTAGTCTAAGTTGGGGCCATATGATGAATTGTCCGAATGAAATATCAAAATTTCTTTGTTACAATTAATATAGGCTGTCCATTTTCCTAGCCATCAATTAAATGTTCAGTATCATGATTTGATTGAAGTAGATGGATAGGCAATCAAATGCGGACCCCATGTGGTTTATCGATTTTCCTATCCATTTTCACGGGCAATTGAAGGTGGACTTTGCAAATGAAAAATCAAACCTTCTTTGTTATAATATGTGTTGTCCACTTTCTTAGATATTGACGTACGGATGTGATAAGGTCGATCACCGTCTTCTTCAAGGATAACTACTCCAAATCCATGGAGCTTATCTAGACTCCTCATAGAGACTTCTCGAATCCATGAGAAAAAAAAGCAAAAAAATAAATAAATAAATTCTATAAAATTTGTAATTTAATTGATGAATGAAATATATGAGTTCACAACCCTTTAAATAGGGATACTAAGGAATGATAGAAATTTCAGAATCAAACTACAACTAAAACTCTTAGAATTCACAACTTACTATAAATAATAAACTTACTATTTATAGATGGTCATGATGTTTACTAGTGCTCCTATTTGGCTTCACGATGCTATTCTCCTAATTATTCATTACTATTTATAGTAAAAACGGAATTAAAATAGGGAAACGACCATCAATCTGATGGTATCTTGCAAATCTGGCTTGCGTAACCCGGCATAGCAGGGTTGGATGGCTAAAGTAGCTCGTCCTAAC
This sequence comes from Magnolia sinica, assembly GCF_029962835.1. Lineage (NCBI taxonomy): Eukaryota > Viridiplantae > Streptophyta > Magnoliopsida > Magnoliales > Magnoliaceae > Magnolia > Magnolia sinica. The sequence continues at coordinate 2,888,441 of NC_080579.1, forward strand.
CCAAAATCATATATTTTATGTCCAATAACTCATTCTGATTTGCAAGATATGCCTGATTTAAGGTTTGACGATCCGAATAACTTCTGCCATCGACCAAGCCTTTTTTGATCCATCTTGACCATGAAATTGTGTCATGCCCCAAACTCGGAAACCGGGCTCACAAAATTCCCAATCACCGAATCCGGCGCCGACAGCCGCCGTAGAACCCCATTCTCGGCTCCCAGCGCTCATTCACCAGGTTCCGATCCTGGGATGTTATGAGGAGGATTTTCAACATTAGTTTGATTAATAATAAGCATAACCAAAGGCATAACCCACAAACAACAACCAAAAACTCTATCACATTTCCACTATAATAAAAAACTTTAAAAGTACAATGAGCATAAAGGAAAATACAATGATGATAAACAAAAAAAAAGCTCCAAGATGATCAACAAAGCGCTCCTGCCTCAGCGCTGCTGTGCTCCAACGTCTAGACCGAGTGTATGCATGAGCGCCGAGTGCCGATTACCAGATGGTTGCGCTTTCCACAGTGTCATGGTCGGTTGAAAGGGGGTGCGGCCTTACCCGCTCGAGAGGAGGGGGCAAAGCTAGGCTGAGTCTGACCAGCTCGAGGAATGGGTCCGCTATTGACGAGCCGAGCCCGATATTGGCAGGCGGATAGTGAGGTCTTTTCCACTCACCTTATTGCGCGTGATGGGGCGGCAATCTGGCTTGGAGTGTACTAGACCCCGGTGATGTTCTAGAGTTGAACTGTATTGATATGTGGACTTAGATGAGGATTTGCATGCTTGAGTTGCATTCTACACCGCATGGCCTTGGTATGACCGACATCATCCATGCCTCGCATTGCATAGCCTTGGTATGGCTCATGGCATTCATGAATTCATCAGCATATTCCGCATTACTCTGATACTGCATAACTACTACCTTGCACACACACTTACACCACCCTCGTCCCAGGATCGGAACTTGGTGAATGGGCGCTGGGAGCCGAGAATGGGGTTCTACGGAGGCTGTCGGCGCCGGATTCGGCGATCGAGAATTTTGTGAGACCGGTTTCCGAGTTTGGGGCGTGACAAATTGTCCGCGACCCGCTCTACATCAGACATCAATCAAATGTTTGTTATTATTTGATTCAAGCAATATTTTAGAGGGATAAGCAATCAAAGGTGGACCTCACATAATGGATGGCTACATTAACGATTGGACTTCTATTTTATACCCAAGCATAGTTCATTTTACTAGCCATCTATTGGATGTATAATCATGAAAGACAAATGTTTATATTACCTTAAGGTCTGATTGATGTAAATATATAGACCCGTTGAAGATGAAAATAAGTGGTGAGGATCTGCTGATCCATTGAAAAGAATCAGGCTTTGATACAAGTTTTTAGAGTACACGACATCTCTAACATAGACCATTGAAAATATTTCAAAATCAGGTAATTCATGAGCATTAATTAAAACCAATCTTAACAAAAGCAAGAGAAGGTGAATGCCCTCCATCTTCTTCTTTCTCCATCTTTTAATTTGGAAGAATAACAAAAAAATAATAATCAATTTTCATTTCAAAATCTATCAAATATATTATTTACATAATAATGTAACTAATATAGCTATTTAGTGATCAGTCTGCTAATCATAACCTTTAACTAATAAAAAATAATTCTAACTAAAACTAGTAACAAAAAACAAATGACCAAAATAAGCCCATAAAAGCTTTTTTTGAAAAAAAATAAAATAAAATCCCATGATTAAGATAGAGATGATTGTGTGTGGTCCTCCCTTTCGATCTCATTCCATGAGATGATGGTATTTCTCTAACAAAACTGATTCTTTGGAAGCATAAGCAATTTTTAATGTGCCCAACAAATAGATAGACTATTTGTGGTTTTTAAATGGTACCCTATGAAATGTGTGTTGGACCTAGTGGATGGTCCAAATCTATCAATAGGTCTGTTCAACTGTCCACATGCATTTAGGAGCACTATAACTTACAGTGCGGTGAGTGTTTCTCTTTTTATATCTATCTATAAAACTATTAAATAATCAAGGCTGCCCATTAGCCTTTTTCTTTTTGTATTTTTTTTTTTTTAAATGTTGTTTGAGAAATGCTATACCTCTTTGGGGCCCACAATATTAGTAAGCTTCCTTATGTACACCATACAACCCAAAATGTAGCTGGATCCAAAAGTATAGTGGTCCACAACATGGAAATAACATAAAATAACACCTAAATCATCTAACTTCCGTTGGGAGTCTTGCATAAAACTGTAACATCCTGAATTTTCACTGTTTTGGATTTCCAAAAATCCATCAATTTTTATTTTTTTAATTTTATTTAATTAACCTAAATATTACTTAATAACCATTAGCACTCAATGTCAGTGTATATAGGGGTGATACCAGTAAAGAGCCGCACCAGTCTAATTAATCAACCGTAGGAAGCCAATGAATTCGCCCGATCACTTGAACATCAGGTGTAGTGTAACATCCCGCCCAACCAGAACAGTGTCCTGTGGGGTCTACGTAGGATTTGCCGCAGGACCGTTCGTTTATACTACTCATGGTTTGGTGCTACAACTAAATTAAGTTAAGATTGGCCCATTAGAGTAGACCGGTCGGGTTGTGATTGGGCCAAGTGCGGGCCGTCAAGCCAAATGGCCATTTACACTTGGTGACAGCCCGTGCGGGCTATATAGCGACACGGGAAGGTCAGAAAATTATAAAAATTCAAGGGAGCATAGATCTCATTGGGCTTGGGGACCATCGCGGACCACGGACCCAGTGGACACCTAGAAGTGGAATCTGGCACTTGCCAGATGCGCCTCACCAATGCCAAAATTAGAATCTGGCACGTGTAAATAAAACTGAAACGTAAAACATTTCAGCCGTCAGATTTCTTCATAATTTATGATGAGGGTCTAATGTATTTTTCTACACCCATCCACAAAATTCTGGGACCCGATCGTGAAACGGTGACCGTTGATCGCAAATCAGACCCGTGCGACCAAACCCCATATCCGATCGACCCCAAATTTTGCATGGCCCTTCAACGGGCCATGGAGCACCTATCCTATAAGTTTCATGGCCAGAGGGCCACCAGAAATGCCCTAATTTTCTAAACAAGCTCAAAACCGCTCATTGGCGAACCACTAGTTCCAAAACTATAGAATAATGTCTATCTCATTGGGCTTGACATCCATCGTGGGAATCGGACCTGGGTACAGTTCAGAACCGGTCAACTTGATCTGAAGGACGAGTGCATGAGAAGTGCAAATATCCTAAAGGAAGGAGTTGGAACTTAAGTGAATTGAGTCATCCACTCTTATACAAAGTTGATGATTTCGGACCGTCGGTTTGCGACCAAACTTTACCCATGGAGTAAGGATATTTCCCTGCTCATATCCGTATAGCCGCGGCCCTGATCGACTATCGGTGACCATTGAACAGACTTCTTATCATATCTGTCAGTCGGCGCATCCAAATGGCGGGCCGATCATATCCATATGTAGATCATCATTAGGGCTAGCTATCCTACGGTGTATATTGACTTGTACACCCCATAGTGGGCCCTAAAGGATAGAAAGACCTTCTCATTGCTCTAGAGATATTAATGGTTGAGTAAACCTAAGATTGCTTGGGTAATCTCAAGCAAAGAAGCTATGCTCTTAATCCACCAACCCTTTCCTCTCAACTAGCTAGGCTCCATTTCCCTTGACTTGCTTGGGACTGAGCCAGCCTTCCCTGAATGCCTCTCTGGCTATTTGAAACTGAATGAGCCCACTCAGGCCTGTTTGGGAGCATGGATTTGAAACCCCCTGGATTTGAAATCCTCTTGTTGTGTTTGGCACCCTAGATTGAGAATAACTTTAATCCAAAAGTAGCTATTCATAGTGTATTTGCAAGGGTTTGAATTTAATTACTAATCAACTTTAATATCTCTAATTAGTGAACTTATGTAATTGTTGACACAATGGTTGTAATAAGCCTATTGAAATATATACTTTGCCAAAAAATGATGAAATTCCAAGTCTCGGATGTGCCACAAGACATCCGAGTGACTAACCAATGATTTTTAACCGTTGATTTACATGGACAATGTTTGGACGGTGCTGATCATTGTATTAAAGTGATGATAGTGATGCAATTGATAATCTAATTATTTTAGGGTATCATTAGTGGGCCATGTGTCCAATAGATTAATAGTCTAGTGATACACATGTTACACATGCAACTATGGGAATGATTTTAGATGTAGTCGAAGGTCTCTCCTTGGATTTGAAACCCCCAGTTACTTTATGGTGCCAAATAACTCTGGGGATTTGAAATCCCCCCAAATCCATGGTGCCAAACGACCCCTAACAGTTTAGTTGGTGTACAAATGACAGCAAAACTTAGCAATTAGTTCACAATAGTGAGGTGTATGTTTTGGCTACTTTACAATTAATGGCGGAGTCACAATATTAACAGTCCGCATGTCATTGGCATATTTCATGTGTACAATAGTTGATGTGGTGTTATAACTCGTGTGCCTTTGGCAGCTACTTGGCTCCAGCTAATTTCTTCCTTGCATGCTTCTAACTACTTCTTCCTCTTCTTCTTCTTCTTCTTCTTTTTCTTTTGAGAATATACAAGATTCATGTTTTGTATTGTGGTTCAACCCTAGAATATGTAGTGTCTTTTAGCCTTTCAGTTTGGACAAGCAAGGGGTTTACGCCTAATCTGACTGTGTTAGATCTAGCAACTCAAATGATGCCACCTAGTAGGGATATCTCAACAAGAGACAAACAAAAGATCTCTTAAGCTGCCTTATGGCTGAATGTGATCAGAACATGTAAAGTCTTGAGTTTTTAGGGTAAGTTCAACTGGCTACAATAATGCAACACGTGTCGTGTTGCGTATCCTGCTTACGTGGTAAAGCCATCTAATACAATAGTGGTCTCATGATCGAAGATGTGTATGTATTGAAACACAGTTGTGGCAAGTGATGAATTCGATTGATGCACCCTAACATCTCATGGAAGCCTTATGCCCGAAAACACTCGAGGAGTGGAATAACAACCACACCAAGCTAACCGAGTTTCATAGCGCATTACACATTCACATGGAGAAATAGATAGCTATCACCAACACATGGCATGTCGAGTGTGACTCTCGTCCAGGTAATATGAGCAGAATGTGCATACAACTAGTGGCCAACACATGACAAACGACTAGCATACGTGGTGTTGTTCGGACCCAGATAGTTATTTTCACATTAGCAGATGTAAAGAGTGACTACGAAGATTTCTTTCCAACTACCTCCTCAAACTCATATAAATAAGACAGAGATCGAAGAGCTCCAGTTCCTCGCCAACTCGACACAAGTCAAATCTACATTGCAACGCTGCCTATCCTTTTATTTTATCAAATTTATAGCGCAACGCTACCTATCCTTTTATTTGATCTCATCTTAGCTTATTTTAGACTAAGACAACCTGCTTATGTTACCATGCTGGACCAACTTTAGCATAGCAGTGTAATCTTGTCTATCTACACTGCTATGCTTGGCTGACTTAGATTATGAATAGTGTGATTCCCTTCCATTTACAACAAGTACTGGATTGTAAGGATGACCTTTTATTTATTTATTTTAGTAGTGTAATTCCCTTGGTCCATGCCCAAGACCAAGGAAGACTTAAATCTAGAGCCTCACCATCTATGCCATAGACACCGGATTGCAAACAGATATTATTGTAAGTTTTTATTTTCTTTTCTATTTAATACAATTGAGTTCCTTCTACTCTCACATTGCACAAATTAGGTTATCTCTGCTATCATGATGAGATCAATTCCTTTCGGCTGAAAGGCAAAAGAAACTCATTATAAAGACGAACCCTCCATTTTGCAAAATTGCCTGATTTCATTTACAGGAGGCTGAATGGATTGCTGAATTGCTTCGATTCTTGATTATAGGTAACCGCTCATGATCTCTCTATCTATCTTGGCATTTGGGGTCATAGGTTTTCTGTTCGGATCGAGCTGTAAAAGGTTCTGGCATGCCCGACACTATATACACATACCAACAAATGAATTTTGAACCAAACACAAGGCCAATAGATCAGGGGCTGGCTTTTGGCCTGATGCGCCCCACCATGTATTGACCATGACTCCAAATCCCTTACAAAGTTTGGAAAGATCCTAACCAGCAAATTTGGCCTTCTTTAGATGCATGTGGACCTCTGCTCTTTAAAAGATCCTGGGGTTAGAGCGGCAACTTGGGCTATTCTGGGTCAGGTTAAGGGTCAAACTGAGCCCGACCCGACCTCCAGAGGACCTAACCTGCTACCTGAACCAACCCAAAATCTAACTCAAGGTGCCCAATCCGAACCCAACCTAAATTCCTTCATGCTCAACCCCGACCCAACCCAACCCAACTCAACCCAAATCGACCCAAATGCATGTGATCATTCCCGACCTAGCCTAATCTGACTCGGATATGCTGAAACTTAAAGTTGGGTTAAAGTTTACCAACCATAACTTGACCCGAGGACCTTGACAAATAGACCCAGCCTGACTTGAACTCAGGTTGTGTCAACCAGGTGCGGGTCAATCCGAAACCAAGTTGCAGCCCTTATTAGGGTTGTCCCGTTAAGGAGCTGTTGCTTCCACAGTCTGTCTACTTTAGGGCTTATCATAATTACATTTTAGATCACTGACAACGGAACTACGGCCAGGGATGCTAGGCACATCCTGAGGTAGAGGATCATACGAGTCTCCTGGTAATGAATTACTAACGAATACCATGTGCTCACCACTTTCTGCAGCAGCATTTGCACATTTTGGAGGGTTTTTCTCACCTTGGTTTTTGCGTATCAAATTGTTCACCATTGATATGGGGTCATATTGCCCCTGTATTAGGCTAATACAGTTTGTATTGTTCATGGACGACACACGGAGATTACATACTGGTATCCGACAGTTTGTCAAACAATGGTTTTGACAAATAGTGCACTCCCTTTTGGCACAATGATAAGTAACACCCTCCCTCATGTATTTTCCCGAATAATCCCTCCTGTTTTCCATTTCGGGTATCGCCTGTCAGCAAAACGTGATTGAACAATGTCATAGCCGTTACAATTGACTGTTGACCAAGGAAAAAGTCATTTTTATCCTCCAGTTGGGAGAGGGTAGGGTTAGGCCTTGCGGTTGGGAGGAAAGAGGAGATGTTAGGGGTGGGGTCAAGGTTTTTGTCGATTTGGGAGGGGTAATATTTTCATTTTCAAAAAAAAATTGTTATTTTCCAAAAATCTGCTAACCCAGTCATGGTTAGTTTTTCCCATCCAAAAAATTAAGGGCAACGTGTTTTTTGGCCACATTTGTAAAAATGCTCCAGGGTGGGTGCTATTTATCTTTGGTCTGAAATAGAGGGTGCTATATGTCAAAACCTTAATAAATTTAAATTTTAAAATTAAAAATAAAACACAAGACAGAAGTCAGGGTTCTCTTGTCAAATTTATGTGGACATATGATCTGATGCAGATTTAGGAAAAGCATGTATGTCGTTGTTTGATTTGTTTTGTATTTGATATGAATGCTTGAAGATGGAGAAAAGACCCAAATGGATACAGATCACGAACCCACACAAGTTTCAGTAAAGAAAAGTAAGAAAAAGAAAGCTAAAAGTGAGGGTGTGGTTGGTGTTCCAATGGCAGAGGATAAACTAGCCGAGACTGGATGGAGATGCTCTTGATGAGTGTGAAACCGAGAAGAAGAAGAAGAAATAGAAACGCAAGTCAGTGGATGAGCCAGTTCCCAAAATTTCCAATGGCACGAATGGCTTGGATTATGAACAGAACGGGGCTGCTAAAAAGAAGAAAAATAATAAGGGTGAAGAGGGTGATGGAAGTGAACTACATACCCCCAGTTAGGTGAAGAAGAAAAAGTTGTCCAAAAGCAAAGACTAGTGAATTTTATTTTCTTTTCTTTTTTGGTACCTAGTCTTCTTGAATTTTGTTTATGTTGTGGGCCTCATTGACCAATGCTTACTCATGGGTCTCATTGTGCAATGCTTGCTCCTTGTTGCGGCCTCAGTTATGCCATATGCATTTTGCCGGAATCTAATGGAATTTTTATAATTTAGTCAATTGTTTATTTCTGCTTTGGTAGAATTGATCCTGTAGTTTCTTAGCAATGTGCTTTTGCCACATTGGTCACCAATCTTTTTATCATGGATGTAGGGGTCGTTTAGCAGTATTGGCATTCTTCAACTGCGCTTGTTAATGTGGATTTTTAATCTTGTAAAATCCAAAAATTGTTTGACAGCAGACCTTAAAAAGAGTGGAGGAGAGTAGTTATGAGAGTTGGAGAGAACTAAAAATCCATGGATTTTACATACACCTTTTTTTTCCCCTTCTAATTTAAAAGGGGCTCCTTTGGGGATCTTCGGTCTTGTTTTTTGAGGGTTCTAAACATGATTTGGATTGAAAATCCTGGATTCTACCTAACTGCCCAATATCCATGCTACCAGATGATCCTCTTTCTTGAAGGGAAAAAAAAAAGGAAAAGGAAAAACTCACTAGGGGCTTGTTTGGATTTATAAAAAACAAGGGAAAGTAAATAGTACTTAGGAAACTTATATCCAGGAAACTGGGAAAGGAAACAATGCTACCCTTTCCTTGTTGACAATGTTTTTCTAAAAAGTTTGGACATTTTTCAGTTTGTTGTTTGGCAAAACAAACATTTTCTTATTTATTCATTTTTCTGAAAGTTGTAGTCACATGTAGCATTCACGATAATTTTTTTTTAAATTTTAGTTTTTAGTTTTTATTTTTTATTTTTTAACCAAAGGATTTCATTGATCAGGCAAAATTACAAAAAAGAGTTTTCGGGAGGGGTTGCCCTCCTATCATGTGCTATACATATCTGATTTTTTTTTTAAACACCGAACCTGGCACCGTTTTGTCTAGACAATAAGAACCTCTCGCCTGCCTAGGGAGATCAAAGGGGACCGAATACAGGTTGGAATTTTGTGAAGCACTACCTTGCCTAGCTAAACAGTCAGCCGGACCATTGACCTCTCTGGGGATGAGGGCAAGGGAAAACGAATCGGTGACCAGGAGGTTGCAGATTCTCTCCTTCCAATATTTCCATTTCCAATCAACAGAGGAGTTACTTAGGATGCAATCAACAACCCACTCGAGTCAGATTCGACAAGGACAGGAGAGAGGCCAAGAAGGACACATAGCTGTAACCCGTCATGAAGAGCCCGCATCTCAGCCCTGTTGTTGGATGCAACGCCGTACCCATTAGAGAATGTGAACTTCATATGGCCTTTGTAATCTCTGCAAATCCCGCCACCCCCGGCAGGCCCTGGATTCCGGATGACAGATCCGTCGACATTGAGCTTGAAGCAGCCAGTGGGCGGTTTTTGCCACCTAACGACCTCACAAACAGCAGGAAAGGGGGTAGGAGCAGCAAAGGGGAGCGCCAGAAAGGGAGGATTCACAATGCAGGGCTTATGCTGTGTAGTACTGTTTCCCAGCCACCAGTAGGTGTTGCGAACGACACATTGAGCTGAGATATTCAAACCCTCAAAACGGGAGTTGTTTCTGGCTTTCCAGATCTCCCAAAGCATGAAGGCTGGAGCTAGCCGAAAGACCTTGGAAGGACAGTTTAGCGGGCGAGGAAACAGCCACCACCAGGCTAACCAATCATGAATTGAAGAGTGAGGAACAGTGGAAACCATCATCAAATCAGCAACTCTGCTCCAGACTTCCTTTGCAAGAGACTCAAGTAGGAACAGATGCGACAACGATTCAGGAACGGGGGAGGAAGAGGAAGACAGCCCCAACTCACAACATTCACACTTTGAAGCTAAAGAGATCCCTTTGCGTTGAACATTCCCGTCGATGGGTAGCGCATTCATGAGCACCCTCCAAAGAAGAACAGATATTTTGGGGGGAAGCAAGGGGTGCCAAACCCACTTAGCCCAGGCCCATCTTTGCCCATGAGTCCTAACCACATCCCATCCAGATTTGACCGAAAATTACCCAGCAGGGCCAAGGGGCCAGATGCAAGCATCTTCGTTGTCAGAAGTGCAAAAACCTTCATTCTCGATGTGGGTCCTAATCCAGGTTGGGAGAGGTACCAGCGCATCCTGCCTCAGCCCGTTGGCATCCAAAAAATCAGCCACCACCAGGTTCTGAACATCTGGGGAAATTCAAATAGAGGGGATCTCCTGCAATGGGCCCAATCCCGACCAGTTATAACTCCAAACGTGTCTGTGTCTGTCATGTGTAATATGCTTGAAGTTGTATAGTGACACATTGCGCCTGCATGCACACGCACACATATGTAATCACATGTTTATGCATGGGATGAGAATTCCCAGTAACCCATCATTAGAGAGGTCACTTGTAACTCCGACATGACCCAATTAAAAGGCACCATGCATCCATATTAGATCTTAGGCGGGTAGTGAAAAAGCACCATATGAAATGACAATATTATCATTTTGAATGTGGGGCATGCATTTGACATCTATCATAAAAACCATGTCTAGGGGGTTATTGGGACCAAATGGCATGTTGGAGCACATGACAAGACAATGACCGTGTCGGTGGCAAGGGAATCAAATCACCTTGGGGGTTACATTGGAAAATGTGGCACATATGAGGTTCTTAAAAACAAATAGTGGCACGTTTGGATTATAAGACCAAATGGCACGATTAAACCCGCCATTATCCAAAATCATGAGACAAAATGATGTAGAGGGTTACATTGGCAAATGCGGCACATGAGAGGTTATTAAAGGTGAATGGTTTAACTCTTGAAAATTTTATTTTCCTTCCATCATTAAAAAAAAAAAAAAAGAAGTTTTTCTTAATAATGAAAGTGGGAAAATAACTTTATTAATTTTTCAACAAAATAGTAAGTGGAAAATTTTGTTTTCTATAAATTGCTAAAAAAAAATGGCTTCACATATGAGGAAAAATTACTTAGATGAAAAATGGTGCTTTCTTGTCTTTCCTTTCCATGATTCCAAGCAGACACTGGGGCTATATCCATTAGGTATGTGTATGTGGTCGAATTCAGCCAAACAGTTGACATTCCAAAATACAACGATGAAGGAATCTGCTGAAAAGAATTTCAAGATTGGAAAATCACAGGCATTGAAATCAATAACACTCAAAGCGGTGCTCAAAAGGATCATCTAAATTCAATAGAAAACATTGAATTCCATATATGGTGAAGCCCATCTTATATATGCTTTGGATCATTGAACGCAACCCTAAATATCATATTATCACATTGTGATTAGAGTTGTACACAAGTTGAACCAAGTCGAGCTTGGCCTAGCTTGGCTCAGCTCAGCCACGAGGCTACCCTAGCTCGCACTTAGCTCGGCTTAGTCGTCAAGCTTGACTGGCCAGCTTGGCTCTGTTAGCAGCTTGGGCTAGCCTGATCCAAGTTTGAGCCAAGCTTGAGTTTGATCTTTTGAGCCAAATTAGAGTTCGAGCCTACAAATTGAGTTCGAGTTTAGATTTTAGAAATTTTAATATATAATATATAAAATTTATTTAACTATATATATATATATATATATATATATATATATATATATATATATATATATATATATATATATATATATATTCTTGAGTTCCAAATTTTATTTTATTTGTAGCTCAAATTCAGCTCAAAATTTTTTCGAGCTAAAAAAATCAACTCGACTTGGCTCAAACACAATTTCAAGTCAAGTCAAGTTGAGCTTCTCCGAGTCAAGTCGAGCAAGTTAACTGAGCTGATTCAGTTTTCTTACAGCTCTAATTGTGATTCCTCTGGAATGTATTCGTGCCAAAAAACTAATTTTATGAGAAATGCTTCAGCACTCAGCCATCTTTAAGTTACAGTGCTCCATTTTTAGACTATTTATTTGGTCCATCACCCGTTTCATGGGATGGGCATGCAAATATCACACCAATCTGGCAAACGTTGATCATTCGACCAATGACCTTTAATATCCATGGTCTAGATCAGTCAACACAAAAATAAGTAAAATCAACAATTCAGTTCACTTTTTCTTAGGCAATTATAACCATTCCATCCCTGAATTAGACAAAAAAAAGGACGGATTGGATTATCTAATCAACTTGATTTTTATATCAAGTGGTCCTCACGACAGGCTAACCTATTGAATTGAATGGGTCCTTACTCTTGCTCAGGTGGTAGACTCTGAAGAGTTTCAACTCCCGGTCAAGGGTTCGAGTACCCGTAGGTGGTGAAATTCCACTAGCGTGAGTGTGCGTGTGTAAGAAAAAAAAGAAACAAAAAACAGAAAGAAAAAAAAAAAGCCTAACCCATTGAATGGGTTGAATGTGGTTGCGCACGAAAGGTCGGAGTTATGTATTGTAGTGGAATTGGTTCGACCGCTTGTGTGTCAACCGTCAAAACACTGCCAGAGGTTCAAAATCTCTCTCGTGTAATACATTAAAGCCGCTCACTAGGTGGCCCCTGCATGTGTATATGTCTGGAATGAAATTGTCACACGTGTACAAGATAAATGGACGGTTAAGAGAAAGTGACAGACTATCCAATATACATGTGTGCGTGTGTGAAGGTGGACGGGACCATCATAAGCTTTATTAATAAAAAAAAGAAAAAAGTACATAAGATGGAGGGGAGGGGGGCATAGAACCTGACCTCCAAAACAGAGAACAAGGTTACACGTTGAACCAACTAAAATACAATCAACATCTGATAAACAGCTTTATTTTATTTTATTTAAAAAAAAAAAAAAACAAACAAAAAAGAAAATGAATAAAAAAGAAGAGTTACAGGGAGAAGCAATACAATTCCTATAAACAAAAGCAAAAGAAAATCCTATGCACCTTTTACTAACAAATTATTTTATCGGGGATTTGAGCAATCTTGTGCCGATCTTCTCCTTCGTATCCGTAGCGCTCTTTTAAGAGTGGACAATACTGGATGATCAATTCTTGAAGCATGGTGAGCTGTTGCAATTCCTCATCTGGTAGAGACTCCAACTGCCAACACCGATGGATTTCCAGAGTCTCGAGGGCTTTGAATTGTCCCAACCAACCACAAGGGAACGATTTCAGCTCATCATTCCTCCAAATAATCAAATGTTTAAGGTTGGGGAGGACGGGTAAGGTCCCTCCCGATGACAACATCCCTTCGTTGCTTATTTGTAAAGTCAGCTCCTGGAGGAGCGGTGGAAGGTTGGTTGGCAACTCCTTCAATTTTGGGCACCATTTTACTTCTAATTGGAGGAGAGATGGCATAACCTCTCCAACTCCACCTCTCAATTCCCACTCCTCCCACTTACTCATGTCATTGAAGACAAGGGTCTCCAACTTGGGGAATGAGACAACGCATCCACTTCCGTCATTGTTATCAACCCCACTAAACTCAATACCCACCTTTCTCACCTCTACCATGCAATCAATTTCAAGGTATTTAAGGGACGGCAGTTTCCCAAAACCTGGCAATTGTATACACTCCCAACAACACGAGAGTGTCATCCTGACTAGATGGGAGAACACCGGATCCTCTATCCACTTGGGAAGCTTCGAACCTCTGTAAAGCTCTATTTTCAACTCTTTCAAGTTTGTGTGGGGCTGGAGAAATTCAAGCACGTCCTCCATTCTCTTCGCCTGATCTTCATCCAACAGCTCATCACCTTCACGCATGTAGCCTAAGGATAGAGTATGAAGGTGCTGCTTCTTATTCAGTTCTGCCTCTCTAGCTTCGTCCCTGCTCCTGTATTTGTCCAAGCCGGTAATCAGAAGACTTCCTTGAAGATGATTGAGGCGTTTCAGTTCTCCACATTTACATCCTTCCCTGCCACCCCCAAAAATGAACTTTGAAAGCGTCCGAAGGCTAGTTAGTCTCCCTATACCCTGCGGTAAGTACCTCAGATCATCTGAATTTTCAAATTCTAGATGTCTCAGTTTAATCATTTTCTTCATCCCTCCAGGCAGTTTTTTTAGCTTCCAACAATGATTGAGTCTCAGTGTCTGTAAATTTAGGCAATTACACACCTCCTCTGGCAACTCTTCTATGCCTGTGCGAGACAAATCAAGAAATCTCAAGTGTTTCAAATGTCCCACCGTTGGAGACAATTTCTTAATGCTGGTATAACTCAAGTCCAATGCTCTAAGGCGTCTCCAATGATGGAATGACATTCTTGGCACCATGGAGATTCTTGAGTCAAGGAACAACGTCCGCAGCTTGTGGGCCTTATACAAGGTGGCCAAAATGTAAGCCACTTCATCAGCTTCATTAACAGTTTCATCATGGACAAAAAAAGAATGGTGGACGTTGTTGAAGTTTAATGAGGGTTGCTTTCCGATCTGCACCAGTGAAAAGTCACTTCCTGAAACAGATTGTGCAAGATCATGAACTAAATCATGCATCTTGCACTTGAGTACGTTCTTGGCCCGGTCGAGTTTTGCATCTTGGAGCAATGACCGTCTTCGTAAATCTTCAAAATACAGCCCACCAATTTCCTCCACATTGCTACTTGTGTCAGAGCCGATGAAACCTTGTGCCACCCATAACCTTACCATCATATCCTTCTCTATCCTAAAACCTTTTGGGAAAATAGAGAAATATGAGAAGCACTGCTTCAAAACGGGAGGTAAGTCACGGTAGCTTAATAACAAAGCCGGTAAAATACCTCCAAGGACATCACCTGAGTTCCAAATCTCGTCTCCCAGCACAAGCTCCCATTCCTCTCTCGTGCTTTTAGAGCACATGGCACTCCCTATTGTCGCCGCTGGAAGAGGCAACCCTCCCAACTTGTTTACAATTTGCCTTCCAATCCCTTCTAACTCTGAACGCTCTTCTGTACTCCGATGCTTAAGGGCACTACGATAGAATAGTAACCAGCAATCATCATAAGATAAGACTGCCAATTTGTGTATGTGAGCCCTTCCCATTGCCATAGCAACCTTTTCACTGCGAGTAGTTATGATGATTCGGCTCCCTGCTCCACCGGTTTGGAAGGGAATTTTCAGTTTGTTCCACTTCCCACTATCTTCACTCCAAATGTCATCAAGCACAAGCAAGAATATTTTGTTGCGCAACATTTCACGGAGTTTATTTTGCAATTGATCCAAGTTTAAATTTTCACCCCTAAACTCAGTGTCTACAGATTTTATAATTGATTCCGTAATCCGTTTCACATCAAAATCTTGTGAAACATACACCCACATCCTCATGTGGAAATGCCCCTTGACTTTCTCATCGTTGTAGGTGAGCTGAGCAAGGGTGGTCTTCCCCACCCCTCCCATTCCAACGATAGAAATGACCAAGGGCACATTTACCTCTCCACTACTCCCCCCCACTAACAAGTCTACGACTAGTTTTTTTTCACCATCTCTCCCGACAATTAACGGCTCGTCGATTAGGGAGCTTGTCTCTCGCTCTCTCATCTCACCCTGCCTAACTTCACTATCCATTCCCTCCCTCTCACCACTATGTACTATCAGACCCAATCCGGTAATCTCTCTTTCAATAGAATCTAATCTACCCCTTACCTTCTTTATCCTCCACCCAATTTCACAGCGGAACTTGAAATGATTGAATAAAGTAACATAGGAGAAGAAGCAAGTACCAAGGAAGCTGAAACAGGAGCCATCACCTTCATCTGGTGCCTGTGGTCTGTGAGCTTCTGTTGACCACTCATCTACTATGTCGTCCACATCATAGGCCACGTCTTTGACCTTCTCTAACCAGATCTTCACTAGTCTGTTATTCGCGCAGCGCTGAGACTCAGCATCTTCAAGCACAGCTCGAATGAAGGTGAATGCACTGGAAAGCTTTTTGATGTCACTGGTGACATCCACAAACAAAGCTACCTGATCTGGGATGGTGGTCGTCAACTTCTTCACCACAGTCGAAACGAGTGAATCAACCATATTTTCTTCTTCTTTCTTTCTGCTTCTGGTATGTATGGGTGGGAAGGAGGAGGAATTTGATGTGCGAAAGAGCTCCGGAAGTCTTAGAAGTATCCAATGGTAAGGACTTTCGTGAGGCAAGAAGAGAGGATAAAAGAAGCAAAGAATGCTCTGAGAGAGAGAGAGAGAGAGAGAGAGAGAGAGAGAGAGATGCAAATGTAGAGAAGGATAGAAGAGGAGAAAGAATGCTGGGATCCAAATGGTGGAGATGGTTGAGAAGATGAGTATTGCAATGGTTGCCTTTTAATAATTCCAAATAGTAAGGACTTTCGTGAGTCAAGAAGAGACAGGATAAGAGAAGCAAAGAATGCTCTGAGAGAGAGAGAGAGAGAGATGCAAATGTAGAGAAGGATAGAAGAGGAGAAAGAATGCTGGGATTCAAATGGTGGAGATGGTTGAGAAGATGAGTATTGCAATGTCTAAGGAGCGTGGTTGCTTTATAACAATACCAAATAATTTAGGTCATGGTCTAAGGACGCGGTTTGGTTAGTGTGGCTGCCACTAGCCCGGTGGTCGGTGCTATGTGGGCCCTACTATGATGTATGCGTTTTGTTGGTGCCGTCCATCCATTTTGACATATTATTTTAATGTTATTTTAGGTATTGATTCCAAAAATGAGGGGTTATAAATCTCAGGTGGATCAATGTACAGAAAAACACTAGTGATTGAATGTCCACCGTTAAAATCCTCCTAAGGCTCATTGTATTATTTATTTGACATCCAATCTTTTAATTAGGTGATACAGACCCGGATGAAGGGAAAAAAAAAACAAAGATCAGCTTGGCACAAAACTTTTATGGCCCCAAGAAGTTCTTAATAGTGGACGTTAAATCAATACTGTTTCCTTTGATGTGGTCCACCTAAGATTGGGATATATCTCAATTTAAAAATTTTACTATAAAATGATCTATTTTCCTTTGATGTGGTCCACCTAAGATTGGGATATATCTCAATTTAGAAAATTTACTATAAAATGATCTATAAAAATAGATGGACAGCATGGATGAAACACATACATCATGGTGGGGCCTATAGAGCACCGACCATTGGCTAGTGGCAGGGTCGCTGGCCAATCCGCTCTCATGCTCTACACACAGTATTGTCGAACCAGATATTCTTCCAAATGCTATGGCGTTCATCTATGGAACGGATGGGATAAGTGGACTATCTAAAATTTCAGTGGAGCGGATTAGCTGTTACACATTGTGGGTATTATCCTTTCCCTGGGGCCTACGTTGAAGAATGTTTGCATATATCCACGCCACCCATCGGTTTTTTAAGTTCATTTTAGACCTGCATAAAAATATTTAAGCAGATCCAAATCTTCGGTGGACCACACCACTGTAAAAAGTAATAAATGACCATTAAAAACTTTGTGTGGGCCAAAAAAACAGACCTTATTAACAGGTTGGATGACAAATAAATATTATGAATCTGTTTATGGTAGGTCAGGGAAGTTGTTAATGGTGAGTATTCAATAACCATTGTTTTCTGTGTTGTGGTCCACCTAAGATTTGTATATACTTGTTGTTTCAAACCACGTCCTAGAATAGAAAGGAAAACCTAATGGACGGCATGGATACACAATAAATTATCATAGTGGCCCCATGGCAAGGGTAACACCACAACACCTAATCCACACGCATAATAAGTATTACCATTACCTTGTGGGGCCCACCTTGATTAATGTACTGTATATCTACATCTCCATCCTTCTTCTTTTTTTTCTGACTTAGTAGCCTGTCATTATGCTATAGCTATGATTTATTAAAATAATGACTTCATCAAACGTTAAAATACAAATATATTAAAATAAAACTTCCATTTTTTTTTCCTGAGTTAGTAACCTGTCAATTATGCTAGCTGTAATATATTAAAATGATGATCCCATTGTACATAAAAATATAAATATATTAAAATAAAACTGTCATCTTACATAAAAAAAAATATGATCATACATTTGAAAATCAACTCAAGGAAATAGAGAAATGTTCTCCCCTGTACATGACTTAACAGACCCACGGTGTGGAGTAGCCAACCATGGCCCCCACATGTTAGAACCATCGATTGCACCACTTGGACAGTTCAATCAATCAGCCCGTCTTCCAGTTAGCTCCTAAAAGGCATGTTATATGTTGCCAAGAAAATTCACACTCATCAGACAACTCCAGGCATATCCAATCAATAACTTATAGAATGGGTGGTCGAGATTGTTCACACATAAATAAGTTAAATCAACAGTCTAAGCCATTCATTTGTTAGAGACCACCATCGACTGGTTATTGTTTTAAATAACTACGTTTATCAGGCAATCCTATCCATTCCATCCACAGCATAAAAAAACAAACGATGTTATCGAAGGAAAACTTATAAAATGATTCAACCATCCACTCAGTGTTAATTTAAATTGTAGCTCTTTAAAACTATGTTCCAGATCTAGTGAAGGGTTCAGATTGTCCGATTGACATCTTCAAATATCTCATGTGAAGAGGGACGTACATGAAGGGGTCTGTGGGGCTCATCTTAATGTATGTGTTTCATCCACAGTGGCTATCCATTTTATCGGATCATTTTAAGGTTAGAGCCCAAAACCATAGAATAATCCAAGCTCTAGTCTACCACACACAGTGGGGATTGAACGACTACCATTGAAAATATCTTGGGAGCCACAAAAATTTTGATCGGGCTGATATTTGTGTTTTCCCTTCATCAGCTCCATGTGACCTTGTGAACAGGCTGGATGGCAAATAAAAATTACAGTAGGCCTGGGATGGTTTCAATGGTGGGGCATCATTTTCAACAATGCTTCTAGTGGTGTGGCCCACTTGAACCTTGGATTTGATTCATCTGTACGCTCAAAACCTAAAATGATCCGAAAAAATAACTGGACAGCATGATAAAACACATACATCACACAAATTCTAAAATGGTATCCAATGCAAGGTAGGCAGCTCCATTTTTTAAATCATAGCAGACACGACAGCAGATTAGGTGCGCCTCTGTCACCTATGACGGTGCGGCCATTTTCTGAGGCACCCCGGTGTATGTATCTTATATCTGTGCCGTTCAACCATTTTCTCATATATCATTTTAAAGCGTTGGTTAGAAAATGAAATAGATCCAAATCTCAAGTGGACCATCTCTTGGGAAACAATGATGATTAACCATTTCAAACTTCTTGTGGCCCATAAAAGCCTTGGATCAAGCTGATATTTCCCTTTTCCCTTCATCAAGCTGAAAAATCCAATCAACAATCTGAGCTATCCATTTATTACAGACCATCATCAATGACTTACTCTTCTAAAGCAACCCTTTTATCCCGCCATCCTATCCATTCCATCTACCGTTTAAAAAACAGATGGATATGTAAGAGAAGGAGAACTTATGAAATTCTGTAACCATCTGGTCAGTGTCTGTGGCCCTTAAAAGCTATATTCCAGATCTACTGAATGGTTCAGATTAATCAATTGGAATATCTAAATATCTCAATTCCGACAGTCATGAATAGAACAAGGTACGCTACCATGCGATAGCGGGTTATAAAATGTACCAGGACCACCGAAGGAAAATTAATATATATATATATATATATATATATGCATGCCGGGAGCGGACTAGGTGAGAATCCTGATCCACCTCCGTGGGAAACGGATGGGCCACTCCTCTGGGCTAGCAGTAGGTGCTCTCTGGGCCCCACTACGAAGTATGTCTTTTGTTTATGCTGTTCATCCATTTTTACAGATCATTTGAGGGCTTAAAACCAAAAATGAAAGGGATATAAATCTCAGGGGGACCACACCACAGGAAAACAATAGTGATTGGATATCCACCGTTAAAATCCTCCTAAGGCTCATTGTACTCTTTATTTGACATCCAATTTGTTGATTAGGTCATACAGACCTAGATGAAGGGGAAAAACAAAGATCACCTTGATCCAAAGCTTTTATGGCCCAATAAAGCTTTTAATGTTCCACGTAGGCGGCTACATCATGCAAATTCTAAAATAGTATCCAATGCAACGTAGGCGGCTACAATTTTTTTCAATCATAGCAGACACGACAGCAGATTAGGTGGACCTCTGCGCACCTAGGACGGTAATGCCATTATCTGGGGCACCCTAATGCATGAATCTTATATCTGTGCCGTTCAACCTTTTTTTCAGATCATTTTAAAGGGTTAGCTAGAAACTGAAATAGATCCAAATCTCAAGTAGACCATCTCATGGGAAACAATGGTGATTGACCGTTCAAAACTTCTTGTGGCTCATAAAAGCCTTGGGTCAAGCCGGTATTTCCTTTTTCCCTTCATCAAGCTGATAAATCCAATCAACAATCTGAGGTATCCATTTATTAGAGACCATCATCGATGGCTTACTCTTCTAAAGCAATCATTTTATCCGGCTATCCTATCCATTCCATCCACTTTTTAAAAAACAGTTGGATAAGTAAGAGAAGGAAAACTTAATATATGCTGTAACCATCTGCTCAGTGTCTGCAGCCCTTAAAAGCTATATTCCAGATCTACCGAACGGTTCAGATTAATCAATTGGAATATCTAAATATCTCTATTCTGACAATCATGAATAGAACAAGGTGCACTACCATGCGAGAGCGGCCCGTAATGATTATAAAATGTAAGGGACTAGCAAAGGAAAATATATATATATATATATATATATATATATATATATATATATATATATATATATATATATATATATAGAGGAACGCTCAGCTACGCACCAATTCACACGTCATTACCCGTCGGATAAGGTAGACGGTCTGGATAAAGGCGCTCTTAGCGCGAGCTTAAAAAAGCGAGTTTCCTTATCTCGCACGCCTCTTCACCCACTATCCGAATGATGCGGCGAAAGCCTTTTCACATAAAATTCTTTCGCTGGGATACTTAGGTGGGTCCCACCAAGATGTTAATGATAAATCCACGCCGTCCATGCATTTTTAAAAATAATTTTATGGTATGAACCCAAAACTGAGGTAGATCAAATTCTTAAGTGGGCCACACAGTGTTGATTGAACTCTCACCATTAAAAACTTCCTGGGGTTACCTAATTTTTGGATTAAGCTGATATTTGTTTTTTTTTTTTTTTTCCATCATTCAGGTCTGCATGACCTAATCTACAGATTGGATGTCAAATAAATATCACAGTGGCCCCTAAAAAATATTTAACGGTGAGAATCATTATCACCGCTGCTTCCTGTGGTGTGGTCCACTTGAGATTTGGATCTGCCTCAGTTTTGGGATAATGCCCTGAAATGATAAGGAAAAATGGATGGACGGGGTAGATTTCTCAAAAACATCATGGGTGGCCCTACCTAGATTTCTAATGAACTTTGCAAATTGGGGGCAGATTTGATTTCCCATGAAAGCCTTTTGGTAGGAAGATCCTGCGCAAGGATGCTGGGTGGGGCCCATCACCATGTTTTTGGGAAATATACTCCATTCATCCGTTTGTCGAGCTCATTTTAGGAAAATCTACAAAAAACAAGGTGGATCCAAAACTAAAGTGGGCCACACGAGAGGGAAAATTGGAGAAAGAAATAATTACCGTTGAAACCTTCCTGGGCTCTGCCTTGATGTTTATATGCCATCAAAACCGTTTATAAGGTCATTAACACAGGGATGAAGTGAAAATATAGAAAATTTATCTTGAAAAAAAGCTTTTACGATCATAAAAATATTTCAATGGTTCTCACTGAAACCCTACTGTTTCCTCTCGTGTGGCCCAGTCGAGTCTTGGATCCACCTCGTTTTTTGTCGCTTGTCGTAAAATTAGCTTGCAAAACGGATGAACGGAATATATTTTCCAAAAACATGGTGGTGGGCCCCACCCAGCATCCTTGCCCAGGAACTTCCTGCCAAAGGCTTCCGCAGGAAATCCGCGTCACCACAGATGTTGACGCGGATTGGATACTGGCGTAGGTTTAGCCAGAGACTGCTGGAGTGACGTTACCAAGTTCTGTGTGCCCCACATAATATATGTGTTGTATCCCCACCGTCCATACATTTGGAGAGATCATTTTAGGATATGGTCCAAAGAATGAGGTAGATCCAAGGCTGCGGTAGACCCCACCATAGAAAACAGTGGTGAGAGTGATGCCCACCGTTGAAACCTTCAAAAGGTCCACATAATTTTTATTTGAGATCCAATCTGTTCATGTGTTAACGCAGGCATGAAAGAAGGGAAAACACAATTGCCGTTCATCTAAACCGTTGTATGAGGCAGCTAACCTTCATTCACAGCAGCTGCTACTTATGAGCAGCAGATGGTAGTTTACACATGGCAGTTCTCTAAAGCGCTCAGCACGTGTGAGCCTCAATCAAGTATGCATCCTTCACCTTATGATAAGAGCCATCCATTTCATCTTACTTGATCAGTGCACGGTCCACTGTTTTGCACCATCTCACATCAGATCTAGGCCCATATTATAACCACTTTCCAGGCCCATATGATGGTCCAGATGGATGTCCATCCCATGGCCCATGGTATGGCCCACATGCTGTCCAATTGTGAGGGCCACACGCTGTCCAGATCTGCGTCCACTTAATGTCTCGATCACAGGTTATTTCCACAGCCCAGATAAGGTCCAATTACAGGCCAAGTTATAGCATGATCATATATATTAGCTAATATTTGTGTTTTCCCTTCTTTCATGCCTGCGTTAACACATGAACAGATTGGATCTCAAATAAAAATTACGTGGACCTTTTGAAGGTTTCAACGGTGGGCATCACTCTCACCACTATTTTCTATGGTGGGGTCTACGACAGCCTTGGATCTACCTCATTCTTTGGACCATATCCTAAAATGATCTCTCCAAATGTATGGACGGTGGGGATACAACACATATATTATGTGGGGCACACAGAACTTGGTAACGTCAACCCAGCAGTCTCTGGCTAAACCTACGCCAGTATCCAATCCAATCCGCGTCAACCTCTGTGGTGACGCGGATTTCCTGCGAAAGCGGATTTCCTGCGAAAGCCTTTGGCAGGAAGTTCCTGGGCAAGGATGCTGGGTGGGGCCCACCACCATATTTTTGGAAAATATATTCCGTTCTTCCGTTTTGCAAGCAAATTTTACGACAAGCGGCAAAAAATGAGGTGGATCCAAGACTCGACTGGGCCACACGAGAGGAAACAGTAGGGTTTCAATGAGAACCATTGAAATATTTTTATGATCATAAAAGCTTTTTTTTAAAATAAATTTTCTATATTTTCACTTCATCCCTGTGTTAATGACCTTATAAACGGTTTTGATGGGATATAAACATCAAGGCAAGGCCCAGGAAGGTTTCAATGGTAGGTATTTCTTTCTCCAATTTTCCCTCTCGAGTGGCCCACTTTAGTTTTGGATCTACCTCGTTTTTGGTAGATTTTCCTAAAATGAGCTCGACAAACGGATGAACGGAGTATATTTCCCAAAAACATGGTGGTGGGCCCTACCCAGCATCATTGCGCAGGAACTTCCTGCGAAAGGCTTTTATATGAAATCAAATCTGTCCCTAATTACGCACGCAATTTGCAAAGTTCATTAGAAATATAGGTAGGGCCACTCATGATGTTTTTGAGAAATCTACCCCGTCCATCCATTTTTCCTTATCATTTTAAGGCATTATCCCAAAACTGAGGCAGATCCAAATCTCAAGTGGACCACACCACAGGAAGCAGCGGTGATAATGATTCTCACCGTTAAATATTTTTTAGGGGCCATTGTGATATTTATTTGACATCCAATCTGTAGATTAGGTCATGCAGACCTGAATGATGGAAAAAAAAAAAAACAAATATCAGCTTAATCCAAAAATTAGGTAACCCCAAGGAAGTTTTTAATGGTGAGAATTCAATCAACACTGTGTGGCCCACTTAAGAATTTGATCTACCTCAGTTTTGGGTTTATACCATAAAATTATTTTTAAAAATGCATGGACGGCGTGGATTTATCATTAATATCTTGGTGGGACCCACCTAAGTATCCCAGCGAAAGAATTTTATGTGAAAAGGCTTTTGTATCCAGACCGTCTACCTTATCCGACGATTGATAGGAAGGTTCGCACATAATGACGTGCGAACCGGTGCGTAGCTGAGCGTTCCTCTATATATATATATATATAGAGAGAGAGAGAGTCATGCTCCCCTGCGCACCTACGCATGTGCGCACTTTTGCACACGTGTCATGGGTGTCTAATCTGAACGGTCCATGTGATGCGGAATTCCATGAAACTCCATGTGACAAATTTTCCCCCTTATCTAAAATTCTATTGGGCCATAACAAAGAGAAATGCAAATCATGGGAGGAAAATGTTTTCATTTTTCATGAGCCATCTAAGTTTTAGATCAAAGTAAAACTTGGGCCCAGGGGGTTTTAGGAGGTTCTGCTTCACATGAACGGTTCAGATTTTGGATCCACATCACGTAGGATAGGTTCTCAAAAAAGTTCGTTCGTAGTAGGTACGACCTGGTTCGCAGGTGAGCGTTTCCGTGTGTGTGTGTGTCTATATATATATATATATATATATCGGGAGAGGATTAGGTGAGAACCCTGATACACAGCCGTGGGTAACGGATTGGCTACTCCCCTAGGCTAGTGGTAGGTGCTCTGTAGACCCCACTATGAAGTATGTTTTTTATCCATGCCGTTCATCTATTTTTAAAGATCATTTTAGGGCATAAAACAAAAAATGAGAGGGACATAATTCTCAGGTGGATCACACCACAGGAAAACAGTAGTGATTGGATATTCACCATTAAAATCCTCCTAAAGCCACTGTATTTTTTATTTACATCAAATCTGTTGATTAGGTCATACACACCTAGATGAAGGGAAAAAACAAAGATCAGCTTGATCCAAAGCTTTTATGGCCCAATAAAGCTTTTAATGTTCGACGTTCAATTAACACTGTTTCCTGTAATGTGGTCCACTTGAGATTGGGATTTACCTCATTTTTGGGATCATATCATAAAATGATCTAGAAAATTAGATGGACGGCATTGATGAAACACATATATCATGGTGGGGCCCACAGAGCACCGACCATTAGCCATTCGCTTGTGGCCAGGGAGTCACCAATCCGTTTCCACCGCGGTGGGTGAGACCCTGACTGTGGGCCCATTGTGATGATGACATCCACACCTTTCATACATATTGAAACTTCCTTTTAAGCTATGATCCAAAAATGAAGCAATTCCAAATCCCAATGGATTATAGTGCAAGAAACAATGGAGATTGACCATTAAAAACTTCTTATGGGCCACGGAAGCTTTGGATCAAGATAATATTTGTATGACCTCTTCATCTAGGTGTTTGTGACCTTATCAAAAGGTTGGATGGCTAATATATACTTTGGTGGAATCCATGAAGTTCGTAATAGTGGGGATTCAATCACAACTGTTTCCTATGGTGTGGTCCACATAAGATTTGAGTCAACTTCATTTTTGATATCATGAACTAAAATAAGCTTTAAAAATGGTTGGACGTTCTGGATTTAAGTTAAATAAATCAAATTGGTCCCCACAGTCTGAGTACCACCCACCTAGGTAGATCCAGGGGTATTCACCTAATCCGCTCCAAAAATACCTAACCGAAAGGATTGCATCCTGTGGCAGATGCACCGTGGGACCCTGATGTATTTGTTTTCCCCACACCAGGACAATGACGACCAATGTTGTTGGCCCCACAATGATTTTTATTTTCTGTCCAACCTATTCATTGAAATCTATAAGATTTGGATGAAGGGAATATATAAACCTAAGCTTAGTATAACTGCCGCTGCTCTTATTATTATTTTTAAATGGTAGCCGTTCAATCCCTACTGCATGGTCCACTCGAGACTTGGATCTGTCTCAATTTTGGGCTCATAGTATAAATGATTTGAAAAAATATATGTACAATATGGATAAAACACAGTCATCAAGGTGGGCCCTACATAGCCTCTAACTTCATCCGAATTCTAGAAGGGATTATCTCCTGCGGCTATTCTTTTCCAAATAGATCAGACATGAGGAATCTCGGGACTCATGGAGGACTCCAAAATTAACTTGATGCATTCACACTAGTAGGCTCACCGTGAATGTGCTCGGTCAAGATAGATTATATTTGATAAATGATCAGATTGGCCCACCAAAGACAGAAAATGGACGGTTGAAATTAAGATGAATAGTCGGTCCACTAAATTGTTCTTTGTGTGTTACTTTGGCCACGTGGAATTTGCACGGACATAGGAAGTTCCTTTAGTTGAAAGCTACGTGGAGCCCACATAGATTCTCGTGCTGAATCCGCTCCATCAATTTGTTTCTAAACATGATCTTTATAAGGCATGAATCCAAGAATCAGGCAAATCCATAAGTTGGGTGGGGTACAAAACACGAAAGAGTTAGAACTGAAACTACACCAATGAAATCTTCTTGGAGCTGACCATAATGTTTATATGCCGTCTAAACCGTTTATAGATTCGAGCTTTTTCGAGTCAAGTGAACTGACCGAGCCAACTCGACTGGTGTACAACTCTTATAGCATTATGGCTAAGAAGCGTGGTTGCATTTTAACAATATGAAATAGTTTAGGTCATGGTCTACCCACAGCATTGTCGAACCAGATATTCTTCCAAAAGTTTGGACCGTTCATCTATGGAACAGCTGGGATAAGTTGACTATATAAATTTTATGCCGAGCGGATTAGCTGTTACACTTTGTGGGTATACCCTTTCCATGTGGGGCCTACTTGGATGAATGTGTTGCATATATCCACGCCACCCATCTGTTTTTCAAGTTCATTTTAGCCCTACATATAAATATTTTAGCAGATCCAAATCTTTGGTGAACCACACCAATGGAAAAAGTGGTGAATGGCCATTAAAAAAAATTTGTAGGCCAATATTTTTTTTGATCAATCTGATCTTTATATTTTCCCTTCATCCAGGTCTTATTGACCTCATCAACAGGTTGGATGGAAAATAAACATTATGTATCTGTTTATGATGGGCCTAACTTTTTTTTTAATGGTGAGTATTCAATAACCATTGTTTCCTGTGGTGTGGTCCACCTGAGATTTCAATATGCTTATTTTTTGAAGCCACAACCTAAAATGGAAAGAAAAACTAGATGAACCGCGTGGATATACAATAAATTATCAAGGTGGGCCCCATGGTAACGGTAACACCATAACACCTAATCCTCTCGTGGAATAGGTATTACCCTTGCTGTGGGGCCCACCTTGATGACTATTTTGTATATCGATCGTGTCCATCCATTTTTTTCTGAGCTAGTCCCCTGTCATCATGCTAGCTGTAATACACTATGGATAAGGATTCCATTGTATCTAAAGATGCACATATATTAAAATAAAACTTCCATTGTATCTAAAAATGCACATATATTAAAATAAAACTTCCATTGTATATGATAATATTCTATCGTACATTTGAAAATCAATTCATGGAAATATAGAAATCTTCTCTCCTCTCCTCCGTCTTCTTCTCTTCCTTTCAGCTATATGACTCAACGGATCCAAGGCTTGTATTAGCCGACCATGGCCCCTACATGCTCAGTGTTCAGATTGATGATTGGAATTTTAAAACAGTAGCTCTTAAAAATTATGTTCCAGATCCAGTGAAAGGTTCAGATTAATCGATTGGAATCTTTAAATATCTCAATTCTAACAATCATGCACGTAATAAAGTAAACTCCCATGCCAGAGTCAAGCGGCCAGTAAAGGTTATGGATGAGTTTGGTTAGGGACGCTGCTACTAGACGGGTGGCTAGTGATC
This sequence comes from Magnolia sinica, assembly GCF_029962835.1. NCBI lineage: Eukaryota > Viridiplantae > Streptophyta > Magnoliopsida > Magnoliales > Magnoliaceae > Magnolia > Magnolia sinica. The sequence continues at coordinate 2,916,197 of NC_080579.1, forward strand.
CGCGTTATGTGGACCCATCACGATGGATGTGTTTCATCTATGCCGTCTATTCATTTTTCTAAATTATTCTAGGGCTTGATCCAAAAAATTAGGCAGATCTAAAACTCAAGTCAACACCACATCATAGGAAAACAGTAGTGATTGAATGTCTACCATATTAAAAAGCTCTTAGGGCCCACTGTAATGCTTATTTGACACCATCATGTTAATTTAGTCATAGAGACCTAGATGAAGGGAAAGTACAAATATAAGTTTCATCCAAAGCTTTTGTGGCCCTAGGAAGTTTTTAATGGTTAGCTTCAATCCACATTGTTTCCTTTGCTGCGGTCCACTTGAGATTTGGATCAAAACTGATTAACAGCGTGCATGAAACACATTATCTATGGCAGGCCCACAGAGCACCGAACACTAGGCAATTCATGTCCTAAATGGACAGTTATATAATGTAATGGGTCCCACCGAAGGAGAAAGATGCCCATATCATGTGAAGAGTGGATGTCCAGGTAAGGGTTTTGTGGGACCCACCGAAACCTAGCCTAACCTGATTCGGATATGCTCAAACCGTAACTCGACCGTAATTCCATCCAATGTTGTATGTCCCACCATGATTTGTATTTTCTGTCTAACCTATTCATACAATTTTATAGATTTGGACGAAGGGAAAAGATAAACCTAAGCTTAGTATATACTGCCGCTGCTCTAAGTATTTTTTTTTTTAAAAAAATGATAGCCATTCAATCCTTACTGTGTGGTCCACTTGAGAATTGGATCTATCTCAATTTTGGGCTCATCATATAAAATGATTTGAAAAAATAAATAGACAGTATGGATAAAATACATTCATCAAGGTTGGCCCCACAGAGCCTCAGACTTAGTCCGAATTCTAGAAGGGGTATCCCGGGCGGCTATTCTTTTCCAAACAGATACAGACAGGAGGAATCTCATGGCTCAGAGAAGACTCAAAAATCAACTTGATGCATTCACACTAGTAGGCCCACTGTGGATGTGCTCGATCAAGAGAGATTATATTTGATAAATGATCAGATTGGCCCACCAATGATAGAAAATGGATGTTTGAAATTAAGATGAATAGTCGGTCCACAGAATTATTCTGTATGTGTTACTTTGGTCACGTGGAATTTGCACGAGTACAGGAATTTCCTATAGTTGGAAGCTACGTGGGGCCCTCATATATTCTCATGATGAATCCACTCAGGCCATTGGTTTCTAAATATCCTAATTAGATATAATCTAAGAATCAGATAGATCCATAACTCGGGTGGGCTACAAAATACAAAAGAGTGAGAACGGAAACTTCACCAATGAAACCTTTTTGGAGCCAACCATAATGTTTATATGCCATCCATACCGTTCATAGAGTCATTACCAACCGTTCATAGAGTTATTAAAACTCTAGTAAGCTGTAGAACCGCCATAAAAAGCTTTCAATGGTGGGCGTTCAATCCCCAATGTATGGTTTGGCGTGGCCCAACTGGGTTGTGTATATGCCTGATTTTTGGATTCATGTCTTCTAATAATGTTTAAAAACTTATGGACAGAGGGGATTTATCACAAAATCTATGTGGGCCCCACATAGCTTCCCACTATATGAAACTTCCTTTGGTAGGGGCACAGGCTTTGCGCCGGCTCCATTAGGTTTCGTGGTGAAGCATTCTAAATGATCGATCCGACTATCCATCGGATTCACAGAACTGTATACAGCATGGTCAGATGGGGTGCCACGTGGTGCTTGTCAATGGACGGTTATGGGATGATCGCCTGTTATTGATTTTTACTCTGTTTCGTTGTTGGGGAGTTATTTGATACTCTTATAGCATGTGATGCTTGATACCCAGCACTCATTTGCTGCAGACATGGCATGCATTAACTCAAATTAAACCTTTCAATTTGTTAAACTTACTTTAATTGAGTCACAATTCTAAAATAAAATTTTCTGAGCAATTCCAAAATCAGATTTCCATTATGTCAGATTTAGAGTTTCTCTGTGCTTGTGTATCATCCATCACACCCCAGAGTATTAAAGTTTCTCTTAACATAAGTTCCAGTGCTCCTGGTTGAATTGGGAGACATTTTGACAGTCCAATCCGTTTCAAGACAATTTTTTTCAAAAATAAAAAATAAAAATTTAACACACGCACACACACTCACGCTGGTGGAATTTCACCACCTATGGGTACTCGAACCCTTGACCGGGAGTGGAAACTCCTGAGAGTCTACCACCCGGGGCAAGAGTAAGGACCCATTCAAGACAATTTATTTGCTCTGCCACACGTTTCATGGACTGTGCATGCAAATATCATACCGATATTAATAATCATTCGATCAATGGCCTTTAGTATCTATGTTCAAGATCGTTTACACAAAAATAAGTCAAATCAACAAATCAATTTACTTTTGTTAGGCAATTATAACCATATCATCCATGAATTGGAGAAAAGGACGGCTATAAAGAAATGGCCAAATTAAAGATGGATTAGATCATCTAATCAATGTTATTTTTCCATCAGATGGTCCTCAGGATGGACCAACCTATTGAATGGGTTGGATGTGGCACGAGCATGAATGGTTGGAGTTATGCATGGGGCAAACTAACTTGTAGTCGACTTGGTTGGACCTGCTTGTGTGTAAACCATCAAAACACCCCCCCAGAATGCTGGGTCAAATGGTGATGATGGTTGAGAAGAAAAGTATAGCAATGGCTAAGAAGCGTGGTTGCGTTTTAACAATGCTAAATAATTTAAGTCATGTTCTACCCAAAGCATTATCGAACCAGATATTCTTCCAAAAGATTGGACCGTTGATCTATGGAACGGCTGGGATAAGTTGACCATCTATATTTTCTGCGAAGCCGATAAGCCGTTACACCTTGTGGGTATTACCCTTTCCATGTGGGGCCTACCTTGACGAATGTGTTGCATATATATCCACGCCACCCATCCATTTTTTTAAATTCATTTATCCCCTTATACAAATATTTAAGCAGATCCAAATCTTCGGTGGATTACACCACTGTAAAACAATGGTGAATGACCATTAAAAACATTTCGTAGGCCAAAAGGGTTTTAGATCAATCTTATATTTATATTTTCCATTCATTCAGGTCCGATTGACCTTATCAATAGGTTGGATGACAAATAAGCATATATATATATATATATATATATATATATATATATATATATATATATATATATATATATATATAGTAGGCCTAGGAAAGTTTTTAGTGGTGAGTATTCAATAACTATTGTTTCCTGTAGTGTGGCCAACTTGAGATTTGGATATGGTTGTTTTTTGAAACCACATACTAAAATGGAAAGGAAAACCGGATGAACAGCATGGATATACAATAAAATATCAAGGTGGGCCCCATGGTAGGGGTAACACCATGACACCTAATCCACTTGCAGAATGGGTATGACCCTTACCGTGTGGGGCCACCTTGATGAAAGTATTGTATATCCACGTTGCCATCCATTTTTTTTCAGAGTTAGTACCCTGTCATTATTCCAGCTGTAATATATTAAAAAAATGACTCCATTGTACATAAAAATACAAATATATTAAAATAAAACTTCCATTGTTTATAAAATACATATCATACAATCAACTCAAGTAAATAGAGAAATCTTCTCTCCTGCACATGACTCAACAGACCGAGGGTGTGGAGTGGTTAACCATGGCCCCCACATGTTAGAATCATCTATCGAGCCACTTGGACAGTTCAATCGGTCAAAAAGGCATGCTATGGGTTACCAGGCAAAAATCACACTCATCAGACAACTCCAGGCATCCAATCAATATCTTATAAAATGGGCGGTCGAGATTGTTCACACATAAATAAGTCCAATCAACAATATGAGCCATCCATTTGTTAGAGACCAGCATTGATTGCTTATTGTTTTAAATCACCACTTTTATCAGGCTATCCTATCCTTTCCATCCATGGCATAAAAATAGACAGACGGCTATATTAGGGATGGAAAACTTAGAGAATTCTTCAACCATCCGCTCATTGTCAATTTTAATTTTAATATTAACTCTTAAAAACTATGTTCCAAATCTAGTGAAGGGATCAGATTGATTGCTGGGAATCTTCAAATATCTAAATTCACAATCATGAGCGTAACACAGTACACTCGTGAGAAAGCCACCGGTTAAGGTTATAAAATGTAATGGACCCACCAAACGAGAAAGATGCCTATACCATGTGATGAGGGGCCATCTTGATGTATGTGTTTCATCCATACCGTCCATTCATTTTTGTCGGATCATTTTAGGGCAGGAGCTCAAAAAATAAGGCAAATGCAAGCTCTATTGTATTAAATATTGAGAATTGGAGCACTACCATTAAAAACTTCTTAGGTTCCTCAAAAATTTTGATCAGCCTATTCGTGTTTTCACTTCATCTATTTGACCTTCTGAACAGGTTGGATGGAAAATAAAAATCACGGTTGGCCTAGGAAGGTTTTAATTATGGGTATCATTTTCGCTGCTACTTCCTATGATTTCGTAAACTTGAGAATTGGATCTAACTCATTTGTAGGCTCGATCCCAAGCATGCTGATTGCGTACAGAGTAGCTCAGTACGTAAACTCTGTGAGGTTTACCATGGTTTATATATTTTATCCACTCCCTCCATCCATTTTACCAGATATTTTTAAAGCATGTGACAAAAATTGAAACTTATGCAAAGCTCAAATGGACCACACCACAGGGAACAGTATTAATTGAACTTCTACCATTGAAAATTTCTTGGGGGCCATCAAGTTTTGGATCAAGATTATATTTGTTTTTTCCCTTCATCCATGTCTTTATGATCTTATGAACATGTTGGATGACAAATATATATCACTGTGGGGCCTAGAAAGGTTCCAACTCCCATTGTTTCATGTGGTATGATCTACTTGAGCTTTGAATATGCTTCGATTTTGGGCTCAACCCCTTGAATGAGTTGAAAAAACGAATGGACGGTGTGGATAAAATGTAATGGGACCCGCAGAAGGAGAAATGTACCTATATCATATGAGGAGGGAGGTCCACGTGGGAGTATGTGGGGCCATCTTGATGTATGTAATTCGTCCACGCAGCCTATTCATTTTGTAGGATCATTTAAGTGTAGGAGCCCAAAAATAAGGTAAATCCAAGCTCTAGTGCACCACATAGTGGGGATTGAACAACTACGGGTGAAATCATCTTGGGAGCCACAAAAATTTTGATCACCCTTATATTTTTGTTTTCCATTTATTATATACCATCATTGATCGCTTATTCTTTTAAAGCAATCATTTTATCCAGCAATCCAATCCATTGCATCCACGGTTTAAAAAACAGACGGTTATGTAAGAGAATGAAAACTAATGAAATCATTTAACCATCTGTTCAGTGTATGTAGCCGTAAAAGCTATGTTCCATATCTACTGAACGGTTCAGATTAATCAATTGGAATCTCTAAATATCTCAATTCTGAGAATCATGAATAGAACAAGGATAAAATACTGGGAGATAGAGGTGCACATTTTTGACCCGATCCGGCGGATCCGACCCGATCAGACCCGATTAGGCCCGTTCCGAACAGAACCGACGGTCAAGATCGGGCCTGATCGGGTTGGAATTTCCAGATCTGTTTCTTTTCGGGTCAGGTCCGGATAGCCCTATGTCCAGACCGACCCGACCCGTATACCTAACCCGAATGTACCCGACCCGACCCGAACGGCGGGCGGGTGCTATAAAAGATCTTTTTCAGTTTTTTTTTTTACCCTAACTTTTCTAACCTCGTTTTTTCTTACCCTAACCGCACCCGAACGACGGACGAGCGCTACTGCCCGATGGACAATCTTCTTCCTCTCCATTCTCCTCTTCTTCTTCAACGTTCGTTCTGCTACCTGCCCGTCGCCCGACGCCAGTCTCCTCTCCTCCTCCTTGATTGAATCAGGTTTTGGTGAGGATTCTATTTTGAATCTTTGATAGTTTCTTCTTATAAATCCTCTTCTTATTTCTTCTTATTCTAATAAATCCCTGATTGTGGAGTGAATCTGATGCATGTGATCTGCCTTATATCCACGCCGTTCATCTGTTTTGACAGATATCCACGCCGTTCTTCCAGTGTCAAAGGACACACCAGTGTCCAAGTTAGGGATAAAATTCCTTTTATTATCCACACCAGTGTCAAAGGACATACGACGGAAAGCGTCTACTCGTTTTCTTTTTTTTTCTTTTTCTTTTTTTGGTACGACTGAGCGGTTTGTTAATCTCGGCCACTTGTGGTGTATGGCAGACACATGATTGGAAGTAGAGCCTATCAGTCTAGTTAGGGCATTATGCATTAGTTAGATAAATTAATAATCAGTGGCTATAAAATATAGGCAGGTGCTCAGGGGAATCTGTTCTGAGAACGATTGAGTAAGTATTTGTGGCACATGCGCGATTGGCATCTCGCACGTGTCGCTCATCAGATGGGCCCACCCATGAACATGATCTGGTCAAATGATCAGGTCAATCCATTCATGGGGTGTGATGCAGCGTATGAGAAAGGTGAGTGGATTAGGTGAGACCCCGACCTCACCCAAGACAGTGCTGCCCTTACCCTGAGGCCCACCTTGATGTATCTATTCTGTATCCATGCCGTCCATCAGTTTTTACAGATCATTTTAGGGCATGATTCCAAAAATGATGATTCAGTGGTTGGCCGGCATATATGACTAGCTTAGAAGATAAAATAAAGAGCAATTCCAAAAGATGATATCCTGTTTTAGTTGATAAGTATTTAGCTACTCTAAAAGTAGCCCATATGGAAATGGATCCATAATTGTGATCTTTTCTTGTGTTTGGTTCCGTGGAAGTATTTAGAAATGGTTTCAAGCAAAAGAGGTGTTTTTTGTTTTCTCCATAAAACCTAGCTTGTGAACTCCAGGGAAACATATTCCCTCCCCACGGTCTAATTTTTTTAAATTCCCTCCCTCCCCACACCCAAACACAGTGTCCAAAATCCTTAGATTATTAGTTTCTCAATACCTAAACATAATTAGCAAAATATCTTTCTCATAGAATGATTCCTAGATTCCAAGGAGGCAAACAACCATAGAATTTTCATCACTTCATCTGGTTTATGCATGCAGGGTTTTGGGTCTTGTTGCCAATCATTATAACTGATAAGACATGATTGCCTTGTTTTGCTATTATTGCTATTTCCACTTCTGTTTGTTTCATGGAAAAAGACATGAAAACTCTCTCTCTCTCTCTCTCTCTCTCTCTCTCTCTCTCTCTCTCTCTCTGTATTTTTTTTTTTGTTTTTTGGTTTTTCGTGGAAGCACATCATATGGGTTGTATTCTAGTCAATGGCATCTCAGGTTTTTGCCTGCTGGTCACTAAAATTGAATTATGGCTATGGCAATTACCTATTTGATTCTAGATTATGAAATATCTATTAGAGTTGCAGTGTAGTTGATATATCTGAAAACTAGCTTTGAATGTTTTAAGTTACAGCTGAGGTAAAGTGAGAGCAATGATTGTAGTTGATATATTTGAAAACTAGCTTTGAATGTTTTATCTTGTCATGTTTCTTTAGAATCTTCGAATTTGCCAAGTTTCAGTGATGGACTCAGTTTATTGCTAGTGCTATAGATTTATCTCAGGACCAAGGAAAATTTTACTTTCTTGAAGAAATTTGTGAAATTTTCAGATGCAGTGCTCAATTTCTCATGGTAGATTGATTTCTCTTTTGAAGTGTTAGCTTTTCAACATTATTAGAGAGTTTTTATTTTAATTCCTGGGTTGTACATGTGCCAAGGCATATCAAAATGTACAATGTTCCACATTCACAGGTAGCAGTCACTAGGCTGAGCATGATTAAGATCATTGAATTGTTGGAATTGTTGTGTCGTGGCCCATTGATGCAACCAGATGGTTACAAATGCTGTTAGATCAAAGCTCGGCTACTTGATCAGATATCAGGTGCAAATTAGGATAATCCAACTGTCCTAATCAAATTCACCTCATATGTCTAGATTCCTGCCTTTCATACTGTAGATCTGGATCTCTTCGAAGGGTCCCAGTTGTCTTAGTTGGTGATTTAGACCAGATTAAGGGATAGATTAAATATACATATCAAAGGATTCATTTGGATTTTGTGGTGCACCCACCATGCAATTGAATGCTTGTAATTGAACAAGCTTGTGAAGGAACTAGTGTTTAGCCAATTGGTTATTAAATTAATTTCTAGTGGCTTTTAATAAGGGAATTGACCAAATATAGCTTCATCAGTGCATTTTGGGTGTTATACCGTAAATTAGGGGCTGACCCCAAATAGTTGGTTTCAGTGACTTCTCACCCCTACTCAATTTTCTTAGAGGAACAAAAATCAAGCTAATACTCTGCTCAAATGGGCCAGGTAAAATCATTTTCAAAATCATGAAAATATTGTATAACTTGCATGTCTAAAGGTGCTTATAGGGCTAACAATTGTATAATTAACTAATTGTATTACATTGCTTCTTCGCTTTTCTCATTGTATAGTTAGCTTAATATGTATTACATTTTTTCTTCTTAAATTATTATTGTGACTTGTTGGTTTATAGTTGTGACTTGTGATTGTTATTCGTAAGTTAGATAATTAGTTACCCGTTTGAGGATTTCTATGTGGCTATACATAGATATGGTGTGTTTTTGGTGGCATAGAAATCGCTCAAATTGTCCCATTTTTGGACAGTTCAAGGTTAAATGGATAGTATGCTTTCATATAACATATTTAAATGTTCATCCTAATCCGCGGTCCATCTCCTCGTTTCTCTCTAGATATGTTTCTTTCGTTTCGTATCCAATGTCAAATATCTTTACATTGCTTTAGATATTTGGCATTAGAATGTAACGTAAGATCAACTTATCTGAGAGGCATGGGGAGATGCTGCCGGATTTTCGGCGTGGATGTTTAAATGGGAATATGAAAGTATTGCAATCTATCTAACCTTGAATGGGTAACTAAATTAGAATTTAATTGTTACTTGTAAGTTAGATAATTAGTTATCTGTTTGAGGATTTGTATGTGGTCATACATAGATATAGTGTATTTTTGGTGACATAGAAATCGCTCAAATTGTCCCTTTTTGGACAGTTCAAGGTTAGATAGATAGTATGCTTTCATATAACTTATTTAAATGTTCATGCCTGATTCGCGGTCCATCTCCTCGTTTCTCTCTAGATATGTTTCTTTCGTTTCGTATCCAATGCCAAATATCTTTACATTGCTTTAGATATTTGGCATCGGAATGTAACGTAAGATCAACTTATCTGGAGAGGCATGGGGAGATGCTGCCGGATTTTCGGCGTGGATATTTAAATGAGAATATGAAAGTATTACAATCTATCCAACCTTGGATGGGTAACTAATTTAGGATTTAGTATGACTCTGTTAGCATTAGATTGCTAATGCTAATATGATTTAGTATATTTCAACTATCAGATGGAAAGCGAGGGTCTTTCCAATACCCTATCCCCGGCCCCTGGTGGTCGATCAATTACATCACCGATGATCCTTGAAGATGAAGGATTAGGTGTTGAACATGAAGAGGTGCCCGTCGACATGGTTGATACTAGTACCACATAGTCACATGTTGCGGGAAATACGAAAAAGAGGTCGGCAGTATGGGAAGATTTTGAAGAAGTAACCCTGAAGAACGGCCAAGTGAAGATACAATGTAAACACTGCAAGAGTCAGTACGCTAAGCAAGCAGATGGTTCGACCACAACATTGAAGAAACATCTAGCAAAGTGTCTTAAAAAAGCAAGAAGTGGGCTAAGGCAACAAACACTTTCATTTTCACAATCTGCAGGGGGTCCATCAGTGTCCATCTACAAGTATGACAAAGAGTCAGTGAATGAGTGGATGGCTAAGTTAATTATTTCAGATGAAAGACCATTTCAGATGGTAGAGAATGTTGCTTTTGTTGGACTAGTCAAATGCCTTAACTCCAGATACGAGAAGGTCTCTTGTACAACAATCAGGAGGGTGTGTATGAAGATGTATGAAGGCGAGAAGGTCAAGTTAAAAGGAGAGTTAGCCACGATTTTCCAAATTAGCCTGACATCAGATTTGTGGACGGCATCCAATCAACGAAAGGGGTATATGTCCCTAACTGCTCACTACGTTGATGCTGAATGGAGTCTTTGTAAGAGAATAATAAACTTCCGTTATCTTGCGCCTCCTCATAGTGGTTTGATGATTTCAGACTGCATACACAGATGTCTAATGGAGTGCGGAATTGAGAAGAAGATTTCGACAATTACACTAGACAATGTCTCTGCAAATGATAGCATGATAATGAATTTGCGCAACTAGTTTAAGGCCACTAGTGACTTGTATTTTGGTAGAAAGATATTTCATGTTAGGTGTTGTGCCCACATCCTAAACTTGATTGTACAAGAAGGCCTTAAAATAATCGATCCCACGATCGAAAATATAAGAGAGAGTGTGAAGTATATGTGGGGGTCACCTTCACGATTACATGCATGGAATGAGATCGTGAAGCGGTTGAATTTGTCAACTCAGAGAACAATGAAGTTAGATATCACGACACGTTGGAATTCAACTTTTGAAATGTTGGATTCAGCGATAGCTTTGAGACCTGCCTTCTCTCACTATGCGGAGCGTGATAGTGCGTATATTTAGCTACCTTCTGAAGATGACTGGTCAAGAGCTGAATCAATTCGTAAGTTCCTTTCTGTTTTTTACAACAGCACGAAGAAATTTTTAGGCTGCAAGTATCCAACAGCAAATATATTTCTGCCTAAACTTTGGAAGGTAAAAGATGTCTTGCGTAAAAGTAGTAGTGGACAAGACTTTTTACACTTCATGACCATAGGTATGCAGGTAAAGTTTGATAAGTATTTGTCTGAGTGTAGTCTGTTAATTTGTATGCGTGTGCCGCAAAAGAACAATCTTCTCATGTGGGTTCTAGTTCTGCTATTGATGAATCGCAAGAAGACACGATAAATGATTTCATGTCTTACTAGTCTTACTATACACAGTTGAAAAGGACTCAAGCACAGATGCATAGATCAGAACTTGAAGAGTATCTCAAGGAGGATATTCTAGTTCTAAACAAGGGCGATGATTTTGACATTTTGGAGTGGTGGAGGACGAGATCTGGTAAGTTGCAGTACCCTGTGCTCTCATTAATGGCACGCGATATATTATTAATTCCAATTTCAACTGTAGCTTCAGAATCCGCTTTTAGTACGAGGAGTAGGGTCATAAGCAAGTATAGAAGCTCACTTACACCTGAATCGGTTGAAGCGCTCATTTGTACTCAGGATTGGCTGCGTCCGATGTGGGGGAAAGAGACCTCTATTGATGAGGAGTTCGATGAAGAGGAGAGCGACAAGATTGAAGAGACAGTGCCTGCAGCTGCAATATGATTTTAATGCCTTTTAATTTTGTTATATCATGTTATTTGTAATTTTGTTAAAACAGTTACATTGAAATTTTATGGTTATGTTTTATGGGTGGATGAATATTTCTCTTTTTTCATTAGTATTATTCAATTAGATAATGTTGTTTAAATCTTTTATTATATTGTTAGGTAATTGCGTTCATTCATAACTCTTTTTTTTTGTCCTAAGCTAACCAGATATACAGTAGATATGTCATCGAAAGATGATGCATCGGCGGATATTTAGGATTATGGAGTCCAAACCTACTCCCAGGATGGAAAGATAAAGTTGAAATGTAAGTTGTGTAGAAAATAGTTTGTCAACAAAACAAATCGACTCAAATTATATTTGGCTTGTTGGGGAGGAGATGCCACACCTTGTAGCAAAGCTTCTCAAGAGGTCCGAGATTTATTTGGAGTCATTCTCGATTCTAATACAAAGACTTCCCACACCCCTCACCCTGTAACTACAACCAATACAACTAACCAAAGAATATATAGAAGTAGGCCTCTTATAAATGAAGAAGGGTTTAGCAGAGGAACTGCAACTGCCTCTAGCTCTAGTTCCAGGCCTTCCACAACCACAATTAGTAGAGAAGAGGAACAAGATAGAATTTTAAGGGAGCAAGAAGAACGAGATTATATAGAGGCCATCAAAGAAAGCATGCAAATGGCATACAGATCAAGAAGTACCAGATAACAACATCCACCTCTGAGACAACATGATGCTGAAGCAGGCACAAGTAGACCATTAAAGTTTGTTAAAAGTCTTGCAGCATTTTATAGGCTATTGGGAATCCCGTACAAATCGGATCATAAAAAGCGTCTAAAAAAAGTTCTTACATCTGTGAATGATGACGATGGGAAGGGATTCCCACCATCCGATTCAGCAGAGGTGAACAACCATTTTTTGGACACATCAAGCTCGGAGTCGCCCAAGAGTTCTCCTGCAGTTGAATCAGTAAAAAGAGAACCGAAGGATGAATCTGGCGACGAAGGTGGAGGTGGAGGAGGGGGTTACTATTATGGACAAGGTTCATTTAGTTACATGCCACAAAGGCATTCATCATATAGAGGGTTTTGAATGTATGAAAGTTTTACCTAATCTATATGTCAGTATGTACTTGTTAGGTTTTTTTACTTTTGATTTTGGGCATGATGTTGGACATGGTCTATGTTAGTATGTGCATGTTACCTAATCTTTTTCTTTTTCTTTCTTTCTTTTTTTATTATTTTTTAAATTTTAGCTTAAAGTGTGTTTGGTACCAAATTTCATGAAAATCTGCACCAAATTAGACTGATTAGTCATGAAATTTCATGGTATTTGCCGCAACCATAACAATTTTTTATCCATACAACTTCTTAACATCTTGGTTGCACTAAATATCGTGTCTAATGTGGCACAAAATATCATGATATTTTCATGAAATAATGGTGCAATCTAACACATTGTCTCAATAACTTTTGTTTTGTGAGCTATTGATGGTGATTTTCAAGGTAGCCACCATCAACTTTTAGGAAATCCTCCACATCCATGAGCAACCTCATCCACACATCTAAATACTTCTTAAGACACATGCCCATGAGTTGGATGTTTTTCCAAACCACAAGTTTTTCCAAATGTGGCCTACTTATTTGTTTGGATGTACAAGTCAACTGAATTGCAAGTGTTCCATCTAATCAAGAGATATAATAGGTTGTTTATATCTACTCGAAATATTGCCTAACTATCCATCCCAAATTGCAAACGAGAACCAACATGAAACACCCGTTCACAACTAAATTTTTTTCTGCTTGTATCATTGAATTCTGAATTCGTCTGAGACACAACAGCAATCAATGCTACTTGTTCTCATCGCTTACATGTTGTGCTGAAGGTTGCATCTTTTTTTATAGTGTGCAGGAAAGGTGAAGATATGAACTTAGTCAAGAAGCTTCTCTATAAGAAAAGAGTTTCATAACGCCTCCAGCATAAAGTAAACAACTCTCATCATGCCTAGTTAGAATCCACGAATGCATATCTCCCATCATTCGACAACAGTGGATGAGAATATGGTATGTATCTCCAAACTGAATCTTCAAATCCTATTTTGAAACATGTTGGGATTCCATCCATTTTCCTTCGACAATGGGAGATAGGTACAACCGACTCTCCAAGCACGTGAAGTGAACACTACCTCTTGATTTAATATTTATGAGGAACTTTGGGTACTCATCAACAAGTTATAGTTTTAATACAAGTAGATCACAAGTCCCACGTGTATATCCCACTGGACTAGACCACAAGTCTGAGTCCCACATGGTCACATGTAAGCCTAACATGGGTCCACATGGAGCAACTGTTTATTTTATTTTTAGTTTCATGCCTTAAAATAAATGTAAAAAGTCTAAACTACCCTCACTTAAGGGCCAATTAGACTAATGCCTAAGGTAGGGGTGTTGTACTCTTTTCCTTTTATTAAGGTTTTAATCATTGCTAGGTTAGAATTGGGAGGTGTGACTTTTATTTAGATCTTGAATATTTAGAAAAATTAAGAAGCTTGTTCTCTTTGCATGAATTGCAATGGCTGTGTGTGTTGTTTCCTTCTGAAACTTTGCATGCGTTGCTCATGCGTGTGGATCACACTACTACACTCATGATCATGATCTTTTGATCATTCACTCAAATACATAGACCTCTATTTTGGCATTTAGCTTTTGTGCTTTGAATCTAAATGCATTATTTGTTATCAAAGCAAGTTCTATCCTCTTGGGAACTTGAAAAATAAGGTATTTTTCATTTCTTTTCTCCATCTCCTAGCATTCCATCCCAAACCCATCTTTTCCAATCCCTGCCATTTCCATCCCAAACACTTGCAATTCAGTTGACTTGTACATCCAAACAAATAAGTAGGCCACATTTGGAATAATTTATGGTTTGGAAAAACATCCAACTCATGGGCATGTGCCTTAAGAAGTATTTAAATGTGTGGATGAGGTTGCCCATGGATGTGGAGGATTTACCTTTGGAAGCCACCTCAGTTTTGCCCATGGATGAGGTTAATAACAATGCAATTTGGCAGGGCAAGGGACTGAATGCTTTTAGGAAAATTTGTGGCCTTTTTTTTACAAAAAATGTTTTACTTCAATTTATTTTCTTTTTATTTATTTATTGTCTTTCTGATATTTTTCTGGTGGGTTATTAGATGAAGATTTCAAAATACTATCGCTATTTTGTGCAAGAAGTAACATTCGATCTCTCGTAGAATTTGGGTTTGTTAAGTTCTGCAAGAAGTTCATATTGTGGCCATCAACTGATTTGATTGATTATGGAAATGGTTATGAATAAGAGAAATTTTATCTTGTGGTGCCATCTTCACTACACACGTCTAGACATGTGATGATCAAGATATTTCACATGGTGGTCGCCACTTTGGATTCCCAAAAGTCAAAGATTAGATGATTGCAACTGTTTCAATTTTCTGCTATATATGGGCAATTGTCAATTTTCATTTGAGCTGTTGTTTTTCTGGCCACCTATCAATTGCTAGGATGTTTGATTGTTGTGATTTTGGAAAAATGGATGGACAGCAGTGACAAACCCAGACATCATGGTGGATCTTCTGGAGCTATGCGTATTACTTCATGATGCCATGGATGTGCATTTGCATGGCTATGTTCTTGGTGAAGACCGTGAAACGGATCCTGTTCGCAGAGGTGAGGAGCCACGACAAGTATTCATCCATCCATCATTACCTTCTGCTTTCATGTCTGTTTCACAATTCCCCTTGTTTTTCTGGGTTGGCAATGTCGGGTCATGAACATCATCTGTTCCTTGTTATTACAATAGTCTCTCTGTAGGTAGCTGATTCTTTTTTTCATGTGATGGCAATATGCTCACCTATTCAGCGATCATGCGGTCATGATTTATTGCAGGTGGGGCGCGAGGGAGCCATAGAAAGAACAATAATTTCTTTGTTGGAGAAATGCTACTTTGATGTGGACTTCATACAAATTCTATTTCAGCCTGGCTGTTCATGTACTGAACACATGATGGGAAATTGTTGATTTGGTGGGCCACTTTTGGATGGGATCACTGGCCTAGAGTGTGGTGATGGAACATTCCTAACCACATGATTTAGGGATTTGCTGGTAATGTGGGTATGTGCTCCTTAAACCGTCCCATTCCAGGCTGGTGTTTAGATGGCTACTGCAGTCTCAATCACACTGATCTCAGATTCAACAAGAAGAAGCGATGTCATATCAAGGTACAAAATCTCTCTCTCTCTCTCTCTCTCTCTCTCATATCAAGGTACAAAATCTCTCTCTCTCTCTCTCTCTCTCTCTCTCTCTCTCTCTCTCTCTCTCTCTCCTCTTTTTTGTTTTTCTTGGATCGGATCCGAACCTGGGCCAATCCGATCCGACTCGGTTTTCCTGACCGAGTCGGACTCGGATCGGTCCAGGGCCACATGGGTTAGGATCGGATTGGGTCAGAGGACCAGGACTCGGTCCCGGTTCTGACCGAGTTCGGGTCAGGCCATGCAGAACTCGGATCTGGTCGAGTTGGGCCCAATCCGATTCGACTCGGTCCGATGCCCAGCTCTACCGAGAGAGGATTAGTTGAGACGCCAGATCCACCTTGTTGGTTGGGACCCCAGACTGTTTTTTTTTTTTCCAAAAAGAGTCTCAAATTTTCATTGACATGGAGAAAAGAGCTTACAAAAACACTAAGCAGTGGCCTCACAGTCTGGTTGGGACCCTAGACTATGAGGCCACTGTAATGTATGTGATGACATCCACACCATCCATCCGTATTGAAAGCTCATTTTTAGCTATGATAAAAATTAAATAAATAAATGAAGTACACCATTCATCCGTATTGAAAGCTCATTTTAAGCTATGATAATTTTTAAAAAAATAAATAAATGAAGTAATTCCAAATCCCAAATAGACCATAGTACAGGAAACAGTGCTGATCGACAATTAAAAACTCCTTATGGGCCACAAAAGCTTTGGATCAGGATGATATTTGTGTGGTCTTTACATTTAGGTGTTTGTGACCTTATCAAAAGGGTGGATGGCAAATAAACATTATGGTGGAATCCATGAAATTTGTAATGGAGGGGATTCAATCACAACTGTTTCATGTGGTGTGGTCCACCTAAGATTTTATTCAGCTTCATGTTCCATATCATCACCTAAAATGAGCTTTAAAAATGGTTGGACGGTGTGGATTTAAGGTACATGCATCACAGTGGTCCCCACAGTCAGAATACCACCCACCACGGTGGATACAGGTCTCAACTAATCCGCTACTAAAATACCTGTTTCCTATGGTATGTGGTCCATGTGATAATTAGATGTGCTTCATTTTTGGGATAATACCCTAACATGATTTGGAAAAACGGACGGTGGATATAGAATACATACATCAAGGTGGGCCCACGGTAAGCGTGCAATGTCTTGGGTGAGTCCGGTGTCTCACTTAATCCGCTCTCAACGGGAGGATACATCTTTCACACATGTTACACCTTTTGCTTTCAAAATGCAATTGAGTGATTGTAGTTGAACATTTGTCAAACGAGTCTTGATTTTTGGTTAATCCACGTTGATGATTGTTGGCGCCATCAGATTTACAGTCCTGTATCAGAACAATTTTTTTTTTATTCGAACAAAAAATTTATATTCCATCTAATAGGGTAAGCCGGAGGGCCTAATAAACATTCGGGCTGGACCACCTCAACAAAAAAGGGAAAGGGGTCTGCCTATCGTGACAATTTTCCAGGCCACAAAAAATCGGATTAAAAGAAAGGAAAGAAGGAAACAGAAAATGAGCGGAGGGATCCTTAGCTCATTTTGGGAAAGGAAAGAAATAAACAGAAAATAACCGACCCAAGGCCCGTCCGATCCATAACCATCTCTCCTCGAGATAGGAGAGGAAGATCTGCTGGAAATGTGAAGATCCTGTATCAGAACATGTGATGGAAGATTTTATGGACATTTTTGGCTGCTTATTTGCAACATGTGTGTACATTTTCAATTATTACAACTAATAGGATTTTTTTTTTGAGTTGTATGTGAAGGGTGTGGGGTGGGAATGATTTAGATAAGAATTGGGAATGAGTTAGTTCGGGCATGTGATTCAACTCGCCAAGTTAGAAAGTAGTTTTGAGGCAAGTTAAATGGCTAGTGTTTTGGGCTTTGATTGGAAAAGTAGTACATTTAAGTAAATGAGTTTGGGCTCTGTTGAACCCTTTCCAATCTAACCAGCCTGCATAAACATAAACAGGTTGGTCCAAATGACTTGAAGAAAAACCTGAAACAAATTAAAAGAATGTGTATAAATACATTCACATGATGTTTGTATCTGTTAATTGGGCACGGTTAGAAATGCCTTTAGCCCATATTCCGTTAATCAAAATTGAGTGGTAGTGTTGGGTCAGCCAGCCCAATCCAATCAGGTTGGGCTTAGACTGGAATTCTCAGTCCATTTAGGAAATGATCAGGACAACAGGGGTGGCAATGGGTCGGGTCAGGTTGGCCCATGGGTCAACTGGCTTTACCCACTTTTGAAGCAAGCTAGGCCAAACCAAATAGGTAGCAAGTTGGGGTCAGGCTAGAAATGTGATCCTTTGAAGTAAATGGGGCTTGGATTTGAACCTTACCCAACGTTTTCAAAAGTTCGGATTTTAAAATTCCCCCAATGAATATCAATGCGCACCATGCTTCTGAAAACACACACACACACACACACACACACACAAAACCACACAAAATCAATCACATACCTTAATGTAGACGACTTGACTTTGCCACTGTCAATCGTCCAATGTTAGAAGTCTCTCTTTGCTCTATCTCAGATATAGGAGCAGGGAACCACTATCAACCTTTTTGTTAGTGGCCAAGGGCTGACCTGAGTCATCCACTAAGTGGATCCCACACACTCCTGAGCGTGCGCACATGTGAGAGGGTGGGTACAGCCCAGCTCTCTCTCTCACACACACACTCTCTCTCTCTGGCTCTGCAGGTGGCATCATGATCTTTTGGATTTTTTTTTCCTTCTTCCTTCTTTTGTGTGTGTAGGGGGGTATGTGCAGGTGGAGGGTACCACCATAAGCTTTATTAGTAAAAAGAAAAATTACATAAGATGGGAGGGGGGCAAAGAACCTGACCTCCAAAACAATTTACAAGATCATATGGAACAAACGAAATGGCAATTAAACATCTGATAAACAACTTTTGTTTATTAGCAGATACAAACAAGGCAAAAGAAAAGCTGTCATTGATTTCCTCTTATTGGGCTGGTTCATCAAAATTACTCAATTATGATACGAGGGATGTGGGCAATCTTGTCTCGATCTTCTCCTCCATCTTGGCAGCGCTCTTTTAAGACTGGACAGTTCCAGATAATCAATTGTCGAGTTTTTCATCTTGGAGTAATGAGCGTCTTAGTAAATCATCAAAATACAGCCCAGCAATTTCCTCCATATCTCTACTTCTGTCACAGTGGATGAAACCTTGAGCTACCCATAACTTGACTATCACATCCTTCTTTATATCGTAATCTTTTTGGGAAAATAGAGCAATACGTGAAGCACTGTTTCAGAGCAGGAGGTAGATCACGGTAGCTTAGTAACAAAGCTGGTAAAATGCCTCTTAGGACATCACCTGAGTTCCATATCTCACTTTCCAAGACAAGCTCCCACTCTCTTCTTGTACTTCCCGAGCACATGGCACTCCCTATTGTCTTCGCTGCAAGAGGCATCCCTCCACACTTCTTTACTATTTCCCTTCCATCTCTTCCAAATCAGAATGCTCTTCTGCACTCCGATGCTCAAAGCGCTCTACAGCTGAACAATAACCAGCAATCATCATCGGACAAGACTGCCAATTTGTATATGTGAGCCCTTCCCATTGCAATTGCAACCTTTTCACTACGAGTGGTTATAATGATTCGACTCCCTAATGCACCAGCTTGGAAGGGAAGTCTCAATTTATCCCACTTCTCACTATCTTCACTCCAAATGTCATCTAGTACAAGCAAGAATCTTTTCCCCTGCAACATTCCACGGAGGCAAATTTGTAATTGATCCAAATCTAACTTTTCACCCTTAAACTCAGTATCCGCAGATTTTATAATTAATTCTGTAATCCGCTTCACATCAAAATCTTCAGAAACACAAACTCACATTCTCATGTCGAAATGCCCCTTGACTTTCTCATCATTGTAGGCGAGCTGTGTTGGGGATTTGTGCTGCGGAATCACATAGATCTAAATTTAAGAGAGCAATCCAAGAGCAACAAGCATTCACAAGAGAACACAAAGATTTAACGTGGAAAACTCTTGCGGGAAAAAACCTCAGCACAAAGCGACAGATCTCCACTATAAAAGCATAAATTACAAAGAGAGAGGACTTACCCGATTCGAACAACCTCGAATCTCACCCTTGCTACACCCTTTGATAACCCCAGAACCCTTTAGAATACCTTTAGGAAGCCTTAGAATACTTTAGAATAACCCTAGGGAACCCTATTTATAGTTTACAAAACTCCACTTATGCACCTAGTCCGGAAAAGTTCGGAAACCGCCTCAAATTTACGCAGTTCGCGCAGGATCTGCGTAACCTCGACTAGTCGAAGGAGGGCCTCGACTGGTCGAGCAACCCGCTCGACCGGTCGAGCCTGACCCTCAACTGGTCGAGCATCACGGACACCCAAAAAACAAGCTCGCTGGACTTTGAGTCGAGCGTGCCTTGACTGGTCACGCAGCTCCCTCGACCAGTCGAGCATATCAAAAACGTCAAATTTAAGACATCTGACAATAATCTCCACCATGTCTTCAATCTTCAACCGTGTAGCTTCTTAACCTCTTCTCTTATTTCTACATTGCATCATAGCTTCAATCAACGCTTCTCGTCTACACTCCGTCATTCTTTTACGCCATCGCCAAGCCCAAAGAAGTTGCATAGAACTTGAACTTTTCTGTAGGAACGACCATGGTGAGCATGTCTGCTGGATTCATGCTGGTGTAAATCTTTTCCAATGTTACGCCTCCTTCCTCAAGCACATGTTGGATAAAGTGGTGACGAACATCAATGTGTTTAGTACGTGAGTGATAAACAGAATTTTTAACCAAATTGATAGCGCTCTTGCTATTACAGTTAATTGGCACGACATCCTGCTGAAGTCCCAACTGATTTATCATACCTCTAAGCCAAACACCTTCTTTAAACGCTTCCATCACTGCCATATATTCTACTTCGGTCGTGGAAAGAGCCACCATGGACTGAAGCTTTGACATCCAACTGATTGCTCCACCTGATAGTATAAACGAGTATCCTGAAGTAGACTTCCTGGAATCTATACTGTTTGCATAGTCGGAATCCACATACCCTATCAACTTTGTCCTTGTTTTCTCAAAAGTTAAGACGTAGTCTTTTGTACCCCGAATGTATCGAAGTAGTCATTTCACCGCTTCCCAATGTTTCTTGCCAGGGTTTGACATATATCTGCTCACAACACTGACTGCCTGTGATATATCTGGTCTTGTACAGACCATGACATACATTAAACTGTCAACCGCATTCGAATAAGGCATATGAGACATAACCTACTTTTCCTCATCTGATTTATGACATTGTTCTAAGGAAAGTTTAAAGTGAGCCGCATGGGGAACACTCATCGGCTTTGCTTGATCCATCCCATACTTGATCAGCACCTTTTCAAGGTAATCTGTCTGTAAGAACTAAAGCCTACTGATCTTCTTCCTATTTCTATGAATATCTATACCGAGAACCCTCTTTGCAGCCCCCAAATCTTTCATCTCAAATGTCCTGATAACTGAGTCTTCAATACATTGATTTCAGACATATCATGACAGGCGATCAACATATCATCAACATACAGTACTAGGATGATGAATTTTCCATCACTCAGTTTCTTGTAATAGACACAGTGATCGTATTCACTCCAAGTAAATTTCTGACTAATCATGAAATAATCAAATTTTTTATACCACTGCCTAGGCGACTGTTTCAGGCCGTACAACGACCTCATTAACCTGCAAACCTTTTTCTCTGCCACTTTAATTTCGTAGCCCTCTGGTTGCTTCATGTAGATCTGCTCTTCCAATTCCCCGTGGAGGAATGCAGTCTTCACATCCATCTGTTCCAGCTCGAGATCATATTGGGCAACCAGTGCCAATATGAATCTGATAGATACTTGCTTAACCACCGGTGCGAATATATCTGTGAAGTCGATTCCTTCTCTCTGAGCATAATCCTTCGCTACCAACCTTGCTTTGTATTTATCCTATTTTCTTTTGAATAACTACTTACATCCGATCACTTTTCGGCCCACAGGAAGCTCCATCAGCTCCCATGTGTGATTTTTGTGCAATGAGTCCATCTCATCGTCCATAGCCGCCTTCCACTTTTCTGCATCAGGCTCATCAAGAGCCTCCTGAATAGTAGACGGGTCCCCCTCATCTGTAATGAGGGCATATGCAATATTAAAGTCATTCCTATATCTTGCCGGTAACCTGGGATCACGCGGTGGGTTTCTTCTCACAGGTGGCTGCTCCACCTGATCTTGTACCTCTGTCTGCGCGTCTATCACTGCCTGAGTATCATCTGAGCCAATCCGGACATATACGATCAACTTTCTGGTTCCTCTTGCTCCTCTTGATCATTCTTGCGAAATATGAAGCTTTCATTGAATCTGACATCACGTCTAGTGATGATCTTGCGTGTGACCTTGTCGAATAACCTGTAACCTTTCACACCAATGCCATAACCAACGAAGATGTACTTTTTGGCTCTATGGTCTAGCTTATCTCTCTCAACTGACGGTACATGAGAGTAAGCTTCATAACCAAATATGCGTAGATCTGAGTAGTCGATTTTCTGACCACTCCATACTTCATTTGAAATTTTACATTCAATTATCGTCGAAGGAGATCGGTTCACCAAATAACAGGCCATGTTAACGGCCTCTGTCCATAGG
This sequence comes from Magnolia sinica, assembly GCF_029962835.1. Lineage (NCBI taxonomy): Eukaryota > Viridiplantae > Streptophyta > Magnoliopsida > Magnoliales > Magnoliaceae > Magnolia > Magnolia sinica. The sequence continues at coordinate 2,938,627 of NC_080579.1, forward strand.
TCCTTACTCAACATAGTATTACTTAACATGCATCTGGCCCTTTCCAGGAGAGTCCGATTCATTCGCTCATGTAACGTCTCGAAAAAAATCCGTACAAAGACCCGAGTACCACCTCAGGCAGAAATCACTTAGGACCAAATCCTTTAGAAATTAGACAAAATTAACTAAGTGTTAAACTAGATAATGGGAGACCAAGATCAGCAGACTATGGTGAGAGCTACGGGAGATGAATCAGATCTTCAACATCAACCAGGCAGATCAGCAGCCTAGTCATCAACAAAATAGGGGCAACAGATCAGCCCACGAGGCTCTTGATCTTTGGGTGGATTTAGGAGGTGAAGCCATTGCTCCTGAAACAGATTTTTCAGATTGCTCAACTAGCTCCCAGGAAGATAATGCATTCAAAATAAAGGGGAACAAGCTACGAAAAAACAAACAGAAAAAGAAATTCAACAAAAGGAAAAGCCAGAGATTACTGACCTTGCAGCAACGGGCCGGGCAAAAAGGATGGTTCACAGATGATTAGTCTACTTTCTTAGAATGTTCGCGGGGTAGGTAATTCTCAAACGATCCGATTTCTGAAACGGTTTACCAGGAAGCACAACATCGGAATATTAGTCTTGCAAGAATCGATAATCCAAGAGTCAAAGTGCCTAGCTGTGACTGCCAAGCTGGGATTTGACAATCAGATTTATAAAGAAGTGGTGGAAAGAAAAATCTGGGTTTTGGCCAAGGGGCATATTCAAATTCAAACAATCCGGGCTGACAGCCAATACCTTTCTCTTAGGGCTGCTGAGGACAGTCTCCCTCATTCTCTTTTCATTACGGTAGTGTATGCCAATTGCTTCCAAAATCATCGCATGGCTCTCTGGGACAAGCTTCAGAACACAGCTCGCTCAATGGTGGGCCCGTGGGTGGTCTGTGGTGACTTCAACATTACCATCAGCCCAGACGAGAGGCTAGGTGGCACGCTGCGGACGACATCAGCTATGTCAGAATTTCAGGAAGCAATCACCGACTCGGGGCTGTTGGATGCGGGATTTTCGGGTTCCCCCTACACATGGTGCAACAACCGAGTTCGGAGAAGTAGGAGATGGGCGAGACTCGACAGGATTCTTTTCAATCCAGATTGGATGCGCATCTTTCCCAGCTGTACAGTGGTGCATTTAACGAGATCTCACTCAGACCATTCCCCTATCCTTCTCACCTTTCAAGCTCAACCATCGACATTTCCTCGGCCTTTTAAATTTCAGCGAATGTGGACCACCCACGACGACTTTCTCTCAACCGTCAACGATTCCTGGAATGAAGAAATCATCGCAATACCTATGTTCAAGTTCTTCCTCAAGTTGAAAAAGCTGAAAAGTGTGCTCAAAGCCTGGAACAAAATAATGTTTGGAGATGTCACTAGTAACATCCAGGCAGCAGAACAGGACGTTCTCAAGGCAGAACTCTCTGTCATCAATTCGCAATCAGAAGAGGACTCCATCAAATTCAACCAGGCCAAAGCTAAGCTGGAAAAGGCTCATCTCCAGGAGGAGATATTCTGGAAACATAAGTCAAGGATTAAATGGCTATCGGAGGGAGATAGGAACACTCGTTTCTTTCACGATTGATCAGTGTTAGACAGACGCAGAAGATTGCAAATTATGAAGCTGAAACGGCCTTCTGGAGAGCTAATAGAGAAGACCGAGGACATTGGGGAGGAAGCAGTTTCCTTTTTCAGGGATCTGTTCACGTCCAATGCTTCCAATCAGATTGGGGATATCGTCAATTGTATCCCCCGTATCGTGACTAGCCAGATGAATGCTGATCTTAAGAGGCCTCTTATGCATGACGAGGTCAAGGCAGCCACGTTCTCCATTCCGACTAACAGCGCTCCTGGCCCCGATGGTTTTGGTGGTGCGTTTTACTCATCGTGTTAGGACATTATTGGGCAGGATCTCTTCAAAGCAGCCACCGACTTCTATAAGGGAGGGCCAATCCCCAGGGCATTTCAAAGCACACTTCTATGCCTCATCCCCAAAAAAACTAATCTGGAACGAATGACAGACTTCAGACCCATCAGCTTGTGCAACTGCATCATGAAGATTTTTTCGAAAATCATGGCTAATAGGCTAGCAATCTTCCTCCCCGACCTGATTTCTGAAGAGCAAGGTGCTTTTGTTAAAGGAAGGTCCATTGTCGAGAATATTTCTATTGCCAGAGAGATGGCTTATGAGATTGACCGTAAGGTTTTTGGCAGCAACATGATTATCAAAGTTGACATGGAGAAGGCATACGATCGTCTCAAATGGGGATTCATCGCGCAGGTTTTCAAAAAATTTGGTTTTGATCCTCAGTGGGTCACAGGAGTTCGACGGTGCTGGGAAGACGTGGTTTTCCGTTCTTATCAATGGCAGCAGTTTTGGCTTTTTCAGCTCATCCAGGGGATTGAGACAGGGAGATCCGCTATCTCCTTCGATTTTTATCCTTGATGCTGAAGTGTTTAGCAGGGGCTTATCTATGCTCTTCTCTTCAGGATGCTGCCATCCTTTCAAGCTGCCCCAAAATTGCCCAACTATATCACACCTATTTTTCACAGGTTACCCAATGTCAGAACTCTTCTCAAGTTCATCAACCAATATGAGAACGCCTCAGGCCAAAAAATGAATGCCTCGAAGACATCATTTATAACTCCGTCGAAAACAACCAGATCCAAGATCCAAAAGCTGCAGAACTTGACGGGGTTCAAGCAGGTGTCGCTCCCTACCATGTATCTTGGCGTCCCACTCTCAAAAGGAAGATGTCCGGCTCCTCTCTTGCATCAGCTAGTCTAGAAAATTCTTAGCAAAATTGAGGGGTGGAAGGCCAAGCTTCTCAACCAGGCAGCAAAACTAGTTTTGATCAAACATGTCTTAACTTCAATCCCCATCCACATGCTATCTGCCATTAGCATTCCCAGACCCGTCTCCAAAAAAATCGAAACGGCGATAGCTAATTTTTTCTGGGGGTCATCAGAGAGAGGCAACAAAATGCATTGGGTCAGCTAGAAGACTTTGTGCACCCCCATTCACGAAGGAGGTCTAGGCATTAGAACTTTCGCGATACTACGCAGGCATTCAGGATTAAGATGGCTTGGCGGCTTCTCCAGGGTAAATCTCAATGGGCCAATTTTTTCTTTGCGAAATATTTTCAGAAGATTGTTGCAGCAAAAGGGAGTAACTGTTCAATCAGCTCCTCCTCGTGGAAAGAAATGTTCAGGAATTTGCAGTTCGCCATCCTCCATTCAAGATGGCTGATAGGGGAAGGGAAGATAAACATTTGGAACCAGAACTGGACGGGCAGTGGCCTTCTAGCAGGAGCCGCTGTCAGGACAATTCCCCCTCACCTCACGGATGTGTCAGTCAGGGACATCTTTGCTCACCTAGCTTCCTAAAATTTAAGCAACATTCAGCCATACATCTCCGCAACAGCATTGCAGACAATCTCAGCTCTTCCGATTGTTATAACTGACAGGTATGACAGGCTCATTTGGGACCTCTCTACTTCCGACAATTTTTCAGTCAAATCTGACTGGATTGGCATCAGGCACCATCTTCCAACTCTCCATTGGACCAAATGGATTTGGAACAAATCCCTTCCCCCAAAAATGAGCATTCTCATTTGGAAAGTTTTGCATGAGGCCATCCCGGTGGACTAATCAGTTCAGAGACGAGGCATTCTGTTAGCATCGCGCTGCAGTGTTACAGACCGACCGCTCCCTGATCCCAGTCCTCAGCTGATCCGGCGGTCCACAGTCCTCACCCTGCTCCCAATCAGGCTTCTAGCTTTCAGGGATCTCAGCAGCTAGCAGATCGTCCGCAGGTTCCATCTCCTCTCTCCGCACATCAGCCCCAGAATCCCAGACCTATCGCCCATCAGTCTCTGCCTCCCAACCCGTAACAGCAGGGTCGCCAGCAGCCTTCTGCCTTATTTCAATCCAGTCAGAACAGGGGCCAGCGCGACCCGGTCAGCTCAGCGGCTGGAGACGTGGAAACCCAGAATCACCTCTTCAACCAAGGTGAGATTGCAGCTCAGATATGGAGCCACTTTAGCAGGTTCTTTGGTGTTGTCGATTTCCCCAATCAGACAATCTCTTAGCGGATCCAACTCTGGACGACCAAAGCTAGTAAGAAATCCAGAACTTCTTATCTCACTGGTCTGGTCCCTAGTATCATAACTTGGGAAATTTGGCTTAGTAGAAATCAGGCTCGCTTCGAAGGTAATGCAATGTCCGCGCATAATATCCGATTCAACGTGTACTGCTGGCTGTATGAACTGGGCTCAACCATTACGGTCCCAGACAGGAATTCCTTGACGAACCTAATCACTCTTCAAGCCCTCAGGATCAACAAAACTCAATTTTCTCCACCCACACATCTTATTATAGTTAACTGGTCACGGACCCCTTAAGGCTGGCTTAAATTGAATGTTAATGGCTCTTCGAGGGGTAATCCGGGCCCGAGCAGGGGGGAGGAATCTGCCAGGATCACCATGGCAAGCTCATCTTTGCCTTTCACAGAAACTATGGCCATTCTTCGAACACTATTGCTGAGGCCCGTGCCATGTTAGATGGCATCAAGCTTTGTTCCAACTTGGGCCTTTCCAACATAATGGTGGAGACTGACTGAAAGACCATTGCAAATTCGGTTAAAGATCCTAGTTGTCCAAGTTCGTGGAACATTTGGTATATCCTAGGAGAGATTCAGCTCTATAGTCGGCCCTTAAATTTCCATTTTAGCCACATCTTTCGTGAGGGGAACTTGGTAGCTAATGCCTTAGCCAGGATGACTAGTGAAGGATGCCCAAATAGAATGTATAATTCACGTCCCAACCTTCCTAGACTAGTGCGTGGCTTAATGGCTATTGATAATATCGGCATTGGGACAGTTAGGCGTCAGTAGCTGGGTCTCCAGATTGTTCTCCGTGTTCTTTTTTTGAGGCAGCTTTTGTACAATTTTTTTTTCTTATATGATGGGAGGGGTCCTATCCTTTTTGTTGGGACCCTCTTGAATGGATGTAAACTTTCATATGGAATGGATTTCTAGAGGTTTCTTTTTTAAAAAAACTAAATTACCTGTGAAATTAGCACTAATCACTTTAAATACGATCTGTAAGACCCAAAATGCGTAGAACCGTTAACGTTACATTACCTAAAAACTTAGGATCCATCTCAAAACCCAGTTGCTCTTAGGAGCGTCACGAAACTCCGTATCGGACCTGGACCGCACGTTGAAAGTTCGATTACCACGAAACTATACCGTTATGACCGCCTCACTAGACTTGACAACCATCTCGAAAATCAAGTCCTAACAGTATTCAGAAATGTATAACTTGATCCCAGAACGAAGTGTGTGAGAAACGTGAATATCTTTAGGAAATGAACTAAACCTTAAGTGAATTGAGTCGTTCACTTCCAGGTCAAATCTAAGGATTTAGACCGTCGGAATCTGACCCAATTACACCCTCGGATCAAGAAAAAGTTTCAACACATGTGAGTGTACTTGTGGCCCTGATCGAATACCGGTGACCGTTGAACTGAAACTAGTCCTCCACGGTCGATCTGTAAATCCAATCAGACCGAAAACTTAGCCTGACATAGATCCAATGTTAAGGAACTTCCCCCTGACCATAGGTAGAAAAGGGGCCTCCAGATGTACTCCGTTGGATCGAAATAGCCTTTATTTGGCTATAACCTAAGTATACCATGGCCCTGGGGCCATTCCCATCAGTTCTGGGCCTATATAAGCTCCTTAAACCCTCTCTCTCCCTTCACATACGAATTTACAAACCCTAGAGAAAGAAGAGCGAAGAAAGAGAAGGAAAGAGAGAGAAAGTGAGAGAGAAAGTGGGTGAGTGTTCCTGGGATTCTTCCCTGCCGCCCCACGTGCTGAATCAACCTTTCCATAGCGCTATATGGGCGATTCCAATTCCATTTTTAGGTAAGAAAACCTAACCCTAATCTGTTTTAGGGTTTCAATAGTGTAAGTTATGGAATAGCTAACCTATTTCATGCTATAGGTGGCCGTCGTGTCATAGACAAAGACTTGACATACAAACTGAGTTTGATACTTGTTTATCGGCGAAAGGTGCTGACTATAAATGTTTAGGTTATGGTTTTCAAGGCTTTCAATGTCAGAAATGATTTATGTCTAACTTGATTACTATCACCTATGCGTAGATATGAAGTTTTCCGTGTATTACACATATATGTAAACTATATTGATTTTACATGCTTTTTATGTGTTTGTTGAAATGTCTGAATGAATAGGGAATTATGATCTGTGCTTATTACGATTGTCGTTAGAGAATGCATGATGGTTGTACGTATGACAACTTCTAGGTAGAAGGATTTGCTATAATGTGTTTTAACTGATTTATTACATGTATGTAATATGTGTAGTCTAAGTGTTTGATAAAATGCCTGAATGAGAAAATGCTTGCTTAAATGTATGTAATGAGGGTGTTGAGATCGGATTCTCAATCCTCGTAGCTATGGTTATAGTTTCCTTTATGTAACCTATATCGCTACTACGTGCTTTATGGTTGAAATGCCTATGTATGCTAACATGTACACTACGTGTTGTTGAAATGATCAAATGAGATTTATATTTGATTTTAGTTGTCACATGCTGTCTTTGGGTACTACATGCGTATATAATTGCTTAGAGTATGTTTGGGGCTACGACGTAGTCCAGGCGATCGGTAATAATTTCCGAGTTAGTGGCCAAGGTTGTTTCGCCACACCAAATAAGTTCGAGGAATTCGAGTCATACGCTGCTAGTCGACAGTGGTTAGGCCACGGGGAGTGTTTACGTGCTCAATGTCGATCAACTCGACGTATGCTCGTACCAGTCGAGCTTGTCAAGTAACCCGATTGGCTTAATGTATGTTCACCATGTATGGACGCTACTGTTTGAATCTAAGGTACCAACTTACCAGAGGAAAGCCCGTATAACCTTGGTACCTCGATCTGCCAAGACTCATGAGCCGGACGTGGTGGAATGGGACACCGTGGTCGAGCTATCGGCCTACGCCAGGATGACGAGCCCACCCGTAGTGACCAGTGAGCAACCTAAGCTCGTGAGCCGAATACGGTGGTATGAGACACTATATTCGAGCTGTCGGCCTACGATTAGGTGACGAGCCATTCGTAGTGACTTCGAGCATACTTTGAGACTGCGCTGAGGCGATGAGCCTTTTCGTAGCAAATAGAATATAAGCTAGGCCTGCATTGAGGTGACGAGCCCTTTGTAACGACCTGGAACCGCAACATCATATGAGACTAGCTAGGACTGACGACCCTAGAATGGATCATTGTTTGGGAAATGATATAAGGGAGGTACCTTAGCTTCCCAATCCTACTGTATGAAAAGGTCTAATAAGAACTCAGTAATCACGCTCATACACCGCATTGCATATGCCTTTAGCATTGATGTTGAACACGGAGGAAGGGGTGCATGCCGCGACCGTAAGAGGAAGATCGCAGAGGGAGTGCAGGCGAGGGCATGCATCATTAATACATATCATGTTTGCATTAACCAAAGTACTTAGGGATGTTTAATTGTATTGCTTTATCATTACTGCTTGATTGAATTAATAACATGTTAACATTTGCCTTATTGTTTCACTGAGTTGATCACTTACTCCCACGTTCTTGGACGGTATTTTAAACACCAACCAGACCCTGTTATAGTTGCAGATGATGGTGATGCTTATAAAGCGGAGCTGGACTTTTATGACGATGAGGAGGAGTTCTCCTACATGCAGTTATCAGGCGGGTCTATGTAGACCATGTTCTGATCGACGGGGTTACAGGGATGCTGATTAGACGCCATTACACTTGTCATTTTTCTTGCACTTTTAGAACACCCATGTATATTCATTTTGTTCATTTTTGGAGTATACATGTATATATTTAACCTAGTAACATGTTCACACTCTAGAGATATACAACAGTTTATATATCTTATACATCTATCACAGTTTTCCGCTTGCGTAATTTAACTGTCTCTGGAGTATGATATGCTGTTTTGGTATAATTCCATTCATGTTTAAGGCACTAATACGGATAACATTTAATCATCATTATCTATGTTGCATAAGTGATGTGTTAAAACTCGGGAGTTGAGTTTGTGCTCGACCCCCAATTTTTAGGGCGTTACAGCTCAGCCACACCATTTTGCTCGGGCGTGTGGCATACTGTGTTGTGCCTGATGATCCTTTCATCCTTGTAATACTCATTAAATTCAGTGGAAGTAAATTCTCCACCATTGTCAGTCCTTAAAACCTTTATTTTTCGCCCTGACTGTTTTTCCACCATTGCCTTCCATTGTTTGAAAATGGTGAAAACTTCGGATTTACGTTTCATGAAGTAAAACCAAAATTTTCTAGAGTAGTCGTTAATGAATGAAACAAACCATGACGACCACCCAATGGAAACTTCTGGCGATGGCCCCCATACGTCAAAGTGCACATAATCAGGCACTCCCTTACAAACATGTTTGTCAGATTTAAAAGAAAATCTAGATTGTTTACCATATATACAATGCTCGCATATATCTAAATCAAAATTTTTAAAAACTGTAATCAAACATCGATCAGAAAGTACCTTCATGCCCCGCTCGCACATGTGGCCCAAACGAGCATGCCACATACGTAGAGACGTGGAGTCTGTAATAGCTGTTGCCACTCCACTTACTGAAGTACTCTTAATCAATCTGTAAAGATTTTCATACCTTTGCGCTCTCGTAACCACGAGTGCCCCTTTTGAAACTTTAAGGACACCATCAATACCGGTGAACTTGCACCTTATAACCTCGAGTGCACCGAGAGAAATCAAACTTTTCTTCAGATCAGGAACGTGCTTGACGTCAGTCAAGGTACGCTTCATCCCATCAAACATCTTGATGCTCACCGTGCCAATAGCGACAACATTACAAGCATTGTCATTGCCCATAAAAACCTGTCCACCATCACATTCTTTGTAACTGGCGAACCAACTCCGATGATGAGTCATGTGATATGAAGCTCCTGTGTCTAGAATCCACTCATCTGCATGATTATCGTGAAAATGTCCGATCATGGACACAAACAGAACTTCACCACCACTTGTCTCTTCATCAAATGTGACAACATTAGCCTCCTTGGAAGAAGCTGCTGAATTTTCTTTCTTCACTTTAGGATTTCTACAATCTTGCTTCATGTGTCCAGACAACCCACAATTCCAACACTTTAATTTTCCTTTGCCCTTGCCCTTGGATTTGGATTTAGGCCTTGAGGATCCTATACCTCGCTCAAAATCTCTGCCCCTCGTAATCAGTGCATCGGAAGATGCCCCCATGTCACCGTTTAGCTTTCTCATAGCCTTCCCTTGAAGGGTTGAGATAATGGTGTCAACACTTAGGGTTTTATTTGCGGTGCACATCCTGTCCCTGAAAGACTCATATGATGCAGGAAGAGAATTCAACAATATACATGCATGTTCCCCATCTTTGACCACTTCCTCCATATCCAGCAATTTGCATATCAATTTATTAAAGTTGCTGATATGGGCTTCTAAATCCCCACCCTCTGCCATCTTGAAGGTATAACACTGTAGCTTCAAGTGTAGGTGATCTTCAGAGGACTTCTTTGCATAGATGTTCTCTAACTTCGCCCACAAACTAACCGCAGTTTTCTCCCTCAAAATATTATAGAGAACTTCATCCATAAGACATAAACGGATAGAGGCTAAAGCATTACTATCAAAGTTTTCCCATTCATCATCTTTCATGGTAGATTTCCACTCCTCAAAGCTTTAATCTCGCCTTACTTGGTTAACAGGCTAATCATCTTAACCTTCCATAACTCAAAATAATTTTTACCCAAGTACTTCTCAATATCAAACTTGTCGTTTCCTATTATTACTAATCCTGCAGATTCAGATCTGTGCCCCAACGATTTCTCTGATACCACTTGTTGGGGATTTGTGTTGTGGAATCACACAGATCTAGATCTAGGCACTACGCCAAAACAGTGAAAAAAGGACAGTTGAAAACCGTCTCAAATCTCAATAAGGGACGATTTTGAACCATCGTAAGGGCCGTCCTATTTTGTTGCGTCGTATTACTTTAAGGACGGTCATAAACCGTCATTATCAATGGACATTAATAGGACGGTTATGGACCGTCTGTAAAGAAGGACGGTCATGGACTGTCATTAAAGATGTACGTTACAAAGATGGTTACGGACCGTCATTAACGGTGGACACAAAGCACAGTTATGAGCTCTTGGAAAATTTACTATTACAAACTCTTTAAAAAAAGGACGGTTATAGAACGTCTGTAAAGAAGGACGGTCATGGATAGTTATCAAAGATAGATGTTAAAAGGACGGGGACCATCTCAGATTTCAATATTTTAGAAAAATATGGACAGCCGAAGTTTGGAAAATTTCTTGCATCAAAAAAAATAAAAAAAATAAAAAAATCAGTAGGAATTTCCTTTTTGTGTTTCTTTCATCTAATAAAAAAAATATTCAACCAACAAAATATTATAATTTAGAATTAGGAAAAATTGCAGAAACTTCATTTGCTTCTTTTTTTTTTTCCAAAAAAGTGGGCACACTTAAAAATAAAATTGATCATTCCGGATCAAAAGTTACGATCAATTTACGGTCCACCTTTTGGCACAACCATGCTAGGAACATACTTGTGCCATGTACTACATCAATAATTAATTTATATAATACAATACATAATATACATATGTATTAAGGAGAAATTAAAGGAATTTTAATCATTGCAATTAAAATTAAAGGTTTTTTTTTTAATTATTACATTTTTTTTCTTTTTGGCAATGGCAAAGATGAGATGGAGATGAAACGTGTATTTGGGGTAATGGGCCTTTCCTTATCCAATCATAATTTTTAGCTCTTGGTTAAAATGGCCCACCTAAAATGGAGTTTTCCAAATCAATGGATGATTTTGATTACCAACTGGAACCCACATGAGTCCAACAAGGAGATGAAATAGTGTGCCTATACCCTTTTTTTAATGGTCCACAAGCAAAAGGTCTAAGCCAGTCTATGAATTAGGCTGTTGGGCCGTTTCTAGTTCTTGGCTAAAATGGGCTACCCAAATTGGAATTCCCTAGACCGTTGGATGATTTTTATTTTTATTATTTTTTTAAACCATAAATGTCATGCCATATTCCATGGTCTGTTGTCCAAGAATTATGTATGGTGGGAAGAATGTTCTGAATTATGTATATGTCATAGCACAATTTCGTGCAAATTGAAATAGTTATTTTATATTTTAAAGTACTTTTCTTCAATTTCTTCAATGTAATTTACATGGACTATGAGTTATCACTGCAAATATATACAAATATTGGCTACAGAACATGTAACTTTCATGACATTATAGGCCCCACTTTTATGGCCCACTTGAATCTCGAAATTACCTCTTTTTTAGTTTTTATATATATATATATATATATATATATATATATAGCGGATTTGCTAAAATGAATGTATAAAATGTAAAAAATACATATCATTTTGGAGTATTCAAGGTGATTTATTTAATCAAATTCATATAAAAATAAATTAGTATAAAATTCTGATGCATTTCAAATTAAAGGTGCTAAATAAAATATTTGGATTTCAGCTACCAATCACACTTCAGGATTCCAAGTCACTTCCGACTCCTGTGTATTGATAACTTGGATTCTAATGAATTTCAAACGCCACCTACAAACTCGTTAAGTTATAGTGATCTCCACATATCATCTATCACCTTATGTAAGAATATATATATATATATATATATATATATATATATATATATATATATATATATATATATATATATATATATATATATATATATATATATATATATATATATAAATTTTCTCTTAAAATTACTTCGCTCAAATGAACCAAAATACCATTTCAAGACTAAAAATGGTGGAAGGGCGCCTAAAGCGGCTATATCTAAAAAAATGAGGCAGATCCCAAACTGAAGTAGTATGGTTGGAACTGGTGAGGATTGAACATCCACAGCTAAAATATTCAAAGGCTACAAAGGTTTTAAATCAAGTAAATATTTGTATTTTAAGTTCATCTAATAACCTTATGAACCAAATGGATAGAATATAAATATCATGGTGGGTCAGTGAGGTTTTATCACTAGGCATTGCCTTACCTACCTTTTCCTTTCATCAAGCCCACTTGGGTTTTGAGTCTGCCTCTAGGCCCATGTCTTAACATGTTGCCAAAATGGATCTACAGGATAATTTCAAAATTTGCGACGAACCAAATCCATCGTAAAACCAAATAAACGATGGATTTCGTTCGTCGCTCGGTCTGTCGCTGTTTACTGAGTCTTTTTTTCCGACGGATAAAATCCATTGTTTAATCTGCAACTGATAACATTCGTCGTTTCATAGCGATGGATAATATCCGTCGTAAAAAATAAAAAATCCGTCAGTAATTTAAAAAATTAGTCGTCACCAAAAACATTAGCGACGGATAAGGTCCGTCGCTAATATGAGTAAGCGACGGACCTCAAATCCGTCGTTATTTTCAAGGGTCAGAAATTAGTGACGGATAGGGTCCGTCGCTAATATGAGTAAGCGACCGTCGTCGGTTTTGAATGTTCAGAAATTAGCGACGGATTTGGTCCGTCGCTAAAGCATCTATAAATGATACAAAATATCGATAAATTATTGTTATTATTATTTTTAATCTTACACCTAATAGTCATTCAAAAAATAATTCACACTATTGTTTGATAAGATTCCTATTCACAAAATTGGTAACAACTCAATTCAATAAAAGAGGAAATGACCCAAGTGGCCCACTCCAACAAAAATTTGACTTTAACCCTCCTAACTAAACACTTCTCCCTCTTAAACTAGGACCCATATAAAAGAAATTACCTGGAACTTCAATTGTTGGCTATGCCTTACCTTGAATTGGCTACTTAGTATCTGCTCTTGTTCAACCTTCTTTTGAGCCCTTCCTACATATATTACAAACAACCAGATTCACTACACCAAAATCGTGTATCTGGTACGGCTGGATGTTTGGTTCAGAAACGGCTTAGAGCCGTTTCTAGTCTGAAACAGTAATGAACCGTACTCGGCTAGTTGCTGTTATACTCTGTTGTTTCCATTTTTTTGTTGGTGTGTCCTAATTGAGTGTTTGATGTTCTTATTTATTATTATTATGCTTTATTGTTTTATTTTGAAACAGATGGACGGAATGGATTCTATTAGTAACCTTTGAGTGGACCCCACATGGCTCGAGAGCCACGTTACTGTATATACCACAGACTACTGAATATTTTTCTTCATTTCCTTGCGCCAAAACTCCTTAAATCCCTCATTTCCTTACGCCATCACCATCTCCGTCTCCCTCTCCCTCTCCCTCTCTCTCTCCCAATCTCCCTCGATCTCCCTCTCCCAATCTCCCTCGATCTCCCTCTCCCGATCTCAACCCTCTCTCTCGATTGCCCTCTCCCGATCTCAACCCTCTCTCTCGATCTCCCTCTCCCGATCTTAAGCCTCTCTCTCTCAATCTCCCTCTCACTCTCACTCCCTCTCCCTCAATCTCCCTCTCCCTCGATCTCCCTCTCTGTCTTCCGATCTCGACCCTCTCTCTCTCTATCTCCCTCTCCCTCGATCTCCCTCTCACTCTCCCTCCCTCTCTCGATCTCCCTCTCCCGATCTCCCTCTCCCTGCAACATCCCTCTCCCTGCATTTCCTCTCATATGAAAGATGTAGTCGTGCATTTGAATCTGTGGAAGAAGGTAATGTGACGTCTGCTTACTCCATGAAATTGAAATGACGTCTTCTAGAATCTCTCATCATGAATGTGCATGTTATAATCTTCCGATATATATTTGTTTTGGTGTATTTATAAATGTTTATGAACATGTAGTTTTGCATTTTGTGGGCTTTTCAGACTGTTTTTATCCAATCTGGAAATCTACTCGAGTTAGAAGAAAGTAACTAAAAGGATAACGAATAATACATATCTGCCATTGGCTTGGCAATTATTTTTGAATTAGAGGTTGTTGGATCGAACTCTACCTAATAGAGTTGTTTTTCTTTTTAAAAGAAAGCAAATGAACACCTTAGTTGACCAGGATTTCCCAACTGGTCTCGACTGGGACTCTCTGGTCCAGTTTGGGTTTCAAACACTGCATTAAACTGGATTTTTTTATTTTTTTTATTCCATTACTAATACATACTGTAGACTGCAGTAGTTAATCTGCCACAACAAGGAGAATGTGGACTTGGAATTGGTAAAAGAAAAATGAAGTGGTAGACTGGGATGATAGTTTAGACCTCGAGCATGTTAATTTAAACTGCAACCCTGCTGGCTGTTGTGACTAACTGATGAGGCAGGCACTATACTTTTCTTCAATCATGTCTGGGGAGAGGTAGGAAATTTAGTTGTGGTCCTCTTAGACAATCATGATGCATTTGGTTGTCATCTAAATTGCAAATTGATGGGAATTTTTGGCTTAAAAGATGGCTATTTGTTCCATCTGACACTTGAGTGGTGCAAGTTTTTTGAAACTACATTATCGAAGGTCCCATTTTTCAGCCTTGTGTGCACCAAATCAGTATCCAGATTTAGGTTCGATGTGAAACACTAGGGATGTTGATTTGGGGAGAAAAGCATCTTGCCTGGGCAGAAAAATCAGGACATGGAAATGCAACCTTTAAGTGCATGGGGCTGATATTTCTTGTAATTAGGAGTTTGATTTCATTATTCACTTCACTTGGTCCCTTTTTAATTAAAAATAGGATATAAAGCTCGGACCACCATTCTGGTTGGATAAGTAGATCCAAATATCCTTTAGATAAAATCGTAGAGACCTCACTGTTCTACAAAGGCCTTTGGATATATCAATTCCTGGCATTTTTTATTGCACAGTTCAAAGACTCACTAACTCGACTCGAAACTCGAGGGAGTAAACTCTGACTTGCTGAGATTTTTAGCTGCATCACTGGGAAACTTGGTTGTGGCCGTGACTCGACCTCACTGAGATTGTATCTTGTTGTTGTTTGATAGATTTCGACTCTAAATTTTTATTTTTCAGAGAAATCAACAGTAGAGAATGCAGGACAAACTCAGCATTGACCCATGGTAGTCCAGGTTCAATTCTCTCTACCTTGTTAGGCATCTGTATACTTGGGTTTATTTTCATGGTATTTTGATTATTTACAATCGCACGTTCTTTATTATTATTATTTTTCCCTCGTCTTTTCTGGTGGTGATAAAGCAAACATGTTCTACATGATAAATACAATTACTAACTAGACAATGTATTGTGCTTGTATTCCATTTATCTAAAAATGGCTTCCAGTTTGCTCATTCCCATCTACATTTGGCCAGCATTTCTCATCTTTGCTTGGGCACTTGAACGGATTATAAGTGGTTGCTTTTGAAAAAGAGAAACTTTAGATACTTTGGCAGTGTGATGGATAATGTGCAGGCACTTAGAAATTACTTAGAAATTGCATACATGGCGTACAAGTCAAATTATGCCATCCAAATTATGGTGTTCCCAGTAGATGTATCATGAATAAAAATTAAGCTTGTTTGATTATTTGACTATTGGATTGGTGGACATTTATTGGATGGTTAACAATGGGGGGGAAATCCAACAGTCCTATTTCAACAAACGAGTGTTCACAAATGGAATAATCCAATATATGGGAAGTTCCCATGCAGTTGAGCTTCTATGGGCCCCACTGTGATGTTTGTGTAGCAACCACTCTATCCATCAGTTGTGCCATGGGCTGACCCAAAACTCAGGTGAGTCGCATGGCAGGGAAAAAAAATGTAAAATGGGTTGATGGCACACATATATCAATGTAATGACCCGAAAAATTTTGTGCCAAGACCCGAGTACTACCTCTATTTTCCTTAGAAGCTATTTGTGGGGTACTTAGTGCTAAACTCGATTGCTTGTGAAATTTGCATCAATCACTTTAAATTTGATCTGCATGACTCAAAACCTGTAGTATCATTAGCGCTAGGTTACTCTGAAATCTGGGATTCATCGCTAAATCCAGTTGCTCTTGAGAATTTTTGGAAGCTTTGGATCAAACCTGGACCGCGCGTCGAAAGTCCGATAGCGATGATCTTAGGCTGTTATGGTCACCATGTTGGACTTGACCATCACCTCAAAAATCAAGTCCAGGTGATGTTCTGGGTCAATTTGTTTGAATCCGGAGTGAAGAGTGTGAGAATGGTGAAAATTAAAAGGTGATTTTATGAAATCTGAGTCGTGTCGCTTGCGCGATGATTTTAAGCTATCTGACCATTGGATTCTGACCCAATTTCACCCTCGGATCAGGGAAGGTGGCCCAGGCATGTCATTGTGCTTGTGGACCTGATCGAGTTTCGGTGACCGTTGAATTGAGTGTGGTCCGCCACGGCTGATCTGTAGATCCGATCGGTATGAAAACTCAGTCTAACCTAGATCCATGGTCAGTGAGCTTAAGTCTGACCTCTCGTGGAAAAAGACCCACCGGAAGTGTTCCGTTGGATCGAGAGAGGCCTGTTTTGGTTATAACCTAAGTATACCTTGGCCCTGGGGTTATTTTCATCAATGTTAGGCCTATATATAGACCTTAAAACCCTAACTCTCTTTTCCATACGAATTTCCTAATCCTAGCTAAGAAAGAGAGAGGAAAAGAGAGAGAAAGTTGGTGAATCATCTTAGATTCTTTCCTGTTCTTCTTCATCCTTAAACCATCACTTTTAAATCGTTTTTCCAGCGATTCTGAGTTCATCCTTGGGTAAGTTAACCTGACCCTAATCTGTTTTAGAGCTTAGAATAGTTTATGTGTGTTGTATCTCATTTCTATTCTTGCCTTAGGTTATCTTGTCGCCGTTGACGAAGACATATCGTCTGAAATCAGTTCGGTGTTCTTTTCTGGTTTAAGGTGTGGACTTTAATCGTATAGGTTATGGTTTTCAAGGCTTTCAATGCCAGTGAATGGTTTATTCTTGTTATGGATGAGATTTCACATGCTAAATGTTACGTTTATTTTGCGTTCCTGATATGCATGTGTTATATTGAGATTTGTGTATTCTATGTGTATGTAGGAAATACCGTATACGTATAAAATATGCTCATATGATTGCCATGATTATTTATCATGTATTTATGCAAGATGTATGTGTGTTAACTCCTTGGCAAAAGGAATTGTCCAGATGTGTGTATTCCAACATATGTCATATATGTTGACCTATGTATTCTAAGTGTTTGTAGAAATGTCTGAATGATCTGGTGTGTAATATATCAACCTAGTATGGGCATTGAGAAGCGATTCTCAACTCTCCTATTAGTGTGTATGATTTCCTTCATGCAAGTTACATTCCTTGTTGTTTAATTTCAAGTATTACTTATGTGAAAATCCATGTTAAGTTGATATTCTTCAAATGCTTACATACCACATGATTTGAGTTGTTGTTCCATTACTATTCTAAATTGTCGATATGAACATCTGTTGTAGTGGAATGTGTTTGGGACTATGGAATAGTCCAGGAAATCGGTAATCGGCCTTGAGATTGTGGCTGAGGTTGCTTTCGCCACAAAGGACGTGTTTTGACGAACCCGAGTCGTATTAGAGTTGTCGGCAGTGGTTTGGCCACACGGAGTGTTTGCGCACTCTATGTCGTTCAACCCAACGTGTGCTCGTGCTAGTCGAGTTCGTCAAGTAACCCGATTGTCCGATGTATGTTCACCATGTATGGACGCTATTGCTTGAATCTAGGGTACCAAACTTACCAATGACATCTTATTAACCGTTGTACCTTGATCCGCTAAGACTCATGAGCCGGACATGGTGGTATGGGACACCGTGGTCGAGCTGTCGGCCTACGCTGGGGTGACGAGCCATTTGTAGTGACCTCGAGCATAACTGGATACCGCATTGAGGTGACGAGCCTTATTGTAGTAACGAAGGTATGATAGGCGTGCATTGATTGGTGACGAGCCCTTTGCAACGACCTAAAACCATATGATCGTATGAGATTGTCTAGGACTGACGACCCTAGAATGGATCACTGTTTGGATGGTGATATGAGGAAGGTACCTTAGCTTCCCAATCTTGCTGTATAAAAAGGACTAGTAACAACTTGGTAATCATGTTCATGCACCGCATTTGCATGTGCCTGGAAGAGGTGGCGCACTTTGAGGCAATGTCATGCGTAACATAAGATGAAGACGCTGAGGGTGTACGCGCGAGGGCATGCATCATTCTACATACATCCTTGCATTAACAAGAGTACTTAGGACATGTTTGATTATTCTGCTTTATCATTACTGCTTGATTGAATTGATAACATGTTAACCTTTGCTTTATTGTTCCACTGAGTTGATCACTCACTCCCACATTCTGGGACGGTGTTTAAATACCCACCAGACTCTGTCTTAGATGCAGATATTGATGCGACCCCTGAGGCAGAGCAGGAGTTCGAGGATGATGAGGCTGCATTTTCTTTCATGCAGTTTTCAGGCGGGTTCTAGTGAGCCTTGTTCTGATGCGTGGGATTCTGGGATTTCTTTTTGGGTATAGATGATGTCATTTAATATATGTAATTTTGATAGTAACACTTGTAAGTATGACCTGGTATGTATATGTATTTCAGGGATTTGCACATGTACACATATATTTCTTTAAGTCTTCCGCTTGCATTCTTTCACTTATCCCTGAATTATGTTCGCCGTTTGGCTTAATCTATTCCATGTTTTATGCACTCATACAGACAACATACATCCATCATTTAATATGTTGCATAAGTGATGTTTTGAAACTCGGGAGCTGAGTTATGCTCGACCCTCGAATTTCAGGGCGTTACAATCAATGGCCTGGACACGGCTCAAATGTATGAGAACTTCCCATGCAGTCGACTACATTGAATGAGAGATACATGGATGATATGCAGGCAATTCTAAATTATCGAGAAATTGCAAACTTGGAACACAAATAATTCAAAATAAACTGGTCCAAATTATAAGTACTAGTTTAGATGAAACCAGAAATTACTCTTACTTGCTCGTCCAACTATTGTATTTCCTGACATTTATGACAGGGTTAAATAAATAACATCCAATAGTCTTATTTTAAAAAACAAGCGTCCACTTTGTACTATTCAACCCATCTAGTTTTTAGCCTGTAACTTTGCCACAACTGTTCTTACACAATCTCCTAGTTTATTTTTTTATTTAATATTTGCCACATGTATCATTTCTAAGTGTCTGCATATCAAATGTTATATCCAGCCAGAGTATCAAATAACATTCCCCATTGGATAAAGGCTAGTATCCATTTAATGTTCTAACTATTACACCCATCTCTTTATATCACATGACATCATCAACATGATTAAATATCTTTCAGTATGTTACTTACCAGAAAGAAAAAAAAAAAAACCATTTTTTGCCTACTTTTGAGGTTTTTATGCTTCCAATGGCATATTATTTCTATTCTCAATCAGGACTGTGTAATTATGGATGATAGGTTATGCTTTAAACTTCATTGATCTAGCTAGTGAAAAATGAGAGTTTCATTGATGTAGGTCATACCTGTACATAGGACCAGTTTGGTGGTTGTCCATTATTTTTTGTGGTCCACATGATGAGGGGATTGGTCTGATTTTTGCATCTTTGTGGTGGGGCCAAGCAATGAGTGCATCATCACAGTTTTTGCATTTATGTATTTCTATTTTGTTCATGAATTACTTTACTATGAATAATTGCACATCATTTTTAGGCTTTAACCAGAGATTTAATTTGTACTCTCTAGATTTTATAGGTGATGCTGCTTGCACATTTCAAGCGATTGATGAGAGAGTTTACACATATGCATGACTAAGCTATTCATCCAACCTGATTCTTGGACCAAGCATAAGTTGTGGGTAAGTTTTACTAACATGTGTGTGAAGCATTGCTCAACCAAATGCAGCCACATGCACCAATGTAGCATAAGGTTGTGAGATAACAGCTTTCCATTAAGTGGGTCACACTTTTTAGAACTTTTAGCTTTACAATCAAATGTTTCCTTCCTCAAGTTTTTAGAACTTTTAGCATAAAAATCAAGTGTTTCCTTAATTGTCTATTTGCAGCCCACCAACCCAAGGATTCAAAGGAAACCTCAGGGATTCATCCATTTTGGACTGATCATGTGTTGTTAGTTGTTACTGATAAAGGTCCTAGAAGGGGTCCTATTGGTGCTACAACTTCCATTGAAACATCCCTGAGGTCCTAGAAGGGAATTGATGCAAATGGATAAATTTTGGGCATTTTGAAGGAATGGGTTTTCACTTAATCCATCACAATAGGGCATTGGTTTCTTTTTACAGAAATGTTTATGTAGGTGGAGGAAGTTGATGGTTGGATTTTTCTGGCCTTACATGCGTCAGATTTTGGGTTGTCCTTCTGTTGGATGCTCACCTTGAAAATCAAGTTGCAACACTCATCAAGTAAGTACATGCGTACATCTTAACATGGATCAGCGGTCAGCCTCTCTATCACGCTTGTGGCCATTCCTTCGGAGTTGGTGTTCACTCCCCAAGTGTAGGGTTGTGATGTAGTAATAAACTCAGTAAGACCGAGGTCGAATCCACAGGGACTGAAACTTGTACGTGATCTGAGACTAACTAGATATAGAACTAGCAAAAAGATGTAATCTAAATCCAATAGAATTTAGGGAATAATTATGGAATAATTATCTAAAACTTAAGGAATTCAGAGGAAGGAAACTATGGATTCAGAGGATCCACTTGTAGAGATCAGGGAGATCTTATGCCTGCTTCAAAAATCATGGAAATCAACTAGACTTCCTTTGCTATAGTTTTCAAGAGATGAAAGGTATATGAATTAGAATGGATTCCATCACCAAACCATGCCCAGGAGACAAAGTAAACAACAGAATTAAACTAATTACTAACCAACCAACAATGTATGAAGATCAGGAAGGGTACTGTCATCTTACCATGCCCATGGAACAATGATGAACAACAGGGCTTCCTGACTTCATAAACATAAAAAGGGGAAAGAAATACTCAAAGCCATTGCAAACCCATTGTAATTTCAGTCACAACAGACCATTAAAGACTAAGAAAAATATTCCTTTAATAATCAACTAAATCAAATCCAGTTAATGCATTTTAAATTAAAGGCACAAAGTAGAATCTCCCATCTCGCTACAGGCTTCACCTCTTAGCCCTAGCTAAGAGGTTTTAGCCTAACATGATTGGACTAGATCTCATAATAATAATAAAACAAATAAAAAAAAAAAAAAAAAAACAATACTCTCTTCTTGTTCACGGCTGCTCTAAAACTTCCATCCAAAAGTCTCTCCAGGTGCTTCCCTCCTTGACGTGGATCCCTGCCAAAAAAAAATCCCCCTTCTTCTCTCTCTCTCTTTCCTTTTATATCAGCAGTAGGAGTCGGCTAGTGTAGAACTCCAGCCGTGGAGAGCTTACGCTGTCCCTGCGTAAGTTAGCTTACGCAGCAGCAGATTCACGTCCGCACTTTCCCCTGTTTTGACGCCGTGTAATGATCTGAACGGACGATCTTCTTCGTTCAGTCTTCATAGCTCTGATCGGCCACACCGCAGGAGTAATTCAAGCCGTTCATATGGACAGACCGATCTTCGCCACGGTTGCAAAAACAGCCTGGAACTTTGGTCGCGCGCACAACAGGGCCTGCGTAAATCGACTTACGCTGATGTACTGGTGGGGCCCACTCAAGATAACTTTTGGGAAATCCACTCCGTCCACCAGATTCCCCTCGGAATTTCGGTCGGGAATGGTCAATTTTGAATGTCCATAGATGTGGCCCACTGAAGTGATCTTGCTCCAATGGCTGCAAATGAATTTCTTGTGATTGCTGTGGCCGGCACGTGCGCGTGTATGGCTGAAAATAGTAAGCATGGTGCTGACCAAAACTAGCGCCTTTACATGATGGACGGTTCAGATCTTTTTCATGGGCCACGATGGAGGCCCACTAACGATCCAACGGCCCCCTGTTTCACGCCAACGAAAACGGAGCTTCCGTTTCTGGATATGGTCGGTCAAACCGACTTAGACCGAACAGGCTGGTTCGGTGCAACGAGAGTGCACTTGTGCACTATGCACTCCTACTTCCCATGGGGTCCACTTCATTGCTTCAGATGTAATCTGCTCCATCCATCCGATCTGCTAGCACATTTAAGGGGTTGAGCCCAAGTTTGAAGCTTATCCAGAGATCCGGTGGGCCGCAAATCGCTATTTTATGGGCTGATCTGACTGTTGGGTCACTTCCATAGTGATCTGAGGGCTAAAATTTGATATGTACGGTTAATTTATGGCCCTCAGGCTATGCATGCAGTTTTGAGCCAATCAGATGGCGGGAACTATGTGATCTTGCATTCTTCACCAATTTCAGGCCTCTTTAACGTAAATGACTTGATTTTCTCGGATCCCTGGCATGTAAATTCTTCAGTCTTGGTTCTCTGGAGTGTATCCCTTGCTCTGGTATCTTCAGAACGTTAATTCCATGCTTTTAGCATCCCGATCCAGTCCCAGCTCGCAATTCCACCTTGCAACAGAAACATGATTAAAATGGGCTATTAAATAGTACCATGTTCATAAATCTAGGCAACAACTGGGTCTGATATGCAATATTTAACCCTCAACACAACCCCCAACCATCATTTTGCTAGTCCCAAGCAAAATATGCGAAAGGTAAGTTGAGAATTACAGAACAATTTCTATAAACTCGAGTGATTTTTGCAAAATAATCCAGATATGAGCATTCTCAGATTCATGAATGTTGGGTATTACTTTCTCCTAGACTCAGGCGCACGATAAACTTCATAATCAAGTTCAAAGTATTATTCCAGGAATTAGAAAAATTCTAAATATTGAATTCCATGGATGTATAGTCTAATCTCGACTTGTCAACATTAAGATTCACCTCTCTATTTAAGGATATCATTGGTAACCAATAAAAGAATTCACGATAACTTAAACTTGCCTCACACATTATCTTTTTATTCTTTTTAATTTTTAATTTTTCCATTAAAAGTAATGCCAAGAAGGGGAATCAAATCCTCACCTAAAGGGAGCAAACCTATGATGAAGACTGTACACCCAAATTTTTTTCACATATCATTCATAGGGAATTAAATCTACACCTATAGGGAGCAAACCTATGGTGTAGACCATTCGCCCAATCCTTTCAATTTCTCAGGTTGGTTCCTTTCAAGCTTAGTGATCACCAAATTAATCCTTCAATATCAAATGAAACCTTAATGTGTAAGCGAGATGTGATATGTAAGATCATAACTCAATTAATGTTTACAACTTCTAATTCTGGATTAACAATTCAAACTTAACTATGCAATCCAATAGATACTGAATCCAAGCGTCTTAAATTTCCAACATCATGTATCTTGAAATTCCAAGTGCCCTAGATGGCTGTCAAAATCCCTTCGAATTCACAAGAAAGTCCAGAAAAATTTAAAATTCTCACAATTTTCGCTCAAGACTAAGAAAACACTGATTAGGAAACCTAATCTCCCACCCCCAACCTAAGATCTACATTGTCCTCAATGTAAAAGAAATAGGCATGCAATGCACATGGGACAACGAAAATATAAGAGGAGTGATGGAAAGATAGTACCTGGACGAAAGAATTAAGAGGCTATCCAAAGATATCTACGTAAGAGCGGGTCAGCATAAGAGAAAAACCAACAGAAGTTAAAATAAAAATAACAAAAATAAAATCATACCTATACCACTTTCGCAGGTGCTCTCGATTGCATTTAGCGTATGCAACAAGTCTTTAAACCCCTAGGTTGCCCCTAGTGGACAAGTTGTAGTCTCGTGAGGGTTTGCAGTAATATTACCCACAAACATTGAACTAACTAACAAAATGAAATGAAGAGCTGGGTTGCCTCCCAGGAGCGCTAAGTTTACCGTCTTCAGCCAGACAAATAAAGTAACTACCCTAGTCCTATGAAAGCGATAAACAGACCTATACCTCCATCAGACTAAGAGATCAATCCTGGTAAACAGGAGCAGTCAGGGGCATGGTCATGTCCTCTGAATCAAATTTCTCGACAAATGGTTTCAATCGATGTCCATTGACTTTAAACTCCTTGCCATTGTCGGGATCTCTTATCTCAACGGCCCCATGAGGAAAAACAGTAACAACAATGTAAGGGCCGGTCTAACGAGATTGAAGCTTACCCAGAAAGAGATGTAATCGAGAATTGTACAAAAGGACCTTCTGACCAGGCGTGAATGATTTTCGCAAAATGTGTTGGTCATGAAATGCTTTCATCTTGTCCTTGTAAATTCTCGAATTATCGTATGCATCATTCCGGATTTTCTCAAGTTCATTCAATTGAAGTTTACGTAGCGAGCCAGCGTTGTCTAGATTGAAATTAAGATTTTTGATCGCCCAGTACGCTTTATGTTCCAGCTCCACAGGCAAGTGACAAGCTTTCCCATAGACAAGTCTAAAGGGAGACATTCCAATAGGGGTTTTAAAGGCAGTACGGTATGCCCATAAGGCATCGGTCAATCGGATTAACCAATCCTTACGATCAGGGTTAACCGTTTTCTCCAAAATGTGTTTGATTTTCCTATTAGAAATCTCAGCTTGCCCACTTGTCTGTGGGTGGTACGGGGTGCTCACCTTATGAGAGATACCATATTTCTTCATTAAGCTCTCAAATGGTTTATTACAAAAGTGTGAGCCCCCATCACTAATGATGGCTCGAGGCGTTCCGAATCGAGAAAGGATGTTTTCTTTTAGGAATTTAATGACCGTGCGATGGTCATTAGTTCGACATGGAATCGCTTCGACCCATTTAGTGACATAATCCACGGCGAGCAAAATATACAGATTTCCAAACGATTGGGGGAATGGTCCCATGAAATCGATGCCCCAGCAATCAAATGCTTCAATGATAAGGATGGGATTTAAAGGCATCATATTTCGACGGGACAATGCTCCCAATTTCTTACAACACTCATAAGCTTTGCAAAACTCATGAGTGTCCCTAAACATAGTGGGCCAGTAAAAGCCACACTGCAAAATCTTGGCCGTGGTCTTTTTAGCAGAAAAGTGACCACCACAGGCCTGTGAGTGACAGAAGGAGATGACGCTCTGATGCTCATCGTCTGATATACATCTCCTTAGGATTTGGTCTGGGCAATATTTAAATAAATAAGGATCATCTCAGAAAAAGTTGTGCACCTCGGTGAAGAATTTCTTCTTATCTTGCGCAGTCCACTATGTCGGTATGGCACCTGTAGCAAGATAATTAGCAATATCAGTGAACCAAGGTGAATGGGAGACTCGGAACAGTTGTTCATCAGGAAACATGTCGTTGATATGGGTCGTTTCAAGGGAATCAGAGGTATTAAGGCGAGAAAGGTGATCGGCCACAACGTTTTTTACTCCCTTTTTATCTTTAATTTTCAAATCAAATTCTTGGAGTAGAAGGATCCATCGTATCAGGCGGGGCTTAGAATCATTCTTAGAAAGAAGATACTTCAATACCGCATGATCTGTATAGATAATGATCTTGGATCCGATCAGATAGGACCTAAATTTGTTCAAGGTGAACACTATGGCTAAGAGTTCTTTTTCAGTAGTTGAGTAGTTCACTTGGGCCGGATTTAAAGTCCTACTCGCGTAATGGGTAACGTAGGGTCTCTTATCCTTTCTCCGGCCTAGAACCGCTCCAAGAGCATAATCAGAAGCGTCGCACATAAGTCAAAAGGAAGGCTCCAGTTGGGTGGCTGCATGGTAGGTGTAGTGGTTAACGTGCCCTTAAGCTTGGTGAAAGCTTCCTAGCATTGCTCAGTCCACTCGTACGGAGCATCCTTTTGAAGAAGATTACATAAAGGACGAGAGAGGAGACTAAAGTCCTTTATGAATCGCCTGTAAAATCTTGCGTGTCCTAAGAAGGATCGCACGTCTCTGATGTTCTTGGGTGGAGGTAGGTTAGAGATAAGATCGATTTTTGCCTTATCTACCTCGATTCCCTTGGACGAGATGATATGTCCAAGGACAATTCCCTTCTGAACCATGAAATAGCACTTCTCCCAATTAAGTACCAAGTTCTTTTCTTCACATCTTTTCAGCACACATTTAAGACTTTCTAAGCACTTGCTGAAAGATGGACTGTAAACAAAGAAATCATCCATGAAGACCTCTAGATATTGCCCCACCATATCAGAAAAGATACTAAGCATACATCGCTGAAAGGTGGCAGGGGCATTACATAGTCCGAATGGCATCCTTCGGTAGGCAAAGGTGCCGTAGGGACATGTAAATGTGGTCTTTTCCTGATCTTCAGGGGCTATCTCTATCTGGTTGTAGCCCGAATACCCGTCAAGGAAACTGTAATAGGAATGACCAGCTAACCTTTCCAGGATCTGATCAATGAATGGTAAAGGAAAGTGGTCTTTCCTCGTGACGGTATTCAACTTCCTGTAGTCAATGCACATTCTCCAACCAGTAGTGACTCTAGTTGGCATGAGTTCATTATTAGCATTGGCTACGATGGTGATTCCGGACTTCTTAGGGACTACTTGAGTTGGACTCACCCATTGACTATCAGATATAGGGTATATGATACCCACGTCCAATAGTTTAAGAACCTCGGCCTTAACCACTTCCTTCATGTTTGGATTTAGTCTACGTTGTGGTTGTCGAGCGATTTTTGCATTATCCTCAAGATATATGCGGTGAGTACAAATCGAGGGATCGATTCCCTTGAGGTCCGCTATCGTCCATCCCAAGGCTCCTTTATGCTCAATGAGAGTAGATATGAGCATACTCTCCTGTTCTTTCTCTAGGTGGGCAGAGATCACCACCGGGTATGTCTCATCTTGACCTAAATAGGTATATTTCAAATCAGAGGGCAAAGGTTTTAGGTCAAGCTTCAGCGGCTTGAGGTTAGACGGTAGAGGCACTACATCGGTTTGTGGTAATTCTTCAAATTGTGGCCTCCACCGGTTAACTTCAAGTACCAGTGCAGTATCAAGCAAGGCGCACGTCTCCCTAATCATGTCATCATCAAAATCATGGGCGTGGGCCAGGTACGACTCTATATGGTCGGAGGATAAGGTTAGAGGTGTCGTATCTTCCACGAAAGAGTCAATCATGTTAATGTCGTGGAAATCGTCATCCTCATCTAAGTTTCCGCCGTTATTGAAAAAGATATTTGACTCTAATGTCATATTCCCAAAAGACATAGTCATGACACCATTCCTACAATTGATAATTGCATTTGAAGTGACAAGGAATGGGCGGCCAAGAATGACGGGGATCTGAGTGCTTATGTTATTGATGGGTTCGGTGTCCAGGATGATAAAATCTACAGGGTAGTAAAATCTATCAACTTGGACCAACACATCCTCAATTATCCCTCTTGGTACACGAACAGAGCAATCAGCAAGTTGTAGTGTGGTTAGGGTGGGTTTTAATTCACCCAAACCTAACTGTTTGTATACCGAGTAGGGAATCAGATTGATGCTCGCTCCTAAGTCAAGAAGTGCGTGATCAATTCGATGGTTCCCGATTACACATGATATGGTTAGGCTTCCGGGATCTTTGAATTTCTGTGGCACGTCTTGCTTTAGGATGGCACTCACTTTCTCAGCCAAGAAAATTTTCTTTTGAATACTTTGCCGTCTTTTGGTCGTGCATAAGTCTTTCAAAAATTTGGCATATGAAGGAATCTGTTTCACGACATCAAGTAGAGGAATGTTGACTTTCACTTGTTTCAACACCTCTAGGATATTCTGAGAGTTAGAGAGAGGTTTTGGTGAAACCAACCGTTGGGGGAACAGAGCAACTGGCTTCTCTAGAAGTTCCGGTTCTAATTTTTGTGGGGCATCACTAGATCCATCATTGTTGTCCTTTTCTGGTTCTTGAGGCTTTTCGGGCCTAACCGGAAGAGTTTTATCAATGATCTTTCCACTCCTAAGAGTGGTGATAGATTTAGCGTGCCCCATCTAATTTGAAGAGTTAGGATCATTAATCTCGTACTGCGGTTTAGGATTGGGGAGAGGTTGTGCAGGAAGCATCCCCTTTTCTATAACCGTCATACGAGAATCTATCTTTTGCATAAAATCTGTAATTCCCCGCATTGCCTAAGCTAGCTCTTGTATGGAATTTTGAACCGGTTCCTCTTAAGGTTTCACTTGATTTGGATTTTAATTGAAGAAACCTTGAGGAGTACCCGTTTGTCCATTCCTCCAACTAAAGTTTGGATGATTTTTCCAACCAGGATTATATGTATTTGAGTTAGGTCCAGTAAAAGGTCTTTGATAGTTGTTTAAGGCATAGCTTGTTCATTCAACACTCCTCGAAAGGCGGGTATTGTAGGACAATTTTCAGTTGTATAAATGTTGCAATCACAGATGCCGCAAACAATTTCATTAACCTTATCCTTCTTTCCTTCCATGGCCTCAACTTTCCTTATGAGCGTAATCACTTTACACTTGAGATCATCCTCTTCTTTTAAGAGATATAATCCACCTTTCTCCTTTAATTGAGTCGGCCTAGACGTGGTGTTTGATTTTGGGTAATAGTCCCAAGATTGTGTTTTTTCAGCCAGACTGTCGAGGTAGTCCCATACCTCGTCGACATCTTTATTAATAAACTCTCCATTACACATTGTCTCGACCATTTGGCGCATGGAAGATGTTAGTCCATCATAGAAAAAATTTGTAATGCTCCACGTTTCAAATCCATGTTGTGGGCATGAACTGACCAAATCTTTGAACCTTTCCCAACATTGGAAGAATCTTTCATCTTCCTTTTGGGCAAAGTTCATGATTGCTTTTCTGAGGGTAATCGTTTTATGATGTGGAAAGAATTTTTTTATGAATTTCCTCTGCATGTCGTTCCATGTGCCAATGGATCTAGGACGCAGTGAATGTAACCACGTCTTAGCTTTCTCTTTTAAGGAAAAAGGAAAGAGTTTCAGCCTGATTGTATCCTCAGATACATTAGGAAAACATAATGTAGCTATAATCTCATCGAACTCTTTCAAATGTAAATATGGACTCTCTGATTCAAGTCCATGGAATTTGGGAAGGAGTTGGATAACTCCTGGCTTGATGTCCATTTGTCCTGTGTTTTCAGGAAAAATCATGCATGAGGGCGTACTCACTCCCGTCGGTTATAGATAATCTCGTAAAGTACGAGGCGGGGGTGCCTGATGTACCTCATTCTCATCTTGGGTATCCTCCACCCTGGGTGGAAGTAGAGGAGGTTGGTCTTCGGCCATAACTTCAGTTAACTCAGGGGATTTCGAGTGGTGTCTAGTCCTGCGATGGATAGTCAACCCCTCAACCAATCCTCCTTCAGTCAAGAGAAAAGAAAATCTAAAAAGAAAGAGAGGGTTGGAAAGAAGTTACCAAACTGGAGTCCCTAAGTTAAAAACCTGCAAAAGAAAACAAAACAAGTCAGATCCTTAAAAAGAAAGATAGAAGTAAACTAGTTTCTAAAAGAAGAAATTCCTAAAGGAAAGTGGAAATTTCTAAAATAAATTAGGAAAGTCCTAAACTTAGAAAGTACGTTACTAAAAGAGATCTGAAAAATAGAAAGGAGAGAAAGAGCTTACCGAATTAGAAATTTCTATCTTAAAAGCCTACACAATAGGAAGGTTAGTTTCTAAACAAAAATTCTATGAGTAGAAAATTAGGAAACAAAATTAGATTCTAAAAGAGTTAGAATTAGAAAGTTAAGATAAAAATAGAAAGTTAATTTCTAAAAAGGGAAAGGAATAACTTAGTTTCTAAAAATAACAGAGAAAAGTTCCTAAAAATAAACTATTTCCTACAAATAGGAAAGTACTAGAATTAGAAAATTTCTAAAATTCAAACCCTAATTTTAAAAGTAGAAAAAGTAGAGGAATTTAGGAAGGAATTACCAATTTAGAAACTCATGTCAGGATCCTACAAAACAACAAAAACAGATTAGTTTCTAGAAATCAGAAAAACCTAGACCTATAGTTAGAAAAATCCTAATCTTAAACTAATTCTAAAACTAATTAATTTCAGAAAATCGTAGCCGTCAGTCCCCGGCAACAGCGCCAAAGACTTGTTCACTCCCCAAGTGTAGGGTTGTGATGTAGTAATAAACTCAGTAAGACCGAGGTCGAATCCACAGGGACTGAAACTTGTACGTGATCTGAAACTAACTAGATATAGAACTAACAAAAAGATGTAATCTAAATCCAATAGAATTTAGGGAATAATTGTGGAATAATTATCTAAAACTTAAGGAATTCAGAGGAAGGAAACTAGGGATTCAGAGGATCCACTTGTAGAGATCAGGGAGATCTTATGCCTGCTTCAAAAATCATGGAAATCAACTAGACTTCCTTTGATATAGTTTTCAAGAAATGAAAGGTATATGAATTAGAATGGATTCCATCACCAAACCATGCCCAGGAGATAAAGTAAACAACAGAATTAAACTAATCACCAACCAATCAACATGCTATGAAGGTTAGGAAGGGTACCATCATCCTACATGCCCAGGAGACGATAGTGAACAACAGGGCTCCCTGACATCATAAAAAGGGGAAAAAGAAATATTCAAAGCCATTGCAGGCCCATTGTAATTTCAGTCACAATAGACCATTAAAGACTAAACACATTCCTTCCATAATCAACTAAAAACAAATTCAGTTCATGAGTTTACATTAAAAGCATAGAATAGAATCTCCCATCTCACTACAGGCTTCACCTCTTAGCCCTAGCTAAGAGGTTTTAGCCCAACATGATTGGACTAGATCTCATAATAATAATAAAACAAATAAAAAGAAAAAAAAATAATACTCTCTTCTTGTTCACGGCTGCTCCAAAACTTCCGTCCAAAAGTCTCTCCAGGTGCTTCCCTCCTTGACGTGGATCCCTGCCAAAAAAAACAATCCCCCTTCTTCTCTCTCTCTCTCTTTCCTTTTATATCAGCAGCAGGAGTCGACTGGTGTAGAACTCTAGTCGTGGAGAGCTTACGCTGTCCCTGCGTAAGTCAGCTTACGCAGCAGCAGATTCACGTCCGTACTTTCCCCTATTTTAACGCCGTGTAATGATCTGAACGGACGATCTGCTTCGTTCAGTCTTCATGGCTTTGATCGGCCACACCGCAGGAGTAATTCGAGCCGTTCATATGGACAGACCGATCTTCGCCACGGTTGCAAAAATGGCCCGGAACTTTGGTCGCGCGCACAACAGGGCCTGCGTAAATCGACTTACACTGATGTACTGGTGGGGCCCACTCAAGATAACTTTTGGGAAATCCACTCCGTCTACCAGATTCCCCTCGAAATTTCGGTCAGGAATGGTCAGTTTTGAATGTCTATAGATGTGGCCCACTGAAGTGATCTTGCTCCAATGGCTGTAAATGAATTTCTTGTGATTGTTGTGGCCGGCACGTGTGCGTGTATGGCTGAAAATAGTAAGCATGGTGCTGACCAAAACTAGCGCCTCTACATGATGGACGGTTCAGATCTTTTTCATGGGCCATGATGGAGGCCACTAACGATCCAACGGCCCCCTGTTTCACGCCAACAAAAACGGAGCTTCCGTTTCTGGATATGGTCAGTCAAACCGACTTGGACCGAACAGGCTGGTCCGGTGCAACGAGAGTGCACTTGTGCACTATGCACTGCTACTTCCCATGGGGTCTACTTCATTGCTTCAGATGCA
Organism: Magnolia sinica; assembly: GCF_029962835.1. Classification (NCBI taxonomy): domain Eukaryota; kingdom Viridiplantae; phylum Streptophyta; class Magnoliopsida; order Magnoliales; family Magnoliaceae; genus Magnolia; species Magnolia sinica. The sequence continues at coordinate 2,970,397 of NC_080579.1, forward strand.
ATCTGCTCCATCCATCCGATCTGCTAGCACATTTAAGGGGTTGAGCCCAAGTTTGAAGCTTATCCAGAGATCCGGTGGGCCCCAAATCGCTGTTCTATGGGCTGATCTAACTGTTGGGTCACTTCCATAGTGATCTGAGGGCTGAAATTTGATATGTACGGTTAATTTATGGCCCTCAGGCCATGCATGCAGTTTTGAGCCAATCAGATGGTGGGAACTATGTGATCTTGCATTCTTCACCAATTTCGGGCCTCTTTAACGTAAATGACTTGATTTTCTCGGATCCCTGGCATGTAAATTCTTCAGTCTTGGTTCTCTGGAGTGTGTCCCTTGCTCTGGTATCTTCGGAACGTTAATTCCATGCTTTTAGCATCCCGATCCAGTCCCAGCTCGCAATTCCACCTTGCAACAGAAACATGATTAAAATGGGCTATTAAATGGTACCATGTTCATAAATCTAGGCAACAACTGGGTCTGATATGCAATATTTGACCCTCAACAGTTGGATTTGGACTTTGGTGTGCTGTTATCATGGTTTTTCTGTCTTTATTAATAGCTTATGTTTCCAGACAGTAGTATATACAATGTTTTTGCCATCTTCTCATGAGTAGTTTCATTTGTAATTCATGTGCATGCCTGCTCCTTTCGTGCAGGTTCAACCATGTGTTGGTATTTGAAGTGATAAATGCTACTCAAAATATGGAAGAAGATGACCATTTATTTTAGTTGGATCCCTCATGATCTCTATCGCTGTGAGTTTTAATAGCTATTGTTTTTATCATTGGTTTCTGGATGCTGGATTTGGCTAACAATACAGTGCAAGTAAGCTTGTTGAAATAGTTGTGCTGCCTTCTATGTTTAATCTACTTTATACGATGACATTTACTACCATGCATAAATCATCTTCTAATGTTTAACATCTTGTTTGGATGTCTGTTGACTTCCTGGTACTGTTTCCATTGTAGGGTCCAGCTCCTGCTCTTCTGGCTGATCTCTTAGGTGAATTAGTGCTACCATTACAGTCTTTGCAGGATTGATCAACTTTCTTTCTTTCTTTATTATTTTTTTTTCTTACATATATTTACTCCTTGAAAAATAAGTTACACCATATCACAATGTTTTTGAAGAATGTGCTACAAGATTTATTTATGTTGTGACAGGGCCTGACCAAAAAAATGCAGCAAATGCAATATTTTGCTCATGGATGGCTATTGGAAACATTGTAGGGTATTCTTCTGGTGCTAGTGGAAGTTGCACAGGTGAAATTTTCTTGGCTTATATTATTAATTTATTACTTTGCTTTTCTATTGATTGTTCTTGCTAATGTATGGTAATACCGTAAATTATCCTCCATACAATATAAACCTTAAACTTATCTCAGACTGAATTAAGGTCTGTAATTTACTCTTGAATTGCTTAATGATTTCCTATTCTCATTTTTTCTTTGCATATAGTTTGGGATCTTGTGTGGATGGGAACTACTTCCCTTTGAGTGATCCTACCTTCTTTTAGTGACATAAATATTTTAGAGTCCTTTTCATTACTCAACTTCGACATTCGATTTTCTATCAAATTGTTTTTGAGTACTCATTTTTAAGCAGGTGGTTTCCATTTTTGAAAACAAGAGCTTGCTGTGAAGCCTGTGGAAATTTGAAAGCAGCCTTTTGGAGTCTTCGCTTCTATTCGCTGGTCATGATGAGGATGGGCCTAGTTTGTAAGTATCAACCTTTTACTTTGATCTCTTGGTCTTCTGTAAGGACCACAACTATTGGTCATTGGGAATATATAGTCTACATTAGGAGGTTATGCTTTTTTATATGCTTCTGACTTTGAATTTTAGAATGGCTAGTTTCAGTTTTTTTGCTTTTTAGTTTTTCTGCACTTAGAAATTGTGATATGCAGATACTACACGGACCCATCTGGTACCTTCTGGCAATGCAATGCAAAGGCATTAGGTTCGGGCTCCGAAGGTGCTGACAGCTCGTTGCAGGAGCAATACAACAAGGTATCATTCATTCAATCAAAGATTTTCTTTTTTCTTTTATTTTGTTCATTTTCTTCTTATTTGTGGACATTATACTCACTACGCCAAAACTGCGAAAAAAATACGGTCCAAAACCGTCTCAAATGACCAAAAAGGACGGTCATGGACCGTCACAAGGGCCGTCAAATTTTGACGTGTCGTATTACTTAAAGGACGGTCATGGACCGTCCTAAAAAAGGACGGTTGTAAACCGTCCTTAAAAAGGACGGTCTCGGACAGTCTCTTATGAGCCTTTAAAGGACGGCCATCGACCGTCCTTTAAAAGGACAGTCATGGACCGTCCTTAAAAAAGACTGTCGTAGACCGTCTCTGATGAGCCTTTAAAGGACTGTCATCGTCCGTCTCTTATGGGCCGTCGGACCGCAGACCATCCTTTAAAAGGACGGTCATGGACCGTCCTTAAAAAGGACTGTCATGGACCGTCTCTTATAAGAGGGTCAATATATACCTGTTACATCATCATATTCTTCCTAATATACACCTGTTATATAATATATTTCATCATATTCACATTCACATTCATTTAAACATAAACTACGTAAATCCAATATAAACTACATCCATCTAAACCCATACTACGTAAATCCAACATAAACTACATTCATCCAAACATAAACTACATCCATCCAAACACAAGCAATCTTATCCACATTACATTCATCCACACATAAATACATATAAGTTTAACATTATAAATAAAAAAAAAGAAAAAAAATCAGCAACAATTTCTCTGTCTTTCACCTGAAAAAAAAAATTAAACCAATAAAACATTATAATTCAGAATCATGAAGAATTGCATAAACTTCTTCCAAAAAAGTGAGTACTTTTTAAAAATAAAACTAATCATTAAAATAGGTTTAGGTTTAGGTTTTAGGTGTTAGGTTTTAGGTTTAGGTTTACGATTAGGTTTTAGGTTATAAGTTTAGGTTATAGGTTATAGGTTATAGGTTATAAGTTAAGGTTTAGGTTACAGGTTTTGGTTTAGGTTATAGGTTATAGGTTATAAGTTAAGGTTTAGGTTATAGGTTTTGGTTTAGGTTTAGGTTTAGGTTTAGGCTTAGGTTATAGGTTTAGGTTAAGGTTTAGGTTTTAGTTATAGGTTGTATATAGGTTATAGCTTTAAGGAATTGAGAATAGGTTAAGGTTTAGGTTTAGGAAATCGGGTCCGAGTTCGGGATCGGGTTTAAGTTTAGGTAAGGAAGTTGAGATTAGAATTAGGTATAGGTTTAGGTTCAAGGATTTGAAAATACATTTCGATTTTTGGTTTAGGTTTAGGTTTTAGGCTTATGTTTAGGTTATAGGTTTAGGTTATAAGTGCAGGTAATAGGTTTAGGTTTATGTTAGGTTATAGGTTAACGTTTAGGTTTAGGAAATCGGGTTCGAGTTCGGGATCGGGTTTAGGTTTGAATTAGGGAGTTGAGATTAAGATTAAGTGTAGGTTTAGGTTAAGGTTTAGGTTTAGGTTTAGGTTTAGCTTATAAGCAATAAGTTTTAAGTTTAGGTTTAAGTTATAGGTTACAGGTTTAGGTATAGCTTTAGGCTTAGGTTTAGGTTACAAGATAAAGGTCTAAGGAATTGAGAATAGGTTAAGGTTTAGGTTTAGAAAATCGGGTTTAGGTTTGGGTTTTCAAGTTTAGGCTTAGGTTTAGGTTAGGGAGTTGAGATTAGGATTAGGTGTAGGTTTAGGTTTAGGGATTCGAGAATACATTTAGGTTTTAGGTTTAGGTTAAGGTTTAGGTTTAGGTTTAGGTTTAGGAAATTGAGAATAGGTTAAGGTTTAGGTTTAGGAAATCGGGTTTGGGTTCGGGATCGGGTTTAGGTTTTGGTTTTCAAGTTTAGGTTTAGGTTTAGGTTAGGGAGTTGAGATTAGGATTGGGTGTAAGTTTAGGTTCAGGGATTTGAAAATACATTAAGGTTTAGGTTTAGGAAATCGGGTTTGGGTTCAGGATCGGGTTTAGGTTTGAGTTTTCAAATTTAGGTTTAGGTTTAAGTTAGGGAGTTGAGATTAGGATTAGGTGTAGGTTTAGGTTTAGGGATTTGAGAATACATTTAGGTTTTAGGTTTATGTTTAGGTTAAAGGTTATAGGTTTAGGTTAAGGTATAGGTTTAGGTTATAAGCAATGGGTTTAGGGAATTGAGAATAGGCTAAGGTTTAGGTTGAGGAAATCGGGTTCAGGATCGGGTTTAGGTTTGAGTTTTCAAGTTTAGGTTTAGGTTTAGGTTAGGGAGTTGAGATTAGGATTAGGTGTAGGTTTAGGTTTAGAGATTTGAGAATACATTTAGGTTTTAGGTTTATATTTAGGTTATAGGTTACAGGTTTAGGTTAAGGCTATAGGTTATAGCTTTGGGTTAAGGTTTAGGTTAAGGTTTAAGGATTTGATAATACATTTAGGTTTTGGGTTTAGGTTTAGGTTATAGGTTACAGGTTTAGGTTTAGGTTTAGGCTTATGCTATAGGTTATAGGTTTAGGTTAAGGTTTAGGTTTAAGTTTAGGTTATAAGCTATAGGTTTAGGGAATTGAGAATAGGTTAAGGTTTAGGTTTAGGAAATCGGGTTCGGGTTCGGGTTCGGGTTTAGGTTTGAGTTTTCAAGTTTAGGTTTAGGTTTAGATTAGGGAGTTGAGATTAGGATTAGGTGTAGGTTTAGGTTTAGGGATTTGAAAATACATTTAGGTTTTAGGTTTATGTTTAGGTTATAGGTTATAGGTTTAGGTTAAGGTATAAGTTTAGGTTTCGGTTTATGTTATAAGCAATTGGTTTAAGGAATTGAGAATAGGTTAAGGTTTAGGTTTAGGAAATCGGATTCGGATTCAAGATCGGGTTTAGGTTTTGGTTTTCAAGTTTAGGTTTAGGTTTAGGTTAGGGAGTTGCGATTAGGATTAGGTGTAGGTTTAGGTTTAGAGATTTGAGAATATATTTAGGTTTTAGGTTTATGTTTAGGTTATATATTATAGGTTTAGGTTAAGGCTATAGGTTATAGGTTTAAGTTAAGGTTTAAGGATTTGAGAATACATTTAGGTTTTAGGTTTAGGTTTAGGTTAAGGTTTAGGTTATAAGCTATAGGTTTAGGGAATTGAGAATAGGTTAAGATTTAGGTTTAGGAAATCGGGTTCGGGTTCGGGATCGAGTTTAGGTTTGAGTTTTCAAGTTTAGGTTTAAGTTTAGGTTAGGGAGTTAAGATTAGGATTAGGTGTACGTTTAGGTTTAGGGATTTGAGAATACATTTAGGTTTTAGGTTTATGTTTAGGTTATAGGTTATAGGTTTAGGTTAAGGCTATAGGCTATAGGTTTTGGTTTAGATTTAGGTTTAAGGATTTGAGAATACATTTAGGATTTAGGTTTAGGTCTAAGTTATAGGTTACAGGTTTAGGTTTATGCTATAGGTTATAAGTTTAGGTTAAGGTTTAGGTTAAGGTTTAGGTTTAGGTTTAAGTTTAGGTTATAAGCTATAGGTTTAGGGAATTGAGAATAGGTTAAGGTTTAGGTTTAGGAAATCGGGTTTGGGTTTAGGATCGGGTTTAGGTTTGGGTTATCAAGTTTAGGTTTAAGTTTAGGTTAGGGAGTTTAGATTAGGATTAGGTGTAGGTTTAGGTTTGGGGATTTGAGAATACATTAGGTTTTAGGTTTAGGTTTAGGTTATAGGTTATAGGTTTAGGTTTAGGTTTAGGTTTAGGTTTGGTTTTGGTTTTGATTTAGGTTATAGGTTATAGGTTTAGGTTAAGGTTTAAGGAAAGGTGGTTTTGATTTAGGTTATATGTTATAGGTTTAGGTTTAGGTTAAGGTATAAGTTTAGCTTTCGGTTTAGGTTATAAGCAATTGGTTTAGGGAATTGAGAATAGGTTAAGGTTTAGGTTTAGGAAATCGGGTTCGGGATCGGGTTTAGGTTTTAGTTTTCAAGTTTAGGTTTAGGTTTAGGTGAGGGAGTTGAGATTAGGATTAGGTGTAGGTTTAGGTTTAGGGATTTGAGAATACATTTAGGTTTTAGGTTTAGGTTTAGGTTATAGGTTACAGGTTTAGGTTAAGGCTATAGGTTATAGGTTTAGGTTAAGGTTTAGGTTAAGGTTTACATTTAGGTTTAAGGATTTGAGAATACATTTAGATTTTATGTTTATGTTTAGGTTTTAGGTTATAGTTTTAGGTTAAGGTTTAGGTTAAGGTTTAGTTTAGGTTTAAGTTTAGGTTATAAGCTATAAGTTTAGGAAATCGGGTTTGGGTTCAGGATCGGGTTTAGGTTTAGGAAATCAGGTTCGGGTTCGGGATCAGGTTTAGGTTTTGTTTTTTAAGTTTAGGTTTAGGTTTAGATTAGGGAGTTGAGATTAGGATTAGGTGTAGGTTTAGGTTTGGGGATTTGAGAATACATTAGGTTTTAGGTTTAGGTTTAGGTTATAGGTTATAGGTTTAGGTTTGGTTTTGGTTTTGATTTAGGTTATAATAGGTTATAGGTTTAGGTTAAGGTTTAGGGAAATGTGGTTTTGATTTAGGTTATAGGTTATAGGTTTAGGTTAAGGTATAAGTTTAGCTTTCAGTTTAGGTTATAAGCAATTGGTTTAGGGAATTGAGAATAGGTTAAGGTTTAGGTTTAGGAAATCGGGTTCGGGTTCGGGTTCGGAATCGGGTTTAGGTTTTGGTTTTCAAGTTTAGGTTTAGGTTTAGGTGAGGGAGTTGAGATTAGGATTAGGTGTAGGTTTAGGTTTAGGGATTTGAGAATACATTTAGGTTTTAGGTTTAGGTTTAGGTTATAGGTTACAGGTTTAGGTTAAGGCTATCGGTTATAGGTTTAGGTTAAGGTTTAGATTTAGGTTTAAGGATTTGAGAATACATTTAGGTTTTAGGTTTATGTTTAGGTTATAGGTTATAGGTTTAGGTTTAGGTTTAGGTTAAGGTATAGATTTTGATTTCGGCTTAGGTTATAAGCTATAGGTTTAGAGAATTGAGAATGGGTTAAGGTTTAGGTTTAGGAAATCGGGTTTGGGTTCAGGATCGGGTTTAGGTTTGGGTTATCAAGTTTAGGTTTAGGTTTAGGTTAGGGAGTTTAGATTAGGATTAGGTGTAGGTTTAGGTTTGGGGATTTGAGAATACATTAGGTTTTAGGTTTAGGTTTAGGTTATAGGTTATAGGTTTAGGTTTGGTTTTGGTTTTGATTTAGGTTATAATAGGTTATAGGTTTAGGTTAAGGTTTAGGGAAATGTGGTTTTGATTTAGGTTATAGGTTATAGGTTTAGGTTAAGGTATAAGTTTAGCTTTCAGTTTAGGTTATAAGCAATTGGTTTAGGGAATTGAGAATAGGTTAAGGTTTAGGTTTAGGAAATCGGGTTCGGGTTCGGGTTCGGGATCGGGTTTAGGTTTTAGTTTTCAAGTTTAGGTTTAGGTTTAGGTGAGGGAGTTGAGATTAGGATTAGGTGTAGGTTTAGGTTTAGGGATTTGAGAATACATTTAGGTTTTAGGTTTAGGTTTAGGTTATAGGTTACAGGTTTAGGTTAAGGCTATAGGTTATAGGTTTAGGTTAAGGTTTAGGTTAAGGTTTACATTTAGGTTTAAGGATTTGAGAATACATTTAGATTTTATGTTTATGTTTAGGTTTTAGGTTATAGTTTTAGGTTAAGGTTTAGGTTAAGGTTTAGTTTAGGTTTAAGTTTAGGTTATAAGCTATAAGTTTAGGAAATCGGGTTTGGGTTCAGGATCGGGTTTAGGTTTGGGTTATCAAGTTTAGGTTTAGGTTTAGGTTAGGGAGTTTAGATTAGGATTAGGTGTAGGTTTAGGTTTGGGGAATTGAGAATACATTACGTTTTAGGTTTAGGTTTAGGTTATAGGTTATAGGTTTAGGTTTGGTTTTGGTTTTGACTTAGGTTATAGGTTATAGGTTTAGGTTAAGGTTTAGGGAAAGGTGGTTTTGATTTAGGTTATAGGTTATAGGTTTAGGTTTAGGTTAAGGTATAAGTTTAGCTTTCGGTTTAGGTTATAAGCAATTGGTTTATGGAATTGAGAATAGATTAAGGTTTAGGTTTAGGAAATCGGGTTCGGGTTTGGGATCGGGTTTAGGTTTTGGTTTTCAAGTTTAGATTTAGGTTTAGGTGAGGGAGTTGAGATTAGGATTAGGTGTAGGTTTAGGTTTAGGGATTTGAGAATACATTAGGTTTTAGGTTTAGGTTTAGGTTATAGGTTATAGGTTTAGGTTTAGGTTTGGTTTTGGTTTTGATTTAGGTTATAGGTTATAGGTTTAGGTTAAGGTTTAGGGAAAGGTGGTTTTGATTTAGGTTATAGGTTATAGGTTTAGGTTATAGGTTTAGGTTTAGGTTTTGATTTATGTTATAGGTTATAGGTTTAGGTTAAGGTTTAGGTTTAGGTTTAGGTTTAGGTTATAGGTTTTGGGATTTAAGAATGGGTTTGGGTTTAGGTTATAGGTTTTGGTTATAAGTTATAGGTTTAGGTTAAGGTTTATGTTTAGGTTATAGGTTTTGGGATTTGAGAATGGGTTCGAGTTTAGGTTATAGGTTTTGGTTTTGGTTTAGGTTATAGGTTTTGGGATTTGAGAATGAGTTCGGGTTTAGGTTATAAGTTTTGGTTTAGGTTTAAGTTTAGGTTATAGGTTTTTGGATTTGAGAATGGGTTATGGTTTAGGTTTAGGAAATCGGGTTCAGGTTCGGGATTGGGTTTAAGTTTGAGTTTTCAAGTTTATGTTTAGGTTTAGGTTAGGGAATTGAGATTAGGATTTGGTGTAGGTTTAGCTTTAGGTAATTGAGTTTAGCTTATAGGTTTAGGGAAAGCTTAGGTTTAGGTTATAGGTTTTGGGATTTGGGGATAGTTTTAGGTTATAAGTATAGGTATAGGTTAGGTTATAGGTTAAGGTTTAGGGATTTGAGTTTAGGCTATAGGTTTAGGTTAAGGTTGAGGTTTAGGTTATAGGTTCAGGTTTTAGGTCATAGGTTTTGGTTTTGGTTAAGGGTATGGTCCCTACAAATACAGATATAAACATGGCCATCCGACGTAAATTGCCAGGCCCTTCCAATGCTGTCCATAAAAAATGGACAGCTTCATCATGGTCATAATAGCGGTTCCCTCTTTCCAGGGAACCCCGCTCTTCCGGATAGCTCCGACGCACATCCGGGTCTGCTCCATCAATTTCGAGTTAATACATAAACATAGCCTGACCATTTCTGGATAGCTCCGACGCACATCCGGATCTGCTCCATCAATTTCGAGTTAATACATAAACATAGTCTGTCCAAATGGTCAGGCCACTCCAATGCTGTCCATAGGAAATGGACAGCTTCATCATGGTCATAACAGCGGTTCCCACCTTCCAGGGACCCCCGCTCAACATCCGGATAGCTCCGACGCACATCCGTGTCTGTTCCATCAATTTCGATTTAATACATTTAGGGCGCGTTAGGGCACTGGGATTAGAAGGGAATAGGTGGGATGGAACTGCATCTGGTCCCGTGCCAATTCCACTCCATGTTTGGGGAGGATGGAAAAGTTGTCGATGGAATTGCATTGGGTCCCATGCCAATTTCACTCCATGTTAGCAAGTTGTGTAGGTCCCACTATGATGTGTAAGTTAGATCCACACCGTCCACCCATTTTTTGAGATTATTTTAGAGCATGGGCCAAAAAATCAGGTTAATCTAAAACTCAAGTGGACCCCACCATAGAAAGCAACGGGGATTGAATACTTACCATTGAAAACTTCAATGGGGCTATATAAGTTTTGGATCTACCTCATTTTTAGGCCCATGCCATAAAATGAGGTTCCAAAACAAATGAACGGTCTAGATATAACACATGTGTGTTATTCTCAATAACTTCGAACGATGGTTAGTATATCCATTCAATGTACCACCGGATTACCAACAAAGCATGGAATTATTCTTATCCCATGGCAACAGGGTAATTATGTTTTTTGAATCCCATCCCACTGAATCCCTTCCAATCCCAACGCCCAAACACGCCCTTAAAAATAACATAATTATATCTAAAAGCATTTGGATACCTGGGGAAGGCCTCCCATATTCGTATTGTTGGTTACTCATCCCTTTGTCTATAAGCCATAATCGACCAACACTTTCTATTGCTACCTATACTCTGAAACCAACACAAATATAACTGGGAAACAATATAAGGAATAAGAAAAAATGAATTTACCTGTACACATCATTAAATGTTTCCCTATAAGGAGGTGATATTATATCTTTAATAGCCACAACCTGTATGACAGAGAAAAATGCAACCGATACAGTCTGTTACAATTCAAAGGAGAAAAAAGATTTGTGGCTGCACCGATATTCTAGTACATTACAAACGGCTGCCTACATACCCAAAAATTCAGATTGGGATCAAGCCACTATGTAGTTCTTTTTAATTAACCAAGTTACTAAAGGTCATAAATTTCATATTTAACAAAGTATCATTGAACGTCGTCTCAAATCGTTTCTGGTTGGTGCATTTAAAAAAATTCAAATACACAATCAATGCATATTCTTAACTAAGAAAAAGAATGCCATCATTCATCCACATGCACATCAAAGACGCTTACATATACACATCGTATACATAGGCAACTAGACATCATATATTTTAGTTAATTCATGTATTTGTAGCTACAAAAAGTCAAGGGAGAGCTTTTCCACAAATTTCTATTCTTTTCACAATTTGTTATGATAAATCATTGCTTCTAAAAACTATAGCATTGGCTATAAGAAGAAACATGGTTTTGTTTCAATATACTGTTCATTGCAGATATTGTAATTGATGGTTTCTCCTGCTTCACGATGGGAATACTAGAGATTTAAGCTAAAAGTTCTAAAAACTTGAGGAAGGAAACACTTGAATTTTAAGCTAAAAGTTCTAAAAAGTGTGACCCAGCTTGAGTAGCTTTTGGACATTTTTGTCCCCACAATTAGCTTCCTAGGGCTGAAAACTTTCAATACTCAATGGGTTTTGAAAGAAATTTCAAATGAAGTCAAGGGTATATTAGAAACTAAAAAATGTGGCTTTTGTTGGTTAAACAGTTCCGATTTTCCCTAGAAAAGGCTACAACAGGTTTGGATTTTCCCACAAGAAGCATTTCCCACAAAGGTTTTGATATGGTCGCTCCTTTAACAAAATTTGGTGATGGAGGCTGGTTTACACCCCCAAATTGCATCCTTCGATTTATTTATGTCATTCATGTTCTCAATACAACCACATAGAAGCTATCTACATGACTATATCAATCTCTTCTACCTATCTACATGTATTTGCATGTATTTGCATTTGTATACCTCAATGTCAAACTTCAGGTTCTTTTGGATGAACCTACTTTCCAACAAGATTACTTTCCACCAGATGGTTGGTGTAGTTCCTAGACTTGCGAGATTCGTACTCAAGGGGCCAATAAAGTAAAATTCAGCAGATGGAAAGTAATGCTTCATACACAAACTAGTAATGTTGTTGTGCTATCATGTACCAGTGAAATCCCAAAAAAAAAGAAGTAAATATGAGCAAGTACCCGTGAAAGTGTTGCATGATAAGAGAAGTAAGAGCAGTCACAAGCGTCTTTGCATTTGGCCTCTCACGAGGTTCATATTGCAAGCAACGAGAAGCCAATTGCACCAACTCAGTTCCATCATCATTTGAGATGTGGCCTTCCAAGCAAGAATCCATTAGCATCAGGAAACTCTTACCACGTATAAGGTTTGTTGACTTACTGTTTGTTGTTACTAATTATGAACAATGGAATCATGTCTTCTTGTTCTAAACCCATAATGTCAAACTTCCCAGTAAGATTTGTTGCTGAAAACAAGATAACTCTATCATCTTCATTCACTGCTTCCTTTCCCAACTCGACCAGATTGATATCAGAATGCCTGCCAGGAAAGAAGGAACCAGTCCAATCATAGAACAGCATTAAAAAAAAAAAAAAAAAAAAGAAAAAGAAAGACACCATGTATGGGTGGATGCCAATTACTAATAAAATGCATGCAATAGGTACATGTTTAGAAAAAAGAAGCCAATTTCATAGAAAGAACAAAATAAAACACATTATGGGACATGAAATACTAATTCTTGGCATTATATTTCACAACATCTAATAAGCACTTCATACATGTGTGGCATCCAGGCTTGGATAAAGCACTTCATCTGAAGACTTCTCAATAGGGAAAGAACTCCAAACAGGATTAACAATCAAACAACAATGGTAAAGGGAAGAAAACTAACTTCTTTCTTGCTCCACATAATTTGGAAAGGTGTTCCTGTGCCAACGGCGACATGTTTACCCCAAGAACATGATGCAACTATACTGGATAGTGAATCCGTGTGACACCTTTCAGCTGCTCTCTCAAAACATTTAATTGGCCTCTGCATCCCATCATATTTAGAGATGATAGCTGATACATGCACATTCATTTACTACTCTTTTTTTGGTCAAATTTTAAAGATGTTAGTAAAATAACCAAGGCATGGTTACCCTTTGTTTCCATCTTATGAACTGCAAATGACATTCACTATCTATAATTCCTTTCTAAATCATGGTAAAATAAAAGGAAAGATTAAATGCTCTTACATCAACTGAATATGCACTTCCAAACGGGAACTTAAGAAGCATGGCCCAAAGAAGCGGAGGGGACTGAAACATGAAGGCCACTGCAATACTCTGAAATAATGAATGAAATATTTATTAGCTTAAGAAGCATGGCCCAAAGAAACGGAGGGAACTGCACATGACCACCCACTTCCTTTCATTGATCATCCAAAAAAATGAAGATCAATCAGCTGATTAATAATCAAACTATTGTAATTATTAGTTTAAGTTACTGCTAAAATAGGATCAGCGATATAAACAGTTTTAAGTTGTGACCATGCCACTTGTGCAGTTTTTGACATCATGAATATCACCTTAACAACATAGTAGAGTAACTAACGTTTTCCAAATCAGAAGGGGCAAAAACTTAATTTGGTAGCTTAGCTAACACTAGTTATGCTATCATCTTAAAACAATCACAATTTGGGGATTTGTTTATAAATGACAAAAAGGAATGGTGTTATTACAAATATGAAAACTAGAGGGAGCTTTGTCTTCTATTGCTAAAAGGAAGGGTTGTATATGCAAAAACCTCTAAAAAATATTTATCATATGAAATACAGAACCATGGTTGATCAAGGTTTAGCTAAGGATCAGCAACATTACTGCAATGCTTCTATGAGGGTTCTGCTCCATGCCCTTCTAAAGTTGGACTAAGATCTCTCTCCCCTTCTGTCAGCATCTGTTCAAGAACACTGGAGAAGAATCTTTTGACTAGTGAAATGTTCAGAATGCAACCAAGATACAGGTACATACAAGCTGGGCTAATCATGCATGTAAATTTTGTTGCGGAAATCATTTTCCACAGCTATAGTTGTGAATTGTAACTAATCCTCGCCATAACCGTCCTAAGAAATCAGAGTTTGGAGGACCCCTGACTCAACCTTTCCATAGTTGATCCTCACAAGTCACACCCGTGCTCACCAAAGAGCACACCCTTCAAAACCATATTATAAAGGACAGCTAGGCCTTAAAGATGATACACACCAGACGGCGTCTTGAAAGGTATGTAAAAACAGGAAGATTTATGAAAATATAAGAGGAAGTATGGATTCTTGCAACACCTCTTGATTACTTCTTTCCACTGTGTACATTTGGAGATAGACAAGGTTGTCTAGTCTCAGTGACTCATGCACTGAGGATGTTTCTGAACTAGCATTATTGATTCGGGTTTGAGATCTCTTTGATGTCAGTCTCTTTTTCTTTTCTTTTTTCTTTTCTTTTTTTTTTTTCCATGTGTCATCACTTAATCAACGTGTTCACTATTTTTTCTACTTTGATTACTTGGGGGCTGTTTGGGGCGAGGGATTTTTGGCAGGGATTTGTGAAATCCATGGATTTCAAATCTCCCCTATTTATCGTTTGCAGGGATTGTCAAATTCGTGGATTTCCTAAATGCAAGCCTCCATAAATCCATGCCCCCTCTACTGTCTATCAAATGCAAGCCATTGCCCTCTCTGCTGTCTATCAAAGGCAAAAAGAAATAGAAAAAGAAAACTAGAAAATTTATGCATTTCAAAATTCGCTAATTAAACAGCAAATGTAACACGAAAATGCTGAAAATTTAGGCAAATGTAGCATGAAGATCGAAAGTTCTACAATTAAAAATATCAAACTATTACAAGTCAACCAAAGATCCAGCAAAACAGGAAAAAAGAAAAAAGAAAATCCAAACTGATTAGATTCGACTAGATGAGCAAAAAATGCAAGAAATTTTATAAAAATTTATAAATTCAAGGTCAAAAGAACCAGATCAAACAAGAACATCTATTCAATCAAACTAAAATGAATCACCGAAAATTTACAGTAAAAATGTAAAAAAAAAAAAAAAAAAAAAAAAAAAAGGCCAAAAATACAAGATCAAGATCAAAACAACAAGATCAAGTAAATACAACCAAATTCCACTCAATCTAACTTCGAAATCAAATAGAATAGGGAAAAGAAAAGGATCGATACCTCTGCAACATAGGCGGCGAAAGCATTGCTGGCGAACGTTCCCGCGAACGAGATCTCAATCTTGGGCTTGAGATCAGACATGGGAGCTGTGCACTGGCGCCGGAGAATGCCGATCTGGTGTCGGAAAAGCGATCGATGGGGCCGTTTGAATGTGGGCGCTCAATGGAAGATGAAAGACGGAAAAGAGGAAAGGAGGGAGAAGGGGCGCTCGATCGATTTGGGATGGATATGAAAATCCTCTTCCAAATAACATAGAATTTTAAAATCCGTATGAGTTTTCTACTAGATAATAACACAAAGTTTATTAATGGCCGTACATGTATGGGACCAATTTCTGGATGGTTAAGATTGTATTATATAATAAAAATTATACAAATATTTACCATTTACAACTATACCGATTTTTTGGATGGTCTGGATAACTCTATAGCTTAGCCACTGTTGTTATAAACAAGTCACCACTATTTTATATAAAATACAAAACTCATAAAGAAAAACAAAAAAATGAAAACGTGAGGTCAAGCTTTGGATCTAGTATGGCTTTGTGGCCCCACCATGATCGATTTGTTTCATCCATGCCGTCCATCCATTTCTCAACATAATTTTATCATCGATCCTAAAAAATGAGCATGAATTAAAACTTGGGTTGACAACACAATGCGAAAACAATAGTGATTGGACAACCACCATTAAAAATCTAGCCCATCCATTACCTGTTGCCACTTGGATGAGGAGTCATACCAAGTTTCAGACCCATCCAAATTTAAGGTGGGGCCCACCAACTGCTTTTATATATTTTAGGCATGTCTTCACATGATTTTAGATGATATGGCCCATCAAAGTTCTGTATACGGCTGATTTATGGGATATCTTATAATTTAAAGGGGACCCATCAAATGCATGGTATTGATTTTTGACACACGTCATGGTGGGGCCCACCCGGCTCGACCTCATGGAGAGTTCCCATGAGCTCGACGTATAGAACATTTTCCATATATATATATATATATATATATATAATTTAAATAATATAAAAACCTATGATGTATTTGTTATACCCACATCGTTCATCCATTTTGAGATATCATTTTAAGTCAGGAGCAAAAGAATGAGACCGATAAAAATCTGTAGTGGCCCCCACCACAGAAAACAATGGGAGGGTGATTCCCACCGTTGAAACTATCCTAAGACCCATCATAATGTTTATTTGAAATCTAATTGGTTCAAAACTAAAAAAAAATTTTTAAAAATGGTTTGTGGGGCCATACATTATGGTGGGGCCCACACAGCACTAACCACCAGCCATTGAATGGTCTAGGGGGAGTAGCCAATCTATTCCCATTATTTGTGGTGTGGTCCATTTAATCTTTGGATATGATTCATTTTTTAGATAATTCTATAAAATGATCTCGAAAAATGGATGAATGGTGTGTGTTGATCCCAAATTTTCGGTAAATTCAAAATTCAAGTGGACCATGCCACACAAAACAGTGTGGAGTAATGATTTCCACCGTTGATACCTTCCTTAGGCCCACAATAATGTTTATTTTCCATCCAACATGTTCATAATATCTAAAAGATATGAATGAAGCAAAAACACAAACATTAGCTTATCCAAAACTTCTATCAAATGCATGGTGTTGATGTTCGACACACATCATGATAGGCCCCACAAAACTTACTAACATTAATTCTTAGAGTCTCAGGGTGTCAATAAGTTGGGTCACAAATTTGTCTAGAATATTTAACCCATTTTACATGTCTGGTCCATTCACTCTATTTTACTGATCATTACCCTTAAATTGACTAGTTACTCGCCCCAATCATGTTACATATGAGAAAGATATTGGGCAAACAAGATTGATCAACAATTTGAGTGAATTTTGATTTAAACATCTGAAGTTATTACTCTTCAATCTAGACTGATCTGATTATCCAAAAACGGTTAAAGGTTGTTCATAATATCAAAAATATATGAATGAATAAAAAACACAAACATCAGCTTGATCCAAAACTTCTATGGCCTCCAAGAAATTTTAAATGGTAGAGGTTCAATCACACTATTTCTTGTGGTGTGGTTCACTTAAGCTTTGGATATGATTCCTTTTTGTTCTTTAGACCTCAAATTATCTGTTAACATGGATGAATGGAGTGGATAGAATAAATAAATAACAGTGGACCCCACAGAGTTTACTCTGGTAAGGGTAACGAGTAACCCAAATGTAGTAGAGAAGGGTTTCCTTAAAACATTTATAATCATATATTGAGCCTGCCTAAATGTGATTCACATATCCAACCCACTCATTATGTGTGTCCCACTTGGATGAAGGATCAGACCAAGTTTCAACCGCATCCATGTCTGTATTAACTTATAAACAGATTGGATCTCAAATAAACATCGCGGCCGACCCTAAGAAGGTTTCAATAATGGGTGTCACTGTCCCACTCTTTTCTATGGTGGGTCCACTTGAACTTTGGATATGCCCCGTCAATCAGATGCACCATTCCATGGTAGGCCACAAGCTTAAAAATAAAGTCAATCCATGACTTGGGTGGGCCACACCACATACTATAGTTGAGAGAGTTACCCTCCCATTAAAACATTCATAATCATTTATTGGGCCCACCTAGATGTGGTTCATAGATCCAGCCCATTCATTATGTGTGTCCCGCTTGGATGAGGAATCAGACCAAGTTTCATACACATCCAAAACTCATGTGGGCCCCACCAAATACTTTTATATGTTTTAGGGATGTCTTCACATAGTTTTAGATGCCATGGCCCACCCAAGTCTCGTATATGACTGATTTTTGGACTTAAAGGGGACACATCAAATGCATGGTGTTGATGTTCTACACACATCATGGTGGGGCCCACACAGATTAACCTCATGGGAAGTTCCCATGATGTGACCTTATAGTACTATTTCACTATTTAGGTAACTCCTTCATGGGTGTTACTCTAACCATGTAGGGCCCACCTTAATATATTTTATGTATATTGACATCGTCCATATATTTTTCCATCATATTTTAGGATATGATTTCAAATCACAAGAACTCAATAATCTCAGGTGGGCCATATCAATCAAAACAATGATGAATAACCATTAAAAACCTTTTGAAGGCTACAAAAGTTTTGGATCAATTTAATCTTTGTAGTTTTCCTTCACCTAGATCTCCTTTACATTGTCAACAAGTTGGATTGCAAATAAACATTACTAAAACCTTATGATGGGCTCTTTATAATTTTTAATGGCGAGGTACTATATTATCATTCTTTTCAATGGTGTGGTCTACTTAAGATTTAAATCTACACAATTTTTTATACCTGGCCCAAAAATGGGTTGGAGAAATGTATGGGCGGTAAGGATATACAACACATCATCAAAATCTCACTTTTGTTATCTAACTTTTCAATTTTTCTTGTCAAAATACAAAATTTAGTGTTCTTTTTTAAAAAATATATTTTTTTACATCATCAAAATCTAGTTTTGTCAATTTTTTCACAATTTTGTTTAATTTTTTTAATTTTCTTTTTCAAAATATCATTTTTTTTAATCTCACTGTTGTTATATAACTTTTCAATTTTTGTTGTCAAAATATAAAATCTAGTTTTCTTTTTTTAAAAATATATTTTTTTACATATTATCAATTTTTTCACAATTTTGTTTAATTTTTAAAATTTTCTTTTTCAAAATATCATTTTTTTATCGAAATTTTTTTTTTCAAAATTATCAACATTATTCAAAGTTCTTAATTTTTTTTTTTAAATCTAGATTTTTATAAAATTACAATTTTTTTTCAAAATTTAAATTTTTCTTAAACATTGTTAATTATTTTTCTAAGCTTCTTAAATATTTTTTTTTTTCGAAATTTATAATTTTTATGAGCTTTTTCATTTTTGACTTGAGCATTAGAGACGGCCTTTGACAGGGCTATAAGACGGTTTAAGACCGTCTCTAATAGAGACGGTCCTTGACAGTCCCTAATAGAGACAGTTTAGGGCCGTCTCTAATAGAGACAGTCCTTGACCGTCTCTAATAGAGACAGTCTTTGACAGTCTCTAATAAAGACGGTCTTTGACAGGGTTGTAAGACGGCTTAGGACCGTCTCTAATAGAGACGGTCTTTGACAGTCTCAGATTGTAAGTAAAAGAAGGCCAACGACCGTCTCTAATGTAGACGGCCAATGACCGTCTCAGATGACTGCATATAAGACGGTCAAGGACCATCTCTAATGAGGACGGCTAATGACCGTCTCAAATGACCCATATAAGACGGTCAACGACCGTCTTAAATGATTTGTGGACGTTCAAATTTTTTAAGACAATATTAAAGACGGTTAGGGGCCGTCTAAAATTTTAGAGACGGTTTACGGCCGTCTCTAAAGCGTCTTTAAACCAAGCAATTTTAGAGACGGTTCAGAACCGTCTCTAAATCCGTCATTTTTTTCCACTTTTCACGTAGTGACTTCTGTTTCTATATTACCAGCACAACCTAGGCCACGGGAACTTATGGATGGATTTAAGCAATTTGCCAAGTTGAAGAGCCCAGAGTTATCAGAGAGCAGCCTTTATAGGTAAAGCACACAAATCCAATTTCCCTATGGTTAGATATATGTCCATATGTGCTTTTGACACGTTTAGTTTCCTTCAACAGTTACATCCACCAATACATTCAGTCGTTGGAGAGGGATGTCAGGTTTGACACGATTGAAGGAATAAATGAGAAGACCCGAAAGCGTTTCAAAAATCCAAAATTATTATATAGTAACTGTGCCAAAATATGTAAGCATGCTTCTGTTGCTTGGTGCCGATCCATTCTTATTGGTTTGGCCTTGATCACACCATTACTTGCTGAAAATGCAAGCGTTCAGGCTCCTTCAACCGTAGCTGCTGGTTCAGAACCTGGCCTGCTGCTTTATGATGTTCTGAGCTTTTGTTTTGGCTCCATGCTTTCAAGATCCATTCCCCATTGCCTCTGATCCTGTATCTCATGACCTTACTAAAATAGTGTACTGTAATTTTATTTGAGAGAAGATTTAGAGTGTTGGATGGAGCAGTTGAACTGATATGTCGTGCTTTACAAAATCATTGTCATCGTCTCATTTCCAAGTTTGGAAGTGTTAAAAGAGCTGGAGAGGTTTCTTACAGCCCTAATTCTCACATTTGAAAGATGGATGGCCTTCCTTAAAGTGACGGTTTGAGGTGAAAGTAGTAAATGGCTAAATATTTTGGCAAATGTGATTAAAACAAATAATAATAATAAATAAATAAATAAACCACTCCTTATAATAATAAAGGCCATTACATGAATGGTCCTGATATATACATTTCTCTGCCACGTGTTCTTTGTAGAGATGGTTCTACAATAACATCTCCCCAAGACCGAGATATACGATTTGTATGGTTGGGAGGTTATTAGAACCCAGCACCTACTAGACCCTACCATGGATGGGTTACTGTTCACATGGCAGATCCAAAATACAATGAACTAAGGGGTTTAAACTTGTTCTTAAAATTCCTTCCTAAAATCTGACCATTGGCAACAATAATAAGCATTCAAAACTCTATCTAAAATTGTGCCTAAAATGTGACCGTTGGCACCAGAACAGTTTAAAATTGTTCCTAAAATTCCGTTGAAACGGTACCCAAAACAGTTCTAAACCGTTCCTGATTTTCTGCGACGCCTCTTTTAGGAACGTTATTGAACTGTTCCTGAAGCATTTAGGAGCGGTTTAGAACCGTTCCTAAATGATGATTTTGGTGTAGTATTCCAAGCAGACATTGGGGCTATATCCATTAGATATGTGTATCTGGTCCAATTCAGTCAAACAGTTGACATTCCAAAATACAAAGATGAAGGAATCTACCAAAAATATTTTCAAGATTGGAAAATCATAGGCATTGAAATCTTAAAATTTAAAAAAAAAAAAAAAAAAAAAAAAAAAAAAAAAAACCTGACACTTCATTTAACAAAGATGTACAGAGCAATAGGCATTGAAATCAATAACACTCAAAGTCGTGCTCAAAAGGACAGTCTAAATTCAACAGAAAACATTGAATTCCATATATCGTGAAGCCCAACTTGTATAGGATTTGGATCACTAAACACAACCCTAAATATCATATTATCACATTGTGATTAGAGTTGTACACAAGCTAAACCAAGTTGAACTTGGCCTAGCTTGGCTCAGCTCAGCTGGGAGGCTACCCCAGCTTGAACTTAGCTCGGCTCAGTCGTCAAGCTTCACTGGCCAACTCAGCTCGGCTCAGTCGTCAAGCTTCACTGGCCAACTCAGCTCGATCAGCAGCTTGGGCTAGCCCGAGCTAAGTTTGAGCCAAACTTGAGCTCAATCTTTTGAGCTGAATTCGAATTCAAGCCTACAAGCTGAGTTCGAGTTTAGATTTTAGAATTTTTAATATATAATATATATTTTTTATTTAAATATATACATATTTATATTAAGTGAACCTGATTTGAGTCAAATCGATTCGAACTAAGTCAAGTTTCGAGCCGAGTCGAGTTGAGCTTGGTGTAGCTCAAATTCAGCTCAAAATTTTTTCGAGCTCAAAAAATCAGCTCGACTTGGCTCAAATACAATTTCAAGTCGAGTCGAGTTGAGCTTCTCCGAGTCAAGTAGAGCGAGTTAACCGAGCTGATACGGTTTGCTTACAGCTCTAATCGTGATTCCTTTGGGATGTATTTGTGCCAGTAAACTTTTATGAAAAATGCTTCAGCACTCAGCCCTCATAAGTTACACTGCTGCTCCTGGTTGCATTGGGAAACTTTGACAGTCCAATCCATTTTTAGACTATTTATTTGGTCCATCACACGTTTCATGGGATGGGCTTGCAAATGTCACACCAATCTGGCAAAGCGTTAATCATTCGACCAATGACCTTTAATATCTAAGGTCTAGATTATCTACACAAAAATAAGTTATATCAACGATTCAATTCGCTTTTTGTTAGGCAATTATAACCATTCCATCCCTGAATTGGAAAAAAAAAAAAGACAGCTATAAAGAAAAGGCCAAATTAAAGTTGGATTGGATCATCTAATCAACCTGATTTTTACCTCAGGTGGTCCTCAAGACCGGTTAACTTATTGAATGGGTTGGATGTGGCAGGGGCATGAAAGGTTGGAGTTATGTACTGGGTGAACTAACTTGTAGTCGAATCAAAATATCTCTCGTGTACGTAATACGTTAAAGCGGCTTACTAGGTGGCCCCTGCATGTGTATATGTCTGGAATTGTCACACGTGTACAAAATAAATGGACCGTTAAGAAAAAGTGACCGACTATCCCATATACATGTGCGTGGGTGAAGGTGGGCGGGACCATCATAAGCTTTATTAACAAAAAATAAAAAAGTATGTACATAAGATAGAGGGGGGCATAGAACCTGACCTCCAAAGCAAATAACAAGAACACACTTGAAACAAGCAAAAGACAATCAACATCTGATAAACAGCTTAAAATTGAAAAAGAAAAAAGAAAAAAGAAAAAAGAGAAAAAGTGGAGTTACAGGGAGAAGCAACACAATTCTTAAAAACAAAAGCAAAAGAAAATCCTATCCTCCTTTTATCGACAAAATGTGATTTTTGGGATGTGAGGAATCTTGTGCCGATCTTTTCCTTCATCTCCGTAGCGCTCTTTTAAGAGTCGACATTCGTTGATCTTCAATTCTTGAAGCATGGTGAGCTGTTGCAACTCCTCATCTGGTAGAGACTCCAACTTCCGACACCGGTGGATTTCCAGAGTTTTGAGGGCTTTGAATTGTCCCAACCAACCACAAGGGAACGATTTCAGCTGACTCCTCCCGTAAATAATCAAATGTTTAAGGTTGGGGAGGACGGGTAAGGTCCCTCCCGATGACAACATCCCTTCGTTACTTATTTCTAAAGTCAGCTTCTGGAGGAGCGGTGGAAGGTTGGTTGGCAACTCCTTCAATTTTGGGCACCATTTTACTTCTAATTGGAGGAGAGATGGCATAACCTCTCCAACTCCACCTCTCAATTCCCACTCCTCCCAATTTTGCATGCCAAAGAAGATGAGGGTCTGGAGTTTAGGGAATGAGACAACACATATTCCACTTCCGACATTGTTATCAACCCCACTAAACTCAACACCCACCTTTCTTACCTCATTCATGTACGAAATAGAAAGGTATTTAAGGGACGGTAATTTCCCAAAACCTGGCAATTGTATACACTCCCAACAAGCCGAGAGTGACATCCTGACTAGATTGGAGAACACCGGATCCTCTATCCACTTGGGAAGCTTCGAACCTCTATAATAACATATTTGAAACTCTTTCAAGTTTGTGTGGGGCTGGAGAAATTCAAGCACGTCCTCCATTCTCTTCTTCTCTTCATCCAACAGCTCACCGCCTTCAACCTTGTACCTGAAGGATAGAGTATGAAGATGCTGCTTCTTATTCAGTTCTGCCTCTCTAGCTTCGTCCCTGCTCCTGTTTTTGCCCATGCCGGTAATCCGAAGACTTCCTTGAAGATGATTGAGGTGTTTCAGTTCTCCACATTTACACCCTTTGTTGCCACCCCCAACAATGAACTCTGAGACCGTCCGAAGGCTAGTTAGTCTCCCTATACCCTGCGGTAAGTACTTCAGATTGAGACATAATTCTAATTCTAGATGTCTCAGGTTAATCATTTTCTTCATACCCCCAGGCAGTTTTTTTAGCTCCCCACAATGATTGAGTCTCAATGTTTGTAAATGTAGGCAATTACACACCTCCTCTGGCAACTCTTCTATGTTTGTGCGTGACAAATCAAGAAATCTCAAGTGTTTCAAATGTCCCACCGTTGGAGACAATTTCTTAATCCCGGTGTTACTCAAGTTCAATGCCCTAAGGCATCTCCATTGACGGAATGACATTCTTGGCATCATGAAGATTCTCGAGCCAATGAACAATGTCCGCAGCTTGTGGGCCTTCATCAGCTTGAGGGCCAACATGTAAGCCACTTCATCATCTTCATTAACAGCTACATCAGTGGCAAAGAAAGAATGACGGATGTTGTTGAAGTTTAACGAGGCTTGCTTTCCAATCGGCACCGGTGAACAGTCACTTCCTGCAACAGATAGTGCAAGATCATGAACTAAATCATGCATCTTGCACTTGCATATGTTACCGTCATCATCGTATTCTGCATCTTGGAGTAATGAGCGTCTTAGTAGATCATCAAAATACAGTCCACCAATTTCCTCCATGTCTTCACTACCCTCCGAGCAGATGAAACCCTGAGCCTCCCATAATTTGACTATCATACCCTTCTCTATCATCCAATCTTTCGGGAAAATAGAGAAATACGTGAAGCACTGCTTAAGAGCTAGAGGTAAATCATGGTAGCTTAGTAACAAAGCCGGTAAAATGCCTCCTAAGACATCACCTGACTTCCATACCTCGCTTCTCAAGACAAGCTCCCACTGCCTTCTCGTCTTTCTTGAGCACATGACACTCCCTATCGTCTTTGCTGCGAGAGGCACCCCTCCACACCTGTTTACGATTTTCCTTCCAATCTCTTCCAAATCCGAACGCTCTTCTGCACTCCGATGCTCAAGTGCCCTACGACTGAACACTAACCAGCAATCATCATCAGATAAAACATCCAGTTTGTGCATGTGAGTGCCTCCCATCCTCAATGCAACATCTTCCAAACGAGTGGTTACAATGATTCGACTCCCGTGTGCACCAGCTTGGAAGGGAAGTCTCAGCTTGTCCCACTTCTCGCTATCATGGCTCCAAACATCGTCAAGCACAAGCAAGAATCGCTTTGCTTGCAACATATCATGAAGACGATCCTGCAACGGGGCCAAGTCTGATAACTCACAACCATTCCCAGTTGCAGATTCGATGATTGATTTCGTGATACGTTTGACATCAAAATCTTCAGAAACACATACCCACATTCTCATGTCGAAATGCCCCTTGACATTTTCATCGTTGTAAATGAGTTGAGCAAGGGTGGTCTTGCCCAAGCCCCCCATTCCAACTATAGAAATGACGAAGGGCACCTCATTTACCTCTCTACTACTCCCCCGCAGCAACAAGTCTACGACTTTTTTTTTTTCATCTTCCCTCCCGACAATGAACCGCTGGTCAAGTAGGGAGCTTGTCTCTCGGTCTCTTATCTCTCCCCTCCTAACTTCGCTATCCACTCTCTCCCTCTCTCCACTATACACTATAAGACCCAATCGGCTCTTCTCTTTTTCAATAGAATCTAATCTACCCCTTACCTCCTTTATCCTACTCCCAATTTCGTGGCGTAACTTGACATTATTGAAACAAGTAACAGGGAAGAGGAAGCAAGTAACAGGGAAGCTGAAACAGGACACATCACCTTCATCTGGAGCTTGTGGTCTGAGAGCTTCTGTCGTCCACTCATCTACTATGTCATCCAAATCGTAGGCCACATCTTTGACCTTCTCTAACCAGATCGTCACTGCTTTGTCCTTCACACGCCTAGACTCAGCATCTTCAAGTACAGCTTGAATCAAGGTGAAAGTGCTGGAAAGCTCTTCGATCTCACTGTTGACACCCACCAACAAAGCCACCTCATCTTGGAGGACGGTCTTCAACTTCTCCCCCACGGTTGAAACGAGCCAATCAACCATATTTTCTTCTTATTTCTTTCTCCTTTTGGTATGTATGGATGGGAAAAAGGGAGGAATTTGATGTGTGAGAGAGCTCGGAAGGCTTAGAAATATCCAATGGTAAGGACTTTCGTGAGTCAAGAAGAGAGAGGATAAGAGAAGCAAAGAATGCTCTGAGTGAGAGAGAGAGAGAGAGAGAGAGAGAGAGATGCAAATGTAGAGAAGGATAGAAGATGAGATAGAATGCTGGGATCCAAATGGTGGAGATGAGATGGAATGCTGGGATCCGAATGGTGGAGATGGTTGAGAAGATGAGTATTGCAATGGCAGCGTGGTGGCTTTATAACAATAGCAAATAGTTTAGGTCATGGTCTACATAACGCGGTTTGGTTAGTGTGTCTGCCACTAGCTCGGTGGCTAGTGGTCGGTGCTATGTGGGCCCTACTATGATGTATGTTTTTTGTCCATGCGTCCATTCATTTTTACATATTATTATGGGAATTTGACCATAATGACCTCGAAGTTTAGTCAAATTACTTAACAAGATTCAACCTTTCAAATATTCCAAGAGTGGCCTCTGACAAGCTTTCGATATTGTTTTGGACGAAAATGCCCCTGTCCTTGGTTCAGATGTCGTACGGTCCTAGAGTGACGGATTGGCTACTCCCCCTACCACCAGCCAATGGCTGGTGCTCGGTGCTTTGTGGGCCCCACCATGATTTATGTGTGTCATCCATGTCGTTCATAATTCATGTCACCCATCCTTTTTGCTATGTCATTTTAAGGGTAAGGCATCCATGCCGTCCATAATCTATGCAG
Organism: Magnolia sinica; assembly: GCF_029962835.1. Classification (NCBI taxonomy): domain Eukaryota; kingdom Viridiplantae; phylum Streptophyta; class Magnoliopsida; order Magnoliales; family Magnoliaceae; genus Magnolia; species Magnolia sinica. The sequence goes on from NC_080579.1 coordinate 2,996,395, forward strand.
CCCATTCTTTTTGTCCTGTCATTTTAGAGGTAAGGCTCAAATGTCAGCCGACAAGGTGGATATAAGTGGATATTATCCAAGTCAGGACTTTTTGGGCCCACAGTGAGTTAGCTGACAAAGTGGATGAATCGGATCACTCCATTCTGAGCCTTAAGTTATGGTACCAATGGTTTGATAGAAAAGGAAGTGAATACGTTGAAAACCACAAGCACGATCCAGGCAACATGACAACCACGACCCATATAACATGGAAACTACGACCCATGCAAACCATGACTCATATAGGACCCATATGGCAACTACGACACATATAACATGACAACCATAACCAATATAACATGACAACCATGACCCATATAATTTGACAACCACGACCATATAACATGACAACCATGACCCATATAGCCCGCATTTCCTACTCCTACAGTCTATCAATAGTCATCTTATATTCGAAAAATATCAGGCTAGCTTTGATACGGATGGACACATTACTTTTCTAACTTTAATGGACAGTAAAGATCTTATGTGTAAGTCACGCCATAGTCATGCATATGTATGGGCACGTCACCAAGTTAGTGTAATACGGTAAGCGTCGTGGTTGTAATGTGGTAAGAGTCGTGGTTGTTATGAGATAAGGGTCGTAGTTGTCATGCAATATGGGTCGTAGTCTTCATTTTATAAGCCTTGGCCCTAAAATGAGAACCATGACCCATATAACATGAGAACCACGACCCATATAATATGATAACTACGATCCATGACAATTACAACTCATTACCATCGCGACCCATATAACATGACAACTATGACCCATATAACATGATAACTACGATCCATGACAACCACGACCCATATAACATGACAACCATGACCCTTACCTCATGACATGACCCATGACAACCATGACCCTTAGAAAATTACAACCACGACCCTTACCACATTATAACTACCTGATGCGACCTATGCTACTATACAGATATCGTGGTTGTCATGTTATATGGATCGTGGTTGTCATGTTATATGAGTCATAATTGTCACGTTACTTTTCTAACTTTGATGGACGGTAAGGATCTTATGTGCAAGTCACACTATAGTCATGCGTATGTATGGGCACGTCACCAAGTTAGTGCAAGTCATGCCATAATTGTGCAAACAATATCTGTATAGTATCATAGGTCACATCAGATGGTTGTAATGCAGTAAGGGTCACAGTTATAATGTAGTAAGGGTTGTAGTTGTCATGGGTCGTAATTGTCAAGGGTCGTGGTTATCATGGGTTGTAGTTATCATGTTATATGGGTAGTGGTCCTATTATATGGGTCGTGGTTTCCCATGGAGTACCCATATGGGCCGTAGTTGCTATATGGGCAGTGGTTTGCATGGGTCGTGGTTGCCATGTTATATGGGTCGTGGTTTGCATGGGTCGTGGTTGCCATGTTATATGGGTCGTAGTTGTCAAGTTATATGGGTTGTAGTTGTCATGGATCGTAGTTATCATGTTATATAAATCGTGGTTGTCATGTTATATGGGTCATGGTTTCCCATGGAGTAACCATATGGGTCGTAGTTGCCATATGGGTCCCATATGAGTCATGGTTGTCATGTTATATGGGTCGTGGTTGTCATGTTATATGGGTTGTAGTTGTCATGGATCATAGTTATCATGTTATATATGGGTCGTGGTTGTCATGTTATATGGGTCACGGTTGTTACATGTTTACTTCCTTTACTACCAAGTAAAATGATAGCCATTGGTACAATAGCCTAAGGCCCACAATGGGGTAATCTGTTCCGTCCACCTTGTATGCTAGCTCACCGTGGGCCCAAAAAGGATGGGCGGCATGGATTATATACATACATCAATATGGCCCCACCATTATTTTCTATTTTCTGGCTCACACGAGCAGTGGATCAGGCTGATATTTGGATCTTACCCCTAAAATAACACGGCCTAAGGCCCACAACGGGGTGATCCATTCTGTCCACCTTGTCAGTCTACTCGCCGTAGGCCTAAAAAGTCCTAACTTGGGCAGTACCCACTTTTAACAAACATCACAGTGAGTCTAGAAAGTTTTAACAGTGGGTTCCACTGTCCCCATTATTTTCTATTATGTGGTCACACGAGCTCTGGATAAAGCTGATATTTGGGCCTTAGCCCTAAAATGATACGACAAAAAGATTGGGCGGCATGGATTATACACATACATCAATGTGAGCCCCACTAGTTTGGTCCTTGCCCACGTGTAAAAAAGAGTTCCTTACACATCACTTTCTTGGCATAAAATATTACGTAACTTCTTATTCCCCAAGAAACCGTACAATTACTGAAACAAAGACAAGGGCATTTTGGTACAAGTGATGTATGGAAGCTTGTCAGAAGGCCACTCTTGGGATATTTGAAAGTTGAATCTCGTTAGGTAATTTAACCAAACTTTGAGCTTAGTACTAACAAATTTCCTGTTATTTTATTTTGGGTATTGATACAAAAAATGAGGAGTTATAAATCCTAGTGATTGAAAGTTCACCGTTAAAATCCTCCTAAGACCCATTGCATTATTTATTGGACATCCAATCTTTTAATTAGGTTATACAGATCCAGATGAAGGGAAAAAAACAAAGATCAGCTTAATACAAAACTTTTATGGCCCCAAGAAGTTCTTAACGGTGGACATTCAATCAATATTGTTTCCTTTGATGTGGTCCACCTAAGATTGGGATATACTTCACTTTTGAGCTCATACCATAAAATGATCTAGAAAAATAAATGGACAGCATAGATGAAACACATACATCATGGTGGAGCCCACGGAGCACCGACCGGTAGCCATTGGCTAGTAGCAGGGACACTAGCCAATCCGCTTTCATGGTCTACACGCAGCATTGTCGAACAGATATTCTTCCAAAAGCTCAGACGGTTCATTGAATGGCTGGGATAAGTTGACTATCTAAATTTTACATGGAGCGGATTAGCTGTTACACCTTGTGGGTATTACGCTTTACGTGTGGGGCCTACCTTGTTGAATGTGTAGCATATATCCACGCCACTCATCCATTTTTTAAGTTCATTTTAGCCCATTATACAAATATTTAAGCAGATCCAAATCTTTGCTGGACCACACCACTGTAAGAAGTAGTGAATGACCATTAAAAACATTTCGTAGGCCAAAAAAGTTTTGAATCAATCCTATCTTTATATTTTCCCCTTCATCCATGTCTGGTTGACCTTATCTGGCAAATAAATATTATGTATCTGTTTATGGTGGGCCAAGGAAGTTTTTAATGGTGAGTATTCAATAACCATTGTTTTCTATGGTGTGGTGCACCTGAGATTTGGATATACTTGTTTTTCGAAACCACATCTTAGTATGGAAGGTAAAACCTGATGGACGGCGTGGATATACAATAAATTATCAAGGTGGCCCCATGGTAAGAGTAACACCATAACACCTAATCCACCCGCGGAATAGGTCCTTACCGTGTGAGTCCCACCTTGATGAATGTATTGTATATCCACGTCGCCATCCATTTTTTTTCTGAGTTAGTAACCTGTCATTGTGCTAGCTATAATATATTAGAATAATGACTCCGTTTTACATAAAAAAAAAAATACAAATATATTAAAATACATTTGAAAATCAACTCAAGGAAACAGACAATTCTTCTCTCCTGTATATGACTCAAAAGACCCACGGTGTGGAGTAGCCAACCATGGCCCCACGTGCTAAAACCATCTATCAATCCACTTCAAGTTACCTCCGAAAAGGCATGCTATAGGTTAGCATGCACGAAAAAACATTCACACTCATCAGACTAACTCCAGGCATTTCCAAGAGCGGTCGAGATTGTTCACATAGAAATAAGTCAAATCAATAATCTGAGTCATCCACTTGTTAGAGACCACCATGGATTGCTTATTGTTTTAAATAGCCACTTTCATCAGGCAATCCTATCCATTTCATCCACGGCATACAAAAACAGACGACTACACAATGGAAGGAAAACTTATAGAATGAATCAACCATCCGTCGGTGTTAATTTAAATTGTAGCTCTTAAAACTATATTCCAGATCTAGTGAAGGGTTTAGATTGTTCGATTGAAATCTTCAAATATCTCATTTCTAATAATCATGATCCATTGGAATTCTTGGAATATCTCAATTCTGTCAAACCCGAACACTCTTGTGCGAGAGCCCAGTAAAGATTATAAAATGTACGTAATGGGACACCGAAGGAGAACGATGCCTGGATCATGTGAAGAGGGACATATTAAAGATTATAAAATGTAATGGGACACCGAAGGAGAAAGATGCCTATATCATGTGAAGAGGGACGTACATGAAGAGGTCGGTGCGGCCCATTTTAATGCATGTGTTTCGTCCACATTTTCTATCCATTTTGTCATATTATTAAGGGAATAGCCCAAAAATAAAGAATAATCCAAGCTCTAATACTCTACCACGTGGTGGGAATTGAACGACTAACATTAAAAATATCCTGGGAGCCACAAAAATTTTGATCGGGCTGATATTTGTGTTTTTCCTTCATCAACCTCCATGCGACCTTGTAAATAGGCTGGATAGCAAATAAAAATCATGGTGGGCCCTAGGATGGTTTCAACGGTGGGGCATCATTTTTAGCACTGCTTCTAGTGGTGTGGCCCACTTGAACCTTGGATCTGATTCATCTGTACGCTTAAACCCTAAAATGATCCAAAAATAAATAAATGGGCGGCATGGATAAAACACATACATCATGCAAATTCTAAAATGGTATCCATTCAATCCTTACTGTGTGGTCCACTTGAGATTTGGATCTGTCTCAAATTTGGGCTCATAGCATAAAATGATTTGAAAAAAAAATAAATGGACAGTATAAATAAAGCACATTCATCAAGGTGGCCCTACAGAGCCTCTAACTCAATCCGAATTCTAAAATGTGTATCTCAGGCGGATATTCTTTTACAAATAGATTTGACACGCGGAATCTCGTGACTCAAGGAGGACTCGAAAATCAACTTGATGCATTCACACTAGTAGTCCCATCGTGGATGTGCTCGGTCAAGATAGATTATATTTGATAAATGATCAGGTTGGCCTACCAAAGACAGAAAACCAACGTTTGAAATTAAGATGAATAGTCGGTCCACTAAATTGTTCTGTATGTGTTACTTTGGTTGCGTGGAATTTGCACGGACGTAGAAAGTTACTATAGTTGAAAGTTACGTGGAGCCCACATAGATTCTCGTGATGAATCTGCTCCGTCAGTTAGTTTCTCAACATCTTAATAAGACATGAATCCAAGAATCGGGCAGATCCATAAATTGGGTGGAGTACAAAACACGAAAATCTTCTTGGGACTGACCATGATGTTTATATGCCATCCAGACCCTTCATATAGTCAAGCTTTTCCGAGTGGAGTGAGCTGACCGAGCTAACTCAGCTGGTGTATGTCTCTTATAGCATTATGGCTAAGAAGTGTCGTTGCGTTTTAACAATATGAAATAATTTAGGTCATGGTCTACCCACACTACAAGAAATAGTGTTTTTAGCGACGAAATTTTTACCGACGAAATTTTTTTCGTCGGAAGTAAATTTTTTATCAATGAAAATTTTCGTCGCTAAAAGTAATTTTCTCGCTATTTTAAAAATTTTCTCACTAAGAGTAAAAAACAAAGAACAACTTTTACCGACGAAAATTTTCGCCCTGACTTTTTCCGATGAACCAAAACCAAAACCATTGGCAATAATATTTTTAGCGACGAAACTTTTCGTCGCCAAAGGTTTTGTATTTTAACTTACAAAATTTTGCACAAAGAGTTTTACCAACGAATATTTTCGTTGCTAAAAACGCCAATTTTATAATTGTTTTGCCAACGAAACAATTCGTCGGTAAAAACAATATTAGCAACGAAAATCTTTTCGTTGGTAAAGAATGTTTTAAATTTAAAAAATAAAAATAAAAAATACGACAAGATTACTTTCACGGGCGAAATTTTTCATCGGCAAAGGATGTTTTAAATTTTTTATTAAAAAAAACCAAAAAGTTTACTTTTACCGACAATAATTTTTGTTGGTAAAGGATGTTTTAAATTTTTGAAAAAATGTTATAACTTTTAGGATACAAAATTTTCAAAATTCAGTGGTAACTTTTACTGACGCAAATGTTCGTCGGTAAAAATATTTTTCCCGACTTTTACCGACGAAAAAATTCGTTGGTAAGAATGTTGTAATTTTTAAGATACAAAATTTTCGAAAATTTCACGGTTACTTTTAAGATTCATCTGGACTTTTGCCGACGAAAAAATTCGTCGGTAAAAATGTTATAATTTTTTTTCAATGATTCGTAATATCACATGAAAAAGAATATTGAGAAGTTTAGAAATTTTAACAATGTTTGAGAAAAATTTTGAGAACAAAATGATACTTTTGAAGAATAAAATCGGCATTTGAAATTTTTAAGAAAAAATTAAAATATGAGAAAAATTTTGAGATTTTGAAAATAAAAATTCAGAATTTATATTTTAAATTTTTTTTGAAATATTTTATAATAAAAATGATATTTTGTTAAAAGAGTAAAAAAATATACATAAAAATGGCTAGGAAATGAATGATTTAATTGTATACATCAGTTTAGTGTGGGTCCCATTATAGGCTACATGTGTCTAAACTCTCAAGAATTACTTTGATCGGATAATGCTAACATCAAATCTAGTCTGTCATTGATTTGTCCAATTGAGCCGATATTGAAAATCAATGGTCCAACTAGACCGATCTCAAAGACAAATGGGCCAATCTAGATGATTCTAAAGATGAACAGTCTGATTAGACTGATATCGAAGATGAATTGTCCAATCAGTTCAAAATTGAAAATCAATGGTTCCATTGTTCTAAATTTAGTGGTGAATAGTCAAATGGGGCCAATTCTAAAAATCAAGGCCTTGTTAGATTGATATAGAAGAGGAATGGTCCAGTCTAGACGACACTAAAGATAAATGATTCAATTGGTGGGATATCAAAGATGAACAGTGCGATCAGTTCAAAATTGAAGATCAACAGACTGATTCGACTGATATTGAATATGAACAACCAGATTATGCTAGGATTGGAGATGAATGGTTGGATTGGGCTAATATCGAAAATCGACGGCCCGATTAGATTGATGTTGATTATCAATGGTCTAGTATTAAAGATTAACATTATGATTAGGTCCATTCATATTCAATATAAGATCGTCTATCATCAATACTAGCGTAATCAAATGATCGATCATCATCTAGTTGATCAATTAAGCACAAACAAATTATTCTTCTTCATTATTAGTCCAATCAGACCATTGATCTTCACTATTGGCTCAATCAAATCATTCATCTTTGATATCAACCCAATTGGACCATGCCTCATTACTATTATTTAAAACAAACTGGGGCCAATTAGATAATTCTTCTCCAATTTCAACATAATCAAACCATTTATTGTCTTCAATTTGTGACATATCAAACAATTCATCTTTAATACTAGTCCAAGTGAATGGACCAGACATGTAAAATGGGCCAAATATTTTGGTCAAAATTATGACCCAACTTACTGGCCTCGTGAGAACCTAAGAATTAATGTTAGTAAGTTTTGTGGCCCCATCATGATGTGTGTCGAACGTCAACACCGTGTATTTGATATGTCGAAAACTATCGTCGCTAAAAGTTTAAAATTTATTTTTTAGTGACGAAAATATTCGTCGCTAAAAGTTTTGTAAAAGTTTTTTAGTGATGAAACAATTCGTCGGTAAAAAAATTTTTAGTGACGAAAAAATTCGTCGCTAAAAAGCTTGCTTTGCAGATAATTAACATTTTTCATCGATAAAAACCCTTTGCGTCAATCTTTTAGTGACAAAAGTAGCGACGAAAATTTTCGTCGCTAAAATGTTCTAGCTACGAAAATTTAGCTTTTAGCGATGAAAATTTTCGTAGGTAAAGGTGGGATTTTTTGTAGTGACAGCATTGTCGAACCAGATATTCTTCCAAAACTTTGGACCGTTCATCTATGGAACAGCTGGGATAAGTTGACTATATAAATTTTACGCCGAGCAGATTAGCTGTTACACCTTGTGGGTGTTACCCTTTCCATGTAGGGCCTACTTGGTTGAATGTGTTGCATATATCCATGCCACCTATCCATTTTTTAAGTTCATTTTAACCATTTATATAAATATTTTAGCAAATCTAAATCTTCAGTGGACCACACCAATGGAAAAAGTGGTGAATGGCCATTAAAAAAAATTTGTAGGCCAATTTTTTTATTTTTTATTTTTGGATCAATCTGATCTTTATATTTTCCCTTCATCCAGGTCTTATTGACCTCATCAACAGGTTGGATGGAAAACAAACATTATGTATCTGTTTACGGTGGGCCCAATTTTTTTAATGGTGAGTATTCAATAACCATTGTTTCCTGTGGTGTTGTCCACTTGAGATTTCGATCTGCTTATTTTTTGAAATAACATCCTAGAATGGAAAGAAAAACTGGATGAGAGCGTGGATATACAATAAATTATCAAGGTGGGCCCCATGGTAAAGGTAACACCATAACACCTAATCCCCTTGGGAAATACGTATTACCCTTTGCTGTGGGGCCCACCTTGGTGAATGTGTTGTATATCCATGTGGCCATCCATTTTTTTCTGAGCTAGTCCACTGTCATTATGCTAGCTGTAATACACTACGACGGGGATTCCATTGTATCTAAAAATGCAGATATATTAAAATAAAACTTCCATTGTATATAATAATATTCTATCGTACATTTGAAAATCAACTCATGGAAATGGAGATATCTTCTCTCCTCTCCTCCGTCTTCTTCTCTCTTCCTTTTAGCTATATGACTCAACGGACCCAAGGCTTGGATTAGCCGACCATGGCCCCCACATGCTCAGTGTTCAGACTGATGATTGGAATTTTAAAATAGTAGCTCTTAAAAACTAAGTTCCAGATTGATGTAGAGCGGGTCGCGGACAGTTACATGGCCAAGATGGATCAGAAAAGGCCCGGTTAACGACAGAAGTGATCCAAACCATCGAACCTTAAATCGGGCGTATCTTGCAATCCGGAATGAGTTATCTGACGTAAAATATATGATTTTGGGGTAGAACGAGCTACTGAAGCCAACCAACTCGCTATGCCGGGTTGCGCAGCCCGGAATTGCGAAAAACCCCTGGATCGACGGTTGTTTCCCTCTTTTAATTCCATTTTTACTATAAATAGTAAGTTTTGGTTTGATTATTACTCTTCATCCGTCTGGTTTTAGGAGTTGAAAAGAGCTTAGAATAATTAGGAGAACGGTTTGGTGAAGCCAAATAGAACACTTACTATTTTTAGCCGAAAACCTTGCGCACTAGTAGACATTACGACCGTCTATAAATAGTAAGTTTACTATTTATAGTAAGTCGCGGATTTTAGGAGTTTGAGTTGTAGTTTGATTCTAATTTCTTTCTCATTGCTTGGTACCCCTATTTAAAGGGTTGTGAACTCATTTTTATTTATCAATTAATCAATTTTGAATTTATTAGAATTTATTTCTATTTTCTGCTTTCTTTCCTCATAGATTCGAGAAGTCTCTGTGAATATTCCAGAGAAGCTCCGTGAATTCGGAGTAGTTATCCTCATCACGTTCATCCCTGCATCACAGATCTAGTGAAGGGTTCAGATTAATCAATTGGAATCTTCAAATATCTCAATTCTAACAATCATGAACGTAATAAAGTACACTCCCATGCCAGAGCCAAGCGGCCAGTAAAGGTTATGGATGAGTTCGGTTAGCGAAGCTGCTACTAGACGGGTGGCTAGTGATCGGCGTTATGTGGACCCATCATGATGGATGTGTTTCATCTATGCCGTCTATTCATTTTTCTAAATCATTTTAGTACTTGATCCAAAAAATTAGGCAGATCTAAATCTCAAGTGAACCACATCATAGGAAAACAGTAGTGATTGAATGTCTACCATATTAAAAAGCTCTTAGGGCCCACTGTAATGCTTATTTGACACCATCATGTTAATTTAGCCATAGAGACCTAGATGAAGGGAAATTACAAATATAAGTTTCATCCAAAGCTTTTGTGGCCTTAGGAAGTTTTTAATGGTTGGCTTCGTTTCCTTTGCTGCGGTCCTCTTGAGATTTGGATCAAAACTGATGAACAGCGTGCATGAAACACATTATCTATGGCAGGCACACAGAGCACCGACCCTAGCCAATTCGTGTCCTAAATGGACAGTTATATAATGTAATGGGTCCCACCGAAGGAGAAAGATGCCCATATCATGTGAAGAGTGGATGTCCAGGGAAGGGTTTTGTAGGACCCACCGAAACCTAGCCTAACCTGATTCGGATATGCTCAAACCCTAACTCGACCGTAACTCCATCCAATGTTGTATGTCCCACCATGATTTTTATTTTCTGTCCAACCTATTCATGCGATTTTATAGACTTGGACGAAGGGAAAAGATAAACCTAAGCTTAGTATTTTTATTTTTATTTTTTTAATGGTAGCCGTTCAATCCTTACTGTGTGGTCCATTTGAGACTTGGATCTGTCTCAATTTTGGGTTCATAGTATAAAATGATTTGAAAAAATAAATGGACAGTATGAATAAAATACATTCATCAAGGTGGGCCCTACGGAGCCTCTAACTTAGTCCGAATTCTAGAAGGGGTATCCCAGGCGGCTATTCTTTTCCAAACAGATCAGACAGGAGGAATCTCGTGTCTCACAGAAGACTTAAAAATCAACTTGATGCATTCACACTAGTAGGCCTACCGTGGATGTGCTCGGTCAAGAGAGATTATATTTGATAAATGATCAGGTTGGTCCACCATTGATAGAAAATAGATGTTTGAAATTAAGATGAATAGTCCGTCCACTAAATTGTTCTATATGTGTTACTTTGGTCATGTGGAATTTGCACGAGTAGAGGAAGTTCCTATAGTTGGAAGCTACGTGGGGCCCACCTATATTCTCGTGATGAATCCGCTCCGTCCATTGGTTTATAAACATCCTAATTAGATACGAACCTAAGAATCAGATAGATCCATAAGTCGGCATTGCTACAAAGCACAAAAGAGTGAGAACGGAAACTTCACCAATGAAACCTTCTCGGAGCCAACCATAATGTTTATATGCCATTCATACCGTTCATAGAGTCATCACCAACCGTTCATAGAGTCATTAAAACTCCAGTAAGCTGTAGAACCGCCATAAAAAGCTTTCAATGGTGGGCATTCAATCCCCAATTTATGGTTTGGCGTGGCCCAACTGGGTTGTGTATATGCCTGATTTTTGGATTCATGTCTTCTAATAATGTTTAGAAACTTATGGACAGAGGGGATTTATCATAAAATCTATGTGGACCCCACATAGCTTCCCACTATATGAAACTTCCTTTGGTAGGGAGCACAGGCTTTGCGCCGGCTCCATTAGGTTTCGTGGTGAAGTATTCTAAATGATCGATCGGACCGTCCATCGGATTCACAGAACTGTATACAGCATGGTCAGATGGGGTGCCACGTGGTGCTTGTCAATGGACGGTTATGGGGATGATCGCCTGTTATTGATTTTTACTCTGTTCCGTTGTTGGGGAGTTATTTGATACTCTTATAGCATGTGATGCTTGATACCCAGCACTCATAAGCTGCAGACATGGCATGCATTAACTCAAATTAAACCTTTCAATTTGTTAAACTTACTTTAATTGAGTTACAATTCCAAAATAAAATTTTCTGAGCAATTCCAAAATCAGATTTCCATTATGTCAGATTTTGAGTTTCTCTGTGCTTGTGTATCATCCATCACACCCTGGAGTATTAAAGTTTCTCTTAACATAAGTTCCAGTGCTCGTGGTTGCATTGGGAGACATTTTGACAGTCCAATCCATTTCAAGACAATTTATTTGCTCTGCCACACATTTCATGGACTCTGCATGCAAATATCATACCGATATTAATAATCATTCGATCAATGGCCTTAGTATCTATGGTTAAGATGGTTTACACAAAAATAAGTCAAATCAACAATTCAATTTACTTTTGTTAGGCAATTATAACCATCTCATCCATGAATTGGAAAAAAGGACGGCTATAAAGAAATGGCCAAATTAAAGATGGATTAGATCATCTGATCAATGTTATTTTTCCATCAGATGGTTGGAGTTATGCATGGGGTGAACTAACTTGTAGTCGACTTGGTTGGACCCGCTTGTGTGTAAACCATCAAAACACTCCGCCGGGATGCTGGGTCAAGATGGTGCAGATGTTTGAGAAAAAGAGTATAGCAATGGCTAAGAAGCCTGGTTGCGTTTTGACAATGCTAAATAATTTAGGTCATGTTCTAACCAAAGCATTATCGAACCAGATATTCTTCCAAAAGATTGGACCGTTGATCTATGGAACGGCTGGGATAAATTGACTATCTATATTTTCTGCGAAGCGGATTAGCTGTTACACCTTGTGGGTATTACCCTTTCCGTGTGGGGCCTACCTTGATGAATGTATTACATATATCCACGCCACCCGTCCGTTTTTTAAATTCATTTAACCCCTTATACAAATATTTAAGAAGATCCAAATCTTCAGTGGACCACACCACTGTAAAAAGTGGTGAATGACCATTAAAAACATTTTGTAGTTCAAAAGGGTTTTGGATCAATCTTATATTTATATTTTCCATTCATCCAGGTCCGGTTGACCTTATCAATAGGTTAGATGAGAAATAAACATTATGTATATATTTATGGTGGGCCTTGGAAAGTTTTTAATGGTGAGGATTCAATAACCATTGCTTCCTGTGGTGTGGTCTACTTGAGATTTGGATATGATTGTTTTTTGAAACCATGTACTAAAATTAAAAGGAAAACCGAATGAATAGCATGGATATACAATAAATTGTTAAGGTGGGCTCCATGGTAAGGGGAACATCATAACACCTAATCCACTTGCGCGGAATAGGTATTACCCTTTCCGTGTGGGGCCACCTTAATGAAAGTATTATATATCCATGTCGCCATCCATTTCTTAATTCAGAGTAAGTACCCTGTCATTATTCCAGCTGTAATATATTAAAATAATGACTCCATTGTACAAAAAAAAAAAAAAAAATACAAATATATTAAAGTAAAACTTCCATTGTATGTAGAAATACATATCATACAATCAACTCAAGTAAATAAAGAAATCTTCTCTCCTGTACATCACTCAATAGACCCACGTCTATGGTAGCTAACCATGGTCCCCATGTGTTAGAACCATCTATTGCGCCACTTTAGACAGTTCAATCGATCTGCCAGGCTTCCAGTTAGGTCCTAAAAGTCATGCTATGGGTTACCAGGCAAAAATCACATTCATCAGACAACTTCAGGCATCCAATCAATATCTTATAAAATGTGAGATCGAGATTGTTCACACAAAAATAAGTCCAATCAACAATCTGATCCATCCATTTGTTGGAGACCAACATCGATTGCTTATTGTTTTAAATCGCCACTTTTATCAGGCAATCCTATCCATTCCATCCACAGCATAAAAGCAACAGACGACTAAGTAAGGGAAGGAAAACTTATAGAATGGTTCAACCATCAATTCAATGTCAATTTTAATAGTAGCTCTTAAAAACTATTTTCCAGATCTAGTGAAGGGTTCAGATTGATTGGAAATCTTCAAATATCTCAATTTTGTTAATCATGAACATAACAAAGGTACACTCTTATGCGAGAGCGGTCAGTAAAGGTTATAACATGTAATGGGACCCACCGAAGGAGAAATGTACCAACATCATATGAAGAGGGAGGTCATATGAAGAGGGAGGTCCACGCGAGGGTATGTGAGGCTGTAACGCCCTGAAATTCGGGGGTCGAGCATAATTCAACTCCCGAGTTCCAAAACATCACTTATGCAACATATTTAATGATTGATGTATGTTGACTGTATTAGTGCATAAAACATGGAATAGATTAAGCCAAAACACAGATATAAGTCAGGGATAAGTGAATAAAGCAAGCGGAAGACTTATAGAAAAATATGTGTACAAGTGTAAATCCCTGAAGTACATATACAAACCAGGTCGTATGAAAGTGTTACTATCAAAATTACAAGTATCAAGTTACATCATTTGAATTCCAAAAATAATCTCAGAGTCCCACGCATCAGAACAAGGCTCACTAGAACCCATCTGAAAACTGCATATAAGAGAAGGCAACCTCATCATCATCCATCTCCCGCTCTGCCTCAGAAGTCGCATCAACATCTGCAACATCAGAACCTAAGACAGAGTCTGGTGGGTGTTTAACACCACCCCAGAAACGTGGGAGTGAGTGATCAACTCAGTGGAACAATAAGGCACTGGTTAACATGTTATCAGTTCAATCAAGCAGTAATGATAAAGCAAAATAATTAAATAAATCCTAAGTACTCTTGTTAATACAAGGATGTATGCAAAATGATGCGTGCCCTCACGCGTACACCCTCAGCGTCTTCATCTTACGTTACGCATGACACCACCTCAAAGTGCGCCACATCTACAAAGCACATGCTAATGCGGTACATGGATATGATTACCAAGTTGTTATTAGTCCATTTCATACAGCAGGATTGGGAAGCTAAGATACCTTCCTCATGTCACCATCCAAATAGTGATCCATTCTAGGGTCGTTAATTCTAGACGTCTCATACGATCATATGGTTTCAGGTCGTAGCAAAGGGCTCGTCACCAATCAATGCATGTCTTTCATATCTTCGCTACTACACTAAGGCTCGTCACCTCAATGCGGTATTCAGGCATGCTCGAGGTCACTACAAAGGGCTCGTCACCAATCAATGTAGGCCGACAGCACGAATATAGTGTCTCATACCACCATAATCGGCTCACGAGTTTAGTTGCTCACTGATCACTACGGGGAGGCTCGTCACCCCAGCGTAGGCCGACAGCTCGACCATGGTGTCCCATACCACTATGGCCAGCTCATGAGTCTTAGCGGATCAAGGTACCATGGTTAATACGATTTCACTGGTAAGTTCGGTACCCTAGATTCAAGCAGTAGCGTCCATACATAGTGAACATACAACGGACAATCGGGTTACTTGACGAACTCGACTAGCACGATCGCACGTTGAGTTGAGCGACATAGAGTGCGCAAACACTTCGCGTGGCCAAACCACTGCTGACAACTCTAATACGACTCGGGTTCGTCTAATACGTCCTACGTAGCGAAAGCAACTTCAACCACGATCATGAAGCAGATTACCGATTTCCTGGACTAATGCATAGTCCCAAACACATTACACTACAACAGATATATGAATTGAATGTAAAACAGTAAAGGAAACAACAACTCAAACCATGGTACGTAAGCACTTGAGGAATATCAACTTAACATAATTGTAAGCATAAGTAATGCTTGAATTTAAATAACATGGAATGTAACTAGCAAGAAGGAAATCATGCACATCAATAGGAGTGTTGAGAATCACTTCTCAACGCTCGCAATTAGTGTAATAAGTTACACTTTAGATCATTCATGCATTTCTACAAACACTTAGAATACATGGAACAACATATACGACGTATGTTGCAATACACACCTTTGGATAATTCCTTTTACCAAGGAGCCGTCATACATGCATCTAGCACACATACATGACAAATAATCATGGCAAACACAAGTGCATAATTTATACGTATACGGTATTTTATACATACACATAGAATACACAAATCTTAATAAACCACATGCATATCAGGAACGCAAAGAAAACACAACATTTGGCATGTGAAATCTCATCCATAACAAGAATAAATCACTAACTGGCATTGAAAGCCTTAAAAACCATAACCTATACACTTAAAGTCCGCACCTTAACCCAGAAAAGAAACACCGAACTGATTTAGACGAGTTGTCTTCGTCAACGGCGATAGAATACCCTAAAGCAAGGATAGAAATGAGTTACAACAACACCAAGACTAATCTAAGCTCTAACACAGGTTAGGGTTAGGTTAACTTACCCCAAGATGAACTCAGAACCGTCAGAATAACGATTCAAAGTGAAGGTTCAAAGATGAAGAAGAACAAGAAAGAATCCAAAATGATTCACCAACTTCTCTCTCACTATCTCTCTCCTTTCCACTCTCTTTCCAAGCTAGGGTTAGAGAAAATTCGTATGGAAAAGAGAGTTAGGGTTTAAGGACTATAAATAGGCCTTAAATTGATGGAAATAACCCCAGGGTCAAGGTACACTTAGGGTATAACCAAAACCAGCCTCTTACGATCCAACGAAGCACTTCTGGTGGGCCAAATACCACAAAAGGTCGGACTTAAGCTCACTGACCATGGATCTAGGTCAGGCTGAGTTTCCGTACCGACTGGCTCTTCAGATCAGCCGTGGCGGACCACACTCAATTCAACGATCACGGAATCTTGATCAGGTCCACAAGCACAAGGATATGCCTGGGCCACCTTTCCTAATCAGAGGGTGAAATTGGGTCAGAATCCAACGGTCAGATAGCTTAAAATCGTCGCGCAAGCGACACGACTCATATTTCATAAAAACTTATTAAATTTTCAACCGTCCTCACACTTTTCACTCCGAACTCAAACAAATCGACCCAGAACATCACATGAACTTGATTTTCGAGGTAATGGTCAAGCCCAACTCAGTGACCGCAACAGCCTAAGATCATCGCCATCGGACTTTCGACGCGCGGTCCAGGTCCGATCCAGAACTTCCAAAAATTTTTCAAAACAACTGGATTTAACGATGGATCCCAGATTTCAGAGTAACATAGCGCTAACTAATCCACAAGTTTTGAGCCATGCAAATACAATTTAAAGTGATTGATGCGAATTTCACAAGCAATCGAGTATAGCGCTAATTACCCCAAAAACAACTACTTAAGGAAAGATTAGCACAAAATTTCTAAGGTCATTACAATCTACCCCCCTTAAAGAAAATTTCGTCCTCGAAATTCATACCTTCATAAATTCCTCAAGGATCAGAGGGTAGGTCTTTCTGACCTCAGTTTCAGATTCCCAAGTAGCTTCTTTCACACCATAATGCGTCCATAGCACCGTCACAAGAAGGATAACCTTGCTACGCAATACCTGCTCCTTCCTGTCGAGAATACGCGTCGGTTGCAGTACATAAGTGGCATCCTCACTCAACTGCACTTGTTCCCAACTGATAATATGCGAAGGATCAGGAACGTACTTCTTCAGCATAGAAACGTGAAATACATTATGCACGCCCGCAAGAGGTGTGGGCAAAGCAAGGCGGTATGCTACCGCTCCCACTCAATCCAGAACTTGAAATGGACCCATAAATCTCGGCGTTAGCTTCCCCTTCTTACCGAACCACAGAACTCCCTTCATAAGAGAGACCTTCAGAAACACATGGTCTCCAACCTCAAACTCAAGCGGTCGACGCCTCGTATCAACATAACTCTTCTGCCTGCTCTGCGCTGTCAGAAGTCGACGTCGAATGATATCAACCTTCTCTGAAGTCACCTGCACCAACTCCGAGCCAAGCAAACTACGCTCACCAATTTCTGCCCAACAATGTAGTGCTCTACATGGGCAACCATACAACGCCTCATAGGGAGTCATGCCGATACTCGCCTGGAAACTATTATTATATGCGAACTCTGCATACTGAAGACAATCATCCCAACTGTCTTTGAAATCCAGAATACAAGCTCGCAACATATCTTCCAGGAGTTGATTCACGCGCTCCATCTGCCCATCTGTTTACGGATGAAACGCGGTGCTGAACTTCAGTTTCACACCCATCGCTTCCTGGATACGAGTCCAGAAGATAGATATAAAATGCGTGTCTCTATCAGACACAATCTCCAGAGGAACTCAATGCAGACACACTATCTCCTTGATATACAACCTAGCCAACTCGTCCGCAGAGTAAGTGACTCTGATCGGTAAGAAATGTGCCGACTTCGTTAATCGGTCGACGATCACCCAAATAGAGTCATATCCCTTACTCGTCCTCGGCAACCCAGAAATAAAATCCATAGAGATGAAATCCCACTTCCATTCAGCTATGGGCATGGGCTGCAGCAACCCAGGAGGTCGGCGATGCTCTGCCTTGACCTGCTGGCACGTGAGACAACGAGAAACAAATTCAGCAATTTGGACCTTCATATTGTCCCACCAATAACTTCTCCTCATATCCTGATACATCTTCGTGCTACCTGGATGCATCGCAAGTTTAGAGCTATGGGCTAACTCGAGAACCTCCCGTCTCAAGTCAGGGATGTCAGGAACACATAACCGGCCACGAAAACGTAGGCCCCCATCAGAACTAACACTCCAGTCGGAGTTCTCATCTGTACCAACCCGCTGCCTCATCTTCACCAAAAGCTCATCATCTGCCTGAGCAGCAATGATCCTCTCGTCGATAAGGGGTTGTACACGAATGTGTGCGATAACCTCATACGGCTCAACCACCGTAAGCTTCTGCTCAAAATCGCGCACGAACTCCAACATATCCCACTCTGCTATCATCAGCGGAGCCGCAAACTCAATAGCCTTCTTGCGACTCAACACATCTGCCACAAGGTTCGCCTTGCCCGGATGGTAAGAAACATCGAACTTGAAGTCCTTCAATGTTTCCATCCATCGGCGCTGCCTCATATTCAAATCATGCTGCGTGAAAATATACTCAAGTCTCTTGTGGTCGCAAAAGAGCTCGAACTCCTCACCATAGAGGTAATGTCTCCAAAGCTTTAATGCGAAGATGACAGCTGCTAACTCCAGGTCGTGCGTAGGGTAATTCTCTTCGTGTTTCCTTAACTGACGCGAAGCATAAGCAATCACCCTGTCCTTCTGTATAAGGACACAACCCAGGCCAACACGAGAGGCGTCAGTATAAATAATATACTTAACCCCTTGCTCTGGCAATACTAGCACAGGGGCGGACGTCAACTTGTCCTTCAGCTCTTGAAAAGCTAACTCCGCCTGCTCATTCCAAGCAAACTTCAAATCCTTTTGTGTCAGCTGCGACAACGGTCTGGCAATCTTCGAGAAGTCTTGAATAAAGCGTCGATAATAGCCTGCAAGACCCAGAAAACTCCTTACCTCAGTAACTGAACCAGGCTGCTTCCAGTCCTGCACTGCAGCTACCTTGGCAAGATCGACGGCTATTCCTTCCTTGGACACCACGTGTCCCAGGAACTTGACTTCCTCTTTCCAGAAATCACACTTCTTGAACTGTGCGAAAAGCTGATTCTTCCTAAGAGTATCCAATACCGCTCTTAAGTGCTCCTCGTGTTCTGCCCGGCTTACCGAATAAATCAAGATGTCATCAATAAAGACAATGACGAATCGGAACAGGAATGACCGAAACACCCTTTTCATCAGATCTATGAACACGGCCGGTGCGTTCGTCAGACCGAACGACATCACAAGGAACTCATAATGACCGAAGCTGGTCCTGAAAGCGGTCTTCTGCACGTCCCCATCTTTGACGCACAACTGATGATACCCTGACTACAGATCAACCTTCGAAAAGTACCGTGCCCCCTTTAACTGATCAAACAGATCATCAATCCTGGGCAAAGGGTACTTATTTTTCACAGTTACCAAATTCAACCTGCGATAATCAATACACAATCGCAAGGAACCATCCTTCTTCTTCACAAACAAAACAGATGCTCCCCAAGGAGACACACTAGGCCGAATAAAACCCAAGTCCAGCAAACCATCTATCCGCTTCCTCAACTCCTCCATTTCACTCGGAGGCATACGATAGGTGGGTAATGAAATGGGCGTCGCACCAGGCATAAGATCGATAGCAAAATCAATCTCACGCTGAGGAGGTAATCTAGAAATCGACTCAAACACATCTTCAAATTCCCGAACTACCGGCGTACTAACTAACGCCGATTCAGCCATACTCTCCAACAGAGAAGAATAATAATCAATACGAAGAGGGTAACTAACCTGAACTGGGAAAGTAACAGTCTCGCCCTCAGGTCCATGGATCGTCACTGATCTAGCTTCACAATCAATCTCAGCTCGCATCCTCGTGAGCCAATCCATACCCATAATAACATCGTAGTGATAAAGCGGTGTGACTAAGAAATCAACACGGATCGATCCACTTCCCAAATCAACCAAACAATCCAAACAACGTTTGCCCAAAGAAGAGGAAATCCCCGTAGCGGTAGTAAGCGTCACTCCTTGCATAGGAACAGATCTCAAACCCAAACGCCTAACTGCCGCATAAGATATAAGAGAAGTAGTAGACCCTGTATCCACCAACACAGAAACGGGAATACCTTCAATGTGCGTTGTCACCTCGAAGGACCTCGGCACTAAGTCAGACATAGGCGCTTCAGCTGAAAGCGCATGAACTCGAGCCTGCTGCTGACGATTCGGCGGAGAAACCATGGGCCGCTGAGGTGGCCTGAAGCTAGGAACTGTATGTCTGAAGGATGGATGAGCTGGCGCTGATCGAAGAGGTGGAGGAGAAATAACCTGAGGCATCGGACGGCTAATCCTCTGCGGTGGAGTAAATCCACTAGCTCGCATATGGGAGAAGCAAAAACGGTTCAAGTGCCCTGTCTTCCCACAATAGGAACATCGAAGATCAGCTCTCATCTGCTGAGCGAGCGGTGCTGAACGCCTCGGAGGAGAATCTGCTCGCGGCCTCTTGCCGAGGAAAGGTGCACCCTGAAAGTCCGGTCGCGGCTTAGGAACCATCGGTGCTCGCATGCGGGACGACCTATCCCCGTCCTGCTCTGCTCGCAAGGACATGCTCACCAGCTCCGCATAAGAAGAAATGCTAGTACAGCAAATCTTCGATCGGATCTCAGGTCTCAATCCCTCAGAGAAACTCCGCATCCTCATCGGCTGATCACCCAGGATCAAAAGAACATACCGCCCCAACTCAGTAAACCAGTTCTCATACTCCGTCACCGACAACCCTCCCTGGCGGAGGCGAAGGAACTCACTCTCCTTCTCATGTCGGTACATAACCGGAAAATACTTCTCGTGGAAGCGTGCCTTAAACGCCTGCCACGACCACTCAAAGCCTTCCTCGACAGTGCGAAGAACACTGTCCCACCATAGACTGGCCTCCTTCTCAAACATGAAGGTAGCAAGCTCAACCTGCTCAACCTCAGAGCAGTGCAGCGGTCTCAGCATCTTAGAGATGCGGTCGATCCAATACTCGGCCTCCTCGGGTCTATGAGAACCCGCAAAAGTAGGAGGTCGTAAGCGCTGGAATAGCTCGAAAGTGCCGCTGGCACTGGCGCTCCCAGATGGAGGCATAGGTGAAGCAGGTGGAGTCGCCCCCACTGACTGAGCAAAGATGCCAGCCATGGAAGAGAGGAACTCCTGCTGCTGCTGCTGCTGCTGCTGCTACATCAACAACATCATCTGCTCAAACCTATCAGTAGGCGAAGCAGACGAAGGTGCACGGCTCGGCTCAAGAACTGAGGGTGTGACTGGAGGAGCAATAGGTGTCGACCTAACACCGGCACGAGATGGACCCACCTGTAGATCTGACTGGCTATCGCTCAAGGGAGAAACCCCAGCAAGCGACTCAATCAAAGAGAGACGGGCCGAAGACTTCGAACCCTTAGGAGGCATCCCTACATTCAACAGAGGATGCAACCTGTCAGATTCTACGTCACATAATCCATCCACACAATAACACAGCACAACTCCAAAAACACACAACATGCATTTCATTAATCAAAATCGTCGCAATACAAGTAGTGCAGCAATACATGAATCACGACTAGGAAAGCATGTAAACAACAACATCTAACACTTCAAACAACCACAGCAACTACAAACAACCATAAACAACTACAACACTCCAACTACAAAGCCAACAACGGCTACACACAGAAAGAAAACAACAAACAAAGCAAAGGACGGCCACAACGATGCTACTCGTCGGAATCAGGAGATGGAGGCGGAGCACCCTTATCCTGCAAGCAACACAGGATAGACTTCAGAGTTCGAGTCACCTTCTTAAACTTATGCTTAACAAGGCCTCGAAGATCAACAATATCCTGGCGTAAAACAGCCTGCCCTTCTTCAAGCCGTGTAAGACGGGCATCTCTGGCAGTCTACTCTGCGCCCTACTCTGGCGCCACAGGAGGAGAGATATCACTCGAATCCTGTGCCTCATCTCTTTCCTCGTCCTGCTCTGTTTCTTCCTCAATCTCAGCACCACCTTCAGCATAACTCTCTTCATCACCGCTCTCAAACTCAGCCTCACTCTCTGAGGCATGCCGACCAGAACCGATCACCATCTGCTTAAGAGTCCTCAGATTGATATGACGAACAGGAACCGGCTTCTCTGCCCCAAGCCTATAGCCAAACTCATGTGCAAGCTTGCAAATGAGGCGGCCAAATGGAAGCGACTCGGTCCTCCTACTCGAACGAGCGATGAGAATAATCTTACGCAGGACATACGTCGGCACACACAACTTCGCTTCCTGCCCCACCTGATATAGGAAATCCACCATCAGGCGCGTACACTCGCTGCGGTTGCTCCACCTTGGGTATACATTGAACGTAAATATGTGGTGAAGCAAACGGAAGTCGTCCGTCATGTAGGTAGCCAGAAGACTCTTATTCGGCTGCCATTCGACCAGACGACCACACAAGGATCGGGTGCGACGATCCCTCTCTCGCACATTGTTCACATTCTTCTCGCTGGCGTGCACTTCACCAAGTGACACATTCAGGAGTCGGGATATCAAAGCAACATTGACAATACCCACTCGACCGCTACCACAAGGAATCTTGAACTGCAGAGGCTCCAGTGAAGGATCAAAAATATTTGCATAAAAGGCTCGAACAGTGCTAGCATTCGCGCGATACTCGCCTTCGAACAAGGGACCCCAACCAGCCCCTTCTAGGCGCTCCAACAACAAAAACTCACCAAAGAGCCGCGGATCAACATGAGCCTTAAAAAGGACTCTACGGCCTTCATAGACTCCATGCGACAACTCCGCCAACAAAGTTCTACCAATGGAAGCTCGAGGATCGAGGTCCTGCTTGGTCTGGAATTCACGAGTGGCAGACGTGCTAGCGGCGGCTCCTCTCGGCCTCCGTGCACGGGTTGGGCAGCTAGGCCCGGCTTCATCCACGGGCACTTTCTTCTTCCCCATCAAAGAAAGAATGGAAGAAATGGAAAAGATGGTCGTCACAATCTCAAAGAGGGCCATGAGAAATGAGAGAAAGAGAGAAATAGGAAGATGGTGAAACTTCCACACACCTAAGAGCCAAAAAGGGAATGTAAGAGCTTAAATGAGAGGGAAAGAAAGGGAAATCAACAATGGAAATGAAGGTTTTGGGGTAGGGTGATGGGTTTGCACGAAAAATGGAAGAAGAAGAAGATTTGGGAGAGATTTAGAGAAGATTGGAGAGGGTTTTCAAGAAAGGGAGAGCTTGGGAGGGATGATTGTGAAGGAAATAGATGAAAGAAAGGGTTTTAAGTTGAAAACCGTGGAGGGGTGAGCCACACAAGGCCTAGGAATAATTGGCCCGCGCCGGCCCAGCCCGCCTGGCCTGCTGATGGGCGAGCCCTCGCCGAACCGGCGATGGCATCGCCGGTCTCTGAACCTTCCGGCGATACCTCGCCGTTTTGGCGAGGTCCTCCTGGTCCCCCATGGTCGGAAATATGTGGTTCCCCCCCTGGGCCCCACAGGAAATGCCCCGATCGGCCCCTTACATGATTTGACGCCTATCGGGTCATTCTGGCAGAAATCTGATTAAAATAGAGATTTCTTGAAGGTTTAAAGGTTAAAACAAGATGTTAAACCATCTAAACTCATTAATAGATAATCTAAAAAAGGTTTCGGGTCACTGTGTGTGATCAGGTAAGAGTACAGACTCGATCTCGGCGAAGGTTTTCAGGAAACTTTCGCCGATATAAGCTACGGAGCACAAACACCAAATCTACGATAGACCCGCACCCAAATACACAAAAGTAGCGACAACGTGCGGTGTGTGACCATAACCCAGGTCCGGTTTAATCCAAATCATGCTCTGATACCAACTTGTAACGCCCTGAAATTCGGGGGTCGAGCATAACTCAGCTCCCGAGTTCCAAAACATTACTTATGCAACATATTTAATGATTGATGTATGTTGACTGTATTAATGCATAAAACATGGAATAGATTAAGCCAAAACACAGATATAAGTCAGGGATAAGTGAATAAAGCAAGCGGAAGACTTATAGAAAAATATGTGTACAAGGTAAATCCCTGAAGTACATATACAAACCAGGTCATATGAAAGTGTTACTATCAAAATTACAAGTATCAAGTTACATCATTTGAATTTCAAAAATAATCTCAGAGTCCCACGCATCAGAACAAGGCTCACTAGAACCCGTCTGAAAACTGCATATAAGAGAAGGCAGCCTCATCATCATCCATCTCCCGCTCTGCCTCAGAAGTCGCATCAACATCTGCAACATCAGAACCTAAGACAGAGTCTGGTGGGTGTTTAACACCACCCCAGAAACGTGGGAGTGAGTGATCAACTCAATGGAACAATAAGGCACTGGTTAACATATTATCAGTTCAATCAAGCAGTAATGATAAAGCAGAACAATTAAATAAATCCTAAGTACTCTTGTTAATGAAAGGATGTATGCAAAATGATGCGTGCCCTCACGCGTACATCCTCAGCGTCTTCATCTTACGTTACGCATGACACCACCTCAAAGTGCGCCACATCTACAAAGCACATGCTAATGCGGTGCATGGATATGATTACCAAGTTGTTATTAGTCCATTTCATATAATAGGATTGGGAAGCTAAGATACATTCCTCATGTCACCATTCAAACAGTGATCCATTCTAGGGTCGTCAATCCTAGTCGTCTCATACGATCATATGGTTTCAGGTCGTAGCAAAGGGCTCGTCACCAATCAATGCATGCCTTTCATACCTTCGCTACTACACTAAGGCTCGTCACCTCAATGCGGTATTCAGGCATGCTCGAGGTCACTACAAAGGGCTCGTCACCAATCAATGTAGGCCGACAGCACGAATATAGTGTCCCATACCACCATAATCAGCTCACGAGTTTAGTTGCTCACTGATCACTACGGGGAGGCTCGTCACCCCAGCGTAGGCCGACAGCTCGACCACGGTGTCCCATACCACCATGGCCGACTCATGAGTCTTAGCGGATCAAGGTACCATGGTTAATAGGATTTCACTGGTAAGTTCGGTACCCTAGATTCAAGCAGTAGCGTCCATACATAGTGAACATACAACGGACAATCGGGTTACTTGACGAACTCGACTAGCACGAGCGCACGTTGAGTTGAGCGACATAGAGTGCGCAAACACTCTGCGTGGCCAAACCACTGCTGACAACTCTAATACAACTCGGGTTCATCTAATACGTCCTACGTGGCGAAAGCAACTTCAGCCACGATCATGAATTAGATTACCGATTTCCTGGACTAATGCATAGTCCCAAACACATTACACTACAACAGATATATGAATTGAATGTAAAACAGTAAAGGAAACAACAACTCAAACCATGGTACGTAAGCACTTGAGGAATATCAACTTAACATAATTGTAAGCATAAGTAATGCTTGAATTTAAATAACATGGAATGTAACTAGCAAGAAGGAAATCATGCACATCAATAGGAGTGTTGAGAATCACTTCTCAACGCTCGCAATTAGTGTAATAAGTTACACTTTAGATCATTCATGCATTTCTACAAACACTTAGAATACATGGAACAACATACACGACGTATGTTGCAATACACACCTTTGGACAATTCCTTTTACCAAGGAGCCGTCATACATGCATCTAGCACACATACATGACAAATAATCATGGCAAACACAAGTGCATAATTTATACATATACGGTATTTTATACATACACATAGAATACACAAATCTTAATAAACCACATGCATATCAGGAACGCAAAGAAAACACAACATTTGGCATGTGAAATCTCATCCATAACAAGAATAAATCACTAACTGGCATTGAAAGCCTTGAAAACCATAACCTATACACTTAAAGTCCGCACCTTAAGCTAGAAAAGAAACACCGAACTGATTTAGACGAGTTGTCTTCGTCAACGGCGATAGAATACCCTAAAGCAAGGATAGAAATGAGTTACAACAACACCAAGACTAATCTAAACTCTAACACAGGTTAGGGTTAGGTTAACTTACCCCAAGATGAACTCAGAACCGTCAGAATAACGATTCAAAGTGAAGGTTCAAAGATGAAGAAGAACAAGAAAGAATCCAAGATGATTCACCAACTTCTCTCTCACTATCTCTCTCCTTTCCACTCTCTTTCCAAGCTAGGGTTAGAGAAAATTCGTATGGAAAAGAGAGTTAGGGTTTAAGGACTATAAATAGGCCTCAAATTGATGGAAATAACCCCAGGGTCAAGGTACTCTTAGGGTATAACCAAAACCAGCCTCTTACGATCCAACGAAGCACTTCTGGTGGGCCAAATACCACGAAAGGTCGGACTTAAGCTCACTGACCATGGATCTAGGTCAGGCTGAGTTTTCATACCGACCGGCTCTTCAGATCAGCCATGGCGGACCACACTCAATTCAACGGTCACGGAATCTCGATCAGGTCCACAAGAACAAGGATATGCCTGGGCCACCTTCCTTGATCAGAGGGTGAAATTGGGTCAGAATCCAACGGTCAGATAGCTTAAAATCGTCGCGTAAGCGAGACGACTCAGATTTCATAAAAACTTATTAAATTTCCAACCGTTCTCACACTCTTCACTCCGAACTCAAACAAATCGACCCAGAACATCACATGGACTTGATTTTTGAGGTGATGGTCAAGCCCAACTCAGTGACCGCAACAGCCTAAGATCATCGCCATCGGACTTTCGACGCGCGGTCCAGGTCCGATCCAGAACTTCCAAAAATTTCCCAGAACAACTAGATTTAGCGATGGATCCCAGATTTCAGAGTAACATAGCGCTAACTAATCTACAAGTTTTAAGCCATGCAAATACAATTTAAAGTGATTGATGCGAATTTCACAAGCAATCGAGTATAGCGCTAATTACCCCAAAAATAACTACTTAAGGAAATATTAGCACAAAATTTCCAAGGTCGTTACAGAGGCCATCTTGATGTATGTGATTCATCCACACCGTCTATTCATTTTGTAGGATCATTTTAGATTAAGAGCCCTAAAATAAGGCAAATCCAAGCTCTAGTGTACCACATAGTGGGGATAAAACTATTACACTGGTGAAAACATCCTTGGAGCCACAAAAATTTTGAACACGCTTATATTTGTGTTTTCCCTTCATAGACCTCCATGTGACCTTGTCATCAAGTTGGATGAAAAATAAAAATCACGGCGGGCCCTTTGAAAGTTTCAACAGTGGGCATTATTTTCACCACTGCTTCCAGTGGTGTGGTCCACTTGAACCTTGGATTTAATTCACCTGTAGGCTCGTGCCCTAAAATGATCCAAAAAAAAAATAGATGGACAGCATGGATAAAACACATACATCATGGTGGCCCCATAAAGCCCCCGTTTTGACTGAGTTCGTGGAGTCAGGACCTAATCCACATTCGAAAAGGATCCAATGCAATGTAGGCGGCTACATTTTTTAAATCACAGCAGACACGCAGCAGCGGCCTGGGAGTCACCCTGGACGGTGTTGGCCTTATATGGGGCATCCTGATGCATGTATCCTACATCTGCGCCGTCCAACCGTTTTCCCATATCATTTTAAAGCTTTAGTTAAAAATTGAAATATATCCAAATTTCTAGTGGACCATCTTATAGGGAACAATGGTGATTGACCATTAAAAACTTGTTGTGGGCCATAAAAGGCTTGGGTCAATTTGATATTTGCTTTTTTTTTTTTCCTTCATCAAGCCGATAAGTCCAATCAGCAATCTGAGATATCCATTTATTAGATACCCTCAATGATCGCTTCTTCTTTTAAAGCAATCATTTTATCCAGCAATCCAGTCCATTCCATCCACGGTTAAAAAAAGGGACAACCATGTAAGAGAAGGAAAACTAATGAAATCCTTTAACTATCTGTTCAGTGTATGTAGCTTAAAAGCTATGTTCCAGATCTACTGAACGGTTCAGATTAATCAATTGGAATCTTTAAATATCTCAATTCTGACAATCATGAATAGAACAAGGATAAAATACCGGGAAAGGATTAGGTGAGACGCCAGATCCACCACGTTGGTTGGGACCCCTGACTGTGAGGCCACTGTAATGTATGTGATGACATCCACGCCATCCATACGTATTGAAAGCTCATTTTAAGCTTTGATCAAAAAAATGAAGCACACCATCCATCCGTATTGAAAGCTCATTTTAAGTTATGATAATAATAATATATAAATAAATAATGAAGTAATTCCAAATCCCAGTTATACTATAGTACAGGAAACAGTGGTGATCGACCATCAAAAACTTCTTGTGTGCCACTTGGATCAGGATGATATTTTTGCGGTCTTTACATTTAGGTGTTTGTGACCTTATCAAAAGGTTGGATGGCAAATAAACATTATGGTGGAATCCATGAAATTTGTAATGGTTGGGATTCAATGAAAATGTTTCATGTGGTGTGGTCTACCTAAGATTTGATTCAGCTTCATGTTTTGCACCATCACCTAAAATGAGCTTTAAAAATGGTTGGACGGTGTGGATTTAAGGAACATACATCACAGTGGTCCCCACAGTCAGAATACCACCCTCCATGGTGGATCCAGGTCTCAACTAATCCACTCCGGAAATACCTATCCCCACTGTTTCCTATGGTATGTGGTCCATGTGATAATTAGATGTGCTTCATTTTTGGGATAATACCCTAAAATGATTTGGAAAAAAGGACGGTGGATATAGAATATATACATCAAGGTGGGCCCACGGTAAGTGCACAATGTCTTGGGTGAGTCCGGTGTCTCACTTAATCCGCTCTAGATGGGAAGATACATCTTTCATACATGTTACACCTTTTGCTTTCAAAATGCAATCGAGTGATTGTAGTTGAACATTTCTCAAACGAGTCTTGATTTTTGGTTAATCCAGTTGATGATTGTTGGCGCCATCAGATTTACAGTCCTGCATCAGAACATTTTTATTTTATTTTTTTGAACAAAAAATTTATATTCCATCTAATAGGGTAAGCCAGAGGGCCTAATACCCATTCGGGCTGGACTGCCTCAACAAAAAAGGGAAAAGGGTCCGCCTATCGTGACAATTTTACGGGCCACAAAAAAATTGGACTAAAAGAAAGGAAAGAAAGAAACAGAAAATGAGGGGAGCGGTCCTTAGGATTCCCTAACCGACCGAAGGCCCGTCCAATCCATAACCATCTCTCCTCATAATAGCAGAGGAAGATCTGCTGGAGATGTGAAGATCCTGTATCAGAACATGTGGACATTTTCAATTATTACAACTAATAGGATTTTTTATTATTTATTTTGGAGTTGTATGTGAAGGGTGTGGGGGTGGGAATGAGTTAGATGGGCATTGGGAATGAGCTAGTTCGGGCCTGTGATTCAACTCGCCAAGTTAGAAAGTAGGTTTGAGGCAAGTTAAATGGGTAGTGGTTCGAGCTTTGATTGGAAAAGTAGTACATTTAAGTAAATGAGTTGGGCTCTGTTGAACCCTTTCCAATCTAACCAGCCTGCATAAACAGGTTGGTCCAAATGACTTAAAGAAAAACCTGAAACAAATTAGAAGAATGTATATAAATACATTCACATGATGTATGTATCTGCGAATTGGGCACGGTTAGAAATGCCTTTAGCCCATATTCCGTTAATCAAAATTGAGTGGTAGTGTTGGGTCAGCCAGCCCAATCCAGTCTAGGTCAGGCTTAGACTGGAATTCTCAGCCCATTTAGTAAATGATCAGGACAACAAGGGTGGCAATGGGTCGGGTCAGGTTGGCCCATGGGTCAACTGGCTTTACTCTCTTTTGAAGCAAGCTAGGCCAAACTAAATAGGTAGCAAGTTGGGGTCAGGCTAGAAATGTGATCCTTTGAAGTAAATGGGGCTTGGATTTGAACCTTACGTAATGTTTTCAAAAGTCAGGATTTTAAAATTCCCCTAATGAATATCAATGCGCACCATGCTTCTGAAAACAAAAACAAAAAAATAAAAAAAATAAAAAAGAAGCACAATATCAATCACATACCTTAATGTAGAAAGGACTTGACTTTGCCACTGTCAATCGTCCAATGTTAGAAGTCTCTCTTTGCTCTATCTCAGATATAGGAGCAGGGAACCACTATCAACCCTTTTGGTAGTGGCCAACGGCTGACCTGAGTCATCCACTAAGTGGATCCCACACACTCCTCAGTGTGTGCACATGTGAGAGGGTGGGTACTCTCTCTCTCTCTCTCTGCAGGTGGCATCATGATCTTTAGGATTTTTTTTTTCCTTCTTCTTCCTTCTTTTGTGTGTGTCTCTCTCTCTCTCTCTCTCTCAGGATTTTTTTTCCTTCTTCTTCCTTCTTTTGTGTGTGTGTGGGGGGGTATGTGCAGGTAGAGGGTACCACCATAAGCTTTATTAGTAAAAAGAAAAATTACATAAGATGGGAGGGGGGCAAAGAACCTGACCTCCAAAACAATTTACAAGATCATATCGAACAAATGAAATGGCAATTTAACATGTGATAAACAACTTTTTTTTATTAGCAGATACAAACGAGGCAAAAGAAAAGCTGTCATTGATTTCCTCTTATTGGGCTGGTTCATCAAAATTACTAAATTATGATATGAGGGATGTGGGCAATCTTGTTGCAATCTTCTCCTCCATCTCGGCAGTGTTCTTTTAAGACTGGACAGTTCCAGATCATCAATTGTTGAAGCATGGTGAGGTGTTGCAACTCCTCTGGTAGAGACCCCAACCGTGGACAGTTATGGATATCCAGAGTTTGGAGAGCTTTGAGTTGCCCCAACCAACCACAAGGGAGAGATGTCAGCTCATGACTCCAGGAAATCACCAAATGCTTAAGGTTGTTAGGATGGGTAAGGATGCCTTCGATGACATTCCAACATCGCTTGTGGCTAAAGTCAGCTTCTGAAGGAAAGGTGGAAGGTTGCAGGGCAATGCCTTCAGCTTTGGGCAGTTTTCTATTCGTAATTCGCGGAGTGATGGCATAACCTTTCCATCTCCACCTCTCAATTCCCATTCCTCCCAATTTGGCATGATCCTGAAGAAGAGGGTCTCCAGCTTGGGGAATGAGACACCACCACCACCACTTCCATCATTGTTATCATCCCCACTAAACTCACCACCCACCTTTCTCACCTCTTCCATTCCCATAATATAAAGGTATTTAAGAGATGGTAGTTTCCCAAGACCTGGCAATTGTTTACACTTGAAACATCCCCAGAGTTTTACCTTGAATAGATTGGAGAACACCAGATCCTCTATCCACTTGGGAAGCTTGGAACCATTGTAATGCCGCATTTCCAACTCTTTCAAGTTTGTGTGAGGCTGGAGGCTTTCGAGCATGTCGTCCATCCCCTTCACCTCAGCATCCGATAGTTCACCAGGTCCGTAGTCGTGCTTCAAGAATAGAGCATGAAGGTGTTGCTTCTTATTCAGCTCTGCCTCTGTAGCTTCATCCCTGCTCCTGACATTTTGCAAGCCTGTAATTTGAAGAGTTCCTTGAAGATGATTGAGGTGTTTCAGTTCTCCACATTTACATCCTTCATCCCCACCCCCCACAATGAAGGTTGTTAACATCCGAAGGCCAGTTACTCTCCCTATACCCTGCGGTACGTACTTCAACATTTCAGTAACTTCTAATTCTAGATGTCTCAGGCTTAACATTTTCCTCATCCCTCTAGGCAGTTTTCTGAGCTTCTCACAGTGATTTAGTCTCAAGGTCTGTAAATTTCCACAGTAACTAACTCCCTCTAGCAACTCCTCTATGTCTGTGTAAGACAAATCAAGATATCTCAAGTGTTTCAACTGCCCTACTGTTCGATGCAATTTCTTAATGCTACTATATCCCTTCCAAACTCTTCCAAATCAGAACGCTCTTCTGCACTCCGATGCTCAAGCGCTCTACAGCTGAACGATAACCAGCAATCATCATCAGACAAGACTGCCAGTTTGTATATGTGAGCCCTTCCCATTGCAATTGCAACCTTTTCACTACGAGTGGTTATAATGATTCGACTCCGAAAAGCACCAACTTGGAAGGGAAGTTTCAATTTATCCCACTTCTCACTATCTTCACTCCAAATGTCATCTA
The DNA here is from genome assembly GCF_029962835.1 of Magnolia sinica. Lineage (NCBI taxonomy): Eukaryota > Viridiplantae > Streptophyta > Magnoliopsida > Magnoliales > Magnoliaceae > Magnolia > Magnolia sinica. Next base: position 3,028,691 of record NC_080579.1, read on the forward strand.
GTACAAGCAAGAATCTTTTCCCCTGCAACATTCCACATAGGCAAATTTGCAATTGATCCAAATCTAACTTTTCACCCTGAAATTCAGTATCTGCAGATTTTATAATTGATTCTATAATCCGTTTCACATCAAAATCTTCATAAACACAAACCTACATTCTCATATTGAAATGCCCCTTCACTTTCTCATCATTGTAGGTGAGCTGAGCAAGGGTGGTCTTGCCCACGCCCCCCATTCCAACAATAGAAATTACAAAGGGCACCTAGTTACCTCCTGCAAAAGCAAGTCTAGTACTTCATTTTCCTCATGTTCTCTACCTACAATTGACGATCCATCAAGTACGGAGCCTGTCTCTCGTTCCTTGATCTCACCCCGCCTCACTTCACTATCCACTCTCTCCCTCTCTCCACTATCTACTCTAAGACCCAATTGACTCGTCTCTCCAGCATTATAAGCTAATCTTTTCTGTGCCTTCTTTATCCTACTCCCGATTGATGGGGATTTTCTCCTCATGGCTCGACCGGTCGAGTGCCTCGCACAACTGGTCGAGGGTGGTGCTTGACCAGTCGAGTGGCACTCAACTCAAAGTCCAGCGACCAATTATGTTTATTCTTCCGCACTGCTCGACCAGTCGAGAGTCCGCTCGACCGATCAAGAACCCTACTCGAGCAGTCGAGGTTACGCAGATTCATGTCCGGATTTTGTGCAGACTGCGGAATTTTGAGGCGGTTTTCGATTGCCAAGGTGCGGAAGCGAGTTTCCTAAACTATAAATAGGGGTCTATAGGGCTTTTCTAGGGTATTGAGAAGGCTTTCTAAAGCTATTGTGTTAAGGGTTTTTTACAGCCAAGGTGAGAAAGAGAGAGAAAAAGAGAGAGAGAGAGAGAGAGAGAGAGAGAGAGAGAGAGAGAGAGGAAGCTTGTGGAAGGGAGGGTTATGCTCGTAGAGGTGATCTACTGTGCACTCAATATTTCAGCGCTTCTACATCCTCATAATCGGTGAGATCTCTCCGTTTTTCTTTATTCTCTTATTGTTCATTCACTCCTACATGTGTGAAAAAGGTTTAATCCAAGCGGTATATGCTTGTGATCGGTTATAACATTCTACTTCATAGTGGATTGTTGCTCTGGACTTGGTCCTGTAGTTTTTTACCTCTATGAGGGTTTTCTACGTAAAAATCTTTTATGTCATGTGGTTCGTGCTTTGATCTATTTCATTGCTATATTATCCCATAATTCTGGTGTTTGTGGGAGGCTAGATCCTAATTTTTTGTGCAACGGCCTCCAACACCAATTTTGCGGCGTAACACAACATGATTCAAACAAGTAATAGGCGAAAGATAGGTTCTTACCTCCTTCTTGCTGAAACAGGACCCATCACCTTCATCAGGTACTTGTGATCTGAGAACTTCCGTCGGCCATTCATCTAGTATGTCGTCGAGATCGTAGGCAATATCTTTGACCTTCTCTAACCAGATCTTCACAGCTCTGTCCTTCACCCGCCGTGACTCAGCATCTTCAAGCACAACTTGAATCAAGGTAAACGTACTAGAAAGGCTTTCAATCTCGTCAGCAACACCGACCAACGAAGCTACCTCATCTCCAAGAATTCTGTTCAATTTCTCTAATGCACATGAGACCAGCGAATCAACCATTTTTTTATTCTTTATTTCTCCCTTTTGGTAATGGGAAGAAAGGAGGAATTTGATGTGTGAGAGAACTGTGAGAGGATTAGAAATAGGCAATGATAAAGAAGAAAGGATAGAGGAGGATAGCAATGGTGAAGAAATGTGGGTTGCATTTGAACAATAGGAAAAGATCAGGACCGTTCATCTATGGAACGGCTGGAATAAGCTGACCCTCCAGAATTTTGAAGTTGTACTCTGTTTTATACTAGCTGTAATCTAATATACTAAAACAAGGATTCAACTGTCTATAAAAAAATAATTGTATGGTTGAAAATCAACCCACGGAAATGAGAAATATCCTCCCCTCTCCTTCTTCTTGTTAGGTTACGAAGCAAAAAATCACACTCATCAGACAACTGCAGGCATCCGATCAGTACCTTAGAAAATGGGCGGTCGAGATTGTTCACATAGAAATAAGTCCAATCAACAATCTGACCCATCCATTTGTTAGAGAACATCATGGATCGCTTATTGTTTCAAAGCACTCCTTTTATCAGATAATCCTATCTATCCCATCCACAGATTTAAAAATAGACGGCTATGTAAGAGAAGGAAAACTAACGGAATGTTTCAACTATCCGCTCATTGTCAATTTTAACAGTAGCTCTTAAAGCTATGTTCTAGACCTAATGATCGGTTCAGATTGATCGATTAGAATCTCTAAATATTCCATTTCTGACTATGATGAACATATCAAGGTACACCCTGACGCAGGGGATGACTTGAGTCGAGCACAGCTATTCCGAAGAACTTCACGCTATTTACAGACGGTGGTGATGTCTACCAGTGTGCAAGGTTTTCTCCCAAAAATAGTAGTTGTCTTGGTTGGCTTAACCAAGTTTAAAACGGGGAAATGACAGTCGATCCAACTGTATTTCACAAATCCGGCTTGGGCAACTTGGCCTAGCAGGGTTGGTTGGCTAAAGTAGTTCGTTCTACCCCAAAATTATATACTTTAAGTTCAATAACTCATTCCGGATTGCGAGATACGCCAGATCTAAGGTCCGACGGTCTAGATCACTTTTGTCATCGACCGGGCCTTTTCTAATCCATCTTAGCCATGTAGCTGTCCATGACCCTCTCTACATCAAACTCCCATGCGAGAATGGTCCGTAAAGTCATAAAATGTAATGGGACACATGTGGCTGGCGCGACTGAAGCAAGGTGGGGCCACATGTTTGTAATAAATCCACTCTGTCCATCCGTTTTTTCAGCTCATGTTAAGACATGAGACTAAATTAGATGCAGATCGAAAACTAAAGTAGGCCGCACGACTGGAAACAGAAGGATTCAACATCTACTGTGGAAACATTTGTGGGGTGTTAATATATTTTTGTTTTCAGTTCATTCCGGTAGCAGTGACGTTATGAACGTTCCATATGATAGATAAACATAACGACGGAACCAAGGAAGTTTTAACGGTAGGCATTTCCTTACAGAATCCACTGAGTTGTGCGAATGGCTCAAAGGAGATCATAGTCACATGGGCCCACTATATTTTATTTATCATTTATCTTAAATTTAATACATTTAAGCCACGTGTACAAATTTCTAAGAAAATATAAAATGGAAGAATAAAGAAAATAAATAAAAAAGTACAGCAGTTAAAAGAAAAAGCAACACAATTGCTAAGAACAAAAGCAAAAGAAAATCCTCTCTATCCTTCATTGAATAAATGTGATACGAGGGATGTGAGCAATCTTGTCTTTTTCTTTTCCTCCATCTGCATGGCTCTGTTTTAAGGGTGGACAGTCAAAGATCTTCAATTGTGGAATCACGGTGAGCTGATGCAACTCCTCTTGTAAAGACCTGAACTCTTCACACAGCTGGATTTTCAGAGCTTTGAAGGCTTTGAATTATTCCGACCAACCACAATGTAACGATATCAGCTGGCACTCCAAACCATCAAAGCACCCTCCCATTACTAATTTGTAAAGTCAGCTTCTGAAGGTGCGGTGGAAGGTTGTGGGCAACTCCTTCAGCTTTTTGCAATTATATATCGGTAGATAAATGAACGGTTAAGAAGAAGTGACCAATTATCCAATATACATGTGGCCATCTTATGATCTGATATATAATTGATCTTTGTGAAAAGGCTCATATGATCTTTAGTTATTCTCATATGTGTGCATGTGTGCGCACATGTGTGAAGGCAGACAGTACAATCATAAGCTTTATTAATTACTAGGAAGAAAATTTACAAAGAACCTGACCTCCAAAACCACAAACACATAAAAAGGCAGCCAACATCTGAAAAGCAGCCACCAGCAAAACCAGACTTTCATGGATGGCTTGATCATTATTAAAAAATAAAAATTTTAAAAAAAAATACAACAGTTACACACAACAACAAGTGGGTGGATCCCTGACTGTGAGGTCCACATTGATGTATGTGTCTTACATCTGTGCCATCCATCTGTTTTGCCAGCTCATTTTAGGGCATGAGCCCAAAAAGCAGCAGATCCAAATCTCAAGTAGACCATACCACATGAAACAGCCACGATTGGTCATTTAAAACTTCTCATGTTCCAAAAAACCTTTAAATCAAGTTGATAAGGTTGGATAGCAAATAAATATTACAGTAGGTCCTAGGAAGTTTTTAATGGTGATCATTCAATCACTACTGTTTTCTGTAGCATGGTCCACCTGAGAGTTCAATCTGCCACATTTTTGGACTCATGCTAGAAACTGATCTGAAGAAATGAATGGACGGCATGTATCTAAGATACATACATCAAGGTGGGACCCACAGATAGGAATCCACTGAGGCCGCCCCCCACAGCAACCACACAATTCTCCACTCCACCTCTTCTTACTGGGGTGGATCATTCAAATCAACAAATTATGATATTGGGGATGTGGGCAATCATATCCCGATCTTCTCCTCCATCATGGCAGCGCTCTTTTAAAACTGGACAGCCTAAGACCGTCAATTCCTGAAGCATGGTGAGCTTGCAGGGAAATGCTTTAAGCTTTGGGCAATTACTTATTGTTAATTGGAGGAGAGATGGCATAACCTCTCCTTCTCCACCTCTCAATTCCCACTCCTCGCTCCCATTTTGGCATCTGGAAGAAGATGAGGGTCTCGAGCTTCAGGAATGAGACACCACCACCACCACTTCCCGCATTGTTATCATCCCCAGTAAACTCACCACCCACCTTTCTCACCTCTCCTATTCCCAAAATTTCAAGGTGTTTAAGGGACAGTAATTTCCCAAGACCTGGCAATTGGTTACGTACTTCTGACAAGATGAGAGTATCACCTTGACTAGATTGGAAAACATAGGATCCTCTATCCACTTGGGAAGCTTGGAACCTTTGTAATTATATATTTCCAACTCTTTTAAATTTGTGTGGGGCTGGAGGATTTCAATCACAACCTCCATTCTCTTCACCTCATCATCCAATGCTTCACCGGGTCTGTACACATAATGCAAGTATAGCGAATGAAGGTGCTGCTTTTTATACAATTCTGCCTCTCTTGCTTCATCTCTGCTCATGACATTTTCCAAGCCAGTAATTTCAAGTCTTCCTAGAAGATTATTGAGGTATTTCAGTTCACCCCAGTTACATCCTTCATCATCATCACCACCCATGATGAACTTTGTTAAGGTCTGAAGGCCAGTTAGTCTCCCTATACCCTTTGGTAAGTACTTTATACCGATAAACCTTTCAAATTCTAGATGTCTCAGGCTAATCATTTTCTTCATCCCTCTAGGCAGTTTTCTAAGCTTCTTATAGTAATTGAGTCTCAAGGTCTGTAAATTGATGCAATTACTAACCCCTTCTGGCAACTCCTCCACGCCTGTGTCGGACAAATCAAGAAATCTCAAGTGTTTCAACTGTCCCACCGTTGGAGGCAATTTCTTAATGCTGGTGTTACTCAAGTCCAATGCCCTAAGACGTCTCCAATGATGAAATAAAATCTGTGGCACCATGGAGACACTTGAGTGGAGTAGCAGCATTCGCAGCTTGGGAGCCTTATACAAGGTGGATGAAATGCAAGCCACTTCATCAGCTTCATCACTGACAATTAAAAAAGAATGGCGGAGATTGTTTAGGTTCAACAAGGCCTGCTTTCTAATCTCCACCAACGAACAGTCACTTCCTGCAACAAATTGTGCAAGATCATGAACTAAATCATGCATCTTGTAATTGAGTATGTTCTTGTAATAATCGAATTCTGCAACTTGGAGCAACGAGCGTCTTAGTAAATCATCAAAATACAGCCTACCAATTTCCTCCATGTCTTCACTTTCCTCGCAGCGGATGAAACCTTGCGCCACCCATAACTTGACTATCATATCCTTCTCTATTTCCCAATCTTTTGGGAAAATAGAGAAATACGAGAAGCAATGCTTCAAAGCAGGAGGTAAATCATGGTTGGTTAGTAACAAAGCTGGTAAAATACCTCCCAAGACATCACCTGAGTTCCATATCTCGCTTCTCAAGACAAACTCCCACTCCCTTCTTGTCATTCTCGAGCACATAGCACTCCCTATTGCCTTCGCTGCAAGAGGCAACCCTCCACACTTCTTTACAATTTCTCTTCCAATCTCTTCCAAATCTGAACTCTCTTCTTCACTCCGATGCTCAAGCGCATTGCAGCTGAACACTAACCAGCAATAGACATCAGATAAGTCTGCCAGTTTATGAATGTGAACCCTTCCCCCATCGCCAATGCACCCTTTTCACTACGAGTGGTTATAATGATTCGACTCCCTAATGCACCAGTTTGGAAGGAAAGTTTCAGTTTATCCCACTTCTGACTATCTTCACTCCAAATGTCGTTGAGAACGAGCAAAAACCTCTTTCCATACAACATTTCACGGAGGTGGATTTGCAATTGATCTAAGTTTAATTTTTCACCTTTAAACTCAGTGTCTACAGATTTTATAATTGATTTTGTAATCCATTTCATATCAAAATCTTCAGAAACACACACCCACATTCTCATGTTGAAATGCTCCTTGACTTTCTCATCGTTGTAAGCAAGCTGAGCAAGGGCACGTTCGTTACCTCCTGTAGCAGCAAGCCTACACTACAACAAAATACGGTTTAGCCGACTGATGGGCTTACCCTTTGCCCGCAGCCCGTTTTAACAGCTGCGGGTAAAGGGTCCCTTGCTATTAAAAAAAAACCCTAAAGCCGTATCTCCCTCTTTCTCTGCCTCTCCCTTGCGCCGTATCTCCCTCTCCCTGCCTCTCCCTCTCCACTGCATCTCGCTCTCCTTCCCTCTCCCTCTCCCTATCGCACGCTCTCCTTCTCCCTCTCCCTCTCACTCTCGCGTGCTCTCCCTCTCCATCTCCCTCCTTCTCTCTGCCTCTCCGGCCCACTCCCTCTTGCGCGCTCTCCCTCTCCCTCTCCCTCTCCCTCTCCGCTCGCTGTCCTCTCACTCTTTGAAGTTTCAAGTGTTCCTTCATCTCCACGGCGGAGATCGGAGGAGTTGGTAAAAAATAAAAAAAACCCTAGATCTCTTTCGCTCGCTTTCTGTGAGATCTCGATCTTCCTTCGATTCCATCATAAGCAGGTGATTTTCCCATCTCTGCCCTAATTTTTCTATTTTCTGCACTGGATCTTCTGTAGATGCGTTTTCATGATGCGATTTCCAACTTGAGGCTATTTTCTGTGCACTGAGGGTTTCTGTATTTGATTTTGCAGAATTGACAACTGGAAACGTGAACATATACGGCAGTTCCTGAGAGAGAAGGTGAAGCTGGTGCATCAGCAAGCTAAGATTTGAATCTCAGGTTCCGTTTCTCCTCTCTTAATTGCTATATAGGAGTCTCCATCCTATTTGATTTAGTTTCAATAATTAGATTTACTCAAAATTTCAAATTTGCAATTATGATGTTGTTGGTTTGTTAAATTTAGATTTCGTTTCATATGTTCATATGAAGATTGTTCTATGGTATTGACAAACAGTTTTCTAGCTCAATCTGAATGCTTTCTCATAACACAGATAGGTTACTATGTAGCTCGGGCATTCAACACGAGCACAATATGGTGATTAAGAATACGAAAGCAGAAAATCAGGAAATTTTCATTTTTTTTTCCAAATTCCATATCAGTCTGTCGACTGTGCTCTGTTGAATTGTGTTAGCTATTGCGATTGTAGATTCCATTTCATGCATTCATGTGAAGATTATTCTATGGTACTGACAAATGGTTTTCTAGCCAAATCTGGAAGCTTTTCAAAAAACAAACAAACAAACAAACAAACAGATCAGTTACTATGTAGCGCAGGCATTGAAGACAAGCACAATAAGGTAATCAAGAACACCAAAGCGAAGAAAATTAGGAAATCTCATTTGGGTTTTTCCATATTCCATGTCAGTATCTGTTGACTTTGCTGTGTCGAATTGTTTTAGATATTGCCTTAGTAGATTCTGTTTCATATGTTCATATGATGATTGTTTTATGGTACTGACAAATGGTTTTCTAGCCAAATCTGAAAGCCTTTTTTTCACAAAAAAGAGTGGTAGCTATGTAGCTTAGGCATAGAACACAGGCACAATAAGGTAATCAAGAACACCAAGCCAAAGAAAATGAGGAAAATCTCCTTTGGGTTTTTCTGATTTCCATGTCAATGTTGGTTGACCGTGGTCTCTGTATCAGATTGTGTGAGATATTGCGATTGTAGATTCTGAATCATACGTTCATATGAAGATTGTTTTATGGTACTAACTAATGGTTTTCTAGCTAAATCTGAAAGCTTTCCTCACAAGTCAGATTGGTTATGTAGCTCAGGTACTGAACATGAGCACAATGCAGTCATCAAGAACACCAAACCAAAGAAAACATGGAAAATCCCTTTTGGGTTTTTTCCAAATTCAATTGCAATGTTGGTCCACTGTGGTCTGTGTTGAATTGTGTTAGCTATTTCCATTGTAGATTCCTTTCATATGTTTGTATGATGATTATTTTATGGTACTGACAAATGATTTTCTAGCCAAATTGAAAGTTTTTTCTCACAAAGCAGATTGATTGTTATGTAGCTTGGGCATTGAACACAAGCACAAAATGGTCATCAAGAACACCAGAGCAAAGAAAATGAGGAAATTTTCATTTGGGTCTTTTGAATTCCTTGTCAATGTTTGCTGAACGTGCTGTGCCGAATTTGCATTAGATATAGTGATTGTAAGACTATGGAATGTCAAAATTCCTCCTACACATTTCCCAAACTACCATCATTGCCTAGTGCTGGTTTCAGCTGATGTTAGATTCTATGATACCTAGATATGGATATGATTCAATGGGTTACAGCCTTTTGTTGTGAATCCTGACAATCCTGACATTGCAAGGTGGAATGAGAGAACAGGATTCATGTAGCCAACCTCAAGTAGATTTGGATGGTCTGGATTGCCATACAAGCATGCCATGTGTATGTCTAAAGTCTCACCACCATTTTCTAAATGGTGCAAAACTAACTATTGACTCCCCTTGCTCAAGACCTGACAGATGACTCTTTTTTTTTTTCTTTTTAAATTTATGGGCAGTGAAAATTATAATGATGGAGAAATTCCAAGTATCGCATGGTAGCTTATGCTGAGGGTTAAAATATTTCAATGGAGACGTATCCTATGGCAGTAGGATTGCGCCTACAACTAACCGACCGGTAAAAAATGGAAACAAATCTGTTGGGATAGTGCCCTTCATGGTGATGCTGGTTTTTTGAATTGGCCACTTGGATTCTGATTCACCCTAAGCAGAGTAGCAGACCTCCTTGAGTAGTAAACCTTGATGATGGTGATGCTGGTTCTAATTGAAAATAAGTTGGTCCATTTGTTCCACTCAAACATCTTTCTTTGGCAGTCCAGCAGACTATGAAACTGAACCTTTTCTGGGTCAAACAATTTGAGCTTGTTTTAGTTCTTTCATTTAAGCAGAGCAAGTTCGATTGGATCTTGCTTGCAGCCAGATGAATGCATAATATTTCTCAATTGGTTTTGATTAAATTATTGTTTGGTTTTATCTGAATTTTGCTGGATCTGAATTGGCATCAACCAATTCTCATTTTACCTTTGATTTGTTGTAGGAAAAATCAATGAACTGGAATTATCAAATGATAATGCTGAGAGTTCAGCGGATTTTTGTTCCGTAGACTCGGATTGGTCTTCTCCTGATAAGAGATCCATTTCATCAACTAATGTGTATAAGGTGAACTCCCAAGGAAGCTCAACAAGAACTCCAAATTCTGAGTTGTCTACAAGGTGGAGGCATACCCGCAATTTCTCACCCGCTGCAAGCCAGTTAACACTCTACAAGGTAGAGAATCTCTTACAGCCTGTTTGAAGGCAAGTAGAGTGAACCTCAATGGCAGCTACACAGCTCACCAAAGATCGACAGAAGAAACCAGTCCCTTGGAAACAATGGCAATCATTGGCAATGAGGAGATCATTGACATTAACCAAGGTATTAGCTGCTTAGATTGGTGTATAATTTTTTTTTAAAAAAAAAAAACTAGGATACATGTGGGTCACCTTTTCTTTTTCTTTTTTTCTTTTTTTTTTAATACTTTTTGATAAGAAAGATTTTCTCTATTGCTACGGATTTTAGGTCGCCGTGATCTCTATAGCTACGGATTTAAACCGTAACAAGATTTAAAGGGGTGAGATCCCATGGCTACGGTCGTACTGTGAGATAGTCATCTTTAGCTACGGATTTTATCCGTAGCTTTTGACCTATAGTCTGGTAGTGTAGCAAAAAACTGATAATTTAGCGGCGTCCAGCACAACTGTCAGTAAAGGTCCTAACCGCCGGTAAAGCCTTTACCGACTGAGGCTTTACCGGCTGTTAACTAACCGCGGGCAAAGGATTTGCACGCGGTTTTCTGGGTCTTTACCGGCGGTTTTGACCGCCGGCAAAGGCCAGTTTTCTTGTAGTGCTAGGACTTCATTTTTTTCATGTTCTCTACCTACAATTGTGTTGTCAAAAGTCTTAAATCTGTAATTTTTTGGGTTGCTCGACCAGTCGTGGGTCAGCCTTGACCGGTTGTGGGAGCTGCACGACTAGTCGAGCAGTGTTTGACTCAAAGTCTAGCGAACTCACCTTTTGGTGTCCGGGCCGCTCGACCGGTCATGGGGATATCTCGACCGGTCATAGGGGTCCCTCGACCGGTCAAGCAATCTACTTGACCAGTTGAGGTTGCGCAGATTTGTTTCCAGATTTGATGCAGACTGCGAAAATTTGAGTCGGTTTTCGCAAGGTTGTGAAAGGGAAGTTGCCAAAAATATAAGGATGTGTCCCCTAGGACTTTTCTAGGGTATGAAAAATAATTCTAAAGCTTTCTAAAGGGGTTCTAGGGTTATCAAAGGGCGTAGCAAGGGTGACATTTAAGGTTGTTCGAATCGGGTAAGTCATCTCTCTTGTAATTTTCTTCTCATAGTAGATTTATGTCGCTTTGTACCATGGTTTTTTTCCGCAAGGGTTTTCCACGTTAAAACTTCGTGTTTTTCTGTGATTGCTTGTTACTATTGAATTGTTATCCTAGGTCTAGATTTGTGTGATTCCGCAACACAAATCTCCAACAAGTGGTATCAAAGCAATTGTTGGGGTACAAATCTGAATCTGCAAGATTAGTAATAATGAGAAACGGCAAGTTTGATATTGAGAAGTACTCAGACAAAAATAATTTTGAGTTATGGAAGGTTAAGATGATTAACCTGTTAACCAAGCGAGGCAAGCTTAAGGCTCTTAAGGAGCGGAAATCTATCGTGAAAGATGATGAATGGGAAAACCTTAATAGTAATGCTTTAGCCTCTATCTATTTATGTCTCACGGATGATGTTCTCTATAATGTTTTGAGGGAGAAAACGGTGGTTAGTTTGTGGGCGAAGTTAGAGAACATCTATGCAAAAAAGTCTTCTGAAAATCGCCTACACTTGAAGCTACAATGTTATTCTTTCAAGATGGCAGAAGGTGGAGATCTAGAAGCCCATATCAGCAACTTTAATAAATGATGTGCAAATTGTTGGATACGGAGGAAGTGGTCAAAGATGAGGAACAGACATGTATATTATTGAATTCTCTTCCTACATCATATGAGTCTTTCAGGGACACGATGTGCACCGCAAATAAAACTCTAAGTGTTGACACCGTTATCTCAGCCCTTCAAGGAAAGGCTATGAGAAAGTTAAACGGTGACATGAGGGCATCTTCCGATGCACTGATTACGATGGGCAGAGATTCTAAGCGAGGTACAGGGTCCTCAAGACGTAGATCCAAATCCAAGGTCAAGGGCAAAGGAAAATTAAAGTGTTGCAATTGTGGGTTGGCTGGACACATGAAGAAGGATTATAGAAATCGTAAAATGAAGAAAGAAAATTCAACGACTTCTTCCAAGGAGGCCAATGTGGTCACATCCGATGAAGAATCAAGTGGTGGTGATGTTCTGTCTGTTTCCATGATTAGTCACTTACACAACAATCATAAAGATGAGTGGATTGACACAGGAGTATCCTATCACATAACTCCTCATCGGAGTTGGTTTACCAGTTACAAAGAATGCGATGATGGACAGGTTTTTATGGGCAATGACAATGCCTGTAATGTTGTGGCTATTAACATGGTTAGCATCAAGATGTTTGATGGGATAGAGCGTACCTTGACTAACGTCAGACACGTTCCTGATATGAAGAAAAGTCTGATTTCTCTCGGTGCACTCGAGGCTATAGGGTGTAAGTTCACCGGTATTGATGGTGTCCTTAAAGTTTCAAAAGGGGCACTCATGGTTATGAGAGCGCAAAGGTACAGAAACCTTTATAGGTTAATTGGGAGCACTTCGGCAGGTGGAGCGGCAACAGCTATTGTAGAGTCCACGTCTCTATGTATGTGACATACTCGTCTGGGCCACATGAGCGAGCGAGGGATGAAGGTACTTTCTGATCGATGTTTGATTCCAGCTTTTAAATTTTCTGATTTAAATATATGCGAGCATTATATATATGGTAAACAATCTAAACTGTCTTTTTAATCTGGAAAACATGTTTGTAAAGGAGTGCTTGATTATGTGCACTCTGATGTATGGCGATCATCGACAAAAGTTTCCATTGGGGGATTGTCATAGTTTATTTTATTCATTAACGACTACTCCAGGAAAGGGTTTACTTCATGAAACATAAATCCGAAGTTTTTACCATATTCAAGCAATGGAAAGTAATGGTGGAAAAACAGCCAAGGCGAAAAATAAAGGTTTTAAGGACTGACAATGGTGAAGAATTTACTTCCACTGAGTTTAATGATTATTGCAAAGATGAAGGGATCAGCAGGTACAACACAAAAGGGATCATCAAGTACAACACAGTGCGCCACACGCCCGAGCAAAACGGTGTGCCTGAGCGAATGAATCGAACTCTCCTGGAGAGAGCCAGATGCATGTTAAGTAATGTTGCATTGGGTAAGGACCTATGGACAGAGGCCGTTAACACGACTTGTTATTTGGTAAACCGATCTCCTTCAACGGCAATTGAATGTAAAATTTCAGAGGAAGTATGGAGTTGTCAGAAAATCGACTACTCAGATCTACGCATATGTGGTTGTGAAGCTTACTCTCATGTACCGTCATTTGAGAGAAATGAGCTAGACCATAGAGCCAAAAAGTACATCTTTGTTAGCTATGACATTGGTGTGAAAGGTTACAGGTTATTTAACAAAGTCACACATAAGGTCATCACTAGCCGTGACGTCAGATTCGATAAAAGCTCCTTATTTCGCAAGAATGATCAAGAGGAGCAAGAGGAACCAGAAAGGTTGATCATTGACGTCCAGATTGACTCAGATGAAGCTCAGGCAGAGATAGACGCGCAGACAGAGGTACAAGATCAGGGGGAGCAGCCACCTGTGAGAAGGAACCCACCACATGATCGCAGGTTACCAGCGAGATACAAGGACGACTCTAATTTTCATATGCCCTCATTACAGATGAGGAGGGACCCGTCTACTATTCAGGAGGCTCTTGACGAGACTGATGTAGAAAAGTGAAAGGTGGCTATAGACGATGACATGGACTCGTTGCACAAAAATCACACATGGGAGCTGGTAGAGCTTCCCATGGGCCGAAAAGCAATCGAATACAAGTGGTTATTCAAAAGGAAATAGGATAGATACAAAGCAAGGTTGGTAACGAAGGGTTATGCTCAGAGAGAATGAATCGACTTCACAGAGATATTCGCGCCGGTGGTTTGGCAGGTATCTATCAGATTCGTGTTGGCGCTGGTTGCCGAATACAATCTTGAGCTGGAACAGATAGATGTAAAGACTGCATTCCTGCATGGGGAATTGAAAGAGCAGATCTACATGAAACAACCAGAGGGCTACAAAGTTAAAGGCGCAGACAAAAATGTTTGCAGGTTAATGAGGTCGTTGTACGGCCTAAAACAGTCGTCTAGGCAGTAGTATAAAAAAATTGATTCTTTCATGGTGAGTCAGAAATTTACTTGAAGCAAATACAATCATTGTGTCTATTACAAAATACTGAGTGATGAAAAATTCATTATCCTAGTACTGTATGTTGATGATATGTTGATCGCCTATCATGATATGTCTGAAATCAACATACTGAAGACTTAATTATCATGGACATTTAAGATGAAAGATCTTGGGACTGCAAAGAGAGTTCTTAGCATAGATATTCATAGAGACATGAAGAAGAGCAGGTTTTGGTTATCACAGGTAGAATACCTTGAAAAAGTATTGATCAAGTATAGGATGAATCAGGCAAAGCCAGTGAGCATTCCCCACGCGGCTCACTTTAAGCTTTCCTCAGAACAATGTCCTAAATCCAATAAGGAAAAGCAGGTTATGTCTCACGTGCCCTATTCAAATGCGGTTGGCAATTTAATGTATGTCATAGTCTGTACGAGACCGGATATTTCATAGGTGGTCGGTGTTGTGAGCAGATACATGTCAAACCCCGGTAAGCAACATTGGGAAGCGGTGAAATGGCTACTTCGATACATTCGAGATACAAAAGACTACGTCTTAACTTTTGAGAAAACAAGGACAAAGTTGGTTGGGTATGTGGATTCCGACTACGCAGGCAGTATAAATTTTAGAAAGTCCACTCCAAGATACTCGTTTGTACTAGCGGGTGGAGCAATCAGTAGGATGTCGAAGCTTCAGTCCGTGGTGGCTCATTCTATGACCGAAGCAGAATATCGGAGTGACGGAAGCGTTTAAAGAAGGTGTTTGGCTCAGAGGCATGATAAATTAGTTGGGACTTCAGCAGGAGCACGTGCCGGTTAACTGAGATAGTGAGAGCGTTATCAATTTGGCTAAAAATTCGGTTTATCACTCACGTACTAAACACATTAATGTTCGTCACCACTTTATCCGATAGGTGCTTGAGGAAGGAGGCGTCACACTGGAAAAGATTCACACCAGTGTGAATCCAGCAGACATGCTTACCAAGGTCGTTCCTATTGAGAAGTTCAAGTTCTATGCAACTTCTCTAGGCTTGGTGATAGCGTAAAAGAAGGACGGAGTGTGCACAAGAAGCGTTGATTAAAGCTATGATGCAATGAAGAGATAAGGGAAGAGGTCAAGGAGCTATACGGTTGAAGATTGAAGACTTGGTGGAGATTGTTGTCAAAAGTCTTAAATCTATAATTTTTTGGGTTGCTCGACTGGTCGTGAGTCAGCCTCGACCGGTCGTGGGAGCTGCACGACTAGTCGAGCAGTGTTTGACTCAAAGTCCAGCGAGCTCACCATTTGGTGTCCGGGCTGCTCGACCGGTCGTGGGGATAGCTCAACCGGTCGTAGGGGTCCCTCAACCGGTCGAGCAGTCTGCTCGACCAATCGGGGTTACGCAGATTCGCTTCCGGATTTGATGCAGACTACGGAAATTTGAGTCGGTTTTCGCAAGAGTGCGAAAGGGAAGTTACCTAAACTATAAGTAGTTGTCCCTATGGCTTTTCTAGGGTATGGGAAATAATTCTAAAGCTTTTTAAAGGGGTTCTAGGGTTGTCAAAGGGTGTAGCAAGGGTGAGATTCGAGGTTGTTCAAATCGGGTAAGTCTTCTCTCTTGTAATTTTCTTTTCATAGTGGATTTCTGTCGCTTTGTGCCGTGGTTTTTTCTCGCAAGGGTTTTCCACGTTAAAAATTTGTGTTCTTCTGTGATTGCTTGTTACTATTTAATTGTTATCCTAGGTCTGGATCTGTATGATTCCACAACACAAATCCCCAACAAATTGATGCTCGATCAAGTAGCGAGCCTGTCTCTCGTTCCCTGATCTCATCCCGCCTCACTTCATTATCCACTCTCTCCCTCTCTCCACTATCTACTCTAAGACCCAATTGGCTCCTCTTTTTCGATATCATCTAATCTACCCCTCATTTCCTTTATCCTACTCCCAATTTTGTGGCGTAACACGACATGATTGAAGCAAGTAACAGGCGAAAGGAAGCTTCTTACCTTCTTCTTGCTGAAACAGGAACCATCACCTTCATCAGATGCTTGTGATCTGAGAACTTCTGTCATCCACTCATCTAGTATGTCGTCTAGATCGTAGGCCACATCTTTCACCATCTCCAACCAGTTCTTCACTGCTCTGTCCTTCACACGCCAAGACTCAGCATCTTCAAGCACAGCTTGGATCAAGGTGAATGTACTGGAAAGCTTTTTGATCTCCTTAGTGACACCAACCAAGGAAGCTACCTCATCTCCAAGAATTCTATCCAATTTCTCTATTGCAAATGAAACCAGCGAATCAACCATTTTTTTTTTCTTCTTCTTCTTTCTTTCTCCTGTTGATAATGGGAAGAGGGCTCTGGGAGGCTTAGAAATATACATGGAATGGTTCAATGACTTTCACGAGTCATCAAGAAAAGAGGATGGAGAAGCAAAGATGGAGAATTGTTCCTTACATCCGCGCCGGCCATTTGTTTTGACAGATCATTTTAGTGAAAGATTCAAAAAATGAAGCAGACCCCAATCTGAGGTGAACCACACCACACGAAAAAGTGATGATTGACTAAAACACTTCTCGTGGACCATGAAAATTTTAGATCAAATTTATATTTGTATAGTCCATTCATCCAGGTCTTTTTGACCTTATCAACAGGTTGGATGGAAAATAAATATTCCAGTGGCCCCTAAGAAGTTTTTAATGATGGGTATTCAATCACCACTGTTTTCTGTAGTGTGGTACACCTAAGATTTGAATTTTGTTCATTTTTGGAATCGTGGCTAAAATGAGCTTTCAAAACGGATGGGCAGCGTGGAGATGTAAGACACATACATCGAGGTGGGCCCTACAGCCAGGGATCCGGAGATACTCCCAAACCGCGATGGTTAAGAAGTGTAGGTTGCATTTGAACAATTCAAAAGAGTTTGGATCATTGTCTACCCACAGCATTATTGAACTAGAGATTCTTCCAAAAGATCAGGACCGTTCATCTATGGAACGGTTGGGATAAGTTGACCATTTGTAATATACTAAAATAAAGATTCACTAGTATATAAATATATATTTACAGAAGAGGGGACGTACAGGTAAGGGCTGGGCTTTGTGGGGCCCACCCTGATGTATGTGTTTCATCCACGCCGTCCATCCATTTTGTCGGATCATTTTAGTGCATGAGTCGGAAAATTAGGTATATCAAAGCTCAAGCGGAGTACACGGAGAGAGGATTAGGTGAGACCCATATCCTCCGGAGGTGGGTGGGACCCCAAGGCTCACAGTGATTTATGTGCCTTAAATCCACACCGTCAAACTATTTTTAAAGCTCATTTTACGGCATGATCCCAAAAATGAAGCAAATCCGAATCTTACGTGGACCATACCATAGGAAACGGCAATGATTGAATCCTCACCATTAAAAAGTTCATGGGTGGGGGCCACCGTAATGCTTATTTTCCATCCAACCTGTTGATATGGTCACAAGGATCCGGATGAAGAGACCACACAAATATCAGCTTAGATCCAAAACTTTTGTGGCTCACGTGAAAGTTTTTAATGATCGATTACCACTATTTCTTGTACTATGGTCCACCTGAGATTTGGATCTGCTTCATTTTTCGGATCATGGCCTAAAATATGCTTTCAATTTGGATGGACAGTAGGGATGTAGTCACATACATCACCCCACAGTCAACGGTCTGCGCTCTCCGTACACAGTAGAGATTGAACGACTACCATTAAAAAACTTGCTGGGAGACGCAGAAGTTTTAATCTAGCTGATATTTTTGTGTTTTCCCTTCAGCCATGTCTATGCTACCCTATGGACACGTTGGATGGCAAATAACATCAGGGTGGGCCCTACAATGGTTTCAACGGTGGGCAAAGCGTTGGATCTGTTTTTTTTTTTTTTTTGATTAAATTCTAAAATGATTTAAAGAAATAGATGGACGGTACAGATAAAACATATAAATTAAATTACGGTGGACCCCACCGAGCCACTGCCCGGAGCAAGTCAATCCAGGCAGGCGCAGGACGCATTCCGAATCCTAGAAGGGATTTCGGCTACTTTTTCAAAGCATATCAGGCACGGAATCTCGTGACGAACGAAGCAAAAAATAAAAAATAAAAATCAACTCCATGCATTCACACCGGTGGGCCAACCGTCGATGTGCTCTGTCAAGAGAGTTCATAACTGATGAATGATCAGGTTGGCCCACCAAAGCCTGAAAATGGACGGTTGGAACTAAGATGGATAGTCGGTCCACTAGATTAGCATATGTGTTACTTTAGTCATGTTGCATTTCCACGGGCTCCATTGGATGAACGCCCACGGTTTGCCGCGTTTCATGGAGAATCGGACTTTTTCTTCTATGAAGCATTCTAAAATTATGATCTGGACCATTCATCAGGTTCACAGCACTGGATACAGCACCGTCAGATGGGGTGCCACTTGATGCTTGTCTATGAACGGTTGTGGGGATGACGTGTGTTGGATGGTTTGCTTTTTTCTTTTTTTGTTTTCTTTGATTTTTCTTTTGTAGCCGTAGGGGTGTACATCGAGTCGAACCGAGTCAGCTGGCCTCAGCTCGACTCGGCTCGGCCACTAGCTGACCTCAGCTCAAACTCGGATCCGCTCGGTCCTCGAGCCTGGCTGGCCGGCTCAGCTCGGGCCTATTTTGAGCCAAGTTCACCATTGCAGCATTTCCACAAACACCATTTTCAAAATCTCACATTATGTAAAACAAAAGCAATGGTTTTACAGGTATTTTATCAAACACCTTCTAAGCAACATAGAAACCAAGAAAAAAAATAAAAGGATATTTGTTTCATGTACATACCTTCCTTACCACCAGCCACACTTCGTTGAGTCATTTCATCAAACACTTGGTGAGCAACATCAATAGCAAAGTAACCGAGTCACCAAACTAGTTCGACTTGAGTTGGATTCGATCCGAGTCAAGTTGAGCTAGGTTCGAGCTCAAAAAATCAGTTCGAACTCAGCTTCAAACTGAGTTGAATCAAGCTTTTTCGAGTCAAGTCGAGCGAGATAACCGAGCTAACTCGGTTTGTGTACACCTAAGGTTGGGCTGTCAACGGGCCAGGGCTGGGCTGACTCAGATCAGGCCCGTTGGGCCGGCCTATTGAAAATTTTGATTAAGCCCGGGCTCATTAACTCCCCTGATTATAGGCGGTGTGGAAAATTACGGGCTTCGTGCACCAAAAGTCTCACACGTTCTCGGAAGGTCCGGCAGAGAATATTGAAGTTGAATCTGTTTCGTTGTTGGGGGAGTCATTTGATACTCTGGCATCATGTGGTACTTAGATACCCAGCACTCACAAACTCCAGAGGTGGCATACATTAACTCAAATTAAAGGGATGGCAGTTTCCCAAGACCTGGCAACACTTGTAACATCCCAATAGTATCAGTTTGGCTAGATTGCGAACACCGGATCCTCTGTCCACTTGGGAAGCTTGGAATTGTAACACAATATTTCAAACTCTTTCAACTTTCTGTGGGGCTGGAGACTTGTAAGCAAGTCCTTGACACAGGGATGAATGTGATGAGGTAGATCACCATCTTTCTCATGGGGATAATTACTTTGAATCCGGAATTCATGGAGCTTCTCTGGACTCCTCATAGACACTTATCGAATCCACAAGAGAAAATAAGGAAAATAAAAATAAATTGTAGAAAATTCATAAATTAATTGATGACTGATATAAACAAGCTTACAACCCTTTAAATAGGGATATAAAACCTTGGAAGAAGTTTTGGAATTAAACTACAACTAAAACTCATAGAAATCGTGACTTGCTATAAATAGCAAACTTACTATTTATAGACGGTCATAATTCCTACTAAACATATCGGTTTTCGGCTTAAAGTAGTAAGTGTCCTATTTGGCTTTACTATGTTATTCTCCTAATTATTTTAAGCACTTTTCATGTTGGACACAACTTCTAAAGCCCAAAGAATGAAGAGTTATCATCAAACTAAAACTTACTATAAATAGTAAAAATGAAAATAAAATAGAAATTCGACCGTTGATTTGATGGTATTTTACAAATTCGGCATGCGTAACCCGACATAGAGAGGTTGGGTGGCTAAAGTGGCTCGTCTTACCCCAAAATCATATATGGCACGTCGAATTACTCATTCTGATTTGCGAGATATGCCCGTTTTAAGGTCCTAATGGTTGGGATCACTTCTGCCTCTAATCGGGCCTTTTCTGGTCCATCTTGCCATAAAATGGTCTGCGACCCACTCTACATCAGTCTCCTCCACTTCAAAAGAACTTGTCATCGAGTTCTCATCCTGCTTTGGTTCATGATACTCGGTCAGGTCCGCGACGTTGAAAGTACATGAGATCACCATGTCATCTAGAAGATCAACAATGTAAGCATTGTCATTGATCTTTCAGAGGATCGATATCAGTCCAATCTTCTTATTCTTCAATTTGTTGTACGTACTAATTGGAAATCTCTCCTTACGTAAATGGACCATAATGTGGTCACCCACCTCGAACACCTTTTGTCATTGATACTTGTCGACTTGCTCATTATACTTTTCATTTGAGGCATGTAACTTGGTTTACACCTCCGCATGAATGCCCATGATCCTATCGGTCATATGTTCTGCTATAACGCTCAAGCCTGGGAGCTTGGGCAGAGGGACCAAGTCAAGTGTGTAGCGAGTCACTTGACCGTAAATAATCTAGAACGAGGACTTCCCTGTCGAACGGTTCACCATGTTATTGAATGCAAACTCTGCTTGAGATAAGGTCAAATCACATTGTTTTGGTTTTTCACCTAAAATACATCAAATAAGGTTTCCCAACATGTGATTCACAACTTCAATATGCTCATCAATCTGTGGGTGGTAGGCGCTACTGAACTAAAGTTATGTATCGAATAGAATCCACAAAGTCTGCCAAAAGTGGGTAATGAACTTCGTGTCATGGTCAGAAGTAGTGGTCTTGGGAACCTAGTGTAGCTGCGCGACCTCTCTGAAAAATAGATTCACCACGTGTGTTGCATCAAGGGTCTTCTTGCATGGGATAAAGTGTGTCATCTTTAATAAACGATCTACTAACATGAACACCAAATTAATGTCGTGTTGTATTCATGGGAGACCAACCATAAAGTCCATAAATAAATCCTCCCAAGGGTCATCAGGCATAGGTAACGGGGTGTAGAAACACATATTCTGAGACTGTCCCTTGGAGGTCTGACGAACATAACAACGTTATACTTCTTTTCTCATGTCATGTACCAATTGTAGCCAGTAATACCACTCATTCACAAGAGCTCGCAACTTGTCTCACATAAGGTGTCCACCAAGTCCACCTCCATGTAGCTCCTAAATAATCTACTCCCTCAGATAACTTTGGGGGATGCACAATCGATTCCCTTTGAAGAGGAAACTGTCTTATATATGTAGGTCACTGGGATGACCTTCTTGGCACTTAATTCATGCATCTTTAAAGTCATCATCCTCGGCATATAGCTCCTTGAGATAATCGAAGCCGACCACTTCATTGTTCATTATAACAAGTAGTGATGCACGGCGGCTAAGTGCATCAACCACCTAGTTTTGTTGCCCTGACTTGAGCTTCAGAACGAACGTGAATTCTTGCAAAAACGGAACCCATCTAGCATGCACACGATTCATGTTAGCTTGACTATTAATAAACTTTAATACTTGATGGTCAGTATACAGAACAAACTCTTTTTGAATCAGATAATGCCACCAATGTCGCAGCACCTGAACAACTGCATACAGGTCAAACTCATATGTCGAACACTTCTTTCGGGCTTCGTTGAGCTTCTATAGAAGGCTACCGGCCTGCCTTCCTGTGATATATTACTGCTCCAATTCTGATATATGAAGCGTCACACTCAACCTCAAACTGCTTGTCAAAATTAGGAAGAACTAAGACTGGTGTTGTGGACAATCGATGTTTGATCTCATGAAAGCTCTTGTTAGCCTCATCGGTCCACTGAAATGGTCCATTTTTCATGCAATCTGTAATAAGTGCGACTATCATGCTAAAATTTTGCATAAATCGACGATAGAAGGTCGTCAACCCTTGGAAACTCCTCACTTCATGAATGTTTGTCGGGATAAATCATTCTTTAATGACTCGAACCTTTTCATCATCTACACGAACGCCCGTGGACGTTACAACAAATCCTAGAAACAACAGACTGTCTGTTAAAAAGCTACACTTCTTCAAGTTGAGGTTCAACTTGTTAACTTATGGGACCTGCAGCACCTGACTGAGATATTCCTTGTGCTTTGTCTCATCCTGGCTATATATCAGGATGTCATCAAAATATACTATCACAAATCAGCCAGTGAACGATTTTAGCACTTGATTCATCAAACGCATAAAAGTTTTTAGTGCGTTCGATAGACCGAAGGGCGTGACCTGCCACTTATACAACCATTCATTAGTCTTGAATGTCGTTTTCCACTCATCACCAGGTCGAATACGAATCTGATGGTACCTGCTCCTCAGGTTTAGCTTAGAGAACACCTTGGCCCTTCTAACATGTCGTCTAACTGCAGTATTGGGAACTGAATTTGATGATAATTTATTGATTGCTCGGCTGTCAACACACATGTGCCAGCTCCCATCTTTTTTTGACGTTAACAAAGCTAGCATGGCACATGAGTTCATGCTCTCTTAAAAGATCCTTGCGAAATAATTCCTCCACCTACCCCTGAAGTATCTCACACTCTTTCGGACTCATTCGATAGTGAGGGCAGTTGAGCAATCTCACCCTTGTTACACCCTTAAAACCCTATAACAATTACGAAACCCTTGGAATACCTTCCAATCCTGTTTACACCCATATATATAGCCTACGAAACAATCCAAAACGAAATCGGAAATAAATCCCGCAAATTCGCAACTCTGCCAAAATCTGTGCGGAATCTATCAATGGCATCGAACAGTCTTCGATGTCATTGAAACTAATCCTTCAATGGCATCGAAACCACATCGATAGCATCGAAATAACACCTCAACTATCCAGAGTTAAAACATGATTTTTCAAAAATTCTCGATTGCATCGGGCTATGTTCGATGATATCGAACATCTCCTTCGATGGCATTGAACAGCCTCCGATGGCATCGAAAAGATACCTTGAGAGTCTAGCGACTAATTGGAAAAAATTTTAAAAATCTCGATGGGATCGAACACTGTCCGATGCCATCAAAGGTGGCATCGAACAGTTTGTCGATAGCATCGACATGCCTTGCATCTGATAAGATTTAAGACATCAAATACAACACAACCTTATGTCAAAGGTTAGAACTGAAGAGAACTAATTTGATTATGTTAAGGACCCTAATCATGATCTTATCAATTAGAGGTGGGTTGCACCATACGAATTAACATTAATTTATCATAAGAATGATTGTTATTATATATTGTATTTTAGAAATTTTTTGAATCTTTTTAATTTGATTATTCTATATCAATCAACCTCACCAAATCCTCAAGTGAGGGATCCAACTTGTTTCCTTCCCTTTTTAATCAAGATAATGAGTATTGATAATCTGATTAATATGTTATTTTGATAATTGTTTCTATTATGTTGTGTGGGGTATCTAGCTCTTGCCACCACCTGGTTACATATATAAATGCCTAAGAAACTATAGTATCTGAAATCTGTTATCATACATGTATGTGTTGATCAATCTGTTATAACTGTAAATTTATCAATGAATGTTGAAACCTAAAAATATGCAGTCACCTCCCCAGAAGAATTGTTTATCCTAGTAGTTATGGGATATTTATAGAATAGTAATTAAAGTTAATGCACTTAATTTAGTCACGAACCAACGGTCCGAAAGCCTCAACATTGGATAAGTTTGGATGTGAACAATTAACTTACCTTTCTGATGATTTATAGAGAAATTCACACATCCTATGTGCTCATTTTGTAGGTCCAAGCTAAACGATTCGACGCGTAGTCCCAATTGTCTATTCCATGAGGGACATCAAGCCTATTAATACGAACGTCTTTCTATAGCTTCAAGTCCAGTAGTTCACTAATGCGCGGTTTAGAGCTTGTTTGGTTAATCTGACTATTTTTAAGTTGATTTGAGTAGCGGGATTTCTTATGTATAATGGGCAAGGTCTAGATTTCATCATTTAGCTTGTTAGGTTCATCATTTAGCTTGGACCTACATTATTAGGTTCATCATTTAGCTTGTTAGGTTCATCATTTAGCTTTCACGAGATTAACGGATATGATGGTTTGGCCTTAATTATCCTAAGCCATTAATTTGATGGTTACAAGGGTAATTCGGTCAATTCGGTTTAGGATGGGATAATCATGATATAATCCATTAGTTGTCTTAGTATTAGGTGGATCTTCATTAACTTATTATTACTTTGATTTATTAACAGTGGATCGCCTAAATCTTGGCCATTGACTAAAAGATCATAAGGTTAGTCCAAAGATTTAGGTGATCAGGCATAGTCTTCAACTTCCTATGGGTATCTATTCGAATTTATACGGTTCTCATAATAGTAATACCAATGTATTCGCTAGGATCAACTATTAAAGATCACTAGGTGTAAGATTAAAATATATCTAGCAAAAAAAATTTTGAGGATTTTTAGAACCTGAATTGGCGAAAATCTAAAGCGTTACACTTTACTTTCGACTTGTCTTTCTTTCCGCTTCCTTTTCTTCACTTGCATTTTCAACCATTTCGCTTTTCAATATGTGTTTCTCTTTCCTGATTGTTCTTTTAGGAATTTTTGCCTTTACGCTTACGTTGTGGTCATTTTCCCTTGCGCATGTTAGGCTCTGCCAACAATGCGACGTCATACTTATGCGCAGACTGGCGTTCAACTTCCAACTACAGATGATGCGACAATTGGGCAAAGGTTTTTACGTTCTCATTGTGTATCATTGTGAGCTTCATATATTCCTAAGAGTCTGGAAGAGAGCGCAAAATTGATAGGATCTGTTGCTCATCTGTAAGTGCATTTCTCGATGCGTTTAAGTCACATATCATTGCTAACATCCTTCTTAAATGCTCAACTATCGACATGTTGGGAGAGCGAAACTGCTAAGATCTGTTGCTCATTTATAAACACATTTTCCACTGCTTTTAAGTCACGTATTATTTTTGACATCCTTCTTGGATGTCAACCATCGACACGTTGGGAGTCATCTGATAACTGTCGAATTTGAGAGTCAAAGATCTTGATGTAGTGATGGTGGTGCCAATGTATGCAAGGGTCAAGGCATTCCACATTTCTCGGGTAGTGGAATATCAATCAAACTTGCCTTATAAATCATTGTACATGCTACTTAATAGAGAAAAGTGCATGCACTGATCCCTCTTAAGCCAGTTTTGGAATTCTTCCTGATGGCGCCAGTGATGAGCAGTATTGCCCTCTTCGAACGAGTCCATGCTCACAACTAGGGTTTCTAAAACTCCTTGCTCATCCAAAAGATGTTATATTTTACAGTGCCAGATATCATAATTATCTTTATCTAGTTTCTCGCCTTTATTCAGGTCAACTACCATGTTCGTGGATGCCATAATCACGACATTCAAAGACAGCTTATTATATTCAAAATCCAAGCATGACACATTTGTGGCTCACAACATCATGTCACTTTGATTCATTGTATATTATTGGATCAAAAGATAGGACAAAAGCCTTCAATCATCTCTTTCGATATGTAGAAGATTAAGGTTTCCCCATCCTCGGTTTATGCACCCATGATGAGGAGCCTTAAAGCTTCCACCCATCTCCCACTAATAAAATATGGGCCATAGCAATCGAAATCGACAACTTTTTTTAAAAAACAACAATTTTCATTGAAATTGGTCACTTTGGTTGAAATTGGCCAATTTAATTGAAAATCACTATCTTTGGTCGAAATTGATCATCTTTGGGCGAAATCACCATCTATATATTTCGGCCATTTTTTAATGAGAATTTTCTTATTCGACCAAATTTGTGTAAGATCATTCTCTTTTGGCTTACCTTTCTCATATTCGTTTTGACTATTTGATCAGCCACAAGAGCAATTTAGTTGCGGAACAGTTTAGCCCATTAAACTGATGTCATAACGAAATGCCTTTCCGAATACATCGATAAAATTAAAGGCATTAATATGGTCCGTCTATCATGAGAGGACAAGTCAATAAGGGCCTGTTTGGCCAACTGCATTAGGTGGGATTAAGGTGGTGGTTGTTAACAATAAATGCATGTGTAAGGTATTGTCTTGGATTGGGTTTATCTCATGTTTTCTAATTCCATGTTTGGAATATATGCATTAAAAAATAAATCACAGGATTTACTTTCAAATTGCATTTGGATTGAACCTGGATGAAGCAAAAATCCATCATTCATTGGATTAGTAATCCCATATCACACTTTCCAACATAAGGTTCATTTTGCAAAGTCTGCAAAGTTAATTTTAATCCCATCTCAGACTCCTTCCAAACATGTCATACCAAATTTTAAAGTGGGATTAGTAATGCAATCCCATTTAATACAACTTAATATCACTATCCAAATAGGCCCTAATGTTCTGGCATGCAAAATTAGTTCTCTGGACCCAAGACTCAAGAGAGTCCTTGCGTGTATATTCAACACTCCATGTTCTGTGATCCAATCATATTTAGATCAGAAGCATTTCAAGATTATAAAACTCAATCTATTAATTCGTCCGGTTGAGTGGATTATTTTTTTGTTTAGCCAAGATTTCCCGATTGGAGTTTACATGGGTCTCAACCTTCACACATGGCAATCGGATATCCTCATGGAAAACCCTTCTTACAAAGGTTGCATTTATGTAGAGAATGGCTCGGGGACTTTTTGCACTCTAACCAAATCGCATGATTTTTTTTCTTAAGATATCTAGTTGTCGCGACTTTGAAGAAGCAAGCAACGCCCATGACTTTTGTGCTCTTGTTCTCGGGTAGGTTATCTTCGTAATATATGTCTCATTATATCGAGATAAAATCAAAAGGGAAATGCAACGAAGATGCATTGGGAAATTGTATATCTAGAAGTGAGTCCTAGGATCAAATCGCAGCTGAAGATGGAAACTCAGATGTTGGATTTTTCCGAACACATCTCATGTAGTAGGAATAATTTTACACCACTTTCACTGGTATGAGAAACTTAAACGTATAAAGGAACCCTCTTCTTTAGGCAAAATTCACGATATAAATTGTCTGTCAGTGATAAAACTCGACTTTCCTTCACAATTAATTCATTTGCATTTTGGGCCTGTTTGATTTTCCATGATACATGTAAATCTTAGAAAATAAGTAATTATTACTTTTTCACCTCTTTTGAAAAGGTGATAGTAATTTCACCTCGAAAATCAGTACAAAGGTGTTGACTTAAATATGTGGACCCTACTGTAATGTATATGATATCTCCACGCCATCCATCTAATTTATTAGAACATTTTGAAGCATGAGGTGAAAAATGAGGCAAATTCAACACTCAAATGGCCTGCAAGAAAGGAAATAATAGTCTTAATTCATATGCCGTTGAAAGTCATTTCTTTCATTGGGCCTACATTGAGGTTTTTTCATCATCTAACTTATTTATAAGGTCACACAGACATGGATAAGAGAAAAACACAAATATCAGCTTTATCTAAAACTTTTAAGAGCCCCAAAAATTTTTTAATAGTAGATGTTTGATTCTCACTGTTTCCTATGGTGTGGTCCCCTTGAGTTTTGGATCTTCACGCTCTAAATTCAACTAGCATAAGAAATGAGCGGTGTGGATACATCACATACATCACCCTGAGCCCCATATTGATTTTGCAAATTTCTCGGTTTAAATGTTTAAAAAGTAAGTTGTCACATCCGGATTCAGAAAGATGTACTAATTACCTGAGTAAATAATTATTATTCATTTACATGTAATTACATTTGAGCCCAATAACCAAACAGGCGCTTTACTAATTGGTACTCAAAATCTATCCGTTTTTTATTCTTCGATGTTTTTTTTTTTTTTTGTTATTCTGGAGCAATTACCAAGCTGCATGAGAAAACTGCTCGTGTAACTCGAAACTGTCAAAATAATGCGTAGTCGGTTACCAGTAACCTCTACACTTTTCTCTATCTCGGACGCTACCCCCATCTATCCCCGAACGGGCAGTTCTGTGGGTGCATCCACCGTGGTGTATCTGCTTATCCAGGTGGTCCATTCCTTTTTTCAGGTGTGAACACAAAAATGAGGTAGATCCATCTCTTAAGTGGACCACACTAAATAATAAGCTTAGTTGCATTAAATGCAAGAGTTATATGTGGTGTGGTCCATTTGAGAGTTGAATCTGCCTAATTTTTATATTCATGACTTAAAATGATCCGAGAAAAGGGATGGACAGCTTGAATAATAGGATACAATACATCATGGTGTGCCCAACCCCAGAGCTGCCCATTGGAGGCTAGAGACGGGCCGGGTAGGACCCAATCCGCGTGTCCCTCTATCTCCTAGTGGGTGGGCCACACACTTGGACGACTCACTTTACATTTACAGTTTTAAAGCCGGAGATTTAAATGAAAATGTCCGTATTTTCGTGGTGGAAAAATAAGATCATTGGGTGGGTCCACACATTGTAGGCCCATTAGATGGACGGTTGCGACACTAATCATTGCCCAACTGTCACCTTTTGTCTTTGTTCCAAATTTCAAATGGTGCGGTGACGGCGGTAGGGCCCGTCGATTGGAACAAGGGTTCGTTTTGCCTCTGTCGCGATTACAGCGTGTATTGCCAGCCGCTCGACCCTACATGCTGATATATTCCATTGATTTGAACCGTTCATAGTCTCGTTACTACCGTAAATAAGCTATTACCTCAACGTACCCGTTAGTTCATGATCCTAACCTTTGATTTTTTTGAGTTGCTAAAAATTCTCTTTTCATTGTGGTAAATTCACCTAAAGATGGTGATGGTCACAATCAACTATTAAGCCTAAGCTCTCAATGTAGCCTGTATCACACACAACCCAAAACATGGACGGTTCAGATCATTGGACCACCGAGCATGTCCTTGTGACATTATCAATAGTTTGTATTGCAAATAATTGTTATGTTGGACCTTCAATCACCCATTTCCTTTTGTGTGGTGGACCTGGGATTTTGATCTGCTTCATTTTTTGGATCATATTCTAAAATGAGCTGAGAAAATTGATAGACAGAGTAGATATACATCACATACACCAAGGTGGGCCATTGTCAGGGACTCACCTAATCGGCTCCGTCAAACAAAGCCCGACTCGATAGCGTAATATGAGCCGTGGGACTTTCGACAACGAACGGTCAAAGATGATTCGGTAGGGAGCCACTAAGACCGGATAGGTTTACCGTTGAGCCACCTTAATATATATTTTTTATATCCACGCCGTCCATCTGTTTTTCTAATTCATTTCATGGGATGAACCGAAAAATGAAGAAGATGGACCACACCAAAGATTTACAATTAAAAATTTCTGGTGGGCCACAAAAGTTTTGAATAAATCTGATATTCTTATTTTCCTTTCATCCATGTCTGTGTGATATTATCAACAGGTTGGATGTCAAAAGATATTTATGGTGGCCCCATGAATTTTATATTGGCGGGTGTTTAATGACAGACGTTTCCCATGGTGGGGTTCACTTGAAATTTTTATATAATTCATTTTTTGTGTACCATGCAGTAAATTAATCTTGATAAAACTGATGAACGGAATGGATATAAAATAAATAAATCAAGGTGGGCCCCACAATCAGGGAAACACCCATTACGGTGTTACCCGGGTAACACCAGATCCGCTCCACTCCCAGGGATATTCTCCGGGGTTGTTGGTTGCTATTCAAAGTCGGCTCCTAAACTCTTGCAGCTTTTGTGGAGTTGGTGTCGGATTTCAGGAAAAAGAGGCGAACATATTCCATCTCCCAACTCAGGTATTTCGCATTTCTCCTCTCCTATTTTTTCTTTGCCCTAAATCGAATACTTTCCTTTTTCCGGATCTGAAAATCGGAGCTCGAGTCTTGGGGTTTCTGGTATATTTTCTGAATTCTCGGATCTTGATTTCAGTCCATTTACAGCTAGATGGAACTCAGATCAGAATCTTGATTTTATTTTTATTTTTTTGCATTTTTTAGAATTTTTTAATGTTCGGTGCTGTGGATTTGGATGTGTGAGCTTTAACATCGCTGGATTTGTATTTTATTATTTTTTTTTCATATAGAATTTTGATATCCTGAGGTCTTGATTTGAAGCTGTGAATTTATAAGTGAAATTATAAGCTTGATTACTGTGTTTTTTCTGGTGAAATTTTGATGATCTGAGATGTGGATCTTGGTTCTTGAACTCTTATAGCTGAATAACGATCTGGTTTGTTGATTTTTATAGCGTTTGCTGCTTTGAGATCTGGCTTTGTACGCTAGGTAGAATTCCTTTCTTTTTCTATATTGCTTAGGCATTTTTCCTGTTTGAGGATGAAAGAAAATGGTCGTTGGTTCGCAGGGCTTCTTGTAGAATTTTTGTGGTCTTAGATCTGGGTTCGCATCCATTAGTTTCAGGTTTCTAGAACTGGAATTAGGGATTTGATTTCCTTTCTTGTTCAAATTTTGATGTTTTGAGACATGGATTTGGACGCGTGAAAGCTTCGATAGCTGAAGTGATGAGTTTGTAATGCCATCTTGATATTTTGAGATATGGATTTGGTTGTTCTAAGCATGAGGTTTCTGAACTGAAACTAAACTGAAAAGTTTGGTTCCTGCATTTTTTTGGGGGGGTGAAATTTTCATGTTATGAGATCTGGATTCAAGAAATAGTTTTCTCAAACTGAAATTATACCCCTGAGTTCTGCACCGTCAGTGAATTTTCCATCTTCTGAGATCTGTATTCGGATCCCTAAAGTCTTAGTTAGCTGAAATTGAAATGATGATGAACTTGATTTGTAGGTCTGACAGAATATCACTATTCTTCTATGGTTTGGATTTGGTTCTTTGAAGAATTAGTTTTTGAAGCTGAAACTAGAATCTTGATGTTTGCAGTTTATTCTTGAAATAAGTATGATCTGAGATCTAGATTCAGATACATCATACATGGATTCTTAAGTATCTCTGAAGAAATGGACAATTTCATATGTTGGTTAAGTTAGAATTTTTGTGTCCCAACTCCCGAGATATGGATTTGGATGTTTGAACAATTAGAAAAGACAGTTTCTTTTCTTCTTATATGTGTATCTGCTGGTTATGCTGAATAATGAAGTTGAATTTGAGACTAAATGTCATGCCCCGAAGTTCGTGTACCGATAGTGAGCATCGCAGCCCCAATTTCTGTGACGCAGCACATACACTAAGTGTACTACATTTAATGGGTTTACGGTTTATTCAGACTAGATAAGTAAATCTTTGTGGTTCATTCTAAGTTCCATTTTCGTAAATTCACATATATTTAGTAAACACATTCAGATTCCTCAAATTGAACCTAATAAATTCATAAATACTAATCAAATTTGGTCCATCACCTGGGTCCTTGGTCCAATGTAGAATTCATAAACCTAGGAACAATTATTCAAATTCATGTGTAGAAACATCCTAATCAAATCGAACGCAACATCATCTTCTCAACTAAACAAGGTGTTGTAAATAGAATTTAAAACTAAGAATTTATCAAGTTCAATAAATGAAATCAATCTAGGGCAGCCAATTCTTCTTCCGTGAGATATGGGCACATCTCTCGTGGATCTTTCACAGCCTCGGCCGCCTCTTCCTGTTCATGTGTCAACTGTTCATCCTCATTCATATCAGTACAGTTTTATAGATCAAGCGTCAGTTGGCCAGGCCCAATGAGTGAACCCAACACAGTTCATCTAAATAAGAGAAATGTAGTACTATACGAGTGTAATTGGAATGGAACATCTTTACGTAAAATTTAATGGTTCAAGTGGGGGTAACCATCCACTTGCTTCGATTGGAATTTGCCAACCTGAATTATCCAATCTATGAGACTTCTACTTTTTGGTAGGTAAGAGTCATCTACTGTATAGTAGGCATATATCATTTACCGATTGGTAGGCGCAATCATCTACTGTATGGTGGGCATAATTCATCTACCGTTTGGTAGGCACAATCATCTACTGTATGATAGTTATGTTATAATTCAAACAACAACAAGAGATTAATCGATAGGAAAACAGCTCATCCATACTAGCGCAAAAGAAACAGTTATACAGATGTAAACAGAAATAAGCATTAAGTATATTAAGTCAGCCAACAACAACGATTATAATCAACATAGCAACTACATTAAACTACATTAAACTTAATTGGAGAGGAAACACATTGGATCACTCACCTGGATAAATAGATAACTGATTCCGGTTGCACGGTTAATCCAATCGACGACACTAATTAAACCCTAAACAATTTAAGCATTCTCAATAAGTTCCTGATAGAAGATTAATTTAATATTGTGAAGCCCACCTCTGATTGATTAGATCCCTAGAATGGGTCCAAACGAAGGATTCACAATATTTACAATTTAATTCTTTCCGATCCTACCCTCTACACAAGGTTAGCAATCACCAAATCCTAAGGTGGAACTCACTTGATCAAATCAAGCGGCTGACCACATCCAACGCCATCTAATTAATCCAAATATGCATCATTTACTTGAATCGTAAATTATAATGGACCCATCATTTCAGATTTCAAATTCGAATTTAACAGATCTGATCTAAATTTTGGGAGCTTTCCATTAATTAGGGTTTAATGCCCGATTAACCACATTGGTCAAATCCAGACTGACCATAGACTCCCTCATGATTCTTTTAGAGAGAGCCAATAGATTCGTCAGATTTGAACCATCCCGGGTCCACATTGTTCTCATTACATGGTTGATAACAATTGTTCTTTGATCAGTGTGGCCCATCAGATGGTTAAATTGATCTGATAATCTAGATATCAGTGTAGGTTGATCCCAGAATTAGGATGGACGGTGTAGATCTGATATGATGCGTCTGACAACCCAACACAGGATATAATACACTATTTAATGCCTAAGATTACATCCAATCGATTTAGCCCATCTGACAGTCGGATCAATCTGATATTTGGGGTCCCAGCACATTTCGACCCCAACAATCAAGTGACCCTCATGGATCCAACCCCATACATCAAAGTGACCCCACACCAATCTCTACGCCAAAGACAATGCACATATAATGGGTCTTTTCAGTAATCATCAACCAGATCATTTTGATGAATGTGTGGCTAATCCAACCCGTTCATAGCGAAGATATGATGAAAATGACAAGAAATTCCTTTTCTTTTCTTTTTTATTTTATAAATAAATAAATAAATAAATAAATAAAAAGAAGAAGAAGAAGAAGAAGAAGAAGAAGAAAGAAAGAAAGAAAAGGACATTGGATTACTTACCAGAATAAGCCCTTCTTCCTGATTCGTCCCTCTCTCCCACTCTCTTTTTTCTACAAATGGCACTCTCTAGGGTTTTCACTTAGGATTGAGATAAGAGATCCTACAATTTTCTCTCTCTCTACATTCCCCCTTTCTTTTGTTTGTTTATTTTTTGTAGGACTCCTCTCCCAAGCCTTCTCCCTTAAGAAAGAAAGTTTGTTAGGGAGACGAGAGATATGAGGTAGATAAGGATAGGATAAAGGGGAGAGAGATGAGGAGAGATGAGAGGGATCTACGGATCTCTCTCTCATAGATTTTGATAGATATTGATATCCTGGGTGCCGGGTTGTTAATGTTGATTTGATTTCATTCTCATGCTTCTCCTTAGTCATAGAAAAATGACTGGAGCATAACTCGGTTATTTATTTACTTTTTCTTTCTATGTTCATTGTCTAGCTTCAGATGCCTTAATTTCAGGTTACTGAAGTGATAGTAGCTTCTTCTTTTTTTTCTTTTTTTTGATGTGATGTCTTGATATCTGGAGTCGTTAATTTAATGGAATATCTTCTTCACCCATAAGTTTATGTTTCCTTTGTCTCTGGCTTTGAGCCTAAAACTAGAAGCTTAGTCTGAAATTCTTTCCATTTTCTAGGATTTCTATGTTCTGAGACTTGTGTTTAGATCTCTGAACTCTACGATTTCTGAAACAGAAAGCAGATGTCGAAATTTGTTGAGTTCATTGAAATCTAATGCCCTGAATTCTGGGGCTAGATATCTTGATATAGTTTCTTCTTGTCGGTATTTTGTTATTTGATCCAATTGAAGCAGAGAATGCATGCTGAGTTTGAAGGTCTCTATTAGTTTCCTCAGATCCACAAACTATTCGGTTGTTGAAGCTGAAAGTAAAAGGACTTGATTTTAAAAGTTGATGGGAATGTTTACATGTATTTTTATCTGGGTCTCATAATTAGCATAACATTATTAAAAAAAGGGTATTTTTGGCCCAAAGTTCCTCAACATTTATCATTTTTTTCCAAACAATGCCTTGACTAAAGTACCAAATGGTGCTCTTTTCGGATGTTGAAAGGCCAAAATGTCCTTTTATATTTTTTTCCCTAAAAAGTGGTGTATTCAAGCATTGTGAGGCCCATGCGGTGTGTGTATTGCATGACATCATCATGATCATTAGACGAACCAAAGATTAGGTCGATCGAATTGTTGGGTGGCTCACGCCTGAATTTGGAGGTCTTTGGGTCATATGCATCATTATGATTAGATAGCCTGATTTTATGTTCTTCTAGTCATCATGGTAGGGTGCACCGATTGGACAGGTTGGATATCATACACACAAGGATAGGGCTCTAAATGATCAACTCCACCTTTTATAATAAAAAGAATAGATGATGACATTTTGAGTGATTCCACCTTCTGAAAACCACCTTTTGGGACTTCAATTTAGTCAAGGTATTGTTTGGTAAATTAAAAATACTCCAGGAATTTTGCAGTAAAAAAAAAAAAAAACAAACAAACAAAAGATCCGCTGCCGAAGGGCAGAGAATTCAAGGCAAAGCGATGTGGGAGGATTCCTTCCTAGCTATACTAGCAAATTGTTCACTTTTGTAGTATGAAGCATAGATATGTCCAAGAAGCCACCACATCTAACTTTAATTAAGCATCTACTCTGACCCTCATCTGCTAGGATTTGCTTTCCTCATGATATTGCCTTGTTTCAATCATCTGCCACAGTTAACCTACCTGATTTAAAAGACCTGAAAATCATAAGCCCTTCCAAGTTCAATGAGACCTCTGCCTTGCCTTTGTTACTAACTCAAAATGCTTTTATCAGATGGGATCCATCTTCAGAGGAACTATATTGTTCCCTTGATCCTCACATACTGCTCCTCCGATACTCACAGGATTGAAATATGAATTACCATAGAAGTTCCTTTGATTGCTCATAAATAAATAAATAAAATCATAATAGTTGAGCTTGAAACTCCAGTGAAGGCTTCTTCCATTTTAATCACCAAGTGCTCTGCTTTCTCATAAGCAGCCGATGTCCTATTTCTGGTCACATATTCTTTTCTTGCCGTTGCACCATGTGATCAAGTTGATCTTGGCACTCCTCACGAACTTTCCCAAGGAAGACTTCTCACAATAAATTTTATGATTCCTATTTCCACATTTCTGAAAAATTACAAATGGGAGAATAATATTCCAAATTATTGGCACTTTCCTATTTATCCACATCCAGGATGTCCTCCAATAGTTCCTTCTGGAATGGACATTTTCAGTGAGTAAGAGTTAGTGTTTAAGTCTCTACAACCACTAAAGACAATATTTGTCTCAATCACATCAACCATTTGGGACTGCCTTTCTATAAGAAAATTACCTGCGGACTGTGGTTAAGATAATTCCACTTTCTGAATTTCTCATACCTAATGAATTCTCATTCTTTTTTCCTATAAACAGAACTGAACACTAAAAAAATCTAGAAATCCTTTAAATTCGAGTTTCCCCATTCCAATCAACCATCTGCCAGAGGTAAAATGGGTAAACAAAGCTATGGAAAACATCATGCAAATACACCTGTTTTTCCCCTGTGGAAACATGCTTACATCCAGAACTAAGAAATTTTCTTTTTTCCTTGGAATTCTTGAAAAGCCAAGTTTAGCAACTGTTTTTTTTTTTTTTTTTTTTCTTTCGAAGATTTGGGTAGGCTTGGAATAACTGCTTGTACTTGGCCAAGTGGATTAGGAACCATTTTATTTTATTACAAAACCTTTGCATTTTCATGAGTAAAAAAATTTCTTGGTTCTGTGACACCCACTGGGCTGGTTATGTTTGGCTAACCCTCTATTTTGTATGTCTATAGCCAGGTCCTTGATATTACTTTAACATCCAAAACCTTTGCATTTTCATGAGCCAAAAAATTTCTTGGTTCTGTGACACCCACTGGGCTGGTTATGTTTGGCTAACCCTGTATTTTGTATGTCTATAGCCAGGTCCTTGATATTACTTTAGCATCCAAATCCAAATTTCAAGATGGCCGCCACAGCAGCAGCAAC
The DNA here is from genome assembly GCF_029962835.1 of Magnolia sinica. NCBI lineage: Eukaryota > Viridiplantae > Streptophyta > Magnoliopsida > Magnoliales > Magnoliaceae > Magnolia > Magnolia sinica. The sequence continues at coordinate 3,065,268 of NC_080579.1, forward strand.
TTTTGCCACTGGCTCTATTGCTTCTTATGGTCCCCAGACTTTCTCGGGATCAAAATCCAAGCCTTCCACCATGAGGTTCAATTCTCCAAACTATCTTAGAAGCTTTAGCGGTCTGAAGGCGGCATCATCAGTAAGCTGTGAATCAGAAGAATCCTTCTTGGGCAAGGAAAGCAATGCTGCTCTGCATGCATCATTTGCATCAAGAGTGGAAAAACAGAAGCAGAGTTTTGGTAATTGTCTCCAACCTCGGGCATCATCTTTTAAAGTGGCGATTCTTGGAGCTGCTGGAGGGATCGGTCAGCCCCTTGCACTTTTGATCAAGATGTCCCCATTGGTCTCAGCTTTGCATCTCTATGATATTGCAAACGTGAAAGGAGTTGCAGCAGATCTCAGCCACTGCAATACCCCCTCACAGGTTTTGGATTTCACTGGGCCGTCTGAACTCCCCAATTCTTTGAAAGGTGTCGATGTGGTCGTCATTCCTGCAGGAGTCCCAAGAAAGCCAGGCATGACCCGTGATGATCTCTTCAACATCAATGCAAACATTGTCAGGACCCTGGTTGAGGCTGTTGCCGATAACTGCCCAGATGCTTTCATCCAGATCATCAGCAACCCAGTCAATTCCACTGTACCAATTGCTGCAGAGGTTCTCAAGCAGAAGGGAGTGTACAATCCAAAGAAGCTTTTTGGTGTTACAACCCTGGATGTTGTCAGAGCAAACACATTTGTCGCACAGAAGAAGAATCTGAAGCTCATAGATGTTGACGTCCCAGTTATTGGGGGGCATGCTGGAATCACTATCTTACCATTGCTGTCGAGGACAAGACCATCAGTAAGCTTTTCAAATGAAGAAGTAGAAGAGCTGACAGTGAGAATTCAAAATGCTGGGACAGAGGTTGTGGAAGCAAAAGCAGGTGCCGGGTCAGCAACACTGTCTATGGCATATGCAGCAGCAAGGTTTGTAGAGTCGTCTCTCCGAGCTCTGGATGGAGATGGAGATGTATACGAGTGTTCATATATCCAGTCGGAGCTGACCGAGCTTCCCTTCTTTGCGTCGAGGATTAAGCTTGGGAAGCAAGGTGTTGAAGCTGTGATATCTGCTGATATTCAAGGGCTGACTGAGTATGAGGCAAAAGCTCTGGAAGCCCTGAAGCCAGAGCTGAAGGCTAGCATTGAGAAGGGCGTGGCATTTGCCCAGAAGCAGGCGGCAGCTGTTTGAGTGCAGGAAAGAGAACTGCTTATCACCTCAAATGGGCTGCGCCAGAAGAAAAATAACAAAGAGAGGCCAACCATGCATATCCATTGCTTTTCATTTTTGTAACGTAGAACATATTCCTGTTTTCATCATGGCAAAATTGCTATCGAAAGAGAAGCATAGAATGAGATGGATGTCTTTTTGGTTACTAAGAATTTACCAATTTGGTTAAGAGGGGCAGCAGCATCCATGTGGTGCCTGCCTCCCTAAAGTTTCACTGTTCTGTTTGTGTTTTGGTTTGATTGGAAAAAGTGGACAATTTTTCAGAGGTGAAGCACATCCCTTTTTCAGTCCGACTGCAATAGAGCTCACTCGTTGCAGGGAATTCATAATAATGGTGTCATGGGATTGAAATAGTGGGGTGGCTGATAAAGATTCCAAATTTGGAACTGATATAGAGTACCAATCTTCTTTGAATGTGATTCAGCTTCCTTGTTTGCAGTTTTGGACTGTGGATGATGCTTGCTTTTATGTGTGCTCTGCATTCACATTGTGATTTTTTTCTTGTTTTTTTTTCTGATTTTCTGCAGGAGGATTTGCTGCCTTCATGCTTACGCAGCTCAGACCACCATGCCTCGTCATGCAAGTAGCAGCTGGTTCTGTAGCTGCTGCTTTGTCATTGGAAGTGGATTGTACACATGAAAGCTGTCTACTTCTTATCACAGTATATATTGGCAAGCAGAAGAGCTTCTATGATGGGGGATGCCTTGGCCATCTATCAGACGTCTTTTCTGTTCTGAGTATTTCATTTGAGTGTGTTAGTGTATGTCTATTTTGGTTGCAGAGTCTCAGTGCGTCTACCTAACTGACCTCTCTTCACATCATCATTTGTGTGAGCATCATATGTATTGTGTGTTATCTCCTGGGACGCGACTTCCCTGCGACCTTGGAACCTGTGATGTGGGTGGTACCCTGAACGTGGGGCCCACCTTGATGTATGTTCTCTGTATCTATGCCATCTGTCCATTTTGGCAACTCGTTTTATGTAATGAACCCAAAAATGAAGCAGATGCAAATCTCAGGTGGACCACACCACAGGAAAAGTGGTCATTGAATGCCCATCATTAAAAATTTCCTAGGGCCCACTGTAATGCTTATTTGCAATCTGACCTGTTGATAAGGTCACACAGACCTGGATGAAAGGTAAGCACAAATATCAGCTTGATCCAGAACTCGTGGCCCACAAGAAGTTTTTAATAGTCATTCACTACTGTTTCCGTGGTGTGGTCTGAGATATGTATCTGCTTCGTTTTTGGGTTCATGTCATTAAATGAGTTGGCAAAACGGATCGATAGCATAGATACACAACATATAATCAAGGTGGGCCCCACGGGGGTACCCCACCTAGATTGCTGGTTCCGGTCACAGCCATCACCCATAACATCAGGCAATCTTTCCATACTATGAAATTCGTCACTTTGAGAGAAGGAGCTCGAATTGGATGACGTGCAAGATGATGTATTAATTGGGAGTAACTGTAAGTATTTCAGCACATTTGTTGCCGTTTGGTTACTGAAATGTAGTTCCTTGAAAACCTCCTGTTGGTCTTTCTCCCCTTTGTTGTAAGTATACTAACCCGGAACGTTACAAAGGTGCCCCTTCACTATTTTTGTGCTTCATTACCCTAACAGTTCTTTTAAGAACTGATCACCTACAGGCAACTGCACCGTACCTTTCCACGCGATCCCCTGTAATTGGTGCCAACATGTAAATGGTAGCCCTCATCATGAAAATCAATCTGATCCACTAAATTAGATCGGCCACGCCTGTTTGTTGATCAGATTGTCTGTTGTCCGTTGATTCCGACAGTGTCTCCCTTCCTGAGGAGCAGATTGGCCCATTATTTTTCTGCCAGGTGATCTTCATGATGGGGCCTACTGTCTGCATGGTATGGATGTCCTACACGGGTGGCATGTTAGCTGGAAAGACACTTAAAATATACTGCTCTGGTTTCTCTTTCCCATGCACTGAGAAACCGAACGTGAATTTCACACCAGCCCTGTTTGATAGTCTAATAAAATTCTTTTGCATGGCCACTATGATAATGGCTGTCAAATCCACCTAATCTATCCGTTGCACCAACCTATTTTAGGATACGAACCCAAAATCAGGCAAACTCAAAACTCAACACACCACAAGAAGCAGAGGGGATGGGTGTCCACCTTTGAAACTTTCATGGGCCACCAATGTTTTGAATCTGGATGGGAACATCCAACCAACATGGAGTCTTTGTATCAAAAATCTGTGGGACCACCGGGATATTGTGTGTCACATCTGTTGAGACTGCTCGTTATAGGACCTGAGCCCAAAAATCATCCAACTCAAAGCTCAGTTGAGGCACACCACAGGAAGCAGTGGGGATGGGGACGATCCACCATTGAAACCTTCTTGGGCCCAGTGACATTTTATATGTGTTTCCACTTCATCCTGTGGAACTCACCTTTGGATAGGATAAAAACGTTATGGTAGGCCCATTTGAATTTAAGCCTCATTTTTGTGAACACATCCAAGGACCAAACGTGAGCTGGCGAAACTGATGAATAGAGCATCTCATGACGGAATCTCAATGGTAATTAGTGTTGTGGTAAACTCGTCTTTGCAAAAACTTGTGATGGTTTGCTCAAATACATCCAGCATAATGAAATAAGATAGGTCGGGACCGCGGCCTTTGAATCTGGTTAAGTTCTAATGATCCAAACCATACACTGTATGGTGGATGGAAAACAAACCAAAGCTCTCAATTGAATTATTTCAACCTTCTAATAATTTGGCTCTTTTGCTTTGATCATGGACAGTCACCACAAAGAGCCATTTGGATGGAAAGCCAACCACATATTTGTATGTGAGAACACTATAGTGTGTATCTTTCATCACACCTGTTCATCACGTATAGCTCACAAGGTAAAGGGAACATACAAAAATCATCCTAATCCAAAATTCGTATGGGCCACACATGACCATGGAGATTTTAGACATATTTTTTCATTTTTACCATTTTTGTGGCCGATATGAGTCGTTTATTGGGATGATCTTTGTATATACATTGAATATAAGCATCATCATAGACAAAGTGGAATTTTAAATATACAACTTGGTGGGCCCACACTATTTGGGTGTTCCACACGTTAGGTCATTATCAAAAACTAATCCATCCATACTTAGTGGGATAGCAGTTTCGTCATTCACAAGAAATAATCCATTCAATCCAACTACCATCATAGAAATATAACTTGTAAATGTGCCACCAACCAAATCTCTAACTTCCCCACACGGGCCGAAAACTATCCGATCCATGTTCAAGGGTGCTTGACAAACCATAGTTGTAAAACTTGGTGAGTCTGAAACTTCGCCGAGTCAACTGGACTCAGCAAGATTTCAAGCCAGTCATTTTGAAACTCCGTTCTAGGCCTGACTCAGCCTTACCTCAGTGTAACCCATCGAGTCAACTCCATTGACTTGGTCGACTCGGTAAGATTTCAAGCCAAGTTCTCGTGAAACTCAGTTCAAGGCATGACTTAGCATGATCCTCGAGTCAACTAGCTGACTCGGTCGAGTCAACTTGACAAGATTTCAAACCAAGTCATCCAGAAACTCGGTTCCAGGCCGGGCTCTGCATGACCCCATGAGTCAACTTAAAACCAACTCGGAATCAGAACAGAAATTTTAGGGAGGCAGGCACCACAAGGATGCTGCCCCTCTTAACCAAATTGCTAAATTCTTCACAACCCAAAAGACATCTATCTCATTCTATACTTCTCTTTTGATAGCATTTCCCCATGACGAAAACAGGAATATGTTCTATCTACGTTACAAAACTGAAAAGCAAGTCTATGCATGGTCAGCCTCTCTTTGTTATTTTTCTTCTGCCGCAGCCCATTTAAGGTGATAAGCAGTACTCTTTCCCACATTCAAACGGTTGCCGCTTCCTTCTGAGCAAATGCCACGCCCTTGTCAATGCTGGCCTTCAGCTCTGGCTTCAAGGCCTCCAGAGCTTTTGCCTCGTACTCTGTCAGCCCTTGAATATCAGCAGACATCACAGCTTCAACACCTCGCTTCCCAAGCTTAATCCTCGATGCAAAGAAGGGAAGCTCAGTCAGCTCCGACTGGACATACGAACACTCGTATACATCTCCATCTCCATCCAGAGCTCGGAGAGACGACTCTACAAACCTTGCTGCTGCATATGCCATAGACAGTGTTGCTGACCCGGCACCTGCTTTTGCTTCGACAACCTCTGTCCCAGCATTTTGAATTCTCACTGTCAGCTCTTCTACTTCTTCATTTGAAAAGCTTACTGATGGTCTTGTCCTCGACAGCAATGGTAAGATAGTGATTCCGGCATGCCCCCCAATAACTGGGACGTCAACATCAATGAGCTTCAGATTCTTCTTCTGTGCGACAAATGTGTTTGCTCTGACAACATCCAGGGTTGTAACACCAAAAAGCTTCTTTGGATTGTACACACCCTTCTGCTTGAGAACCTCTGCAGCAATTGGTACAGTAGAATTAACTGGGTTGCTGATGATCTGGATGAAAGCATCTGGGCAGTTATCGGCAACAGCCTCAACCAGGGTCCTGACAATGTTTGCATTGATGTTGAAGAGATCATCACGGGTCATGCCTGGTTTTCTCGGGATTCCTGCAGGAATGACAACCACATCAACACCCTTCAAAGAATTGGGGAGTTCAGACAGCCCGGTGAAATCCAAAACCTGTGAGGGGGTATTGCAGTGGCTGAGATCTGCTGCAACTCCTTTCACGTTTGCAATATCATAGAGATGCAAAGCTGAGACCAATGGGGACATCTTGATCAAAAGTGCAAGGGGCTGACCAATCCCTCCTGCAGCTCCGAGAATTGCCACTTTAAAAGACGATGCACGAGGTTGGAGACAATTACCAAAACTCTGCTTCTGTTTTTCCACTCTTGGTGCAAATGCTGCATGCAGAGCAGCATTGCTTTCCTTGCCCAAGAAGGATTCCTCTGATTCACAGCTTACTGATGATGCCACCTTCAGACCACTGAAGCTTCTAAGATAGTTTGGAGAATTGAAACTCACAGTGAAATGATTGGATTTTGATCCTGAGAAAGTCTGGGGACCATAAGAAGCAATAGAACCAGTGGAAAAGGTTGCTGCAGCTGTGGTGGCCATCTTGAAATTTGATTTTGGATGCTAAAGTAATAACAAGGACCTGGCTGTAGACATACAAAATTGAGAGTTAGCCAAACATAACCAGCCCAGTTGGTGTAACAGAATCACGGAAGTTTTTTACTCGTGAAAATGCAAAGATTGTTGAAATAAACATAAAACAGATCCTAATCCACTTGGCCAAGTATGAGCAGTTATTCCAAGCCTACCCAAATATTCTAAGAGAACCATTGCTAAGCATGGAAATTCCACCATTGGTTGCAGAACTCGGGATTATAATTTCAGTTTGAGAAATCCATTTCTTGGAAGGACCAAATCCAGATCTCAGAACATGGAAATTTCACCCAAAAAATGCAGGAACCAAACTAATTAGTTAAGTATCAGTTCAAAAACCTCATGCTTAGAACAACTGAACCTGTATTCCAAAATATCAAAATGGCATTACAAACTCATCACTTCTTCAACTAAAGCCTTCATGCATCCAAATATATGTCTCGAAACATCAAAATTTGAACAAAAAAGGAAATTGAAGTACTAAGCCACACCACACCTGGAATGTGCATGAATCCAAAGAGACCTTAAGTCTCCTGATGCCTTGTTTCTCATGTATTTGTGAATGTCTATGAAAGATTCCGAACAAACATTACACAATTTGTGTGATCCAAAACACGATCAACACAGATATTACGGGGCAAGAACATACCTCTATCAAGCTCTAGAAGAGATTCGATCAATCAAAAAACTGAAAAATAGAGCTTTGTAGCCACACGAATGTGAAAAGGGAGAAATCTGATGTTTCTCCTTCGTTTCAGCTTTAATGCTCCTGAAAATACAACAAATGGACCTTCCTGCAGGTTGATTGATTGGCAGAAATCTCCTCTTCAACACTTTTTGTGGATTGAGAAAATTGAAAATGGGGATTTGATGGCCAGAGGGGTGCATGCGTTTGAATGTTAGGTTCTTAAGAGGAGTTTCTGAAGTCCTTAATTTTTTTTATTAAAATGTGAGTTCCACTCCATTAAACACAAGTAATAAGTCCTCAGCTGTAAAAGTGGGGGGCCATTTACAGATGGTTAAGATTGCCTAATATGGGTACATCTACAAATATTCTCCATCTGCAATCAGACCCACTATTTGAATGGTCTGGATAGCTCTACATCATTGCCACAAGTGAGAAGGATGGGTCACCACTCACCACCATTTTATATCATCGATTCAATTAACAACATTAGAATTAGTTGAGAGATATAGAGAGAGAATAGCGTAGTGTACACTATGTACACTACATGCTACGACCGCTATTTTGATGCGCTACATAGCAATGTAGCCATGCTACGCTACATAGTGAACGCTATGCACACTATTTAAAATTTAAAGAATAAGGTTTTTGAAGCTGAAATTAGAATCTTGACGTTTGCAGTTTATTCTTGAAATAAGTATGATCTGATATATGGATTCAGATACATGGATTCTTAAGCACCTGAGAAGAAATGGACGATTGCAGATGTTGGTTACAATAGAATTTTGGCATCCTGACTCCTAGGATATGGATTTTGATGTTTAAACAATTAGCAAAGACAGTTTCTTTTCTTCCTAGATGTGTATCTGTTGGTTATGTTAAATAATGAAGTTGATTTGATACTAAACTTGGATTCTCACATTTTGTATGCAATTTGCATTCCTGATATCAAGATTCAGATTTATGGCTGAAAATGAAAATTAGAAGTGTATTCATAGATTTTGGTAGATTTTGATATCCTGGATGCTGGATTGTTAATATTGACCTAATTTCTTTCTTCTATTCTTCTTAGTCTCAGCAAAAAGACTGTAGACTTGTTTATTTATTTACTTTTTTCTTTATATGTTCTTTGTCTAGTTTCAGATGCCCTAACTTCATGTCACTGAAGTGAAAGTATCTTGTTTTTTATATAGAATGCTGTAGCCTTGATATCTGGAGTTGTTGATCTAATAGAATTTCTTCTTCGCCACTAAGTTCTGTTTCCTTTGTCTCAGGCTGAAAGCCTGAAATTAGAAGCGTAGCTTGAAATTCCTCCCATTTTCTAGGATTTAAATGCTCTAACACTTGTATCCAGATCTCTGAATCTAAGGTTTCTAATGTGGAAAGCAGAAGCTGGAATTTGTCGAGCTTGTTGAAATTTAAAGCCAGTTTGGTTTTCCAATTTCCAGTCTAATTCAAAGTAAATGAGACATCATTATTATTTCAGGGTGTTTGTTTAAGAGAAAATTACGGCATGAAAACGAGAGTTAAGTACACCTATAAAGTAACAGGTGAAGGAAATTGTAAGCATTACATTTTTACGATTTAAAGTTACAATTTGACAAGAATTCCCTTGGTAAAACAAACAATTATAGACTGTAATCATTGCAGTCAAATGTCAGCGATGTCACCAAGCAATAACAGGTGTAAGTAATCATGACCCATTAACACCTAATTACCATGGTAATTGGAAAACCAAACACTATAAAAGATACAATTCCAATTGGTACAAAAGAAATCTCACTAATTAACAAACACTCACTACCCAATTCACAAATCTTCACAAAATACCAAGAAAAAAAAAACATTTCAAATTAACTTTAAAATTAAAGAAATAATGATAACAAAGAAAATTTGCCACTGCTAGTAAGCCAGGGAAAATCGTTTCCACGACAAGGGTCCACCAAAGCGGTTGGAGAGTATTTCCACACCAGATATATTCGCCAAAAGCTTCGCTCTATCTGTTCCTGTTCTTGCCAGAGAACGACAATCTAATGGCACCAGAGTCATCTTCAACACACCCCACTGGGATTACCCACGAAGAATCAAAGAAGATTGCATAGATTATTCTCCAACATTTCAACAGATCGAAAGCAAGAAATCAGTGGAATAACACAAACCACTCAATTAAAACAATAATAACAAAGCTCTTCCACAAAACACCCATTCTAAACCCTAATTACCACCGAATAACAAGATGACAGCAACAGAAAAGCAAGATTACAGTCTTCAGCAGAAAAAACAGGAGAGGATTACAATCCGCTTCCTGTTTGGAGTAGAAAATGGGAAAGAGAGGAGCAGATAGGCGTACCTTTACAAAACCCTAGCTGAGAGAGAGAGAGAGAGAGAGGAGAGAGAGAGAGACGAACGTAGGGAGGGATCTGAGAGAGGGAGAGGAGGGAGGGTTTGGGGGCTGTTGGTGCGAGTTCGGATCCCTGGTCGAGTACAGTACTCGGGTGGGTGGACGTTCGCCAACGGACGCGATTGCCTGCCACCGCCGACCGTAGTTCCTGTGTCGGAGGGTAGGTGGGGCCCACCGTGATGTTGGTGAGAAATCAACGCCGTCCATCCGTTTTTCCAGCTTATGCTTGGACGTCAGCCAAAAAATGAGACCGATCCAAGACTCGAGTGGGCCCCAGGAATAGGTCTGTGTGGGACGCATATTGCATTTGGACGCTGCACTGTGGCCCGCCGTGATGTATGTGTTTTATCCACGCCGTCCATCCATTTTCCAGCTCACTATAGGGGGAAACGGATTGGCTACTCCCCCTGCCACTAGCCCGGTGGCTGGTGGTCGGTGGTCTGTGGGACCCACCATGATGTATGTGTTTCATCCATGCCGTTAATACATTTTTGCAGATCATTTTAGTGCTTGATCCGAAAAATTACAGGGATATAAATCTCAGGTGGACCACACCCCAGGAAAATAATAGCGATTGGATATCCACCATTAAAATCCTTCTAAGGCCCATTGTACTGTTTATTTGACATCCAATCTGTTGATTAGGTCATAAAGAGATATATGAAGGGAAAAAACAAAGATCAGCTTGATCCAAAACTTTTATGAGCCCAAAAAAAATTTTAAATGGTCCACGTTCATTCAACACTGTTTCCTGTAATGTGGTCCACTTGAGATTGGTATATACGTAATTTGTACTCTTATATAATAAAATAATTTATAAAAATAGATGGACGGCATGGATGAAACATTGTAGTATGTCCCATAGAGCACCTGCCAGTAGCCCATCCATTTCCATTAGAGGGGACCGGATCGGCGATGCCGAGTAGTCGGCTCTCTTTGGGCTCCACAATGATTTATGCATTTCATCCACCTTGTTTATCCATTTTTTTCGAATCATTTTATAGTATGAGCCTAAGAATGAGGTGGATCCAAATCTCAAGTGGACCACATTATAGGAAAAAGTATTGATTGAACGCCTAAAGTAAAAAAAATTCTTAGGTGCACAAAAGTTTTAGGTAAGCTGACATTTAGGTCCTTGTTCAGGCCCAAATGACCTAATCAATAGGTTGGATGTCAAATACAGATTAAAGTGGACCTTATGAGGTTTTTAATAGTGGATATTCAATTACTAATGTTTTCTATGGTGTGGCCCACCTGAGATTTATATCTACCTTATTTTTAAGATCAAGCCCAAAACTGATCCTGAAAAACGAATGGCTCTCATAGAGCACCAGCCACTAGCCCCTCGCTGGTAGCCGCATCACTGGCCAAACGGCCCAAACCGCCTTTCATTACAGGACATGAGCTAGAAGGATTTCCTGCCCAGGCCTTTGGCATGAAGTTCCTGAGCTGGATGCTTAGGTAGGGCCTATAGTGATGTTTTTAGAGAAATTTACTTTGTTCATCCTTTTTGTGAATGCATTTTAGGTAACATGATTAAAATTGAGATGGATCCAAAACTCAAGTGAGTCACATGAGAGGAAACTATGGAAAGAAATGTCCACCATTGAAGCCTTGTGGCTCCACCTTAGATGTTTACATTATAGTTAAACCATTTATAAAGTCACTCTCATTGAGATGAAGTGAAAACAAAAATATACCGTGATGCAAAACTTTTATGACCATACAAATCTTCATTGTTTTCTCTTGTTGGCTCACTTCATTTCATTCTCTAGCATGTCCTACAATAATATATCCAAACAGGCAGATGTATTTCTAACAAACATCATAGTAGGCCACTCCCAGCCTATTGAGGCTTTGGCAGGAAATCCCCGTCCAAAAGTGAGGCAGACTTAAATCTCATAGGGTATTAAAAGGGCCTAGGCAGTTTTTTTCGGGGCATCCAATCACCACTGATTTAGTTTAGAGTGGTCCACTTGAGATTTGCATTTGTCTCATTTTCAGGCCTATACTCTAAAACAATAATCCAAAGTGGATGAACATTATAGATAAAACACATACATCATGGCGGAGCCCACAGAGCATTGTCCAATGGCCATGTGGCTGCTATCAGTGCAATCATGCAATTTGTCATGGTTTATCCCACCCTAGTAAATAACTAAAGAAAATAAATAAATGGAAGATAGAAAAGAAATGAACTAATCCAAAATATACATACCCATCTCTCAAAGGTTCACTAACTACTTAACTGTTGGCGGGTCTCTTTGTATGTGTTGTCCGGAGAGAGGACTCAATGATTATTCGCTTGCCGGAACTAGAAGTAAAGATTGTGGTGGATAGGGATCCCATAAAAACTTCTTTGGTGGAAATAAGTGCGATGGCTAATAAACATCATGGTGAGCCTAGGAAAGAGTATCAATGTTGTTTCCGAAGGTGTGGTCCACTTGAGCTTTGAATCTGCTTCAATTTTAGTTCATATAACAAAAGAAGCACGTAGAATGGATAGACAGAGTGGACAAATACATACATCACGCCCCACGGATTCGGGTCACAAGTATACCGCCGGTGACAGGGTGTCCAGGCAATCTGCGTCCGGGACATGAACTCAGAAATGAGGGAAATGGAGGACACAGATTGCCTACTGACAGCAAGGTGGCTACCCTCTGTGGGCCCCAACATGATGTGTGTGCCATCCCTTTTTCTATACTATTTTATATTATGATCCCAAAAATGAGGTAGATCTAAATCTCATAAGGACCAAATCACAAGAAATAGTGGTGATTGAACACTCATGACTAAAATCTTCTTATGGGCCACAAAAGTTTTTGATTAAGCTGATATTTTACAGTGAGCCTTACCAAGTTTTTAATGGACACTATTCAATCTCCACTATTTTCTTGTGGTATGGTTTACTCAAGATTTGGATCTTCGTCACTTTTGGACTCATGCCCGGTAATGATCTAAAAAAATAGATGGACAACTTAAATAACACACACACACACACACACACATATATATATATATATATATATATATATATATATATATATATATATATATATATATATAATGCGGGCCCAACAGTGCAGTGTCAGCTGCCACCTCTGTACCGATGCTGTCCGTACACAATTGGCATCCGGAAATGGAGGCCCGGATTGGTTGACAACAGCCCAGTGGTTGACGAAATCGGATTGCCAGCTGCCTCAAGGAAGCTTTTATCCTACCGAGTAAATTCTATTAGGCCCACCATGAATGTTTGTAGATTATCCACACTTTTTGTATGTTTTTCCAATGAGAATAATGATTTCCATCCCTAATGTTTATTTGACATCCAACCTGTTTATAAATGACACAGGCATGGATGAAAGGTAAACACAAATATCAGGTTAATCCAAAACTTTTGTAGCCCCCAATAAATCTTCAATGGTAAATGTTTAATTCACACTATTTCATGTGGTATGGTCCAATTGAGCTTTGGATATGCTTTGTTTTTTAGTTCACTCACTAAAACTATCTGATAAAATGGATGAACGAGAGTGGATAAAATACATATATCACTAAATGGGTGCTACAGAGTTAACTCAGTATTGTGCGCAATTTACTTCCATGGGTGACACCCTGACTGTGGGGCCACCTCAATATATGTGTATCTCCATGCCGTATTATCTTTTTTAAGTACATGGTCTAAAAGATTTTTAGACAGGGTAGATCCAAATCTCGAGTGGACCATGCAATAGGAATTGAATTTCCACTGTTGAAAAATTATTAGGACCACTAAAGTTTTGGATGAAGCTCTTGCTATTTGTGTTTTTCCTTCATCCAGGATTGTGTAACTTTATCAGCAAGTTGTATAGCAAATAAACATTACAATGAGCGTTAAAGAAGCTTTTAATGGTGAGCATTCAATTACCATTGTTTTTCCTGTGGTGTGGTCTGCCTGAGATTTGTATCTATCTTATTTTTGGGACCATGTCCTAAAATGAGCAGGCAAAATGGATGGAAGGCATGGACATATATACAAGGCATACATGGATGTGGGACCATAGTCAAGGTCTCACCTGCTATGATGTTACCCTACTTCATCTAATCTGCACCTCAAAAATGAGGGGAGGTGATGTCATCAAGTCAAGGTAACACCAAGTGTGGGCAAGCCATGATAGTAGTGGGGCCCACCTTAATGTATGTCTTATATATCTATGTCATCCATCTATTTTGCCAACTTGTTTTAGGGCACGGACCCAAAATATAGAGTAGATCTAAATCTAAGGTAGACCACATCACACAAGAAATAATGATGATTGGCCATTAAAAGGTTCTTGTGAGCAATGAAAGTTTTGGATTAAGCTGACATTTATGCCTTCCCTCCATCCTATGACCTTTTCAACAAGTTGGATGGTTAAAAAATATTATAGTTGGCTTTAATATTTTTCTAATAGTGGGCATTCAATCACCATTGTTTTATGTGGCATGGTGCACCTAAGATTTAAATCTACCTCATTTTTTGGCCCATGCCCTAAAATGAGTTGGCAAAATGGATGGATAGTGTATGGATATACAAAACATATATTAAGGTGGGCCCCACCCATGCACACGGCATGATTGAATCCACTCGAAAAATAAGTTAGATCCAACACCCAAGTGGGCCATGTGATAAGAAAGAAGTGGGAAGGAAAATACAGACAGTTAAAACCTTCTTGAATTCCACCGTGATGTTTATGCGCCATTCATTAGACACCTAGCCCTAGCAAACTGTGCACTTACCTAGAACAAGAATAAATTATTTGTGAGCTAAAAACCCGCAATAAGCCTATCAAACTAGCCCAAAATCAAAATCCACAATAAGGCCATGGCCCCTCCTAGAATGTTAAACTTCATAAGTTTGGAGAGAACCCCTTTCTATCTTAAGATGACAATAGTATGTCATAGAATTGCCATAAATGCACAGGTAGCAACAATGCCACCGGCCAATCCCATGTCACATAACCCGTACAATGAATATGGCCCTCAAAGTCGTTGGAACCAAAGGTAAAAAACCGCATACTATTGCCACCCAATTTTTTGCAAATCCGGATAGATCTTACGACATCTCCTAAGATTTTTTTGAGTCTTAAGATTTTTTTTGAATAATATTAAAGGAAAATCAGTGACCAGCTAGTAATATAATTGTCGCTTAAGGTTAAAACAACATTTCACCTTCTTTAAGGGGGTAAAATTACTTCTTCTATCAATTATCAAAGAAAATTTCATGATAACACGTGTCTTCCAACTATTCATATCATCACACGTGTCATGTCTGCCCTCCAAATTGATACTAATTACAGAAAAATCAAGTCAATCTCTATAAATAAAGACTCACCCCTCATTTCAAAGAGAACATAATTGCTGCTTAGGTGAGAATGAGGTTAAGGGTGAGAGTGAGGGTAAGAGCAATAGTGAAGTGTGTCATATCCAAGCTTTTAAATCCCATCTATACCAACATCCAAGCCATCTTAAAGGTTCGAGATCGATAGAGTAAGGTCAATATCCAAGATATACAATTATCTCCTCTTAAGAGGAGTGTCTTAACTCTCATTTCCTTATCCCGCATTTCTATAAATAAAGGCTCACCCCTCATTTCAAAGAGAACATAATTGCTACTTAGGTGAGAATGAGGTTAAGGGTGAGAGTGAGGGTAAGAGTAATAGTGAAGTGTGTCATATCCAAGCTTTTAAATCCCGTCTATACCAACATCCAAGCCATCTTAAAGGTCCGAGATCGACAGGGTAAGGTCAGTATCCGAGATATACAATTATCTCCTCTCAAGAGGAGTGTCTTAACTCTCATTTCCTTATCCCGCATCTCTTCGTGCACAAGTGGCCATCCAACCGTTCATTTACTTCTTCTTTATTCATATTTTACATATCTTTTATCTCATGCACTCCTTACATATAGTTTAAGCAATTCTTGATTGCGTGCTTTGTACGTCGCCAAACTTTTGAATCTTGATATATTAAAAGTAAAATTTTGCTTGAACCTATTATCTTTTCAATTGTTAGCATATTACATTTGTTTTCCTTTTTCCGGCAACTATTATCTCCTAAAACTCATCATAGATCCAGACATCACCATCTCCTCAGTGATGATTTAAGTGAATAGTGGTATATTAGTTGTTAAAATATACACACATGTACTACATCATCCATATATTGCATTTGCCTTTCTTTTTTTATTAGGAGCTAGTCTCCTCCAAACCCACCTTAGGTTGAGATGTTACGATCTCTTTAGTAGTGAGTTGGGAGAATAGTTGCATATTAGTCGATTTCTTACATTATCAGTAACCGTCTAATCAATTAGTAAGATTTTTTAGAACATTAAAAAAATTTAAATCCCATAAGGTAGAGATTGCGCAAACACGAGCAGTTGGAGGGGTGCCTAATTACCCATTCCCTCATTGTCATCCAGATCCTTACTTAAAATCCCTAGTCATAGATTTTATTAGGAGAGTTATTTTAGTTGAGGAATCTTTTATTCTCAAATGCGATGTAATTCTACGGGAGGCAACTTCAAGTCATTTAAGTCCATGTCATAGCTAACTATAAAAAATTCACATCAACAACATGAGGAGCTGCATTTCTCGAGTGAGCACGTTGGTTAGAAACGTGCGAGGTCGGTATCCACATATACAAAACGTTCATAAGGCCCATTGGGACGAACTAAAAACACAGAGCTTGGTCAAAAACTTTTGTGGTCCCAGCCATGCTTTAATGGTGGGCATTCAATCCCTTTCATTACATGTGGCCCATTGAGTTTTGGATCAGCCTCATCTTTGGTATCTTATTCTAACATGAGTTAACAAAACAGATCGATGGGCTAGATTTCTCACAAATATCACGGTGAGTTGCAGGTAGTTTAGTGTGTAATGATGAACACAAATCACGCGATGACCATAACACCACCAACCTTCATTATAACCCTACATGGTCCAATCTGATAAGGAATGTTTACACTCATTTTTTACACCCCTACGCGGGCCAATAAGATGTAACCATGTGTTGGCACCATGGTTCGATGCTATCAAAATCATATTCACGCGTGAGGATATCTTTTGCCATTTTCCTTCAATTGTATGCCTTCCGCCATAAATGCGGTGACATAAAACCGTACGCATGCTTTTAAAGAAGTGAAGCGACGAATGACATTTAGCCCTAATTTCATGTGGTTTGTAATCGATGAAGCATACCCCACATGTCTATAAAGGACCTGCATAGGCAAGGAACCTATCAAAGATTCAGATATGTCCAGTAAGGCTGTCTCTCACAATCCCTATAAGATGAGATTTTTTTTCCAAAGTTTGTAGCTCTCACAGAAAATGAAGATTCCAAAAATCCAAAAATATCATACAAGTTTTATAAGTATTCGAGGTTGGGATAGGAGATGGGTGGAAATGGCTTTGATCGAGCTAGATTTAGATGCAACGGTGTCCTAAAACAAATTTTAAATCATTGCATTTACATAAAAGTAGATATCTGAAAACAGTTTTATATTTGCAGAGATCTCATGTGGAAAGACCATATAAAATCATATTGTTGCGAAGGATCCTAGACCAATAAGGGTTTTGTTGCCCCCATGAGATATAAAATGAGAACACGATGAAGAGCTCTAGGCCCACATCAAATACAATTTATCTACACAGCCTTTATCTGTTTTTTCTTTTATCCTTTCATAGCTTGGCCTAATCTTAGCATAGATTGCTATTATGCTGAGCTATCGCTACAGTACCATAAGGGCAAATTAAATGTCTGCAACATTTCATTGGTGGACCCCGATCAACTAAGCTCTTACTTAGAAGATCAAATATTCTAGCTATATCATGTTGTCCATTTGCCTATACCGTCGATCCATGTGGATGGTTCAAATATTTATCTCTTTTAATTTTCTAACTATTTGTTACTTTGTCGATTATAATGAATGTTATGGAAAAATGAATCGACCAACAAGATAAGGTCAAGTCGGAACTCCATGCGATTATCTAGGTCGGTCAATAAACCGATACGACCGAAAGAACCAACCTCTGACCCGAGACCAAGCAGAAAATGAGATCGAACTCGGCATATCATCGTCGAGACAAAAATACCCATAACTCGCCAGAAGAGTCGGATCGACAAGATTCTAGGTCGGCATACTTTCAGGTCGACGCAACCCACCTTCTTTTTATTCCAACCTAATCCTAACCGCATCTTTCCGATATCCTAGCCGAAGATCTAGGAAGTCTACCGCAACACGAATCCGCTCGAGATATCAGCCGAGAATCTAGGAAGATCCTCACGACTTATAGTAGGACTCGAATCCTACTATGAGGTATCCATACTAAATAGGGAGATCCCTCCTACAGACTCGAATCCTATTGCAAGGTATCCCTATTAAATAGGGAGATCCCTCCTACGCCACCACCCCTCCTCACCTTTAAATAGGAGTGACTCTAAAGGTGAAAGGTTCGCACAATTCTAAGCCTTAAACCTAGGGGTGTTCATCGAGTCAAACCAAGTCAAGCTGGCCTCGGTTCGACTCGGTTTGGCCACTAGCTAACCTCAGTTTGAACTCGAATCGGCTCGGCCCTCGAGTTTGACTGGCCGGCTCGGCTCGGTTTGGTCAGCAGCTCGGGCGAACTCGAGCCGAGTTCATCATTGAGGCATTTTCACAAACACCTGGACTGCACCTTCAAAATCTCACTGTATTTCAGCAACGGTTTTATAGGTATTTTATCAAACACCTTCGAAGCAACATAAAAATCAAGAAAAAAAGGGTGTTGGTTTTGCCACCAGCAACACTTCTTTGAGTCATTTCATCAAACACTTGGAGAGCAACAACAATATCAAAGTAATTGAGCCACCGAACTGGTTCGATCCGAGTTCGATTCGAGCTGGGTTTGATCCAAGTCAAGTCGAGCTGGGGCCAGCCCGAACTCGGCTCAAACTCAATTTCGAGCTCAAAAAATCAGCTCGACTCGGTTCAAACTCAGCTTCAAACCGAGTCGAATCGAGCTTTTTCGAGTCGAGTCGAGTGAGCTAACCGAGCTAGCTCGGTTCGTGTACACCCCTACTTAAACCCAATCTTCGACTAGACTCAGATCCTTTGGCCTGACTTTAGCATTGGAGGGTCCCCTGCTTAAGTCAGTGTCTCCTTTGTCTGTTTCATGTGCAGGCACTCGAAGGTTCAAATAAGGCTAACCAATTTTCTGCATCAACAATGAACATCATTTATAAATTCACAAAATCAGGATTGCTTTATCCTTTTTTTTTTTCTCTATCTTTGTTCTTTTGGAAAAGTTGCAATTATTGATGAATAAAAGTTTTAAACATTAAAAGAAAAAAAGAAAAAAAAAAAAGAAAAAGACAAAAAGAATCCATCATAAATGATTAACCTATACCCTTCTACAAATCATCCAATCCATACACTAGGGGCTCGTTTGGCTGGTCGGAAGGGATTGGATGGTATTGGAAGGGATTGAAAGTTAAATCTTGGGATTGGCCGGGTGTGCCAAACAGAGTGGGTGACCTGATCCCAATCCCATGGGTCTTAAGACAATCCACTAACAATACCATCATTACCTTTAAATCCCATCCAATCCACCCTAATCCGTTCAAATTTGCCTGACGTGTTTGGTTCGAGGGATTGGAAGGGATGGGAAGGTTTAATCCCGGAATTGGCCGGCCGTGCCAAACAGACTGGATATAGCAATCCATGGATCTCAAGACAATCCACTGGCAACACCATCATTACTTAGAAATCCATGCCATCCACCGTAATAGCATTCAATTCCTTCCAATCCACCCGGCCAAACGGGCCCTAACTGGTGGTTGAGTGTACGGTTGGATTCTAGAATCCGGTCTTAATTGATCCATCTCAGTGTGGGGCACTAACATTTAATTAGATATTAAGTTGTACGACTATAACATGCTGGCACTTTCTATTTACACACAAAAATCAAATGTGAGCTCTTATTTACATGTGACTTAGTGTTTAATTGAATTATATAAACAAGCCCACACTAAGCATATTTAAGAGTTTTCAGAGTAAGCATTCATCAAGCTAAATTTTAAACTTACCTAAGGCTGAGTAAGCACTCCCCGGTCTCAACTTGAAAATTGCATGTGGCCTAATCATATACTGCGGTGTGACAACACTCCCATTTCGATGTTGGTGGGCCTTCTCTGGCAGGTGGTGACACACCAATCGGGTGGCGCCATGTCAAACCATCAGGGAGGAAGTGGATTTACCATGGATATCCTAGGTGACCCCGAGTGTTGGGATTTGATTGCAATAAGCTGGACCAATCAAATCTCACCAGGTCAGGTCCTCACCGTACACGGTGCTCACCGCCTCACCGAATCCAGTTCCCGCATTTTCTCCGTTTCTCTGCTACAGTCGAGCTATCAAACTACGGTCCTCTGCCCGGATCCAGGCCGTCGATCCATTCATCCCATTACAAGCGGACCGCCGTCATATCAAACCGTAGCAGAGTAGCATTGTCTCATCGGGTGCATTTTTCCGTGGCATCGTCAATTCACGATGTGATCATCTGATAAACGGTCTTTACCCCTTAGTCATGTGTCCCAATATCCAAACCGCACATCAAGTGGGCCCCACCATCCAGATTATCGGACCCACAAAAAATCAAGCTTCTTGTCGAGTGGGCCGCCCGATTACTCGCCAGACCTGATTTTGGGCTCCACGTCATGATTTCCATAAAAGCAGGATGATGATGCAAGAAGTCCGTACAATGAGGGGCCCGGGATTCCATGATCCAGACCGTTGATCAGACTGGCTCGTAACGGCTGTGGAATTAAGTAACTTCAAATCAGCCACCTACGAATTGGCAGTTAAGAAACAAAATACAGCTATGGGAAAAAAAAAAATGCAGGCGCGGATTGCCTGTCTGAAGCTATGTGGGCTCTACTGTGATGTTTGTATGAAATCCACTCCGTCCATCTATCTTAGCATCTAATATAAGGACATGAACCTAAAAATGAGGGAGACCCAAAACTCGAGTGGGCCACAAAAAAGTAAACAGTAGAGATTAAACATTCGTGGGCCACAACTTCTGGATCAGGTTGACATTTTTCTGCCTTCATATCATCTCAGTGGGAATGACGTCATGAACGGTTCAGATGGCATGTAAACATCACGGTGGAACCCAGGGAGGTGTCACAGGTAGTCACTTCCCTCTTCACCATTTTACTGTTGTGTGGCCCAGTTGACTTTTGGATCTGCCTCATTTTTTTAGCAGGATTTCTCATAATATCTGGTGGGCCCCACCTAGCTTCTGACCGCAAGATCTGCGGTCGCAGGCAATCCGCATCCCACAAAAAATGGCCAATGAATCGACGGCGAGTACGAGGTCTAGGGGTATCATGGGCCCCACTTGCATTGGAGGCAACGACACCATGCCCGACTCCACGTGACATGACGATCTGGACAATGCATCCAGCAGAATCAACCTTTGATAGAGACGAGACGAGAACAAACGGAAATCAAGCATCTTGCCGTCCACGCAAAAAGCAAACTAGAAACGACGGTCCAGATCTCAACAAGAACATATATGTGGAGAGAAACTTTGATACTCTGAAAGATGTGGTGGATGATACGCGGGCACTTAAAACTTGCGTGCGTCTAATACAATAATTCAAGCTAAGCTGTTTAAAATATTGGTCCCTGTTTAAATACGCGGTGAACCAGCAATTAATCTTATTCGGTGATCTAACTATTGGGTTGGTGGACATTTAAGTAAACGGTTTAAAATAAAAAAATATCAAATGCTCCTATTTCAACATAAACTCATCTCGGACAGCTGTAAGACTGGGAAACACTGGCTTTGGTGAGACTGTGTGACCGTGGAGCCCACCTTTGATATATGTATTGCATATCCATTCGGTCCATTCATTTAAACATCACATTTTAGGGATGATGCAAAATCTTCCGGTGGACCACGTCACAGGCAACATTAGTGATCGAACGCTTACAATTAAAAAGTCATAGGCCTGCCTATAATATTTATTTGCCATCTAACTTGTTGAAATTGTCAGACATGAACAAAAATAAAAACACAAATATTAACTTGATTCAAAACTTTTCTGACGATAAATGTTCAATCAACATTTTTTCAAAGTAGAGGCTTGAGTGCCTTTATTTTTGGATCATGCTCCTATGTAAATAACAAAACTAATAGATGGTATGGATACACAAAACACACATTAACATAGACCTATGGTCATGGCCTTCACAAGTCGGTGTTTATGGCCTGGCTGATTTTATGAGGCAGCATATTATACATCTTTTATCAAAGTTGTTAATCAAGCGTAAATCGCTATGATAAAGAAAGTGAAAAAAATTAGCTTGATTAAAAACTCAAACCCACCGCACTATTTGGAAATATGGGGTTATTTGGTAGCATGTATTTGATATACATGGACAATTATTATAGGATTCATGTCAATCGGAACCACTAATTATGCTTAGAGACCTTTAATTGGAATCAACTCGAATATGCCAACTCACGTAATTATTGAAATGTGTTTGGCAATTTGTATTTATAAAGAGATTTAATGAGAGAGATGAGCGTGACTTGCTAAGTGGTTGTAATTGGAATCAATGGGAAATAAAATCACGTACATTTGCTGTTCGTTTAAGAATGTGTCTTTTAAAGTTGTTTGCTTTTCCAATTACAATGTTTGTGTGGGGGGGGGGGGGGGGGGGGGGTTTTTTTAATTATATTGGCCATAATGATTATTGTACTATTGTATGTTTTATTGGGCATCTTTTAAAGCTGTTTGCTTTTCCAATTACAATGGTTTGGGGGGGAGGGGGGGTGTTGGGGTTGTATTACTTATATTGGCCATAATGATTATTGTACTATTGTATGTTTTATTGGGCATTAAATGTAAAAGTGAGCTTTCTAGGTGTGAAAATGTAAGATTATAGTTTTATTTAATTATTTTACTTGTGTGTTTGACTCTCCTTTTTTGGTGCCATAATTCTCTCTTAATCAAACAATGAAAAAAAATGATAGTTCATTTACTTTAAATTACACAATTAGAAAACCAAATAGCAAGCCAATGTACTTAATATGAATTGGATTAAATTCACATAAAAATTACTCCTTGCCGATGCACCAAATGCCACGTTTCATGCTTATAAATCTATTTCACACTTGTTTAGTTATTGGCTCTTAGGATCATGCAATGATGTTACTTATATTTGTAAATCCATTTCAGGTCATATCATTCATGAAAAGTACGAGGAAGTAAATAGTAGTTTTTTTTTTTTTAATTTTGGAAAATCTTATTTTCAGGAAATTGTGGGGAAAAAAAATATTACTTCCCACATTTGTTTCTACGCAAGATTTTTATAAAAATTAAAAATTTATTTTAAAGTTCTCTATTTAGCAAAATAAAAAGTTTTCTTAGAAATTTTTTTAGACAATCATTAGCACATGCTAGACTAGCATATGTAGTATGCGTGGAATGCTTAAAAATAAAAAGTGACACATGTGGCATGCACAACATATGTGGGTATTTGAAGCTGAATTGTAGCACGACATAATATATGCAAGGTATTAGAAGTTGTATGGTAGCACGTGGCATAAGACACATTAACACAATTTGACAATGTCAATACTAAAGCTAGACGATAGCTCTTGTGCACATTGGCACCATCGGCACTTGATATATTTAGAGGTTTGAAGATGTGGTGCTTTGCATATACGACGGCACAAGTTAAGATATAATATGTTACATGTGGCACAACAATATATATGGGGGTGCAAGAGTAGTGGATGGCTACACATGTGATACATTAGCATCTTGTAAGCTCTTTACATATGGGTATTATATAAAATGGATGGAGGGCACATGTGACATAGTGGCACGTGGAGGACATGACCAAAGAAGGACAATGTCTCATTTAGTATAATATAACATATGTAAAGTGATTAAGATAAATAATAATATATTTGAGCTTTAATCCATGAGAAAGATCATTTTCCTTCCTCAATTTTAAAAATGTATTTCTTAAGAGTAGATGGAGGAAAATAAACTTATTTATTTTTATTAAAGATAAAAAGTAAAATATAGTGTTTTCTACCATTTTCTATAAAAAAAAATTAGTTAATAAATAACAGAAAATAAGTTTCACGAGAAATATAATTTCTTTACTCTTGCTTTCCATAAATCTAAATAGGCCTTTGGCGCTTGTTTAGCCTTTACAATAGTATTAATTATTTATTCTTGGAATCATGTGTAACATTACTTATATTTGACTGCAAGATTACTTTTGATAGATGATTTTATCTAAAAATAAATCAATATAAAATTAGTAATTTTATAATATAAAATTAAAATGATTATAATTTACTTTATCTACATTATTTATAAGCGTACTTGACTCTCCACCTACCTATTATAAATCCATTTAAACAAGTACGTAAAAATGATAGTGATAGCTTATTTACTTTCCCATTTAATAGGATATTGGTTTCGGGTGTAATTTTACACTATATTTTATTGGCGTTTGCCACGTCGGCTCTAGATGAGGTTTATCTTATATAACTTTGAATAGTAGTTTTCACCTGATGGACGGAGTAGATTTTGCATATACAATACGTGGACCCTGCGGGTGTTCTAGAATATTCTTGTCCACCTATGGTGGGGGCCATTAGATGTACGGTATGGATCACCACACGCTGAGACGGTAGAAATGAAAGTCGTCATGCGTGGTCCAACGGTGGTGGGGCCCACTTGATGAACAGTTTGACTTGAAGATCAGAAGTAGGAAGAAAATTCCTGCTCCTTCGTTAATAACTTCCCCCCGCACAGTGCCTTTATTCCCTTCTGTTTTTTTGAAAGTCTTTAATCCCTCCGTTTCTGAGAAATTTCAGATCACAAGAGCAAAAAAAAAAAAATTCCAAGAAGGGAGAAGAGAGGAAAAATCTCTCTCTCTTTCTCCTCAAATGGCAGGCCTCTCCGCCCCTCTCCGTCCATCTCCTCCTTCCTCCTCCCATACCTTCACCTCTCGCCTCCTTCTCCTTCTCACAGTCCTCCCTCTCACCCTCGCAGTCTTCGCTTTTATTCTACAATGGCGTGGCGGCCTGGACGATCCGACCTCCCGATGGCCTGGCGACAACGCCCAGAAATTCCCCGGCATGGACAACGCCAGCCCTTCCTTAAGCACCCATGTCCACTCCTCCTCATCATCTGATTGCGTCGAGCTGCTGGGTCATGGGTCCTCGCCCTCGTTCCCTTACTATCGTGGGTGGAAGTTTGACATCGAGTCAGATCTGCGCCCCAAGGTGAGGATCAAAGATCACCGGTCGAAATTCGGTTGAATTTCGTTGGCGGGTTTCCTTTTGCCTTTTCTTGAATTCTGTGTTTTGGGGTTCGGAGCGGATTTTTGGCTTGGATTGGGGCAGAATTGGATCTGGGGATCTGGGTTCTGTTTAGAAAGGGAAATCTAATCTGGGTTATGCAGTGCACTGCACAGAAAGCTGGGTATGTAGTCTGATGCTCTGGTGATCTGTATGGATCATTGGGTGGGCCCCATCTTGAATGGGTAACAGTGGAAGGTTCTCATCAGTCGGATGTTCCTCAACCATTTGATGCCAGATGGACAGTGGGGAAGAAGATTGCAATGGTCTGCATTGAATGGGAAAAGTCCGACCAGTTGGATTGGTATATCCTCCCAAACCCTGTGTTTTCTGGACAGTGGGACCCACATGATGAACTCTCTGCATCACCAGACTAACAATATCTTATTCTTTGCAGCTTTCTTTGCTTCTATGCACATTTTTGATTTCTCTGTTTAGTAATTCTTGGGGAAATGTAAGATCTTGCATCCTTATTATTCTTTTTAATACTAATTATAGTTTTTTTTTAAATTTATTTATTTTTATTTTTTCCTATTCACTTGTGATTTGATTACAGATAAGAGTAATGATGACAAGATGCGTACTATTATATTTTCTTTTTCTTTTCTTTTCGTGTTTTGGATTGAATTCATTTTTACTATAACATATTTTTGCATGGATTGGGATTTTGCCTTATGGATTTTGCTTAGAAATGCTTTGGGATTTCGGAAGCCTCTGTTTTCGTCTTGATTTGTTTAACTTGTATGTTTTAGCTTTTCTTCTTTGTAAATTTGTGTTGTTGTAAGGTATTTGATTAGGGATTATGGTAGATGGTTTATAAAAATTTGAAGTTTCATTTTGATTCATATAATGTTCGAGCCTTATCGGCCTGAGTTGTGAGATTGAATTGCCTATGGATTGGAGTGAATGGGATTTGAAGATTTGGTGATGCAGATCTCAAATTTTTATTATTCAATCCGTGGATTTGGTTTAACTTTTCTCTTCACTAGTAAATTTGTCTGGTTTGATTTTAAGATATTTCTAAATTCATTTTGTTTCTCTCTACTGTTTAGTGTTGCTCTCTTTTGAGTTTGAAGAGGATTTTGCCATGCACATGTGGGGCTAATGGATTTGGGTTCCTGCCTAGAAGTGCTTCATTTACATTGTATCTTAAATCAGTGTGTTTAATTTATTCTAATTTGTAAATATGCTTAGCTGAGAAGTATCAGCTTCATAATTGTTAATCGTTGCTTATTTGGAATTCTTTGAGTCATTATCTTGTGGATTTCTTTTGGCTGTTTCCATCCTCTCTCTCTCTCTCTCTAATAAATTGTCATCTTTAAAAGAAAAGAAATCTCTTTTGTTTTTGGATGATACATGTATTCCAGTGGATTTTTTTAAGAAGAATTCCCATTCCTATTTATTACAATCATTTGAAATAATAAAAAGGTCACGTCTTATTCAGGGGCTATTTGAATTGGACGCTGACAGACTGACTTTCAAAAGTCGGATTTTTTAATTTACTTATCGGGAACAAGTGCAGTTTATTTAGGGAACTCTGAAAAGACAATAAAGGGAAATGTTGTTTCTGCAGAAACAGCGTTTCCCCCAAAAGCATTTCCACAAATCCAAATTGGCCAAGAAACTCTTCAAAGACAAATGGCCTTTTGAACACGAGGACAGCACCTTTTATTATTATTATCATCATCATCATCATTATTATTATTATTATTTTTAATCTCCTTGAAATTTCATTGCTGTGGAAAAAAAACCATACAACCTATACGGGCAGGCTCTGGCAGAAAAATAACACCCGAGCAGAAAAATAACACGAGGACAGCACCTGATCATCCTTTCGAAGAGATAAAGGGCTGCTTGATTCAAAAGCTTGAGAAGCTCTATCATGATCTCGATTTTGGAATCCCATAGTTGCCTCCGGAATTCAATTGGCCACGCTGCTTTCCCTCCCACAATCTGATAGGAGTCTTTAACAAGAGAATTCCACACCACTTACCTTTCGACAAGATTTTTTCCCTCGAACTGCTTATCTTCCCAAAAGTGGACACTTTTAAAAGTTAGATTTGCCAACACATTCATACAAATATTTCAAATACAATTAACTGGAAAGGACAGTTTGAATATTGCCCATACGGAATCCTTTGTATAGACGTTGGGGCAGGCGGACACTAAGATGGAATAGACCCGCTAATATGCCCAATGTCCCCACTGCAATATGATGAGAGGCTATTCCTTCCAGAACATTAACGCAACATAATTTATACCATTGATCCCAGAAGTAAATAATAATAAGAAATAACAACAGTAAAAATAATTATTCGTCTCTAACAAAGCATAAAAGGACAATAATCTTAGAGCTTTGCTCAGCCCATATGCATATGCAATAATGCCTATGTACACGGCATGGCACGACAGGTCCGAGACTGAGATCCTATTCATCCATCAGAACAGCACCACTATATTGATGCCCCAGCCCAAGAATCAGGTTGATCCACTAGTCAGGTGGGGCATAGTTCGCAAAACAAATTCATGGCTCTAAAAAACTTGGCTGAAGTTTTCTAACCCATCAACCTGTTTCCAATATTGGTGTCCACATGCTGATTGGACCAGATTTTATTTTCGGGAAGACATGTACAAGGTTGGATCAACCCAATGGATAGATGATCTCGCACATGTGTAGCGTGTACGTGAGCTTTATTGCACATGTGTGTGCTTAGCAAATCTCATAATTGTAAGCACAAAGAGTTAGGTAACTTAGGTTTTATATAAACCATGTCCAGATATGCTGAAGTTGAATACACATATCCATGTCGACAACTTCTAAAAAGTGAGTGTCCCTGTTACATTGATTGGGATCTTGTGTCTTTCTCAATCCATTCATACAACGATGGTGGAATCATGACCAAAAAATTTATTTTGGGTAGGAATGAAGAGCATCATCTGTTTTTCTCATGACAATGCTGAAGATGGAGTTAGTTGCTCTGAATTCGCCCATGAATTGTAACTACTGTTTATATATATATATATATATATATATATATATATATATATATATATTTCTTTTATGCTACTTTTAAATGTTTCTTTGTGTATGATCTGATCTTTTTATGTCAATGGTGATCGATATATGGTTAACTTGCAGATATCTATCACAACAAGCACATCAGCTGGTCTAGAGCAGATTCTGCCATGGCTTTTTTACCATAAGGTCCTTGGGGTTGGCACCTTCTTTTTGTTCGTGGAAGGAAAGGCTGCTTCTTCGAATGTTTCTGCTGTTTTAGAATCCATTCCTGTGGGTTTTTTTTTCCTCCCTTCTCTTATGCAAAGCTTGTTGCATTGGTCTTTCTTAGTGCATTCTATGTCTACTTTGTTTCTACTCCCAAGTTTTTCATGTTCTGAGTACGGTATTTGTTCTACATTTCTTTGGCAGGGAGTAAAAGTAATATACAGAACTAGAGAGCTAGAGGAGAAACAGGCTAAAAGGTTTGTTCGTTATGCTACTTAGATGGTTGGGTCTTGTTCTCTTGGGGAAGCTGAAAGCATCTTTTTAAGTCCTCTCTTACCTGACACAGTTAATTATCAATAGAAGAGAGTTATAATTGTGAAAATGCAGTCTAGTAGTCTGGTTTATTTTTGAGACGAGATGCCACCTCGTCGATTGGGCTAGCACCGGCAGGTGCTTTTTCAATCAGATTCAAAACAAGGTCTTATGGTTAAGAATCCTTTTATGAATCCAGTTCTGTCAATCGTAATAGATGTCTCAACTAGGTATAAAATGATGATTGATGGATGAGAAGAATATAAGAAATGGAGAAGAGTGGACTTTTGCACAATCCACACAATTTAAAAATGCTGATTTTTAGGATTTTCTCCCTCTACAAGAGAATGATCTCTCTAGACTTTCCCTTTTTATTTGCATCTTAGTATTCACCAACTTTACTGCATATGTACTGCATCAGATGTCCTCATCATCATCATTTAAGCCTTACCCCAATTAATTGGGGTAGGTGACATGAATCCTGTTCTTCCACCATTCTGCTCTATCAAGGGTCAGTCCTTCACTTAGATCATAGGTCATCAAGTCTTTTCTTGCTACCTCCATCCATGGCCTTTTGAGCCTTCCCCTTGCCCTTTTAGAGCCTTCAACTTGTACCAACTCAACTTCTAAGTTTCTAACCGGTACGGTTCTTGGTCTCCATTGCACATGACCAAACCATGTAAGTATACTTTCCTTCATCTTATTACCTATTGGTATTACTTCTAGGTGCCCTCAAATCCATTCACTTCTAATTCTATTCTTCTCGTCTTGCCACTCATCCTTCTCAACATCCTCCTTTTAGCTACAATCATCCTATGAACATGGTGTTTTTTAACTGCCCAACATTTGGTCCCATAAAGCATGGCTGGTCTTATAGCCATCCATAGGGGTATCAATGGGCTGGATTAGGGCCGGGCCAAGCTTTATAGAAGCCCGGCCCACATTGTTCAACGCAGGCTTGTGACGGGCCAAAATTGTCCAGCCCTGAACCCGGCCCTAAATGTTTATGATGGCCGCCCTTCTTTCTACAATTTCTCTTAAGCCAAGCAGCCCCTAAAATTACTAACCCGTAGGAGATCTTGACTTTATCTTCAGACATGTCCTCATCTGTTATGCTTTTATAGAAAGAAGATTTTTACATATGGCATTTATTACAAATCTGCCCTTACAAGCCCTAATGGGCTGGGCTAATGTACGCTGCCCATAACTAGCCCGATTATGAAACGGGCTTGAATTTTAAGTTTGAGCCCAGCCCTCGGGTTTGATACTTTAGTCCAGGCCTTGCTTGAGGCGGGCTAGGCCCGAAAACCATATGGGCTAACTTGGCCCTTTGACAGCTCTAGCTATCCTATAAAATCTCTGTTTCAGTTCTGGTTGTGCATGGCGATCACATAAAACTCCAAAGGTACATCTCGATTTCTTCCACCTAGCTTGAATTCTATGGGCAACATCCTTCTCAATCTCTCCTCCTATGAATTATTAACCCAAGGTATTGAAAGTGGTCATTTTGGGAAGCTTCTTGGTCAATGATCATAATTATTTCCTCATTTTCACTCTTATTGTTACTAAAATTGCACTCCGTATACCATGTTTAGTTTGACTGATTTTAAATCCTTTAGGTTCTAAAGCATCCCTCTATAAATGTAACCTTAGGTTTGTGCCTTCCCTCCTCTTGTCAATCAAAACTATGACACATGCAAACAACATACACCATGGGATCTTTTCTTGTAAATGCCTCTTTAACTCGTCCATAACCAATGCAAAGGGGTACGGGGTCGATGATGGCCCTATGTAAGCCTACAATGATTGGAAACTCACCTGTCTCCACTAATGGCCCTCACATTTGTTACCGCTCCCTCATACATATCTTTAATCATGTCAATGTATCCTCTTAAGATTCTTTCCCAACAGCTACCAGATTAACTATCTAAGAAACACCTATAATTTCCAAATCAGCTGACCTTGTCACTTCCAGAGCCAGATTTCTTGTAGCTGAATGGGCTGTTAATGTAGAATTTTTAGAGGGCTGTAATTTGCTGTTTCTAGGTTCTTAGTTGCCCGTGTAGCTCCCTCAGCGGTGCGGGCTTCTGTTTTTTGTTTTGTTCCTTCCTTTATAATATAATTCATGACTTTTCAAAAAAAAAGAAAAGAAGATTAACTATCTAAGGACCCTTTCACATGCTTTCTCTAAGTCAATAAAGACCACGTGGAGATCCTTCTTTCTTTATTTTACTCCGTCAATTGTCCAAGTAGGAAAGTAGCTTCATTGGTAGGCTTCCTAGGCATCAAACCAAAATGATTTTCCGATATATTCATGTTTTGCTCCCAATGTTTCATAGTAAGCTCATAAATTTAATCCCACGGTATTTAGTGCAGCTCTGTGTCTCCTTTGTTCTTATAAATAGGTACTACGGTACTTCTCTTCCATTCATCTGTCATTTTTTTTTTTAATCTTACAATTTTGTTGAACAACTTTGTCAACCAATATAACCTAGTATCTCCCATAAACTTCCAAACCTCAATTGATATACCATATGGTCCAAGGGCCTTTCTTGTTTTCACCTTTTCTCAAAGCGTCTTTCACTTCAAATATACTATCCTCCGAAAGTAGGTATGGTATTCGATTTCAGTCGAGTTCTTTATATATGCATAAATACAGAAGATAGATCTTTACAACGCAAAAAAAAAAAAAAAAAAGGAAGAAGAAGAAGAAGACAAATCTTTCAAATATTGACTTTACTGATTTTAGATCTAAATCATATCCTAAAGATTCACACCTAAATTTCAAATCTAGAAAGGAAAATAACAACTACTAGAAATGATTCTATATTTTAAATATCTTCCAAAATAGAAAACTACTAATGACTCAATGACACATAAAATCCTATTGAAGATTCCTTAAGGCACAAATCTCCCAAAATAACAAACAATCATAAGATTGGGCTGTTATACATTCAACCCCACAGTTGAAAATGGGTCCATCTGATGGTGATGGATGGCCTGGATGCATCATAAGTCCTTGAAGTTTTTTGAGCGTTCTTATGCATGTGCTGAGATGTCCCTGTTTGTTTTTGTCTCTTCAGCCGAATTTGGAATGAGACTTGGCTTTCAAGCTTCTTTTATAAGCCATGCAATTACGAACTATTCGTCAAGCAATCACTCAATATGGAGATGGCTATTATCATGGCACGGGTAAGAATGATTCTGTCATCATCTGCAACATCATGCAATCTTTGTCGTTTATTTAGGTTACTAGATCTTATCTTTGCATCTGGTGATTGTTGGCATAGCCTGCACTGGACATGGCTTGCAAGGAAAATATTCCACTTTTCTTACACCAACTTTCTAATGCAATGCATGTAAATTTTTGCAATTGATGTTTGCTTTAAAGGATGTTATCACCACTTCTCTTAAAATATGGATTGTGTGACTCTTCCATCATCACTCTTCAGCTTGTTTGGAGCCTTCGGGCACTCAGAAGTTTCTTTATAATAATGTCATTCTAAAAACATGAATTTCTTGTGCTATATGTTTTACAGGATGCTGGTATGGATTGGATTATCCATCTTGACACTGATGAGCTAATACATCCGGCTGGTGCTCGGGAGTACTCTTTAAGGCAATTGCTCTTGGATGTGCCTAGCAATGTTGATTTGGTTATCTTTCCAAATTATGTGAGTGTACAGCTAGTTTTACTTGATGACACACATAAATATAGGGAATGATGTAATGGAATTATGGAACTAGTATTGTAGGCTTATGGTACAGCTAGTGGTGATGCAAGGACTTAACCACTCTGACATTCATAAACATGCTGTCATTAGGGTGCAAAAAATGGACAGTCATATCAAGCAGAGAAAAATAGGTTCAGTCATGAACTTGAAATATCTATTCAATGGGCCCCACATTATATTGCTTCTGATTCTAAACAATCGCTTTCATCAGATTATGATAACCAGCTGATCTATGGTTTGTAAAACCGGGCATCACCATCCCGATCATCATCATCATCTAAGCGTTATCCGAACTAATTGGTGTTAGCTTGTAAAGCAGATGGCTATAACAAAAGTGACTAACATTCAATGGGTCTGGATCATCTGAACAGTGTGATTTGTGCATTGTGGTTGCCAATAGTGGTATGGAATAAATGGACAGTCCAGATTGATGATTGGATGGTTCCACGTGTCCGATGCAACTAGTTGTGTTCTAAGCATACTTTCCTAGTTGAAAAATATCACATCCCATGTATGAATGCACGTGTGACATTCTTTGATTGCTATTAAAATAAAAAACATTTGACATTCTCGTGTTTCAGGAGAGTAGCATTGAGCGAGATGATATAAAGGAACCCTTTAGTGAGGTAAATGATCCTCCTTTTGTCTTTCCAACCCACATTTCCATAATATATCACTTTTGATATGAATGGAGTTCGACGAGATTTTAAAATACCTTTATTGTTGCCTTTCAAAAAGAAAAGAAAATATTTTAATGGATGGAATTCTGTAACTAGCTAGTTGATTTTTACTTGTTTTTTTAACATGAGACATCCATTGTTTTGATGAGAAGTATTCATATGTCTTGAAATTGCTATGGATGTATGCAAACTGACCATCCAGTTATAGGTGTGGTGGCATATATTTCTTGGTTAAGAGCCTTGAATGGGACTCGAGGAACTGAAACTTGGTTTCAGAGTACGACTCACACAGGGACCAAAACATCATGTCTTGTTCTGACCCTCACATTCGAGCTTCTGGTGGTTAACTTGAAACAATGAGCATTGAAACCAAGTTCCTTTGGTTTTGGCTGGGTTTGGACTCCATTTTGGAAGCATATGAGCTTCAGTATAATAAATTGAAGTGCACATTATATATAATAGAGCACATGCTGCTGCACACCAATAATGGTTTGATGCAGAACAATAACCACCAAACCAATATACTCAATTTTGGCTGAATTTTGATTCCGTTTGGGAGGCATATGAATCTCATTACCCTTATTAATTGAGTTCAGTGTTTATATGAGTGTCTGAAATCAAATTCTGCTATTCTTTCCCTAAATAAGCTTTTCATTATTATTTTTATGTTTGTCATGTGTCCTATCCTGTCAACACCGCATTCTTTTCTCCTTGCAACAGGTTTCAATGTTCAAGAAGAACTATGACCATCTTCCCAAGGAGACATATTTTAGCTTGTATAAGGAAGCAACACGTGGTAACCCAAACTACTTTTTGACTTACGGAAATGGAAAATCAGCTGCTCGAATTCAAGATCATCTCCGTCCTAATGGTGCTCATAGATGGCACAACTATATGAAGACTCCAAAGTAAGATATTTCAATTTGAATTTACATTATGTTGTTAAGATATTTCAATTTGAATTTACATTATGTTGTTAAGATATTTCAATTTGAATTTACATTATTTTGTTAGGCTTGTGGCATCTCATGAATTTCATCATTTTCTCAATAAGGGTATTTGATGTCAGTTGCAGTGGGCCCAGATCCATATGCAGGAAACTCAAAAGGGCCCAACAGCAAGAGGGGGCTCAATGATAGCTCTCTTAGCCTGTCTAAAGTGGGTCCCACATGTGTAATTAGTGTGTAAGAAGTTCACTTGCATATAGGCTTATTTTAATGTGATGGGCTTAATGTTTGTGATGGTTTGGGGAAATTTTTGGTAAGTTGAAAAACCTATAGTGGGACCCATGTATCTGTGCTAAGGAGGTTTATAGACTAAAAGGCTCTTACATCAGATATTGTCATGTTTCGGGTTCCACGTACGTTTCCTGACTTAAAAGGTCTAAAGAGCTTTAGATGATTGGCGTGGAGGTGCTTTTTGGTTGGAGTCCTATGTAGGTGCTCTTGTTGCAGTGGAAAGAATGTTTAATTTTATGGAGTCATCTCTAAAGTGTTTAGTTGATTATTTTTTAACGTAGGTTTCTAGGGTTGAGTTAGGACAACCTCTAAGTAGGATACCAAGTAGCCAGTGCAAAAGAGGTCATGGTCCCTAAGTATTACAATTGGATGGGAAATCAAGTGGTTTGGGTGCTGGTTTTCAGATGGGCCCTCAGTGACAATGAGACTGGTGATTTTGTTAGCCTTCTGGAGCAGTTGAATTGGTGTCCCAATATTAGGGGAAACGGATAAATGGTGGTGGAGCCATGAAAGAAGTGGGATATTCATTGTGGATTGTCATACTCCCTTAGAGGTGTTTCCCAACAGGCTGGTTCTTTCTCACACATTTGGCATTATCCTGGTCCTCCTGGATTCATTGTCTTTAGCCCGTTTGCAGGTCAGGACAAAGATCTCACTATTGACCATTTGAAGCACAGGAACATAGTCACCGCCGACGGATGTGATCATGGTCTCTGAAGTGAAGGAGAGACAGTCTATCTCCTTTTTCTGCATTGTGAATTCTTTGAAGCAAATTTGTCAGCTTATTTGGTTTTGACTGGGCGATGCCTAGATGGATCCATGACTTCTTGGCATGGCACAGGGTCTTGTTGGGTAGAAGGAATTCTCTTTGGTGACTCTGTTTGCTTTCAGTCCTATGTTTGAGTTGAAAGGAACACAACAACGGAGCGTTTCACAAATTGTTAAGAGTTGAGAGAGGTATTCCAGCAGGCAAGGGAAAGGTTCTCAGCTGTCTGGGTGTTGGCCGTTGGGGTTCTATGATTGTAATAGAGATCAAATTGCAGAATAGTGGGAAATGGGGCTGTTTTGTTCCGGATGATCCCTGAGCATCTCTGTTGGTATTTTCTGTTTAGTGCTCTTCCCAATAAATTTATCACTACCTCTTACAAATAGTTCCCTGTTAACTTTTCAGAGAAATGTTTTCTAGATTTTTCTGTCTTTAATCCGAAGGGTGCATTCAGATGTTGCTAAAATTCTATTTCCTTCTTCTTCTTCTTCTTTTTGGGAGTCAGGTTTTCCAAAGCCTAATTGCAAGATAGCAGAAATTTTCTCTAACTTGGATTTTCACAAAGTTGGTTCTACATAAAGGGTAGAAAAGGTGGACAGGCACTATACTGCATGCTCTGGTTAAAACTTTTTCCTTTTTTTACACTATCTTCCACCGTCATCAGTTTGAGCCAAGCTCTCTCTCTCTCTCTCTCTCTCTCTCTCTCTCTCTCTCACACACACACACACACACACACACGTGCGCGCGCGCTTTTGTTGGCCAAAACATCAGGTGGGGAGAATGGAGGGAGCCAAAGATCAGGGAGGCGGGCTTGGGGTTTTGGGATGGGAAGATAAATGCTGAGGTTCGTGCAGAGAAAGGTGCTATTTGTATTGTAGCTCTTTCCAACTGGGGACATTGCAAGAACCTGGCCAACTCGTCAGGCGGATCCATCCATGAACATGACTTGGTCCAAAATCAAGCTTATTAGGCTCATCGATTAGATTTTTTTTTTTTTTTTTTTTGAGAGATGGCTCATCAATGAGATATCTCTGTGTACATTGAATATAGACTTCGATTTTTATCATAGAAACCTAGGTCACTTTAAATTGAGTGAGCCAGCAAGTTTTGTGCATGAATTCTCCATGCATGAAATATCTCCCTCCCTTTTTTTTGAGACATGGCTCATCAATGAGATATCTCTGTGTACATTGAATATAGACTTCGATTTTTGTCATAGAAGCCTAGGTCACTTTAAATGAGCAAGCCAGCAAGTTTTGTACATTAATTCCCTGTGCAAGGAATATCTCCCATATGCAAAAATCATAACCCTTCAATTGGTGCCTAGCAAATAAGATGTTAGGAAAGAAAATACGTCAATGCTTCACATTTAGCTGAAAAGGGCCAATGGTTAGATGGTATTGTCTTCCAAGCTTACACACAGGACATCTGCTGTGGAACCCATTATATCAAGGGTTTGGGTCAGTGAACCAGGGTCCCAGTTGTAGAAACTGAAACCTTAAGTGCACTATGGGAACTCTTAAGGCTGAGCATTGTGTAACCCCTTCTTCTTCCACATATTCTATCCATGGTTGGACATAGGACTTTGCATTATTAAGATTAGTAAGTATAAGATTTCAAGAGAATTTGATTTTCTAATTTTCCAACCCAATAATCCAAATGTGCCCCAAAACTCCCAAATTTGTGGTTTATGTATGTTGTTAATACGTGGACTCTCTCTCTCTCCCTTATGCTGCTGCTGCTACAGTACTGTTGCTCTCTCTCTCTCTCTCTCTCTCCTCCCCTCCTCCCCCTCTCTCTCTCCCCTCATACTGCTATTACTGTTGTTGCTCTTACTAGTAATGCTACCAGCACCACCATTTTCGTCCTCTCCATTTGTCGTTATTTAATTGCATTTTATTTTGGAGAGCATCTATGGTCTCAAGTGTAAAAGACACTAATTGTTGTGGGGATTTGTGCACTATAAATGATGTTCCTAACAATCAGCTATGATATCCTTGACAGTGAGATCAAATTGGAAGAGGCTGCAGTTCTACACTACACCTACACCAAATTTTCAGACTTGACTTCTAGACGCGACCGGTGTGGATGCAAACCTACAAAAGAGGATGTCAAAAGGTGCTTCATGTTGGAATTTGACAGATCTGTAAGTGTTAATGCCCACATAAAAACAATATCCCATTATTTCATAAAACATTAATAGCAATAATGAATCGCTGCCACCATTATTTGATTATGCTATTTTATCCTGAATTGAAAATATCAGCTTGGTAGTTACATCATAGTAGTTCTTGTGACATTCTTTCAATGTAATTATTCTTCTCTTTTTGTTGTCGTGGGGAATTTTTGATGTGGAAAGAGAGGTGGTGCTGAAAGAGGAGAAAACCACATGAACTATGAGGAAAGAATGAATGTTTCACTCCATAAATAAGTACCCATTACAAGTGTCATTAGTCATTACAAGAGAGCAATGCTCTACCTAAAACACAAATTTACTAGTTCAAAATGTTGATTTGATATCCCAAATTCATTTTCCCTTTGGGAATTATATTGAACTGCCCATGAAGCTTCATTCACATCACACTAGTTCCGAAGAATGCATGCTCATTCAACAGCTACCTAACACATGAGGTTAACTTCTTGATGGCTGTAGAAACCCGCAAAAGTCAACAACTAACTTCTTGATAGGCACCTACTAATAGAGTTCCTAAGAAAACACCCACTAAAACAAACTTCTCAGGTTTAGAGAGTTTATGAGGCTTTTATTTGGCGGACAATATATATTATGTTGAACAACCAATCAGTTTCCTTAAAAAAAAAATTCTCTCCTTTTGGAGATGTAAACATGTGACCATTTGGTTGTTGGGGAGGGTTCAAACTTGAAACCACAGTTTATCAAAGTTGAATTTATCTGACCCGAACATGCGACTGTAAGTTTATTTGATTGCTGGAAATTCAATTCTGTTACTTGGTTTTCCGTTGGATTGTTGATACACAGTTTCTAGTTGCTGGAAGACTAATATGATTTGCTGGAATTTGTATTATAGTTGCTCAAATATTGTGTTTCAATTCTGAAACTCTCTTCTGGGGGTTGGACAATTGTTCCTATTTATGAAATTATTTCACATGACTAGAATTGTGCTTGATTGTAATAGTATATTACATTGTGCCTGTGGGAGTTTTGTGCTCTTAGTGCTGGTCCCCCAGCCCCGATGACGGAGGGTTGACTGGCATTGAACTTAATGCTGTAACTTTCATCATGAATCCGATGGTAGACCAGTATTCATGTAGCTGACCCCAATTAATTGGGATAATGCTTTGATGATGATGATGATATTTTATGTGACTGGAATTGATAGTTATTTGCCAGATATTGTAATTAAAGTCATGCACTTATGTTCAGAATTTTATTTTTTTTTTGAAGGAAATCATAGGGGACCTATCTTGTATCTATGTTTGAAGAATTCAATCTATCTTGACTGTTAAAATCCTAGATCGACAGAATCAGGGTTTGTCCTCAGAGATTGGCCGATTTTAGGTGGAATAGATCCATGTTTTGTCCCTACTCATGGCTCAGTGGTAAACCCTGTGGGTTTCAACATTGAGGTCATGGGTTTGAGTATCCATGTGGTGTGTGTGAGTGTGAGGGTGTGTGTAAAAAAATATAATAATAATAATAATAATAATAATAAAGATCCAGGAAGTGCGTGCAAACTATTTAGCTATGTTCTCCTATATTGCTAGGAAGGGAAACTTCAAGTTGGATGACTTAGTGTATGAGGGTGTTTAGAATATCCATAGTTTTTGGGGGGAGGCATTCCATCATTGATAATATTGTTGACCTTTTCTTTTAAATAAATAGAGCCTTACTTCTATTGATATTCTCCTTATCTTTTGCTTCTACTTCTCAGTTGCATAAGGGTTAATGTGGGGGCATTTTCACACCGGGCTCGAGTGGGGTGGCTTGTGAGATGCAGGGGCACACTTGGGGTGGGTGGCCCGTATAACTCATGAATTTGGGGGCTGTGTGAGGCGGAGCCCATGGATTTGGGGCTCACGAGGGGGGGGGGGGGGGAACCCATGGATTTGGGGCTCATGAGAAGGGTTCGGCCGAGGACCTAACCCATGGGATTTGGGGCTTGGGCTATGAGATGAAGGGATTAATTCGCCATGCTCTATCAGTTCGAACTTTTAGAGCAGGTGATTAATTGTCCTGCATCAAATTGGTATTAGAGCGGAAGGTCTCGTATTCGAGACTCCTCATCGGGGGTGATTAATGCGGGGGCATTTTCACACTGGGTTCGAGTGGGGTGGCTTGTGGGATGTAGGGGCACACTCAGGTGGGTGGCCTGAATAACCCGTAGATTTGGGGCCCGTGTGAGGTGGGTGACTTGTGTGAGGCAGAGCCCATGGATTTGGGGCCCACGAGGAGGGTTCGGCCGAGGACCTAACCCATGGATTTGGGGCCTGGGCTATGAGATAAAAGGATTAATTCGCCATGCTCTATCAGTTCGAACTTTTGGAGCAAGTGGTTATTTGTCCTGCATTAAGGGTGTTTAGAATATCCATAGTTTTTTGGGGGGAAAGCATTCCATCATTGATATTCCGTTGACCTTTTCCTTTTCTTTTAAATAAGTAGAACCTTATTTTGCTTGATATTCTCTGTCTCTTGCTTCTACTTAGTGGCAGGTATTATTTTCATTTTTCCTTTTTCCTCTATTTGAATCTACGACTCTCTATATCAGATTTCAAACTCTTTTTAAAATTTTATTTTTTAAAAATAAAAAATAAATAAAATAGTCTTATTCTTGCTCTATATTCTCCCTAGCTTTTGATTCTACTTGGTTGCAGCTATTATTTTCTTTTTTCTTTTTTCCCTCTTTGAATCTACAACTCTACATCAAATTTGAAATGGCCGTATACTTCTCGCTGAATTTAAGAGTTAGAAAGGACAAACATTTTGTTATTACATCATCACACATAGCCTGTGTTGGAATTTATTTGTCTCCCGTCTTCTGATGGAAACCAAACATGTGCATCTAAACTCTAATGAATCTCTACTAATCTTTATCCTCTGAATCTACTTTTGTTATCAATCAATTATATTCCATGGCTCATGTTTCCCTGGACTGCTTGTCTTCTCTTTATCAACCCTTCTTATCAACTAAACACTTCTGTTGCAGGCATTCATAATTGCTTCAACTGCCACTGAAGAGGAGATGATGCGCTGGTAATATTCAACTCTCATGAAAATACTTTTCCTAGTTTGATGGCATCTCTGATAAAACTGGCATTTGTTGTTTGATAGTTTCCCACTTGTGTATTTGCCTAAGACCATAGCTACTTGTTGCTTTGTGCTTCCTGATGGCTAGATGTGGGAACTTGCAGTCCTACGTAGGTTACCCTAAATTTGCACTGCTCAGGCTGCGCCCACCTGGGCAGGGCTTTTCAAAATTTGGCTTCCATTACTGGTGTCACTGAAATGAAAACCTGGACGTCAATTCATAAGCCATGCTTAGGAGATCCTCAGGAAGAGGGTTGAAGAGGATCTTCATAGTATACTTGCCAACATGGCACACAATGCAGGTCCAGGCCGGTGATCAGGAGGGCCACCATGAACTTGCCCTTGTAGGAGAAGTTTGGTCCCCTCATCAGGTGTGGGTCACATGTGTATGCTGAATATGAACTGCTGGTCATTCCTTTCCTAGTTGTCCATTTTTCTTGTAGACATGGTCCACCTGATGTGGGGATTGCCCTGATAGTTGGGCCAATGTGGAAATGACGCCAGTTGGCATCTTGATACCTTATGTGTAGTGCACTTGTGTATGATCATCTGAAGCAATTAATCTAGTTATGGTTTTAGAACCTGCATTTCTACTTTTATGTGCTCATATTTTGCATCTGCTGCAGGTACCGTGAACACATTGTATGGGCTGATAAAGCACTAAACACGAAACTTCTCAGGAAGGGAATCTTGACCCGTATCTATGCCCCAATGGTAAGTTCAACACTAGTAAACTTCAATTTCTTTCTATAGGAATGCCACTACAATTCCAAGAAGCAACGGCCAAAACATCACCATAACATGTGGCCAGTGTAAAAGATCAAGGTAGCCATCAGATTGGTGGCCTGCAAATGGACAGTTTACAGGGGTAGAAAGCCAGGCATAACTTACGACTGTATGTAATGATTAGGCTTGCACAATCGATTTGGCCTTTTGGGTTATTCTCATTCATGTAGTGGCTAACCATATCAGTCTGGTCACTATGTGTTGCCATTTGCATGTGGTGGGGGCCATGCTTATGGAACTTCCTTGAAACACATCTCAAAACTTAAAAGCAAATTTTTATTTTTTGGGGTTTCGCTGCCCATGTCATAATGGTTGTTTCCAATCCATGCCATGCTCTCTTCTTCACAGGCCATTGTTCAAGGTTTGAGGGAGTCTGGTGTTTTCAGTTCTGCAATTCTCTCGGCAAAAACGCAGCTCTCGAAGGAGAAATTCCTATCTTCTGTTGAACAAAACCCACGGAGAAGCAACTCCTCTGTCATCCTCAATGCTCGTGCCAATGGATCCCAATCACATCCCTCCAAGACTCCAAAAAAGAACAGCATCAGTGGATCTCAATCAGCTTTGAGGAAGATGTTGCAGATTGCGGATGCAGCGGTCCCACCATTGTCTCCCCCAGGCCTGGACGTTCTCCACATGGGAACATGACCCCCGCCCGTTTGCTTTCATGATTGCTTCTTCCGGTTCATGTATGGTCATCCAAAAATTTGAGATTCAGATGCGGGTTGTTTTTTTCCCCACAGTGAGAAGAATCAGAAGAGTCAGCAATCTGTGGTTGTTCGGTTTCGGTGGGTTCTTCCCGATCACTTACCCAAGCGCTGGTGTATATTTTCAGGTTTTTGTGATAGTAAGTTGAGGGAGTTGTGGGACCCGGATCACCTATCCGTGGCCCTTGTTCTGGCGGTTTGGAGCTCTGCATATTGATCGCCTGAGGTTGGTGTACTTGAAAATCATGTTGAGCTGTTTGATTATTATTTGTATAGAAGAAAAGGGAGGGGAAAGGAAAAAAAGAACCTCAAAGGGGCTGGGTTGTGTTTTTTTTACTTTATTCATTGAGACTTTGATGGTTCTTAAAGGAATGGCATAGCCCCATTTCTCCTGTTTCAGTTTCTGATATCAGCAAGGCTCGTGTCGCTCCTTTAAGAGAGATTTCTAACAGGGCTCATCCTATCCTAGGGGCGGCAATGGGTCAGGTTGACCCATGGCTCAATTGGCCCGACCTGCTTGTAAGCTCGGTTTGGGACTAGTCAGTTTTGGCTGCGGGTCAGGACTGGGGAAAAAAACAGTAGCCCATTTAGATTAATGGGTTGGGCTCAGTTTTTGGCCAACCCAACCCGACCAAGCCGATATATTGAATCATTGGCCTGGGTCAAATGACCGGACTCGACTCAATCCATTACATGAACCAAAGGTATTCTAATATACATGTGTGATTCCTCTTCTGTGGGTTTGTAGATGAGATGAAACACAGGTGTATAATGAAAAAACTCCATCCCACAAGTATTAGGGTGGGTATTGGGCCTGGATTTTGAACTAGTTTGGGTGGGCTTTTGGGCTAATCCTATTCAAAATGTAGATTTTGCTTGACCAAGGCCCTGCCCTTGATCAGCCGTAATGTGTAATGGTGAGCTTCATACACATGAAATTTCTAAGAGCAGTGAAGAAGCCTAGAGATTATAGTTAGTGTGGAGCCCAACCTGACTGCAATTAAATGGGTCAGGTTGGAGTGCTAGAAATTTTAAGCGGGTCGGGTGGGGTCACTGGGTGCTGGGGAACAGGTTGGATTAGGGCCAGATTGCTTGGCCTGTTTAAATGGGTCATGCTGGCACTGACCCTGAACTGGACTGAACCTGACCCGTTGCCGGGCCTAAATCTATGTGCTTGTGCCGTTTGCCCCATCATGTGATGGTCCCAAAAGCTCATCTTTTAAGGTGCATATGGCTCACAATCACAAAGCAAAAAAAGTTCCATTGATTAGAGCTCTTCACCATCCATTGGAAGTTGGGTTATAGAAACTGATAATTTAGATGGCTGTTGCTGACAGACTATATGCACAACTAGGGGAATTTTTGTCCTGTGTACCAATGGTGGGACCTTATAAGCGAACGGTGTAGATAATCATGTGGCTGGATGGATTGGGCGAGCAGCTTGGGCAGGCATGCAAGCATCTAGGGGTAAGCCTTACAAGCATCTATTTTTGATGTATGTGGCGTCCTGACATTAAAAGTGGGAACTGGATTACCTTCAATGTGGAAGGATGAAGATTGAATTCCTAGAATTTTCCAATATGATAAGAGAATTTCTGGGGCATGATGTGTGGCCCATCAGATCAATGATATGGGCCGACCAATCTATGGGCCCCAATTGTGCAAGTTGAATGATATGGAGATGCTACCAATATCTTTTTGTGGGGTCATCTTCAAAGTCCAATCAGACCAACCATTGGAAAATATGGCATTTGTATTATCAACATGATACCATCAAAGCCCATTGATTTAAACAACACCACTCAAACAAATAATGGAATTATAGGAAATGCAATATGAAAAATGCCATTGCATTTACAAAATGCTGAGAGCAGCTTAAAGGTGCATACCACCAGTCTTTCGGTGAGCTTGCACTACTCGGTATAGACACACCTGAGATTTAGATCTGATTCAGTTTTTGGATTGTTCCCTTAAATGATCTTTAAAAATGTATGAACGGAGTGGATATAAAATAGATGAATCACGGTGGGGTCTACAGCCACGGATCTACCGAAGTCGGTGTTCCGCGGATTACCGAATCAGCGTCTAACAAAAAGGAGCCGAACCGTTGGCCATGCATCGCTGCGCCAGAGCGAAGATGATGGCAGTTCCTCTCATCTCCCCAAATACGGTTCCGAAAATTTTCCATCTAGCAAACAGAAATTCCCTGTCATTCCGACCTTCATATACCTTCCTCTCATCATCATCATCATCTACGGCTGCGATTCGTTTGGATGCCTTGAATTGCGGATGGAAGAGGAGCAGCAGTAGTTGCAGGAAGAAGAGGCTGGTGGTGGTCCGTGCGGGCCCACCTAGCAACACCAGTCTCATCTTCGCATTCGTCTTCCCTCTCTCCCTCCTCATTGTCACCATCTTCACTTCCATCAGGATCGCCGACAAGCTCGACCGAGATTACCTTGAAGAGGTAATGGTGAAAAAAAAAACCACGAATTCTAATATGTTTTTCCCATTTTCGATTTGGGTTTGTTTGGTATTCGTAGGAAATTGAGTTTTGTTCTTTAAATTTGTGAAATTTTGGTGGTGGTAGTAGTATCATTTCAACTACATTTGAATCTAGTAGTGTTTGCTTTTCTGGGAATGACTTCCTGCCAAGTGTTCGATGAAAAACCGCAATGTTCTCTTACCATGTTGATTGAGCATGAATATTGTGGGTTCCTGCTTTGTTGGAAATGACCTCCTTCCAATTGTTTGATGAAAATCCTCAATTGTTTAATACCATGTTGATTGA
Organism: Magnolia sinica; assembly: GCF_029962835.1. Taxonomy (NCBI): domain Eukaryota; kingdom Viridiplantae; phylum Streptophyta; class Magnoliopsida; order Magnoliales; family Magnoliaceae; genus Magnolia; species Magnolia sinica. The sequence continues at coordinate 3,109,722 of NC_080579.1, forward strand.
GCATGCAGTGTTGTATTTGTTTTTCTCTTGAGAAACATGCCTGTTTATGGAAATTGACTGTCGAATCTAATGTGGGGTACTTGCTCTGTTGGAAATGACTTCCTGCCAAGTGTTTGATGAAAATCCGCAATGGTCTTATACCATGTTGATTGAGCATAAGATGTTGTCAGTCTTTGCTTTGTTGGAAACAACTTCATGGCAATTGTTCAATGAAAATTCTTTATGGTCTAATACCATGTTGATTGAGCATCAAATGTTGTAATTGTGTTTCTCTCGAGAAACATGGCTGTTCATGGAAAGTGATTGGCTTTATAGGCAGAGTTGATTAGTTTGATTTGGTTCGTTCTGTTTTAAAATTGATTTAGTTCGTTTAGTATGTGATGTGATAAGCTCCATATTGGTTAGAAGTAGAAAGTTTGCCATCGTATTTAGTATACTACTTACAAAAGTTTTCTGTTATGAAAGATATGTAGTCACCAAATTTAGAGTAAATTTAGTGGGCTGGAGCTGGTTATTTGACTTTGGATTTGCTAGTACAGAGTTGTGTGTTTTACTTGACCGTTTGGTTTTCCTTCAAGAGAAAATTGAAAATGCTAAAGTGATTCATGCAAGGAGAGATTGAAGAGTTGAATAACAGATGTAGGGGGGAATCATATAAGATAGGTGAGCCTGACTTATCTCAAGGGCCGAGATCAAGAGGAAAGGCCAAAGATGATCATCTCTATTTTGGTGGTGTTGTTTAGGGAGGGAGGGCGGGAGGTCATATTAATATTCTTTATTAGTGTTGTTTAAATTCCCTTTATATGGAGAGCCCAAGACAGTATATTCCATTCACTTGCAACACTTCTATAACAATGAAATTTGTGCATAAATGGTATTAAAAAAAAAAAAAGCAATTAACCACTGTTAGTTACTACATTTTATTAACACTCATCCCTGAGGTTTGATTTTCCCGAATCGATATCAGTCAACTTGAAACATATTTATTTTTACTTATCATTGTTCCTTAGTTTGATGTTAATTTTCATTTGCATTTATCGAAGACTACATAGATGTTAGTTTGATGTTTATTTTCATTTGCATTTATTGAAGACTAAATGGAGGTTAGTTTGATGTTTATTTTCATTTGCATTTATTGAAGGCTACATGGGTGCAATTGGGTGCATGATCAACTGAGTTGCAATTATTCATCTAGTGAAGCAGAAATAACCAAATACCATGTTCTTCTTTTTCATCTTGATGGTTTTGGCCAATGTTGTCAAATGGCGCAAGTGATCCCATGTGACCCAAGGGGGCTGTGCGCTTATGCGATGGCATTGCCACCCAAACAATAAAAAAATAAAAGAAAAAGGGAAATTCAAGGAAAAACGAAAAATCATGTAAAAAATACCACAAGTGAAGGGAATTATTTATTATAGTTTTTTTTTTTTTGGAAAGATGACGATTATATTAATAAACGAAAAGGATTACAACAAAAAGAAAAGAGCCCGCTGAGATAGCAGACAAAACTAAACACCTAAGAAAAGGAAATCGCAGCCCTTCAGGGAATCTACATGAGTGACCCATTCAATTAAACTCCGCTTTGCCTTCGATGAGACGACCCCTGCGGGATTGGAGATATTTAGGCTATTCGATTAAAACAAGTCAGCTAACAACTGCTCAAATAAATGCATATACTAGTATGTGTGTGTGCGAGCATGCGTGAGGGGAGGGAGGGAGGGTCTCAATGGTTAGAAATCGAACTGATAGGAGGTTATGTTATCGCATGCCATGTACACCAAAAAACGTCCCAGCGGTCAGAAATCCAACCATTGGGAGATTATGCTATCGCATACTATGTACACGGTGGCATAACTGCAGTTATGCCTTATGTGGGTACATATGGCATAACTGCATAACTGTCATATGTGGGTACACGATGGCATAACTGCATGACTATGTCTTTCGTGGTCACAGACTTTTCTGTGTGACCACGTAAGCTCTAATGGCACAATGACTGCATATGCCATGACATATGCAGTTCATTGGTCCAAAATGGCATATGCAATGGCATAATCAAGTATGCAATCGCACACGACAACATTAGTCTTGGCTATTTGTTGCTCTCAAGTTGGATGCAAAAGAAACATAATTGCATTTGACTGCTGCTTTCATTGTGAATGCTAGGAAACTAAAGTGAATGTCGCAGCTCAACTCTCTTGTATGACCAAATGCTGCACATGTCTTTTTTCTTAAAACCAAAACTGACCTTTTCTCTGTTTCTGGATTAGCTTGCCATAAACAAGGAGATAATGGAAGAGGATGGTGAAGATGGAGATATGATCATTCCTGTAGAGGAGGAACAGGCACCGGCACTTCCACGATCAAGAAACCGTCCTAAACGGGAAGCTTAAGGGTTCAAATTGAGTTGATCGGTTTTGTAGTGTTTTTATAGAGGGCTGACCAAATCCATCAGCTCTTGCAACCTAAAATGTGAAACATAAGAAGCTGGTTGGTTCTGGTTTTGTTATGACATATTTTTCTTCAAAATGTGCAAATACTGTAAGATAAGGGATTGCAATAAATTAAAACCATTCCTTTTTTACTTGATATGGCCACAGTTTGAAGATGACGACATCAAGACAACATGCTACGCCATGCATTGATCATTGATTTCCTTAGTAAAGCGAGCCCCACCCGCATGGTGCCGAGTGTTTCTTTCTTTCTTTCTTTTTTTTTCTTTTTTTTTTTTCACCACCTTTGTTTGATGGATTCCGATTTTGGAGTTCTAAGGACACGAACTCGGCTAGCGGCTCGGCATGGATAAGCTTGACTTGGCCCAACTTGAAAGCTGGCTCAGGCTGAGCCGAGCTGATTTTTTGAGCTCGAAAGAATTTCAAGCCGAGCTCGAGGTGGCTTGAGTTTGACTTGACTCGGCTCGGCTCGAGTTATAATTTAATTATATAATATTATATATATAACTTAATTAATATATTATATTTTATATTATATATAATATTTTTTTTAAAAAAAGAGCCTGCCTGTATAAAAACTAAAAAGAAAATGCATGACTCAGAAGCTAGAACTCAAACTCAGCTTGTGCTACTAGCCGAATGGAGCCGAGCTGGCCAGTCAAGCTCAAGGACCCAGTGGAGCTGAACTCGAGCTGGGGTAGGTTGCTGAGCCGAGCCAATAGCTCTACTAATGACTTTAAAAGTCTCCTCATTTGTTGTACCTGAATTGGTGAATTTGCTCATCATCTCGACCATCCATTAGAATCTTAGATAGGCTAATGCCCAGGACCCATATTGGAATGGCCACCTCTTGTGAGCCTAACATATTCATTGTTTGACGGTCCATACAATTTAGCTTTTATCTACCTTTTAAGGCTTGGTTTTGCATGCTTCAGCCCTATAAATCTGGGTTTTGGCCAGTGGCCGATGCAAGAGATGGCATTCTAGAAGACGGCCTAGATTAATCAGCACATTCACCATGGAAAGCTGGTGAATGTTAACCAAACCTGTTAAAATCAGATACACAAACACTCTCAAGGGGAAGAGCAGTTGAAGAATCCATGATAGGAGCAATTAGGGTTGCTAGTGCAGGATATCCACTCATGTGGCGCTGATGGTTCGACGATCTAAACCACAGATCTGATGGGCCCAGCAGGATTGTGTATGCCCAAGGGATCTCCCAGAATAGAGGATCTAAGCATTCAATGTTTAGCTTTTCTCCACTGAATATGATGGACCTCTCTGTAGAATGGTTGGAGCACAGGAAGTTGGAAGTCCACCAGCCGTTCCCAGGAGATCGATCCAGAGTCTTCTAGGTTTGCTGATTTCTACCTTGGTCCCAGGAAGTCGACCATAATCGACGGTTATTGATGGTTGGTTTCTTGACCGGCTTATGATGGGACTAGGGCCTACCAGATGGATGGTGTTAGATAATGTATCCCGATCACCCTATCTGTTTGATTAATATCACATAGGTTGGACGATCCAATCCATTGGATTAATAACTTAGACATAAACAAAAATTGACAAATGATCTGCAGTGTCTGTCCGCGTTTGACAGAGAAACTCATGCGGCTAGGATTGATCCAATTAGATCGATGGGAGTTACATATTTCTTTCAAGTAGTCTAAATTTCAACATCATCTAGACCTTATTCCAATTAATAATGTCATATAGTTTGGATTCATGATGATGAACAAATGCATCCTAATGATAATACCATGTATAATGCAAGCATATTCCATGCATGAAGTGTTAGGAGAGAGATTTCTTCTCGACCGAACGCACAACAATATTGGAATAAAAAGAAATCAGAAAAAAAAAAATGCAAATTACAACACGGTTTATGTGGTTCCCTTTTGGTATGTCCATTGATTCACACTGATCCACTATGTTCAAAGGCAAAAACGAAGTAGTAGCTCTCAATACAATAACAACTCTCTCTCTCTCTCTCTCTCTCTCTCTCTCTCTCTCTTGACAGAATATATATTACCTCAAACAAACTAAGGTTTACATAAAATTCCAAGTGAAAAAACGAACTTATCATCTGATGGCTGGATGAGCTAGACACCTCTGATGATCAGGCTCCATAGATCCTAATATGAAGTAGCAGTGATGCACCACAATCTCTGGTCTACACAAACAGAAAGAAAGAGATAGCTATATCTGATATATATCACCCTTTATTGATTACAGTGGAAAGATTTACTACACAAGCAGAAAATCAACATGATAATGGAAAGTCGAAGATTACACCAGCACAGGCACCCTTGTCACATGCGGAAGATCCGCCAATGACAAGTGTACACCACATCTGAGCTATGAATTAGGTGGGCCACATCCTGAAGCTGACCAGGATTAAGAATCAGGCTGGTACACTAAACAGGCGTGCCACACAGGTACTTTAAAGTAGACCCTCGGGGAACATTGTTTTCATACAGGGATGGCGGCGCTGAAGAGTTGACCAGCCTGAGTTTTTCCGGGTTAGATTCAAGGTGAGGTTAGCATGTGCTCTTGGGGCTGGAAAATCTCAAGGCTACATTGGTGTTGAATCTGCTGATAGAATAGCCAGGGACATGAATCGATGAGCAGAACCTGGATCTAAGCATCCAGCACCTAAACAACTGGACCGCTATCAAACCCATCTTGACTAAGCTCATCAATTGGTTCTAATATCATCTTCTCAGGTTTCTGTTTTCTGTTTCGCATTCTCTTCAACCCTCTCAGAATTATGAGCCAAGAAGGCCATTCACCTACACAAAATAGCCATGCAGCGTCATTTCTGTTTTAACCACGACACTATTCAACTGCAAGGAACTGCATTTGTCTCACCACACTTCAGACTTGAACAGGCATTCATGGCCCCATGATCGGGTCTTGATTAATAAAACCTCACATTGTAACGTGCCCAGAAATCATCAAGGGGGCATGTCTGGATGCACTGTCAAACTAAAGTGGAAATAGCCAAATTGAAATATCCTTCCTTGGGACTCATATCGAGTATCTGGGCTTTAAATTTTAAATCACGTTACTATCAAGTCGAACTTGAAATAATCAAATTGCAATTAGAGAGATATTTCCTCATTATGGATGCTAGGAAACATCATTGATTCTTCTTATTTACTTTCGCTTAGGTTGAATCTTCACAATTCAATTCGCTTGAGCAACCAAACACAGCACAAGTATATATGATCACAAACCCAGTTCATCATAGAGCTACCTCCTCATTATGGACGCTAGGAAACATCAATACTTCTTGTCATTTCCTCTTGATTATGTTGAATATTCGCAATTCAATTCACTTGAGCATCCAAACACAGCATAAGATGGATAATCAAAACCCAGTTCATCAAAAACTCGCACGGATAAAGGAATGCTAATATGCAGCTCACTCCATAGAAGTTACGGGAAGATCCCTCTCACAGTACAGGTTGTGAACACATGTTGTGATTGGGAGTAGTTGATCAAGTGGGCCACCATGTGGATGTAGAGGATTAAAATCACAGTGACTGTAGAACTCTGATCATCCATCTACAAGCTATTTTGGTTGGATGTCGATCATTACTCTGTTTTGATCTGACAGCTCCTTTCTCAAGCTACCGATTGGAGGGATACAGCTCCTCCCAATTATCTAACATGTTCACCATGTGTACCTAATGCAAGGGCATTTTTACACCGGGCTCGAGTGGGGTCGCTTGTTGGATGCAGGGGCACACTCAGGGTGGGTGACCCATACGATTTGGGGCCCACGGGGGAGGTCTCGTGTTCGAGACTCCTTACCAGGGGTGATTAATGCGTGTTTCACACCGGGCTCGAGTGGGGTAGCCTGTGGGATGCGGGGACACATTTGGGGTGGGCAACTCATGTGATTTGAAGCCCACGAAGGGGGGTTCAGCCAAGGTCCTAACCCATGCGATATGGGGCCTGGGCTATGAGAAAAAAGGGATTAATTCGCCATACTCTAACAGTTCGAGCTTTTAGAGCAAGTGGTTAATTGTCCTGCATCAAATTGGTATCAAAGCGGGAGGTCTCGTGTTCGAGACTCCTCACCGGGGGTGATTAATACAGGGGCATTTTCATACTGGGCTCGAGTGGGGTCGCCTGTTGGATGCAGGGACACACTCGGGGTGGGCGGCCCATGCGATTTGGAGCCCACGAATGGGCGGTTCGGCCGAGGTCCTAACTAGCCCATTTAGAGTCAATCAATCCAAATGGATCCACCAATTAAATGTCTTGGGTTGCCATCACTTTGGTTCCACACAAAAATCTATAATTGCATGTATAAACTAGCAATGGAATTTACAAATCAGTAGATCACTGAACAAAGATGAAACCATTCCAGAACATACAAAAACAATATTTTCCAAACTATCACAAGTTTGTTTTTAGTTCTCAAAACATTACTACAGGAACAGAATATGCAAGGACTAACTGAAATCTCAAATCCTAAGGTGGACCGCACCATGTGCATGCTGTCGCCCAAAAATCAGGCCCAGAAAAGTTCAAAACTCGATGTACTTGTGTGTTGCACCTTACAACAGGATTTGAGATTGATCTCTTACAACTTCAAGCTACTGAAGATGATTAGAGCATTGCCAATCTCAGTTAATTCTCTCAGCTGAACATCTTCGTTTAGCTGTACCGCACAACTTGCAATCACTGCTCATATATATTAAGGTTCTGAGACTCTGTATTTGGAGATGTAATCACACTACCTTATAAAAAATATAAACACATGAGAGGAATCATACCATCTACTGTTATGTGCTGAAGATGACACATGGGACCTGCAGTTTGGTGATCTGGTTGGTCCATTTTTTCGACCCCACAGTCTATGGTCCACACCAGAAAAATCTCCCCAGTCACTTAGCCTTCCCAGTAGGGAAGTTCTACTGAAGAATGTACACCATGGGCATGTTTTGTTCAGACATCATCCAAGTGCTGGCCATTGTCCGGATGGTTAGGATGATCTGATATGGGAGACTTATCTGTATGGCCCATGGGATGAATCATTTGGACCATGACATAGATCCCACATGCCACAATTTGGTGGGCCAATCAAACTAGCATAAGAGTGTTTCTCAATAAACAATCAATCAACTACTTGGAACAAATGGAATATCAGGAATGCTAACCCAAGAAAATCTTTGATTTCAAACATTTAATGTAGAAATTGATGAAGGCATTAACAAATAGAAGGGAAGTGAAAAACAGCTAACCTGATAGTAAGGATGAGTGGTTCTAATTATCATATCGGCCCTTAATGATGATACGTGGGACATGTGCTACCTTGTGCCAATCTTCGCCCGTCCCCTTCTGGCATCGTCTCTCCAAATGTGGACAATCCCCAATACTCAGATATTCAAGTGCATTGAGGTGTTGCACTGCTGCTGGCAAAGACGTGATAGCAGGGCAGGACCAAATCAACAAGTGGCAAAGCAATGTGAGATCTTGCACCCACTCAGGCAAAGAAGACAACTTGGGACATCTTGCAATCTGGAGCGTTTGGAGGCCAGTGAGGTGTCGCATACTGTCTGGTAAACATGTCAGGTTATCCAACTCCTGAATGTTGATACATTTTAGTGATGTGAGGTTTCTTATAGACTCTGGCAGAGACATTAGACTCGGACTCCTGACAATGCTTAGGTCTTGGAGGTTGTTGACATGCGGTAGCCACTCTGGCAAAGATGACGTCAGAACATCACATTCACCGATGCGTAAATCTTGGAGAGTGGTGATTTGTCGTAGTCCCACTGGCAAAGATGCCAACTTATCACAGCCATAGATGTCTAGTGTCCTTAAAGAAGTTAGGTATTGCAAGCCTTCGGGCAAAGATGGCATATTGCGGCAATACCAAATCGATAGGAGTCGAAGACATGTCAAACCTTGCCATGGCCAATCATCTGGTAGTGAAATTAGATTCATGCATGCATAAATAGACAAAGACTCAAGAGAGGTGAGGTTTTTCATTTCGTCAGGCAATGATGTGAGCTCTGGGAATCTGCTAATAGTTAGAGACTTGAGATGAGTAAGATTTCGTAGCAACCCTTCTGGTAGAGACACAGTCTCCGGAAATTCATCTAAGCAAAGAGAGGAAAGCGAGGTGAATTTCATCACAGACCTTAATACCTTCCCATTGCTATCTCTTATATCTAATTCTTCAAGAGATGGAAGCCATGGCAAGGTAGACAACTTAGGACATCCGTCGATGGTCAATTTGCGAAGGCTAGGGAATGCTTCTCTTCCCTCGAATCCTGACCATTCCTCCAAATTGGCCATCCCTCGCAAAGTGAGTTCCTTCAATGAAGGGAATGCTTTCGACGAGCTTGTACCATAGAATACAGCACCAATGCACTTCAAACCATTCATGTTAGCTATTACAAGTACCTTGAGGAAAGGTAGTTGTCCAAACGGTGGGAGAAACTCAATCTCACATTCTTCACTTACGAATAGTGAAATCTTCTCCAAGTTCGTGAGCGTGGAATCCATCATCCAACGTGGAAATTTGATTCCGCTGTAATAGCTTATATCCAATCTTTTCAGATTTGGATGGGGTTCAAGGCCTTCAAGAACCTCCTCAAAATTTCCTCTCGCAACAACATTACGACACTCCTGGCAACATACTTCTAATGAGAGGAGATTCTGTTTGGCAATCAAAGTTGCTTCCCTGGCTTTAGTCGAATTTCTAACATTCCCCACTTTGGTTATCCTTAGTACTCCTCCGAGGTTCAAGTGCTGAAGCTCTTCAATGCCACATCCACTCTCCTGGCCTACAATGAAAGCAGTTAGTGATTGGAGGCAGGTTAATTGCCCAATATTTTTGGGCAGGTGAGACAAAGACCAGCACTCGCTGATATCAAGGTGTCTAAGCTTGACCATGTCCTTCATGTTCTTGGGTAACTGGTGAAGCATTGCACAACCTCTTAATTTCAATGTCTGCAAGTTTCGGAGGCTGCTAATGGATTCAGGCAATGCTTCAATGTTAGAATAAGATAGATCGAGGTACCGTAAATGTTTCAAATTGTCCATCGGAATTTGCAAAATCTTAATGTCAGTGTGTCTCAGATCCAACACGCGCAAGAATCTGAACTCAGAGATGTAATGAGGAAACAGCAACCTTCTACACAGACTTGTGGTCTCATCGTAATTGGATAGCAAGAGGAACGAATGCAGTTTTTGGGCTTTGTGCAAGGACTCGAGAGCTTTTTCTGCTGAAGTTACATCAGAAGAAGATAAATGACGGATCCTCGCCGGAGAAAATTTGGGTGCTTCCTCAGCATCCGCTTTCATACATTCAGCTCCCATAACCGATCGTGCGAGATCATATGCAGCATCGTGCAATTTGTACTTCTCTACGTGGCCATCTTCATCTTTCTCTGTGGCTTGGAAGAAAGACCTCGAGAGCAATTCAACAAACATCTCATGCCCGATATCTTCCAGCTCCATTGTTCCTCTGGATGGAATGAAACCATTCGCCATCCACAACTGGATCAATTTTTCCTTTTCGATTTCATGACCTCGAGGGAATACACAACAATAAGCAAAGCATTCCTTGGAATGTAAGGGCAGACGATTATAACTCAAAATCAAAGCAGGTAAGAAAATTCCTTCATCTTCAGGTAAGTTCCAAATTTCACTATCTTTGATAACCAACCATTCAATCTCCTCTCTTCTGAAGCGGAGAATACTTCCTACAGCCTTCACTGCCAAAGGCACACCTCTGCACTTCTTCACAATCTCTTCACCGATCGCAGCCAAATTCGGAAATTCTTCTAAGCTTTCCACCCCAAATACTTCATACTTAAACAAGGCCCAACAATCATCATCTGATAAATGCTCCAAAAGGTATGGGACTGTCATGTCCATGATCGACGCCATCACCTCTGTTCTGGCAGTTACAATGATTTTACTACCTTTCGCTCCACATGCCAACAAATTCCTCAGTCGATTCCACTTCCTCCGATCTCCGCTCCACACGCCATCTAACACAATCAAGAACCTCTTCCCGCCTAGCTTTTCTCGGAGGCATCGCTCCAGTTCATACACCCCAGATATCCAATGTTCGCCACCGATCGCACGATCCACGATTTCTTTCGTAAGCGTCTCCAAATCGAAATCCTCCGACATAGAGAACCACATCCGTATTTCGAAATTCCGCTCTACCCTCTCATCATCATAAGCTAATCGCGCAACCGTCGTCTTGCCAATTCCACCGAGACCCACTATCGGAACGATGAAAGGATCTCCGCCGTTCATCAACAACTCCACAACATTCTCTGTATCCTTCTCCCTCCCAAAAACTCGAAATTCTTGAGAAACAGAACCCATCCATTGCTCCCCATCGGACTCAAGCCGCTTCTCAGCGAAACCCAAGTCGAACATAGCCCCATCCGACACAATCTCATTCATCATTTCCCTGATCTCCTTCATCGTATCCATGCATGACTGGAGAGAGAATGAGAATTCACGCGTATGGTTTTCTTCTGCAATTGCATCCTCCGTCTTCGATCGAAGAACTTCGAATGCGAGCTCGTCTATGATGTCATCGGCGATGTAGGCCGCTTCTTTGAGCTGTGTAAGCCAAGCTGAAATTCTCTGATCCTTTGCTTGCATTGATTCTGCGACCTCGACTGCCGCTTTCATCGAGGAGAAGGAATTCAAGAGAAATTTGAGATCTTTGATAACATGTCTAAGGAATTCAGAGTCTTGTTGGAGTAAGGAATTCAAGTTGGTAGTGAGGGATGAAAGAAGGGAGGATACAAGAACTGATGCCATGGCCAGAGAAACCAGAGAGAAGATGGTATTGGGATTCTGGGAAGTGCTGCTGTATAGATAATTCTGGGCTGGGGACCATCACAGCCGTCTATTTGGTGGGACCCACACCTTAATCTGCTGTTTGACTGTACATGAAATTACTTGCAAGTTGGATAATCTGATGGGATCGTAACTGACGATCAACCCAACCCAGTGAACTTTTTTCGTTTGGATGATTCAATCGGTGGGTCCCACCTAATGAATGGCTCGGATTTCATATTCAAATGCCAGGTTGACATATCCAGCCGCGTGTAGACGTGCGCGTAGGGACGAGAGTTTTGTTCGTCTCTAAAGGGCACGCGGATTGCGTGATGAACCTGCCACCACCGCCGTGGCAGGATTCTATGGGGCCCAACGTGATAGATGTATTTCATCCACTCCGTCCATCCGTTTTTCCATATCATATTATGGCATGAATTCAAAATTGAATCATATCCAACCTCAAGTGGACCCACATCACAGGAACCACTTAGGATTGAACGTCGACTATTGAAAACTTCTTGTGGGCCACAGAAGTTTTGGATCAACCGATCCGTTGATTAAGATTACGATCCATCCCTAAAGGCCCACCCATTTTGGATCCAGCTTCTTGGCATCTTAGATCATCTCTAGGTATGCCAAGTGTACGGTGAAGATGCCGAGGTCTACATTGCCAAATGCTCTGCAACGTATTTTTAGTATTTGACTTGGCCAACTCTGGCGGGCGAGGATTAGCTACTGACAGGTTGAGTAGCGAGACTCGCTACTGAAGGGACGCCATCAAGTTCCGTGGGCCCCACCATAATGTATGTTTTGTATCTACCCTTCCATCCATTTGTAGAGATCATTTTAGGGCAATATGCAGAGAATGAGTTAAATCCAAAGCTCACACCAGCACAGAAAACAGTGAGGACAGTGACGCCCACCGTTAAAAACTTCTAAAGGATACAAAAGTTTTAGATCAAGCTGATATTTGTGTTTTTCCTTATTTCATGTCTTTTTTAACTTTTTATAGGTTGGATTTCAAATAAAAGTTACGGTGGGACTTAGGATAGTTTCAACGGTGGGAATCACTCTCCCCACTGTTTTCTGTGGTGGGTCCATTACATCTTTTTATCTAACTTATTCTTTCGCTGATGCCTAAAATAATATCAAAAATGGATGGACGGTGTGAATACAACACATACATCATAGTGGGCCCAACAGAACTTGATGACGTCACTTCAGTAGCCGACTCGCTACTTAACCTGTCAGTATCTAATCCGCGTCCAACTCGGGCAGCCAATATTGGACTTTGAAGTTCTCCTCTCGAAGAATGAAGGACAAAACAGTCATTTTGCGTGCATCCACAGTCCCGGACGTGGATTGCGTCCTGCGCTGCTGGACGGGTCGGTCTAGGCACGGGCGCTGTGGGGTCCGCTTTGATGTATAGGTTTTTATCCAAGTCGTCCATCCATTTTTTCAGATCATTTTAAGGCCATGATCCCAAAAATGAGGTAGATCCAAGACACAAGTAAGCCACACAGAAGGGATTGAACGCTCACCATTAAAGACTTCTTATGAGCCGCAGAAGTTTCTATGAAGTTGTGTTTTCACTTCATCCAAGTCTACGTGACCTTATGAATAGGTTGGATGGCATTTAAATATCACTCTGGCGTTAAAATGGTGTGGTCCACTTGAATCATAGATCTTCTTCATTTTTGAACTCATACCTAAAATAATCTGTGAAAAATTGGATGGATGGAGTTGGATAAGACCCATTCATCACGGTGCGCCCCTTACATCCCCTGCCTGGACTGAGTCCGTCCAGCGGGGCAGGATGAAAACTGCGTCCAACCTCGGCTGACTTTCTTCTCTTAAAGAATGAAGGGCAAAATGGTAATTTTATATGCCAATAGAGTTCCCTAAAATCAAACTCTGAAATCAAACTCTTATATTATTTCTTTACCATTTAAAAATGGGGAGCTGATTAGGTGTTACCCGGGCAGGTGTTACCTGAGTTGGCGTGGTCCACTTAAACTTTGAATTTGCCTAAATTTTTAGTACATGTGTGAAAACTTGGATGGATGGAGTTGGATAAGACCCATTCATCACGGTGCGCCCCTTACATCCCCTGCCTGGACTGAGTCCGTCCAGCGGGGCAGGATGAAAACTGCGTCCAACCTCGGCTGACTTTCTTCTCTTAAAGAATGAAGGGCAAAATGGTAATTTTATATGCCAATAGAGTTCCCTAAAATCAAACTCTGAAATCAAACTCTTATATTAGTTCTTTACCATTTAAAAATGGGGAGCTGATTAGGTGTTACCCGGGCAGGTGTTACCTGAGTTGGCGTGGTCCACTTAAACTTTGAATTTGCCTAAATTTTTAGTACATGTGTTAAAATGATCTTGAAAAATGGATGGACGGTGTAGATATAATACATCATGATGGGGCCCACAGAACTTGGTGACACTAAAGCACCACCAAGGTCCACCCAATCCGGTTCTTAAAAAATGATGATGACTCATCTAAACCATCCGAATTGTAGATCCTACTGTGGATAGAGAATATATCTAAAATATCACAGATCAAACATCCTAGCCATCCAATTGATGGCTATCAAATTTATGATTAAAAGTCAAATAGTGAAGGGTCTATATTCGAAGGAAATCGTATGATTCCTAGTATTATATTCTCCATGAAATTTTCGTTTAGGCTCTATCCACAACTAGGTCAGAGATTTGGATGGTCAGGGTTGCTGTAAAACTATGCCACGTGTACATGGCAAGAATCACCATCATTTTTAAATGGTGCAAACTAACAAAAGAGTTTATGTTCATGAACAATCCACCTACGTTTTAATGGATATGCTTCGGATCTGGAGGACTTCATGTGGATGAGATCCACCCCCTCCATCAGGTGTGCCACCCAATGCTTGTATAGGGGCCCAAAAATCAGGCCAAATCAAGACTCAGGTGGGCTACACAAGGAGGAACCGTTGAGATGGAAAGTCCCACTATTAGAGTGGTTTAAATGGTGTGTATGGTCCACCGTGGTGTGTATATCCCATAAATCTATTCATTTGATGCTCTATATTAGGATGAATGGATTCCTGAATACCAGAATATTAAATCCATGATTCATGTAATTCACACCATGTGATTTTAGATCTTTTAGTCATAGTGGACAGCGTTCCCAGTGGTGTCAAAAGACGTACCCAATCCAAACCGTTCAATGGTAGGGCTATTTATAGATGGGGCATCCAAAAAGTATATTTTGACTTAGAAGGCCTGTTTTGGAACATAGTATTAGGTGGTAAGGAATTGCATTTGCTCCAATGTAAATTCCATTCAACTCTTAGAAAAGATGAGAAGGATTAGATTAATCCAGCTGTGATCTTCCAGTCCCAATAGAAAATATGATGGAATTTCTGGTGAATTTTGAAATTCACTACATCTGTGGGTCATACATTGATACATGTGTTTTATCCACGTTGTCTTACATGTGACTGGCATTAGTTGTGAAATTCTAGTCTGTTGATTATGATTCCATGGTCAACCAAGCACAAGTTTTATTTAAACATTGTTTTTTTTTTTTCCAAGGAAGAATTTGACTCCAAACAAGGGATTGGACAGGCAAAATACTATGGTATTCCTGGACACATAAACATTACGCAATAAAGGTGTTAATTCCACCTGATGCAATTCAATAACATTTAGTACTGCATTCCAAACAGTTGGATGCTACATGGTTCAAATAATAAATTGTATCACTCAAGTTCAACAATCCATGGTTAGAATCATCCAACCATTCCTACCTTGGGATACATTTCATCTAAATAGTGCTCTTAGATGGATGATTCAATTAAAAAATATATATGTTTCTGGCAAGTAGCTTTTTGTACGTTGTCATTCCACCATCAAATTTCCTTCAAATAATCACAAACCCTTGCAATATTCTTCGATTAGATTGAATGTTTGCAATTCAATTCACTTGAGCATCCAAACACTGCACATAAGATAATCACAAACTCAGTTCATCAAAAATTCAAACAGACCCTAGTGAAGGAATGCTCATACGCAGCTCGCGCCATTCCCTCTCACGGTACCGGTTGGGAACACATGTTGTGATTGGGAGTTATTGATCAAGTGGGCCACCATGTGGATGGTCTAGAGGTAAAAATCACATTGACTGTAGAACTCTGACCATCCATCTGCGAGCTAGTTTGGTTGGAAGTCGATCGTTACTCTGTTTTGAGCTGACAGTTCCTTTCTCAATCTACTGATTGGAATGATTGGAAAGCTACAGCTCCTCCCAATCATCTAACATGTACACCATGTGACAGTCTCTGGAAATACATCCAAGCAAAGAGAGGAAAGTGAGGTGAGGTTCATCACAGACCTTAATACATTCCCATTGCTATCTCTTATAACTAATTCTTCAAGAGATGGAAGCCATGGCAAGGTAGACAACTTAGGACATCCGTCGATGGTCAATTTGCGAAGGCTTGGGAATGCTTCTCTTCCCTCGAATCCTGACCATTCCTCCAAATTGGCCATCCCTTTCAAAGTGAGTTCCTTCAACGAAGGGAATGCTTTCGACGAGCCAGCACCAATGCACTTCACACCATTCATGTGAGCTATTACAAGTACCTTGAGGAAAGGTAGTTGTCCAAATGGTGGGAGAATCTCACATTGTTTACACATGATTAGTGAAATCTTCTCCAAGTTCATGAGCGCTGAGTCCATCATCCAATGTGGAAATTTGATTCTGCTGTAATAGCTTATATCCAATCTTTTCAGATTTGGGTGGGGTTCGAGGCCTTCTAGAACCTTCTCATCATTTCCTCTCATGGTAACATTATTATTCTCCCACCAAGATACTTCTAACGAGTGGAGATTCTGCTTGGCAATCAAATTCGCTTCTTTGGCGTTAGTCGAATTTCCACTTTTGTTATACTTAGTACTCCTCTGAGGTTGAAGTGCCGAAGCTCTTCAATGCCACATCCACTCTCCCTTCCCACAATGAAAGTGGGTAATGATTGGAGAGAGGGTAATTGCCCAATATTTTTGGGCAGGTGAGACATAGACTGGCACCCTCTGATATCAAGTTGTCTAAGGCTGACCATGTTCTTCATGTTCTTGGGTAACTCCCGAAGCAACACACAACCTCTTAATTTCAATGTCTGCAAGTTTTGGAGGCTGCTAATGGATTCGGGCAATGCTTCAATGTAAGAATAAGATAGATCCAGGTACCGTAAATGTTTCAAATTGTCCATTGGAATTTGCAAAATCTTAATGTCAGTGTGTCTCAGATCCAACACGCGCAAGAATCTGAACTCAGAGATGTAATGAGGAAACAGCAACCTTCTATAATGACTTGTGTTCTCATCGTAATTCGATATCAAGAGGAACGAGCGCATTTTTTGAGCTTTGTGCAAGGACTCGAGAGCTTTTGCTGCTGAAGTTACATCAGAAGAAGATAAATGACGGATCCTCTCCGGAGAAAAATTGGGTGCTTCCTCAGCCTCTGCTTTCATACATTCAGCTCCCATGACCGATCGTGCAAGATCATATGCAGCGTCATGCAATTTGCACTTCCTTATGTAGCCATCTTCATCTTTCTCCGTGGTTTCAAAGAGAGACCTTGAGAGCAATTCAACAAACACCTCATGCCCGATATCCTCCAGATCCATTCTTCCTCTGGATGGAATGAAACCATTCGCCATCCACAACTGGATCAATTTTTCCTTTTCGATTTCATGACCTCTGGGGAACACACAACAATAAGCAAAGCATTCCTTCAAATGTAATGGCAGATGACTAAACTCAAAACTCAAGCAGGTAACGAAATTCCGTCGTCTTCGGATAAGTTCCAAATTTCACTATCTTTGATAATCAATCATTCATGCTCATCTCGTCTGAAGCGGAGAAGGCTGCCAACGGCCTTTGCCGCCAAAGGCACGCCTCTGCATTTCTTCACAATATCTTTACCAATCGCAGCCAAATTCAGAAATTCTTCTGGTCTCTCCACCCCAAATGCTTCATGATTAAACAAGAACCAACAATCATCATCCGATAAACACTCCAAATGGTACGGGACCACCATGTCCATGATCGACGCAGTCACCTCTTTTCTGGCAGTTACGACGATTTTACTACCTTTAGCTCCACATGCCAACAAATTCTTCAATCTGTTCCACTTCTTCCGATCTCTGCTCCACATGCCATCTAACACAATCAAGAACCTCTTTCCACCTAGCTTTTCTCGGAAGCATCGCTCCAATTCATAAACCCCAACTATGTAATGTTCTTCGCCGATCACACGATCCACAATTTCTTTCGTAAGCGTCTCTAGATCGAAATCCTCCGACATAGAGAACCACATCCGTATCTCGAAATTCCTCTGCATCTTGCTGTACTCCCCCGTTATTAGGCACCACGGGAGGAATAATCGGATCCATGTCCTCTAGCTCACCTGAACTAGGCTGGTTCTTCTCTGGCTTACCAATGTCTTCTATACACTGATCTTCAAAGAATACCAAATCTCTACTCCTAACGAGTTTCTTCTCGGTCAGATCCTATAATCTGTAACTGAACTTTTCATCACCGTACCTCAAGAATACACACTGCCTGATCTTCATATCGAGCTTGGACCTCTCGTCCTTTGGTACATGAACGGATACCCTGTATCTAAACACCCTGAGATGACTGTACGATGGATCCTGTCCAGTCCACACCTTCTCAGGTACTTCTCCATTCAATGGGGCTGATGGAGACCTATTTATCAGATGCACCGCTGTGTGCATTGCTTCTCCCTAGAACGTCTTGGGTAACTTCTCTCTACAATGATGTGATTCATTCGCTCCGCTACACCATTATGCTGGGGGGTCTTGGGAACCGTCTATTCATGCCGTATACTCAGGGACTTGCAATACTCATGAAAGTCGCCAATGTATTCACCACCATTGTCAGTGCGGATGCACTTCAATGGTCTGCCTGTCTCTCTCTCGACCATAGTATGAAACAATTTAAACACACCAAAGACCTCGTCCTTGGATTTCAAAGCATAAGCCCAAACCCTCCTAGATGCATCATATATAAAAGTAACAAAATACAATGCCCCACCCAAGGTTTTTGTCCTCATAGGACCACAAACATCAGAATAAACCAAATTTATGCATGCACTTTATTAACATGAGAAACAGATTTAATGAATGAAACTCTATATTGTTTCTCTGATAAACAATCAAGACAGGTTTTGAGAGGTATACCTGTCACGTCTGGAAGGAGCTGCTTCCTCGCTAGTAGCTGAAGCCCTTTTTCACTCATGTGGCCTAGATGCCTGTGCCACATGTCAATAGTTGAATCTTCCGCTGCGTTCAACCCACCCTTGCACATACTGACACTTGCCTTGTAGAGGGTACAACACTTCTTTCCTCTGGCCACGATCAACGAACCCTTGATGAGCTTCCATCGCCCACCAACAAACCGGCTTTCATAGCCATCATCATCCAACCTTCCCGTCGACATCAAGTTGAGGCGAAGGTCTGGGATATGCCTCACATCCTTGAGAACCAATGTACAGCCCACATCGGTCTTCACACAAATATCACCGAATCCCACGATTTTCGATACGCCAGAATTTTCCATCTTCATGGTCCCATAATCACCTGACTTGTAGCTTGTGAGAAGTCCCTGCGTGGATTCGCATGAAAAGAAGCTCCTGAGTCTATCACTCAGTCGGTGTCCTGACTCATAGACGTGAGACATACATCGTGATCTGCTGAAAGAATAACTACAACGTCGCCATCTGAGACGACCGCAGTGGAATCTGATTCATCTTCCTTCTCTTTTCTTTTTCCTTTCTTATCGTTCTTCTTACCACGACATTCATGCTTGTAGTGGCCCTTCTTGACACAATTCCAGCAATCAACATCCTTTCTGTTACTCGACTTGCCTCTTGATTTATCTCAGGCTTTCCCGCCATTCCTGTTCTTTCCGCTTCCACGTTCCTATGTCACAAGGGCCTCTTGCTGAGTAAACCCCTGAGACTTCCTCCTTGTCTCCTCATTAAAGAGACAACTAGTCACTTGTTCCATGGATATCTTTCCGTCTGGCGCAGAGTTACTTAGAGACACCATCAATGTCTCTCAACTGTCAGGCAATGAACTAAGCAATAGTAAAGCCTGCAATTCATCATCTAGGACCATCTTCATAGCGGAGAGTTGGTTCACTACTATATTGCTGACCTCATTCATGTGCTCGGCCACAAAACTACCATCCTTGAACTTGAGATTCACAAGTCGCCTTATCAGAAAAATTTTATTATCGGCTGTCTTCCTCTCATGCAGCCCTTCTAATTTCAGTCATAGGCTAGCGGCTGAGGTCTCCGTAGACACATGGTGGAACACAGAATCATCCAACCATTGTCTAATAAACTCCATCGCCTTTCGGTCCATCTTCTTCCAATCATTATCAGACATATCTTTGGATTTTGCTGATATGCCTAAAATTGGAGAATATAGGTCCTTACAATAAAGCAAGTCCTCCATCTTAGCCTTCCATATAGTCCAGTTAGAGCCATTGAGGCTGATCATCCTTGATGAGCCACCTTCCATAATTCCAAACCGATCCTACCCGTTCAATGAACCTAGCTCTAATACCACTTTGTTGGGGGCCTTGCACAAACCTTAAGATCTAGCCCTCCAGAACAAATCAGAATTATGGAATAATAAAGCAATGAAATAAATCAAAGCATCAACCACACACCACACAAGAGATTTTTACGTGGAAAAATCTTAAAGAGGTAAAAACCACGGGACCTCGTCCAGATCAACAATCCACTATGAAGTAGAACGTTACAACCTTCTTCACCCACGCAGGAGTGGATAAAAAATGAGAGAATAAAAGGAAAAACGGAGAGATTTCACCGATTACGAGGACGTAGAAGTGCTGAGACATAAACTGCATAGTAGATAACCTCCACCCTTCTACAAGCTTCCTCTCTCTCTTTCTCTCTTTCTCTCACACCTTTGATAACCCTCTTGTGTTTTTCATACTCCTAAAAATCCTAGGAACCCCTATTTATAGTTTTAGGAAACTCCTTTCTGCATCCTAGTTGCAAAAGGACTTGCGAAACCAAATCCGCGCAAAATCGTAGAACGAATCTGCGTAACTTCGACTAGTCGTGTCGAGTCCACGACCTGTCGTGCACCTCCCACGACCGGTCGAGCACCCCGGAGAAAATTAACTCAAAGTCACTGGACTTTGAGTCGTGCAACTCACGACTGGTCGAGCACGACCCACGACCGGTCGAGTGAGACTCACGACCGGTAGTGCCTAGGGCAAAAAAACCCCATCAAGATGACTATAACTCAAACTCAAAGCAGGTACGATATTCCGTGGGTAAGTTCCAAATTTCACTATCTTTGATAATCAACCATTCATGCTCATCTCGTCTGAAGCGGAGAAGGCTGCCAACGGCCTTTGCCGCCAAAGGCACGCCTCTGCATTTCTTCACAATATCTTTATCAATCGCAGCCACATTTGGAAATTCTTCTGGTCTCTCCACCCCAAATGCTTCATGATTAAACAAGATCCAACAATCATCATCTGATAAACGCTCCAAATGGTATGGGACTGCCATGTCCATGATCCACGCAATCACCTCTTTTCTGGCAGTAACGACGATTTTACTACCTTTTGCTCCTCATGCCAACAAGTTCTTCAATCTGTTCCACTTCTTCCGATCTCTGCTCATCATGCCATCTAACACAATCAAGAATCTCTTTCCACCTAGCTTTTCTCGGAGGCATCGATCCAATTCATAAACCCCAACTATGTAATGTTCTTCGCCGATCCACGATTTCTTTCGTAAGCGTCTCCACATCGAAATCCTCCGACATAGAGAACCACATCCGTTATCTCGAAATTCCTCCGCACCCTCTCATCATCATAAGCCAACCGGGCAAGTGTTGTCTTGCCAATTCCACTGTGAAAAATTAGTTAAGGGAAGCGTTGTTTCCTTTGCCAGTTTCCTAGAAATGAGTTTCCTAAAAAACACCATTTACTTTCCCCTGCTTTTTATAAATCCAAACAAGCCCCAAGTGAGTTTTTCCCTTTCCTTTTTTTTTTCCCTTCAAGAAAGAGGATCATTTGGTAGCATGGATATTGGGCAGTTAAGAATTAGAATCCAGGATTTTCAATCCAAATCATGTTTAGAACCCTCAAAAAACAAGACTGAAGATCCCCAAAGGAGCCCCTTTTAAATTAGGAGGGGAAAAAAAGGTGTATGTAAAATCCATGGATTTTTTGTTCGCTCCAACTGTAATAACTACTCTCCCCTCTTTTAAGGTCTGTTGTCCAATAATTTCTGGATTTTACAAGATTAAAAATCTACATTAACAAACGCAGTTGAAGAATGCTAGTACTGCTAAACGACCCCTACATCCATGATAAAAAGATTGGTGACTAATGTGACAAAAGCACATAGCTAAGAAACTACAGGATCAATTCTCAACCAAAACAGAAATAAACAATTGACTAAATTATAAAAATTCCATTAGATTCCGGCAAAATGCATATGGCATAACTGAGGCCGCAACAAGGAGCAAGCATTGGTCAATGAGGCCCACAACATAAACAAAACTCAAGAAGACTCGGTACCAAAAAAGAAAAGAAAATAAAATTCACTCGTCTTTGCTCTTCGACAACTTCTTTTTCTTCTTCACCTAACTGGGGGTATGTAGTTCACTTCCATCACCCTCCTCACCCTTATTCTTTTTCTTCTTTTTAGCAGTCCCATTCTGTTCATAATCCAAGCCATTCGTGCCATTGGAAATTTTGGGAACTGGCTCATCCACTGACTTGCGCTTCTCTTTCTTTTTCTTCTTCTTCTCGGTTTCACGCTCATCAAGAGCATCTCCATCCACAGTCTCGGGCCTCTCGGCTAGTTTATCCTCTGCCATTGGAACACCATCCACACCCTCACTTTTGGCTTTCTTTTTCTTACTTTTCTTTACTGAAACTTGTGTGGGTTCGTGATTTGTATCCATTTGGGTCTTTTCTCCATCTGCAAGCATTCATAAGAAATATAGAACAAATCAAACAACGATATACGTGCTTTTCATAAATCTGCATCAGATCATATGTCCACATAAATTTAAAAAGAGAACCCTGACTTCTGTCTTGTGTTTTATTTTAAATTTTAAATTTTAAATTTATTAAGGTTTTGACATATAGCTTCTGTACACCTGATGTGCATTATACCAACATTAGTTGTTGTATTAAAATACAACACTACCAGCAATAGAGGCGGATGAGGTATGAACAAGAGTAGTTGTATTGAAATACCAACATTGCTATGCTATATTGCTGTGCTGTACATTGGCATAAGTTGTATCCAAACCGTCCATCATAACCAATGGATACAATGGTATAAGTTGTATCAAAACTGTCAAAAGGTACACATGTTGGCTATACATGCAATGCCTACTGTACACATGTTATTCTATACACGTGTTGTTTTGTATACACGGTACACATGTTGGCTGTACATGCAATAGCTAATCTGTACACGTGTGTACACGTGTTGACTAATCTGCAAGTACATGTGTTAGCTACTGTACACGTGTTAGCTACTGTACACGTGTGTACACGTGTTGGCTAATCTACAAGTGTACACATATTATACTGGGAGATAGCTTCTGCTATACACATGTGTACACGTGTTGTACACGTGTTGGCTGATGTACACGTACAGTACACATGTTGGCTGATATGCAACATACAAGCTTTTGGTGAGCCGAACAAACTATACATGAGGGATCCACCATCTAAACCATACAAGCTTCGATATTGTTGGCTATACACATGTTGTTCTGTGCAAAACATCCGCCGCACATGTGGGCATAGCTGACGTATTGTATTATAACACATGTGGGTATGTACATCAGCCGCACATGTGGATCTGATCCGTGTATAACACAGATCTCTTCACTATATATGTATTGAATCCAAACCGTCCATCCATCTGATGAGCTTGGATTTATACTGGAGAAGTACAATAAGCACTTGGTCTATGTGCTAGTCAATACGTGTTGGCGGATGTGTTATAATACAATACGTCAGCTATGCCCACATGTGCGGCGGATGTTTTGCACAGAACAACATATGTACATCAGCCGCACATGTGGATCTGATCCGTGTATAATGATGAGGGTCGAATATTGCATATTAGACCTTAATCATTACCAGATTTTACGTACATGATAATGCTTAATGGAGTATTTTAATTGTATTTTTGTTACAGGATGAAGTCAGGAGCGTTAATTGAAAATTGATGTTAAAGGCATGGATTTCATGATCCAAAGTCTCTAGAGCACGGGATGGACTCCAGAGAACCAATAATGAAGATTTTACACGCCTGGGATCTGAGGAAAGCAAGCCAAAGGGGCCCGAAAAGGGTCCAGAATGCAAGATCACATGGTTCCCGCTATCCGATCAGTTCGAAACTTAATACATGGGATGAGGGCTGTAAATTAACCGTACATATTAAATTTCAGCCATTGAAGATCTCGGGAAGTGGTCCAACGGACAGATCAGCCTATTAATCTCCAATTTGGGGCCTACCTGATATTTGGAACTGCCTCAACCTTGGTATTAACGGCTAAATTACCATAATAAAGAGGATGGATGGTGTAGATTTCTTAAAATCATCATAGTGGACCCCACATTGAGTGACATGTGCATGGTGCACATGTGCACTGCCCGAGCACCGAACGGGCTTGCGTCGGTCAGCAGCGCTGACCCGACTACCTTTTCAAAAACGGAAATCTTCGTTTCCAGCGTCTCCGCAAGCCGACCGCCGTCGTCGGTTCTGGGGCCCACCTAGTGTCCAAATGGACAATCCAAACCGTCCATCCGCTTCCTGGGGCAGTTATAACCATCGCCTAGATGTCCGTTTGGTTCCATGCATGTGTACGGACGTTGACCACTGAAAAACGCAAAACGGACGGTGAGTTCAAAACTCCGTGGGCCACAGCAACTCTAACTCGAAATTGGGCATTCCTAGCCGTTTTTTCATCCTCCATGCAATGGACGGATGTGTTATAATACAATACGTCAGCTATGCCCACATGTGCGGCGGATGTTTTGCACAGAACAACATATGTACATCAGCCGCACATGTGGATCTGATCCGTGTATAACACAGATCTCTTCACTATATATGTATTGAATCCAAACCGTCCATCCATCTGATGAGCTTGGATTTATACTGGAGAAGTACAATAAGCACTTGGTCTATGTGCTAGTCAATACGTGTTGGCGGATGTACGCTGATGTACAGGTGCAGCAACTATGTTTTAGTTTTGCCAATTCCACATGTGTAGATCTGTTGAAAAACGAGTGCACATATATGATGAATTCATGTTTAATCTACAAAACAATAGTGTGGCGCACATTCAAATATGTTGCAACCTGAATGTGTTATCCTGAGTTTTGGATTTGATCATATATATTTTTTATGAGTTGATGGACACATATCAAGTATGTTGTTTCCTTTATTATATCTTCTTCACTGTTGATCTAAAGCTCATTAGTGATCGAAACGATCATCAACTATGATGATCAATGTTGATGAAAAGATCCATCATCAACAATGATCATTATCGGTAATGATCGGATCCATCACTAATGGTCATGATCACAGGTGAAGATAGAACTCTCCTGATATCGTACACTTTATTTTTATTTCTGATGATGATATTTATTTATGTGATATAATTAGGCTTAATGTGCTTAGATCTAAGCCCCCTTATTTTTCATTAAAAAATATAGAAAAACTTAGTGCTTAGATACTTCCTATATATATAAAAATAGGTTGTGCATAACCTGAGTGCGAGTTTATTCTCCTCCACCAAATGATGCATGCAACTAAGTAATGGTAGGTTGCACGTTATATAAATTTATTCTTATAAAAGCATTAAATCTCATCTTAAAAGGAGAACTTGATTATTCTACATCGCCCATTCGGGTATGTAGACTTTCAGATTTCATTAAGATGCATTTACTACTTTTATACTTTAAAAATTTGTATATATAACACGTAGAAATGCTGATGATTAGTGTCAATACCTTAGATCATAACTAAGTAGTGATACTCATGCAATGTAGAGATGGCCACCAAAGCGTTAATCGCTGAACAACTGAAAGGACAACATTTTGACGGCAACAACTACGAAGACTAGTCCCGCACGGTGCGATGCCTTCTGGACGAGGACGACATATCTCACACACTCGATGTAGTTCAAGAGGAACCCATCTTGGCTGAAAATGGAAATCTACAAGAACATAGGGTTGCGATGATTCGCTATAATAAGTGGCGAAAACAAATCGTTCAGCCCGTAATGTCCTTCTTAGCACTATACACAAAGAACTCATACCTACGTATGAAGTGCATGAAACTGCTAAGGGAATCTGGGAAGCACTGACAGATGCTTACACGCGGAAGTCAGATGCGAGAGTTAGGGCAATGGAATTAGAATTCCAGGAGTACAGGATGCCTGTCGGCTGCCCCATCAAAAATCATAGTCGTAAGATGAAGCAAATGATAGGTGCCCTTAGGAATGTTGGGTGTAAATTGACTGAAAATCAGAAGATTATACCCATGCACCGTTCCTAGCCTGAATCTTGGGCCCAAATCAAAAGAATTCTGAACCATACTGATTCTATCACTACGTTCAGAGACTTTTGTGGCACTTGGTACGTGAGGTTGAAATGAATGCAATTCAGCCAAGTTCGGCCAAGGCCTTTGTAGCAAAGACCCATAAGCGGAAAGCTAACAATAAACGGTCCAAAGCTCGCAAGAAGGCGAAGAAGAATAATCAAGAACAGAAGACCACAACACCTCCTCCAAATCTCAAGAAGGGGAATGGAAAGAAGAAGCAGAAAAAGACAAATATAATCTGCTTTGTCTGTGAAAATTTTGGCCATTATGCTCGGCAGTGTGCCCACAAAAAGACGGTAATTTCTCAGTCACAAGATACTTTGTATGTAGGTGTTTGTTCTGAAATCCTTTCCATTGATACTATATCTAACGAGTGGATTTTGGATTCAGGCGCAACAAAGCACATGACACAGAGTCGTCGAGGACTCGAGGAATTCCAGCCTGTAGCCAAAGAAAGTTATAAGTTGTACATGGGCAATAACGCTGTTGAAGACGTACTAGGGATTGGCGTTCTCCATCTCCGTACGTGCATAGGGCAAACAATAATCCTTCGTGATACTCTTTTTGCACCGGGGATGCGTCAGAATTTAATTTCTATTTCTAGGTTACTATTTGATGGTTTTGATATTCGATTTTTCGGGACAAGAGTTTCTTTGAGACTGAATAATTTCATCTTTGCATGGAAAAATTTAATTTCAGATTTATTTATTCTAGACGTAGATTGTGATAATGCCCCTCTTGCTTTATCTGTTATGTCGAATAAAAATGTAGTATCTGAATCTCAAAAATGGCACGCGAGGTTAGGTCACATCGGAAAGGATCGTATGACAAGACTAGTACGTTCTGGTCTGTTAGACTCCTTATCATTTTGTGAACATTGTGTGTCCGGGAAGACATCGAAGAAACCATTTCCCAAAGCGGCTAGGTCCTAGGGCACACTAGAGATAATCCATTCAGATATCTGTGGACCATTTAATGTACATGCCAGAAACGGATGTCAATACTTTGTCACTTTCATTGACGATTATTCGCACTATGGATATGTGTATCTCATCTCACACAAATCTGAGGCTTTTGATTGTTTTCTTAAATATAAAGCTGAGGTGGAAAATCAGCTTGAGAAAAAGATTAAAGTCATTCGATCTGATAGAGGTGGCGAGTATACATCTGAAACGTTTAAATCATTTTGTGAAAACGTTGGAATTGTTCGGCAGTACACAATGGCTTACACTCCACAACAAAACGGTGTTGCAGAGAGAAGGAATAGGACACTATTGGACATGCATGTTAGATCGATGATGGCACAAGTCAATCTCTCTACCACATTCTTGGGAGACGCACTGTTAACAGTCATCTACGTCTTTAAGAGAGTCTCAACCAAATCCATTCCTATGACTCCATATGAGATGTGGTCTAGAAGGATTCCTTCTCTGGCCAACCTACGCCCTTGGGGATCTTTGGGATAGTTTTGCTACCTACTCCGCATAGAGGTAAACTTGATAGTAAAACCATTGAATGCGTGTTCATAAGGTACCCTATGCATTCAAAGGGATACGTTCTATTTTATGAGGACCATGGATGATGGATTGAGATAGAATCCAGGGACGTGACCTTCATTGAAGATAGATACCCAAGCCGAATAAAGCAAAAGGCTCTAATAGAACTTTTTGAAATACCCGATGTATCTCAGGAGAGTGGGAGTTCTACTTGTTAAGATAATGATCCTCATATAGTTCGTCAGGACAGTGGGAGGACATCTGAGTAGGCTCCTGAGTTACGTTGAAGCGAAAGAGGATTGATTCCCCGAAGATACTTTGATATTGAAGGGCAAACATTCTTTTGCGTTGCGGTTGATGATAATAAACCTGATTCGTATCAAGATGCATTATTATCTTCTAACTCGGCCGATTGGGTGAATGCTATGGACGAAGAAATCGCTTCTATGGAGAAGAATAAAGTCTGATAACTTGTTGATCTACCTTCCAATCGCAAAACGATAGGTAATAAATGGGTACTTAAGATCAAAAGAAAGGCAGATGATACAGTGGACAAGTATAAAACACGATTAGTTGCTAAAGGTTTTACACAACAAGAAGGCATTGATTACGAGGAGACTTTTTCACCTGTTGCAAAATTCTCCTCAATCCGCATGATCTTGTCCATTGTCGCAAGTTTAAACTTAGAGTTATATCAGATGGATGTAAAGACCGCATTCTTAAATGGTGACTTGGATGAAGAGATATACATGCAACAGCCCATGGGTTATGTGAACAAAAAGCATCCAAAGAAAGTCTGCAAGTTGTTCAAATCTATTTATGAGCTGAAGCAATCTTCAAGACAGTGGTACATGAGGTTCCACTTGGCCATCACTACTTTTGGATTCACGATGAGTGAAGAAGATCATTGTGTATACATGAAACGGTCTGGAAGATCTTTTCTGATATTATCTCTATATGTAGACGATATCATGTTAGCTGGTAATGACATGCAATTATTGATATAGACTAAAGATTGGCTATTCTCGAACTTTGAGATGAAAGACCTCGGTGAAGCCAACTTTATTCTTGGGGTAAAAATCATCAGGGATCGCCCTAAGAAATTATTAGGCTTGTCTCAAGCAACCTATATACAAAAGATCTTAGAGCGGTTCAGGATGAAAAATTCAAAAGCTGTTGAAACCCCTATGGATAAAGCTACCAAGCTAGATAGAAAATCGTGTCCCCAGACTGAAGCCGAGAAATTGGCTATGTCCTCAGTACCTTATGCAAGTGCAGTAGGGAGCTTAATGTATGCTATGCTTTGCACCAGACTGGATATTAGCTATGCAGTTGGCATAGTCAGCCGTTATCAGAGTAACCTGAGACAGTCTCATTGGCAAGCCGTCAAACGTATATTCCGATATCTCAGAGGAACAAAAGACCTAATGTTGTGTTATGAAAGCACAAGCCTCGAGCTCAAAGGATATTCAGATGCTGCTTGTGGTAATGACGCCGACGAGGGAAAGTCTACTTCAGGGTATGTATTCTTACTCGGAGGAGGAGCTATCTCATGGTCGAGTAAGAAACAGACATCCACAGCTCTTTCATCTATGGAGGCCGAGTACATTACATGTTGTGCTGCAGTTCAGGAGTGTGTATGGGTTCACAGATTTCTATTGAGTCTGGGTGTTGTACCGAGTGTTCATCAGCCTATATCGCTGAAAATAGACAATACTTCTGCCATTGACTTGGTAAAGGACCCTAAACACCACTAGAAATCTAAATACATTGAGATCAAGTATCATTACGTCCGTGATCAAGTGAGAGATAAGAAGGTCGCCCTCAGCTACATTCCTACTAAGGAGATGATGGCTGATCCCATGATGAAACCTATAGCTAGAGATCTATTTCAGATTCACGTCAGGCAGATGGGATTGAGGAAAGCTTGACTGATGTACTTGTTTTGTAATACCTTTGATCTTTCATTAATGAATATTATATTCATTTTATTCAGTATTGAACACTAATATAACTAGGTATGAAGATCATCAGCATTTACCTTGAAATCATATAGGATTTCTATTTTTGTCGGCAGGCCGGTCACCCACTCGCACGGGTTGACCAACCTTGAATATACAAGAGAGGTACATTTGGGGCTATGTTTATACATTGAGGTATGAACTTCCCTTTATTGTAAATAATAAAGGATGAGGATATGAGTGAGTCGTATCCACCTACAATCTTATAAAGATTGAAGATGAGACTGATAAAGTCGAATAACATAATCGCACCATTCCGTTACATACGATCAATGTTATGGCCTGAAATTAAAGCCTGAGGTTATGAGATGAGTCGTATCTCATGTAGAATGACCTGCATATTGTAGACCCGACATTCACCTAGTATTGTCTACTTTACGACTTGGATTGTAGCCACGTGCTGGGACCTATTACCTACAGATTGTTTTGATTCGATCTAATCATTGCAACGTGCGAGTAGCCAGTCCCGTAGGTGACTCTTTGTGTCCTTAGCTACCCTCCTCTTGTGTATATGAGGATAAGATTGAGTGTCGCTACTTTAGTGTACTATGAAGAAAGGTCCTTGATTGGCCAGATTCAGTTACGCTAGGAAAGCGGCTTGATTAATTCCAAATTACACATCTGCGTGGGGAAGATCCCGTGACAGCTACACCAAGTTTCTAGAACTATAAATACGCACTTGAAGACTTATCCGCCGGCAGTATCGAGTTATTTTTATTAGACTTTTGCAAACAATATTTTTCTTAAAAAGCATATATATATAAGTATTGCTTTAAATTGGTTTCAATCGAAGTTTGTGAAAAATCAAGTTTTCAGAATAACTCAATAAGTTGGATAAGTGCGTATGTTGGCCGAGTACTTCAGATCAGGAGTTAACTCTATCCGGTGTGGTCATGTGGACTAGGACAGGCATTGCAAAGCTTGGGTTATTGAGTACTAGTCAGGTGGTCACTTAGTACTTAAGCACCTGTGAGAAGATTACAATGATCCAGCTGGTCCCACGCTTCTGATTCTTTTGATCGCGATGTTTGATCTTTGATTGTTGTTAGGCGAGTTAAATGGACAAATTTTTGTGCTTATCCCACAGTGTGATTGAGTGGGAGATGTTGGACGTAGGCCAATGAGGCCCACTTGTGAGCAATCACTAGTGGGTACGTCCCATGTTTTCTCCAGTCTCTTCCTTTGAATTAAATTTCAAATTCAAATATGAATTTGATTTTTAATTGAAGATAAGGATTTGATCGGATTTTTTAGCCTTATCTCAATCCCACCCAAACTCTCCTTCCTCTGTTATAAAAAGGAATGCGCTTCTCTCGTGTAAAGCATTAAGTCATACGATAAATCGAGAGTATACAGAGAGATACTGTGTGCGCTATAGTCTGTCCATCTTAGCTTGTCCTTGGACGATCTGATCCATAGATCGCAATCCAGGGCCACTTATACCGTAGGATCAGAGGTGTGAATAGATCCATCTGCTCCAGTAGTAGATAGGCGGGTCATTAGATCGTCAATTTTCTGCTTTGTAAAGGTTCCAAACATTGTGTAGACCGTCAGATCTTGAGCGCTCGCCTTCCGCGCTTCCCAAAATCATTGGTGAGAAGGATTTCAAGAGAAATTTGAGATCTTTGCTTACGTGTCTAAAGACTACAGTGTAACAACCCTAAATTTTGGTACATTATAAAAAAAACTAAATTAAATATTTAAAGATTTTATTTTTAAATAAAAATAAAAACAAGTCAATGGTTGAGTTGGTAGCGAAATTCTTAATTGAGAGAGAGGTTTAGGGATCGATTTTTGAAGTAGTAATAATAATAAAAAAAAATTAATATCATAAAAAAATTCAAATTCAAGATAAGGGAGGATGTGTTCATCTTATTTTATGAGAATTTTCTTTAAAAAGGGATACGGAAGGTTTCTGCATTAAAAAACAAAGGAGATAGGAAGCCCTAAAGTAAAATAAAGAGGAAATTCTAAGAAGGCTCGATCAGGTAAGTTTTAATCGTTAGATATTTTTAACTTTTTATTATGTTGTTAATTTCTTCTTGATCTATACAATGGATGGCTTGGATCATCCACACCATCATTGTATAGGTGTGTATAGGCAATTTTAATAAAGTGATGTTTTTATGATTTTGGTCTAATTAGTAATATTTTAGGAATAAGTTAAATGGATGAAATCTGATTGTGCTAAGATAGATCTGTATGGATCATATGATCCTTAAGGCCAAAATATACAAGGGTCATAATTTTTAGATCAATCTAACAATTAGATAGGCCACATTAGTCAGATCTAAAAGTGTTTAATAAAGAAATCTTAGATTTTTGCGCAAGTGGTGGTATCACTTAGCGTGGAAGGTCGAGATGGGCCATCAGTGTATGTGTGGTTAGATCCACACCATCCATCTAATGTGTAGAGGCAAAACATGATAATATCTCAAGAATCTGAATGATCTGACCATCCGATGGACCACCCCGATCAAGTAATTATCATTCAATTTTATAATCTTAAAAAGGAGAAAAAAATAGAATAGAAATTTTAATTATTTGATTATTTTGGATCTGGCCACCTAGGATGTTAATCAGAGGTGGGCCCCACCATGTAATAAAAACATATGAATAATAATATTGTTGATATAACTGATAGGATTTCTGAATTCAAACCAACATAATTACCCTGTGGATTCTACACTACCAGACTCAGGTGAGTAACCCAACTTGTTTCATAATTCATTAAAATTAAAATAAATCATTGTGATTGTTTGATTGATTTACTGGTTTGAATATTTTGATATGATAACTGTACGATAAATTTATATGTGAATATTTATGTCAAATATGAAAAATATGCATTTACATATCATCCCTCATTCATTGCATTGCATAATGCATGGTCTATCCTAGGGGCCCTCCGTAGAAGAAATGTTGATCCTGGTAAAGCATTACCAGATGCGGGCTATGCCCAAGCCTATCGAAAGGTGGAAGCCTACCCAACGGGTGGATGCGGGTTGACGACCTCCAACCCAAGCAGATGGACGATCATCCCATCTGATGCATTCATATATCATTTTGCATTCATATCATTGTACATGTATTTATGTATTATTTTAATTACTATGATTATGAACCATGCTGGGTTATATCACTAAGCCTGGCCAGCTTACATTTTTATTGATGGAAAAACTGTACAGAGGAGCCATTAGTAGATGATGTGACGCAAGAACCGGAAGGATCACTGTATCTGAACATGACCTGCCTGAAACATGGCCATACCTATTCAAGGATGAAGTGGCGGTATTAGAAAATTTTTAATTATATGTTTTATTTTGTTAGCACAGTTTAATTAACGAATAATGCATACTGACATTTATTTTGAGACTTTAAACAATTATTTAGATTTATTTCTTTGTAATAATGTTAACATGGAATAAATATCATTACATTATAATGGTATAATAAATGAATGATTTTAAGGTTCATTTTATTTTAAGAGTCGTCAAGATTTATATATGTTTAGTTGATTGGTACTAAGTATTATGCATGTGTGATTGAGATTATGATGGACCTTATATTGACTATAATTATCATCTCTGATTAAACTGATTAATGAATTAAATTAGTACACTTTGTGTACGAGTTACGAACTGAAACTTGGGTCTGAGTGTGCACACTCTGTACCCAAATTTTGGGGCGTGACATATAGAGTCTTTGTTGAGTAAGGAATTCAAGTTGGTTGTGAGGGATGAAAAAAGGGAGGATACAAGAACTCATGCCATGGATAGAGAAACCAGGGAGAAGATGGTTTTGGGATGTTTGTGGTGTTGTTGTAGAGATGATCTGGGAGACCTTAAGGGACTATCATAGCCATCTATTTGGTAGGACCCACAACTTGGATCATCTGGTATTTGACTGAATGAGAGATTACTGGCAAGTTGGATTATCAGCTGTTTTGGTGCTCTATGCTAACAATGGGTGGTATTTTTGTAATTTCTCTTTTATGCATGGTTATTTTAGTCTCGGGTGTATAGGCTCGGAGGTGGATAACTCTCATTAGAATTGCAGTCTGGTCCCATTACATTTTATAACCTTTACCGGCCGCTCTCGCATGGTAGTGTACCTTTTTCTATTCATGATGGTTGGAATTGAGATATTTAGAGATTCCAATTGATTAATCTGAACCGTTCAGTAGATCTAGAATATAGCTTTTAAGGGCTGCAGACATTGAGCAGATGGTTACAGCATTTCATAAATTTTCCTTCTCTTACATATCCATCTGTTTTTTAAACGGTGGATGGAATGGATAGGATGGCCGGATAAAAGGATTGCTTTAGAAGAGTAAGCCATCTATGATGGTCTCATAAATGGATGGCTCAGATTGTTGATTGGATATATCAGCTTGATGAAGGGAAAAGGGAAATATCAGCTTGACCCAAGGCTTTCATGGGCCACGAGAAGTTTTTAACGGTTAATCACCATTGTTTCCCATGAGATGGTCCACTTGAGATTTAGATCTATTTCATTTTCTAGCTAACGCTTTAAAATGATCTGAGAAAACGGTTGAACGGCACAGATATAAGATACATGCATCAGGGTGCCCCAGGTAAGTGCCGCACCGTCCTAGGTGACGCAGAGGCGCACCTAATCTGCTGTCGTAGGCTATGATTGGAAAAATGTAGCCGCCTACGTTGCATTGGATACCATTTTAGAATTTGTACGATGTATGTGTATTATCAATGCCGTCCATTTATTTTTTTTGGATCATTTTAGGGGTTTAAGCATACAGATGAATCAGATCCAAGGTTCAAGTGGTTTATTTGATCTACCTAAAAAGATGAAACTTTGAAACTATCCTAGACTTACCGTGATTTTTATTTGCCATCCGGCCTGTTCACAAGGTCACATGGAGTTCGATGAAGGGAAAACACAAATGTCAGTCTGATCAAAATTTTTGTGGCCCAAGATGTTTTTAATGGTAGTCGTTCAATCTCCATTATATGGTACACTAAAACTTGGATTTGCCTTATTTTTAGGATCTTACACTAAAATGAACCCAAAAATAAAAAAAAAATAAAAAAAATAAAAAATAAACGATTTGAATGAAACACATACATTAAGATGGCCCCACATATCCCCACATGTCTCTCTTCACGTGATATATAGGCATCTTTCTCCTTTAGTGGGTCTCATGAGTTGACTTTCTATTATTGCTTTGGAGATTTGAACATAGGACCTTCCGCTCTAATACCATATCAAACAACCATTTACTCTAAAAGCTTAAGCTATCAGAGTGTGGTGTATCAATGTATATCAAGAAAATTTATCACTTCAACATGAAAGCCCAAATGATCGATTGAACTGTCCAAGTGGCCCGATAAATGGTTCTAACATGTGGGAGCCATGGTTGGCTACTCCACACTGTGGGTCCGTTGAGTCATATACGGGAGATAAGATTTCTCTATTTCCTTGAGTTGATTTTCAAACATATGATATGTATTTTTATATAAAATGCAAGTTTTATTTTAATATATTTGTATTTTTATGTATAATGGAGTCATTATTTTAATATATTACAGCTAGCATAATGACAGGTATATATTTGTATTTTTATGTATAATGGAGTCATTATTTTAATATATTACAGCTAGCATAATGACAGGTATATATTTGTATTTTTATGTATAATGGAGTCATTATTTTAATATATTACAGCTAGCATAATGACAGGTTACCAGCTCGGGAAAAAAAAAAATGGAAGTTTATTTTAATATATTTGCATTTTTACGTTTAATGGAGTCATTATTTTAATATATTATAGCTAGCATAATGACAGGTTACTAACTCAGAAAAATAAAATAAAATAATTGGATCGCGATGTGGTTATACAATACATTCATCAAGGTGGACCTCACACGGTGATGGTAATACCTATTGTGCGGGTGGATTAGGTGTTATTGTGTTACCCTTACCATGGGGCCACCTTGATAATTTATTATATATCCATGCCGTCCATTAGGTTTTCCTTTCCATTCTAGGATGTGGTTTGAAGCAACAAGTATATCCAAATCTCAGGTGGACCACACCACAGAAAACAATGGTTATTGAATACTCACCGTTAAAAACTTCCCTAGCCTACCATAAACAGATTTATAATATTTATTTGTCATCCAACCTGTTAATAAGGTCAACAAGACCTGGATAAAGGGAAAATATAAATATAGGATTGATCCAAAACTTTTTTGGCCTACACAAAGTTTTTAATGGTCATTTACTTTTACAGTGGTGTGTTCCACGGAAGATTTGAATCCGCTTAAATATTTTTATATAAGGCTAAAATGAACTTAAAAAACGGATGGGTGGCTTAGATATATGTAAAACATTCTTCAACGAAGGCCCCACACGGAAATGGTAATACGCCTAACAGCTAATCCGCTCCACATAAAATTTAGATGGTCAACTTATCCCAGCCGTTCAATGAACTTTTGGAAGAATATCTGGTTCGACGGACGCGGATTGCGTCGTACCCCCGCCCGGACGGTAATCCATCTGGGCAGGGCTCTGTGGGGCCCACCATGATGTACGTATTTTATCCACACTGTTCATCACTTTTCTGATATCATTTTAAGCTACTATATAAAAAATGAAGCAGATACACAGCTCTAGTGGACCACATCAAAGGAAGCTGCAGTGATAATGACACCCACCATTGAAACCTTTCTAAGGGCCACCGTGATGTTTTTTTACCACCCAACTTATTAATAGGGTCATGCAGACTTGGATGAAGTGAAAACACAAATTTCATCTTGATCAGACGCTTCTCCAGCTCCCAGGAAGTTTTTAATGGTGGACGTTCAATCCCTACTTTGTGGTCAACTTAAGGCCTTAAACTACCTTAATATTTGGCTCATATTTTAAAATAATCGTATAAAAACGATTAACGGTGTGGATAAAATACCTACATCATGGTGGGCTCCACAAATCTCTGCCCGGGTAGGACGCAATCGGCGTCGCTGGTTAGACAATACTGCGCGTAGAACATGAGAGCGGGTTGGCTAGTGACCCTGCTACTAGCCAATGGCTAGTGGTGGGTGCTCTGTGGGCTCCACCATGATGTATGTGTTTCATCTATGCTGTCCATCTATTTTTCTAGATCATTTTATGGCATGAACTCAAAAGTGAGGTATATTTCAATCTTAGGTGGACTACATCAAAGGAAACAATGTTGATTGAATGTCCACCATTAAGAACTTATTGGGATCATAAAAGTTTTGTATCAAGCTGATCTTTGTTTTTTTCCCTTCATCTGGATCTGTATAACCTTAATTAAAAGATTGAATGTCAAATAAGCAGTACAACGGGCCTTTGGAGGATTTTAACGGTGGACATTAAATCACTAGTGTTTTCAAGTACTGTGATCCACCTAATATTTATAACCCCTCATTTTTTGAATCAATACCTAAAATAATATGTAAAAATGGATGGACGGCATGGACAAGAGACATACATCATAGTAGGGCCCACATAGCACCGACTACTAGCCACCGGGCTAGTGGAAGCCACACTAACCAAACCGCGTCCGCAGCCACACTAACCAAACTATTTGGAATTGTTAAAAGGCAACCATTGCTATACTGGTCTTCTCAACCATCTCCACCATTTGGATCCCTGCATTCTTTCTCCTCTTCTATCCTTCTCTACACTTGCATCTCTCTCTCTCTCTCTCTCTCTCTCTCTCTCTCTCTGAGCATTCTTTGCTTCTCTTATCCTTCCTCCCTTCTTCCCATCCATATATACCAAAAGGAGAAAGAAGGAAGAAGAAAATATGGTTGATTCGCTCGTTTCAACCGTGGGAGAGAAGTTGAAGACCGTCCTCCAAGATGAGGTGGCTTTGTTGGTGGGTGTCAACAGTGAGATCGAAAAGCTTTCCAGCACTTTCACCTTGATTCAAGCTGTGCTTGAAGATGCTGAGTCTCGACGTGTGAAGGACAAAGCAGTGACGATCTGGTTAGAGAAGGTCAAAGATGTGGCCTACGATGTGGATGACATACTAGATGAGTGGAGGACAGAAGCTCTCAGACCACAAGCTCCAGATGAAAGTGATGGCTCCTGTTTCAGCTTCCTTGTTACTTGCTTCCTCTCCTATGTTACTTTCTTCAATCATGTCATGTTACGCCACAATATTGGGTGTAGGATAAAGAAGGTAAGGGGTAGATTAGATTCTATTGAAAAAGAGAAGAGCCGATTGGGTCTTAGAGTAGATATTGGAGAAAGGGAGAGAGTGGATAGTGAAGTTAGGAGGGGTGAGATTAGAGAGCGAGAGACAAGCTCCCTACTTGACCCGTTGATTGTTGGGAGAGGAGATGAAAAAAAAGAAGTCGTAGACTTGTTGCTAGGGGGGAGTAGTAGAGAGGTAAATGAGGTGCCCTTCGTCATTTCTATAGTTGGAATGGGGGGCTTGGGCAAGACCACCCTTGCGCAACTCATTTACAACGATGAAAATGTCAAGGGGCATTTCGACATGAGGATGTGGGTATGTGTTTCTGAAGACTTTGATGTCAAACGTATTACAAAATCAATCATCGAATCGGCAACTGGGAAGGGTTCTGAGTTATCAGACTTGGCCCCATTGCAGGATCGTCTCCATGGTATGTTGCAAGCAAAGCGATTCTTGCTTGTG